>NW_027556402.1:67464433-68796100 GCF_003287225.1 Phascolarctos cinereus | reverse complement strand
TAAGTTAAGGTGGCTACATAGCACAGTGTGGGTAGAGTGCAGGGCCTAGAGTTAGAAAGACTCATCTTCCTGAGTTCAAATCCAGTTTCAGACACTTCCAAGCTGTGTGGCCCTGGGCAAATCACTTAACCCTGTTTGTCTGTTTCCTCATCTTTAAAAATGAGCTGGAGAAGGAAATGGCAAACCACTCCAGTATCTCTGCCAAGAAAACCCCAAATGGGGTCACAAAGAATCAAACACAGCTGAAAACTACTCAACAATAAAAAATATTTTATAGTTTGAGCTGCAAAATATGCGACTTACTATGTATTGATCAACTTTTTTGTAATTCAAATTTTGTCATAATTGGGCCTCCACGTTTCAGTGTATATTTACTTTTCTTAGTTACTTTCCCTAGATGTGCACTTATCACCATAAAAAAGTTTTGTGCGACATTTTATGTAGTCTACATAGAGAAAACATGCTGAGGGGTGACTATTCTATTTCCACAAATGGGTGAAAGTCTTTACTTCTTTAAAAGCTAATAGAGGCTGCAGAATATAATAGGATATGTTATGATATAATATAACAACACAACACAATATAACATTGGTTCTCCTATTCTACTTCTACGTGATGCAAGAGAAATGAAGAATGGAGAAATAATTCATCTGGCCAGTTTGGGAAGGGAATCCAAAGCTAACTTTCCTTAACTTCATCTAAGTTATATTAGCTTCCAATCTATGGGCTGGAGAATTCAGTTAAATGTTTTCCTTTCAGAAATGTAATAGAAGTAGAATAAGTGTTTAAATATACTTTTCCTTTTGTTCAGTTTTTCTTGAGGTGTTAGCTTACAAAAGTGTGTCTTGGAAATGACATCAGGTAATAATTTCATTCTTCTTAAGAACTAAAATGGCAAAGGGGGTTCAGCAAGATATTTAGAAGTACAGCAAACTCAAAGTAATGACTTTCTGTATAAGATGCAGGAGGTGGGTCAACATGCGTTTTTTTAAGAAATCCAAGGTACCAATGGCCACATTTAAAAGTGATCCAAATTGCAAACAATCAAAGAAATGCAAATTAAAATAACTGTGTTATTATACCACCTCACACCTTTGAGACTGGCAAAGATGACAAAAGAAGAAAAATTATAATCATGAAAAGGGCTTCAGGAAACGAAGAACACTGACACAGTATTGAAGGAGCTGTGAATTACTCCAATCATTCTAGAAAACAATTTGGAACCATACCCAAAATGTCTCAAAATTCTGCCTACAGTTTGACCTGGTGATGCCACTACTAGGCCTTTAAGTTCAAATAGATCAAAAACAGAAGAAAAGACCCATTGTTTAAATAATATATATTTATAGCAGTACTTTTTGTGGTATCACACCTAAGAAAACTAAAGAGATGCCCATAAGTCGAGGAATGGCTGAACAAAACATGGCATATGAATGTAAGGGGTTGTTATATGAGAAATAGTCAAAGAGATGGATTCAGAGAAGCATCATAAGAATTAATTAATTGATGCAGAATAAAGTAAGAAGAACCAGGAGAACTATTTCTAAAATGAATGCAACATGGTAAAGGAAACAATGTTGAATTGAATAGAGAACCAATGCACAGACTAATGATAACTCTGTATGACTGATGATGAAGCATGCCTCTCACCTCATGTTGAAGATGGACTATGGGTACTATAGGTACAGAATAAGGATATGCATTTTTTCATATATGACCAGTGCAGCCCAAATTTGTTTTGCCTGACTACACTTATTTGTTGCAATGGATGGCTTTTATTTCAGAGGGAAGGGAGAGTTGCAAGATAATGATTGCAATTTTAAAAAAGAAGAAAATAAAGAAAAAGAATCAATAAACCATTTTTAAAACATGCCAAAGAAAGCAGAAGGAATTTCAAAAAAGGATACAGCAAACAGCAGAATTGGCACTACTATTTAAAATACACATATACTTATAGAATTATGGGTGTACGTACTTATATTTGCATATATACATGTAAATATATACACATATGTTTAAAAAGCTATCTGTAATAGATTTCTATTTCATATAGGATATATATGATATATATATGATATATTGATATATATATATATATATATATATATATATATATACACACACAATACTTTTCTAGCCTTTTTATCTGGAAATGTGTGTGTTTATTAATAATTTTTTGTACATAAAAATATTCAATAGCCTGTAGGAAGGGGATCTACCTTGGCAGAAGAGCTGGTAATGTAGTGATCTACTTGAAAGACAACAGCAGCTGGAGCTACAGCCCAAGCACAGAGCCTCAGGAATAATCAATAGGACACTGACTCCTGGCAATATGGGAACTGCTGGGACAGAAGTTGGTCTTTTTGCTGGTTCGATGTATCTATATATGTCTTTTTTAAAAAATCTTTACATACATCCCTTGAAAAATGGTGAGGAACAAATGAAATGTTTCTAAGAATTTTCCATGCCAATTTCCTCTAAGCTAGGATTCTATATTAAAATTGCTCTGGCTAGGATTAAGTAAGAGAATTATAGTTTTTCTACAAGTTGATAAAAAAAAAAGGCTTCATTCACTAGTATGGCTAAGGCATTTCTTTCGGTAGTCCTTATCAGTTCCTAATGATTTATGGTTTGTTGGAGGAGAGGAAAGTCTGCTTGCCAAAAGATAATCGACCTTTCTTATTTACATGATCTTTTTGTATTTTCTTTTATTTAGGTGGCAGATGATTTGGGATCATGATTTTAGAGCTGAAAGGGACCTCAGAGCCCCCATCTATTCCAACTTTCTTATTTTATAGATGGGGAAACAATCATAGAAATTTTAAGTGGCAAGACTGGGATTTGAACCAAGGATCTTGCACTTTTGTTTTCTCTAGTTATTTGCCTTTTGTTGTGTTGGCATTTTTTCATTTGTAATAAGTGCTTTTATTCTGGGAAAATCAATTTTCACTGCTGTTGCAGAGGAACCTTGAGCTGAATCAGGGAACCCCAACCAGTGGACCCAAGTGTCAAAAGTACGTGTTAAGACTAGGGTAGTCAGAAGCTGTTTGATTTTTGGAAATCAGACATTCCATCTCCAGCATGGGGGCATGTTGGCATCAGCTATGCCAGCAACTGCTTGCTTTCCTGCCTTCCTAGCCAGGAAAAAAAAAATCTTAAAAGGCATAGCTGCCAACAGGGAGGAATGTGAGAAAATGGGAAATTGATATGAAAGAAGGATAAGGAAAAAGACACAAGAATGAACTTAAGAATTTTCCAATATTCCCTTTTTAGTAATCCACAGTAGATACCTCCTCAGTGAAAGGTGCTTTTTGGTTACTCTCTCATGAGAGTAGCAAAAGCAGAGAATTCACAGCTGGGGCAGATGTAAGAAGGACCTGAAGTTGGTTTATTTCTTTCATAATTAGATGAAAATTGGAAATGAAATCATGTTTTCCCCTTAGGAAATTCCACTTGTTCCTTTAGAAATGAATTTACAAAAAAGTGGAATAATGTCAACATTCTGAGTATAGGCATAGGGTTTTTTTTCTCCTTCATTTGGAAAAGCTTAGTGGTTTTTTTCTGCCACTTGAAATAATATTAATTAAGTTTCCTATGAGGCAGATGATGTAGCAGTTTCATGAAGGTCATAAGAATTCCTTTTTAAAATTTAATTTTTCCTCCTTTTTAATTTTTTAATTCAGCTTTATTTTCAGTTTCTCATTCTCTCCTTCCCACATCCTCATCACTTCCCCACACTGAGAAAACGAGAAAAACAAAGCTTGTTACAAACATGTATGGTCAAGCAAAACAAAATTCATGTTGGTCACATAGCAAAAAGAAAAAGCCTCATTCTTCACTGTGTCCATTTCTTCTATATCTGGAGATAAGTAGCATGTTTGGTCACGAATCCTCTTGTTGGTCAGAGTTCTTAAATCTTTCAAAGTCCTTTTTCTTTATAATATTGTTGTTATTTTATAAATTGCTCTCCTGGTTCTGTTTCATATCTTGTGTCTGTTAATGCAAGTCTTTCCAGTTTTCTCTGAAACCACCCCCTTCCTCATTTTTTATAGCACAATAGTATTCTATCACATTCACATAGCATAACTTACTCAACAATTCCCCAGTTGAAGGGTACTGCCTTATATTTCAGTTCTTCACTACCACGAAAAGAATTGGTATAAATATTTTTGTACATATGAGGCCTTCTCCTCTTTTTTTTTATCTCTTTGGGGTACAGACCTAGTAGTGGTATTGCTGAGTCAAAGGATATGCACAGTTCAGTAACTTTTTTCAGCCTAGTTCCAACTTGCTTTCCAGAATGGCTAGACAAGTTTACATCAACCAATAGTATGTTAATGTCCCCATTTCCCCATTACTCCTCCAGTATTTGCCATGTTCCTTTTTTACTTTTTGTCAGCTTTGTCAAATTTGAAGGTGTAGAGTGGTGATGCCTCAGAGTTGTTTCAATGTGCATATCTCTAATTTTTAGAAACGTAATCATCAGAAATTATCAATGATATCTCTAATTGTTAAATATTTAGAACATTTTTATATAGTGCTTAATAGTTTGGATTTCCTCCTCTGAAAACTGCCTATTCATATCCTTTGACCATTTGTTAGTTGGGAAATGGCTCTTAGTCTTGTAAATTCAAATCATTTCCCTGTACATCTTAGAAATGAGACCTTTATCAGAGAAACTTTATGCCAAGACTTTTTTTCCCCAATTTCAGATAATGAAGATTATAATTTTCATTGATGAGAGGGATTTTCCTTTGGCACATATCTTCAGGAAATCATGAAGCCTAACTCTTCTCCCCTGAGTAGAGAAGTCTTGTGGAATCGGCTCTACAAATTTTGGAGTCCCTGGTGAAAACAGTCATTGATGGACATCATGCACACACATGCACGCACACACACATGCACACACATACACACACAGAGTCTCATTCTTCAAAAGAAGTATTTCCATGGAAACATCAGAGAAGGAGCAAGAGCTGCAGTGGAACCATAAATCTCTGATTTGGGTTACAATCTCCAGCTCCCTTCTGAGTATACAGGGAGCTTTTGCTACAAACACTTGAACAGGCAGTAAGCATTAAATTAGAATCTACTACATGCAAGACAGTACTATAGAGAGGAAAAGCAAGAATTATAAGCTGTAAATCTTGCCTGAAAGGAGCTTATCATCTAATTATAGTATCTCACTTACATCGCATCTATAAGAGATCAAAACAACAATAGAAATATTCCATTATTCTGTCCCTGTCATTTCACTGCTCCTAGCTTACATTCCTGAAACTCCACACTTGGCAGATGAACTTCTCTATTTGCCCATCTTCATCTATTGTGCGTGCCTACCCAGGCTTCTCCCTAGGGAACAGTCTCTGTGGATGTCTGACCCTGTTCTTTAGGTCCAGTTCACATTCGTTAGGGCCAAGCCCCAAGGATATGAATCATGTCAATCATTCTTAGGTATATTTATCATCCATATTAAATCTTAAATCATCATTAATGTGGTGTCAGAAGAACAAAAATGCCTAAGATAAGGTCAACTCACACTTGCCAAAAAAATTAACATTGTTAAGAAAATATTACACCTTGCTAAGATGATTTTTGTAATGTCTATTCCAAATCATCTCCTCTGCAGGATAAACAACCCCCATTCCTTTCAGTTAATTCTTATGTAGGATAGTCTCTTGTTTTCTGGTTATCCTGGTTGGCTTCTTGTAGATACTCTTCAGCTGATCAATGTCCTGTCCAAAATGGGGTGCCCCAAACTGAACATGGTGCTCCATATTTGGTATGACAAAGACAGAACTACCTCCTCCTTTTTTCTGAACATGATGCCCCTTTAATATAGTCCAGGATAACAGTAGCTCTTTGGGCTTACAATGTCACACTCTTTGAGTTTATTGTCTACTAAGATTCCAATTTTTTTTACTTGAATTATTAGTTGTCTCCTTCCTTCTACTAGACTTTAAAAAAATGTTTTAACCTAAATGTATAACTTTATATTAAACCTTATTAAATTACATCCAATCTAATGTGATTCATCATTCTAAATTGTAGAGATATTTTTGGATCCCTACTCTGTCATCTAACATTTTAACTATTCCTCATAGCTTCATGCCATCTGCAAGTTCATCAAGTATTGTAGGGTTTCATCTAAGTTGTTCATAAAAATGCTGAATATGTTTGGATCAAGGACAGGTACTTGGCATAATCCACTAGAGACTTTCCTTCAAGTTGACATAAACCAATTAATGGCTGTTATTTAGACCCAGTCATTCAATCACTTCCAACCCACATAACTGTACTCTAATTCAACCCACACTTTTTCCAGCTTGACCTCAAAGATAGTCTGAGAGGTTTTTTAAATGCTCTGTTGAAATCTAAATGTGCTATATTTTGGCATTCCCTCATCTACCATTTTCATTACTCTGAGAAAAACAAGAACAACAATATGTTAGTCTAACTTAACTTATTCTTAGTGAAATCATTATGGCTCTTAGTGATCCCTGCTTCCCTTTCTAATCCTCAAAAATCATCTCTTCTAGAAGTTTCTCATAAATAAAAATCAACCTGAAAAACATATAGTTTGTAGATGCCACCCTCTTCCCTTTTCAAATGTTAAGACATTTGCCTTTCTCCAGTCTTGTGGCATTGCTCCCATTCTCCATGAGCCTTCAGAGATCACCTGTTGACCTATCAGTTGTCCTGGCTGTCATTTCTATCAGTAACTTGGGACTGAGTGAATATTGCACATTGTAGGTGGTGCTTTCATACTGTCTTCTCACCTATTTTCTGTTTCAATCCTCTATTATCTGTTTTTGTTCTATTCTTCCCTTCCCAAAATAAATTCTTGGAAGAAAATGCAAGTGAAATGAGTAGAGTAGTAAAGTAGCAGCTTTCTCATTGGCATCAATTAGTGACTTCCTCCAAAGTGGTCCAATCTCTATTTTGGTCTTCATTTTGCTCTTAATTTAAAGAATCCTGTTTTTTGTTGTTGTTCTTCATGTTGATTGCAAGTCTCAGTTCCCTCTGGCCTTTAGAGCTCCTCTCACTGTTCTTGCAAGGTCATGTTCCATTTGGCATGATCACACTTTCATAAATCAGTCAACAGTCAATCAAATATATAGGCGGATCACAGCATACAAATAAATAAGAAATGATCTTCTGCTCTACTTGTAACATAGTTGGGAAGATAATACATATACAAATGAAAAGATAATATAAATTGCTTGAATTATTAAGTGCTAATAGAATAGTATGGAGAAATTCTGTCAGAAAGGAGAAATTATTTTAGGCAGGGGTCAGTCATTAAGGGAAGTTTCATGGAAAAGGGTGTCCCAAGTGGCACAGAAAGCAGCTATAGATCTAATTCTACCTCCCCCAGAAACCCAATAGATTTTTCTCCTGTGCTCACCCAGTGCTTCCAGAAGATGAAGAAAATATAAAAGATCTGAACAAAGCCTTGAAAACTGGGTAAGATTTAGCCAGACAGATAAAAGAGTAGGGGGAGGATGGGGAAGACATTTACATGTACAGAGTATCATGAGCAGAAAGATAGGACAAAAAAAAGGCTTGTACAGAAGAAAATGAGTGTATCAGTTTGGCTCAAGTGGGGATTTCATGTATGTATTTCACAGGACATAAGGGAGAAAGATAAGTTGGGACCAGTGAGGATGCTTTGAATACAAGACTAAGGAGGTTAGCCTTTAATCTTGTAGGCAACAGGGAGCCATTGTCAATTTTTGAGCAGAGGAATGAAATGATCAGAGCAATATTTCTGGACAAGTAATTTGGGGACAGTGTGCAGAATGAATTGGAGGGAAGAGAAAGTAGAAAATTGGAAGATCACTTAGAAGTCTAAGGCTGTAGTCCAGGCCTGGAGTAATAAGAGCTTCAACTTCCCAGGGAGAATGGAAGAGAGTAGATAGATGTGAGGGAATGTGAAGAAAGAATTGACAGGGCTTGGTTACTGATTGAAATAGAAGGCAAGTCAGATGACAGAGAGAAGAATAGATATATTAATAGTAATAGGGAAGTTGGAAGTCAGGAGGGGAAAGGTGGTGTGAAGAGATAGTGATAAGCTTGTTTTACACAAAAACTTCTTTTTTTTGAGGATAGAACCCAGACCTGTGATTTAATGGAATATAGAATTCCCAGTGAGGAAACTCCCTCTGCTAATATAGGTCAGTACCTACTTTGCAACTCTCAGTTGCCTGAGTGCATTCAGAATTTAAATGACTTCCTCAGGAACACATAGCTACTATATGATGAAGGAAAGAATTGAACCCAGAAAGCTCCCCATCCATTCTACCATTCAGCCATTGAAACATGTCTTTGTGAAATTATCTAGTAGAGAGCTGGAGTTGCCAGGCTCTAAGTCAACAGGAGAGAGGAGATTTGGTAGCCATAAAGGTAAAAGATGAGGATGTGGAAATGGATATGGTAATTTGATATATTTTTATATTTCAGGAGTATGTGATCCTGTGCATGCGAAGTGTCATAAATGCTTGTGGAGAAAGACATGTCATTAGAAAAGAAGGTGGACCAGTTGTATATGGACTGAGAGCAAAGAAAAACCGATGGAAAGCTCATGTGTTTAATTGGCATTTATGTGAAGTCAGGAGACTTAGAGGAAGTCCTTCAATACATTAGAGGGGACCCTTTGTGGAGAATTTATGGGAGGATATTTACATTATGTATGGATGGATTGCCATGAGCAGTCAATACTTCTTATGGGGCAGGGCACTATAATCAGTGCTGGAGATAAAAAAGAACCCCCCTTTGAGGGTGGATCATCAAAGAATGGTCATCAAAGAATACTCTTAAAGAGCTCATATTCTAACAAGAGAAACAACATGTGAAAAATTATGCACATATAAGACATGCATTGTAAATGGAAGTTAACTTCAGAGGCAAGGCACTAGCCTTGAGAGGGGATACAGAAGGGAAACCAAAGAAGGCTTTCTGCATAAGGTGGGATTTGAACAGTCTTGAAGGAAGTCAAAGAAGCTGGAATTTGGAGGTGAGGAGGGGGTTTATTTGGGCCTGTGACAGAGTCTGTACAAAGGCACAGATATGGAAGATGGAATATCCTATTTGAGGAATGGAAAGTAGTCCAGAATACTTAGATCATAGAGTATATAAAAGGGAGTAAAGTATAAAACAGACTGGAATGGTAGGAAGGGGCCAGGTCATGAAGAGGTTTAAGTGCCAGAGAATTTTTATTTTATCCTTGAGATGATAGGGAATCACTGAAGTTTACTGAAAAGGGTATTTGTGACATGGTTAGATCTGCTTTTTAGGAAAATTATTTTGGAATCTGAAGTGGTGAAAAACGAGACAAGAAAGTGGCCTCAAAAAGGCTTTTGCAAGAATCTAAATGGGAGATAATGAGGGCTTCAGCTAAGGTTGTAGCTATGTGAGTGGTGAGAAGAAGTTGTTTGTAAGATGTTGTGGAGGTAGAAACAATATTTGACAACAGATTGGATATTTGGGATGAATAATTAGTGAGAGTCAAGAATGACACTGACTTTGGGTGACTGGGAGCTTGGTGATACCCTCAACAGTAATAGGGAAGCTTGGAAGAGAGAAACATTTGGGGGAAAATTGATGGGTTCCATTCTTGAAATGTTGAGATACCTATGACACATCTAAATTATCCAGAATTGATGTGAGGCTCAGAAGAGAGATTAAGGCAAGCGACAGATAGATAGGTAGATAGATAGATAAATAGATAGAAAAATCTAGGAATTATTTGCTTACTAATTACAGTTGAACCCATTGGAGGGGAGAATCCACATGAATGAAATCACAGATTATGTGTCCAGAATGTTTTGAATTATAAGAATTTTCTGACACTAAAGAATGCTAAATGAATAAATATGATCTTGGAGCTGAATGTGGGAGAAAAGAATCTCCTTTTCAGAAGTTTAAAAAAAACCCAGCATTTTTTTATGTATACCTTACACAGTTTAGATTAAATCCTATTAGAAAATGGGAGGAGTTTGGCACTGTCCAAATTGCCTGCTAAATTCCCTTCTAGTTCTATTATTTTCTCATGAATATGTTTTGGAAGTAGAGAAAACAGAAGCAAGTATTTGAGAAATAGATGTCCCTTTACCACTCAGTCAGCCAAGAGCTTTTTTGAAAAGTCACATATTCAAAGCAGTGCACTAGGGAAATTCCCCCAAAAGAAGCCATCCCTTGTCTTTCAGAGGCTCCAATCTATGAATTATATCTAATAATTGAAATATAGTAAATATTTTACTGTCTGTGTCAGAGATGGTATGATAAAGTGTTGGTTATGTTATTACATGGACACTGAACGTATCACAGTATATGCTTGATATAACCATTCATCTCTCTTTGGGGTCTACTGATCAGTGTGGCCTAATGTGCCAATCAGGAATCCACATTCATTCCCATAATGGCTACAATCCAAGTCATTTTGTACAAGTAAACCTGATTTTTTTTTAATTTTAGCTACATATATTTGACACCATATGTGTATTTTGAGATGTAAAAAAAAAACAAGCCAACACAGCCAGATTGTTTCATCTGAGATGGCTCTGATGATAATACCTATTCCCTGGTTATTCTGTTGTAATCAGATGGTGATAAATGACTGAATTGAGTTGCTTTGATGTCTTTAATTTTGCCTATTTTGAGACGGTAAAATCACCCCAGCTGCTATTTATACCTCCTAAATGATTAATTTCTAGGTTATGGAAGGGTACGTAGGTGGCACAGTGGATAAAGTGCAAAGCCTGGAGTCCGGAGAACTAATCTTCCTGACTTCAAATCTGGCCTGAGGCACTTACTAGCTGTGTGACCCTGAGCAAGTCATTTAATCCTGTTTGCCTCAGTTTCTTCATCTGTAAAATGTGCTGGAAAAGGAAGAGTCGGTTCATCCCAGTGCCTTTGCCAAGAAAATCCCAGGTAGGGTCGCAAAGCATCAGACATGACTGAAAAACGACTCAGTAACAGCAACAGTTTTCATTTATTCTGGTAGTGATAGAGAGTGGGAGAAAATAAAGGAAAGGTTATCCATTCAAAGTTTGCTTCTTTTTGAATAAAAATATTGAGTCAGAATTGCTTATGTTTCAGTGATTCAGCTGTCATATATGCTCGTAGCTGGGGCTGCAAAAACAGAACAAAAACCTTAAATTGTTTCTTTAGTATGATCCACTTGCTTCCCATTGTGTAGACAGGACCCAAAGAAACCTTAGTTCTTTCATCAAAAATGTTGTTAAGGGGAGGGAGGGGGAGAAAAATTTAAAACTCCAAAGCTTGGGGAAGTGATTGTTGATAAATCGAAAGAAATTAATAAAAAAAAAAAAAAAAGAAAAATGGACCAAAATGTCCAGAAAAAAATGTTGTTAAGGACTTACTCTAGATTTTAGATCACAACATCATGTTCATTTGTTGGCAGTAAATAAAATTCTTTTATTTTCTTTCATCAGTGAAAACACATCAACATAGATATACCTGAGGATAAAATTAAAGTGTGCTTGAAGTAGATATGTTAGAAATATTCTAATAATTATCTGATTTGATTATCATGATCCAGAGTCTTATGCCCACCCAGAAATGTTAGATTAGTAATAATTCTAAAAGCTAGAATTGATTTCTTTAGGGGAAGAAAGCTGTTTTTCTAATTACATAACTCACTTATGAAGTATTTGTAGATACAAATTTAATACATCTGCCTTCTCCTGAAAATGTCTTAATGCCCTCCATTTATCCAGCTGTGCTACTTCATTTATGAGTGTGATAACAGAAATATGCCTGTTTTATGGGTTCCAGCTGCCTCCTGCATTAGAGATTTGACCTCTTCATAGTTACTTTTAAAGTAGACCACCTCTGATACCATTATTTCAACACTGACCATCAGTGTATCACTCGTCAGCAAGGTGTCTGTCTAATCCATGACATATATGATAAGTTTTCCTATTAAATATGTTTAATTTCAATCACATATCCTAATCAATTTTTACATACCTAAGAGTGTGGACTTTAACACATCTTTGGAGTCCACTCTCCAAGCCTCTTGTCTGGAAAAATATGTATCTGTGTTCTGCAAACTAAATTTAACCTTAAAACCCTTTGAATGAGATCCAAGTACAGGGGGAAAAAACTCCACAAGGCAAAGTCATCTCAGATGTGCCTCTGTGACTATAGAATCCAAAGAGGACTAATTTTACAGCCTCATTCATTTTTTTTTGTTTCATTGATACCTTCTGTTTTTACATCAGGTATTTCTCCTTTATCATCTTCCCCCATTATCTTTGTACCTTCCCCCTTTGTAACAGAAATAAACATTTAGACAAAAGCAGCAGAATTTTCAGTTGCACATACTGCCCAGTATCTTAATCACAAGAAGAGAAATGGTTCCAGGACCAAAATTGCTCATTCCAGTTCACCGGTTTTTCTTTGTAGTTTTATTATCACTTAACATTATTGTAATCATTGTGTATGTTGTTCTTAGTACTTCATTCTTGGCTGTAACAATGAAAGTTATATGTGGGATTTCAAAATGCATTTGTGTCTCTAGAAATGTTTCTACATTTTTTAAAAGAATTAAAAAGAAATGGAGAGAATTCTCTTCCCTTTTTGTAAGGACACAATTATTGTTGAAACATGACTGAGATTACTTTAGATTAGTTTCCAATCATGCTTTTTATACACTGGTTTCCACCACCACCACCTCTTTTTGTACTGCTGCAAAAAAAAAAAAAGAACAATCATATATTTGCTTTACTAGTCTTTGAAATATGGCAAATGTGTCTATGAAAAATTATAAAAATGTCCTTTATTACAAGACCTTGTTTGTAAGTTTTTATTTCTGTTCTGCTGCAAGTGATAATTGGACTGTATTGAAAGAAAGAGCTAGAAATGTAATTTTAAATGTAGCTTTATGGGAGCTCACAAAAGGGTCCACATAGCAGTTTGCAACAGTTTGCAAAACAGAAGATAAAATCTCAAATTTTATTCACAACATGTAACTAAAGTAATTGTACAATTATAACGTACCAATCGATGTCAGTAGACTGTAATTTCTGTGACAAACATCTTCTTTGATATATGTCCTTAATGGGAAGAAATGTTTATAGATAAAGATATAATTTATAATAGTGGCCTTCAAATAGAAAAACTGGATTCCAAATTGCTTTGCACGTGTCAGCTTCTATGTTTCTGATGCCTGTATCATTTCCTAAATCAGAGAGACTTTGGAAGTTTTTTTGAGCTACACTAGTAACATACCAGCCAAGATGGTCAACACACTGGAATATCTGAGGAGCATTGCCCTATTTGGGAATGTTCAGGTCCTGGCTAGAATTCCCTGATCGAGTTATTTACAAACTGGTAAGAAGGCTAAGCTTTAATCTGAGAATTTGGTACCATTATTGTTCCAACATTTCTAGACAAGCAGTAAATACCCTGCATTCTCAGTCTACCACCTTATTGTATTGGACTAGTGGAGAGATGGGGAGGAAAAAAATCTCATCAATTTCCTACATTTTCTGTCACTGATTGACTAAGATGTCCAACCTGATGCTATTTGACATCTAAATCAGGCAATAACTTTTTTTAAGGAAAAAAAAGGAAAGATCTTATTCCTCCAGGTAAGGGGTGAATGTTTATTTTCTGCCTGGAATTTCATTGATGCTACTAAATGAGATTTGCTGATAAAATAGTTCAGATGCAGTGTGGCATAGTCAGGTAGCAAGCCAAACTAAAGTTGAGAAGATGTAGGTTCAAGTCCAGCCTCTGACACATATTGTCCACGTGACCCAAGCTAGATCAGTTAGCCGCTCACTTTCCCAGGCAATTTCCTAAGACAGGAAGTTAGAGAAATTGTAAATCACTTGCAATTGTAGAGGGGATTTCCTCACCTAAAGTTCCTTTCAACAATGAAAGAACAGGTCTTATTCTCCATAATTATTTCCAAGACCCTGTTAATACCACATTTGTACATATAGCCCTAATTCTAATGAAACCCTGCTATCAGGCAGTCCCAATCTACCCACAAGTTAGCAGTGATGGTAGAAATCCTTATCTTTTTGTGAGGTGGTGCAGGGGATGGAAAAAAATATGCTAGTTATATGGTAAGAAATTTAGATTTTCTTTTAAGCTCTGATATATGTCACAAGCCTTAGATCTTGATAAATTTAGTGTCCAGGAAACTTTTGAGCCCAATGGCCAAACAGAGCCCGAAAGTATAGGCAACATAATTATTATGGGCATAAAATTTTACTTCATTCTGGAATGGTCTATGAAAGGCAGCATCGTGTGAGTATTGATTCAAGGCTAAATATGTAGCGATGGTGACCATCCAATTTTGTTTTGACCTCACTTTTCCTTACATGTTTCTTACCCAAAGCCTGATACCTCATAAGACTTGACATGGCTTTTTTTAGTCTCACGTGTACATTTTGCTTTGCTTTGCTTTGGCTCGTGCATTTTTAAAGGCCCTGCTTGTGGTATGTAGTAGTTAGGGTTTCCTGCCTGAAGACCTGAATTCAGTTATAAGTAAGATTCATTCAGTAGCATAAGTATATTAAGTGTAATTCCACAAGGTTCTTTATTCTCAATATGAAATGCTTGTGGAATTCACCATATTGGTAGCGTCTACTCATGGGATGGAAACCCAGACAAAGAGGTCAGCATGTCTTGGAAGAGATCTTCCCAAGTCATCTATAAAGCTATTTCCATGATGGTTTGGCATAGAAGATAAAACACTTGACTTGGACGTCCAAAAGATCTGGGTTCTAATTTTGTCTTTGATAGCTGCTTTGCTCATGAGCCAGGTCATTTATGGTGTCTGGCCATCAGTTTGTTCATTTGTGAAATGGGGCTAATATCTGCCTGAATTAGCTCTCACCTGAGCCTCCCAAGGATGTTTGGAGGCTCAAGCGAGATACTGTATCTTGGAACTTTAAAATCTCATGTAAAACTTTACCAATACCCATTGTTGTTATATCAATTATTCCCATGACTCAGAACAATATGGCAAATAAAGTATGAAAGAAAGTGGGACTTTAATCCATGCTGAAGTCCATGTTTCTGAAGAAACTTATTGCTATATGGCTGTCCTCTATAGTTAAATGATGACATAAATGGAATTGAAAGCTGGGTCATCCACCTTTCTTTTCAGCGGCTGGCAAATGTGGAACCATTCTTGGCTTTTAAGTGAGATCTACATCCATAAAGCTAGTTTTGTTTCCACTACAAATCTTCCTTTGCACCTTCTTTATGGTTATAACTAATTTTGTTTTTCCAAAATAAGTCACAGAACATTCTCAGGAGACAATGTGTTAGTCCAGTGGAGAAATGCCCTGTTTTATTTAGGGGTGAAATCACTACCAGATATATGTGTAATGGTTTCTTTTGTGCTATTCAGTTTTAAAAGAAAATTTCCTTTTTTTCTTGGTGCTTATAGTTTCACATTGTTTGATTTGGAATTTTAATCGGTGTGATCAGTCAATGACCCTCCATTGATCTAACAACTTTAAATGTAGATCAGTACTTGATTTCTGTCTTCAAAAAACTAGCATTTTATGTAAGAAAGCATTTTCGACTCTTAGACCTTGTGATAGATCAATACCCATCAAGGTCTCCCTCTCCTCAAATGGGGTAGGAGAAAGCAACAAATCCTAGATTTGATAGGTGGTAGGAGCAGAGCAAGACTCAAGCCATGTTCCCTTGAAGAAGTTTCCTGATGGCCTCTGGTCGTATTAACCTGGTTTCCTTGTCAGTTAAGGACAGAAAAGGTCCCACCTATGTGGTATCAATGGCCCTTCCAACCTGGTGGATTTGAAGACCCTGCTTTACCAGACTTGTCTGATTTCATTGCTTTGCCAGATCTGTTTGCAGACAAGATGGGGAAGCCATGCATATAAAAGCTAAGGGTTACTGTACTCTTGTTGCATTAGGGCTAAGTAAATCTCCTTTTGTTAACTATTCATTGACCTACAAGGGCCTCACTGAGTCCCAACATTGAACACAAACAGGGTGCCTGCCTCTAAAAGACCACTTTACTTCTAGCAGCTCCTCTTCGTAGCAGTGCTCATCTTGAGTTTTGTTAGGTCGTCCCAGAGCTGGCAAGTTGCTTGTGTCATTCATTCAGCAGACGTTTATGTAATGCTTCTGTGTGCAAATTAATGTGCTAAAGCCTGAGTGAGATGGGAAGTTTGGATTAGATGCTATCCTTGTCCTCATGAAGATTGTAAGCATATAGAAGGGGCAAGGGTGTGCTGAAACTATCTCTAGTCGATATGATTGTTAAATATTCATTGTGAGCATTTACACCTCAGAAATCAAATTGGGACAGGATTTATTGTTTTGTTTATCATCTAGACTTGAGAAAGTGTTAATAAGTCACATTGAACCTAAAAGTGTGTTTATAGATTTTTTTTCTAGAGAGCTGATTGTTAAACATTTACCAGCTGTATTGCTCTATAAATCTTGCATAAATTCAACAGAAATGGCATAGAAGGCTGAGGGAATGAAATTATTATCAGACTGTAAGCATGAAGACTGCGTAACATCAACAACTGACATTTATATAGTGCTTTAAGGTTTTCAAAGTGCTTTACATCTGTTATCTCATTGGAGCCTTACAGTATTCCTAATTAGGGGGATAAGATATGTGTATAGAAAACTGTGCTGCACATTATTACACATTAGGTACATTAGGAGAGGTTGGGCTCAGAATCTGAAGGAATCTGCCATATACTGGTTGTGTGACCCTAGGCAGTTGGCAGGGAGGGAGAGAAGGAAAGGAAAGGAAAGGGAAAGGAAAATGAAAAGGGAAAGGGAAGGGAGGGAGAGAGGGAGTTTATTATGTGCTAAGAAATATTCTAAGCATTTAACAAAAATTATCTCACTCGATCCTTTAACAACCCTAAGAGGTATGTGCTATTATTGTCCCCATTTTATAGTTGAGGGAACTGAGACAGACGGAGGGTAAATGACTTGTCCATGGTCACCAAGCTACGAAGAGTTTGAGGCTGAATTTGAATTCAGGTCTTCCAGACTCCAAGCCCAGCGCTATAACTGTTCTATGTTAATAGAAGGCATTTTCTCATTCGGAGTCCCCATAACTGAAGAATTTCAGGCTCCCCTCCCACAAATGTGTTTTAGAGACTTTCACAACAAAGGGCTAAGAGAAAGCTTGTGTTGGCCACAAAAGGATGGGAAAGAATTCACTAACTACAAGGAAGGGGAAGAAAGAATTCTAAGCAAAGTCCCAGTGACAGGAATACAATGCTTTGATAGAAATAGAAAACAGACCAGTTTGACTAGAAAGCAGAATTTATAGAGGGCTGTGATATGAGACAAGCCTGGAAAGGTAGAGAGGTGGAAGTCTGTGAACATCTTTGAACCTCATAGAATTTAATCTTTACTCAGCAGCCAGTAGGGAGATCTATAAGTAGATGAGAGACATTGAAAAACATGTACTTAAACCTGAGAAGAGAGATGATCTGTTCTGTGTGTAAAAACGAATTATTCTAACCATAGTATGAAACACTGATTAGAAGGGAAAAAGCCAAAGGTGGAAGGAAATAAGAATTTGTATAGTGCCTACCACATGTCAGGCACTGACTAAGTGCTTTATAAATATTATCTAATTTGGTCCTCAACAACAACTCTTCAAGGTTATTGAATTGTTATCCCTGTTTTACAGTTCAGAAAACTGAGGCAAACTTGCCCACCTAGCCACTAAAGTGCCTGAGGCTGGATTTGAACTTAGGTTTTCTTGCTTCACTATCCACTATGACACCTAGCCGCATTAATAAGAACTGGGAAAATGACATACCCAATTACTTTCGGGTGGACTAAACCTGGGGTTTCATTGCTGTGGTTGAGTTCCAGTGCAGATCAGAATCTCCTCTGCAGCTTGGCATCTGAGTGAATTGCCACTGAGAGGTTAAGTGACTTGCCCTGGGGTCACACTTCTGGTATAAAGCAGACACAAGCTTGAACCTAAGTCTTCTTGACTTGGAGACCAACTGTCTGGTCATGGTGCCTCTTACATAATGCCTGTGGCAAAAGAAATAGGAAGAACGAAAAGAAAAAAGGACAAAAGTGGGCCTGAGAGTAGATAAGAGGAAAACATCTTGGCCTCCCTACTTTGCCTGAGTGGGAGAGCCTAGGTGTGGAACCTTGCATTTCCTGTTACACTCAGTTGATGTGATGGTTAGTTTTTCTCAATTGCTCTCTTCACTCTTTTAAAAAATGATCTGTTACAAGGAATGATTTCTTAGATAGAGGAAGTTGGAAGGGTGCATTTAGAAATGAGGGTAGCATGAAGACAAAAATGGAAATAAAAATTAATTTGAGAAATAAGGCCAGATGGATGATATGAAGGCCTGTACTTGAGAAATGGATGTAGGAAGAGAGAAGAAAGGGGGTAGATGCCAGAGATCCCAGAAAGGTGGTAGTTGAAGTTGGAGGAATAAATTGACTTTGCAAGGGATAGAATGTAGAGAGAAAAGAGAAGTGATCAAGGACAGAAGCTTGGTGGAATGACCACATGTAAGGTAATAGAAAATATATGGAATAATAAGTAAAGAGAGAGAAAAATCACATTTAGAGGGAAAGGAAGAGAATAAGCAGAGTGATATTGAAATCAGGAGAAGAGGTGGTAATAAGCATTGTCAGCTGCTGCAGAGACTGGTCAAGGGGGATGAGCATAGCATTAGATCTGACAACTGAGGCCAGTAGTGAGTTTAAAGACAGTTTTAACAGAGAAGTGGAAGACAGATTTCGAAGGAATTCACCAAATTGTTGGTGGAAAAGTGAATTAAATGTTGGCAACATTTAAAGAAATTTAGTAGTGAAAAGCATAGAGAAAGAGAGGACAGCAGCTGTATGGGATAGAAAAGAAAGAAATCTTTTTGCTTATGATCAGAAAGACTTCTGACAGATGAGAAGAGACATGTGGAGAGAGATTGAAGATATATGAGAAAAAAGGCAGAGACTTCTGGAAGAAGGTCCAGGAGGATGCAGGATAGATCAAGGGCATAAGCATAGGGATTAGCCATAGGATGAGTAAGGATTCCCCTTCTTCTGTGACCAGAGGTCATTAAAAATCCAGTGGCATAGTTTTCAAGATTAGAAATATTATCCCTAACGTCCTGGATAACTTCTAATTATGCAATTATCTTCCATTATGCTCTGCTTATCTTATTCTCCTAAGATTTCAGTTGAATGATAACATCTTCATATTCTGTCCTAAATAGATTTGTAGTGTTTCTGCATATTACTTTAAGGCTTCTATCTTCCACCTATAATGGAAGTCTGCATTGGAGTGATCAATGAAACAATCTCTTTGAAATATGTTTGGCCAGATGCTTGGAAGTCTTCAGGGGGTCTTACCAAACATCTTTCTAGCCCCATTTTTTTTTGTAAAGAAAAAAATAATTTCTCAATTAGAATGTGTGCCAAATGAATGAGTAAAGTAATCCAATGGCACTTTCTACACCAGGTATTATCCAAATGAAATGTTGTTAGATAAATCATTACTGCAATATTTCAAGAATGCTTAACTTCAGCAAAGTTGAAATCTCTACCAAGAAAATCACAAAGCACTTTGCGAATCTTAAGGTGCTATATAAATATTTGCTACTGCTACTTTTGTTGTTGTTGTTGTTACAGCCTCTCTGTGCTTTATTAGACTGTCTTTGTAAGTTGCTGTGACTGAGAAATAGAATTTCCAGGTGGAAGCTTGGGGATAAGTCTCTCTGAAGGGAGTTTAGGGTTGGTGTTCCAGTGACAGATATACAAGTCTGTGACTGGGGCCCTTCCTTACTCAATGTATTTCTAGGTTGGTAATACCTGCCAGAGCTTGTACTATGCTGAAATAGCCTTCAGCATCACCTCCATTTCAGGATCAGCCATCAGGAGTAGGACTTGCATGAAAGGAAATGAATCATTAAGGTTGGGTCTAATCTCTTCTCTAGTAGTTTCTGAGTAATGATTCTTCACATTTGGTCTTTAAACAGTGGTTTGGGGATAAAATAAAAACAAGGGAAGACAGTGTTTGTGAAAGTTGTTATTTTAGAGGAACCAGAATTAGAGAAGTGAAAGAAAGCTAAAAAGAAGAGCAAATCCTTGCTTAAAGGATTGAGTGATACTGGTATTGTCTCTGCATATCTTCATAATGTCAGCTTATAAAGAACTAACAGTGGAGACAAGGGGAATTGAAAGAGAAGAGTATCAAAGATGAGGTGAACAAAACTGGGAAAAGTCAAGGTTGAGATTATCTGCTAAAGAAGATAATGAAATTATTATTATTGGAGAATCTTTGAAGACTCTGAGTCCTTTTGGAAATGAGAAAAGCATTTAGATTCACAGCCAAGAGCATGTGACCCTCTATCATTTAATTGCCACTTTCTGATCTCATGGAACAAATGAAGACAAGACATGAAACATTCTTTTTTTTTAAGGTATGATTTTGAGACTTTCAGTTTGTTTTAGTCCACTACAAAAAAGACCTTCAGTATCCTGAGAAACAATGCCAGTTGTATTTTTTTAAGGTAAAGTCACTGTTATAACCAACCTGCATAGAAAACAATAATGAAAAGACCTAAGATTGACCCTCCTGTGTCTCCCAGACATCCCATGGCACCTAAGCCTAAGCACCTTCACCCCACATGTACTTTTGGGGGACCAAGGCCAAATTAGATTGGGGGGACAAAGGGGAAAAGAGAGGGCTGTGGAGAGGGGCTGGCACGGAGCAGGAGCTCCACACTGCTGTGAAGCTTCATATGACAAGGGAAATACTATCCCACCCCTGCTTCCATTACAGAGAAGACCAGGTCTCCAGGGGGTACGTTCAAGGCCTGGGATTGTTACAAAACCAGGCCACAGCTTTAGGTGTGATGCAGAATGCTAGAGCTACTCTCCACAATTCCAGGAACCACAAGGCCCTATTTGAAACATACAGCCTTCACAGAGGATCACAGCCAACCACATCAGCAGGAGGAGAAGAAAAAACCCATGAGAACGGTGATACTTAAAAAAAAAAATAATGAATATGATGTTTTCTATTTATAAAATAATGAAACTGTACTCCTCATTTGGGGGGGGGGAATCAACCATGCAACTGGGGAAGTCACCATATTTTCTTTAGCTTTGCAAATAATGAATGCCATTTGCTGGCATGCAAACTGTCGAATGAAATTCAGAAAAGAAGGGATGAAAAAGGACATCTTTTCAGCAGTTTAATAGGATAACTACTTGCAATGGGGGTGGGGATGAGAAGCCATCTAGTCAATAAACGCACAAACACAGTCATTCAATTTTTTTCTTTAATGAAGTCTAAAGTCAGGGGAGGATGGAGAGTTCTAGAAGGAAGCTGTAGCGATATAAAAGAAAGAATGCATCTGAACTTGGTGGGTGGCAATGCAAATATAACAGTGAGTTTGTAGGAAGAAAAAAAGGACATAAAGAATTGTAAAATTGTAAATGCTAGCCTGATGGGGTCAGCATCTTTGATTTGAAAAATAAAATATAATTTAAAAGTAGCATTCAGAAATTAGATGTTCAAGATCTGTGCAATAGGGGATGTGGAATCTTGGGCTTTGATTTACGACAGCAAGGTCTCCTATACCACATGCTTCCCAGCCCCAGGGACGAGTTGTTGTTTTTTTTTTTCTCCCCAGAGGACATGCCTAACTCTCATTAGTGTTAATGGGAAGTCTGCATCCGTAGTGGGGGAAGAATAGACCCTTAGCAAACAGGCCGTTGTCAAAAGACCTAGCATAGCCCCAAACTCCCCCAGACTTCCCAGAAGCACAATGTGGACATCTGCGAGGTTGAAGCTGTTTCATTTCTTTTCAGAGGTGAGTATACCTAACTTACTGGTTCCAACCGGTAGTTGAGCCTTTTTTCATTGATTTCCCTCTTCCTTTCCCGAGCTCTGCACCTACCTTTCACAAGCGAAATGCTCCGTTTGAGCTGGAGGATTTAATTTCACTGGAATGAGGGAAGCCTGTTCCACAACTCTGATTTAGATTAAGTAAACATCTCTGATGTGTGATGCATGAACGATGGCAGAACAGGGGGGTCGTGATTCATTTGCTGGGAAAAGGATCTCTTTGTAAGAATCAGAAAGTAGGGCTTCCACAGAGGGGAAAAATCCATTTTTTAAAATCTACAGCACCAAAAAAAAAAAAAACACCCCAAAAAACCCACATTGGAAAAATTGCCATTTTATGGAGGTAGGGTTAAAGGGGGTTTGATCAAGATCTTTATTAAGCCGTGCCTCTAACCATTCTTAATACATTTTGCAAAATGAAATAAAACTATGTGCTTTGGATATATGATTGTTAAAAAAATTCACAGACCAGAGTGGGTAGGTCAGAATGAAGTGTTGGAGGAAATATGGAAAGCAGGGACCATGGAAGTGGAGAAGGAGAGAGAAGGAGAATGCTGTTGTTGGAATCGAATTGGAAAGCGGCGGAGTATTTGTCGATTTGTGTGAAGGGCTGAGTGAGGCTTCTGGCCAGAGGCAGCAGTGAGCCAGGGAGCCGGCGGCCGAGGACCGATCGTCCTAGTGGTGAACGGGTTAAGGACCGCCCGCCTCAGCCCCCTCCTCTGGCTGGGTGTAAACAGAAGAGCCTCAGCCTATCATGTCTGATTGCTGTTATGTGCCTGAGGAGAAAGCCAGACTCTGTAACATGATACATTATAGACTGATTCAACTTGGAAACGCAGGGCTCTGCTCTTCCCCTCCAGACGGAAGAATCACCGCGGAAAGGTGGGTGCCCCCAAAGCAGCCCTTTTGACCTGGCTGCTGCGCCACGATCAAGTGGGATGCTTTCGGTCGTTCTGTCCTCCCCCCGCATCGCGCTGCATTCATTTCTGGGGATTCGGGGGCGCCGTTTCTCGTTGGCTGACACTCCGGGGCTGGTTTTCGGGGCTTTTCCACGGTGTGTGCGGTTGGAATGGGAGGAGGCTCCGGGGCGATTTGAATCGGTGCAGAGGCAACATTAGCATCTGAAATGAGGGGGCTCTTTAACCCCTGAGGGACCAAATTAAGGATTTAGAAGAGGTAAAAGCTTTAACTTTCTCGCTCATTCGTCCTGCAAGCCCGGCTCTGCTGCAGAATGGAGGCTTTTGTGTTGTGGCTGATGATTTTTTTTTTAAATTAGGTGATTTATTTTGTATTTTTATGAGTAGTAGACATTCCTGACCCACAGGGTCCAGCTCTCTTTTCTCTGCATTCCGTGACTTTTTTTTTTTTGCATTGCGATTTATTGAATCCAGGGTGGGCGGGGGCAGAACCTGAGAAAGAAGGTTTTTTTTCGTTTTTTTTCACCCCCTTCCCTAATTTACGTTCGAAATGTTTTAAAATGTTCTTCGGACTTAAATTAATCAGCCGTTTGCTTCCATTAGCTAAAATCCATCATACTAATTGCTTAATGGGGGGGGAGGTACCAAATAATCCTGCTAATTAAAAGAGCAGCTTTTTCTTTCTTTTTTTCCCCCTCCTTTCCCTCCTTTTTGTCAGTGGAGGAATTTAAAGAGCAGTCTATAAAAACAATTCAACTTTGCAATTGTGTCATTGATGCAGGTTGATCACTAACGGGGGTGGGAGGGAGGTTGGAGGAGAAAGCAGTTGGGTTTGATATTTGTAAGACTTGCTAGGTATTTTTTTTTTAACATTTAGGGAGGTAAACGCATAAAATGAAACAAAGATTTCTGGGAGCTGTAAGAAAGATAGCCTGTGAGAAGTCACATTTTTTCACTCCCTCTCATATCCTAGTCTTTTTTTCTTTCCAAAATGTCTAATAAATCATATGTACAGAATATATATGGCTGTGTCACAAAGTCATTCTGTATTCTTAAAGCTTAATATAATCAAATTCAGTGCCTTAAGATGGTGTAGTTGAAGATTTGATCCCTTTCCACTGAAGTGGAAATACTTCCAGTAATTGAAAGCAGATTCATGTCTGGAGTTGTACAAGCCAAGGTTTTCATTTTTTAAATAAACCTTTTGTTCTCTAGCATTAAATGTTTCAGTGGGCCATCCAGAGACCTCTGTGTGCTAATTGTTCAAGTATTCCTTAAGAAAGGCTTGAAAAAAGGAATCGGAGAAAGGTATTTCAGAAATTCACCTAACTTATTAAGCCTACCTCAGACATCGTGAAAATATTATTGCAGCCAACATGCATATGCCATGCATTTTCGTTTTTCTGCTCATGTATTCAACTGGGAAACTAATAGCTAGTGTACAAGGCAGCCCAGGTGGGGTGCATCAGCAAGAGGAAGTTAAAAAGCTTGAAGAATGGTAGGGTTTCATCTTATTTTGTACTCTGCTGCAGAGTTTGGTTTACACATTTCAAATTAATTCTGAATTGTGTTTTCTGTAGTGAGATGCTGAGGTAAACTAACAAAACTTTTAGAAATAGTTGTCTACTGTTAACTTTGTTCTTTTTTAGGCATAACTGCTAAAGCTTTTTTTAAAAATTGCATAGGCATTAAGTAGAAAACTTAGGATGTGTGCTAGCAAGCCCTTTAGACAAAGAGTCATTTGATGTCTTATTAGCTGGGAAGGCTGGAGAATGGGTGATATGTTGAAGCATCTTCCTTCAGGCCTTGGGATTTAGAATGAATTTTGTAAATGACAAGGGGAAAGTTAGGCAGAAGTCATCATGTTCAACAATGAGAATTGTGATCACAGAAAACAGAAGGCATTGTGGTTCCGTGATTTATTCCCAGAAGTGTCGATGGCTTCCAGATACTTTATTGACTCTTAATAAGATGTACCATAACCACTCGATTTCTTTTTAATTTAAAACTATTTAGTAGCTTAAACAATGCTTCATTTAACTAACTGACCAATCTTAGGGGAAAGGAAATAATTTAAATGGCTCCAAAAGTACATATGAAGTAAATAACTTGTTCCTACAGTTAGGAAAGGTGAATGGTGGTTGGTTCAATACAGAACTAAACCACAGCAAGCAATAGTCTTTGTTTATGGAATGATTATGTTCAAAATAACAATTAAATTTTAAGATGCATTTCTAAATTCCTGAAACATGCATTGTACCATGTTTCTAGTGAACTAGTGGCCTGGTGAGTTGCAAACCATGATTGTATTTTTGCACAAAGATTTACAGAATCATAAACAATTTAATACAGGCTCCATTTCTATCATCTGTATTCCTTATCTAAACATTTAACTTAGCTTTTAAAAAGGTTCTCAATTTTCTGTTAGCTTTTTCTTCCTTAATTTATAGAAAACACTGTAGAAAGAGGGCACATCCCCCATCTGAAACCATACTTTGCATTTAGCATGGTTTTCATCCCTTTAAGAATGTAGAAAAGTGGCAAAGTAGTCGCTGTCTAAATACAATAATCTTGATAATTAATGCTATGAGACAGATTAAAATGCTGTATTCCAGGTATTCATTTCCTTAAAAGGGACACAAGAAAAGCGTTGCCAAGCACCTGTCACTACTGCAAGTAACATAAAATGACCCAAATTAAAGAACCTGTTCTAAGCTGTATTATTGCATTTTCTAAAGTGTATTTCAAAAGGTTTAACAAGACTCATACAATTAGTGGGAAGGAAAAAAAAAAGATCTATTTTCAGCTCTGATCAGCAATTAAGGGATGGGGCTTCAGAACTTCAGTTCTTTATTTTTATAACTTGTTTTGCTTCTTAATCCTTTACTTGAACCAAACAATAGTGAATAAAAATTTCAGTAGACATCCTTTATAAACTATATGTTAGTGGTAAATACAAAGAAATGGATACCTTTTTAATGGTTTAAGGCACAAAATTGTACCAACTTTTTTTCATTCTATAAACATTTTAACATAAGCTACCCTGAGATTCATGTTCTTACTATGGATTTTATAAAGTGTGCAAATCAGAAATAGTTGTACATAAATTATAATGCTGTTTTAAATTATCCAGCCTTGTCCTCCATTTTAGTGCTTTCATATCAACTGGAAGTTGATATTTAATAAAAATAATATCCATAAAAGTATGTGTATATATGTACATATGCAATTTAAATATCTTTTTTGCTTCGGTACATATATGACCACAAAGAGACAGGTATGCATGCTCCTTTAATAATTTTTATATGTAACAAATTAATAACACAAAGTTGTTGGCCCAATATTTTGTAAGTGATAAAATGATCATATCACCTCTTGCTTGTGTAATGATAGACAAAAGTTATGCTATGTAGTTCATTATTGGTCACCATTGATCTTCTGGGATAGGTTGGAACTTCTGTACAGAGCTAAGGACCAAACCTTGATTTGTATTAGCCACTAGTCTGGGAGTGTTGAGATAGCTCTTTCAGTGACCTGGATAGTAGCTAATAAAACAGCAGTCCCAAATACAATTTGTAGAACATCCCAGTGAGAAGAAAAAAGGATCAGGGGCTAGTGGGAAATAGTGGGGGGTTGAGGGGTGGAATAGGGGAAGGAAAGAAGGCAGAAGGATTCTACATGTTTAAATTTCCATCAACAATTGTAGTATTTTAATATAGCTATTTGATCTAGGAAGTTATACAACCTCTAAGCAAAGAAATTGAGTTGATTATTAATCAAGTATAATTTAATAATTATAATGATGATAATGTGTGGATTGACCACTTCTTTTTCTTCTAAAATAGACATTTAAAATAAATTTGCTGTGCCCATATTTATCATGCAGGGTTAGTTGAGATTTCAATTTCCTCTAGCAACAGATCATTCACAAAAAATGAAGTGTCTAAGGACATTTATTTGACCTGATTATTGAAATAATAGGACACTCAATAAACATTCACTCATAGTTGTACTTGGAAGTTTTGTAGCTCGAAGAGACAGTATATATTAGGCAAGTGAATTAAATCTTTTATTTGCTTTGTGACATTTCAAGTTTATCTTTTTTTTTTTGCAAATAAAAGAAGACAAATTGATCAATGAGAAAAAATGCTTCTCATTTTTTGCCATACTTTATGAGACATACCATAACATAATGCCTAACATTCAGGTTATTTTCAGATTGTTATGTGCATAAATACTCAGCTTGGTTGCAAAGCCTAATTCCAAGTTTTTCAGTTTTGACATGTTTATTGCTAATTAGCCTATATTAGAAACACCTGTGCTCATTGCCACCTAAAGACAATTTGTAATGTGGCGGTTCATATCATGGGTTTCTCTAATTTAAGGGCTATGACCGTTTTAGAGAGTGAGACAGTCTTGGGCCCACTAAATTCTAAAGTGCTTTTTAAAATGTTGAGTTTGTCTCCTGAGCTTTATTATTCACCCCTATTAATAATATGGAACTGACATTTAATACACACAGTATTCTTTATAGAGTTAGAAGACAGAATGAGATGAGGAGCCTGCCAAACGTCTACCAAGACACTTAAATAGAAGGGAAAATTGTCAATCTTCCTAAGCCGGGAACACTACCTAGATTATAATATATATGTATTTTTGGAGATAGAATATTAAAACAGCCCGATCTGTGAAAACTACAATAAGATTTCCTTAATGTTAGCTTTCACACAACACTTTCCTCCAAGTCATAAGCTGGGAGGGGGGAGAGTAGAGAAACTTGCCTGGAGAGCTGTAAAATACAGTCTGGAACATTTTGTTATTTTCTTTCTTTTAAATAAAACAAAATTGCCATATATAACAAAGTTAACATTGTTAACCTTTCATAATTATTTAACCATTATTTCATTTTACCCCCTACTTAAACGTTGTACATTAGTGAAATAGACACCTGGCTGTGCTCTTAAAAGTTTATTTGTCTTTCAATTCCTGTGATAGTAGGGGGCAGTACATCTCCTTAATTATCTTTGTTCAGGGAAATGCCGAAAGGCCAGGGTAGTTAAACAAGGCCATTTGGGTTTGCTAGGTCGAAGTCAGATGCAAGAAAAGTGGTTAAATGCATTATCATCTTATTGAGCACATCATCAGTAACGTGACCTTGATAGAGGTGGAAAAAGCCATTTGGCCAGTTTATGGCAGCCACCTCTCTGTCTGCTTTATCATTGCCAGAGAGATGTTTCCCCTCCATACAGCTTTATTCTGTCTCTTTCTTGTTGTTTTGAAATACTACAGCCCCCGATAGTAGATAATCACAGAGAGAATGAAAATTGAAATGACTATTTTCTGATGATGGCAGCTTTTCCTTCTGAAGAGTTTCTCCCATACCTTGATAGATATGGAAATATCCCTTCATTAAATATTAAGGTGACTGGGCTGGCTGACCATTCTGTAGTTGCTTTTAAGGGTCTTTTAATGATGGTGATTAGTTTCTTTGCAAGGGAGCTGCTATTCTGCTACTTTTCAAATTGTTTTTAAGCTATTAGGAGGAGAGCCGTGCCAACTTCAATTTTAGCTGTGGGAATAATGTTTGTTTTAACAAGTGCATAAGTATGTTTACTTGAAGGTTATTCAAGTCTTAGTAGTTGTGTAGTTGCTGTTGTAGGTCCGGCACATTCCCCAAAGGAGATAAAAACAAAACCATAAGATTTATAGTGCAGATTCCTGAACTGTATGGTCAATATTTTCCTTGTGGTACTTTTTATGTTATTAACTCCATTAAAATAGAATTGCTGCTTGAATACCTGAACAAGTATGTTTTTTTTTTAGTAATAGGAAGAGGGTTCATTCAACAGATCTACTTTTTTTTTTCTAATTACAATTACTAAATGTTACATACCAGTTTCAGAATACCAAACACTACTGACTGGAGTTTAACTTAGGCTTTAACTTTTGCTAAATTCTTTTTCTTCACGATTAAGGATTAGCATGATCCTTGTGCCACAAAATGAGTTTTAGCCACAGTTTAAAAACAAAACAAAGCAAAACTTGTAATGAGTGTAACTTGGTATTCCTCCACTCCCAGGCAACCGGCGGATTCTAATGGTCACTGTATCATATCATGAAATTGTATTGCAATAAAATCTTGACTATCTGGAATCTGTGGAAATGAGTTCTTTTTGATAGCTAAGTTTTCTAGGTGGTTGAGGCTTTTACCCCTCAAAGCAGTGAAGGTTTTATTTCATTTTAATTACTTAATCAGGCAATCTTTCCACAATTTTTTATATCCCTACTTTCTTAAACAGAGTATACTGAATAGGATTTCACCTTTTTTATTTTTATAACTAAGTCATTCATAGGAATATTCATTTCAGTTCAACAAACATTTATTAAATACCTACTGTATAAAAAATAACATCAAGAACAGCACTGTGTTGATTGAATCACAGTGATGCTCTTAGGGCCAATTGAGTTTTGTAGTGGTGGTTGACCTTGAACTAAATGGCTCCACATGGTTGCTTCTTTTGAGTTATTGTTTTGTGTTTTATAGTTGCTTTACACACACACACAATTTTATACTCCTCAGTGCTTTAGAAGATCTGTGGTTTCATTAGTGTGGGTTCTCCTTCCACTGACATAGATGGTAACCCCTTCATGTCTTAGTAGACTATCTTTACAAGCTTTGATGGAAAAAAATCACTTGTTAGATAAACTTCTAGTTATTTATTTCTCCTTGTTTAGACTGTGACATACTTTGAGAGAGAGAGAGAGAGAGAATGCCTTTCTTTGTATCTTTAGAATTTAGCACTAAGCCTAGCACATAAGCTCCTAAAAATGCTTATTGACTTACCACCCATCTCTATAACTCTCTGATTTTATTTAATGTGGTAGAACCTGCCAGAACTTTTGATCCACATGTCTAGCCTTAAAAAAACTCAATGTTACAATAATAAGGCATCAGAAAAGGACTCTAGTGGTGCATATAGTTTTATATAAATGATGTTTTCCTATGGTAAGAGAGGGCCCTTTCCTTGATGTCCGCTTTCATGGTACCCTACTGACCTTTTTTATTGTTACCTCTAATCTGCTACAGACTTGGAAGCCAGATAACCAAAGGGGGTACAAAATAAAAAGAAATAGTCCCAGCATGGTGGCCTAAGGTCCTCTGCTATAAGAGAAATGAAGTCCCTTTTAATGACCTACCTTCTCAGAAGATTTTGGTTGCTACCAATTTCTTAGCTTGTTCCAAGTAAACATGGTTGCTGGATTGCTGTTCCAAATAGATGTATGTTACTGTACTTGCATTTTTTAAAAAGAAAAGGAGCCTGGTGTAATTATAAAAAGAATTTAAAAGTCTCTAGTATTATGTATTCATGTATGAATTTATTAGCAGTAATAATCCCCTTCTATTTGTATGTAGCTTTGCAGTTTCTGAAACAATTTTACAGCTTTACTTTATTTAATATTTCTATCTGCCCTTTTGGGAAACTAGTGTAACTGACTCTTTGAGAGACTCATATTTAGCTCTGGGTAAAACAACTTCTAAGTGGCAGAGCTGGATGAAAGGCAGGCTTTTCAGCTTCTCAGATGATGTTCTTTTCTTTACAATATGTAGTTGACGTCAAAATTAGTTCTGGTGGAGATCTGAACTGTACATTTGTGTGCTGCTCACTGTGGATAGTGACCAGAAGGCTTAAGAGAATGCAGAACACAATGGGTAAAGTTTCATTTCCCCTATTCTTTTCTTACTCCGTTCTTGCATCATTTGAGGTAACGTTATTTGGAAGGATAAAATTATAAAAACCTTTACTCACTCAGAAATTCTGCTATTTTTGAAAGTACAGCCACCATGTAATATTGAAATCAGAGTGCTCAGGGCAGCTAAATAATAGGTTAATCAATGAGACAATCAGAGACAGAGAGGTAGAGACAAAGACAAAAGAGACAGAGAAAGAATGAATGAATGAATGTGCGCTCATGTCCCTAACTGGGCTATCATGCATGACTAACAGATCAATGAATCAGTTTTATATTGATACTTCTTTTTACAACCTGGTACTTTATTTTGATGGTTGACGCATTCCTTATTAAGGTCTCCAACCCTAACAGAATTGTGTTTGTTGGGTAAAATATGCATGTGCTTTTGTGCTCAAAACTTAAATATCTTTTGATTCTTAGAGATTAAATAAATAGCTAGCTGCATCATTTTGGGCAGGTTACTTCCCATGGGAAGAAGCAATATTGGACTGATTGTTCTCATCCATTTTGACTCTGTCATTCTATAATTCCATTAATTTTAGAACATTGAACATCAGTGAAGACATAAACCACTTGTAATTATTGCTGGCCTTTAGCAACAACAGTCTCCTCTCTCAATTAGCCACATGTTAATTCTCTGGTGGTTTTTTTTTTTTAATCTGTGTTGGCCATGGCAAGCTTTTACTTCTAGACTTTGTTCCTACAGTCAACCAGCAAAATTCCAGAATGATTTTCCTAATTGTTAGGTGGTTGTGGTTAGGTATTTCATACAAACTAAAAGAAATAATGAGAGAATAATTTTCCTTCCCCAAAACAAAACAGTAGTAACAACAACATTGTACTTCGTTCCACAGCCAATTAGGATATTTGGATTATGTGCAAGTGGAATTTCCATGACACTGATCTGTTCATTAAAAGCTTCTTGGCATAGTGTAAAAAAAACCCAGAATGTAGGTTTAGAAGGCCTGAGTTTGATTCATTCATGATTCTCACTTACTCTAGAATTCTGACTGTGAACAGGTAACTTAATCTCAGTGAACGTCAGTTTCCTAATCTGTAGAATGCTGCTGATATTATTCGCACAACTTGTGTTATTGGGTCATGGTAAAGAAAATGTTTAGTAAACTCTGAAGCACCAAAAATAAATGTGTTATTATTAGTTTCATTATAACGAATTAAACTGTATATGTGAGGTATGACTGTAAGTTTTAATGTGACTTAAAAAAAAAACCTACCAGAATTGACACATCCATATTTATATTGACATTCAAAGCCACCTGGATGGGCTAGGCTATGATTACTCAATGTATAAATCTTGTTGTGAGTAAAATTTCTTTTTTTAAAAAAAACTTTTTTTTTTAAATTTTGGCTAGGCAATGGGGTTAAGTGACTTGCCCAGGGTCACACAGCTAGTAAATGTTATGTGTCTGAGGCCAGGTTTGAACTCAGGTGCTCCTGAATCCACGACCGGTGCTCTATCTACTGCACCACATAGCTGCCCCAGTAAAATTTCTTATTAACAAATTGTCAGGGGCAGCTAGGTGGCACAGTGGATAGAGCTCTGGCCTTGGAGTCAGGAGGACCCGAGTTCAAATCCAGCCTCAGACACTTGACACTTACTAGCTGTGTGACATTGGGCAAGTCACTTAACCCTGATTGCCTCACCAAAACAAAAATATCGTCCTAGTAAGATGGAGTGGATAGAAAGCTGGCCTTAGAGACTTGAAGATCTGGGTTCATGTTTTTCATCTGACACTTATTGGCTGTGGGACTCGGGCAGGTCATTTAACTTCTCCGTGGTCTGGCCGTTCTACAAGTCACAGAGAAGGTGGCTGAATAGAGGGAATTTCCTCACATGGGAATTCCCTCTATTAATGAAATCCCAGACCCAGTCCCTGTGTTTCTCTCTATACGGAGCGTAGTGGAAGCTGTGGGCAAGTCCCAGATGAGGCAACATTATTTTTGTATCAGAAGCAACCGAGAAGCCGGGGGAGGCTTCAAAAGAGGGGAGACTCATGGACCCCCAGCTCCCACATCACTCTGTTGCCCTGGCACAAAAGAGCTCCACACAGCTTTTGGATTGTGAATGTGATCATTCTCCTAGAGAGACCTGGAAACTACAGCCCTTTTCAACCTGGAAACTCTTCATAGTCTCTTCAGGGGCTCAGTATGAAGAGAGTTCCCTGCCCAGATCCTGAAGGGAGAGAATCCATGACCTGGAACACCTTTCTGAATTTCCTGCGCGATTTCTTTGTTCCTGACAAGGACATAGGTTTCAGAAACTTATGCTCATCATACATAGAGGTATTATCATGCACATATTTTAATGATACAAAGATTTCCTGATTTTTATTTATTCTTTTATATTGAGGGTCTCTTTCTCAACCAGGCTGGAAGTAGAGTGTGTACTCGTGGGCCTGATGCTGCCCATACTGATTGGTAGAGAAGCCTTGACCTGCTTCATTTGTCCCACCTAGGACAGTTTGCCCCTCCTTAGATGACCAGGTGACCCTCCAGTCCCTGTGCCTCATCTTGTTTGTGCCGCACTTAGTGTGGACACTCAGTTGGTTTTCGCTCTGCTGATCTTAGTGCTCGAAGAGGACCAAAATGACGTCACTATGTCAGGGTCAAGGTACAGTGCGTCCAACCATGGCTGATCCCAGTGCAAGCTGGGAAGGCTCTACCACAGGGCTTTAGCCTGCTGATTCCTGAGCTCACAGCGATCCACCAGCCTAAGCTAAGCAAGAACTGTAGGTGTGCGCCACCTCATTTTGATCAAATCATTTTTGGAGTTCATCTCTTGGTTTGCCGTCAGATCTGGTTTCCAAGCAACTGGACACCATCCATTTCATTATCCTATAGTTTTAACTTGTTATTGAACACAGCCTGATTCCTCTAGCAGGTTAAAGGGTTATAAAATAACTTAAAAGACTTAGACTTCTGTTGTAAAGTCTGATTTTATTAAAGTTGTGGAAAACAATTTCCACTAAAATCCTACTCTCATGTTTCACTGTGGCATGGAGGCGGCCCCTACCTGCCAAGCTGGAAAGACCTTGGATGTCGGCCTAGAAATAGACAATGCATACATGAGGTTCCAGTCAGAGGAGCAGAGTGCCAAGTCACCAGGTTTGCCTCAGGCTGATGGTTTTGTTTTTCTAGTTTTCAAGGACTGTCTGCCTCCTAACTTGTAGAGAGGGGTTGTAATCTGTGATGATGGAGAAGGCATCTATACTCACAAAATCCTAAATGCTGAAGTCCTGAGACTAAATCCCCCTATTGATACAGTGTCTCAAAAGTATTAGTGCAGTTTTAAGCTCTTAAAACTTTTTTGGGGGACACTTTGTAGTTTGTTTGAGTTTTTAAAATGCATTTTAATTTCAGGCTTAATGCATTTCGCAACAGAGACTAAGATACGGTGAATAGTTTATATAGTGTTACCTACATTCAAGGGATAGGTTAAGTCTTTAGCTCACAAATGGTCTACCCGAACAATTGAAGTACAGTGTTAAGAAAGCCTTGATCCATGAGTATATTATTTGTTCTTCTCTGATATGGTCATTAGATATTTATTAGTCTGGTCATGACATTTGTACAGCCATTTTGTATGTGAGAGACTTCTAAAGTCCATAGCGTGGAAAAATAATTAGCAAATTGTCATCAAGGCTAATTATTTTTTCATTAAGATCTCCTGCCTTCATCAAAGGTTTTCACCACTGAAAGCATTTGTTGTGCAAAACTTGTAAAATTCAATCACATAGAAAGGCAAAACTACTTTTATTTAAAATAGGCATAATAAAACCAAAGCTGATTGTTAGACAGTTGGCTTTTGAAAATAAAAATACAGTTAATGTATCAGTTAATTATAAGATTAGGAGTCAGAAGGGACCTTAGAAGATTGATCATCTAGCTTGCAGATCTCATTTTATAGATGATTAAGTAAAGGGGAGAAAGGTGAGGGGACATGCTCAAGATTAAACAGGTGAAAATCAGGAAGAAGAAAATCAGACCTCCTTACTCCATCAAGTACTCTTTTCTTTACCATAGTGTTGCCTCATTGATAATTTCAGTGCTTAGGATAAATAGATATGGAAACATCTTATAGAACTGTCACTTCCTCCCTCTGCTGCTTTTTTCTCTTCTGAAGTCCAAACACTATTCAGAAGTATAACCACCTTTGAGACTACTAAAGGGAAAAAAATTGGGAATTCACTTTATTCTTCACGTATTCCCTCTCTCTTTTAAAAAAGCTTCTGTCGTCTCCTTCTCTATTTCCTATTTTATTGTTTTTTCTCAATCTCTGTTTTTAGCACTGAATCTGAGGATTCATTCATCCCTTTCAAAAGGCATTGAAGTTATTCCTCTGTGCCTCAGTTATTCATTGAGAGAGACATAAAACTACAGATCTAATCAGGACATTGCAGTTACACTATTGGAGTCAGCAAGCATTTAAGTGCTGGCTGTGGGATGGTTACTGTGCTAAGTGCTAGGGATACCAAAGAAGGCCAAAAATAAAATGGTCCCTGCCCTCAAGGAATGCACATTCTAATGGGAAAGATAACATGTAAATACTTAGGTATATATTCTCTCTCTGTGCGTGTGTATGTATGTATGTAGGTATACACACAGAGAAGGTAGAAGAGATTCTCAAATAGGAAGGCAGTCATAACTGGGAAGACAGAGAAAGGCTTCCTGCGAGAGTTGGGAATTAAATTGAATCTTTGACAGAGAGAGAGAGAGAGAGACAAAGACAGAGACAGAGAGACAGAGACTGACTCAGACCTAAGCCTCAGGAGGGGAAAAATCACTTGGCCAGACTCTTTTCTTTTCACTGACCAACTGATTCTTATTTGCAGACATCTTTGAGATGTGCTCGATTCTTTCCCTTAACACCTCAGCATATTGTTTAAATTACCTTTGATAGAGTCTATACTGGCTTGATGACTTTTGATTGTCTTCTAAATCTAGCAGGTAAAATAATCTTCCTTAAGCATCATTTGGATAATTTGGATTACTTCCCTCCAAGAAAAACAAGTGAACCCCATTTTTTGCTCAGATCAAATGCTGCCTAGATTGTTCACCAGTTGCCCTCTTGTTTAACTATCTCATCACTTGTGAATTCAATTTGGACTCTCCTTAAGTCATTTGAACCTGTTTGATAGCCCTCCTATGTGACTTCCTATTCAGGTTACAGAATTTTGTAGTTGGAAGGCATCTTAGGAGTCATGTTAGATCCATCCCCTGATTTTATATCAGTGAAAAAACTGAGGCCCCACTAGAGAAAGTGATTTGTCTAAGGTTACAAAACTAAGCCTCCAGAATTATTTTTTCCTTCCCCTCTTTTCAATCACGACATTTATTAGGCACCTGTTGTGTACTAGCCACATTGTTAGGCACTGAAGATATGGACATGATTGTGATGCAGCTGCTACTTCCAAGCACTTCAGAGTTCAGTGGAGGTGAGGAGTATATTCACAAACAATTTTGATATAAGGAAGTGCGGATTAGTACAAAGGAGAATTCCCAGTAAAGTACAATGAGAAATTTGTGAATTTTCAACTGAGGCAGTCAGAGAAGGCTTCTGGAAGGTGATAGGACCTGAGCTGAGCCTGGAAGATGAGAGAATTTCATGCTGCTATGTGTGATGGCAGAGAGCCTGGAGAGGGAGGAGTCATAATTAAGGGGACAGAATGGTCTGTTTTCCCTGGACTGTGCGTAGAGTATGGAGAATTATAGGTTCCTAGATCCAGACCCTGAGGGGACCTCAAAAGCTCAAAAGTCTGATATCCTCATTTTACAGATAAGAAAACTCAGTTTTCAGGATGTCAAGCAGTTGGTCCAAACAAGGCCACTCAGTTTATGTCCAAGATGTAGTAAACTTCTCAGAAGTAAAATGAAATTAGATTGAAAAGCTAAGTAGGAGCCAGATTATGGAAGTTACTTCATTAGGAATTTTACTTGAGCATTCATGTAAAGCAGGGGTTCTTAACCTAGGGTCAATGAACTTGATTTTTTTTTAATTGATAATTTTAAAGAGTTTCCTTTGTAATCCTGTGCGTTTGTTTTCTGCATTTAAAAACATTGTTCTGAGAAGGGACTTATGGGCTTCACTAGACTGTCAGGGGTCCATAATACAAAAAAAAAAAAGGTTAAAAAAAACCCTTAGTGTAAAGGAGAGATTGCGGAAAAGATAAACTGGAAATAAAAGAACATAAAGAAAGAACAGTGGCACCCAAAATTTGGCTCTAATCCCTATGGAGATTTACCAGAGTAACTCCATTCTCTGTTAATCATTATGGTTTCTGTTAAGCCCTTGCTATTTTAGTCTAAAAAAGATATTTTATCCTTCCTTTTCTTCCTTTAGGTTATAAATACAAGGGTCTATACCATCTTTCCCTCCCTCCAAAAAACCTGTACTATGAACACAGTATGTACAGAATAAATAGTATTGACTAATTGCCCATAATCCAAACTATGAACTGTGTATTGTATGATAATAGTAATAATAATAAAATTAATACTTACATAATGTCTTCTACTTGACAGACACTGTGCTAAACTTAGCTTTACATATATTACTGCATTTAATCTCAAGAAGTTAGGAGCATACAAATGGGGCAGCTTGGTCCGTTGTTCCATTGGAAGGAGTCTAGATTTTGGAGTAAAAAAACCTGGGTTCAAATATTCTACCTTGTTACTTTGGATATGTCAGCATCTGTCAGCCTGAGTTTCTTTTTTTGTGAATGAGTGACTTAGAAGATGACCTTTGATTGTAACTGTGACCTGACCGAAGCCAAAGTATTATTTTTTTCAAATCAAGAAAGGATCATTCCACAATCTACTCAGTAGATTGTGTGAGAGTGAATAGAGACATCAAAACTGAAGAGAGTTTATAAATGATGTCCAGCTCAGGCTCTTTAGAAGCATCATATGCATATTTAAGGGTTTTATAGGTTTCTAAAGATTAACTGAGCAATATTCTGCCCCAATGTATCATTTTTATTTATTTATTAGGGGTTTTTTTTTGGCAATTTAAAAGCAAAAAGTGAAAGACAGGAAAGAAAAGGGAAAAGGAAATGGTAACTGATTGTATGAAATTCAAAAACAAGATGCCACATGAAGAGAACTATTGTGTGAAGCCATTTCAAGGGATGTGAGGCAACGACCCAGCGTCTGAGTTGTCTATATTTTATTCTGTAAGAACATGATTCATTGACACAGTGCATCTGTTGTCAATGAAATCAGCCTTTTTTGTAATGGAATAGTGAGGGCGATAGAATGATCACAACTGTTTTTGATGTAAATCTGTCTGAAATGTTTCATTCATGCATGTAGTAGAATTTAACACACTCTTCAATAAAAATTAAGGAATAAGCAATTTGAAGTGTTTGAAGAAATAGCTATTTAATATATATTTATAATTATCAGTGAGTCTTTAACCCAATTTAAGGTTTAGGGAGAGGTTCCTCTCACAGTTTTAAGAGGAAAAAAGGCAGAAATATATTCCTCATAAAATAATATTTATCACTAGGTTAAAGAATTCCTGATATTAATACAATTTCCAAGATTTTGGCCCTTTTAGAAAGAAAATTTGCATCTTAATTGAAATTAGTAACCTAAATTTTGGTATAAAGTGAATGAGAGTGGTTAAATTATGAACTTGTGAAAAACAAGGTTTAGGCTGAAATTGGGCAGTCATTGGTAGTTTTGGATGAAAGTGTTAACAATAATTTGATATTTAAGGTGCCATAAAATTATGGGATAAGCACTTTTAGGGACTATAGGGCACTGAAAGAGATCGTCAGTAAAGCATAAGTTTGTGTTTTCTGATGAATTTTATGGGCAGATTTATCACAACTTCAGTATTCATTTTTCACAGTCCTTTTATACCCATTTAATATTATTTTACATTTAAAATTCAAAGCCTTTTTAAGAAAATGCCATGGTTTTTCAGTGACAACCAATTGCTTAGTTGTGAAATGTGGAGAATCTTTTATTTATACATAATAAGGTATTTCATTAACTTACTGTACTGATTGATTCTTTTGCATCTCACTACTTCATCAGAACCATATTTTAGTCTTTGCAGCTTATTTCGGCATATTAATGATAGGTAGCATTTCCTGTGGTCAGCTGATAGGAACTTGGGAAAAGAGAAATAAAGACCATTTTCACTGAGAAATCTTTAGCAATAGATAAAAGGCCCTTTCTTACTTATCATTTGTCAACCTTAGAACAGTATTCTGTTCCCTACTTTTATCATTAAAGGCATTTTTCAGAAATGATCTTGAAAGGTATTTGTCAAAACATTGCCAAATGAATGTTTACAACCATTTCCTTATATCAAAATAATATTTTTTGAACTTTGGAAAAAAGTCACCTTACCTAGTTTTCTACTCTGTAAAATAAATGCTGTAGTGGATAGACAGTCAAATTTGGAGCCAGGAAAACCTGAAACTTCAGGTTCTGTATTTGATATATACTATATTGAGGAAATTATTGAATTTCTCAGCACCCCCCAGAAACTCTCAAAGACTAACAAAATTATAATTATAAAAATAACTAGCATTTACATATTTTATGGTTTGCAAAACACTTTACCTGTTTTGTTTCATCTGATTCTGCAACAGCCCTGGGAGGTATCCACACATGAAGAAACTGAGGTACAGACAGAAAGCTTTTAAATGATCTGTCCCATTCCAAAGCTAGTAATTGTTTGAGGAAGGATTTGAACCCAAGATATCCCTGACCCAAAGTCCATAACTCTGTACACAGATATCATTTTGCATCAGGGAAAGGAATATAGTTATTACCTGGAGGTCTCTGTAATACCAGAAATTACAAGGTGGGTTTTTTTAGTGTGGGGGCAAGGTGCTCTTTCAAATTCCTTTTAGCCATAAATCCTATGATCCTAATTGATAAAGTATTGCCAGAATCACTAGAGGGATTGTCCAGCCTCTACTGGTTAGGGTATTTACATAAGGAATCACAAATGTACCATTCCCTTTAGAAACAAAAGGAATTTTAAACACTAGTTCTGGATGCCCTAAATTGATTAATGGGGGAAAAAACAGAATAAAACAAAAAACTTTTCTCAGCCTCAAGCACATACATAAACTTGATCATGATGATTCTTTGTCCTATATGCTTTATCATCTACTGGGGGAGGCCACATGTAGCCTTCTAGGTCCTTGGGTATGGCTTTTCAACTGAGTCCAAGTTTTACAGAACAAATCCTTTTATTAAGAGGATTTGGTCTGTGAAGTTTGGACTCAGTCAAAAGGCTATGGCCTCTTGAGGACCTAGAGGGCCACATATGGCCTTGAGGCTGCAGGTCCCCCACCTCTGATCTAGTGCATTCTCTTTGATTTTTACAGAAGAGGAAGTTAAGTCTCAGTGGGGCAGAGGAACTCGCCCAAGGCATATGAGCAGTTAGAGTAAAAGCCAGGATTCAGACTCCAGCATTAGGATTCTTCTTAATCCAAGGTTCTTTCCACTTTTCCTGTGATATTCTCAGGTCTTAACAACCAGAGGTAGTCAGGGAGCCAAGCAGATTTGTCTGACACAAAAACAAGAAGGAGCAAAGAAAACCATTACCTTTCTGAACATTAGCTGCTTGTTAGTTGGAAGGTTGTATTCAGTTCTGTGAATCACCTAAAGGTAGGGATGAAAGGAACTGCAGGTAAACCAAAGAAAGCCAGAGTTCTTCACTGGATTCTCTGGGGAGAAAGAAATGGTGAGGAAGAGAAAAGGGTAACTTTTCTTATGGTGTCCTTGATTCTGCTGTACATACACCTACTTCAAAGTGCTCAAGAGCACCCCATCCTTTTCTCCCATCTGTTGCTCTGTTCTCCTCTTGCTCTTTTCTCTCTCCCCTTGATAGGGGTGGATGGATGGGTGGAAAGACCATTCCAGAGCCAGAGAAGTGTGATTAGAGTTGAGGGAAATGCCTCTGGCTGCAGTTTTTCTGTGTTCCTCACCTTCCTCCACTCCATTGCAAATTCTCTTTACACTATAAACTTGTCATCAAGAAAGACGCAGATATTTGATCTCGATCTTCGGCGGTTCATTGGTAGCATAAAGCAAAATTCAGCCAGTGTTGCCTCGTCATTTTCAGAATTTAAGGAAAAAGTTAGAACTAGAACATTTTGAGACCAAAATAGCCTATAGTTACAACTCTTAGGGTGTATGAGTAGGGCTTTGAATGGTGAGCTGAGCCTCATGGAACAGTGTGAAAATCTGAAGCCAGGAGACTATGTACTTTATACAGTCCTTATAAATCTTGTTTCTTTGTTGCTTAGTAATAGAGAGTTACTTTATGATCTCCACCAGAGTTGCCTTATAAATTTCAGTGGAATTACCCATGGCTCCAACACTAATTTAAATGTTTTTCTCTTTCAAAAAGCAATTCTTTTGTTAACTTTGTTTCACTTCATCAAGATTTCCACTCCAGCAGTCTGAATCCCTTTGCCTTCTGACTATGAGCAAATTCTGCCTTCTTTAAGTTTGCAGTGGGCCAATGAAATCACAGGGTCAGTCTAACAATAATATCAACATGAATAATAATGGTTATTATTATTATTTGCAATGTGGTCGAACACTGGACCAGGAATCAGGCTTCCACTACAGTCCCTGCCATCAACTTTGTTGTTATTGTTGTTGCTCAGTTGTTTTCAATTATGTCCAATTCTTCCTGACCCCATTTTGGGTTTTCTTGGCAGAGATACAGGAGTGGTTTTGCATTTTACAAATGTGAAAACTGAGGCAAGCAGGGTCACACAGCTAGTAAGTGTCTAAGGTCAGGTTTGAACTCGGGAAGAGGAATCTTCTTGACTCCTGGTAGTCTATCCAGTGTGCCACCTAGCTGACCTCTGCCATCAACTAGCTAATGAAAAATATACTTACTTAAAGTTAAATGTCAGTGCATTCGGGGGGTGCAGTGTGAATTTCATCTCACCTCTTTCTGTCTCAGTTTGTTCATCTCTTAAGTGAGACAAACTAAAGTTGTTCTTATTCTAGAATTCTGTGATTCTGTTTTCATTTACCTGCAACATTTTGTGGATAAGGAAAGGCATCTTTTTCAAGTGTGTGATGAGTTTATTGACTGCTCACTGACAGAATACATGATAATTTTCCCTTCTTTGTATTCCATGCCTTTGCCTTATGACTTAGTTTTTGTTTGCGTCTACTTGTTCTGTGATGACTCATCTGGATAAGATTGATTTCCGGAGGTTCTTCCAGTAACCTATTAAACATTCTTAATATTAGCTTTAACTTAATCTACAACATCCAGGAGACATAAGAAAGGGAAAAGTAAAAAATCCTACTTTTGTTTCTGGCATTTTTAACTTTATAGCTTAACTTAAAAGCAATAAATAGCTTTTACTTTGTTCTCTTGAAATAGTCAGAACTTCATTTTTTATCTTAGAAATGTGGTCTTCATTAACAAGAGCCAAGAAGTTGCTGTCCTAACTACCTGTTCAGATTCAAATGACTTAACATCAATAATTTAGCTAGTTTTAAAAGTTGTTGACAGTGACTTTGTAGTCAAAATCCAACCTCAGTATTAACTTCTTAGAAATTTATTGAAACTACCGGCCAGAAAATCAGTCATGATTGAGGTTCTTTATAATCTATTTTTAGGATCTATTAGGATTTGGCCAGAAGAGATTTCAGAGAGTTCAAACAGATCTGTGAAGATCTCAGTCGGAAGTAAAATGCTCAATAAGCTAATTTTTGTTCTTAAGTATTAATGATCATTACCCAAGCCTTCACAATTAAATATTCACTACCTAACTGAACTTAGAAACCAGAATAAAGAAACCCAGTCAAAAGCAGTGCCTTTAAAAAGCTGAGATTTCATCTGCCTGTCTTTGTTTAATATTACCCACTACTAACATTTTTTTCCTGATGTTAACATTTGTTTGGATTTTCAAAACATGAAGATATTTTCAATCTGTCTAGTTCATATTTCATTTATCACAGTGAATAGACACGAATTCAAGTCCAGTCTCAGATACATATTGTCTTAGTTACCCTGTGCAAGTCATTAGACTTCCCAGAATTCTGGGATGTTCTCCAGGCTGTAAGCTGCAGAAAAGGTATTCATGCTGACCCACCTTGGTAGAGAAGTTATGCCTTGGGTACCCACTGCACCAAATGAAATCTGAGGTCCAGACATTATGCCTATCTCCCATGTCACTTTGAATCATAAAGTTGGGATGGAGAGTGTAGAGTAGAAGGAAAAATGGGTCAAGAGAGACCCATGGTTGAAAGCCAAGTCATTCAATGCCTGGGTCTCAGTTTCTTCATCTATAAAATGGGTATCAGTGCTTGCCAGGTAGAGTCACTATGAGGAAAGCACTTAACCTTAAAACAATATAAATGTGAGGTGTCATGGGACCTTGGGAAATATACAGTGCAACCCCTTATTTTAGGAGAAAACTGATGCCTGAGATGTGAAGTGATATACCCAAGGTCATCTATCTGTTTAATGGGAGAGCTGAGAGTTGAACAATCCACATTTCCTGTCTTACTCTACTTTTTCCACTCTACTATGACACCCGATTAATTTAGGAAAATGACATCATTATTAGATAAGATGGCATGCTGAATGTAAATAGTTAAATAATAAAATGTGCACATATAACTTCATAAAAAAAAGATGAAGAGAGAACACACATACCACATTATTACACAAATGCAAAGGAAAAAAATTATTATATTTTCTTTCTCTTGCTCTATCAGATTTCCCAGGACACTTTGGAGCAGGAGTTCTTACAAATTTGAATTTTTTAATTACAAAATATCCATCTGGGACAGGAACGTTTTTTAGCGAAAGGTAATGGAATCAGAGTTAGAAGGGACCATGAACACTAACTCTTCCCTCGGGCAGGGTTATCCTTAAAAAGTATGGGAGATTTTTATATACTGTAGGATCAGGTCTATACAAAGCTAGCAATTTACACTAGTTCCCTGAAGTCACTGGTCTCACTCATCTGTCTAACCTAAGTGAGTTATTTGTTAGATAGTGGAAATTTTTCTGGATGCCCTGCTGTCAGTTCACTGAAACTAGTTTGGAGCAAAGCAGATAAAGAATCACACTATGTTAGAGCTGAAAGAGGCTTAGGGATCTTCTGGTTTGCTCCTCTAATTTTACAGATGAAAAGACTGAAAGCCCTTAAAGGTTAAATGACTTGCCCAAGGTCACATAGCTAGTTAGTAAAGTTAAGTGACTTGTCCCAGGTCACACAGCTAGTTAGTGGCAGAGATCTGGCTAGAACCCGGGTCCACTGACCTCAGTCAAGTTCTCTTTCCATGATGTTAAAAAAAAAAAACCTTGTCAGGTCAAGAATCTTCTCCTTTTTCAGTGTCACTTGTATGCTTATTTTTATTTTAGAATTAGTATTATGTTGTAAACATTCCACATTTTTGCATATAAAATGACTTTACTAAAAAAAAAAATTCCCTGGTAATGGATGTGTCAGACTTTAAAAGTTCATTTATAAGTCAGTCTTTTGGAATTTGAAACAGATCTCCCCAGAACAATTCGTGGTGGTTATGTTCCCAGGATAACCCACAATAGCCCATTCAATGCATTTTGTAGCTTCACTAATGGTGTTATGCAACCTAAAAACCTCTAAGAATGACACAAAATGGTGCAAAAGTTGTTATTGTGCTGCAAATGGCAACATCAGGAGCGTGCCTTCCCCTGCTGCAGCTCTCTTGTTGGGATTAAATCTCCCTAACCCTGTTTTCTGGGATCTCGTGGTGACAAGAAGGGATACAAAGGAGGAAAAGAAGGGAAATCTCCACCAGCAGCTATGAAGAGGGTCGCAGTTGTTACCAGGTACGTCGGTAAATGAGTTCCTGGCACAGGCCACCATCAGTACATAAGGGACTTCTGTAAAATTGTCTTTTATTTGTTGAGTAACATCAGACTGAGAATGATTTTAGTTTAATTGAAGAAGGCAATTTGCTCCAGTGAGTCAGTAAATATTTATTAAGTGCCTACTATGTGACAGGCAGTGAGTACTCTCAGACAGCTGAGTCTAGTGGAAGAGGCAACGTGGAAACAACTTTGTAATGTATAAACAAGCTATCTATCTGTATGTATGTATGTATGTGTATATGTATATGTGTGTATATATGAGATAAATTGGAAATAATTAACAGATTAATTATTTTTATTCATTTTATTTTAATTTCTGGTTTTTATATATTTATTTATAGTTTGCTATTAATTAACTAAACTTCAGGGGGATAAGGAAAAGCTTCCCTGTGGAAGGTGGGATTTTACCTAGCATGTCAAGGAAACCTCCAGGCAGAGATGAGGAGGGACAACATTCCCCGCAGGAGTGGTAGCCATTGAAAATGGCTGGATTTGGGAGGTAGAATGGTAATAAGGTCAGTGCTGCTGGATTGAAGAGTAATTGGGTGGGGCAGAGAATGTAAGGTAAAAGAAGACTAAAAAAATTAGGGGGGGGTTATTAAAAGCTGCCACTGGCCTCTTTTCCTTGTACCTGGAACAAGATACTCTGTCTCCTGACTTTAGGTATTTTTGCTGGTTGCCACCTGTGTTGGGTAAGGTTGAAGAAGATTGGAAGGTGCGGCTTTGGTTTAGAATGGTTCTTAGAAGTCTGCAGGACCATAGGGGAATGGGCCAGTTCTGAGGCTCAGAGATTACAAGGAAGTTCCAAAGAGTGTGTGTTTCAATCATTCTTGTTCATTTAGCCGGGTGACGCTGACATTCCCGGCTTTTTTGGTGATGCCATCACATTATGTTAAATCAAACTGACTTTTATGTTGGCATTATCACTGAATTCCAGGTTATTTGAATGGATCTTAGTGTCTTTTTTCTGCATAGACTTAAAATATGCATAATACAAACTTTATAACAGTTTAACCACATCCAATGCTATTTATGATATATTTATATTATTTAAAATATATTTAAGTAATTATGGTGATTTTTTCATGGCATTTTCTATATCTCAGCCCTATGGAAATTACTATATCGAATTCTTGATCGTCTATGGTAATGCAGGTCAAGCTGTGTCCTGGATGGCCTCAATCTGCAGATAACACAACAATTCTTTTTTTTTCAGTGGTTTCAGGCTCCTCCTCCAAATAGTCTTTTACCATATTTGCCAACAGTACAAAAATTGACTGTCTTGAATTTTACTTCCATTCTCTTGTGGAAGTTTTAATAAGCAGTGAGAGGACAGAAAAATAGGCACCTAGGTAGAAGAGAAAAAATAAAATTGGTAAGCTAGAAACTGGATAATTGGACTCTGAGCAATAAAATATTGACTATAAGTGGAATGTCAGTATTGTTTAGACAGTGAGAACGCATTTGGATTACCTAAAAACTTTTAAAAGAGATTTCTCACTGTGGCTAATTAGGAGATTTAATGTGTTGCTTAGGATTATATATAACTTTACCTTTTCTCTAAAAATATAACCGTATTTATTGTGTCTCCAGTGGAAATGGGAACATAATTATTAAGATATATACATGTAGTAATAGCTCACACTTTTATGGAGTTTTAGGCTTTGCAAAACTTTTGCTCCATAAAAATCCTGTGAGGCGAGTACTGCAAATATTGATATTCCCATACTATGGATTCTGAAACTGAGCCTTAAAGAGAAGAGATGAGGCAATTTACTAAGGTCATAAAGTTAACGAGTGTTCAGAACAGAACTTGACTATGGTGCCTTCTCTCCATCCCACTGAGCAGTGATTCTGGTGATGTCATAGTGGGCTATCTGTTGAATAAATGTTATAGTCTTATTAGCCCATTTGCTTTGGTATGTGAATATATGAATGCATGGCCATTTCTGTCACCAGATAGAATTATGGAAGCCTTTTTTTTTAAGCTTGGTTAAGCATGCCAGAATCTACAAATAAATTATTAAGAATATATTAAAAAATATTTTAGTCATACCTCTTGTCTTTAGATCTCAGCCACTTGGGGTTGGTGGTGGGGTTAGAAGTGCTTACTCTTCCTCTGTTGATTGAATTTTCTCTTGTGGAAAAAAATAAGCAACATCCTCCATTATATTAGGCCGTCTCTGACAATACAGAGCATAGCTCACCCCCCTTAAGAGTTCAGTGCCTCTGTACTGTGAGGAAGGAGGTAGGCTTCGTTATCTCTGGGACCTTCATAGTTTTTTTTATGGGTTTTTAGCTTCATTTTAGTAACTTTTACATTTTTCATAGTTGTACGTGTTGATTTGGTTTTGCTTCTGCTCTTCGTCAATTCATAACAGATTTACTCATTTCTCTGAATTTCTCATATTTTTCATTTCTTCTTGAACAATATTATTCCATTTCCTTTATGTAAAGTAAATTTGTTCACTGTTCTTTTAATCACTGGGCAACTTACTTGGTTTCTAGTTTTTAGCTGTCTCAAAGAGCATAGCTGTTAATGTTTTGGTATACATGTGAACTCTTGTTCTATCTTTTGCCTTTCTTGAGGTATATGTGCAGTTCAGGATCACGGGGGCAAATGAAATGGAGATTTTAATCATTTTTTTTCAAATCATAATTCTAAATGTTTTTTCCAGAAGAGTTGGATTAATCGGTAGCTTTGCCAGCATTGTAGCGATGTATCTCTCACACCCCCTCCAGCATTGCCTGCTCCCATGCTTTTTTTCAATCCTTTGACAGTTTTCAGCATGTGAGGTGAAATCTAGTTATTTTATTTTGCATTTCTCTTACTAATCATGATCTGGAACATGTAAACCTGCATTCATTGACCCCATCACCTTTGAACTTATAGAATTGGAAGATGAACCCTAGAGACAGGAGATTTAGTGACAAGGAATTTGCTATTCTAAAGTTATAAGGTTTCTTGTCAGCTTAATCTAGTCACAAATCAGGGAGGAGGTGAAAACCTTAGCCCATAGGGTCTTGGTGATTTCCAGTTTTGGACACTTAATGCTAAAGCAGCATTAAAATGATTATTGTAAAAACAGTTAAGGTAACCATAGTTAAGTGGCTTTTCAAAGGGAAAACCCCTAAACTCTGCCTTCCTTAGTGTGCCCATCCTAAACTCCCAAGAAACCATTCTTTCCCCTAGAAAAAAAAAAAACTAGAACTCTAGACTGCAAATATTAAGTAAGGATCCCTAGGGGATCATGAGATTAAGTTCTGGAAAAGATCTTAGAAGTCATCTCTAAATGTGCTTTCAAATTTTTTTTTTCTTATCTGTTTTCTTATCTGTGACTGTGTTGTGCCCCTCTGCCTCCATATAAGTTTATAGAGGGCAATGGCCGTTCTCTGTCTTTGACTCATTAGCAGTTAGCAAAGTACCTTGTGCTTTACAAATACTAAATTCATGTTTATTGGATTGACTCATAATTTTACAAACAGGGAACCATATGTTCAGAGATCTAGATGTCAGATACTTCAAAAGCCATGTAGTCCTGACCCCTTTTTTACAGGAGAGGAGAAAGGGAAAAATTAGTTTGAGTGACTTATCCCAGGAAGGGAATACCCAAAAGGAGATATGAACTCAATCCGAATCCATAACTCTTTTTACCATACCACAGTGGCCATGGGTTCAGATAAAACCCAAAGGGTTTCCTAGATCTTAGAGCTCACTGTAGCAAAGAGCTGAGGACAGCAAATATTTATAGCAATGTTATGTGCAAAAGATTGTATAAGCCTCTGAAGGAACTAGAAAGATAAATAAAGATGCAAGGGGAGGAGACAGATAACTAACTGCCTTTGCTATTTACTATCTATGTGTGACCTTTAGTTAAGTCTTTTCAGCACTCTGGACCTCATAGATCATAAGGTCATCAGATCTAAAGATGAAAAGGACCTTAAAGGTCACCTAAACCAAACCCTTCCTTTTAGAGATAAGGTAATTGAAATTATGAAATAAGGCAAAGTCCTTGCCTTCAATCCTGGTGGAGGGGAGAAGATGAGCATACTGAAAACTATAAGATGAATTAAAATGTAACAAGGCCACAATATAGATGAGTATTTAGAGAGGAGAGACCACTTGTAAGTAGATTTATAATGCAGGTGGAATTTGAGAGGGGTTTTGGGGTATGGCTATAATTCGCACAAGCTAAGATATAGGGCCAGAAAGAAAGGGGGGGAAATACATTCTAGACACAGGAAGTGATATGAGCAGAATCATGGGAATTGGACAAAACAGTGAGTGATGTTTTGCTAAACTGTGAAGTAAGGTAGTTAAGTGTGGGGAGGTACTTGGGAAGAAGTATAGTGTAAGAGTGATTTCTATTTCAGGTTAAGGATTTTTTAGTTTATTTAGTAATCAGTGAGGAACCATTGAAAATTTAGAGTGGGCAAAGTTGGGTGGAATGAAAAGACCTGTACAAATTAAATTAGTAGGCATATCTGAGAGAGAGAGGATTTGGGAAAGGAAGAAAATGAGGTGATGAAGACTGCTTAAGAGGACAAGGTAATAATCCAAGCAAAGCTACAGTGAATGGTAATCACCTAGGGTGATGGCAGTAGAAATAGAAATATTGTAGATTTGGAAATTGAATTTATGCAATTAATTGGTTTTACAGATCAGAGGTGGGGAAAAGAATCAAAGATAAAGGCTTTGCACATGGGTCCCTGTTTGATACCTTAGCAGACAAGAAATTTTTATTATCCTCATTTTAAAAGCTAGGCAACTGAGTCCCAGAAAAGTTATGGGGTTTGCCCAAGATTACATAGCCAAAGAATGTAAGCTTATACCCTTATTGCCCTCCTCTTAAATAGAGTCTGAACTACAGTGCCTCTGACTTCATTTTCTTTCTTCCTGATGTTTTCTCCCAAAGCATGGGTCTGCCAGATTGGATATCTGAGATGCCTTTAGACACAGGTAACCGAAGCGGTCCTGGTCCAACCCAAAAAGAGTGGGAAAGGTTGGGCAAATGGTTTGTACTAGGCTTTGCTGGTAATATTTAACTGCAGAAAAAAGAAAAGGTCTCTGCTTCCAAGACTTTGGTTATCTAGTACTTCCCTTTAGAGGGCCCTGAATCTTTACACCAGGCAGTGGTCTTTGTTGAGAGTAAGATAATCCTTCAACCTAACTTCCCGTGATTTAACATTTTCCCCTTGTGTGGGCCCAGTATGAACCTCAGACCAGTTTACAAATGACAGAAACCTTAAAAAGAAAATGCTGTCTGTGATGATACCATTTCTGCTGGCCTGTGGTTTTTCTAATTGTCACCTCTTTCTTGGCAAGGATTTCCTGACCTCAGAAATGTGAAATTCTGAGCTGAAAATTTTCAATGAACACATCAATAAATTAGTTACTTTATGAAATGTCTATGTTTTAAAAACTAATTTAATTTTATTTTTTGCCATCTTTCCTTCCTTTTTTTTTTGAGAAGATAAAATATTCAATGATATTATCCAAAAGAAGTTTTTTGGGTTTTTTTTTTTGGTGGCCTAGTCATGAGCTCCAAAAACTATACTTGGGACAGTGGCAGTATTTTTAGACACTTAAGGGTAGGCTAGAATTCCGCAGGGTCAGAGGAAATTTAGGAAAATAGTCATTCTTCAGTTGGAAATCTTAGTACTTTGTATAGTTACAAATTGTAACCTCTCCTAGCTGCATGCACATATTTCTTCTTGTTACAGAATTTAACTCATGAGAAAGGCAGATACCAGGAAACTTACACTTTTGGAGAGCTCATCATTTCTGATTAGTTGTGTGTGTATGTATGTATATGTGTGTGTGTATATGTGTGCACACAGGTACATATATGTATATATGTGTGTATATGTGTGCACACAGGTACATATTACATGCATACATACACACATATACATATACATACATATATATGAAATTTCCACTGTGGCTAGATACATATGATTTTCATGTCTGCCTTTGCAGCCAGATGGCACAATGGTTACATCACTGAGCCTGGCATCAGGGAGACCTCAGTTCAAATCCAAGATACTTATTGTGTGACCCTAGGCAAGTCACTTAACTGCTCTCTGCCTCAATTTTCTCAACTGTAAGATGGGTATAATAACAGAACCTGCCTCTCAGGGTTGTTATGAAAATTAAATGATATGATAATTGTAATGTGTTTAGCACAGTGCCTGGCACAAAAGAGTCACCTAATAAATGCTTGCTCCCTCTCCTCATCCCCCTTCATTACATAATTATTTGGATTTCTCTATTCCTGAACTCAAGGAATTGAGAAGAATGTAGAATTCCCCAGATTACAGTGAAACACTTCCAACTTTCTAGGAGTTGTTCTTTTCATAATTTTATCTCTTTGATCAGATCTTTCTAAATGGTGGAAAATACACCTAAGCTGATGGTCAAAGATGGATCTGTGACCTCCCTGATATGGCTATACCCTCCAGTGAGGGTAGATCACAACCCATCCCTACCTCCTACCTGCCCATTTTGTGTGAATCTAGCCATGTCCTCACATCAGTTTATGACAGGGATCCATTCAACCTGCTGGGGAACTTTCTCACTTTCTCTTGACTTCTGAGAAGTCAGTGGAGTGCATATTATCCCTTGGTCTTGACATGTAAGCAGCCCATATTCTTTTTCATTCATATATTTCTTTGGTAACTCCTTTCTAATTCCTGGCTTGCAATGTGTTACAACCTACTTGAGTCCATGATGCACCTCTCCGCTATAGTTTGCATTATAGCCTTAAATTTCTTTCAAAAATATATTATTCTATTACTTGTTTCAATTCAGAGACCAACGCATTCTGCATTTTCAATGCCTGATATTCATAATTTTTGTGTATACATATTTATTTTACAAAAACAATATAGAGACACTGATGAACCCAATTGTCTAACTACATGTTAGTGTGAAATATAAATGTGTGTGTATATATACACATATACATACATATACATATATATATATATATATATATATATTTATATACGTGTGTATATATTTAAGCCTTCTTCAGTCATGTCTGAGTCTTCATGACCCTGTTTGGGATTTTCTTGGCAAAAATACTGTAGAGTTTTCCATTTCCTTCTCCAGCTTGTTTTATAGTTGGGGAATTGAGGCAAAGAGGGTTAAATGACTTGCCCAGGGTCACCCAGCTGGTGAGTATATATTTTATTTACACACACACACACACACACACACACACACACACACACACTGCACATGTGCATACAGTCAACTGTAGGAAAAGGAACTAAGAGATGACTTTCTGTTTCAGTGGAGCAAATGTGTGGGAAGGTATTATTATTTTAAATAAATAATTTAAGATATATCTTTGAGGAGTTCCTGAATGTAATTCTCTAGTCCTCTAAAAAACAATGATATTTTAATTTGAAATGCCCCGCTACTGCTGATATTTGCCTTCTTCCAAAATGGACCCACACAGGGTTAAATGTTATTATGATCCTAGGTGAACTCCCCAGGATCTTTATTGGTGTTTCAAATGAATGAATTCAGCTCTTGCCATTCTAGTCCATGCCCCTCCTGGCTCTTTTCCTCTTTACCACATTTCCTGTGCACAAGAAAACAGGTGTGTGTTTTTTCTTTCCTCTCATTCCCCTGCCATTATAAAGCAGATGGACAGCGGAGTTATGGATCATGTGTGTGATTTTTAAGGTTAATTGTTTGGGCTTAGTGAGGGGATAAGAGCTTGTCAAGAAGTTGAAATTTTTAGCTGGATTGCCGTTTTCTTTGACACTAGAGGAATGTGATTTTTCCTTTTTTTAAAAAAAATATGAAGAGTTGACTTTTAAAGTCGAGAGATGTATGGGAAAAAATTACTTGAATAGACAGTTATAGCTTGCAGTTCATAGAACCTTAGGTCTAAAAAAGTCCTCATAGCTCATGTCAAGCCCCTCAACATTACAGATGAGGAAACTAAATGAGACCCAGAGTGGTTACAAAACAGATTTTTAAAAAATACTCCATTCTTTATTATATTGATTCAGAATAATTTCTTTTTTTATTTTTTATGGCTCTCTTTGAGTCTTTCTGTTTCCATTGTTAAAGAATGAACTTTTAGGGCTGACAGGCTATATAGCATTGCTAGGCACAGAGAATATATACTCAAGGAACAGCCACTATAAATGTTAATAGAATACATTATTGATATGTGGGACTGCTGCAGAGTACCTTCTATTACTATTGTCACATAGTAGGTCATTACTGACACTAGTTTTGACACTTGTTTGAATTTTCAGAAAGGTTACTAATGTCCATCTCATAAAGTTTAACCTGTTTCAGAATAGACAGTGTATAGAGAACCATTTCTTCAAATATCACATTTATGGGTTCACTCAATTAGTCTCAGGAAGGCTATGGCACAAGGAAAAAGAGAGGAAAGAAAGGTACAAAGAAAAGAAAAAAATGTTAACAAAACTTGTTAGACTATATAGGATCCAATGTTTCCATCATCATTATCTTTTTATTGGGAAGCACGGCCTCATCAGTGCAATGAATGTCTCCTAGAATAAATCAGACCATTAACAGAGATTTAAGTACTTATTCATCTCTGTTACTCTTAAAATCTCTCTTGATTTCATGTAAATTGTATCTTGGAAATTTAACTTTCGGTTGCATTTGATTCATTAGGGCCAAAAGATATGTAAATTGATTGTGAAATAGCTTTTAAGTGTTCTTTCTTTCCTTAATGCTCATTCTTGTCCTCTTTCTTTCCCTTTGTATGGATTTGATTGGCTGTTGATAGCCAGTAATTGTTATAAAGCAGTCACTCTCCATTCTCACCAACTCTGTCTTTGCAAGCATGAAAGAATTACTCATAGTACTTAGTAATGCTTCTTCTCATCTCTAGCATCTAGCGGGACCAAAACAAGCTATATGTCCATAAATTACAGATCATTTTTTTTTCCCACAACAACCCTATGAAGTAGGAAGAGTTGGCATTATACCCATTTAAAGGATTACAGAACTGAACTCAGCCACAATCATTTTGACTTACCCATCCATGATTTATACAGTTAGCCAGGGCCAGAGATGGGACTTTAACCTAGCTCTCCTGATTCCCCATCTGCTATTCTTTTTAATGTATCACATATCAGTTATATTCACTGACTTCCAACTACCCTCCCATTTCCCCAGCTGTTGTCCCAAACTTCCTCATATTCAGTGCTCTATCTTCTACAGTCAGTGATTGAGAAGCAAAAAAGGGGAAAAAATGTTGATCTCTGCTTGTGGTTCATCTTTAAGGCTAAAGAAATCAGAGATTTAGAGCTAGAAAGGGTCCTTAGTTCAGTTCTCTCATCTTATAGATGATGAAGCTGAGGCCCAGAGAGCATTAAGTGATTTGCCAAAGGTCACATAGATAGTAAATAGCAGAGCTGGGGTTCAAATCCAGAGCTCTTTCCACAGCACTTAGATTCCCCTTACCTAATTCATACTAGACGAGAGTTCTGTATCCCCATCCCTCCATGACTCTCCATCAGTGAGATGCACCAAGAATATAGACCACAAGTAGATTGAGTGCTCAGATCCTCATCTTTGAATCAGTATGAAGTAGGACCTTTAATGTCTCTCTCCTGCTAAAGCTCACGATCAGAGCCATTCTAGGAATCCTAGTACAAGTAAGTCTGAGTGAGATACAGCCTTTGGCTATTTGGAGGGAGGTGGGCTGCAGTGAGAGAGGCAGCCCCTTTGGGCGTTCAGGGCAAGCAGGGGACTTAAAGATGACTACCAGAGAACCACCATGAGGAAGCTTCCTACTTCTCATATTATACTGTTGGGACAAAACGCCCATTGCCTTGCCATAGTTACTGCTCTGTTCAGAATTATAGGATGGATGTGAGCCCATTCTGGTCTAGACACTCTAGATAGTGTGAGATAATATCTCGGAGTTATTTTACTTTTCACCTTTCTGATTATTAGCAACTTTGTGTAATTTTTCAGTTAGTGGTTGTTAGTTTGCAGCTTGCTTTTTTGAAACAGCATCTGGTTTTACATCCTTTCATCTCAATGATTAGGGAATGAGTCTTCATCTTTAAAACTGGTGTCACTTCATTGAAGATGTGGGATGACAGATTCTTATCAGATTTGTTTACAATGAAGATTTTCCCCACACCTCCTCCTTTTCCTCCTTTTCTCCTTCTCCTTTTTTCTCTCTTCTTTCTCCTATTTCTCTTCATCTTCCTTTTCATCTCTACTTCTGCCCTCCTTTTGTACTACTTCACCTTTTTCTCTTTCTCTTCCTCCTCCTCCTCCTTCCTCCTTCATGCTTTGCTTTTGTAAGTGAAAAAACTTACTTTCATAGCCAAAATTTGTATAGTGTCTGTCCCATCAGTTTGCATCTTGTTTGTTTTTGTTTTTGCTTTCCATTCTTTTCATTTCATTTGTGGAGTACTCCTACTCTTCTACAAGACTGCACTTCCTAAATAATTGCCTTTCCTCTATGCAAAGCTATTAATTTTTTTCTTTGATTTGAAGGCCAGAGTATATGGTATATTTGAAGACATCTAGGCAAGTGATCTCTGTTAGATGTTATATTTACCCAGAAAAGTCATTATTTCCAATTTTAAAATTAATTAATGCGAAGTTAAAAAAAGCAGGATGAAGTAGAACTATATACATATATATATATACACATATTTATATGTATATATACATATACATATATACGTTTGTGTATATATGCACATATATAATATGTATGTCTGTTCAGGAGTAAAAAAAGCAGTATATCTAATTTGATGAAAAAAGTAACTTGAGGTTAATTTAGTTACAAAATGTTGAGTATCAAAGTAATTTTTATACTTGAAAAAATTTTGATATTTTAATTTATGAAGTGTCTTACATGAAGGAACTGAGTATTAGCTTGTTTTTATGGAATTTTGAAGCCATTTCCTCTTTTATTGGTTTATAATTTTAATTTCATACAAAGAATATGAACATCTTTTGCAAACAGTATTATCTACATGGTATAAAAAAGGCATTTCAATCGGTTTGGTTTTTTTTTTTAAATCAACCAAGCTGGTTATTTAGTGTTACATAGATAAAACAACTAATTAGCTGAATTTTAATTTTTTTTTCAACTAGTTGCTTTGGCATAGTATATATACACATATATATTTTATACTGCTTATGTTGATTTTAATGGTTGATCAATGACCTTTTCTTCTTCATTCTTCTTGTTTCATTTTTAGCATAAGTTTAGTGCAAATTAAATATTGACATCGTGTGTGCAATTGCTTTGGACATAGTCATTTTGGATTTTTATCACAGGATATGGGATTGGGGCAGGTGTTCACTGCTAAAGGAGAGTATGGTATCTGATTGAGCTTCCTGATTTAAGATCCTTATTTATTGATTTCACCATTTTATTGCTTCTCACTGCTTTATTGATTTATTTTTAAAATAGTCAGCACCTTGTGTCTTTTTGTCATGATAGGTCTTCTAAGAACTGTGCCTATTTGCCACTAGAGGGCAGTCAAAAAATTGATGTATTGATATATCATAACATTTTAGTTTACTCCTTTGTACACTCACACCCTACCCCCTGTCAAGCACTGTAAGATGTATATGCATCTGAATGTGCAGTTTTGGAATGGAGAGAAAAAACAATAGCTCCTCTATTTATACATAAAACTCAACTCCACCCATGGAATGTAATCTCCAGTCTCCATTTTTTGACCTTTATAAATGATTAGCTATGTTTCTTTTCAACACAAAAATTTAATTTTTGGCCAATAATAGTAGTAGGTCTCAAAATGTGATCTAGAGACTTCCAGGGGTCTAGTCCCCAAAGTCCTTTCAGGAAGTCTACAAAGTCAAAATTATTTTCATAATTTTAATAATAAGTTGTTCTAATTTTTAACAGGTTAAATCTTGATGGGTATAACCCATATAAACAAGCACCTTTGGAATACTCGAAAATTGTTAAGAGTGTAAAAGGGTCTTGAGACTAAAAAAGATTGATCTAGGTAGTCAAAGTTCCTTTGAATCCATGTGTTTTTGAATAAGAAAATTAAGTTTTGTACAATTTGTAGTTTGTAAATATTGAAAGTACTTGAGCTGGGCTTTCAAAAAATGTATTCAGTTATCTTTGAAAAATTTTAATCTGTTAGTTTTCTTTAAGTTTTCTTAGATGAAAATAACATGATTCTTGGGTATTCTTAGAGCTGAGTCAAAGATAATGGTGTGATCACACAAAAGTTTTATCTCTGAAAAGGTGTCCAGTATCCAAAGGAGTCTAGGGTTTTAGACTTGGCCATATTTTCAGTACTAAAATATAGCATTTATTTAGTTTGCTTCTCTGTAATTTTAGCAGCATGAAAATCACTAGATTGTCTGACTGTTTCAGGAGTTTTGAATTCAGATTGTATATAATTGTACAATAAAAACACTAGATGTATGATTACCATGAGATCAAGATAAAAATACTGTATTGTAACTGTTCTTAATATTCTATTTATAATTTTTCTTTAATTCTGTATAGAAATACTCAGAGGAAAGTTTTAGGACTAATTAGTCTCTACTTTTTCCTTATTTGAGCAACCCGTGATATTTGTGATTCTGTTTTGTTCGTACTCTTGAGCCAATTCATTAAATTGGAAGGTTATAAATATATTTATCACATACAACAACCTGAAACGAAAGCTGTAGTTTTCTGGCATATGAATGCATAATTACCAAATTTCAGAGTGTTAGTGTCTTGTTAAAAAAAAAAAAGCCAAGCTTTGGATATCAAATGTGCAATTTTAAAGAAATGAGGAATGCCATTTGTTTTTATTAAGCTGGGATTTGAATCTTTGAAGAAAGCATTGAGGGAGGCATTTCTTTAGAAATGGAAGTAATAATTGGCACTTGCAGTGAGGAAAATATTATTTTTGGAGTGCTTTCATCCTTTATAAATAAACACAGGAGTCCATGCTGGAAAGAAATATGTTTACTTTATGTGTCTACTGATAAATTGCTTTTTGGTCTTTTAATTCTATGGAGAATTCTATATATCTGCAAAATTAGAATTGAACATTCTGATCTCTAAATGAGATATCATTTTCTTGTGATGAAAGTATCAATATATTGACTTAGGAATGTCAATGTATTTAGAAACTTTGTGTGTTATTGATATTAACTCCAAAAATAAATAAATGAGTGAACTTGTAAATTTTTTTCCTTCATTTTCCCAGATCATTTAAAAAATGAATACCAAACTGAAAATGAAGGAAAAAGATTAAAAAATATATATAGATATTGAGATGGTTTTCTTTTGTGCTTAGGAATCCATCTTTATTTCTTTTGAATGGCATTGATAGTATTAGAAGATAATACATATGTTCAAACTGCAATGGAGATTGTTCTAATTTTGAAAAAAAGAGTAGAGGTTACTATTTATATCATAGAGTGAAGATTCAGGTTATCACAGCTTTATTTCCTTTACTTTAATCCTGTCAGGCCTTTCTGGGTAGAATTAGCACTAAAGTAAAGACAAAAGTAGCTTAATTGAACAAATGAAATCTCATTTGGCATCATGTTAGACATTTGACTAGATAACAAGAAATTTCACTTGCCTAGGTCTCTCAGAGAAGATCTTTTCTCTGCTCAAGGTTGCAGATAGCTTCAGGTAGTGTTAATTATTTGCCAAGGTCTCCTGGTAACACAGCAGGTTGTATTCCATGGTGAGATTTTTCAAAATCACAGTTAACTTCCTGCTTAAATGTGAGAGAAGTGTTCTTGGGAAAAAAGACTTGTTAGACTCATTCTGACTCATTGAGTCACTACTACAGACATAAATTTGCTTTGTAAAAATATAAGGTATATTTTAGTAAAAATGAAAAATTCACTTTTATAGAATGTTTCAGATTCTGGTTGCATTTGTGGGTTTGTATCCTTAAAAATGCCATTATTATATTTAATAAAACAACCAAAGTACATATTTATTTTCTTTTAGCCAATTATTTGCTTAAAAAGAAATTTTAGGAAAATTTTGACAGAGGCTCCTATCTAATTTTTCAGTCTCAGCTTTTAAAATAGAATTAATTTTCTGACCCATCAGTTCTCCAAATAAAAAATATTCAAATCTCAGCTGCTGTGTGTTCAGTTAATTATTTCCAGTTTTGGGGGTTGTTTAATAAAATAAGAATCTTTTTAAAAATACTCATTGAATTTTATTTTCACGTCTTTGAAAGGCAAAGTTTTCTTAGAAGCTTTTTTTATGGAGGGAAATTTGCTTCTTTAGGCTTAGCTGTGTTTTTATATAATTATTTTCAGATGTTGTCTATTACATAAGTTGTTAAATAGAGAAACTTTCATGTTGTCTATCAGTGTACAAATAAGCCTTCTTTCCTATCATCTAGATTTCTCTGCAATTCGTTTAAACAAATATTAGTGATGTTTCAGCTTACCTTAATTTTTCTGCTAAATACTCTTGGGTACTAGATTATGTCAACCCCCTGGCCTATATAGTCTATGATTGTGTGCTAAATTTTCTTACATTTTCATTTAATTTTTAAAATAATTTTATTTCTAATAATGAATGCCTACTTTACAATGTCAAAAAGATCAGAGTTTTAAAATGTTAGATAAACACCTTGGATTATACTCTAGAATTGTATGCTAAATTTTCTTATATTCTCATTTAATTTATAATACCCTTTCATGTCTAATAGAATGCCTAACTTATAATATAGAAAGATCAGAATATAAATAATGTTGTAGAAATTTTTTCAATGCACTATCATTTGGGAAAAAAATCTCAAAAAAGTAGAAAACCTTTTGTTTATATGGATATTAAATAAAATGGATATTAAATATATAGATATTAAATAAAAACATTGCATCATAACTTGAAATTGCCAGTACACTGCAGACCTGAAATATACAATTTCATTACAAAATGGATTTGATAAAAACATTGATTTTCATTAATGGTTTCTATTTACCACATTATTAACATGATAAAAGAGGATGTAATTTATCATTTAATCATAAAGGTCTTGAAGAAATCACAAAATTACTGTTGTAACTAGAAATTTTTATCATCTTGTTCTATAGTTCAGTTAAAATCATGCTCATGAATCCTTTTTATGTTATGTTTATGATAAATGATAGAACACAAAATGCTCAATAGCGTGGTTCTCCATACCTCAAAGTCCTTGATATGACAGATCAAGTGTGCCCAATCAGCATAGTATATATACCCTATTCATACTATAACATGGAAAGACTATGGCCTTTACCGCCATTGTTATAAGGCATGCTCTACTGATATGAAAAATTTAATGATTGGTGTGTGAGACGGTAACAGAATAATATTTAGAATATTGTAGAGGAATGTACATAGGAAAATATTTCCTTGTTTGGCATCACAACTTAGCGCAGAGCCTGGAACACAGTGGGAGCTTAATAAATGCTTACTGACTGACTTGGGTCAAGAAAAAATAAAAAGCATACATTTCACTAAAATATATCATGCCTTTTTTAGCTAGCATAGCCTTTCATCTTATTTGCTTGTGAAAATATCCCAACACAGTCTGTTATCTTACACATGGCAGGACAGTATTTGCTTCTGACAGGTTTGCATTATTTGAGAAGTAGACATTCACGTCTGTTCCTTTCAGAAACCACAACTCGAGATTGCCAGGGAATGTGATCTATTTTATGGTCTTCTCCCTCAGGATGCCTTCGTTGTAATAAATCATACCGTACTTAGATGAGGTCACATTAGATTGAAGTGAAAATGTCCAAAGAAGCTTATACACAAATGCTCGTGTTCAATATTTTAGCTAATTTAAGATTTTTAAATAGGTGCCCTAAAAGTCAATAGTTTTGCAGATTTATTATACTTTGCTCCTGAAATCATGAGAGAGCCTATCTATATATCAAAGAACAGAACTCATTTATCCAAGTTTTCTCACTGAAACAGCGTGGTTTTCAGGCTTCTCTAACATTTCAGAAGCACATAGAAAAAAGGGGAAAGGGACTTATTTCTACTTCAGGTGTTTCTTTCTTTAGAGAAAAATGCATAACCCCAATTCTCTATTCAGGCTTTTAGCAGAACCTGTCAAATGTCTATTAAGATTTACTGAAAGTGCATAATTATTTATGTGCTCTTCATGGTGATGACATCTGTGCTTTGGGAAGGAGGAAACTGGTAGGTAAAGGCATGGATTATAGGTATTCACCACCCAAAGTGGACTTTCCTTTGAAATGGTAACAGAGTTGGAGTCAGAGCTTTCCTAGGATGTCGATGGATATTTGCTCTGCTCTTTATTGTTTAGGGAACTGATACTCAAATTCATGAGTTGTAGAGACTTCTTGTTTCATTTTCATATGCTTTCTGCCTGAGACATGACTCCCTGCCATTTCTCTTCTTGTCTCGTTTCCTGCTTCAGATTTTCCTGGAGCTCCTTTTTTGTCATGAAAGTTGCCTAAATTACCCTTATTGTAGTATTTCTGGCATTAGGGTTGGTTTTTATTTTTGTTTATTAATATCCCAATTATGTCCCCTGTATTAGACTGTAAGGTCTTTGAAGGCAGGAATTGTGCCTTTTCATATTTGAATCCCTACCTTTGTATCCTATCATATAGTCTCTGCTGTGCAATTGGAAGAACAGAGCTCATGGACAGGCAGTGTACATGAACCATGAACTGGATGCAAAATTGAATAAAATGAAGAAAGTGGCCATTGCCTTATGGAAAATGTACAGCACTTTCAATGAACCTAAGCATCTCCTTGAATTAAAACAAAACAAATGCATTTTTTAAAAAGCCAATGTTGGAATAACAGTCTCTGAGAAATCAAAATTACATGTTACCCACCAAAAGGCTAAGGTTGGCATAAATACACCCCAACATATTACAAATAACTTACTGAGTTTATGAAGCAGAGTAAGTACGTATCAAAGAGATGTATGATGAGAAGTGGGGGTGGGTAGGTCATGTGACAAGAGCAAGGGAATATAGATAGCCTTTGGTCCCCTTGTAATGTGTAGAGCTCAAGAGTAAGGTCATCATCTTGTCTAATGAACTCCTTGTAAAGGATTTCCTGGAGTATGTAGACAAGGGTCAAAGTCATGGATGATTTTAAGCTGCACAGGTAGAGAGTACACCTGCGTCAGTGATCGCATGATCCAATCCTTGCCTGTTCGTTGTAGGGAAAAGCAAAGTGCAGCCACAGTACACACCACCACCTCCTCTAGGAAGCCTTTCCTGATTCCCCCACTTGAAAGTGATCTTCTCTTGATCTAATCTAACCTTTGAGCACCTAGGGCCTCCATTCCACAGTGGTGCATCAGAGAAAGACTTTAGTGGCAGTAGCTGGTGTTGAACCTTACACAGGATTGTCAATAAGTATTTATTAAATAAATACTGGATAGGTTCCAGATGTTGTGCTAAGTGCTGGGGAGACAAAAACAGGCAGCATCCAAGGAGCTCACAATCTAATGGCTACCTAATAAATATTTATTAATTTGAGTTGTATTGTTCATCAGAAGGTAGACCCTGGGCAAAGTGAGGAACCAAAACTCAGTTACATCCATCTATTTCTATGTTTCTTGATCATTTTTGTGAAAATATCATAGGAAAAATACGGAAAACTATGACTTAAGTTTTTGTAATATCTGGTTATTTGAATGATATATGGCCAAGTTCAGCAACAACCAGGACATGTGCCATCTTGTTTTGTATGTTGGACTGATACTTTCTGCTTAGTAATTATGACTTCCTTTTTCATATGCTAAGGAAGCCTGCCACTTATGGGTCTGTTAGCAGAATCCATGTGGTCAATCTTACTTATTTGATAAGGCAGCCAAGGTAATAACATAGGGTACATGGGACCCTAGAAATTTTGAAGGCACCACCAGGAGCAAGATGGTATGTGTCCTGTTTAACTCCCTTTGCAATGCAACCCATAATGGGAAGACAGAACTCTTTGGAAAAGACGCTGGGAAAGGTTGAAGGCAAAAGGAAAGGGGGATGGCAGAGGAGATGAGATGGATAGATAGTGTCATGTAAACAACAAACATGAATGTGGTGGACAGACTTTGAGAGATAGTGGAAGGTAGAAGGGCCTGGTGTGCTATGGGTGATGGGCTCACAAAGAGTCAGACATCACTGAACAACTGTAATGCACCTACGATAACATAGTAACTAAAAAATACTGACAAATCTTCATTTATGCTCTGTTACCATGGATGAGAGAAGTTAGTTATAATTTACATGCTTGCCTCTTTTAAAAAAATGGCCAAGGAAAGTAATTATGTATTGGTAGTTTCTGTTCATATTTTCTGTGAAATTGGCTTAAGGCCTTAACTCACTTCTTAAACAGGCCTATTCATTGAATGGGTGTTGCCTCATTCAGAGTGAGAACTCAGAAAGACCTTAGCTTAAAAAGGCCAAGGTCTCCTGCTGCGTTCTGGGCCATCTCCAGTCATCCTGATCTACATCTGGCCATTGGACCCATGTGGCTCTGGAGGAGAAAGTGAGGCTGGTGTCTTTGCACAGTCCTCCCTCACTCAAATCCAATTCAGTTTTAGGTCATGTCATCATCTTCCTGATATCATGGTCATCTTTGAGAATGAAGGGCAAACCACAACAGAATTGACTTACAAGTATTGAGGCCACAGAGAAGTCATTACTCCCAAGTGAGTGCCCAGCAGATGAAGTTATGCAGTGCAATAAAGTACACTCTAGATGCAGGGGGGCTGAGAGTAGGGTGGTGCAGAAAGTCAAGAGATCTGGATTCTAATCTCATTTCCTCCACAAACTTGCTGTGTGACTTTGGAATAGTCACTTTGCCTCAGTTTCTTTCTATGCAGAGTTGAGGAGGAAACAACTAGATGATCTCTTAACTCACCTACCAGCTTCAATAATCCATGATTCTTTGATAATTAAAAAGAAAATTGGCGTTCCATGCCAACTTGGGGCTGGCTAGCCTTTATTTACGCACTTCCTACTTATTTATTTTTAAAAAGCTATGCAAATCACCCCCTTATTAGGGTCATTGATAATTGTGTGGTTTACTAATGATCTTGAAAGCTATTTATCTGAGTGGCTATTAGATTTTAATTATTTATTTAAAGGATAATAAAATAAAAATTAACAAGGTCAGTTAATGTTGTTTAATTAATAATGATCAATTAAGAGATACCTAACTTCCACTAGTCTCATGTTTCAAGTGATAATTTGTTTGTGTTTCTTTTTAACTTAAAAGAGAGGCTTAAATAATGCCTACATTTTAACCACTGTGTCTTTCATTATTTTCCACATGAGGTACATACATAAAAGAACTTATTTTATTATACATATTGTGTAGATAAAGGTAGGACTATTTTCTGCAAACTGACAAAATTATGGGATAGTGCATAAATCAATCTTACTTGTAATGGGTGTGCAGATGGTGCTTTGTAAGACTGTCAACATACATATTCTCAGGAGCAATGTATGGGAATATAGCAGACTAGCTTTAATTATAAACACATCATCAAAAATGCTCTGCTGATAGTGAACTTTGAAGCGAATGTTTTCTAATGGGTTTATGTGTACTCTAAATAGAAGTTATCTTGCTGATTAAAAACTGATAATGCTACCAGTCCTTTTCCTCCAATACTAGCAACATGAAAAGATCAGCTGCAGTATCAATAAATATTTAGTAAGTACTTACTTTGTGCCAGGTGCCATGTTAAGGACTTAGGGATACATAGAATGGTAATAGCTAAGTATTTATGCAAGGTATCAGTGTAATTTTGTATCTTTAAAGCTTTGGGACACCCCATAGAGTGCTTTCTGGATTTCAAAGCACTTTTCCAATATCATTTCATTTGATCTTTACCACAACCCTGCAAGGTACATGCTTTTATTATCTCCATTTTACAGATGAGAGGGCTGAGGGTGAGAGATGTTAAGTGACTTGCTCAGGGTCCAAGCTAATATTTGTCTAAGGTGGGATTTGAACTATGGTTTTCTTGTCTCCCAAATCTAGGACCCTATGCACTGTGCTACACATTCACTATCCCCAGGGATGTTTTGTAAGTATAATTCACAGGTGCTTTCCTCCAAACCAACAACACGTAAAAACCCCACCCACACACCGTGCTGAAAAGTAAGAATCCAGATCATTGGATCTTAAGTCACTCCACATAATTATTTTTTTTAAAAATAATTATAAAAGAGTAACCATAAAATAATCTGTGTTTCATTGGAGTGTCTCGTTAATTTTTTTTCATTATTCTGTCTGGACAGTAAGCACTGAGTACAAATCGGATGTCAGAGGTAAAGGATTAAAAGGGAGGGAGTCTGATTGCCCCCACTTGTGGTTTGAGTTTAAGAGAAATCGTTTTAACAAGTTGTGGTTCGAGGGAATAAGAATGCTATCTTGTCCCATTTTATTTCAAAGAATTTTTGACTTTAGTGTTATTCAGCGCCAGCTTGGTGCCCAGCAGAGTGAGTGGCTGTCTGTGTGGTAAGATTTCAGGAGAGATGAGAAGGCTGCCTTTCAGCCCCTCCTCCCAAAAGGCATCTCTCCCTTGACCTCTTCCTAATGCCTGAAATGGCTCTATAGTAACCTTCATTTTATTTTTGAGCTTATGACTTTGTCCCCCATTAAAATTTAAACATTGTTCAGAAAGTGAATATAATAAATGACTTCTCAGGCATTTATACTTTAGTATGAGGTGATCTGATTCTGACTCCCCCTCTCCTTCCATCTCTCTCTGTCTCTGTGTGTCTGTCTTTCTGTCTTTCTTTGTCTCTGTCTCTTTCTGTCTGTCTGTCTCTTCTGTCTCTCTCTCAAAGATGAAATTCACCCACTTCAGCGTTTTGCTAGTGCCAACCTTGTCACAGTAGTTTGAAGTTTTTTAGAAGGAATTGGGAAAGGAAAGAATGTGTGACATTGTTATGTGAATGACATCACTGTTACTGAAATGTACATGTGTGAATGGAAGCAATGCATATGAAGAGCCCAGAGAGAAGACAATGGCGGTCCCCCACTCCTGGCGAGTCCTTCCCCTTTACCTCCACTCCTTGGAATTCCTTGAATTGAGCCTTGAAGTTTCAGCACAAGGATCAACTGCTATGTGAAGTCTTTCCTGATGCTCACCAGCTATTTGTTCCCCTCCCTACCAGCTTGTATTCACTTGGTATATACATATGTATATGTATGTACAGATGTATGTATGTGTATACACACATATATTGTCTCTCATTAGAATGAAAGCTTCTTCCAGGGAGGGACACGGCACATAGTATAATGCTTGGCATATAGTAAGTGCCTAATATATGTTTGTTGATTGATTCAGTGCTTAGAAAAATTACCGCTGTTCATATAACCTGAGGTTACGATTCTTTGACAAGGACCTACCACTGGGGAGGTAATGAAGAATACTAAAGATTTGAGCTTGGAATCTTCCTGAATTCACATCTGGCCTCAGACAGCTAGTAGCTGTGTGACCCTGGGCAAGTCCCCTAGTCCTATTTGCCTCAGTTTCCTCATCTGTAAAAAAGCAGCTAGAGAAGGAAATGGCGAACTATGCCAGCATCTTTGCTAAGAAAACCTCAAATGGGATCACAAAGAGTTAGATGTGACTGAAACAACAAAACAACAAAGCCTGGGAAAAACAAATTATTAAAACTTTAGATAATTATCATTTTACATATTTTGTGGGGAAACACAGCCAAAAAAAATGTAAGACCACATTGATTTGAGGATAGCTTGGAGGTGGGCAGGGCAGGGAAGAAAGGACCAGAGAGGAACAGGTTAGAGAGAATAGAACAGAGAAGGCCAAAGAATTAACCCTAACTTTGCATGTCTTCTACAAGCCCCATAATGTCAAGGAAGTCAAGTAATCCCCAAGATTCTTTTAGGACAAATCTAGTCTCTAGAGTTCTTCCAGACATGGAATATATGTGAACATGTGGCTTTCTTGTTCAGGAATGTAAAGTTGCTTTTCACTTATGACTTGTCAGCCTTATACCTGGATCCCTTAAAAAATCATGATTGAAGTTTCTGGTGTGCACAGGTTAATTACAGCCTTAATTGAGTCCACAATATGATTTGGAAGTCATTTTCTAGGGGGCCTTTTTTTAAAGCACAAATTGGTAGGTCTCATGAAGAACAGATGCATAGTTGGTAAATTAATATTAAAGGGATGCTAAATAGGTATTGATTTGTGTTTCGTATGTTGATTTCGTATCAATTAACACTGCTAACGTTATTGATAGGGACAATATCCTACAGTCCTTGCCACACAGGCTAGATTAAAATTTCCTTAAAACATGTAGAAACTTTCCTTTTGGGACTAATTTCAGAGTACTAGTGTTCCCACAATTGACCTAGTGTCCTACATGCAAAATAGTCGGACCATTAAAAAAAAGCAGTAAATCACCTCTCCTTCTTCAGGCCTCCCTTGACCAGAAGACAGCAAGGTCTACCCCAGGGGGGAAGCAAAACTAAATCTGAGCGAATCAAAGCTAGGTCTTTGCTGACTATGCTTTCCTTGGTATGGCTAAGTCAACCTCCTTTTAACTGTTAAATGTTCTGTAAATGTTTTGATTTTATTCCTGTCTCAAACCTGAGCTCCCAGACTGGTCTGAGTCAGGTCTGGCCTATTATAAACTGTGTGTTCAAAATCTGAAGAATGTTGGGGACGTTTCCAAAACATTCCAAGTCAGTGGCCAAAATGGAGCTTCAGAACAACTGGATCCCAATTCTCCCTGGAAGAAATTAGGTTTGAGCCATGCGTTGAATAAAGAGTAGGAATTTGAAGAAGGGATGGAGAAGTGTATTTCAGTTGAGAGAGCAAATGTGGAGAAGTGAGGATAAACAAGTTATGTGTAGGAGATATATGTGTAGGCTGGCTAGAAAAGAGAATCTGTTAATGAGTAGCAAGAATTGAGGTTGGTAAATGGAAAGGGTGACAGATGGTGAAGGGTTTGAGACCGAGCACATAAGTTCAGATTTTTGTAAGTTTTTTTTTTTTAAAGCAAGTGAGTAGTTGGATGAAAATACTGTTTGGAATAAGTTGATGTAGCAGCTGTGAGTAGGGGTGAATTAGAAGAGGAAATTGGAAGAGAAGAGAGCAAATAAAAATGTCCCAGTAGTCTAAAGCGCAGTTTCAAACTCAGATAGAAACAGGGGCCTTAAATATTTTCCAGTTACATTTTAATCTAGTTTAGTCCACACTCGGGAGTGTTGTGGGATGCATGAGGTCAATGGGTGGAGTGTTTGACACTGCTGGTCTAAAGCCATCCATAGACTACAGTGTGAGTGATGTAGAAGCTACAGAAAGATCTTATGTTACGGTGATAAGTGTGCTGAATGTAGTCACAGTCAGTCAGTCAACGTTTATTAAGCGCTATCTCTGGAGACTGTGCTAAGTGCTGGGAACTGAATTTGAATCCTAGTTCTGTTACTTAGCAGCTGTGTGACATTGGACCAGTCCATCGTTTCCTCATCTGTTAAATTAAGTTAAACTTTTTAAAAAAGAGGAGAGGATTGTACAAGATGGACCTCCAAGGTACCTTCTAACTGGATTTATGATCCTACGAGCTAGAAAAAAGGAAACTCAGTTCTTTATCCCGTTGCCTGATTAATCTTCTTTATCATAAATCTGATTGCCGTTCTGCTACTCAAAAACTTTCAATGGCTCCCTATTGCCTGCCTAATGAATAAAATTCAGACTTAGTCAGCCCCACAGTTATTTTCAGTTATAGCTTTCCAACCTTATATCCTGCTCTTCTTCTCTGTATGCTCTGTATTCAGCCAAACTGGACTGACAGTCATTTCCTCATTCGTGCTTTTCTTCATGTTGTTCTTCCTCTTGCCAAGAATATTATCGTTTTTGTGGTTGGTTGTCCTTTATTCTCTAAGAGGACCGTGACAAGAGTGACCTTGCCATGACATGCAAGTGAATTGGATCTTAGTGAGGGAGGGCTGTGCAAGTCATCAGCCTCAGTCTCTCCTCTGGAGCCATCATGGTCCAGTGGCAAGATATCGATCAGGACAACTGCCCATCTGTTGAAGCCCAACTCAAATGCTACCTCCTTCAAGAATCCTTTCCTGCATTCTCCCATCTGTCATTGTCTTGTGCCCATCAGTTGTTATTATGTGTTATCACATAGGCATGTTACATATATGTATTGCATGCATTATTTGTTATGTTATTATGTAGTTGTTAGAATTACTTGTATATGTAATTAGTCCTGCTAAGATGTAAGCTACTTGAGGGTAAGAGCTTGATATCTCCCACATCCCCTAGCATGGTACTCTACATATAAGTGTACATGTACATGCTCATTTACTTGAGAAAAGATGAAAGGACAAAAAGGTGGATTCAGTTTCTAAATTGAAAGAGAAGAGTTGAAGATCCCTTTAACATTACGAGCCTAGAGAAAGAGCTGGAAGTTGGAATCATTGATGGTGATGAGACAATTGGAAAGCAGTAGCCATGGGGGAAAATGAGTTTTAGTTTTTTAGTTTTTAGTTGGTTCATTATCTAAGTGGAGATATTCTCCTGGCAAGTGAAGATAGAGTTTGTAAGAAAGGAACATAGTCCAGTATAGAGATGGTGATGCCATATAAATGAGTGACTTGATGGATGCTAAAAGTAGACACTGGGGGTGGTGGTGCAGAATTGATGAAGGAGGACACAGGGTAGCCAGTGATGCCAAAGGAGGGCCACAACCATCAAATGTCGTAGAAAAGACATTTCTAAAGGAAGACTTAGGAATGGGAAATCTGAGAGATAGAGAATTTAATTTAACCATAAAGAGATGCTAGATAGAGTTAGGGAAATTCTTGTAAATCGCTGGAGTCAAGAGCCAGATTTCAGAAGGCAACAATCCTAAAAATTCTCAACTACATTAAAAAACGGACCAGATAGAATTGTGATTCTCATTTTCAGTGTCTAAGTGATAAAGCCATTGTAAATGAAAAGAAGTCCAAATTAACATATAAAAAAATCTGCTAGTCTCATTCCAATTGTTTTTATTGATTTGGGATAATATGAAAAAGTACATGAAAATAGAAGCATCTGCTTCATGGAGTTGATATATTTTGAATTACTAGAATGGATTTTGGGGGAGCATTTTAATTTTGGTTTATTTTGTGTTTTGCAGTGAAAAAATATCAGTGTTTAGGGCAAAAGTAGATTTCAAGAGCTATAAACAGAAGTACTTATTCTAGAATTCCTTTTTAGAGGTATAATTTTAATTTAAGAAAGTGAAACATTACACGCCATGTTAGCTTGAGCTTAAAAAGCATTTGTTCTGGTTTCTCTCAATGAAAAAAAAAAGGGAGAGAGAGGGAGAGAGAGAAACCATCCTTTCCAGAGAGCTTACTTAAGGTTTATTCTTTGATTTGTTTTTCAAATATTTATGCCACCCCCAAAGCTCGGTTTTCACAATTGATTTTTAGCAGATGAACCTCTCTACTGCTTGATGTGGTTTGGAATAGGAATTTCCAAACTAGGATCACATCTTTTTAAGAACTGTGAAGTTATTTCTTCTTTGGTGGTAGAACATAAAGCATTCAAGATTTGTTCATTTTCATTATTTCTTTTTCTTTCTTTCTTTCCTTTTCCTTTTCCTTTTTTTTTTTGGCCAGCATGCCAGGTTGTGTGGTGGCATATATAAAATATTTAGACTCTAATAGAAACAAAAACCAGACTTTATTGAGTTAAGCATGAGTGTGAACTCCGTGCTGAAGGAATGATTGATGGTTTTCTCACCACATGTAGCAGACTAACATGATTTTACAAAACCTTTGCTCACACACTTACAAATTATCCAAACTTTTGCTGTAGTAAAGATCACACCATGTCTCCTCAGAACAAAGTTTGTGTGTGTGTTTATTATTTTGTATTTCTTAGCAACAATAAAAACTTAACAACTGTGGATGGGAATTTGTGTTTGTGTGTGTTTTTAGTATTCATAATTTTATTTGAAACAGCTGGCATGTCTTTGTTGTAAATGTACTGACCTAGGAGAAGGAAGACTGAGTTACCATCAACGCTAAGCAAAATTAGTCTTCCTCACCCTTAGTTTCCACATCTGTAAAAATGAAGAGATTAGATTAGCCCATGGGCTTTTAATCTCTTTTGTTTCATCCACCCCTTTGGCAGGCTGGTGAAACCTATGGACTCCTCAGACTGATGCTTCTAAATGCATTAAACACAAATATATAGGACTGAAAAAGAAACTAAAAGTGAAAATGAAGGTGTAATTTTTTTTCCTATCAATGATTATGAACCTCCCAAAATCTACCTTTTTGTGGTCTCTGAAGCCAGGGTTAAGAATCCATGGACTATATGCTTTCTAAGATCTTTACCAGTGCTAAAATTCATGATTCTAAATGTCAGAATAATCTTTAAAGGAAAATCTTTGTATTTTAGGCCATATGTATAAAGCTTCTTAAAATTCAAGGGTAATACAAATTTATCTCTGATGTTAAAAAAAAAAATAACCCCATTACAGATACCGAGGCAGGCAGGTGACACAGTGGATAGAGTGCCGGCACTGGAATCAGGAAGACTCATTTCCATATGTGAATTCCTTCAAATTTGAAGAAATTTGAAGACTCACCTTAACCCTATCTGCCTCAGTTTCCTCATCTATAAAATGAGCTGGAGAAGGAAATGGCAAACCAATCCAGTATCTCTGCCAAGAAAACCTCAAATGGGGTCACACAGAATTGGACACCACTGAAATGACTGAAGAACAATACAGACACGGTTAAGATGCTGAGCATTTTAGGATTTTTCAATTGCCCTTTGTCCTAGTCTGCAGAAGCAAGATTTTCCCTCCTATATTTCTGAAACTATATAAATTTGGAGGTTGAGGTATAGCTTGTTGTAGTGAATAGAGCTTTGATCATGTAAGTGAAAGATTGAAAATGAAGTCCTACCACAGACACTTAGCTATGTGATCATAGGCAAATCCTATTTTTTTTAGAGCATAATTTTTTAGAGCCCTAGCATCCTCATCTATAAAATGGGGATGATAATAATGCTTGCAATGCTTACCTCACAGGGTTGTTGACAGAAAATGGCTTTGAAAACCTTATAGTACATTCTAGAAATATGAGGGTTTTTTTGTTATTTTGATGGCCAGGGCAAAACCGCCATATTTTGGTTTGTTATCCAAATATACAGTGGTTCCTTAAATTATCTGAGCATGGTGCTCGTATTAAAAGTGAGCTTCTACTTGGTATTCCCATTAGGACTGCATTTGTTTCACTCTCCATGTTATCTAAGAGGTTAGAACACCAAATTCACATGTCAGCTTGGTTTGAATATTGCTTCTGATGCCCCTAGTTGTTAGTAATCTCTTTAAATTATCTTATATTTATTTATCTGTGTAAATATTCTGATTTCTTCCATATTTTTCTCCCCCTCTCCTTCAGTCAGTAAAATGTAACCTCATTGAGGGCAAGGCCTGTTTCACTGTGGTCTCTGCATTTGTAGTGTCTGGTTTACAGAAGGTGCATAATAAGGCAATCAACCAGTAAGCTTTTATAGAGCATCTTCGATATGCTAGGTACTGTTTTAGGTTCTTTGGATGCAAAGAAAGAAGTGAAAAAGTTCCTACCCTCAGTGAGCTTTCAGTTTAGCCTGTGGAGAAAACATGAGTAGATGGGTTTATGTCAAATATATACACGGTAAGTACAAGATAATTGGAGAGGCTGGGGGGAGTTTGGAAAGCAGAGAGGGAAGGAAATAACAAGCTGAGGGAATCATCCAGCATGTCCTTCAGCTGAGCCTTGAAAGAAGCTTGAGGCTCTAAACGGTAGAGGTAAGGAGAAAGTATATGCCAGACATGGGACAGGCAGTACACATGGATGGCAAATGGGGTGTAGTGAATGAAACAGTAAGAAGGTGGGTTTGGCTGGATCATGTTGTGTAAGTGAAGGGAATTTTAATATGTAATAAAACTAGGAAGGTAGGTTGGGACTAATAGTGAAGGGTCTTAGTAAATGCTTTATTAATTAAATGCTCTTTGAATAAATTGGAAAAATAGGAAATTGGGCTGGAAAGGTATGCGTGGTGATACCAAGTTAGATAAGGTTCTGAATGAAAGACAAAGGCATTTTAACATCTTTCAGTGGACAAGAGAGAGCCATTGAAGAGTTTATACCAGAAGGATGATATCAGCTTAAGGAATGGTTTTCTGTCTTTGCTTGTGTAAGTTAAAAGTGGCCCCAGTGTGAAGAATGTTTTGGAGGAGGACAAAAGTACAATAGAATATTCCAAATAAATTTGATCTATTTGATAAATTATAAATACTCAAAAAGTACTGGTCTTCTATTTTAAAATACTCATTCTGTACTTGAGTACAAAAAAGGTTCATTCAAAAATCTGTATAATGTTTATTTTATCTAAGAGTTGGTGAAATTTATCTTTTTTAGTTTAGTATCCTTGCTGTGTGAAAATGAGAGTGATAACATGGCAGTGACTGTCAGCCACAGTGTGATGTGAATGTATCTTTTCTATATGTGTATATTTGTATTTAATTTAATTTCTCTTTTTCCTGAACTTGTGATTTCATCAATATAGGGAGCCCTTAATGAAAAGATCCCTCTCTTCATGAAGACCAGCACCTGCTCTGCAACTCACAGTTACAGAGAGGTACCTGGGAGCAGTGAAAACTTAAATGACCTGCCAACAGTGTCACAGCCAATATATGTTGGGGGTGCCACTTGAACCTGGATCTTCCTGATTCAGTGGCTGCCTTTTTGTCGAACTATTCCACCAAGACTTTTGAAGTGTGGGTCAAGGGACCCTGGTCAGTCCCAAGACCTTTTCTGGGGGTCCATTATTATTTTATAAGAATGCTAAGGTATTTTAATTTCTAATATGGTAAATATCAATAGATGTAACCCACATAAACAAAAGCTCTTTGGTAGATGGGTCCTCAACAATTATTAAATGTTGATAAAATAAATTATTAAAAAATGGGATCCCAAGACCAAATAAATAACATTAATAAATGAAAATGTTAATAAATTAAATTATTAAAATGGGATTCCAAGAACAAAAAAATTGAGAACAATTTACAGCATGCTGTCTCTTAATTTAAAATCTGTGTGTGTATGTATATATATGCACATACATATGTATATATACATACATACATACATATATATATATATATATATATATATATATATATATATATATATATATATATATATATATATGGTATTGCTCATGAAGACACTCATTGTATCATTTGAGGTTATGATAAGTAGTATCCTGTTCTGCTTTAAGCTGAGACAAATAAGAGTTGACAGCAGGCTGAGAATAGGTCAAGGTATTTGAAATTGGGCAGTTAAGGTGAGAGGGAATGGAAGAAAGCATTGTTATAGTCAAAGCGGCTAAAATTGATGGTGTTGTAGGGAAGAGGGTGCCACTTTTAAAGAGAAGTGGAGAAGAAAGTTGGCAGAAGGTGACAAGTGAATAAGGAATACAGTGAGCTATGTAAGGACTAGTAAAGTTCCCATTTTATATTTCCAGAGTATCCAGAAATAGGGATAGAGCTTAGACCTGTGATTTCATTGATATAGAGAAATTCCAGAGGGAAATCTCCCTCCACCAATCCAAGCCAGTGCTATAGTTGTAGAGTTGCCCAGCACACTTAGAGGTTAAGTGACTTGCCTAGAGTCACACAACACAGCAAGTATATACATATGTATATATTTTATATTTTTTCACTTCATAGTATTTTTTTTTCCAATTATGTGTAAAGATAGCTTTCAACATTCATTTTTGTAAGATTTTGAGCCCTGAAGTTTTCTGCCTCCCTCCCTCCCTTCCCTCCTCCCTTCTCAAGATGGCAAGCAATCTGATATAGGTTGTACGTGTATAAGCCTGTTGAACATGTTCCCACATGTTGTTAAAGAAGAATCAGAACAAAAGGGGAAAACCACAAGAAAGAAAAAATAAAAAACAACCAAAAAAGTGAAAATAGTATGTTTTGATCTGAATTCAGACTCCGTAATTCTTTCTCTGGATGTGGATAGCATTTTTCATCACGAGTCTTTTGGAATTGTCTTGGATCATTGTATTGCTGAGAAGAGCTAAGTCTATCATAGTTGATCATCACACAATTTGCTGTTACTATGTACAATATTCTCCCGTTTCTTCTCAGTTCACTCAGCATCAGTTCATATAAGTCTTTCCAGGTTTTTCTGAAATCCACTTGCTCATCATTTCTTATGGAACAGTAGTATTTCATTGCACTCATATGCCGCAACTTGTTCTGCCAGTCCTCAATTGATGGGTATCCCCTCAATTTCTAGTTGTTTGCCACCACAGAAAGAACTGCCATAAATATTTTTGTACATGTGGATTCTTTTCCATTTTTTATGATTTCTTTGTGATGCAAACCTAGTAGTGATATTGCTGGATCAAAGGGCATGGTACAGTTTTATAGCCCTTTGGGTATAGTTCCAAATTGCTTTCCAGAATGGTTGGATCAGTTCACAACTCCACCAACAATGCATTAGTGTTCCAATTTTCTGACATCTTCTTGAATATTAACCATTTTCCTTCTCTGTCCTGTTAGACAATCTGATAGGTGTGAGGTGATACCTCAGAGTTGTTTTAATTTATAGCCAGTATCTATTAGCAGCAAAACTTGAAGCAAGGTCTCCTTTGCTACTCCAAAACCAGTTTTCTATCCACTACACCATACTGTCTATCAAAGAGAATCCTAAGAAAGAAAAAAAAAACACCAAATATCTGTGAAAGCACCTTCTAAACAATGGAAATAATAAAATTCTCCCATAGTTGCTTTTAATTTCAAATCAAGGAGCCCCATCAGCTCTGCTAGTATCTTCTAGACTCTATTAGTTCTGCCATGCACAGAACTCTCTAGCCACTGATCCTTGACTTCAGAACCCAGATTCACAAGTGGATCTGTGATCCCACTGTTGTGGAATACTTCTTCCAGCAGTGTAAATGTTATCCAGGTGTCAGTGGATAGAGGGTTTGGCCTGGAGTTAGGAAGACCTGAGTTTAAATTCAGCCTCAGATACTTAGTGGCTTCGTTATCCTTAGCAAATCACTTAACCTTTGTTTGCCTTAGTTTCCTCAACTGTACAATGGGGATAATAATAGCACCTACCTCTCAGGCCTGGTGTATTAAATGAGATAATAATTCTAAAGCAGAGTGCCTGGAACATGGTGAGTACCATGTAAATGCTGTTATTATCATCATCATCATCATCATCATCATCACCATCCATCCATGCTGTCTCCTTCTGTGGGCACATATCAATGTTTGCTCGTAAATCCTCTACAGAGAGTCTAGCCAATATTCAGAGGATCTTCCCTTTTGGCTCCTAGTACTATATGGATAGCAGTGGAGAACTTGAATGGCCCATAAGTTATCCCTTGCTTTCATTACACAGCTAGTTCACTGCCTTTTCTAGTCATATACCTCTTTGATAATATCCTGCACAGTGTGCTTCTCTCAGCACATTTTATTGGCAGTGTGTGACAATCTACTCAGGCCTCAGTGTACCTTTACATTTCCTTTGGGCAACTTGCATTTTTAATTCTTCAGAGACTGTTTCTTTTACTACTCATAATCATACAGCATCACATGAAAAATATTGATGTGAGAAAGGTTGATTCGTGTTTTAAGGGTTTTTGCTTGGTGGGGAGGAGGTCATAAAAGCACTGCACACATTCCCAAACACGACATGACCTTGTATACTCCTCTTGTTCAATTTTGGCCGTACGTTGTCCACTTAGTATATCTCTCCAAAATGTCATATATAACTTGTCTGTCCAGTAACATTTCACTGGGGAGGGGGTAGATTCTTCATAGTTGTGGGAAGTCTTTTACAACACAGTGAGCAAACCTGAAGAATCTAACAAATGTCTGTCCTTGCCAAGCAGAGACGTGTAGCAGCCAACAGCAGCACCAGTTTAAAAATAAATTTGTTTCTAAAGGCATATGGAAGTGGATGGTGAGATATCATGAGCAGTACCACCTTCTCAGCCAACGAGAAGTGGTGGGGGCAGAAAAAAATGCTTATAGAATATTTAAGGATAACAGTGTAAGAAAGACAACAAACATGAAAAAATGGAAACGATCTGGTATAAGTTTCTATTGTTTTCTCCATCGGTGCCATCGTAGCTATCATATTTGGACTTTTAACCACCTAATTAAGGGATCTTGGCTTTATAGTTGGAAGAGACTTTAAAACTTACCTAGTCCAACCCTCTTATTCTCCAGATAAGAAAACTAAAGCCCAGAGAGGGTGCGACTTGGCCAAAGTTACAAAACTATTCGTTAGCAAAGCCAAAGTTGGAATCCCATTCACACATTTAGAAATGGAAGAGACCTTGGAGGTCATGTAGTCCAGATGAGAAAAATGGCACCCAAAGAGAGTGCCACTTGTCACACAGGTAGCAACATGACAAAGCAAGGATTTGAACTCAGGCTTCTAACTTTGGAGCCTTCATTTCTTTCACGAGACTACTCTGCCTCATGGTGTTAGATTCCTTCTTCTGTCCTATCCTGTGCTTGTCTACTCAATGTAATGGTGATATTGTAACTAAGTATACCAGCAGGCCGAGGCAATATAATTAAGGTGACTATCAATTCATATTTTTCACTTTTCTTAAAATTCTTGCAAAGTCAGAGAATCAAAGGAGTATAGAGCTTGAAAAGGTTTAAAATCATTCAACACCCTTATTTTGCATGATTTGTTACTGGCCTTTAGCCAGTGGGACCCTGGTGATTTGCCTGTTTTCCCATTGGCTTGATAGTTTTTGTTTTTTGTTTTTCAAAATGATTAGAAGGAGCATATCTTGAAAAATGAGATTAAAATGTCACTGCCAAAAACTGAAAAGGGCAGCCTAGTCAATTCCTTCAGTTTTTGGACACAGCAGGAATTGCTTTTAAGTATGGATTGGATTTTATGGCCATTGAGGCCCCTTCAGACTCAGAAATCGTGTGACTTCACAGCCTTTGGTCTTATTTTTCTATGCCTTAAAGCTGTCTCTAATAATGAATCTGTATAGTCTTCCTAATTTCCTCTACCCCTGCAGCTATCTCTCTATCCCTGTTTCTATCTCTTTCTCTCCCTGTTTCTTCCATTCCCTCTCTTTGTCTCTGTCACTCTCCCTTTCTCAGTCTCTCAGTATCTCTCCCTACTGCCCCTCTCTGCCGTCTCTGTCTGTCCATCTCTACCTACTCATATCCTCAGAGCAGTCCATTAAAAAATTAACTTGCTCTACCAGGCAGTGTCTGGCAAATTCCAACTGACATGCAGATGGTTCTGCAGTGCTTGGAGTTGCAAATGGTTTTCCGATAAGAATCAGTAGGTTCACTGAAGGCAGATTAACTCTATAAAAATGAAGAGCACCAAAATAATGAGGGAGAAAAGGGTATTCCTTCCTTCCTTCCTTCCTTCCTTCCTTCCTTCCTTCCTTCCTTCCTTCCTTCCTTCCTTCCTTTTTCTTCCTTCCTTCCTTCCAAGGAAAAAAGTATAGTTTTGGAGATTTTTTTTAAAGTAAATAACCAAATTGTTCAAGAAACTGTTTTTGTTCCTCACATTGAGAAGGGAAACTTCCCTTTAAAAAGTTGCTCTCTAAAGTTCAAATAAACACTTGATAGAAACACGTAAGGACCATGGGAGGTAGTAGAAATGTTCACAGTGGAACTGAGACAATTTTTTTTGGGGGGGGCAATGGGGTTAAGTGACCTGCCCAGGGTCACACAGCTAGTGTCAAGTGTTTTAGTCTGAGGTCGGATTTGAACCCAGGTCCTCCTGACTTCAGGCCTGGTGCTCCATCCACTGTGCCACCTAGCTGCCCCGAACTGAGACAATTTTGAAAATACTGAAGGAGTGATTGTCAAGATTTCTGAAATAGAGTTATATACCAAATTCTTAGGGAAAACATATACATTATTATTACCAAAAAAGAAGATGACCAGGACAATATTAACATCTAATAACCTGCCTACCTACTTTACCATTTCTGCCAAATCTTTATGAGAATAGCCTATATATGCATTAAAGGTTTTCTAGATAAAGGTAAGCTTTCCCAAAGTAAATCCTACAGCATCTTTATGGTCAAGGAATTGACTAAGAGAAATAGGGAATACTACTTCCTACGGAGCATATTGTTTTGGTTTTTTTTAATTTAATTTATTTCTTATATTTTAAATTTATTTTGAACTTAAATACAAAATAAGAAAAACAATTGCCATGTACACAGCAGAACATAAGAGAGGATTCAATATGAAGCAATAAATTTCTATTTCAAGAAAACTTATGTAATGAATATTACACATAATTTTCAAAGCTGTCCATCTCTTCTGTGCTTCCTTATGTTTTCTTTTGTCTTCTCCTGTGCACTTTTTACTTTATTTTTACCTTCCCCCAAAAAAGGCTACAATTAAGTGCTGACATATTTTATACATATATATGCATAAATACAAATATATAGATGTCCATAAACATTATACACGTGAACACTCAAATGTGCATACATAAGACAGGCGTAGAGCAACGAGTGCCTCTTGCTTCCTTTTATATCCCAAGTGTGCCTGCTACACAGTATAATAAATAATAATAAATATAATAATAATATAATAATAATAATAATAATATGTTTGCTGATTGACAATTAAACAATATTTTCTTTTTGCAGATCAAAATACTGCTTTAAGGGATGTTCTCCAACTATGTGTCTCCAAAAATCAGAATCACAAAAAAATTTGACAGTAGAGAGAACTTTATTTTGATGATCCTCTGATTATTAATATCAAGTAAGGCACAAAACAAGGAGACATATCAAAGCTGTTGATTACTACCATGGATAATGTGGACCCTACAGTAAATATGGGAAAGAATTGTGCTCTATATGGGAAAGTCCCTCAGACTTTCTCTTTTTTGATGATGGCATTGTACAAATTACATTAATCCCTAGAACACTGTGGCTCTTCATAAATGAGATCTTTGTCCATTGAGGAAAATCCACAGATAGAGTATTTATATTTCTTGTAGTGTGTCTACTCACCTAACTTGTTATAGATTTTATTGCCTTGTGCTCCTATCCCATTTCCCAATATATTGACTTTTTAGAAAAGGTTTTTAAAAGTTGTCAGAAATGCCATGTAGTTCATAAAACATATGCAGATATGAAAAGATTCATTAGAAAAGACTCTGAAACATGCCAAGTGCTTTTTTAGGTTGTAAGGCTACTCTAATGATTTTTTTCCCCAGATAAAATAGTTATGTAAAGTTGTATTTTCTTCCACTCCACATAAGGTCATCAGTATTAAAAATGAGACAAAGCTTTAAGTGAAAGCAACCAGCTTTTGTTATATACCATAAGGCCATTGCAGAATTAGTATTTCACGTCCATTTTAAATGATGAGATTACTTACAAATGGAGCTTCACTTTTCCTTGGGCAACTTTCATCATGTTTATTGATGATAGAGATTCTACCTAATATAATGATAATAAGTATTTATATAATAACACTTGAAAATTTGTGAAGCACTTTCCATACAGTCTCTTATTTGACCCTCAAGACAGCCTTTGTGATATGGATACTTAAGGTATTATCATATTTTACACATAAAGATACTGAAGTTGAGACAAGTTAGAGAAGTTGTTCATGGTCAGTTCCAGAAACAAGATTAAACTCATCTCTCAAACCCCAAGCCCAACAATGTTGCCCTTGTGCCTCTCTGCCTCTATGTTATATAATCCAACATGAGGAGAGACCATATTCGGACAAAATAACAAAAAGTAAGAAAAGCAAACAAGTACAGAATTTTTCTGATGCCGTTTCAAAAGACTTAATAATATTTTGGGTGGCATCTGTAAAAAAAAAGGTCTAAACCTGTTACTTATTTGTGATTAATAGATTATACACATACACAAAATACAGCGTTTAAGATATAATAAGTGCTTAATAAATGTTCATTCAGTGATCTGTGATATTCATATATTAAATCGACTCCAATATTTGTACTTTTGGTATTCACAATAGTTTTGGGACAGCTGGGTGGCACAGTGAATAGAGCACCAGGCCTCAAGTCAACCTGAGTTCAGATTTGGCCTCAAACAATTACTAGCTGTGTGACTTTGAGCAAATCACTTATCCAGGTTAGTCTGTTTCCTCAAATGAGCTGGAGAAGGAAATGGCAAACCTCTGCAGTATCTTTGCCATGAAAATTCCAAACAAGGTGACTGAAGTGACTGAATAATAATAAATCACAATATTTCCTTCAATATATATATATATATATATATATATATATATACACACATACATACACACACACATATATACATACATGTATATATACACACACATATATACATACATGTGCATATATATACACACACACATATATACATACATGTGCATATATATATATATATATATATCTTTTGCAGAACATTGGGATAAATAGGAGAAACATAGTGTTTTCACTTTTCAAAGAATGGGGTTAAGTTTGTGAAATGTCCAGGAGACTTGTAAAGCCGTTTTTGTCCTCCCTTTTGTATTTTATTAGGTGAATTATCTTCAGCTGATTTGATTAGTATAGAGTTACTTCTCAAGGGAGGGCATTAGGTGGCCTTAAGCTGCTTGCCATGGATTTTAATGTGGGACACCTACAGAATCCACTTTGGGCGTGGAGGAGGGTTTCAGTAATCTTGCATTACATAGTCAGCAGGCGCTTCCATGGACATTGGTGTAGACTGAAAAGGAAGGGCCTTGGATGTAGGAACAGTAATTGAAAATCCTGAAATGCATTCCACCCTTTCCATTGCTTCAGTGATTCCCCATGTTCCAGGTAGGGCACACCTGCTGAGTGACTAAGAACAGGTACCTTGGAGCATTCCGTTAATTTCACTGGAATGTCAGTGGTCTGCCGGTGCACAGCAGGAATGCTGAGAAAAGGGTGTGCGGTGGGGTGGAGCATGGAGAAAAGGAGAAGTAGCCCTGAATGCACAAGAGACAATAGAATTCAGAAATTAACCCCAATCCCTTTATAAGCTTTTATTTGGAGCAGCGCACTGGCAATTCCTAAACTTTACTCTATTAAGTCCTCTTAGCTCTTTAATATGTAGCTCTACTTGCCTCACGAGAGTGATGGCAGCGTACCTTGAATGAGTGTGGTGCTGTAATACAAAGTTAAAAACTCTTCAAATGGTATTAAAATACCGCAGACTGTGAAAGAGCTTGGTTATGATTGCAGTAATGAGATATATATGGTGTGGTGTCAAAAACTGTCTTCTGGTTGACACAACAATCCATAATTTATAGATTGCCTTAAAAATTAAAAGACAAAGTCAATTATAACTAATTATGATGCTACATTTGCTTGAGAAGTTATTATATCCTTTGGGATATAGGAAGTAATGTTCGTGTCAGTCAGGAATCTTTAGCTACAGCTTCCTTTTTCTACCTCAAGAATCCTGCAGTTTCTTTTGGTGAGAATCCTGGGCCCCCGAAAGCTTGGAACGTTACTAATTTTAGAAATAATTGGAATTTCCTCTGTTCTTCATAGTACATTTGATCCTCTTCTCAAGTTCCCCTTCATTGCCAAACCCTCATTGAAGTTCCTGGAAATTTTGTCTGGTGACTGCTGAATCAGTTAGAAATGAATTTAAAATTAAGCTTGAGAAAATAATAGTAAATTGAGTACCAGTATGAAGTTGTTATTGCCCCAATTGATCCCAAGCTGACAAGTGAGTCGGGGCTGCAAGGAAACTTAGATCATAAATATTATATATTTTCCAAAATAGGTATTTCATAATGTTCACATTCTTTATGGGCTTAAAACCAAACCATTACCAAGGGAAGTTGACATTTTTAGTATGTATAATGGTTTACAACTGAATATTCCTCTTCAGTTGTGAACAGCCTGGAGTAGTTGGTATTTTACTGGGGCTTTTTGTCATAAAGACTGGGGGCGGGAAAAGAGAAGACGGTGAAGGGGAAAAGAAAATTCATCCTTTTCTTGTCTTAAGGAGATTTGCAGTGAGTCTGACGACCCAAATGAGCTAATATTCAGTTAATAGCAGCTTATCAAGTTATTGTTAAGGCCTTTTGGGTGCCCTGATCCTCAAACAGTTTATTGGTAGACTCTGTAGAGTGCGCGTTTCATGTTGGAGCATTGTTTGTCTGTAGTATGAGCTTCTCGGCTTATCTAGGAAAAAACACTGTCAGAAACATTAAGGAAATATACTCAGAGGGAAAAACCACAATAAACAAGTTGCTTGAGTAATGTTATAAAACGTTATCCTTTTTATATGTTTAGGATTTCATTCTGTTGGAAAGCTTTCAAAGGGTGACCTAGTACATGTGCCAATGACAAAAGCTACTTGTAACAATTCAGGGCATGCTTTCTGCTTTATGAAATGGGATTGTGAAAATCCTCTCAAAAATGACATCTGAAATAGCATTAAAACACAATTTCCTTTTGATAAGGCTTTAAGGCACTCTTATGAAAAGTGACACCACTCTGAGGGAGACTATGTCAGCATTCTGCAATGTTGTGTTGCTCATAACTGACATTAATCCATTAAGGGTGCGAGGGTCATTTATTTTGCTCATGAAGTCATTAAATACTATTATTGATTTCTGTTTGATCACTCAGTCTTTGCCTTCATTTCTTGATCATTACATACTCTAATGGCCGTGTCTTCAATTCTTTGACTTAAAATAACAGATTATGAAATTAAAGGTAAAATAGTTTTGACGTAAAGTTCAAAGAGAAGATAATTCTGAAAAAGATATGCTGTAATTATTCGGCAACTACCTGAGATTAATACTTATGTGGAATTGTGAAAGGTGGGTTTAAGTGATATTGATTTCTTAAAAATCTATAATCGCCCATCTTCAATGAAATCATTTGCTAAAATGTAGTAAAAGAGCACTCTGTTTTTTTTTCCCAGAGCAAATTATTGTTGAGAGTAAAATTTCTACCTCTGAAATATTTTCGCTGCTCGCATTTTACGTAGTTGGCTTTATAAATATCTGTTGATTTATCTATGTTATGTCCAGTATTCTGGGATTTTTTTTTAAAATTGTGTTTTGTGCTCCTTGAATGAAAACAGGGAGCCAAAGTTGACTTTAATATAACAACTTCTGTTTTTTTTATTGTGGTAAACAGGAAATTTCAGAAAGAGGCTAAATGAGATCTGAGTACAGAAGAGCCAAATGGGTATTCATTGCATTTCTGAAATTCAAATGAATAGGCTTGCAGGGTGAGATGTTTCCTTTTGTCATATGTCTTAAGGTAAATTGATCATTTAAGTGAATGTGTGTGGAAAATGTTTTTCTCTGAAACCCCAAATTCATCCGCCTTAATTAGATCACTAGAAGTCTACAGGATATAAAAAATTCTCTTACCCAGCTAAGTGCCATCATTTTAGGCACAAATATATCTTTTCCTTAGCCTATTACATTATAACTTGTGCCTTCCTATACATCACGTGAGGTAACTGCATGAACTATTCCTGTTTATAATTTTCAAATGCTTTGTTAATTTCACCTTTTGGAATTCCAGTTCCAGAAAATGGTACTTCCCACACTGGCATGTCAGGACTTCTTAACTAGTCTTTCTCCTGAGGAGGAACCATTGTTTGCTTCTCCTTCGCTCCCCAGTCTTAGGATAGACCTCTCTGAGCCCTCTCCAGGCCACTTTGGTGTCTACTACAGTAATGTGAAGTAGTACCAAGTTTATTGCAGCATCTTTGGAGACGCAGTTGTGTGCTCAGCACTTTTTACAGGCCTCTTGCCTGGCTCTTTGAAGGAAACCCGAGCAAAGCTGTGTTATTAATGAATTATGACAAGCCTTTTGCCTATCAGGCAGAGAGGTTCCAGTTATCCCCCTTTAAGACAAAAACTTAATGGAAGATGCTCAGATGGGCAGGCTCTCTGATGATACCCCTTAAGTGCTTTTCCTTTTTCTGATGCAAATATTCAAAGAGCCGTGAAGCTGCAAGTGGCAGCGTTTAATATTGTCTTTCTCATAATGCCTGAATAATTTTCCAGAGAGTGATCGCTGCAGCTGCCGCGAACATGGTTATTTGTTTATTTTTCACCTTGGTCTTGGTGGAATGCTGACCTAGCTAATCTGTCGCACAGGCAAGGAAAATGGTTTCATATTCATAGCTCTCGTCTGTCTATTCTTTCAAATAAAACACAACATGCGTCTTGCGGGTAGCAGCTTAAATAATACGGAATTAAGGAGGACTCGTGGTGGCAGAGTCTGTTGACAGTGGGAAAAAAAAGAAAGAGAGAGAAACCAAGAGGGAGAGCGTGTTCGTGAAGAATCTGGTAAAAGATGAAGAGATGCTTGTACGTTTTTAATGGATGTTTGGGACAGAGGAAGAGAAAGCATAGGCTCTCGGGGTAAGTTGCCAAATGCCTGTGAGATCTCCCTGTGCTCGGGCTGCTCATTATGTTAAACAGTGTAGCTTTTAAAATACTGTAGTTTTCCTTTTATGTGCAATGGCCTTCATTTGCTGAAATGCCTCAAGTTCACAGTACTAGACTCATTTTGAAAACGGGATGTAATTACAAAGGTATCTTATGCTTACCAACAGCTTTTTTGGATCAATTTAATTATCATTACTTGTGGATACTGTAAATTGAATATCCCTTCCCTAATTACATTAAACTCAGGGGTTAGCTGCTTAAACATCCAAATCGGAAAAGTTCTTCCTCTCCTATAAATAGTACAATTGTTTAGACTCTTCTTTAGGCTGACCTCAGAAGGTGAGTACTTTATGTGATGTTGTCAGGTGTGCATTATCAAGACAGTCTGTAATGAGATCTGTAATGAGGAACTAAGGTATAATGGCCTCTTGGAAAAGTTAAGTTATTCAGCATTTTCTTATTGAATGATGGAATTAAAGTTTGTATGTATGTCCAGACCCTTTTCAAGGGGGCCAGTCGCTCTGTTATTACTTTACCCACGCTCTGCCGTGATTGAAAGTGGTTTAATGTTACTTCCACAGCTTAATGGAAGTCACCATAAAAGTAGTGAATTAGTCCTGCCCTTTTAAACAGAGCTAATTTATTTAGGGAGCAGGAATTTTATTTTGCTGTGCTTTTTTTTCCTTTTCTTTCCTCAAATTACATACAGGAAACTACTCAAGCCACATAAAGAGTAGTTCATTTTTCTCAGTGAAAAAAAAAATGCCTGAACACCTATAAACAGGAACTGTTGTGTTTTTTTTCTCCCTTGTTGTGGAAAATCAGACTTTAATTAGTTGATGCATCTGTCCTAGGTTAGTATTTGTTGTCTTTTCAGCTCTAGTGATTTTGTGCCTTGTTGTAAGAAAACAGAGATTGTTCCAGTGAGAGATTTGATTGATTTCTGCTTGTTACAGTCATTGTAAATTTTAGTGCTGTGTATAGCTACTTGCTTATATTGACTTTGTTTTCTTTTTGGATTGTAGCTTCATTAAAATCCCTCCATCTATTTTCCATCAAAATACTACCTCCCCTTCTCCCTTTTTGGGGTAGGTGTGACTGCTTATTTTCCCAGAACGACTCCTGCTGGGAATCCTTTATGACCTATCATAAAAACCTGTTGGTTGGGGACAAGACTGAGACTAGGTGTATATTAGGGAGATGAAGCATTTCCTAGGGGAGCTGAAAGAAAAGACCATTATACAAAACGAACATCTGAAATCACTGTCACATAGTGGCACATTATGAGATGTAGATTGAAACACATTCTAAGTGGGTTTTTGTGATTTTCCAGCGTGGCATATTGTAGAAAGATAAGGGAAAATGGAAGACTTGGTACATTTGTGCGTAGAGCATAAGAGGATGAGATTTCCCTAAGCAGCATTATTTTAAACTAGTATACTGCGGATCTGTGTGTTTTTCACTACTTTAAAATAATTTTTCTTTGTTCTAAAGACCAAAGTGGAAATTTACAAGTACTATTACTTGAAGTCGACATAGTTCTACCCTTTTGCTAACAGTTATAGAATATGTAATATGTAAATAATCATAAGATTGAAAACTCTTCTGTAGGATTTTCTTTTGGAAAGTTGTAAAATATATCCAGTACCTTTGCCAAGAAAACACCAAATAGGATCACAAAGAGTTGGACAAGACTGAAACGATTCAACAACAATAACAAAACACACTCACGTGATAATTTTCATAATTCATTCAGCTAGGCATAGGATTCTGGATAACATTTGCAATATTAAGAGATAAATGTTAGACAGCTTAACTTTTCTCGTTCTTTTTGTTTAAAAAGACAGCAGTTTTAAGCTTTTGATTCAAATGGTTAAAGGTACCAGTAATATCCGTCTATTAATAATCAAGCTTTAATTGTCTTTGTAAATGTATTGAGAGGCATAGAGATCTAGAGTATGTAGGAACTTGGATGAGTCCTTCAAATTTAACTCCTTCAGTTATGTACACTCGAAGAAGTGAACATAGAGGAGTTGAGTACTACAAATTCAGAATAATGAGCTAGAGAAACAGAATGTATTAAGCCATCATTCAGGCAACCTGTATTTATGGAACTTATCACATTCAAAATCAAAACATTATTGTTAGTGAGTGAGCTAGGCTAACATAAACTGTTTCCTTATGTGAGGGCATACTAGTTACTTGGGTTGGCATTATCATCTAATGTGCATAGAGCAGAATTAAGTTTGAGAAATAGTTATTGCCCAGTAAGTTACTAGTGAACAGAAAGTGTCTGCGGCGTTCTTAATCATGGAATGGCGTGACATAAACAGGCATTCAATAAATATTTTCAGGTTATGATAATTGGCAGACATTGTCAGTTTCATCACAGACATCAAGGATATAATAGCCACTGGACATCGCTACTTTTGTCCCATCAGCTCACCTTCTCGGGATTTCTTGATATTCTGGGAAAATTTATGGTACTCTGCAGACTCAGCTAATAGTAGCAAGCGCTCTTCCAGTCTTTCTAGGGATGTTCCACTGAGATGTTATCAAATTAGAAACAGCCTCACTAAAGCTTCGCTTCTTCTGTATTCTTCAGTGACTTCATGTCCACAGCCAAATCCTTTTAGGAATTATCCTCCAAATGTAAAACCCTCTAGGAATTGCTTCTATTTTGACCAATTCTACAACCATTTTCCTCCCCCACTCTATCCATCCCATATCTTCTGTTTCTGGGTAAAATATTATGATTAAATCCTAATAATTGAATGTATACAAGTATGGCATTGTATGAAAGTCAAATATAGGATGAATTAAATAGGCATGATTTGTTCCTGGACATGTAGAAACTCTTGTTCTTAAAAAAATAAAAGGAACAAGATTGAAGACATGCATAGATGTAAATATAGAAAGTAATGCTATTTTGAGGGTGGGATGAGTCTGAACATACATTTGATAGGCAAGGCTGTCTGCCAGGCAAACAAATCATATTAAGTCGTGGCTGGGATTGGCATGTTCATGGGAACGAAGTTGAGGCAGAAACTCACAAATAAAGATTTGTAACAGGGAGGATTGTTGGAGCTGGAGATGCAAGGTTGGCCTTTTGCTAAGAGACCCATGCTGTGTTTTGCTCAGATGAGGCAGCAGTAGTTTATTGGATTTGCCTCCAAAATGTCCACTGAGCATCATGGGAGATGAACTTTAATTGCTGAACACCCCTGACTGACAGGATGTAAGAGGAGGTAGGAAAGAGATTACACCTCTTTATTTTGAGCCCACTTTTTTGACATGTATTTATCACTCTCCCTTGGACTTTCAGCAAGATGTAGTGGGGATGGGATTTCTCTCTCTTCCTTTCACTCCCTGCCACTCATTCCCCTTCCCACACCCCTTCTAGCAGGGGCAGCTAGGAGCACATGACTTCTAGAACATTTGTTTGGATGGGATTTATTGGTCACTATCCTCCCGTTCAGGGAAGAAAGCAGAAAAAAAGCAGGATAAAGTCACAAGAGACTCAGATTCCCTTAGGTGGGTACGTATTCTTGCTACCATATGCCCATAGTCACCATTGCCAATGAGGGATTGGGTATTTTTCAAGGTACTCTGTGGGTCCCACATCTAAAACTATAGCCTAGATTAAGGAATTCTCTCCCCAACTTGCTAGAAATCCAAAGGAGAGAAAGCTTTGAGTGTTCTCAAAAGAAGCATGCCCCAAATTCCATAGATCATCCTTGTTATCAATCAAGAAGTCAACAAAAATTTATTAAGCACCTACCACATGCCAGGCACTGTGGTAAGTGCTGAAGTCATTGTGCTAAGCAATGTTATAGATGATTATATATAATAATATATATATTTGTAGTCATGCTGTTTATTATAGCTCTCATTTTGGGGGTATAGTCTTGTACTATCAGAGCAGAGGGATCTTAAAAAGCAATCTCCCCCTAACAATGGAAATCAGCATTTTTTTCTGTAACCTATATAGTCTTATAGAATTGTTTTGGGGGCTTTGAAGATTTAAGTGACTTGCCCAGGATCACATAACCAGTATGAAAGATGGATCTGAGTATTTCTGACTATGATCTCTTGATCTGCTATGCCATATTTCTTCTACTTGTGATATCTTAACAAATATAAATAAAAATGTCTATAAGAAAATGGGCACAAACCAGCTGGAATGAAATTCAGCTCATAGAATATGGTAGCAAGAATATGTACCCGCCTAAGGGAATCTGAGTCTCTTGTGACTTTATCCTGCTTTTTTTCTGCTTTCTTCCCTGAACGGTAGGATAGTGACCAATAAATCCCATCCAAACAAATGTTCTAGAAGTCATGTGCTCCTAGCTGCCCCTGCTAGAAGGGTGTGGGAAGGGGAATGAGTGACAATGGAAGACTGAAGTGAGATAAACCAGGGTGATTGAATCTCAAGACCTTCCTGAAATCACATGATCATAAATCAAGAGCTATGAAGCTCGGAGGCCATATAATGTGATTCATCTTACAGGTAAGGAAAAGAAGGCTTAGGGTAGAAAAGTGACTTGTCCAAGGTCACACAGGTAATTATCAAGATGACATTTGAACCTAGGTCTTTTGACTACAAAAACAGTGCTTTTTGCATTATAATGTTTTGCCTTGAAGACTGCTGAAGTAAGGAATGAAAAAACTTACTTTAATGTAGAGTGGAAGAGTTTTAGGAAAAAAGATAATTTAATGAAAACAGGGTATAAAAACACCTTATAGACAATTTTCAATGAACTGAGGGAGGGCACAGCTGAAGCGGCATTCCATGCATTAGAGGAACACACCTGGGGGGGTAGATGAGAGAGGAAACCTTCCTTTCTTTCTTGCTTTCTCTGCCATTTCCTTTGGTTGACCTGGCCCATCCTAGCTCATGGTGACTATAGATTAAAGGAAATCGACCCTTATAACTTGATATTAGGTTCAGCAAATTCCATGATTGGTTCAGATAATCCCTTCATTAGCCTCTCCTCTTGAAGAGAATTGTGCTGTTTTCTTCTGGTGAGCGCTTATACAGTGTGGGAATGCTTCGAAAGTAAAAAGTGGAACATTAGCATCTCCATAAAGAATTTATTTTTTTTTAAATATGTGTAGCAATCTTGTTCCACACTGTCCTTTGTCCTTGAAAAGGAAAAGAGGTCCAGAATGGGAGGAGGCTTACCATGAACATCTTTAGCCAAGATTTGTGTGGCTTCTGGCTCTCCTAATAATTGTTGTATTATGTATATGGGTCAGAATCATAGCGCCTTTGTGTGTGAAGTGCCTTCAGATGTGTGGGACCCAGGGAGCAAGCCCTCTTTTGAGTTGGAAAGATACAATAAAATGAACCAGAAAAACCTCTTGAAGCCTGATCCAAGAGTTATTAATACCCTGAACACTCAGCTGGTGGAAAAATAGGTAAATCCAGTAGTCCAGGCTGTACCAATAAAGGGGTGTCACTATTTGCATTAGAAGTCAAATTTTAAGGATGAGTTGAATGACTTGAAAACTTTCATACCATTCAATTTAGTCAAACTTGGCACATACTGCAATGACCCCTTCTTGTCCACTCTTCTCATCAATTGAGCCTTTCTTAAGACAAAAGTTGCTGCATGAGGAAAGAGGAGTGGGTTTGTAGATCATTTTAGCCGATTTCTGTTGTCTTGGTCACAAAACCTCTGAGTTATTTTTAATTTTCATTCTTTATGCTTTAGAGTTGGCATCTGCTTCCTTTTTTTTCTCCTTCTCTGGTGCCCTTCCTGCCCTTAAACTGTAGTCTGTGCTGAAAATCTTGAGCAAAGAATGGTCTGGTGCCCAGGGAAGGATAATTATTAAATGTCTCTAGTCTTCTCTTGGTGGTAGGAGTAGGGTGAAAATCAGGAGGCTCCTTCCCTCCAAGCCCTTTTTGCTCACTGGGGCACAATATAAGAGCCTGCCCTAGCCGAGAAAAACCAACTGGAGTGCCACCCAGCTGGTTTTACCACAGATCTAAGGTGGTTCAGCAGCTGCAGTCAATCATTTGTTTCTCCTACTGATCATCAGAAGCACAAGCCACAATCTAAAGGGTGTCTAAATTCACACCATTCAAAAATAGCTTGTGAGTTCTGACAAAAAAAGCATTCACCTTCCATGGCAAATACTCCGAGGCTGGGGGTTACAAAGAAGCCTTTTGGCATGGGTTAAAAATCTCACCTTGCCTACTCTTGTCCTTCTGTCTTTTATTCTTGGGTACTTGTCTAACTTAGAGTAACAAAAGCAATAGATGATAAGTTTCTAGAATGCAAAAAAAAAAAAAAGGTAGAGTGCTCCATAGAGATGCCTAGACAAAGAAATTCATGGAAAATGGAAGAGGAAGAAAAAGTAATGGAAGAATAATAGCTTACATTTATACAGCGCCTACTGTGCTCCATGCAAATATTATCTTTACAAATATTATCTCATTTGATCCTTACAACAACCCTGGCAGGTAGATGCTATCATTATCCATGTCTTACAGTTGAGAAAACTGAGGTAAACTGAGGCAAGGTGTCTTGGCCAGAGTCACATAGCTGGGGAATCATAGCTGGGGAATGTCTAAGGCTGGATTTGAATTTAGATCTTCCAGACTTGAGGCCCAATATTCTATCTACTGTAAAAACCTCACTGCCTAGTAAGAATAGGAATTGCTAAAAGAAGACTCTTTCTTAAACTGTTAGAGATGTTTCCAAAAGTAAGTTTCTTGTCATATATCAACAGTGCTGATTCAGTTCAGTAGAAACCTGAATTCATATTCCAGTTCTCATTCATACTAATTGTATAAAGGTGGGTACGTCCCATCTCTGAGCCTTCGCATTGGCTGCCCTTTGCTCCCTTCTCACCTCTGTTCCCTAGAATCTTTTATTAAATTAAAGGCTCATCTCAGGTGTCACCTCTCATGAGAAACCTTTTCTAACTTCCTATGGCTGTCAGTGCTGTCTTCCTCCTTAAATTACCTTATATTTGCTCATCAGTGGAAATGTGGAAGGAAGGAAAGAGAAGGAAGGAAGAAGACAGGAATGGGAAAGAGAAGGGGGTATGAAAAGAAGGAAGAAAAGACATAAAGAAGAAGGGAAGGAAGGAGTGAGGGAGAGTTCCGGTCTCCAGGGAGTTTCTGATAGATCTTTGCAAATGCCTTTAGTTAATCTAACATGTTCAGTTGTGATAAATGAGCTATTTCTCTTTTTTTTAATTTCTTTTTTTTTTTTAGGCAATTGGGGTTAAGTGACTTGCCCAGGGTTACACAGCTAGTGTCAGGTGTTTGGTCTGAGGGCAGATTTGAACTCAGGTCCTCCTGACTTCAGGGCTGGTGGCTGCCCCTAATAAATGAGTTATTTCCATGGTCTTTAAGAAAACATGGTAGATAATTTCATTAGTGTGGTAATGTAGGAAGTATGAGTTAGGGAATATCCTAGATTATGTATGTTTAAATGATTATTAAATGGAGAGCAATAAGCCTGATTTAATGTACAATTACTTAGTGCCACCAAGCACTGACTACGGACTGGGGAGAGAGTCATTACTTTTTTCTTTTTTTTCTTCTTGCTTCTTTTTCAAGATCGCAGACTCTGAATCTTCTGTTCATGCTAAGGCAAGTAAGTGTGTGTCCTGGATGGTGAGTTAGCCTGGGACAAGTGAGGGCACATTTGTGGAGATTTATTGTTGTCTTTCATTCACAAAGGTGACAGAAGAGTCAAACACCTTGACTGCGAATTGTGTCTTCAAGTGCCAGGGTCAATATAAGATCAAGAGTCCTTTCTATAATAAGCATATGTGAAGCCTGTTGTGGCTTTTCAAATGGCTGGTGTGCTGTCTGTAAATCTGCTTCCTAGAGTCAGAGACAGTCTGATGTAGTCCATACAGTCCTGGGCTTGGATTCAAGTTCCCAGCTCTGATCCCTTGTCAGCTGTGTGACCACAGCCAGGTTACTGAACCTCTCTGAAATGGGATAATAATACTTTACCTCGCAGTGTGGCTTTGAGGATCAAATAAGGCAGTGTATGTAAAGCGCTTTGCAAACCTTCACAGCCTATAAAAATGTTAGCTATTATTATTCAGAGTTGGCTAGAAGACCAAAAGAACCTCTTGGTACCTTGGCGCTGTATGCCAGGCTGGTTTTGTCAGTTGCAGTTTAAGCTGTGACTCATGGCTGGAGGCTGTGTTTCGGTGAATCTTGCCCTCACCATTGAGATTTGCCCTCAGTTGGGTTTACTGTACCACAGCTGCCTGAGTATCTTGTTACGAACGTTCTTTGGCTACGGAGTGGTGTTGGCCCATCCAGTAAGAAAGTGAATGATAGCATCATGGATTCATAGACCTAGATAAGGAGGCCATCTAGACCAGCCCCTTTATATTTACAAATAAGGAAACTGAGGTCCAGAGACTTGCCTAATATGTGTACCGACTTCCCACAGTTGTTGTGAGAATCAGTTGAAAAGATAGAGTTCTGTAGACATACACATGTAGTTAAATCTGTGTATCTATATAGAGGATTATCCATACCACACCAGAAGTCTCAAGCATGTCCAGATATCTAGCTATATATATAGATCTATCACTATCACTTTACAAAACCCTAAAGTGTTGTATAAATTCTATTATTAATTATTTTTATTTCATTTAGAACCACAATGCAGGGGCTAATATTTTATTATTATATTATACTATTTTGAATGCCTATAATTATATGTTATGGGGATTTCAGGATGGGATTTTGTCCAGAGTAGTTTTGTAGCAGGAAGTGACCGTCGGGTTGAAAGCCTATTCATAGAATCATAGAATCTCAAAGTTAGAAGCAAATCACAGAAGCCAGACCCTAAATCAATAGAGTAGCTGACATTTATATGATCACTGACAAGTTGTTGTCCAGCATCTGCCTAAGAATTCTGATGTAGCAGAAACCCACATACTTTTTTACTTCTTGTGTTAAGTTGAAATCTCTCTACCCATGTCTTCTACCCCTTGGCACTGATTCTATTTCATTTGGAAGGCAGAGAGGTTTTTTGTTCCTGTATCCCCAAAACCTAGTTCAATGCCTGGCATGTAGTAATAGGTGTTTGATAAATTCTTGTTGAAGAAATGGGGGAAAATATTATCCTTACAAAATGTGGCAGTCAGAGCTAAGAGTAATACCCCAGAAGTGGTCACAAAAGGATAGTATGCAACTATAAATATAGACTTAGCCTATGATCTCATAAGATTTCTGGCTTGTCCCATCATCTTGATGATTCATGGAGTTTGCAGTGCACTAAATCCTCCAGGATTTTTTTTTTAAATAAAGTTTTATTGATATATTTTATTTTTACATTGCCTGTATTTCCCAATGTATTCCTTCCCTCCCCAAGAGAGCCATCACTTATTTAAAAAAGGACAAAAAAGAGGAAATGTTTTCAGCAGTAAAGAACCCACTTTTAAAAAGTCTGCATTATATTCAGTGTTCCATATACCCCATCCAATACTGCCACCATCTCTTCAGTGAAGCAGGCCAGAGGCCTGCTCCATGTAGCTTTGCTTTGGGGTTGAAGTTATAGTCATCATAAGGTCCCATCACGCAGGTGGTTTGTTATGGTTTTTTTTCCTCCATTTACATTGTTGCTGTCGTCATGCGTGTTGTTTTCTTGGTCCTCCTTACTTTTACTTTTCATCTGTTCATGTATTCCTTGGCATTCTCTCTAATCATTTTCATCATTTCTTATACTATACTAATATTCCATTATATTCATGTAATAAATCTTTTTAGCCACTCTTCAATTGGTGTGCATCTAATTTTTAAGATAAGTCTTTGCTACAACTAAAAGTGCTACTGTAAATATTTTGGTGTGTGATCTTTCATTGATCTCTTTGGCGTATACACTTGGCTTTAGGATCTGTGGCTCAAATGGTATGGGTATTTGATTCACTTTCCTCACATAATTCTAAATTCCTTTCCAGAATGGCTGGACCAATTCATAGTTCCAACAGCGCATTAACATGTTTTTCTTTCTACAGTAAAATCAACTATTCTTTTCAGAGCGTGAACTGGTTTCTGTCACATCTCTGAACATATTTTAATGCTAGATTTTATTAACCCAACTGTAGAACTTCACATTTACTCCTATCAAATTTTATCTTTCTAGCTTTAGCCCACTCTTGAAGTTTGTAACCTTTTTTGGATCCTCTTTCTATCACCTGAGCCTCAGTTTCTTTATCTGTAAAATGGGGTTAATACTATTTGACCTAAGTATTTTACAAGGTCTGTTGCAAGGACTGTAATGACTCCTTTCTGGTTTTTTATCATCAATAAATATGAAGAGCATACATATCTTCATTGAAGTTTTTTTTTAAAAAAAATACAACTAACTAAAATAGAGCCAAGGACAGCATGCCTGGGGCACCGTACGAAACACCTCTATCTATTACTTACAGGACCACAGGTTTAGAACTGGTAAGAAATTTAAAGGTAATTTCAGTTCAGCCTTCGCATTTTACGTATGTGGAAATTGAGGTTGAAAGAAATCAAGAATTTTTCCACGTTTCCACAGCTAGAAATGTTATAGATAGGTTTTAAACAGGCCTTTCAGGGCCAGCATTCTATCCATTACATTACTCCTTCGGTCTAGTTACTGACTTGGCTCCACATTATCACTTCCAATAGCCATATTTCTCCATTTTTGTCCATGGGTATAACATTACATGTGTAATGTGTAAAATGCCTGCTGACATCTAAATATCACTAGTGTTCTGATGATATGCTAGGATACTAACCTTTTTTTCTAAAAGGTGATAAGAATAGTCAGGCATCTCATTTTGTTAATGAATTTTCATAATGGTGCACAGTGATGTTAGTCAAGTAAACATTTATTAAGCACCTACTGTGTCCCAGGAACTATGCTAAGCTCTGGAGATACAATGAAAGTAAAAGATAGTCTGCTGCTGAGGAGCTTACAATCTAATGGGGTCAGCAACATGCAAATAACTATAAAAAGCTATGTACAGGATGAATTGGAAATAATCATCAGAGGGAAGGCACTAGAATTAAGAGGAATTTGGAAAGATTTTTTTTCTAGAAGTCTCTAGCTGAGACTTGAAGGAAGCCAGATTTGGAAATGAGGAGGAAGATAATTCCATGCATGAAGGATAGCCAGTAAAAATGCCTGTAGTCACAAGATTAAATGACTTGATGAGGGAACAGCAAGGAGAAGAATGTCTCTGGATAAAAGAGTACATGGATGGACAAGAGGTAGTGCTGTAAGGTGTAGGAAGACTGGAAGGGTTGAGGAAGAACAGGTACTGAAGGATTTTGAATGCCAAACAAAGGATTCTGTATTAGATCCTGGAGGTGACACGAAGGCACTGTAGTTGATGGATTATGGAGGGCGACACAGTTAGACCTGTGCTTTAGGAAGATGACCTTGCTGGCCAAGTAGGAGGATGGACTGGAGTGAGCAGAGTCTGGTGGCAAGGAGGCTAACCAGCTTTTTATTGTAATATTCCAAACGTAAGGTGATAAGGGCTTATTACCAGGGTAGTGACAGTGTTTGAAAGAAGAAGGTATAAACAAGAGATGTTACGAAAACAAAATCATCAGGCCTTGGCAACAGATTGGATATGGGGATGTCAGGTTGAGAGAAAGTAAGGAGCTAAGGATGATGCCTAGGTTTGGAATTTGGGTGATTAGGAAGTTGGTGATACCCTCAACAGTCATAGGGAAATTTGGAAAGGGGGAAGATTTGGGGAAAATGATGATGAGTTTATTTTTGGGACATGTTGAATTTAAGATGTCTTGTGAGAGGTCCAGTTTAAGATGTCCAACAGAGAAATGGCACATGTCCAATAAACATTTGAAGATGCAACACTGGAGGTCAGCTGAGATATTAGGGTTAGTACATCTGAGTATCATTAGTATATGCGTATATGATTATTGAATCCATGGGAGCCACAGAAATCACCAAGTGAATTAGTATCATGGGAGAAGAAAAGAGGGCCCATGATAGATACTGTAAAACAGATAGAGAATGAGCAGTCACGTAAGTAGGAGGAGAAATGGGAGAATAGTCATGAAAACGTAGGAAGAAGACAGTATCCAAGGAGAAGATGGTGATTGACAATAGCGGAAGGTACAGGGAGGCTAAGAAAAAGCCATTATATTTGACAATTAAGACATTGTTAGTAACTTTGGAGAGAGAAGATAAGATCAGAAGCCAGACCATAGAGAGTTAAGAACAGAGGGAGAGGAAAGGAATTAGAGACACCTATCACAGTTGCCTTTGCAAAGAATTTAGTCATAAAGGTCATGAGAAATATGGGACAATAATTAGCTTGGATGGGATGGATGGATCAAGGGAAGGGTTTTTGAGGATTGAGGAGACATGGACATGTTTTTAGCCAATAGGGAAGCAGCCAGGACAGAGGGAGAAATGAAAGATGAGTAACAGAATGGGGATAACACGTAGGGCATTGTTTGGGATCGATTAGGATAGCTTGTACATGTCTCTGCAAGGGGCTAGCCTTGGCAAAGAGCAGGGCCACTTCATGTGAGATGGGAATGAAAGAGATGGTACAGAAGGCATCTGTGAGGAGAGGAGGGAGCTCTTGGCTAATGGCATCAATTTTTTCAGAAATATGTGTGGCAAGGTTCTGTCAGCTGAGAGGATGGGGGAGATGGATCATCTTTTCCTTTCTCAAGTACTTACAAACTGTCCCTTATCTATTATAAAGTTTTCTCAGAAATGAGGTCAAGTTCCCTGGTCTTTTGAGTTGTCTGCATTCCTTTTCAAAACCTGGAACAATGGTTACCAACATGTAGTGTTGGAGTATTAACTCTCCCATTCTCCCATTCATCATGATTTTTTTTTTCAGAGATCATTCACAGTAGCTTAGTCATTACTTTACCCTCAGATGTTTTCTCTCCAGCGCTGATCTTTGGAACTCGTTGAGTTCCCTTACAATCTCTTTACAGATTACTGGTTTGAATTATCTGTTAAAAACATTTTTTTATTCCATCCTTCTCAGTCTGAAGACTGTTCTCCTTGGCAGAGAAAGCAGAGAAGAAAAGCAGAAATCAAGTAATTGCATCTTTTTTCTCTCTTTTTTTTTTTGAAAAATTGTCATCTCCCCTTAAGCATCCATTACTATCTTTGCATCCTCCCCAAACATAGGGAAAAATAGATGTTCTTTAATCCTCCTCTCCATCTCCACATAGCTGAAAAGCCTGTCTTTGTTATCTTTTGCATTTATTGTGCAGGTCTTAGTTTTTTTCCTGATTCCCAATATGTTATCAATTTTTAGTTTTACTGTTTCTCTATATGTTGCCATTTAATCTGTAGTCCTTTTTGGTACCCTGGGTATGTACCAGATATAATGGAAAAGAAAAAGTGAGAAATTCGTGGGAGGTTAAATCTACTATAATATGGATAATAGCTAGCTTTCGTATAACTTTAGGTTTGAAAACGCTTTACAAATGATATCTCATTTAATCCTTTCAACAATCCTTGAATGTAGGTTTTATTATTATCCCCACTTTACAGATGGGAAACAGACAAACAGAGGGTAAGAGACTTGCTCAGAATGAAAAATCTATAAGTGTTGGAGCCTGGATCTGAACTCGGGTCTTCCTGCCTTTTGGCCTGGTGCTCTATCCGCTATGCTACCTAGTCTGAGAGGTGGAATTTGAACCCGGGAAACATGAAAATAATTACAAAATGATGTATCAAGAAAGTGGACCATTGAAAACTGAACGTAAAAGCTGAGAATGAGAGTGTAACCAGAGTAAAATGAGTTTCAACTTTAAAGGCTGCATTGGAGACTTAATTTGGGAGGCATTCTCAGTTAGGAGGCAACATTTGACAGAAGGGTTTCAGAATAACCCATTTACTTCCTTGAATTATATTCTGCAACTCTCTATTTCAGGCTGGGTATCCCGCCATGCTTGGTGAACAGATTCCCTCTATGAGCTTAATAGTGGTGTGCAGTATGTCTGCGTGAATCCCTTAACCTGTAAATTTTAGGGTGTGTCTGTATTGGTGAAACTCGCATCTCATAGAGCAGCTTTGGAAGCCAGGTTGCATATTGCAATCAGTAAGAGCTCTAAAGTAGGTCACAGTTCTAACAGACTCTGGCATCAGCATCTGAAATTGACAAGCTGGTCTCCATTCATTTCCACGTTTTAGGATACCACAAAGGGAGAAAAAAGCGCACCGAATTTGATGAGAACTAGAACTGTGATTTCATTGGCACAGGAAACCCCCAGATGAGGGAATTCTTTTACCAAAGTACATTTGGGAACTTCTCTGTGATTTGTAGCCTTAGGGAGTTTCCTAGGGCATTGAAAGTTTATGTAACATGCTTTTCCTGACTACAAAGTCAGCTTCTCCCCACTCTCATAACAAATTTAGTATAGTAAGTGGAAGCTTGGCTTATACAGACTAGAGACCTATGAATTAGATGTTTACACTTGTTCTCTCTCTTTATTCCATCTTCATTATGTCAGAACGCTAACACTTTCTAAGTAAGAAAAGATCAGGTGTACTTCAGGAAACAGTAAAATTCAGACATAGGTGAATTAGGAACTTTTTTCCCTTCTCTCTTAACTGTGGATCTGACCAGTAATGTTTTAAATCATTTTCATCTTTTCCACTTTTGCATCTTTTCCAGAAAGTATACTTCATTCTATTTTTAATATTCCATAATTCAAGTATTCAGTACCCTTTTTAGATATGTATTATGCACCTATCACCAAGTTATTTCAAAAATCTATTACATGCTGTGCACTTCTGGCCATTTTTGAAGAGGTGAAAGTCTGTGGGTGAGAAACATGGCATTTATCATTGGACTCAGTTTATGTGTTGGTCAGAAACTACCATATTTTCCTTTCATATTCTTTGCTACAAAGGATGAATGGTTCCATGTGTGAGGCAGAGGGAAGGATATATTTGCAAATGAAGGTGATGTGAAAATAAAAATGTCAAATCTTAAAAAGACAAATAATTTTGAAAAATGTGTTATTCTGATAGGTGTAAAATGATATCTTGAGGTTGTTTTAATTTGTATTTCTCTAATCAGTAATAATTTAGAACACTTTTTCATATAAATATGAATTGTTTTGATTTCTTTTTTCTAAAAACTGCCTGTTTATATCCTTTGACCATTTGTCAGTTGTTGGTGGAATTGTGAACTGGTCCAACCATTTTGGAGAGGAATCTGGAATTAAGCCCAAGGAGTTATTAAGCTGCTAATACCCTTTGACCCCCATAATACCATTATTAGGTTTATTTCCAAAGATGATTAAGGAAAAGAAGAAGAAGAACCTAGATATACTAAAATATTTATAACAGCTCTCTTTGTGGTGGCAAAGAACTAGAAATTGTGGGGATACCTGTCAGTTGGGGAAGGGCTGAACAAGTTGTGGTATATGATTGTGATGGAATACTACTGTGTTATAAGAAATGATAAGCTCAGTGATCTTAGAAAAACATGGATATTCCTGCACAAAATAATGAAGAGTGACATTAACAGAACCAAGAAAATGTTGTTTACAGTAACAACAATGTTGTTTTACAAACAACTTTGAGCAACCAAGTCATTTTAATTATTATAAATACCCAAATTAACTACAAAGGACATAAAAGGGAACGCACTATCTGTATCCAGAAAGAGAAGCAATAAATAGAAGTATATAATGGTTTTACATATAGATGCATATTTACATCTAATGGTAGCCATGGGGGGGGGAAGAAGAAGGAAAAGAAAGAAAAAGAAATTTGCATGATAAATATTTAAAAGGAATAGTAAGTTGTACATAATAGATTTGAGTTTTGCATACAATCATCTTTTTTATTATACTATTGTTATGAAAATGCTTGTGTTGTTCCATAAATTAAAAATAAAATAAAAAATTAGTTATTCTGTGCTGAGATATGTTCAAGAAGGTTCCCACCCTCAGTGTGATTTTTTTTCTCCCTACCGGGTCACTTTCTTAGCCAATTGAACCAGCTTTTTTTTCCTCTAAGTCATAACATGTGCATATGAGTTTTGTGTAATATAATCTTGTCTGGGAAGCTGTGAAAGCACAAAGTTAAAAGAGCATATTTTTCCAAGGAAGAGAAGAACACAATAAGACATTTGCTTCCTGCCTGTTCTTATCAGTAAGTGTTCTTTTCATGGGAGAAGCTTTGGCAGCAGAGATTTATAAAGGCTCATTTGGGGGAGAACAATCCTCACAGAACATATAATAAAGTATCTGGGGAATTTCTAGTTTTGAGGCCTTGTTCTTCCAAACCCATTTCTCTAAATGCCTTCTGCATAGTAATTGTTTTTGCTTTCTTTTTTCTTTTTTTTTTTAAAGTCCCTTTAGTGAACTGTGGAAGATATTGAGAGCTGCATCTTGGAAATAGAATGCTTCAGCATGAATATTTTTCTGCAAGTCACAGGCTCATAGGATTTTCATTGATTACTGTTTTATGTTTAGGTTGTTGAGTAGCTCTTTCTCAATTTTCGTAGCAGTCAGATGGCATGGCACTTCTGTGCAGCCTGAAGCAGATGGATAGCTTCTGTCTATTGATGGATTTGGATGGCCTAGTTGGCATTTGTCTCATTCCTGAAAAGGGACCAAAAGCTTTGGAAATAACAGAGAATGGGGTCTCTCCACCTTAGTTTCAGAAATCTATAAGGAAGAATTTCCTTCATTTGGAGATTGAGAAAAAAAAATCTAAATCCTAAAATATTAGTAAAGTACAACAAAAAGATATATTTATATTTATATAAATGTATCTATATTTTAAACAAATAAAAAGGCTAGCAAAAGATATGTCTATAGCTAAATAAATATATTCTGAATAAATGTTTATAAATGCTAATTACATGTAATCTATGATTATGTTAATTATTAATATATTTATAATAATAATTCTAAATATATTCTAAATGAATATATGTATTTTTATATAGATATATCTTTTGTTAGCCTTTACTTTGAGGCGTGTTTTTTGTGTTTTCCCTGCAGGATGGTAGTATAATCACTGTTTCACGGGCAATTTGGTTCCATTAAACAAATGTTTATAAAGCATCTACTAGATGCATTAATGATATGCAAAACTTGAGTTTTTGAGTTTTTCAAGACCCCTGAGGTCTTTAGGTAATGCAATTTTATCATCATCATTACTAGCCTTCGTATAGAGCTATAGGTTTGCAAAGCACTTTCTATATGTTAATTCAGTTGATCCTCACAACAACCCATTGAGTCTAGTTGTATTATCATCTGATTTTATAGATAAGGAAACGGAGGCTGGGAGAGTTGAAGTTGATTTGCTAAGGGTCACACAATCACCACTAGTGAGGGTAAATATAGGGAGAATTCCAACTAAGGTATTCTGACACAAATTACAGTTCTCTAAGAATAGATGTTTTCACTGCTGTTAACCTTAGTATTTAAATTTATATGAATGGCTTGGCTTTCCTCTTACAGCTTATGACCAACTTAGGAGCTAGCCTCTCTAACATAATGGAACAAGCCCTGTTAGGATAGCTGGCACACTGATAGAGTGCCAGGCCTGGAGTCAGAAAAACTCACTTTCCTGGGTTCTGATGTGGCCTCAGGCACTTACTAGCTGTGTGACCCTGGGCAAGTCACTTAACCCTGTTTCCCTCAGTTTCCTCATCTGTCAAATGAGCTGGAGAAGGAAATAGCAAACCACTCCAGTATCTTTGCTCAAAAGAAATGGGGTCACAGAGATGGACATGGCTGAAAATGACTGAACAGCAACCTGTTCAGATACTGAGGTTTAAGTCTTGAATATGCCAGTGACTAACTTGAGGTCACTCAAGCCCAATGAATGAGTTGGAGAGGGATAGCTCTAAAGTTGCTCCCAGTTCTAAAAGCCTAGGGTTGTATGAAAGGGAACAGAGTTGGACACCTGAAGGACATCTTGGGCCCCTTCTATACTTGGCTGCTGTCCAAGCTGAATGCAAGTGATAACCTTCCATAGCAGGTGTTAGACTTTCAATTAGGCTTTCCAGCCTCCTCCCCTGTTCTTGTGTTGGTTTCTTCAGTAAGAACATTTTCTCTGCGTGGACAAAAAATGGTTGATCAACTCAACTCCAGCTGAGAAATAAATTACATGCCAGATATAATGAGACATCAACGTCTAGTAAATTTCCTTTTGCTTGTAAAAATGTGGCCCTGTGAGGCAAGAGTCAATAATTATTTACTGTTAATTCTCTAATGTTGACTTCTGCAGCACATGTAAATTGGGATGTTATCAAATTGGACTAAATTCATCAGTTATTTAGCAAATTCTCTCTAAATCACATAGATAAAAATACTAGCAATAAATCTAATGGGGCTCCTTTGTTGCTTTGGAGAGCATAGGTTCCCATGTTGCATTCCAGAATAAATTATTTTCTTACTGATTTATAATGAGAAATACATATGACTGAGGAGGAAGGAGGCAAGGCCCAACAACAAAGCTGAGTTACAATACAGATCATTTTCCAATGTCCATAGCTCTGTCTCTGGTCCCACCTTGTTCATAGAATCAGAGATTCAGTGTTGGAAGAGAATGTTGAAATCTTTTGTCCAAGCTCCTCATTTTACAGATGAAAAACTAATGAATTCCGTTTGTAATTCCCAGACCTTAGTCTTTGTAAGAGATTGATTTAGAGCTAGCTATGCCTTTCAAGAAGAAAATGTTAAGGCACTGTATAATACAGTAATAATAACCATGAATTCCTCATTTCTGTGTGATTGATATCTTTTCAATTTTGAGTGATTTTTTTTGCAGCTTTTGACTACTTAAAAGCAAACCTGGAAACAACATTTGCAAATAATTATTTCATTGCTTTTTTTTTTACTAAGTCTTGTAGAAATATATTACCTAGAAAGTTATCTTCCTGTGTGTGATTCTTTCCAATTTATCTATCTGATAAATTTCTCAGGAGTATTGAATCATTCCCTCTAACAAGATTTCACTGTGCCTTAAAAGTAAAACACCCCAAAAAATGGATGGAAGAAAAAGATAAAAGAAATAGAAATGAGATTTTTCAGAAAATTGGAGGGGAGGCTTCTACTTATGAATTTATTGTTTTGTTCAACATCGCAGCCTGCGTTTGAACCGAACCCTAGCTAGACAATTTTCACTTTTCCTATAAAATTTTATGTTGATGGTTAAGATATATTTATCAGATCCAATTAAAATGGTCTTCAAAACATCTTAGAATACATTCTTTCTTCTCCATTTAATACACCTGATGATTATTTATTCCTGAATTTACTGCAATAGTATCCTACCTATACCCCTACTGACTCCCACCTCTTTCCAATTCTAACAGTAGACAAGTTTCTCTAAATACTACTTTCATTAGTCATTGCTTCATTGAGAAACCTTCAGTGACTCCCTCTCTTCTACCCCATGAAGACCATGTTTCTCCTCCTGGCTTTTGATGTGATCTGTAGCATAATGGAAAGATCATTGGGCTGGGAATTAGAAAATGAAGTTTTGCCATTTTACTAGTTCTGTGACTTTGATAAATCTAAAGAATAACTTCGCTAGGACTCAGTTTCCCCACCTTTAAAATATGTGGACTGAACCATGATCCTTCCATTGATAAGAATCTATGCGATGTGATTGAGGGGAATGGGCTGTGACTTTGGTGTTAGAGAATCTGAATTCAAATCCCATCTTTAATGTGTATTACTAGTGTGACCTATTCCAAGTTGTCTCTTGAGCTTTTTCTTCCTGAGCCTCATTTTCTTAGTCTATAAAACGAGGAAATGTGACAAAGATGGCATCTTGATATCCTTCCAAGCTCTAGACCTATAATCCTATGAGTTTATTAATTCTGCCTTGTCCCTGCCCCCACTAATCCAATCCTACTCCTTTTGTTTTTCCACTACTACAATTTTCTTCTCATTGGACCAATCCCTCCTCTTTGCTTTCACTGATAATGTCTAGATAAAATGCCTTCTCCTCTGCCCTCCACTTACCCAGATTCTGCCTAACCTTCAAGGCTCAAGGCTGCCCTTCTGGGAAGCTGACTCTTTTCTGTTCTCATTCACCTTTCTGTCCTCTGAACAACATGAGTACTCTTGGTCTGTGCATGTCACACACGATTATGAATACTGCCTTGCCTTGTTCCTTGTGAATGTTTCTTCTATTTGGTGACATTTTCTGTCTCCATAACTGGATTGTAAACTTTTGGAAGGGAAGGACCTTGTAGGATATGCATTTTTAGGGTTCCTCCCAGAACGTACCACGTTGACAAGAACATTATAGGTGCTCAGAAGGTATCTGTTGATTAACTGTTCAGTATTTCACAGAGAATAAAAACAGCAGTGAAATTTATCATTCTGACTGACTGGCCAGGTCCTGAGAAGAATGAAGTCATTGAAATTAATCACAGGTTTCTAGCTCCACTCAAGAAAAATTAGACCTGTTCAAGTCTAAAAAGGGGAATCTGTCTTGTGTCTTTGTTTTTCGGAAAATAAGGACAGTGCCTTGTACGTAGTAGGCACTTTAAAAAAAAGATTTGTTGAATTGAACTGATTGAAGTTGTTTGCTTTAACCTTTTCTGAAGAATATTCTGAGGACTTAATGGTAATTAAGTCTTTTTTTTTTTTAATGATCTCATTTCTGGTGTGTCTTTGGGCTGCTGAGGGTGGGGGGGGGAACCAAAACTCTTCTTTATTTTAGTCCTCATTCTCACTGCCATATTAAGGAGTTGTCTTTTCTAAATATAAAGGAAAAGTTACTAAAGTTTTTTAAAGTTCAGATTTTTCAGTGTGTGTGTATGTATTTTGAGCTCCATTTTGACAGCTAAAGGGCAGCTGTGAGCTCATAATTAGCTCCAGCATTTCAGGTGATGGCCCTTGTGAAACCATTGTGAAAGTCAATGTAAAAAACAGGATAGAACAGGTCAATTACTACTTAAGTTCATTCAAGCTAGTAGGCCTGTAAAAATTTGGCCTGTAATGATTTTGCAGCTACAGCCTTTTTTTTTTTAAAATTAAGTCTTTGTTAGAGCTTCTAAAATACTTTTTCATCTCCTGAAAGATTAAAACGGCATTACAGTTAACCTTGGGAGGGAAAAAAGTAAGATGAAATTATATAATTGCATCAAATTATTTTTTATGTAATTATATATTATGTGTATGAAAATTATATAAATTGCCAGTAAATTGTTTCCAACAGAGGATCAGAAAACCTGCTTTCTGATATTGTCTCTGAAAGAACCAATAGAACTCTTGGGGTAAGCTAATTTAATCCCCTTTTAGCCTCATTTTCCACATCTATAAAGTGAAATTAGACTGAATGATCTGTTATATCCCTTCTAGCTCCAAAATAAGGATAGGGAATAGACCCATCTACCAGTGCAAGTTGATACTTTAGTCTTAAGAACATTGCCTTGACAATGAAAGGTTAAATAATTTGCTTAGGGTAGAGGACCCCCTTAAGTGTCAGAGATGATAGTTCTACCCAACTCTTCAGGTTCAAAGACTGGATTTCTATCCACTCTGCTTGTTATCTCTCTTGAGTTTAACTTGGATACTAAATTTATGGATGCCTGGAATATTATAATCCACAATTTTTTAGTATTTTTTGAAAAGCTAAATTTTGTCAAAAATAATATGACTTCTTCATTTGACAGAGTTATGTTGTTTATGGGAAAAGAAATCAATCTAGTATTTAAGGCTTTTATTCAGGTGCTTATGGCTATGTACAGCCAATTAAGAAATGAAAAATTTAACAAGTTACTAGGCAGTCATTTCCCTATAGAAGCATAGTAAAAAAAAAGTTTTACAATGAACAGTTTCCTATTGGAGAAACCACAATTTTTATTCTTGACTGAGATTATTATGTTCTTTTCATTATTATGCTCTTTGCTATAGTGTACACTTCACGGAGTTGTCTTAGGTTTAGCTTAATCAGATTTAATGATTGGGATATCTACAGGGCTTGTTTATTACTCTGTTATTGAATAAGCATTTATTAAATCACTGTGTTGGGCAGGTGTCTTTGCTAGGTGCCAATGATGTTACATGGACAAAAAGGTAGTCTCTGCTGTAGCCCCAGCTCACATCTTTATTTAAATACAAATAAGTACAATAGCAGTGTAAAGCTAATGAGAGCAAAGAAAAAGAAAAGCTGAGGGTGGATTTTTAATGGTGGAGGTTACATCTGAGATGAACATTGAAAGAAAACCTGATAATGAATGAAGGCAGAAGTGAGCAAGAAGAGATTGGGTCTCTCTCTGCTTCAGTGTATTAATGTTTTTCTCAGTAGCATGACTAGATAGAAAAATGTGGTTTTGTTGTTTTTACGGCGTAGTATCGTAGTTTTCCATTCAATTCACATACCATGATTTTCTCAGATATTCCCCAAATGATGAGAACCCTCTTTGTTTCCAGTTGTTTGTCACTACAAAAATAGATACCTTTGGATACAGAGGACTCTTCCTCTTTCTTGTCTCTTCTTGGGGACCTAATAGTGATGTATTGATGGATCAAACATACACACAATTTATTACTACCTTGCTCTTTGGGTCTCCTGCTATTTTGATTCTTCTGAGATCATGGTGTTTGTTTTAATAGCCCCATTGAAAAAAAAATACTGGAGCTAAAAAGATAGGCATTTGTGATGAGTGAATTTGGGTTTATTGAAAGCACTAGACAGTTTCCCAGATGGAATCCAGCTCACCATCTTCCTCTTCAAATCTAAGATCAGGTCTTCTCTCTGTGCGGCTTCTCCAAGATGGACCCTATCAATGACCTGCCCACTCATCAATAGCTGGACAACGTGCATTATTTAGCTACTTGTTTTGTCTGTTTGTTTGGGGATGGGGTGGTTATGGGAAGATTAGACTGCTAGGCCTTTCATTTTTGAGCGGTTCTAGATTTCCTTAAAGAGGAAAATTATAGGAAACTTGATTTCTCAGTTCTTCCCACTGTTGTCCTTGAACAAATATAACAGCTTTTATGTCTGGTTTTCTGGGGCTCAGTGTTGCCATATTAGCATCACCCACAAACAAGAGGAAATCCAAGACCTCATTATTAGGAAATAGGCCTTTAATTTGGACGCTGAGTGTGTGCGCGCATGTGCCCGAACACATACAGATACACATACATATGCACACTACATATGTAGAAACACACAAAAAACCTAGATAAAAGCTTGGACAAAAGGTGCAACTTAAAAAAGATTACAGGTATTTAAAATATTTAGCTCCCAAAAGAGTTGAGGATTTGTAATTTAATTCAGGTATCTCATTTCTAAACAGTTAAGTGGTTTTAAATTTCCATTTCTCTTTTTTCCACATTCTTGGGACAGTTTTGTTTTATATCTCTTTTCCATATCCCTAGAGGGCCCCACTCAAGGTGGTTTCTGACATACACACATATGCAAACATATACATATATTTTTAAATTTAATTTGTTTTCTAAATAATGAATAATTTGAAAGTCACAGAAAATTGTTTTCCTACTTTTTAAATTAATTTATTTTGATTTATCAACAATTACTTCCATAAGCTTTTGAGTTTTAAATATTTCTTCCCATCCCTCCTCACCTCCTTCCCCAAGATGGCATGCAATCTGATATAGGCTATACATATACATTCCTATTAAACATATTTTCACATTAGTGATGTGGTAAGTAAGAATTAGAACCAATAGGAGGAACCACCAGAAAGAGGAAACAAAACACAGCAGAAAAAAAAAAAAAGAGCAAATAGTATGCTTTGATCTGCATTCAAACTCTGTAGTTCTTTCTTTGGATGTGGATAGCATTTTCCATCATGAGGCCTTTGGAGATAACTTAGATCCTTGTATTGCTGAGAAGGGTTAAGTTTATTGATATTAGTCATCGCACAATGAGGCTGTTACCATGTACAATGTTCTGCTGGGTCTGCTCACTTCACTCAGCATCAGACCATATAAGTCTTTCCAGGTTTTTCTGAAGTCAGCCTGTTCATCATTTCTTATAGCACAATAGTATTCCATTACATCCATATACCACAACTTGTTCAGCCATTCCCCAATTGATGGGCATCCTCTCAGCTTCTAATTCTTTGCTACCACAAAAAGAGCTGCTGTAAATATTTTTGTACATATGGGTCCTTTTACCATTTGTGTGATCTCTTTGGGATACAGCCCTAGAAGTGCTATTGCTGGGTCAAAGGCTATAGCCTTTTTTTTTGTTAGCCCTTTGGGCATAATTCCAAATTGCTCTCCAAAATGGTTGGATCATTTCACAATTCCACCAACAATGCTTAGTGTTCCATAAATTTCCATTTCTTAAAAAATAGTGTGCCTACCATTTGCTAATCTCTCCCATTTACTTTAAAGATAAAACTGATAGAATGAATGTAAATAATTTTTCAAATGAATAAATTTATTAAATATTTACAAGAAAGGTCCTCCCATCAAAGGAGTTTAAATTCTAGTAGGGGAAGAAAAAAATCAATTGATGTCCATAAAGTATTTTGTTTTAATAGGTGTCCTGTTTTATAGAAGATAAATTTCCAAAGGAGAGATTAGAAGAAGAAAGTAGTTGGCCACAGAAATAAGTTTCTTTCTTCTTTTTTTTGGGCGGGGGGACACCAGTCACAGCTAGCAAGTGTCTGAGGCCATATTTGAACTCGGGTCCTTTTGACTGTAGGGCCAGTGCTCTATCTACTGTACCACGTAGTTGGCCCTACAAAAATAGGTTTCTAAAAAAAATATGTAGACTGTCCGCCTTAGTGATTTTTAGCAAAATAAGTACCTATATCTCATAGTTGGTTCAGAGCTAGTTACGGAGGGGAGAGAGGAGTCAGTGACCTCTGGCAATCCCTTCTAGGTCTTTGATTCTGATGGTCATATCTTTTCGTACAGTGAAAGGAATATGAATGAAACTTGCCTTATAGGTTTTGTTCTTGTCTAGAACTCACTGGTAACCCCATGCACAATTCTAGGAGTGCTACCACAGACACTGTTTTTATATCCTTGAACATTCTGGCCCCTCAGGTCAGCTTGAAGATTCTAGAGCAAATGGTTTCCCATTTCATATTCAAAGATACAGAAAATGATCTATGATTCTCTGCACTATCAAAAGTTCAATGTAACATTATTTATCAAAACAAAATTTGGACATACCACTGGCTTTACCATGCCCCTGGATATTTCAAAGGGATTTGGCTAGATATGATTTTTCCTGTAGATAGTTGGCTCCATGAAGACAGAGAAGGTATCTCATCCAAACTTTGTATGTCCTTCAGCAATAAATCCTATTATTATTCTTCATTTAGTAAGTGCTTAAAATAAATATATGTTGAATTTAATAGTCACTTTGGAGGAAGAAGTATGGTGGAAGGAGATCTATACTAGAATTTGGAAGGAGAGGTGCCCAATTGTAGCTAGGTCGTTTCCTCAGCATCAGTTGACCTCTTCTTGTCTTAGTTTCCTTATGTGTGAAATTCCAGGAGCAGGACGGGGGTCTGTACACAACATCCATTGATCTAAACAAGGCCTTTGAAACTGCCAGTAGTAAGGTATTGTGGAACATCATGGTGAAATTTGGTTGCCTGGAGAAGTTCCTAAGTATTGTACAACAGCTTCACGATGGCATGCTTGCATTGATTCTGGATAATGGACAATGCTCTGGTGCTTTTCCCAGTCATCAGGGGATTGAAGCAGGGCTGTGTGCCTGCTCCCATGCTTTTTAGCATGATGTGTTCAACAGTGTTGTCAGATGCCTTCAATGAGGACAAAAATGGCAGTAAGGTCAACTACTTACTGATGGTGAATTATTTAACTTGAAAAGGCTACAAGCCAAGACTAAAGTGGAGAGAGAGTGAGCGTGTGACTTTTTGTTCATAGATGATTGTGCACTCAATACAGCTTTTGAGGCTGAGTTACAACAAAGTATGGATTGATTTTCTGCTGTTTGTGCTAATTTTAACCTAACACTTAACACCAAGAAAACACAGGTTTTCTACCAGCCAGCACCACATTATCCATATGTCAGTTTATATCAAATAGAAAAATTTTGAATGCTGTAGATAAGTTCATTTACCTTAGCAGTATTTTTTCCAGTGATGTACACATAGTTAGTGAGGTTGACACATGCATTACTAGAGTTAGCTCAGTGCTTGAGAGGCTCTGAAAGTGTGGGAGAGAAGAGATATTAGGCTGCCTATCAAACTGAAGGTCCACATGGTTATGTGGTCATTGTTATGTGCCTGTGAAACCTAGACAGTATACCAGCACCGAGCCAGAGAACCAAATCGATTCCATTTGAATTGTCTTAGGAAGAGTCTGAAGATCATCTGGCAAGATGAGGTATCAGACACAGGTCCTTTCTCTAGCTGAACTGCCAGGCATTCAGACTCTACTACAGAAAGCACAACTCTCATGGGCTGGCCATGTTGTTCAAATAACAAACACGTAAAAAGACTATTTTACAGAGAACTCACACAAGACAAGCACTCACATGGTGCTTAGAAGAAGTGGTACAAGGACTCTCTCAAAGTCTCTCTGAGACTTTGGCATCGATTGTGAGATATGGGAGACCCTGGCTCAGGACCACTCAGCATGATATGCTTGCATCAAAGAAGGCACTGTGCTCTGTGAGCAAAGCAGAATCGCATTAGCTCAAAAGAAATGTGAGATGCCCAAATTTAGAGACGTCTCCACTCCAAATGTTCATATGGACTATTTGTGCCCAACCTGTGGTAGAGCCTTCCAAGCTCATATTGGTCTGTTGACCCATAGTCAGACACACTGCTCCTTGACACCAATGTAGTGATGTCATTTTGGCCCCCTTTAAACAACAATCTGTGAATTGGTCATACTAATTAATATTTGCCTTATTTACCTTAGTGGACTGTAGGGAAGATGACATGAAATTATATGTAAACTAAGTAGATGTCAAAACCATAAAGCACTATACAAACACAAGACCTATTGAAAAGACCTGTAGCATTTCTGTGAGATGATAAGATGATATCTAGACCTGGAAAGGCTTCCGAGGCTGTAGGATGTGCCTAGAATCTCCCAGTTGTTTCTGCTTTGCCTAAATTCCTGTTTGCCTAACTCATGCAACCTCTTTTTTTTTCCTACTCTACCACTAAGATGACCTTATTTGCATATAATACTATTATAAGTTATTATGTAAGAGTTTGTCTTATTTCCAAAAATAACTATAAATCAGTGACAAGAAATTACGTAGGCATCTTTGTGAGTATTTATTTTGCAAAGACCTTGATGTACAAGAGTGTAAAAGGGGATAAAGGGGATTAAATACATCAGAGAACATACAGAGAATGTACAGTACATTGAGGGAAAGTGTCAGCTTAGTGGCACAGTGGATAGAGTGCTGGGCTTGGAGTGTAGAAGAACTGAGCTCAGACACTTACTAGCTATGTAATCCTGGGCAAATCACGTAAGTTCTGTTTGCTTCTGAAGAAAGAAATGGCAAACCGTTCTGGTATCCTTGCCAACAAAACCCCATGGACAGTATTGGCATGATGTGATCCAAGGGTCACAAAGTGTAGCATACAACTAAATAACTGAACAACAGTAACAGCAGTGGAAAAAAATGGACTCTGGAGACAGAGGACCTAGGTTCAGTTCTTACCTTCTTACTACTCGAATGACCTTAGACCAGTTAACCTCCCTGGGTCTCAGTTTGCTCATCTGTAAAATGAAAAGTTTGGGTTAGATGACTTCTTCCATTCCACATATTGGAGTGTAGGAATATGAAAACTCTGTGGCTCCTGTTCCCTTTAATTTTTCTGCAGGTTCCTCTTCTCTGCAGGCAGAATAGTGATATAATTCTGAATCAGAAAAAAAAGAGGATATTAAGACAGATTATTCCCATTGGAGATGTACATGTGTATGTATGTATCTATCTAGCTAGTCTACATATCCATATCGATCTAGCTGGCTGAAGGAGAGTATTCTAGGCTATTTGAATTTTTTGAGAGGTTGGAAAAAAAAAAAAAGCACGTCCCCTATCAGGAGCAGTGTGAGGAGATGAGCGTGAATAACTGAGAACAGCTGCTACAGACTAGCATCTGAGCACAAAGGGGAGGCTTTCAGAGTTGTCATATCATTGCAAGTCTTGGAGGTTCACGGCGCAGTGGATTCTAGCCAAGCCTTTGCTTTCTTTCTCTCTCCCCCTTAAAACTACAAGTCTGATGATAGGCCAGTGAGCAAGGAGAGTCAGGGTTGGTGCTAATGTAGATGAACTGTGAGAGAATGAAGTTATTGATGCTAGTCACAGACTCTCCCTAGAGGGGACTTTTAGAGATCATCTATTCGTAAGATGGCAGGCTCAAAGGTCTAGAGGTATAAGGAACTTCAGAGGCCAATCTTCCCATTTTACAGACAAGACACCTGAGCCTCAGAAGGGTTAATTGGCTTGCCCAAACTCACACAGCTTAATAAGTGGCAGAGTCAGGATTCGAACCCATATTATGAGACTCCAACTCCAGCAAACTTTCTGCCATGCCTTGTTGCCTCTGTTCTAGCACTTTCCCTTTAGGAATGAGCAAACTAAGGCTCAGAAAAAGTTGAGTGAATTGTTCAAGGTCACCTAGCTATTTTGTAAGTAGTAATTTCTTATATTCAGGATTCTTTCATTCTATCATGCTTCCTCCTCACATAATACCAGTCACACTGAGGAGTACCAGTTTTGACACTCTATTCCTTTGCATGAACTTGAAATTCATACACTGTGATTTCAAAGCTATGTGGTACAGATATCCATAGTATATTGGAATTTATGATATTCAATAATTCTGTTTAATATTCACTCCCCTTCTCTTTCTCTGTGAAGTACTAAATCAAATTTTGGAACACATCAGAGGACTGAGGAGTAACTAGAAGAAACATTTAATCTAGAGGAAGGTAGTCCCTGATTTAGGAAGGTAAATGGGGCAAACGCCTCCTACCTGGTACCTCCCTACCCTAGCCACAGAAATCCTTCTGTACCTTCTCTGGAGAAGCTCAAGATTGCTTCTTTTGTCAGCTCTTCTCTTTGCCATTCCTGGAGTCTCAAGAGTTTGACTCACACTCCTGTGGTCCAGTGTAGTAATGGGACAAGAAGAGTAACAGTTACTCTGACTCCTAGGGCTAAGTCAGAGGAGATGTTTTCCCAGCATGCTTAGCTTGGAATTCAAAGTGAGTTTTCCCTATCTCTAATTTCTTACATTTTCAAAGAGAAAGGAGGAAAAGGAGGGAGAGAATTTGAAACTCAAAATTTTTAGAAGCAAATGTTAAATATTTTTTACATGTAATTGGGAAAAATTATTTTTCTAGGAAGAAAAAACAAAGTGAGTTTTCTTCCTTTTGAGTCCTTTTTTCCTGGTTCCTTTTGTTGAATCTTCATATAGGTCATGACTGCTAACTGTGAGTGTCCCCCATGATTCTGTCCGGGGTCCTCTTCTCTTTTCCATCTACACAGTATTGCTCGATGATCTTGTAAGCTCCTTTGGATTCAGTTATCATCCCTATGCTCTGCATTAGGGAAGATTGGAATTCCAGCGTGGCCTCAGATACACTTATTAGCTCTGTGAGCTAGTCACAACTGCTGCCTGCCTCACTTTCCCCATTCATAAAATGGGAATAATAGCACCTATCCCAGGTTCGTTGTGAGAATCAAAGGAGGAAGTATTTGTAAAATGCTGTGTAAGCCTTAAAGTGCTATATTGATGTGGTGGTGGTGGTGGTGCTGCTGCTGCTGCTGTTGGTGTTACACTGCTCGGTCTCTTCTCACCTCACACCTGGTGTGTATTGCACACTTATCACCTGGGCTATTGCAGTAATCTTCTGGGTGGTCTCCCTGCCTCTAGTCTTTCCCTAATCCATTCCATCCTCAACTCAGCTAACAAGTGATCTTCGAAAATGCAGGTCTGACCTTGGACACCATCCCACCATTCAGTATTCTTTGATGGCTCCCTCTTACTCTCCTAATCAAATACAACATCCTCTGCTTAGGCTTTAAAGCCCTTTACAACCTAGCCTCTTCCTACTTTTCTAGTCTTCTAATACCTGACTTCTGTCTGTATGCTCTGTCACCCAGTGACAGTGACCTCCTTCCTGTTCTTCCCATAAGCTGTTCCATCTCCAGACTTGATGTCTTTAATGGTTCTTCATGCCTGGAATTCCCAGGCTCCTTGTCTAACGACTGGCTTCCTTCAAGTCTTGGCTCAACTCTGCCTTCTGCAAGAGGCTTTTCTCAGTTCCCCTCAATGCTAGGGCCTTCACTCTGATTATCTAAAATGTATCCTGTATGTATCTCATTTGTAAGTAGTGGCTTGCCTGCTTTCTTTCCCATTAGATTGTGAGCTCCCTGAGGGCAGGAGCTGTTTTTACTTTTCATTGTGTCCCCAGAGCTGACCTCTGTTCACATGCTAACTGCTACTTACTTCTGTGACTTTTACGCAGATTCCTAAAGCCTTTGCCCTGGTTTTTCCCCATACCTAAATGGGCTACCTCTTCCTCTCTGCCTCTTGGTTTCTCTGGCTTCCTTCTGGACTCATCACAAAGCCCACCAACTGCTAGTGCTTCCTCTTTCAGATTACCTTCCAACTCTTCTCTGTGCATCTTGTATGTACCTACTTATTTACATGTCATCTCTACCGTTAGAATGGACACTCCTTGAAGGGGTGGTTTTGTTTTTGTTTTTCCTTTTTTTTTCTTTCTGTCTCTAGTGCTTTTCACAGTGCCCGACACAATACAAGTTCTTGTTGACTTCCTGCCCAGCTGACTCAGTAAATGTGAGGATTCATTTTCTGAAAGATGTCTAAATTTGCTTCAAGGTCTGAATCCTGTGATTTTATAAATTAATTGATGAGAATCATAGCATTTGGAGTGATCTTTGTATGTCTCCCTTTCCTCCTCTGTGTTTTCATCCATTCTTTAGCTGTTTTTTTTTTATAGGAACGGCCTTAGGAGAGTTTGGGAAGTAAATCAGACTCCTCTTTGACACCTTCTACCTGTCCTTTTAAAAACATCATTATCACAAACTGATATGAACTGCTACATGGTTGTCTCTACACCCATATCTAGTCTGTGAGCTCAAAAATTTTCAAATGTGATGAATAGGTTGACCAACTGATTCAGCTGAAAGGTAATTGATATCAAAAGGATTCTCCAGAGTTTACTTTCCCCCTCTAAGTCTATGATCCTATGATTTTTCCATATTAGTTGACATAATGGATAATAGTAATAATAATAATAATAATGATAATAATAAAGCAGTAGTGTTGAAAGACCTCAGGGCTGTAAGCTGGTGTAGGTAAACATATGTGCATTAGTGTAATTATATTGAAAGGCGAATTTAAGGGATGATAATAGATCTCTATTTTGTTGTTGTTCGGTCTTTCAGTGATGTCCAACTCTTTGTGACCCCATTTGGGTTTTCTTTTTGGCAAAGATACTGGAGTGGTTTACCATTTCCCTCTCCTTGTCTTTTACAGATAAGGAACTGAGGCATACATGGTTAAATGACCTGCCCAGGGTCATACAGCTAGTAAGTGTCGGAGGCCAGATTTGAACTCAGGAAGATGAATCTTCCAAACTCCAAGCCCAGCACGCTATTCACTATGCTGCCTACCTGCATGTAGATCTCCCTAAGTCTCCATAAAACATAGCCACCTAGGTTTGGACAGAGGTTGTGAGGAGAGCTAATGGACAATATTTCCATTTCTTTCAACCGTAATCTATAAATTATACGATGGGTGGTTGTTGGGGGTACTTCACATTTCTTCTGGCTCTGGTCTCAGAAAAATTAGCCATTTTAGTATTCGGCACTGAATATAGCCAAGAGTGCTCTGTTCTACACATTTGCTTTTTCAGAAAGTAAACATTGAAGCTTATGCATTAAATTATCCTTGCTAAGTGCACATGCTAGCATGAGAGTCTATTGCTGAATTTTATTACACAGCAGATGTTGGCATTTCTAAAACAAACACAAACTTTTCTCCCCCAAGTCAGTGCTCTTCCTCTTTAGGGCAAGTCAGTACAGGTTTGTGTCTGTTGGAGAATTTGTGATTTATTATTTTTATTACCAAAAAAAGGGTTTAAAAGAAAAATAATTACACTCCCAAGAAATTTCTTATATCAGCTCTTTTTCTCTCTCCTGGGCCATAGATCTAATTATTTTTTTTTCTTAATGGTAATTGATAACCGGGTGAATTCCCTTGCTGTTATAATTTTGCCAAGTTTTTGTTCTTACATTCCCTGGGAATAATAAAAACTTTGTAAGTTCAGCTGTATGACAAGGTGATACACTCCTTCTGTGTATAAATAATAAGTTTGCACAGAAGTCTTGTAAAGGCAGCTGTCATTTTTTATTTCCGATTTGCATCAGAACCGTAGTGACAGTTCATTAGTAGTTGAGGTATCTAAAACTTAGAAAATAAATTTCCTGATTCAAGGTTAAATGGGTCATCATCTCTTATGAAAGGAAATATCATGAACTCCATCGAGCATCTCCCATTTGTCAAAAGTGTTGACACACAGCTCACCATTCTTCTCACTGAGGTGATGTGACAATAGAAAGATGTATGCTATCTCATCCTTTTTTATATGTATGAAGAATTGGCTATGCATATTTTTCCCTGGGGAAAGCTTCACACTGACTACAGTGGTTGTCTTCAGTATTAAAGCCTTAGATGAAAAGAATTGTACAGTTATAAATTATCATGCCTTGTGTGTGCTTTGCAACAATACTTTTCAATACTGCTATTTGCATGTAGAGTTTTAATTAAGAGATAACTGTCGCCACAGGTTGGCTGCAGAAGGCTACAGTCTCCAACAGAGAGATAAATGCCAGTGCCAAGTCTTACAGGTTGGATAGTAAATGGGGGGTCTATAATATAAAATGGATTTGTAATTAAAAGCATAAAAAGTCACTTTCAAACTTAGTGGAAAACATAAAGAAATTCCTAAAATTTGTTGATTTCTGTCTTTAGCAATCTCTTTTTTATATGACTAAAAGCTATTCTATAGGCTTCTACCACAGCTGGCCAGGTTTTAACCAAAATAAGTCACAATTATTCCTAACCAGGAAGTGAAATGTTATTGTGATCTCATTTTATCCTCTTTCCATTTGGGTTCAAAAGTTTGTTTTTCTGAGTATTCTAACTCCCTCTTAGAAACTGAGGTCATAGTATCATCTGAAATCCAACTCAGATCATCTGTCATGAGCTGATGGGTCAAAATATAGAGAAAATATTCAATGAAAATTATATTAATTTGAAATAAGTTTACTTATTGGCCCATTTTTCTGTTTTCACATGCAAAAGAGTGCTTCCTATCTACTTTCCTAGGCATGCGTATACTAAGAGGAGGTAACATGGTTTAGTGGGCGGGATGACTATGCTGCCTTTGCCCCTTACTAGCTGTGTGACCTTGAGCAGATTACTTAACGTCTCTGTGCCTCCGTTTTCTGAAATGAAGGGATTGTATATTCAGTGACTATAGGAGTCCCTTCCTCTGACCTTCCAGAGTTAGGCACCATCTTTATCAGCATCCATGTTTTCCCAAAAATCCAAGTAAAGTTAGTGAACCAGTGGTAGCAGGGGATAAGAAAGAATAGTCATTATGAAATAAAATCTATGATCTGTTGTTCTCAAGAGATAAGCCCCAGGTAATATGAAACAAAGATGGGAGCAGGCTGCAGAATTTGGCTCAGATGCAGATGTCCATCATGATGTCCTTTGGGGTTTCTGGTGGTGGCTCAGAACTTTCTGAAAATGTCAGCAGTGCAGTATATGGGAAAGAAGGGGCAGGGTTCAAAGCCGAGTCTGCTCATTTTCTCATCCAAAAAGAATTATTTTTAAGGAGAGAGGCCAATTAGAGATGGCCTTGACACAAGACAAGTATTCTACTAGCTCACTTTTTTTTTTATGACCTAGGAGAAGTGTAAACCCAAATTAGTACAAATACTTATTCTCTTCATCAATCATCATGTAATTTACTGTCTAAGCTGTGGAATGAGTTTATCATGAAGGATTTATGGTTAAGAGAAAAGAAGATGCTAAACCCTGGAGATTCAGTGGCTCATAAGTCCTTTTCATTTCTTGTCTTCTAGCTATCCCCTTCCTCCACTCACTTCCTGTGGCTTGTGTGCATCATAGCCACAGGATAGAAAGGGAATAACAGAAATTTGCTTATTGATTTTGACAAGTGGGTGATGCAGTGGCATGTGAAAGTGTCCTCAAGTAACACAGGATAGCAAAACATTAGATACACTTACATTCTTGTTCGAAAACCAAGTTCTTCTATAATGTGACATATACATTTCTAAAAATCACCCTGCTATGCAGAATTGCACAATAAAAATCACTGGGCTTGTGGGAAAATGGAGTTAGGCACTCAACAGTCAAAAAATTTGTGTATGACATAAAAAAATAGGAGCCTAATAAAAAAGGTAGCATGGTTTCATATTTGTCAAATGGTTAAGAAATAGATAAATATCATGATAAATAATGGTAGCATCAATACCTTTGGACTGCTGCTAAGTCTGTTCCCATTCCCACAGGTCAGGCTGGTAAAGTCTACAGATATGGGCAAAAGGTCTGTAACTCTGATTTTCATTTAACTAGAGACGTTGTTTTTAATATAGAGAAGTTCACAATTGTGAAAGAATAGTAAAAACACAACCTTGGAAGCTAACCCATGTGTTTAAGTGAGGTACCTGGTAGATGGTTGAGGTTTTGCGTGGATGTGTTTGTTTTGTGTATTCTTATGTTGCTTGGTTCAGCTGGGTGCAACTTTCTGCGTTCTCCCTGTTTGTCACAGAGGAAATTGCACGTAAGCAAATACAAAATTCATGGTGTGCTTAAGTTATTATCTAACATATCAATCTCACTGGAACAAATAAATTAATATCTTTTTTAAAAAAGCTTTATAACAGAACTGACCACACAAAGAATCACATTGAGAACCAAATTCCTTGGCCACCTTATCTCCAAAACTAATTAAGTAAAAATTCACATTTACCACATGCATACTGTGTGAAAGTATTGTGCTAATCTGGAGTGGCATTTGTTAAAAAAAAAAAAGTAGGAGACATTGTTCTGGCTTCAAAGAATTTGACAAATGCTATGTTTGACAAACATTCTTCATTGCAATGGACAGAGGGCAAAATCACAGCAAAGACTTAGGATGAAAAGGTTCATAGATTTAGAGCTGGTATAGAGAGGTCTTAAATGCAATTTAATCTACCACCTTTATTTTAAAGATGAGGAAACTGAGGCTCACAAAATACTTAACACAGAGGTAAGATTTGAATCCAGGTCTTTGGCTCTTCCCAGTCTATCTCGTCTTTTTTGACTCTAATCCAAGCCACAGATAGTTTGGTGCTGGGCTTGGTGCAGCCACAAATCTTGTTAACTGCTTAGTTACACTATTTCCCAATCCTTGGAAATGTTCTGTAACATTCCAATGGTTTATTGACCACTCCTCCAACTTGTACTTCATCTGGTAATAGTTCAGCTGCTTGTAGAAAACACCGCAGAGCTTCCTGGTCTTGACCTTTGCCCCACCCCTTTATGGCTGGTTTTCTGTCCAGGTCCTTGAGATGTCAGACCATGCTGCTTTGGATCATCTTTATTTCCCCTTGAACCTCCTACTAGGCATGGAATGGGAACTAGGGCGTACTCATAGGTGCAGTTATTGATCCTTTGAGCCCTGAGTAACAGTGCTGTTGTGTTTCCCTGAAATTAGCATTCAGAATGGAAGTACCCCAGCTGTTTGCCACCTTGGCTTGTATGTCCGCTACTATCCTTTGCTGGGTTACAAGCAATTATTCTCATATGTTTGTATGGCCTGAGACTAAAATCCACCCTTTTCCCTCATTCGTGAGCTCCCTCAATATTTCTGTGTCCCCACCCAAATGTGAAGCCATCTGGCACATGTAAGCATCCTCATATCTATGCAATTTGGATATTTTGGATATTTATTTTCCTCACATACTATGTTATCTTGAATTTCTAATATTGAAGTTGAACATTAATATTTTTCAAAATATATAGTTCAGGATGATAAATGTACTAGACAGAGCCTCCAGAGGTCAGGAAAATTGGATTCTGGGTCTGGCCTAGCCAGCAACTTTGAGTGTGTGATCTAGAGCAAGCTAACATTTCTGAGTCTCAGTTTCTTCTGTGAAATAAAGATAAGTCATCCCCCAAGATTCCTCCCAGCTCTAAAATTTTTACCGCAGTATTTAGGAATAAATGCTCCTAAATTTGGAGCAACTTGTATGGAAGAAATTATACAGACATCGGAAGCTTCTTATTGAAAGTCAGAGTAATTGTGAAGCAGACTTGATGGTCCTCATACAGAAGTCCAAGGAGAAAATGATTCATTTATTTATAATACTCAACACTGGAAACATGGCAGAAAAGTCTTATGTATTAAATGAGCTCATATTAAGGAAAACAATGATTAATTATAAAAGAAGGTAATTGGATTTTTGTTTGCATGTATGTGGGTGGGTGATGAAATGTAGGTGAAGCTCAGATGTTTGAAGGCAGTGTGAGTTGTGGAAGAAAATATGACCAAACTGGAAAAACTCCCAAGTACTCTGCTAGTGCCTCTCATCTCTGAGAATCTCTTGTTTCCTTCAAAGTTCAGGTCATTGCCTACATGTGGCCTTCTTTGATTCCCTCCCCAGCTGTTTATGCCACTCTTCCCCCCAGATTACCTTTTATATTCTTACATTTGTACATTTTGTCTTTCCTGATATAATGTAAATTCCCTAGGGCAAAGACTGTTTTATTTGCATCTCAGAACCTAGGGCAGTGCCTGGCATACGCCAAAAAAATTGTAGTTTGATGGACAGCTGTTGATGGATCATACATCCATGATCTGGCCTTAACTAAGATTGGAAAGGTTGGTCACCTGTTTGGCTATGGAGCAATGATCTTATTTATTTTACCACTTCTACTCTTCAAGACCTTCTTAGTTGGAGAGGGATTGCAATCTGTATCAGCAGAAGGAGTATCCACACCAAACAAAATTACATATCTTTGAAGTAATAAGAATGCAAATTCCTCAAAAGGATTTTATTCAGTTGCTCCAGTAGCTAGCATTTAGCCCTTGAGATGCTTGCTTTGTACTTGGGGTACAGTTCCACACCCAGTAGATGCCTCCACAATGTCTTATTAAATGATTGCCTGAATCATTATCTGCTGTATTCATCTTTCCATATTGAGAGCAGCTACTTTGTTGACGATAACTTGCAGAGCTTTATTCACAGTTTGGATAATAGTCACAAAAACACCTAAACCAAGAAATGCAATCTTGAGTTCCTGTGAGATAGGCAGTTAAAACTGATGTTGAGGGGGCAGCTGGGTGGCACAGTGGATAGGGCTCTGGCCTTGGAGTCAGGAGGCCTGAGTTCAAATGTGGCCTCAGATACTTGACACTTACTTAGCTGTGTGACCCTGGGCAAGTCACTTTACCCATTGCCTAGCCAAAAAAGCGGGGGAAAACCAACTGATGTTGAAATGGGAATGCCTAGCTACCATGTTTTGATCAGTAGTAAAATGAAACATAGAAGCTTACCCTCTTCCCACCCCTGCCTGACCTCCACTCCTCTTTTTAAAGCCAATTGAGTTTTTTAAAAATAATTCTTTTGATATGGAAAAGACAAGTGGCATATGGTACCTGGGGTGGTTTATTTGTTTTGTTTTTTGTGTTTACAAGATCACAAGCTGCTTATTGGTCAATTTAATCCATATGTCCTTACCAACCTCAGGTCCAAATTTATTCTGCATTGTATTATAAAGGGATGCCAGAAATATGCTAATTCCCTAAATGTCTCTGCTTCTGCCATAAACATTTGTGACGATTGTTTACTATGCCTCTAACGTTGGCTTTACAGAGTATCAGATTCCTCTTCTCCGGTCTCCTTCGTATTCCAGTGTGCAGGTTCTATTTCTCAGGATACCAGTATTGAAGCAGGAGGCAGGTAACATATGGGGGTCAGGGTAGTAATTGAACCTGAATGAAGCTGGAGTGGGGAATGATGTCAGGGAGCAGTGAGGAAGCTAGGCACTGAAAAAAAATTATTGTTATGAATCAGACTTTCAATACCACCCACACACATGAATAGATTCTTGTTATGGCTTTATTTGTTGTGTGATTGATAGCCAGGAGAGGACTTCTCATAAGTGAATATCTCCCACTTTATCTTCAGGTACTTTGTTGCCCTTTTAATAAACATGCCTGGCATGTGTCCAGTGTGTTTGTGAGCATCCCTACAATAAGAAATCATCCATTTGGAAAGACTGGGAGACTTAAAATGATAACACTTTTCTCAGGCCTCTCAGACCCACACTCCCTTTCTCAGTCACATTCCAAGCCACCAATCTGTTTTCTCCACGGCCCTGAGGGCATTCTCTTTTCCCAGGTGGGGAGACTACCAGGAGGCCTAGAACTGTCTTGTTTAAATATCATATCTTTACATGGCACTAGTTCCCAGCTTATATACGGTCTCGCCAGTTAGATGCACCGACTTGGTGGAGCTACGGGGAGGGTGGAGGGAAGGGCTGAGTGGCGAGGGGAAGTATCTGTTACCTTTCCATGCTTCCTAAATCAAGAAAGTAAACTAGGAACAAATTTCATGGACCTATGGCCAGACCTAGCCACAAACTTGCCAGGAGGCTACTTTTAAACACACCTCCTTCACTCACATAGATTCACATTCTCTAGGCTTCCACAGTCACCTGTGTCCATCCCTTAATCACATTCACTTCCTCATAGACTTGAACTATTATTTACTTTCTCCTCATTCAACCACAGTTCCATAACACCCATATCTAAGCCCTCCTTTTTTCTTGACATACTCCATGATCAACACTCAGAGGCTGTTTGCCTGTCTGGGTCAATTTGTCTGATTACCAGGATCAGGAGAATATCCTGACCCCTCCTTTATGAGCAAGATTCCGTGGGGATAGAAATAACCAGAGGCAGTTGACAAGATTGCTTTATCTCACCTCAGTGGTTCGGATCCTATTCCCTTCTTCCTCTCCTTTTCTTTGTTCTTGTCTTATTGGCCACCTTTCTAGGAACAGGGAGAGGTGATGAGTGTGATAGCATCATGAAAGCAGACCATAGGGAGTATTGTATACAGTTGATAAGTACTCAGCCTACACCTTTCTCTTTGATGTCACCTCGGTGGTGCCAACCTTGCCAACCTTAGTAAACGCCTTTTATTCTCATGATCCTAACCTCCTCCCCTTATGAAAATTTACTCACCAAATATCCCATTCCTTTAAGGCTATACCCTCTTCTGCATGACTATGGGTCATAATCAGATTTTTTAAAAATCCTGCAAATGATCTACCTTGATGCAGTGTTATGCCTTCTAAAGAATATCTTAAGCTTCAAATGTGAGGTTCCAGGAGAAGCCTCTGAATTTCAGGCATTGCAGCAGGTACTATGGAACCCCAAAATATTGCGCCTTGTGAGTAGATGGAACCTCCTCAGCTTGAGTACTTTCGTTTGGTAAAATGTGGAAAAGCAAAATAAGAAGGTAGTTCCCAGTTGAAATAGGATAGCAGGACAATCTTGTATCTGATATTTGCCTTTCATTATTAAAGTCCCTTCTAAATTGTAAGGAACTTTTAATTTCCTTTTGCCATGGAGACTCTCCAGTGTATTGTTATATAGGTTTCGTTTTTTTTTTTTTAAAGAAATCCTTGAGATCGACAGAACAGCTTCTGTGTTCCATTGAGTTTACAATGCTTCTCAAAGTGTGTTTGATTAATGAACTGTTTATATAATTACCTAGGTTATTAAAATATATTTAGATATAAATCTTTGTGCCTTGATATCTTACCTCAATTAGATGTGTTGTTACACTTCTTAAACTATCGTTTAAGCAGTTGTGATAGCTATACCACCATATTTTTAGTTGAATGTCCAGGTTTTCAAGGAGAATCTTACTTGAATAGGGGCCAAGACATTTTAATAAAAATTTCCCAAAGCCTGATTAGTTAATAGGAAGTAGATTTCTCATTTTTGATTAACACATTAACTCTTTCTGGGCATTAGGGTGCCATTTAGTAAATTGTCTCTTCTAGTACAGTACTCTAAATGTTGCCCAAGAGGCAGGAAAGAGTTAATGCACCAACACAGTAAGCAATTTACTACCTTCTCTCCAGTAGATCAGTCGCATTATGTCAAATGTTTCCCTTTTGGTGAAAGAAAGAAAGAAGGGATGGAAGGAAGGAAGGAAGGAAGGAAGGAAGGAAGGAAGGAAGGAGAAAAGAAACAAGAAAAGAAAAAAGTTCTAATTTTCTTTTAAAATTAAATAATGTTACATGGCACTTTTTGTCAGGTGTAGTCCTTTGTTTTTGGTGGAGGGCTTGATTTTTTTTATGTAGACATTAAATGCTAGAAGTTATAATCCCTATGACTATTTGAGGAGTATTGGTATGGCGAGCTTTTCTGGGGGGGAAAAATCAGCAGAAAAATGAAATCTGTATTCCTGCCAGGAAGGCTTAGTGGGTTCAGTAGCTTTCTACATGTTCCTAAATAAGGGACTTTTGGTTGTGTCTATTTACCTTGTATAGCAAATAAATTTGAGTGCTGCATATTTCTTACTCTGTAATCAGGAAAGGTTTTGTTTTTCCAAGTTCCTAGGTCATCTTCTGGATTTTCTATTAAGTAATTCTTGTGTCTTCCACTTTTCCGTCACCAGGCAGAACTCTGTTTCATAGTTGTGGAATTTTGGTATAGTCACAACTGTAGAATAGAGAATACAATTGTATAGATTTAGAGCTGGAAAAGACTTTAGAGATAGTCTTGTATAATTCCCTCATTTTACAGATGGGGAATTTGAGGCCCAGAGAAGCTGACTGCATTTTCACAAATATTAAGTAGTAAAGCCAAGATCTGAACCCGGGTTTTCTAGCTTCTAAAATATTTACGCATAATGATGATATGAATTTTTCATTCAAAGACTGTCACTTTTATTGTGGCATTTTAATCTATCACTCAGAAAGTATTTATTAAGCACTCACCATCTTACCTAGGACTGTCCTAATATCTGGAGTTATGGTTATATGTGGCAATGACACTTTCATTTATTTCATCTTCTAAGATTATTGTATTCCATAATTCTGACATTTACAGGCTATATGATCTTTGGCAACCAACTTAGCCACTTTGTGCTAAAATGCTGCAAAATGAGTGTAATCATTCTTGTTCCACCTTAACCTTAAAACATTTGGAAAATGTTTAATTGGTTTATTGGAAGGCATGTAGTTTAATGAGAAGCACCGGACTTGGCAACATGGGACAGTTCAGTAGCTCTGACACTGACCAGCTGTATGATGTGTCAAAGTCACTAAATCTCTCTAAGCTTTAGTTTCTTTCTCTGTGAAATGGGAATCATTGTTTTTCTATTACCCATCAAACTGGATGTTGTAAGCAAAGTACTTTGTAAACCCTTAAAACAGTGTATATGTGCAAGTTATTATATAGTATCAACCCAGAGAATGTTGACATCAAAAGAGGGAAGTTGGGGGCAGCTAGGTGGCACAGTGGATAGAGCACTGGTCCTGAAGTCAGGAGGACCTGAGTTCAAATCCAGCCTCAGAGAAAACACTTGACAGTTACTAGCCGTGTGACCCTAGGCAAGTCACTTAACCTCAGTTGCCTTTAAAAAAAAAGAGGGAAGTTGGTGAGTTATTGCTATTGTTATTTTTAAACTATTTCCAGTTTATCAACAAAGACATGGAAAAGTTTTCAAAGGCCAATGAGGGCATTTTCAGTAATAGACCCAGAAGAGAATTTGTACTTTTTTATTAAATAGCCCGTAGTCTAGCTAGAAAGGGAAAAATAACAGATGAGAAGCTAAGACATGGTATGGTGTAGTGGGGAAAGCATTGGATTTAGAGAAAGAAGCCCTGGGATCAAATGCTGACTCTCCTACTTATGACCCGTATGACCTTAGACAGTTAACTTCACTTCCTTATTGTCCTTCTGTTGTTTCAGTCACGCCCAATTCTTTTTGGGGTCTTGGCAAAGTACTGGAGTGGTTTTCTATTTCCTTCTCCAGCTCTTTTGACAGATGAGGAAAATGAGGCAAAACAGGATGAAGTGACTTGTCCAGAGTCACACAGCTACTAAGTGTCTGAGGCTGGATTTGAACTCAGGTCTACCTGACTCCAGGCCTAGTGCTCTATCCACTGCACCAATTAGCCAGCTGCCACGTGGTTTCTTCTTCAGATGAAAATGGGAGGCGAGCTAGATGATCACTAAGATTCCACGGCAATGTATACTGACTATAATTGCAAGGACAAGGGAGGCATTTGCAGAGGCTGGGGGAGTTGGGGGAAGATATGGTGGAGGCAGCACTTAAAACCAGACTTTAAATGTAGTGAGTGTTCATTTGGGCAGAGGAGAACGTGAGGGGAACTGCATAAAGCACAAATAGTAGGTGCCCAGAGTAGGTGCCTAATAAATATAATTTGGAGGTTGGAAAATTTGTGGCATAGTAGTGAGGAACTTGACCTTACCACTGCAGAGGAAACAGCAGGAAATAAGTTTATATGGGTGGGCTGGGATCCAGTTATATTCTGTCCTTGTAACTGAATTGTAAAAACAGCATTCATCCCTACTTGGGACGGAAATTGTTTTCTTCAGTGGTGCAATTGAGTGGAATTCAGTGGTGCCATTGAACTTGGGATTGGGATATCTGGATTTGAATCCTAGCCCCAGCATGTCATCATGTAGAAAATGCTGATGATCACATTATACTCCCCGTCTCATAAGGTTGTTGGGAGACTCTACCATTCCGTAATGAATAGGGATCATTAGCTGTCATTCTTAGACAGCAGAAGAGTGTAAATTGATCACTTTCATTTGCTCTGGGCACTGTATAGTCTGCAGTTCCACTCTTTTGCCCCCTGGAAACTTTTTTGCACCGTTCAGGAGAAGTGCTAAATTGAGTCGCCATGTTAGATTAGTATGTGGAAACTAATGAATCCTCAGGTGATACTAAGAGATTGGTGAATGAGAGCATCAGTAAGTGAAAACCAGTTGCTTTGCTAGATAGTATCGTGTTTCAGATGGGAGAACTTCTAGAAGATGTCAAGGCATTCCTAAATAGGACAGTGCCCCTAAATCCCCTTAAGTGTGTTGAGAGCCTAGTAGCCTTCCCAGCCCAGAGCAATATGTCAAAATATGGACTCTAAAGATCATAGATTGAGAGCTAGGAGGGAACTTAGAAACCATGGAGTTTAATCCTCTTATTTTATAGATGAGGAAACTGAGGTTTCAAATAGGTTAAGGGCAGGAAAGTAATGTCTTACAAGACATTTCATCCCAGTTCTACAGACTCCAGACCCACTGAACTTGCCACCTGAATCATGCTGCTTCCTCCAAAGGAGAGGTTAAAAAGAAAAAAGGGAAAAGCTGAGAACCACATAGAGTATTTTTATTTATATGGTGTGCATTTGGACCTGTTGTTATTACAGCTCTTCTGCTCTGCTTTCATAAAGCTTTCCCCCAGTAGATTCAGTAGTTCACGTCTTTATGCCATTATGATGAAATTTACATCCTAATAGCCTTGTAACTCAGTCTTCTATCAGTGTGGTCTTGTTCTAACAGTAGGGCTGCTTGACTCCTGAATAGGAATGTCACAAGTAATGCCTCTATTGGCTGTCTCAGTCAAATAGCTGCCAATATTTGTGCCATGCTTTTCAGCTTCTGGGAAGGTTCAGTTAGAAATCTTGTGAGGTTTCTGAGCGGCTGATGGCAGCTCACCAGCAGGTCAGAGGACCAAGCCCTGGCTGCTAATGTGAGGGGGATGGGAAGGCACACAGTCTTTTTTCTTCTGGTGGAGAGAGAGAGAGAGAGAGAGAGAGAGAGAGAGAGAGAGAGAGAGAGAGAGAGAGAGAGAGAGAGAGAGAGAGAGAGAGAGAGAGAGAGAGAGCTGCTCTGATATTTTACTTGCTGGGAGTACTTCAGTGCATAACAGTCACACATACACACATGTGCCAGCTGTGTGTGTGTGTGCACATGCGTGCTGCGTGCCGCCGCCCCCCCCCCCCCCACCATACAGCTTGTTTATACTCCAGTACTTAACATAGAACGCCTCTTCTCTGGCTCTAGCCTGTTCCCACCCACAATATCAGATGCTCCTGTGAAATTAATCATAACTTAAATCCTATATTCTCAAAAATGCCCAAGCATTCTTTTTATTCCTATCCTAACCCCCAGGTATAAGAAAACATGTTTTAATACTCACAATGATAAAATTATATCTTCATTTCACAGGAGGGAAAATTTTAGGTTCTTGATTTTATCCCAGGTTATCCATTCTTCCATTCATTTTCTTTTTTTAAAAAAAACATATTTTTTAATTTTTATATCACCTTCATTTCCTAATGTGTCCCTCCCTCTGTCCTAGCTAAAAATTTATGCCTTAGAACAGAGAATGAAAGGAGCGGGGAAATCAGTCCAGCAAAATTAGCCAATGTAACATTAGAGCCCGGCAGTGTTCCATATCCGTAGTCTTTTTATCTTTGTTAAAAAAAGGGGGGGGGGAGACACATTGGCATATCTTTTCCTTTGGGGTTGTGTTTGATTACTATAAGTGCACAACATTTATGTTCTTTCCCTTTACATTTATACAGATTATGTATGTTATTTTTTCCCTGATTTTGCTTATTTCTCTGTATATGTTCCTGTATCTTGACCCAGTTCTGTATTTTTTCCTGGCTGTTTACAGATCGGTAATACTCTATTCCTTTTGTGTATCACAGTTTGTTTAGCCACTCCTTAATGAATGGGCATCTGCTGTGTCTCTGTTTCCTTATGTACCGCCACTTTCATAGAATAAAACAAAAGGAAGTTAGAGTTGGAACCACATCTAATACAATATCTTATTTGAGGAAACTGTTACCCAGAAAGATTACCTGGCTTACAGAAGATCACACAGCTAGTTAATTATGGAGTAATTATTAAGCACTAAAACTCAGCTTGCTTGATTGTCAGGAGTCTTTCTACTATATCACTTTTTTTTCTGGAATGAAAGAACTTCTGTAAATGACCTCTGTGGCATGGGAGGGGAAGTTTAGTCTAATTTGAAACAATTTATAGAGTGACACATTGTCAAATCAGAAATAATTTTCCCTTATTTGCTAGTCTTGACCTCTATTTCAAGTAGAATCATAAAATGTTAAAGGAAGAAGGGGCTTCAAGAGTCATATATAGTTCAGTCCCTTCATTTTACAAATGCAAAAACAAACCTAGAGAGATGAAGTGAATTTCCTAAGGTCACACAGATAGCAAGCAGAGCTGCTGATACCAGATCCAGTACTCTTTCTGCTATACCACGTTACCTTTCTGACACTATTAGAATCCTGGAGAACTCTTGCAAGGTTCAAAATATTAGCTTCAATGGGTCAATGATCTCGTCTAAGTAAGTCTATTCCCTCCCTCCCTCCCTCAGTGCAGTTTTTGACCCATTAGCATACTGTTCTCTTGAGCAGTAAGTCTTGTTTATGTTTTTTATAGATCCTCCATGAAGGATATATCAGCATATTGGAGCCCTTCCTCTAGGATTTAAAAACAAAACCAAAAACATTTCATGGGTACCAATGGAGAGGTCAAGTTATTTATTCATTATCCCTTGCTCTCATTGTGTGATTGGCCCTCCCTCTTTACCGATCAGGTATTTTTAGAATGATAACCCTGATACCACTTCTTGGTCATAGATAGTCATGGGAAATATGTGTATAGCCTACTTGTCCCCACCATTCAACTAACTCTCCATTGACATTTGATCTTTTTGGGAGTTGTGGTATTTCACGATTTGATTGGAACAAACCACCAAAGTCTATCCTCAGGAATTTCTTAACTGCACTTAGTCAACAGATTGAGTACGAACCAGCCTTTTCTTCTACCATCGTAAACCTGGAAATAAATTCTGTCTGTCTGTCTCTCTCTCTCTGTCTATTCTCTCATATATGCACATACACATACATATGTTATGTATATGTATAGACACACATATATACACAAACACACATACAAATTCTGTGTATATATGTATACATACACATATATAGCGTATATGTATATAGTATACTTATGTGTGTATTTGCATCTTCTTTGTCTCTCTTTTATATAGGATGTCTGTCACATCAAGTCCAAATCCCTAATGACATGTTTCAAGGTGCTTCACCAGTTATGCACACCTCCTTCATCTTTTTGCGTTAATGTTCTGCATCAACTCTCCACTTCAGCCAAACAGACTTCCATAGCATTCCTAATATATATATATACCTGGATTAACCTTCTCCCTTCATCTTTGTATCTGCCCTTCTGTCATCACACTATCTCTTTCCTGTCTTCCACATAAAACAGCATCTCTTATTATTTCCTAAATCTTTATTATAGTTTGTACAATACTTATATTACGAAGTCTTCTCTCACTTCTATACTTACTTCTGGTCAGTGGAAGCAAGTAACATGACCTCTGAATACGTGTGTAGGGAAGTAGGTAGGTAGGTAGCTGGGGGGGGGGAGAAAGAGAGAGATCATCCACTCAGTCAACAAGCATTTATTAGGAGCTTCCTGTGTGCCAGGCATTGGGCTAAGTGAATGCTGGTGACACGAAAAAAGGGCAAAAAACATTCCCTGCCTCAAGGAGCTAACCATCTGTTGGGGGAGACATACAAATAACTATCCATTCCTGTTGTATGTATGTGTATATGTGTGTGTGTGTGTATATTTTCAGTGCAAAAGAAATCTCAGCAAGAACAATTATGAATAATCATTTATTTATTTTTCATTTTCTACTTTGAGGGGTACAGTTCTGTTTGTGTTGGAATCAGCTAAACCCAGTTGTCTGACTATTAGATCTACTCCATTTTTTATAACTTTTCCTACCCAACAGTACAGTACCCACATTAGGTTCTTATTAAATGTTGACAACAGCCCACAAGCAGATCGAACTCTACCAAAACCAATGGGCAGCTTGCTCCAACTTTTGTACCTAGCTACCTTAGCCAGGCTGTGCATTGTTGGTATTCTGTGAAGGGTGGCTGAATCAGATGTGTCTAGTAGTTAATACATTCATCCATGTTGTAGAAAATGCAATAATCAATTATCTCACTTCCCTCAAGGATTTATTTCATCATTTCCTTTGGAATTGAAGCTTTCTAAGCATTTGCCAATTTGTTTTCCAACAAGCAGCTGTACATCCCTTGGTCAGTGTTGGAAATCTTTAGGACTTAAGTAGCAAAAAACCATAAGCAAGCCAAACTTCAAATATTAGGGAATATTTTCTGAATACAGCTTTCCACGTAGAAGTATATCTTTTGTTTATTTAAGCAAAACCTAAAGGGCTCAAATGTGAGTACTTTAGTGATGAGCCAGCCATAGAAGAAAACTTTCTATGAAACCAGGGACATGATCACCAGCAAGCTATAGGTAGTACGGTACCTCCAGGGTTATTTGAAAATAGAACCATGAGTACTGTGATTAATTTTTAATATACTATCTAAATTTCCCTGGAAGCACTGTTATACCAACTTTGTGTAGCCATTTAAGCATATGATTGTATATTGTTAAAACCGCATCAAAACTGAGAAAAGTTAATAAGAGTCTTTTAAAATTAACCTATTATGATAAGAGTATTGTGCTTCTAAGATCATTCTTATTAAGAGAAAGCTCTAAGTCATGTTTATAGACCAACTGTCTCTTTAAGGTAGAGTTGATCTTTTAGGTTAAAAACTCTGGTCTTTAAAGCAAAGCAATTGTCTCTGCAGGCAGAAACCCATGTGATTTTCTTCAGTGCCCAAATGAGAGAATCTGTTGTGAATCTTCCACAGGTAGAATTTAGAAATGTGGAGAAGGATATAGAACGCTTTCAACTATGTCTTTTACAGAACCCTGTGGGTTCTTTGGACAGAAGTTCCTAGGCAATAAAGAGTTGTAGCACTAAAGATTATTTTTAAATGTAATTTAAATTTTTAAATAATTTAATGCAAGTTCTGTTAAATCTATTCATGTATCCAGTCTGCTCTGCATCTGAGTATTGAGAATTGTCAGTTCAAGGATAAAAGTGACCCTGGGCAGATCACTTAATCTCTGCCCGCCTCAGTTTCCTCATGTATAAAATGAGGATAAAGATAGCATCTACTCCTCAGAGTTGTTGTGAGGACAAAATTTGATACTGCTTGTAAAATACTTTGTAAACCTTGGGAGCAGGTAGTCAAGGGGGAGAAGTAATAAGCATTCATTTATATACTTCCAACTGCATGTCAGGCACTGTGCCAAGTGCTATTTTTTTTTAACAAATATTTTTACAATGATCTCATTTGATCCTAACAACAGTTATTTGAGATTGCTGTCTGGTCATTTTCAGTTGTGTCTGACTCTTTGTGACCCCATCTGGGGTTTTCTTAGCAAAGAAACTAGAGTATGCTTTTCCTTCTTCAGCTCATTTTACAGATGAGGAAGCTGAGGCAAACAGGGTTAAGTGACTTGTCCAGCGTCACACAGCTAGTAAGTGTCTGAGGCCAGATTTGAACTCATGAAGATGAGTCTTCCTGACATCAGGGCCAGCCCTCAGTCCATTGCACCACCTATGTACCCTGCCCTTTGAGGTAGGTGCTTTTATTTTCCCCCTTTTACAGTTGAGGAAGTTGAGGCAGGCAAAGGTTAGGTGACTTGTCCAGGGTAATACAACCTGGAAATATCTGAGGTTGTAGTAAAACTCTAATCTTCCTGACCCCATGCTCTATCCACTGCACTTTCTGGCAACTTCAAACAGTCTTAAAGCACTCTGTATATAAATGCTAGTTAACAACAACAACAGTAACAGCAACAGCAAAAATAATGTACATTTATATGTGGTTTAATGGAGAGAATGCAGGACCCAAAGTTAGAAAGATCTGAGTTCAAATCCTACCTCAGACACTTTCTAGCTATGAGTCTGATCAAGTCATTTAACTTCTCCCGTTCTCACTTTTTTTGTGGGTAAAATGGAAGTAATGATAATAACACCTGCCCTGACGAGGTTATTTTGAGAACCAAATGAGGTAATATTTGTAAAGCATTTTGCTCACCTTAAAGTACTATTTAAATGCTAGCTCACATAAGCTGTTGTTTCTGTACTATTTTTAGGTTTACTTTGTATACACAACTCTCCTCTGAAGTAGGGATTGCAGTTATTCCCATTTTATACCTCAGAAAACTGAGACCTAGAAAGTTAGAGTGAGTTGCCTGCAGACCAAAAGCAATGAAGTGTGGGAACTGAGACTTGAACCTAGCTCTTCAGACTCTAAATCCAGTGCTCAGTTTTAACCTCACACTGGTTTTCTTTTCCTTGTTCAAATTATTGCTGGGTCACTTGTGAGATACTGTACAACTTAATTTTGTCCTTTATTCCTGGCACAAAATGCATTTTAATTCATCTTCAACATATTAGGTCATGAAAGTGAATGGAAAAAAGTTAGCCTGCAGTTGATGGGATAATCCGAAGTACTCATTCAGACTTTTATAGCATCATCCCAACTTGGGGCTCTTAATAATTTTGCTCTCTGCTATCTGACATTTCTACAGGTTTTATGAAGTTTAGTTCTAGGCTCTGGGAAGGGGAGAAAACTCCTGGATGAGAATGTAAGGTACTTTAGAACAACAGAAGTCTATGGTAGACAGCCTCATAGAGCAGGAAATATGATACCTGGGCACGCTAGCCAAATATTTTTGTTGTTACCCTAAGTATAGTAGGAAAAAAGAAAACATTTAACGAACCAAATTCTGACCATTAAATGAGAGAGCATACTCTTGGAACTGAAATCCTGTAAGTTAGTGGGAAATAGGAGATTCTTCTCCCAACATTTCCCTTCCTACAGATGGGAGTCTGTTTCTCTTCAGATGACGTGTCATACAGATTGGCCCTTCATTCCCAGAGCTTTTGTTAAGTGCCTGCCCCGTGCCAGACGCTGTGCTCAGTACTGCAGATGCAGACAGGAAGCAAACAGTCTTTGCCCTCTGGGGGTTTGCGTTCTATTGATGGGGAAAAGGATTGCACAAGAATGCAAAAGATTGACAAATTAATTTCTGTGGGACACTAAGGAAAGGAGGTGATAAGTAAGGCCTTTTGCAGGAGGTAAAACAAGTTGAATCTTGAAGAAAGTTAGAGAATTCAAGTAGGTGTGGGTGGGAAGGGCTTTCATTGTGGGCACAGGAACAGCCCATGCCAAGGCATGGAGACAGGGGAACATTGTATAAGTTAGCCAGTATGGCTGGAGCATCGAAGGTATATGGGGAGTTCAGCACAGTAAGGCTTGGAAAGGTGGGCTGGAGCCAGATTGTAAAGGACTTCAAATGCCAAACACAGGAGTTTCTATTTTCTTAAATACTTTATCCACTGGGAACTTTTTTTTTTAAAAACAAGGAAAGGACATGGTTAGACCTGTACTTTAGGAATACCATTTGCTTTGTTATTGTTGTTGTTCAATTGTTTTCTAACTCTTTGTGACCCAATTTAGGGTATTCTTGGCAAAGATACTGAAGTGGTTCGCCATTTCCTTTTCCAGCTCATTTGACAGATGAGGAAACTGAGGTAAATGGGGTTAAGTGAATTGCCGAGGATCACACAGCTAGTAAGTGTCTGAGGCCATATTTGAACTCAGAAAGATGAGTATTCCTGACACTGGGCCTGGCACTCTGAGCACTGTGATGCCACCTAGCTACCCCACCATGCTTTTTACCTATAACAGGTACGTTAGAGGTGGGCTAAACTGGAGGCAGAGGGACCTGTTAGTAGGTTATTTTCATAGTCTGTACTTGCCAAGAGATGATGAAGGGGGGTGGGTGTGTGAGTAGGGACAATAATTAATATAAGGGTTGGGGTGGAGGTAGAATTGACACAATTTGGCAAGTGATCAGATATGTAGAGAGAGGAAGAGGAAGAATTCCAGATGATTTTGTGAACTTGGGTAATTTGAAGGAACCGTTGTGTGTGTGTGGTTTTTTTTTTTTTTTAACAATTCTGTTTCAGAGAAATAAGGAACCTAAAAAGAGAGATTTAGGGGTAGGTAATAGTTTTTCCATGATGATTTGTGGTGCGTAAGAGATATATAATTGGAAATGTTCAGTACACAGTTGGTGATATAAGACTGGAGTTCAGAAGAAAGACTAGCACTGACGACTCAACAATCCTCTTCATAGAGGTGGTCATTAGACCCATCAGAGCTGATGAGCTCACCAAGAGGGATGGTGTACAGAGAAGAGAAAGCCCAAAACATAGTACACTGTGTGGCAACAGCCACACAGAGGGGTGACCAGTGGGTGATGTTGTAGCAAAGAATTTTAAGAAGGGATGAGCAGGGAGTGGGAGAAGAATGTGGAGAAAGAAGTATCATGAAATCCCTGAAAAGAGAGGTTTCTAAGAGGAAAAGGTGCTTAATGCTGACCTTGGCTTTAGAAAAGCCAAGAAGGAGGAGGCAATAAAGAGATCATTGGTCGCATTGGAGACAACCGTTTCAGTTGAGTGAGAATCTTGGAAATCCTATCATAATAGAGAAGGAGAGGATAAAAAGTAGAGGCAAGGTATATAGAGAGCCATTTTCTAACAACAACAAGCATATTTTAAAGCTTTACTATATCCTAGGCATTGTGTTTAGCTGTGAAAGGAGGAAGATAAGATGATAGTTTGAGGGCATGGCAGGGTCAAATTAAAGGTTTTTTGGGTTTTTTTCCCAGGACTTAGGCATGTCTCTTTTAGGAAGAAGAAAAAGAAGCAAGTGGACAGGGAGAGACTGAAAATTATAGTGTGGGGGATCATCAAAGGGGTGAGATGACGGAAGGGACAAGAGCAAATGGCAGGAGAAGAGCTACCTTGTTATCGGAAGCTGAACGAGGAGGAGAAAATTGAACAATGGTGTCAAGGGAGTTTTGAATTATAGAATTAGTCACACAAGAAAATCACAGTGATTGGAAGGGACCTGACCAATCATCTCGTCCATCCCCTCATTTTATGGATGAGTAGACTTAGGCCAAGTCATATTACTTTATTGTTTTTTGACTCCCTTCCCCCCAAAAGGATTACCAGTTCATTCATGTGACTTACCTCCAAAGAACCTTCAGCTGTTTCTGTATCATATCCACAGTTAAAAGATCTGTGAGTGTCAAGTAGCCTGCAAGAGGAGCTTCATAACTTGCTTTGGAGACAGTTCCCCAAAAAAGATTCCAGAAATGCCTTTGAACTCTAGCCACATTTCTGGCTAAGTATTTGGTCTCCACAAATTACCAAGCATGTGCCTTTTTAAGTTCCCTCATTACTTGACTCACCTCCTAGTGCTTACTGCATTTAAAAGAGACACAAGTAACCAAACTTTTGGTTCCAAATGATCTCCCTTTCTCCCTACTCTGCTTTCCTACTCCCTCCTGTTGCTCACTGATCACTTTCCTGATCCCTCCAACTTCTAGTGCCCTGCCTTCTTAATTACCTTGTATTTACTTTGGATGTATGTAGGTGTAAATGTTATATTTATGCTGTACAGATTTTTTATGAACTTGTCTCACCCATTCGAACATAAACTCTTTGGAAAAAGGGATTGTTTCATTCTTTGTAGTTGTCTCCCCAGTGCCTGGCATAGCACATAGTGCTTAATAAATACTTACTGATTGATTGATTTCAAGGAGCTGGACGTGGCACCAAAGAGTCTTTTAGGTTAACACATTGTTTGGGTCCACAGGGTTAAGAACATGTTGTCAGGAATAAATTAGTACAAATGAAGATGTCCAAAAACTCCAAGACAGTCTCCCTCTCTTTATTCCTCTATTTTTGTTAGCAGTTTTGTTCAGAAACTTTTTTTCTGCTTTCCTAAGGGGAGTTTTAGTCACTTGGTCAACAAGCATTAAGTGCTCCTGGTGTTCCAGGTAAAATGCTGAACATAGAGGTTGTAAAGAAAGAGAAAAATACCATGTGTTCTAATTGGGGGACAACATGCAAGTAGCTATGTATGGTACAAGATGTATACAATGTAAATGGGAGGTGATCTCACAGAGATTGGAGGTAGTCTCAGAGAGAAGGGGAGTTTTCTTGAAAACTCCTGTCATTTAATCTTATTCTCCTACTGTTTTATCCTTGGTTCCTTCTCTTGGAGACTTAGTAGATGAAGGTCAGAATAGTCTGAGGTAGCTCAGTCTGGTGGAAAGAGCTTGGCGGTAGAAGTCGGCCGTCGGTTTGAATCTCAGCTCTGCCATTAACCAGCAGTCTGACCTTGTGCACGCCCTTTTGACCTCCATGATCGTCTACCTTCTAATCTCTAAACTAAAGGAGTTGGGCTTGATGGTCTTCAAGGTACTTTCCAACCCTAGCAGTCTGTGTTGTCAATGGCATGCTTCTACAGACTAGCATTTTTTTTTTCTAGAGAGGGAAGAAAAAAAAAAGAAACCTACAAACACAGAGAAGTCATCTGAAAATAAGCATAGTATACACAGTATAAATCAGATGTTTCATCAAGGGTGACAGGCAGTGCTTTCACTGCAAACAGCCCTTTAGAAGCAAGGCAGAGCTCACTCGGAAGGAATATTTCAGAAGAAAAGACAAGATTTCAACTAAACGAGACTCAGGTGTCAGTCTGGGTTTGGTACAGCAGCCCACTGTAGAGAAAGAGCTAGGCTGTCTCCCTGTAATATCAGCTGAGACATCCTCTTCCGCAAGAAGCTTTTCCTGGTGCCCCCAGATGCTCGTGCCTTGCCTCTAAGATCACCTTCCATCTACTCTGTATGCCCTGGTCCTCTTCAAGAGCAGAGGATGAACGACAACTTGACTTCTACTTCTCTGTTTACCTACATTTTGTCTTCTCCTTAGAATGTAAGCCCATGGTGGGCAGCACTGTTTGGACTTCTGCTTTGTTACCCCCAGCATTTAAGAGAGTTCCTGTGAAATAGTAAGCACTTAATATATGCTTGCTGTTTGATTGATTGACAAGTCACAGACAGAGCCAGGACTAGAAATAAATTGCTAGGTAGGCAGTTGCCTAGGACACTCTGAACGTGGGAGGATGATTTGTGTCTAGGAAGACTGCCATGCTTTTTAATAGTAATACTTCTAAATGTATATATTTCAGTTCTAGAAGATTCTCTTCCTTATGATATGAAGATATTTCATAATGAACCAAGTTGTGTATACTACAGTAAAGCTTCAGGTAAACGGAGGACAGTATAAGTAGGAAGGGAAATAAACATTGTAACTGCGTCGGACACCTACATTTTGAAGTCTGGCTTTGGTCATAGGACTTACTGTCAGGATCAGACGGGAAACAAACAAACCAGGAAAAAAAAAACAACCAAACCGGAAACAAATCAGAAATGAGAGTGACTTAACATGTAGTCTGAAAGAAAAAAAACAAACAGGAAGCAGGCAATCCAAGGAATTACCAACAATGTGTTACTCATTTACAAGGAGGGAAGATAACTCTGTCATCACATTCCGCAAACCTCTTGGGCTACTGTTGTTCAAGTGAGCCCGTCACTAGAGGGTAAAATGACACTGTAAAATTTTCCATTTTAATACCTTGTTGTCAGTGTATGTTAATGCTGTGGGTGAAGCACTTTCTAAATAGAGGTACGAGGCATTAATCTTACTTGGTTTTCAGACACAGTGCTCCACCTATGGGTGGGACGATGTTCCAGTTAGTAATTCTCCCCCCACCCCCCCAAACTGTTCAGTTTTTAAAAAGGTTTTACATACTAACATTATGATTCTACTTGAATAGGAGCCTACATAAAATTGTTTCTCTTTATTAGTGGCCTTTTTTATTAGTATTATTTGGAACACCAGCTGAGATAATTTAATCCTTATGGTGGTAGTGAGGTGGGTTTTTTCCCCAGGTATAATTGTCTGGCTCTATACTTAAGAATCAAAATGTCTTTCAAAATATATTGCTTAGGAGTGCAAGCATTTTTTTTAAAAGATTCATAGTTTTGAAAATTTATCATGCAATAGAATTAATTATAAATGTTTCCCAATGACCAAATTAAGAGATAACTATAAATTATATGTGGCCCTAATGCTGTAGATCCTTAACATTGCTTCTTTTCTGTATTTCTTTCTGAGGTAAATAAGTAGTGTACTGTTCCTGACAGTAGTCAGGTATATAAAGCTGTCAATAAATTTTACGTTTATAAAGAGATACAAATATTCATATGCAAATAGTATCATAGATATAAATAATATCACAGAACACAGCGATCATTCCAATTGTCATCCAAATGTCTGAAAAGAAATTTGTGCAGTTCGCATGAAATTACTTCCTATTTCCATAAATATCTTTCAAGACTCTATTCAGATATCTACTTTGTGAAACCTTCTGTAACTATTCCAGGCCACAAAGTTGCCCTCCTTTTCTGAATTCCTGTAGGACTTATTGTATGTTGGTATTCACGTATGTTGGCACCACCATAAAGTTGGCCACCAGGTAGTCAAGCTTATGGCCACAGCAGTTCATGGAGCCATCTGTTAAGGCATTTATGTCTAGAAGAGTTGTTGTGTCAGGGGCAATGGGCCATCTCCAGTTGTCCTGATCTGAATCTGGCCACTGGACCCAGGTGGCTCCAGAGGAGAAAGTGAGGCTTGTGACCTCGCACGGCCCTCCCTCACTTAAATCCAATTCACTTACAAGTCTTGGCATCATCTTTCTGATGTCATGGTCCTCTTCAAGAATAAAGGACAAACCATACAACGTGTTTGAAGGCCAAGAAGTATTCTTAGAGATGGAATCAAAGATCTTTTGAAGTATTGAAATTATTTGACAGTTCTACCATTAATGTATCCTTGTTCCAAATGGATTACAGTTTCTTGAGAGTCACGGATGTATCATATGCAGCCTTGAAGTAATAAGTTCAATCTAAAGGAACTATGGTAGAGCTATATACAACAGAACTACTTAGGAATCAACTATTTGCACTGCACAGTGATGGATGATTGGGTGAGGATAAGCAGGTATAGCTATAGATTTGGTAGGAACCTCAGAGGCCATCTTGCTGGAACCTGTAGTCTGTGATTGAAAAAAAAATTTTTTTTGAAAACTGTATTTCAGTATAATTGGTTTTCATTGTAATCCTGTGTATTTTATTTTACAATGCATGGAACGCTATATCTGAAGTTAGGACAGCATGCATACAAAAATGACTTCAGACACAGACTAATTGTATTATCCTAGGCAGGGCACTTAACCACTTTCTGCCTCAGTTTCCTCAAGTGTAAAATGGGGATAACAATAGCACCTACCTTACAAGGTTGTTATGAGGATAAAATGAAATAATATTCGTAAAGTACTGGGCAAACATTAAAGTGATATATAAATACTATTATTGTAAAAACATTATTCTCAGAAGGGGGGTCCATAGGCTTCACTAAACTGTCCAAAGTGATCCATGATACAAAAAATGGATAAGAGGATCTCATCTAGTTTAACCCCTTTATTTTACAAATGAAAAATTTGAGGGTCAGGGAAGTTAAGTGGTTTACTTAAGGTCCCACAGCTATTAGGCACCAGAGTAGCATTGGAACTTAGCTTTTCTGACTCCAAAGCCCTTGCTTTTTCAATTGTGCCACTTTGTCTTTGAGGATTTAAAAATATTGTATGATTGGGTGACAAGACATCAGAATCTGGTAAGTGCGGAGGAGCAATGTGATGTTGAGAAATCATTTCTAGCTGAGGCGGGTCACAGGAGGTTTCATGAAAAAGTGGTAATTGAAGAATGGAGAGTATATTAAGAAGTGAGATGAGGAAGAGCATATTCTGTGTCGCCTGTATGGCCTAACTTGGGCAAAAATGGGAAAAATGCAGGAAAACTTGGGAGGGGTTTTAGGAGTTAATGAATAATATAATTTGACCAGGTAGAATATGTAAGAAAAGACTGGAAAGGTCAATTGGAACCATTTGGTAGACAGCTGTAAATAGTTAAAGACCTTTGGACTTTATTGAGTAGTTAGTTCAGAGGCAATGTCACTTACTGATAAATAGAGTGATGTCATCAAACAGATTTGTGAATTAGGAAGATCATATTCGCAGGAATGTGAAGGCAGGATGGATTGGAAGGCGAAGATAGTGAAGGCATAGACCTGTTAGGTGTAGATTTCAGTGGTCCAGAGATAAATAAAGAGGATCTGAAGAGTAAGAATGTTGACAGTATGAATGGGGGGAGGGGAGGAGGGAGTGAGACACATTTTTCAACACTGAACTTGGTTTTAGAGTGGATGTGTGGGACAAGTAAGACTGTAACCTGCTGTGGATTAAGTGTGAATGCTTTTTGTCATTTGTTTTGAGATACTGTCCATTTTCATGAGCTCACAGATTCTTAGGAAATATCCATTTCTTCTACTTACGTATATGTCTTAAATATTATTCACAGATTTCCTTTGGTTCTTTATAGCCATTAAGAGGAAGTCCAAGGTGACTGAGATTTCAAACATGGAGAATGAACTTAGAGAATACTATTAATAAGAAAGGAAAATGTCACAAATAAGACTCAATGCAGGTGAAAAGATGATGAGTTCAGTTTTGGATACATTGAGGTACCAGTACCTCTAGGTGGAAATGTTCAATAGACAATTGGAAATTTAAGTCTGGAACTCTGGGTTATATTCAGTTTGACTCTATAAACATTTATCATAAATGTAGATTTAGAAATCATCTATAACAATAGGAGTAGATAATTCAGTAGTGAGAGAAGACTAGGGTCTGAACCTAGAGAAAATCTACATTAAAGAAGTAGAAAGGCTAACGAAGGATACAGAAAAAAAGAAATGAGAAAGCTAGAAGGGAAGTCATGCAATAGCTGTATTAGGGAAGCCAGGACAGTTGACTCCCTGAGAGAAGAGTGTTAGAGCGAGTATGGTTAAGGAATGTTAAGGTTTTTGTGTTTTTAAAAAAGGTAACTGATGTTGGACATTGAGTTGCCTTTTATGACCTTTGAGAGGTCAATTTTTGTAGAATGCTCAGGTTAGAAGCTCCATTACAAGGAGCTAAGGAAAAAGTCAGTGGTAATTAAGCGGAATTGGGAAGTGTAGACTTGATTCAACAAGCATAACAGGGAAAGGGATGATGAGAAAAGAAATGAAAATTTGAGTTTATTGAAAGGTTGAAGGAAGAATATTTTGTTTGTTTCAAAAAAGAAAATTTGAATATGTTTGTAGGCAGGAAAAAAGGTACTGGAAAGGATGAAGATACAAGAAAGTGAATACCATAAGAAAACACAGAAGAGGTAACATTCAAGTTTTTAAAGGGCTGTCAGATGGAAGAGTGATAATGCTGCTTGACTCTGGAATATTGAACTAGAAACAGAGAATGGAGGTTTCATGGAAGCATTTAAGGCAGAATCTCTTAACAGAGCTGCCCAGAAGTGGAATAGACAGCCTCTGGAGGTTGTAGAGTTCCTCTGCCCTGGAGATTTTCAAGAGGAGGCAGGACGAACGTAGGTCAGTAATGGTCTAGAGAGATTCCTGCTTAGTTACAAACCCCTGAGTACAGGATCTGTGAGTTTCCTTCTGATTTCAAAAGTCTATGATTCTGCTTTTTTTTTAATTTTTTAAACATTTGATGCAAGTGACCTCTGCTGAAACCAGTTTAGTGTACCAGATTTCTCTGTATTGGGAACATACATGTTTCACAAAATAAATGTCTTCCTAGTTATTTCTTAATTCTTGATTAATTCTTATGAGCAGGCAGGGATCTTGAACTATGCCTACTTGCAACTGCCTATTTGTTCAGTAGGACAATGAAGTATGATAAAACAGAAGAATCGTGCAGGTGCGTGTATGTTTGCTTTGCAAACGTTTCTGCCTGCTTAGTCCAGAACAAACAGTGATTTCTGAATTTTAGACTTTTAGAATCATCCGTTGAAGAAAATCAGAGTACAATTTAATGAGGTTTATAGCTAAATCTTGGAGGAGCCATGTCAAATTTCTGCTTATAGTTACTTTGTCTCATCATACTTTAGAACTGTTTACTGAATCATTTGGTTGCTGTTATCAATTTAAATAGATCTATATTATTGGTGTTTCTTTATATTAATATTTTCATAATAAAATAGTGAGGACGTGATCTGTCCCTTGTACATTATTTTGACCCATATTTGAAATTGTGTTTTTTTTTTTTATTTTTTCCTAGGTCCTCCCATGCCATCCTCCTCATCTAGTCCATCAGTTATTGAACATACACATTCCCCTCCTCCATCACCCAATCTCCATGACAACCAGAGGTGGTTGCTAAGTACTAGTGCCATCCAGCCAGTTCAGGACTCTGACACTGATGATGAGTACATTGCCAGCTCTTTTCTAGTGCAGACCGGTACGGTTTCAGTTTGTGCCCCATGCGATGGTAAGATGACACCTTGTGCGTAGTTTGGCTAAATTCTTTATTTTCTGCATCCTGAAAGAAATCAAGCAAATTTTAAAAACAATACTCTAGTTCTTCCTCTAATAATTCATGGGTATTCTATAATTATAGATAATAAAGGAATGACAGTAGCAATGAGTGTTTTGCAGCAGCTGTGGGAGTTGTTTCTTGGAATCTAGTTGTCTAGCACTTCTGTCTAAAAAAGCTCTCACCTTACTCCTTTAAGCTGAATAGGATGAAAGGAGGAGGCCTCATAATAACCAGTCAGAATTTGCTATAATCCAAACATGGTTCTTTTCATTCTTTGTCCATGAGAATGAGCAAGATAATTCCCTGTTGCCAAGGCCCAAGGTAAGCAACAATAGTGTAAGATCATCATAGATTTAGAAATGGATCAGAACTTAGAGAGCATTGAGTCCATTCCCCCTCACTTTAAACATGAGGAAACTAGGGTGCAGAGAGTTTAATAAGTGCTTGTTGACTTTTTGGTTTGACTTTGCTGCCTTCCATGAGTCAGGAAATTGGTCTGTCTGCCCACACCTCAGCCTTCTGTATTCCTAGCTTAAAGTCACTGAGTGCTGCTATTAGGAGAGAGACAAAAGTGGTGGAAACCCCATGTCTGTATTTCAAGCAACATCACTGGGGCTAATGAAACTCATTTACTTGGAAACCAAGGGCAGTTAAAATGACCACCTCTAGTATTCTTTGCTAAATTTCTAGTTTAAAACCATGTAACTGAAAAAAAAAAGCCTCATTCTTGATAATCTTATTGTGAAAATCTCTATAGATTTCCTTCAATCATCTTTCAGTTATGTTTAATTTTTCAGTTGTGTCTGAGTTGTCATGACCCCATTTTGGGGTTTTCTTGGCACAGATACTGGAGTGGTTTGCTGTTTCCTTCTCCGGCTCATTTGGCAGATGAGGAAAATAGGCAAACAGAATGAAGTGACTTGCTCAGGATCACATAGCTAGGAAGTGTCTGAGGCTAGATTTGAATTCAGGAAGATGAGTCTTCCTGACTGCAGGCCCAGCAGTTTATCTGCTGTACCACCTAGCTGCCCCTCTATATAGATATCATTGTCAACTGAAAACTTTCATCCACCAATTCGTCATCTAGTGTCTATTCATAGACTTTATCAGCAGTTGGGCAACCTGTCGTTTCCATGACATGACAACTCTCATGAACATTTACAAAAGGCAAGCCAGAAATTAATGTATTTGGTTTCTCATCCTTTGCAGCATAGAGACAACCTACAGGATGGGTACGGAAATTCCTTCTTGATTAGTAAGAATATTATTATATTATATATTATATAAATATACTATAATTAATAGCATGCTACACTACGAATAACTATAGAGAAGGGAAAAAAGTCCGTCTGGGTCTTAGCTCTAATATGGTAAGTCAGATTATGATATTATTGATTCCTTGTTTTCTAGAATGAGGCATTTTTTTTGTTTTGTTTTCTTGTGTTATTTTTAAATAGCATTCTGGCATTCTAATTATAACCTAGAATAAGTTTACTTCAAACTGTTAAGCATTTTCAAAGGACATTTTAGTTAAAAGAGAGAGTTTGAATTTGAAAGTCTCATTTTAAAAATAAAACATTTCATTTTAATTTTATTGCAATAAAAGAAGGGGGAAAGTAGTCACCCTTCCAAGGTAAGTTCTATCATATTCATTAGGTGAATTTTAGTAGACAATATGGAAGGCAAGTGTTAGTCCCATCGGAGCCTCGGAAACACCCAAGTGGCAGGCACATTGTTTGAGCTTCTCTGCTGTGATTCAACATGTTACATAGACTTTTCTGCTCCTGAAATTGACTCTCTGTGTAATGTCCCTTCCGTTTGAATTAGTTTCCAAAGTATTTTCTTTGCTTCCTCTTGGGAAGACCTTGTTTTAAAAGAGCATAAAGAAGTCCAGGATACTGGCAGCATGTGGTCAGGTTTGACTCTGAGACTTAGAATGTAGGCTTCTTGTGAGTAGGGGATTATTTCATTCTTTGTACTTGTGTCCTCTGCATGTAGTACAATGCCTGGCACATTGTAGGTGCTTAATAAATATTTGCTGATTGATTAATCCATAAGGAAAGCTTGAAATGTAGATAACAGAGGTAGAAGCTCTTTACTAGGACTTGGTCCATTTTTTTCAACCTTTTATTTTAATTGGTCTGTAGAGAAAAAAATCTAGATGAAGAAAATGTCATGTTTTAACTTTTTAAAATATTTTAACTTTGTTTTATTTGTGTAGTGGTGGTCTTAAATCCAGTTGTTTCCTGCCAATTAAAGACAGCTCTTTTTTCAAATTCTACTTGGATATTATTTAAAGTAGTTCAAGATGCCAATAGAAACGTTTTTCTCGGTCACCATCTTGGTGTTTCCCAAAGAACAAATCAAAAATTAATCAGGAGAGCTATAAAACTGTAGGAAATTTAAGGAAAAGAAAGCAGTAGATGCTGTGAAATCATGGATTTTAAACAGAAAGCAGCCGCTCTCGAAACTAACATAGTACCTGGAATTATTCATTTGAATGGCAACTTTCATGATTTAAAATTTGGCTTTGGTAGACCAAATGAAAGGATATTTGAATGTGCTTGTAGAGCTACTTATTGCGGGATCATTTATTTTCTTTTGAATAACTGAAAGCTGAGACTTTTGCCATATTTGCCTTGAGACCTTATTATAGCTGTTGATGCTCCCTGGTTTCCTTCCCTGACCCAACAACTGTATCTTCTTTATGAAACTGTAGCCTCCTCTAGGACTGAGACTTCATTTATGCCTTTTTTATCCTCAATACCCAGTACTTTGCCTGGTTCAATCAGCCTGGCTCATGCCTAGGCACTTAATAAATGTTGAATTGAAATGATTTAATTTGATTGGGCAATTTGAACCTTCCACCCCACTGATTTAAAGCTGCCTCTCATCACCTAATCTTAATGCTCTTACCAGCCTGAAAAATGCAATTTAGTAAAATATATTTGGGATGATAATTAGTTTATATTGAATTTATTATTATTATTATTATTAAATTTTTATTATAATTTATTATATTATTATATTACACAATTATTATAATATTATTATAATATAATTATACATTTTTCAATTATATTGAGTCTGTTTTATGTAATAAATCTGTTTTATAGAAAAGGTTTTTTTTAAATATCTGCCCCAATTTTTTATGTTATCAGTATGGGGATCTCTCTCTATCAAAGCTTTTTTCTTTTACAGTCTTAGAAAGATACCTTGGACAGTGAGTAGTTAAATGATTTTCCCAAATTCCCAAAGTTATACGTGTCAGAAGGAAGACTTGAACCTAGGTCTTCCTGAACCTGAGGGCAATTCCTATATCCTCCACTGTTCCTCTCTTGAAAGATACATGCATCCTTCAAAAATAACCTGAACTGTTCCAACAATTTCATGAACTAGCATATGCAGCTTGATGATGCTTCCAGTAAAATATCCTAGAGGTGTCTGAGTTCTGCTTTTTTTTAAACAAGTGAGCCATTAAATAGGGAAGCATGTTGCAAGTTACATGAATCACTCTTGTTCCGCTCATCTTTTCTCAGAGATCTGCTAAGTGATGGATGATAAATAGGATATTTTCTTGCAGCCTCGGGGGTGATCTCTACCAAAGACTTTTATAAATCTGTTCAAACAGGAATGTGTTTTGAATTGCTCAGGTAGAAAGACTAGGGAGAAAGACAAAGAAGAAGCACAGGTGTGCTTGGTGGAAGGAAAAATGGCAGATACAGATGGAGAAATAAGTAAAACAGTCAAAGAAAGTTTAAAAGGGGGGTTTCTATTTCATGGCTGGTAAATTGCACTTTAAATTTCAGCTAATTCCACCTAATTTTTTTAAGTATTTTTCGAAAGTCCAGCCTATTTTTTAAAAAAGAATTCCTTCTCCTTTCGCTTGTTTTGTCTCTTATCTCTTTGCTGCTTCTCCTCTTCTCTTTCTCCCTGGCCCATCAGGGTTCACACAAGTGCCGGCTGGATTGCTGTGAGGAGTTACCTGACCTTTTCTGTCCTTTCTCTCTCTCCTCCCCTAGCAGACTTCAAGGAAAGCACCAAACCTTGAAGAATGGAACCCATGGTGGTATAGAAGAGACGATGGTTAAAACGTTCCTATCTTTGCCAGAACTGGATCTGTATCTCACAGATGGATAGTTCTGTTTAGAGTTGAGAAAGATTTGCAGACCTTCTAACAAGAGTAGAGCCAAAGATGTTGTTAATAGGAAAGCTGAGTCCCTGAAGCTGAAGCGGTCTAAGTTGCGCATTTCTTCCATATGTTTTAGTATCTCTAACTGAAAACTTGAAGGAGGGATTCTCAGTAGATAGACTTAAAATGCTGGATTTGTATACCAATCTAGTATTTGCATTTTTCCCCCCACTTGGAGAAATCATCAGCCCTAAGAGTAAGCCATACAGTATGTGTTAGAATATTCCTAAACATTAATTAATAGCATGATATGGGGGCAGCATGTAAATCATCGCATACAGAATTAGAAATGGCTTTATATATTATCTAATCCAACCTTCTCCTCTAGGAAGGTTGCCTTGAGACCTTATTATAGCTGTTGCTGCTCCCTGCTTCCTGTTTCTAGTAGGAAATAATCCCGTAGTAGATAAAATATTGGACTTAACGTCAAAAAGACCCAGGTTCAAAGCCACCTGAGGTATATGTCGAGTGGCCCTGGGCAAATCACTTCTTTGCGGTATTAGCAGATCCTTAGGGCTTCGCTGTTGGTGTTGTTTGTCCTTGAGGATTATGACATCATGGAGGTAATGCCATGACATGCAAGTGAATTGGATTTAAATGAGGGAGGGCTGTGCAAAGTCAGCAGTCTCCTTTCTCCTCCAGAGCCATCTGGGTCTAGTGGCCAGATAAGGTACCAAAGGGTTACCTGGTACGATGGAAAGAGCAATGCCTCTAATGTCAGAGAAGTCGGGTGCAAATCTGTGACTTATGATCTATGTAGCTTCAGATAAGTCACTTAAAAAACAAACAAGCATATGTTAAGTGCCTCCTGTGTGCTAGTACTGTGCTAAGTAAGGACTTTATTTTTTTTATGTCATTTAATTCTTATAGCAACTCAGGGAGGTAGGTACTATAATCATCCCCATTTTACAGTTCAGGAAACAGGAAACAGACTGAGGTTAAGTGACTTGCCCACTTTACCATCAGACAGATGGTAAAACAGGCTGTTTGAGGCCGTATTTGAGCTTGTGTTTTCCTGACCCCAACCTAGCACTTTATTTATTGTGCCACCTAGCTGCCTCTAAATCTTCCTGGACCTTAGTTTTCTTCTCTGTAAAATGATGGTGAGTTGTGTTAGATGGCTTTTGAGCTCTCTTCCATCTGTGATCATACAGTACCATGAATGATAAGCAATCTTACTGAATGAATGGCCATTTCTGTTAATGGAGGGAATTCCCAAGTTCACCAAGTCTTTGCAGAGTTGCATGACATAATTATAACTGGCCTAATTCCGTCAAGCAATTTCCTGCTTCTTCATTTGTGATTCTAACCCAACTTATTGGAGCAGTAGCAGAAGCCCAGGCTATATTTTGAAGTTTGAAAGCATTCATAGTACAAGTGAACCTGGAAACCTAGAACCCCTAGGGATACCAGTTTTTGACCCCTTACTAGTATCTAACCAAGAGAGCCAGATTTAAGTTGGCTCCTCCCTGTAAAGAGGGCTACGTGTAGTTACAGCTGGGCTACTCAAGGTCTTCTGTCCACCAAAGTTTCCAGGGACACTTCCTCAAAGATGACACATGTCATTGTTAGCTTCACTTTCTTTTAGTGATACATTCTACTTACCTGAGTAGTGATTACCCTCCCATTGGTGATTATCTTATGGTCTGCTTCTCAATCCGCAGTCACTGCTCCTCCCAAGAGCTGATGGTTCTCCCCAGGTTTGTTTTTACTCCATATCTTTCTACCTTTTTAGAAGCTCTGCTTTGAAGGAATCGCATCAGGTTACTTAGCTCAATAGTTCCAGAGCCTTCACATCTCTGTTTACTAGGGCTAACTGTTATCACTTGAAGAAGTTATCTACTCCCTGACTTGGCACTGACCTTTGGTCCTCAGGTACCTGTAATGAAGGAGGTAATTATGAGGACGGGTGGCATATCCAGGTTGACCACTATTTTGGCCACAGAGGCTTCCTAAAGTGCATTTCATGGGGGGGGGGGTGTCAGTCCCCTAAGCTCTGATTCAGGGATCTGGAAAGTGAATGAAGGAAGAATTGAACACTAGAGAGAAATAGGTGGATGACCCAACTCAACCTACGTATTCTTCTTACTACCAATTCTTACTGCAACTAAGGGAAAGCTGGTACAATTGCCCACTATGTTCTACACATTTCCTACAGGCTACTTGTGACTTCTTTCTCCCATCCAGGCTACTTTGGGAGTTTATGTAGACCTGATTTCTTATTACAGTAGTTGTTGACCTCATCCATTTGGGTATTTTCTCCATAGGTACAGTTCTCATCCTTTTCAGTTCTTATCTATATATTTCTGAAAATTTCAGGATCTAGGAGCTAGAAGATGCCTTTATATCAACTGTTACAATATCGGATTTTACAGACAAGGACACTAAATAATCCTAGAGAAAATCCCATTCAATGCCCTTCAAATCCTTCCTCTGATTCTTTTACTATTAGGAAGGTCAAGGGGTAGATTTCAGTATAGTATTCAGGCAGCTAGTCAGTGTAGTGAATAGAGGCATTGACTTGAAATCAGGAAGCCTGGAATTCAAATCCAGCCTCACTTACTTAGTCGTTGTGTGACCCTGGATAAGTCACTTCTACGTTATCTGCCTCAGTTTCCTCAACTGTAAAATGGAGATAATAGTAGCACAGCCTTCTAAGGTGGTTGTGCAGGTCAAACAAGATGACATTGTAAAGTGCTTAGCCCAGTGCTGGGCACATAGTAGGTATTTAACAAATGCTGTTTCCATTCTGGCTAAGTGATCTTGTCCATTGTGGCTAAATGACCAGTCCACCTCCTTTTCTGATCACATGTTCCTTTCATTGTGTATTTTCTTTTTTTTTAAATCATCAAATAATTGGAAATTATAATTTATATTTTAATTTTTAAAATATATTTTAATACTTACTCCACCATTTTAATATGTTAACATTTTAGGATTAAAATGACCTGTGAAATGTTGCTATTTATTATGTTAATAATTATTAAAGTATTTCCCACTATTTTCTGACTATTGTTAGACTCTCTTCTACCCCCAACCCTAGATATAGTAATGGACTTAGATAGTCAGTGTAATTGGTCCAGCTATAAAGATAAGGAAAATAGAAACTATTCAAGTATATAAAATATCATGAGATAATAGCACTGGCAGGTAAAACACTGTAGGGCAGACTCTGGGTAATTTAATTACTTCTCAGTTAAATAAGTATGCCTTAGACACCATCCTGGAAGTAATTGAAGGATATCATTATAGCATGGGTTTAGCTATGACATCAATCCATTGCCTTTTAGCAAAATTCCAGGGTAATTAACTTTATCCCAGGAGAATTTTATTTGAACTTTTCCCCCCCATTTACCACCTTCTTTTCTGCAATTTCACTAAAAGCCCAGGGGAAAAAAATCATTTATTTTCTATCATTCCCTCCAAGTAAGGGGGGGATGATACTCTTTCTCATACCTTAGATGACAAACTATTTCATCACACCAGAAGTTGGTTCCCTGGACATGTGTATAGTATGATATTTGCTCAATTATATGTTGCATGTATATGTATATAATTATATGTACATATATGCATATAATATATAATACATATTCTATATTATGTAATATATGCACGTATATGCACATAATATGATAATCTTAGATGCTACAGAAATATATGTTGAAAACAATTTTCAGTATAATAAAGCTTCAGAAACTAAGGATTTTTCAGCCTGTGAAGGGTTAGAAATTGTTCTACTGGAGTATTTGTTGTTCAAGAAAATACTAGAATTATCCAGTGTACCTGAGAACTTATCCACGTGAGTAATCCTTCAGTGATGAAGGTCCCAACTTTTCCATAGCTGTGTGACTTCTAGCCTCTGTGACTCTTGTCCATCTCTCTACCTAGAAATTTGCCACAGGGAGACCTCACCCAGTATGCTGGGACCCTTAATAGCTGTGTAACCCTCCACAAGTCATTTAACTTCTATCTGCCCTGATTTCCTTAATTGTAAAGTGAGAATAATAATAGTTTCTCCATCAGAGTTGTTTTGAGGATTAAATGAGGAAATATTCGTAAAGTCTTCAGCACAGTGCCTGGCACATAGTAGGGGCTTAATAAATATTTGTTCCTCCATCGTTTCACCCTTTCTTCCCATTCTCTTGACATTATCTGGATTCCTAAGGAGCATGTGGTCGGTCAGGTGTGTCTTGCTTTTGCTTTTTGGCAATCCATCTTCCCCGGCCCCTCTCCACAGCTTTTTCTTTGGTGAAGGAGGAAAACCAAATAAAGAAGAAAGTAGGACAAATTCAAAACTAAGTTGGTAAATACTTTGCCTACTTAGGGTCACAGATTTAGAGCTGGAGAAGACGTTTAAAGTCATCTCATTCTACCCCCTCATTTTATCAATATATAGAGGATTTGCTTGTGCAAACAAAAACACAAGCTAATCTTTGACCACTAGGAGCTTACATTGTTAGGAGGAAATCTTCTGGACACAAAGAAATAAATACAACTATATGCAAAAACTGTCCTACTCCAGGATCTGAAATCTTTTTCATTCTCCATAATTCCTTCACTGCCAACTCCAGTTCTTTCAGAAGTATGGAGAGTTGTTTATATAGTACATGGTTGTATATGTGTTTGTCCTTCATTTTTGAAGAGGACCATGACATCATGAAGATGATGACATGACTCGCAATCTACTTTGATTTGGGGGGGGGGTGCTGTGCAAGGTCACCAGCCTTACTTTCTCCTCCAAAGCCATCTGGGTCTAGTGTCTAGATATTCATCAGGATAACTGGAGAATAGATGGAACTAGATGGCTCAATGAATACAGCACTGGGCCTGGAGTCAGAAAGAAGTTCATATGTGACATCAGATACTATCTGTGTGACCCTGAGCAAATCACTTAACAGTGTTTGCCTCAGTTTCCTCATCTATAAAATTAGATGGAGAAGGAAATGGCAAGCCACTCCAGTAACTTTGCCAAGAGAACCCCAAATAGGGTCATGAAGCATCAGACATGACTGAAATGACGGAACAACAAATTTATTAGTGGTCAAGAAATTTCAGCTTATTTAAAGCAACTGTTGTCCTCTTACTATCTCTTCAGCTCTCTTGGCTTTACTTTGCTGGGGGTTGAGGGAGGTCACTAAGAAGGGGAGGAATCAGGAAGTGGCTCGTGAGCTGAGCCTTCCAAAACGCTGAGGCAATGAGGGTTGGGTGGAGAATTTGAGAGAAGGGACAGCCTGGTCAAAGACACAGAGAGAAGAAATGGAATATCATGTATGGAGCATAGCAAGTGGCCTGATTTGACTGGAATACAGAGTGAACAAGGAGGTGTAATATGTAATCATCCTAGAAAAATAGGTTGGTGTCAAATTTCTTAGGGGTATAAACGCATCAGAGCAGTTTGCACTTGATCCTAGAAGCAAGAACTTCTTGAACAGAGGAGTGATGTGGTCTTAGCTTTGTACTCTCTGAATATCAGTTTGGTTTCGATTAAGACTTAGTGAAGGGTGGGGCAGCTAGATGCCGCAGTGGATAGAGCTCTGGCCTTGCAGTCAGGAGGGCCTGAGTTGAAATTCAGTCTCAGATACTTGAAACTTACTAGCTGTGTGACCCTAGGCAAGTCCCTTAACCCCAATTGCCTCACCAAAAAGAAAAAAAAGGACTTAGTGAAGGTAAAAACTAGAAACAGGAAGATTGATTAGGATACTGTTGTAATATTCCAGGAAAGAAGTAATGAGAGCTGAATTAGAGTGGGTATGGTGTGAGGGAAGAGAAGGGGGCTAAATGTGCTGAAGGTTCTAGAGGGAGGACCTGCACTTTTCCCCTTCTAGATTGGGAAGTACCTGAGGGCAAATACAATATCTTATCTGTCCTTTTCTATCTCCCTTAGAGCTCAGCTCAGTACTCAGCACATAGTAAGCACTTAATAATTATTTATTAAATTTGACATAATGAAGAATTCTGTGACCGCATGAGTTCCATGGGTTAAATAGTATTAAAAGTTAAAGTTTTATATAAAACTCAAGTTTTATTCATGAAAAAAATTATACAAATGTGAGTTATTATATAAATTTTGCTGTAGTCATATCTTCCCTATCCTGTAACTTTGTTATTGATTCTTTTTAGCCCAAATTTGAGTAGAATTTGAGCAAATTATGAATTATTAGATAAGTAGATGAATCCAATATGGGAAGGTCTCTTTGGATCTTGATTCTGTAATCTGATTGGTTAATAAATTGTCTTTCTTCACTTTGTGTCACCTGAACCTTTGACATTCCATCAGCATTGTAGCAATCTCTTTATTAAAGTAATTAATAAAAATGCTGAACAGGACAAGGCCTAGAATTGAGCAAAGTAGCATCCCACCAAGTTTGTTCCATTAAGCAACCCGCTGCATATTGAGCTAAGTAAAAATACACTTAACTCTAGTGCCATGCCTCTGTTTCTCCATTCTGTCTATAAGAGTAACATGAGTGACTAGTTACCAGTCTAGTAACCCTTGACAAAGGAAATAAAATTAGTCTAGCATGACCTGGATATGGTAGACCCATGGGAACTCCTGTTGTTTTTGTTTAATCATTCAGTCATGTCCAACTCTTTATGACTGCGTGGACCATAGTATGCCAATGTTAATAGTCCATGGAGTTTTCTTGGCAAAGATATTTGAGTGGTTTGCCATTTTCTACTCAAGTGGATTAAGGAAGATAAGTTAAATGACTTACCTAGAGTCACATAGCTAGTAATTGTTTAAGGTTGTATTTGAACTCAGCTCTTCCTGACTCTAGACCCATAACTCCATCCACTGAGCAACCTAGATGCCTCATGGGAACTCCTAGGGAATATTACTTTCCTTTCTAAGAGTATTGTAGACTCCTCTTGAGGTATTCCATGGAGTTTGTGGGTTTGTAGTTTCTGGAATTGATCTCTGGTTTTCTTTTTTTTTAAATTAGAATGGTATTTGACATCTTAATCTCTATTATCCATTATTCCTTTGAGAATTATGTAAAGCTATTCTTCAGTGGCTGAGAAACTTAAAATTAGTCTGTAGGCTTTAATTTCATCCTCGCTGTGCTTGTTCTGCTCTTTTCATTCCAAAGACTATTTTCCTTGATTGATAAGCTGGAAACAAATATGAATCAGTAGTCCTCCTTTTTCTCTGTCCCCTTCACCTCAAACAATACGTTTTGTTTTACTTCCTTTTCCTATTTCTTACCAAACATAATTTTAAAATCCCTCAACAGTAACTGTACTTAAGCTATCCTAGTAGTATTATTACAAGGTCAAGCTACTGTGGACATATTGCCTTGTTTTGATATTTTATGTCTTTCCAAAATCTGAGAGTACCCTATGTGGCCTCATCTGTTCCTCTAAAGAACTTATTCCTTTTCTTCCTTATCGATGTCATTATTATAATTTTATTGAAAAATCTCATAGCTCTTTTGATTTGAGTCTCAGATCATGAGATTATGAAAATCAATAAATATATATTAAGCACCAGCTATGTACAATGTCCTGGGGATGCAAAGAACAACTAAAAAAGGACGTTGTCTTTCCTATTAGTCATCATCTAACCATTCTTCCCTCTTGCAGTCTTGTAAGCTTGACTTTCCCTAGATGATGCTGCATTCCAAGCCACTCTCTCTCTAGTACTCATATCCCCATACATCCTGGGCCAGGATAGGCAGTAGACAAGCTTCTTACTCCTCATTACCATTTCTAGTCCTTCTTCTACTACTCTCAGCAACATCTACTCCTTTGAGGTTCATTGCATGCTGTAGTGTCATTCTATCCAGATCTTTGTGGCCATTATCTACCACCTCCCAGACCATTTCCGCTTCTTTCGGAACGACTCAGTCACTGTCACATTTCTCACCCCTCGCCCCCATTCCTTGCCTTCATGCTTGGGGATTTCAATTTACATGTTGATATTCCCTCAAATAACTTTACCTCTGATCTCATCAACATCCTCAGGTCCTATAATCTGTACCTTCACTCCAGCACAGGGATGGTCATATCCTTGACCTTATCTTCACTATGATTGCTTTGGTATGCCTGAAATTCCTCTTCTTGATCATAATCACTCATTCTTATATCTCTGTCTCTACTGCACTCCTCCTAAACTATTTTTCCATCATCACTACAACCTTTAGTCGCTTTCTCCCTTCATGTTTTCCTAGGTCAACACACTTGCTCTGGCCTCACACTCCCCCCCTTCAAAATCTTTATCCTGTACTTAACCAGGAGAATTCATACTATTCTGTTTTTGAGACCCTGGCACTCACCGCATTATCCTATTATCTTTCATCCATCACCAGTACCTAATCTCTGATTATCCCCCACCACTTGCCTTCTCTGTTCCCATTTACCTGTGTTACTTGACCTGCTACTCTCTCAAGCTATTTTAAGACAACCTCACCAAACCACAAGAATAACAACAACAACCCTCAACTCTTCATGGCCAAACTCCAATAGCTATCTTTGCACTCCTTACCTCTCCTTGTTCATTTCTCCCTTCTGTTCCACCACACACACACACACACACACCACACACACACACACACACACACACAATTCTTGGAGTCACAAAAAGCTATATATCTAGTTGGTTCTCTATTTAGGCAACCTCTAGATGATCCATGATTTCATCAGATTGTTACCCTTGATGGATGGATGGATGGATGGATAGATAGATAGATAGATAGATAGATAGATAGATAGATAGATAGATAGATAGATAGTTGGATCTCACCCCTCCTCACCTTCTCATCTTGTGGTTTTTTTTTTTCTGTTTTTCCATAAATACAAGATCTCCACAGTGGGTTGGAAACCTTTCCCTAGTTCTCTTAGTATTTGGGGATTGACGTATCATCTCTCATTTTCATTACTAGGCCACCTTCTTTTACAGTCTTACATATATCCTTAATAATATATTTTATTCCACTTCTTGACATGCAGACTGTCAAACCTATTGCATCATGTTTATTTCTAGCATGAATTTTCCTATCATTCTTTGGATTATTTATCACTTTAATTCTTTTGAGTTCATGGTCTTCTGTGATCTACAGTCATAGCAGATGAATATTGTTGTTAGAGAGAAGCTTTTGCAACTTTGAACAATTTGTGATCATCGCAAGAAATGCAGTTTCCTAAGGACTGACTGTCCAATCCAGTTTCTTCCATCCTACTCAATTTTGGGGCATGGCAACTCATTATGTACTACTATATTATCATTAATTTTTATGTTTTGGGATATTTGATAGTCATTAAATGTCATTACAATTAAGAAGAATGTTTGATCCTCCCTCCCAATCATTAGAATGTATCTTGAAAGAAAATGATCTTATTCCTTTCCAGACTCTTTCCTTTTGTAAGAAAAAAATGCCAAGTAAGGAGTTAACTGCATTGGCTCAAATTTGAAAGGCATTCTTGCAGTTAGCTTTTGCAGCATATTTTTTTCCAAACCAAAACAAACTTGATAACCTGGGCCGGATCTAAACCTTCAAAGAAAATTGGAGAGTTAGAGCCCATCTGCTTTGTGAATTAAACTTATCGAAGCCTGTGATTTTCTCTAAGCCCTTTCACCTTGGCTGCCAAATCCCCCTCCCCCACCAAAGCACAAGACCCTTCAACTCAATCCTTCCTCCTTGCCAAACCAACACTTTTCTGTTCTCCACCGCCCCACCATCCAGCTGCTAAAAGCTCACCCCTACCCTACTGTTCTGTACAATATTTAGGATGATATTCCAGTTTTATGTGAAAAATATCCTCCCACCTTATTATGTGCATACGCACTCCAGAGGAGTCATGCAAGCCTTTTGCCAGGTGAGAGAACTCAAGATCAGCACAGTATGCAAAATGTATGCTACGTTTATTCCAATTCAGTGCTTTGCTTTGTGTTTGTCTTTCTTATGGCCCTTAATGAGACCCTATGGATGCATTTAATATCAGACATGCCTTGGAAGGTCAGTGTCCTTTAGGTACATATCAGCTCATTTTTCTTTTTCTCATGATTGGCGAGAACAGAGCAGCATTTTAAATGTAACAAAGGCTTTGTGAATACCAGCCAATTTATTTTTGATCCCTTCTTGATCTCTGAGTTGATTAATCCTTTCTTTTGTGTTTTCATTCTTTAGTTGCTATGCCAAAATCCTGTCGGTATTGTTCTTCTAATATACCAAAAATGTACATTTGTTCAGTTTAATTATGCATTCCAACTTTTGCCAGAGGTAATTACTGTCCGCTTCCCATGACCATTGCCTTGCTAAAATCAAATTTTACAAAGTGGTTGGGCAGCTAGTTGAAGTACATTATCTTTGTAGTTTGTATTTTTCCAAAGATATTTTTTGATATTTGTTTCTCAACAGAAGAGATAAAACTAATTATCTCTCCTCTGATTGTGGGCTTCTCAATTTTCAGAGAACACTCTTTTTCCACATCTCCTGTGATTAGTAGCCGCTGCTATCTATCTAAGAAGGATTTCAGCCTATTCAAAATTTCAAGGGGATTGCAATGACAAATGAATCCTTTTCCAAGGTGACTGACAACTTGCTAAATGGTCCATCTTGCAAGAAGTGTAACAAATATGGTCATAATCAGATTCAGAGATGTGCTCTTAATATTACATAGAAAAAGACCACATGAGCTAAAAAACAAACAAAAAAAACAAAAAAACAACCTAGAAGTGTATAAATGATTTTGGAGCAGCCCCAACCTGCTTGTTTGTGAAAAGGTAGTATTGTCTTGAAATGTCAACTAGATAAAGATCAAGAAACTTGTCCCTAGGTAATTTTAATAGAGTGGGCAATCTAAGCCAAATACATGTCTATCCTCCCTCTACTTAGATGATTTATTTGAGCTACTCTCAAATGTGCATTTGTAGTTTTCCAGTAAGCAAACTTTCCAAACAATAGTAGGTAAGACATATTCCCTTCTAAAAGACAAGGGAAACCAGTACCAACGTTTCATTTTAGGTTTAAAAATTTAACACACATATTATGGTATATTAAATGTAACAAAATTCCATTGTTCCTTTTAAAAAAAATCTTTTTTAAATTTTTTTAAATTCTCTAAATTCAGAGAAACCTGGAAAGACATGTATGAACTGATGTACGATGAATGAGCAAAACTAGGAAAAGTATTTTATAACAATATTCTAAAAACAGACTTTTGAAAGACTTTAAGACTTGCTCTATTCATCTTAAGCCCAAAGAAGAGGACATCTTCACAAGCTGAGGTGGGAGAGCTTAAGAAACCAAAATGTTGGTTCCCACTTTTTTCATACCTCAAACTCTAGCTGCAATTCAGTAATATCATCAGTTTTTTGAAAGTGAGAAAGCTATACTCTTAGTTTATTAGACTATTAGCCAGCTATGTATCTATGTCTAGAAAATGTGGGGAAATCAAATGTCATGGCATAATAACCTGATAACTGTGGGCTCTCTTCTTGTCTCTTTAAAGCAAACAGTCCTATAGATTGTATTGTTTAGTAAATAATCCTTCTTCTTCCAAAATCATATACTTGGTCAGAATGTGGCTTACTATTATTGGATAGTCAGTCATGAAACTTTTATCTGGGAATCTTTTATCAGACTGTTCTTGTTTCCACATTCAAAAATCCACAAATACTATCTATCTTATAACATTATGCTGTTATGGAGACACATACTACTGTAATATTGAAACTACTTTTAGTTAGCGGTGGTTCTGTGGGACATTTTTCACAGAAATAAAAAATGGCATTAAGTGCATTTAAAACAGCCACTGTTTAAAATAGTTAAATTGTGCATCCAACTCTACAATTAAGTAGTGTGATCAGGAAAAGTTTAAATCTCAAGAGAAATACATTTAAATATTAATAATGTGTTACATCATAATTTTAAAAACTGGGTGTCTGAGTTTAAGTTTATTGTAATTCGATTTGGTAATTTTGATTAATTTGAGGTCAGAAAACCTGAGTTCAGAGCTGGACTCTTCCACTTGTATAAGCCTGGGCAAATCCCTTACCCTTCAAGATCTAATCTAGGCTTTCATTCTTCATCTGTAAAGTTTTTTGGAGTTCATATCTTCACTAATCTACTAATTACTAATCCTCTCCGGGCCTCAGTTTCCTCATCAGTAAAATGAAAGGGTTTCCTTAGATGACCTCCAAGACTACTTCCAGCTCCAAATCAGTGATCATAAGGTAGCTTTTAGCTAATCCCATAACCTCCCTAAAGTCAATTTCTTCACTTATTAAATGAAATGGTAATTTGCCAATATGGTCTCACAGGGTTTTCATGAGGAAAGCACTTTGAAAAGTTCAGCATCCTCTAGAAACAAATTATTAATGTTTATCATCATAATTTCCGTGCTTTGCAACATTTAAAAAAGTGTCCTAATGCTGTTTCATTCACTTTGGCAAGATGCTAAAACATGTTAAGTCACTAATCCAACATTCTTTCGACTCCCTATTCTGTTTGTTCACAAAAGGACTAGGAATGCATTCAGAAATAACTTCCAAGCTCCTTGTATTTGGTACAACACAAAGGCCTTCTCCACTCCTTCTCTTTCTCTTGATGCACCATTGACATCAGTCTCATTGTCAGTAACCCATTAAGAGCAGGCTGAAGTGGGAGCCCTGTTTTTAAGGGGATGCAGAAATCTGACTGGAAGGCACAGTGGCCTCCCTTCCTCTTCGTAGACCAAGGATTCCTGTTGTCAGATGCAGTGGGCATGAAAGCTGCAATTTTACAGCACAAAAGCTCCAATAACATTTACTTCGGTTGGCTGAGATTGAAATGCACACAGGCACTGCTGCTCAGTCTTGGTTGCTTAAGCACCAGCTCCCCTTGGCTTCCTGCCAGTTTGTGAATTTCAAAGAGACAAGTCCTTTAAGGGAGAAGAGTTTTTCTTGTAACTTGCTATGGGGTAAACAGACCATTCAGGCATAGTTTATTGGGCTAAAACTCTGCTATGCAAACTATACAAAATTGAATGTGCTAAAGTAATTGGTGGCATTATTTCTATCAGTATTTGTAAGCATGAAATATCATTGTGCCAAGGTATTCTTTTTGAAGAATCAGTAATGATTTTTACCGTCATTAAAAATAAAAGGCTACCCACTAAGATGGTTTGGGATATTTTAAAAAATGTTGTTTTCAAAGTGTAACTTCTTTAAAATATTTTTTCTTTGCCTCCAGCCAATATTTCAAAAACAAATATTTATTGAGCACCTATTATATTCCAGCTACTTCATCAAATGCTTTTTACAAATATTATCTCATTTGATTCTCACAACAACCCTGTGGGGGAGATGCTAATATTATCCTCATTTTACAATTGAGGTGATTGAGGCAGGGAGAGGTTAAGTGACCTAAGAGCTCATATTTTGTTTAGAACTTGCATTAGTGACCTGTCACTCTAATAAGGATAGTTTTATTTAAAGGTACATTCAAAAATAAATTTTCTGTATCAACTGCTTTTTTATGTCAATGGGCTAATAATATAAAGTAGGAAGGAATAATAAACATGTTCATCATCTAAGGCCCTTTTTAAACATTTCTTTTGTAAATATAATTTTGTTTTAGTTTGAACAGAAATACTAAACTTTTCATCTTTGGAATGAGTGCCTATAAATGAATAATACTGAACTTTTCAAAAATAAGTTGTATTTCAGTGTTTCTGGTTCTTAACCAAGGATCCATGTAGCCGTAGTTATTATTTTCATGTGCAGTCATTAAGAATGGAAAAGTAGACTCTCAGTAATGAATGTGCTAATAACCATTCATTCCTATTCCTGAACTTTAGCCCCTCTTCTCTCTTGCTTGACAGATAGTAGATATGGTTCAGAAATACCTTCACAATGATGTCTATCTCTTCCAGTGGAGTATATTTGAAATAATTTCTCTTAAGTCTCTTATTTGACAGTTCAAATCTCTAGCAAAGTCAACTGCTCATTTCGAAGGTACGGCATGAGTTACCATTGGTGAGATTGAATTTATTCTATTTCTTCAGGGTATTATGAAAATGGAGACTTTGTGGTAGAACAAGCGGGCTTTTTTTTTTCTTCTCCTTTTTCTTTTCACAATCTGATTTCCTTTGAATGTATTAAGGAAAGACTGTAAGTGGTATCTGAGGCAATCTTGAGTTTCTGGGTTACTTTTCAGTAGTTTGCCCTCAATGGAGAATAGAAAAGGTAAGAAAGGGAATGACCTCGGCCTCTCTGTCAGTGCACGCCTGTAGCGAAAACGCTTCAGAAAACAAGTGAAGCACTCCTAATGAATTGTGCTTTTGATTCTTTGAATCTGCACAGCATCTCCATCAGGTTTTTACAGCTGGACTCTAGCTGTAATTGCTACTGGGATGAGATGCACAACATGGGGTTTGGGAGCTAAGTACTTACAGTGTTTTAGTGGCCAGAAATATATGGCATAGTAGGAGCATCAGGCTTCATGGAATTCACACTTGTATATCTTCATGTTTCTCACCAATTTCTGACATGCTGCTGACTTGCCAGCAGGCACTCTCGATGGAGGTGATAAAAATGGCAAGGCTGAAAGATGTGGATTCTTCAGAGATACTGTACATCAATTGAGTAAGAAGAAGGAGATTGGGAATGCAAATGTGTAAAAAGCTTCTGTAGCCATTGTTCACTTAAAAAGATTGTTACTAATCTCATCAGTGCAACAAAGATGGGGGAGATAACACTGTTTTAATCTTATTATAATGTAGCATAAATGGCACATATTCAAGTATTTCCACTAACATAAATAATAATTTTGTGTTTCTGTAGCATCAGCTCCCAAACCCCAGGATGCCTTGATGTGCCATTAGACATAAATCAGTTATTATGCTTTTTTCCAAAGAAGCTTTAATTTTGAATGTTTATGTGAAACTTTATAATAATAAAGAGCATAAAATTGATATTTCTGCCATAGATGAGTATCATATCAAAAATTATAATATAAAAAGTATTCTAAAATGTCTTGATGATCCACACCCTTATAGTTATTTACAGAGTAATCAGTGGGGCTTGGAATTTAAGATAATTCAGCTAGCATCACAATTCTCTAGGGTGTCAGCTGTGGCCGTTGAACAAGCAGTCAAATCAGATGATTGCTCATTTTACATTACCTCCTGTACTTTATGTTTTGTACCTTTTCTTTGCTTTACATCTTGGTTTGATTTGTTGACATTTACATTCCACCCCATCCACAACCCACCAATATGATAGTATCTTCTAAGAACATGGGACAGATACATGAATCCTGAGAATATTACACCATCCCGGAGTAAGTGATTTAGGTTCTGGGGGATGAGAATGCCAGTGTAATGTGAAGATGTTCCTAAAAGTAGAGATAGAAGAAATCTTTAGAGCTGCCACAGAAGGAATTATTTCCTTTCACATGTGGGAAGCAATTTGGTACAGTGGGAAGGGAACTGGATTTTAAGTGAAAAGACCTGGGTTCAGATCCTGCTTCTGCTACTTTCTACCTATATAACTTTGGATAAGTCATTTAACCTCCCAGGGACTCAGTTCTGAATCTAGAAAATGAAGGAGTTGGGCCATGAGACTTCTCAAGTCTTTCCTGGTTCTAAATCTATCATCCTACGATCCTCGGTGTATACTTCAGTCATATAGTATTTCCTGTTTCATTATCATAAAATAATCAAAATTAGGTAGCGTTTATGAAACTCTTGGGGGTTTATGGTGATCTTTACTGTATTATCTCATTTGATCCTTCCAACAACCCAGTGGTAGTGCTATCATCATTTTCTCTTTACATATGAGGAAACTGAAGATGAGAGAAGTTAGCTACTTGCCAAGGTCACATAGCTATAATCATCTGAGGCTGGATTCTGTCTTAGGTCTTCCTGACATCCAGCATCCCACCATGATATCATCCAAGTGGTTGGTTCCTCAGTGATGACTAATTGCATTAGCCTTTGCTCCATTTCACATGAAGACGTTTTTGTTGTTCTCTACCTCCCTCTCAAAGAATACCTTCCAGTAGTAAAGCCCCAAATGGCCAGCTTGGTAACGTGAACTTCCAGCACAGTACTTGGCACACATTAGGCATTTACTACATGCTTGTTGCCTTGACTTGACTGAGACATAGTGTGAAATCAAGCATGCTTCTATCAGTGCAATAATTTTTCATATTCAGATTGATTTTAATGCTCTAGATACTCTGTTTTCCTTCATTTCATTCCAAATATGTCCAACATAGATTCATTCTCTTTCCCCAACACCTCTTTTTCAACCCTATTTCTGAATTTCTCTATTGCTCTTGAAGTCACTGTCATCCTTCCAGTCACTCAAATTTGCAAACTTGAAACTTGACCCTTCTGTCTCCTTCACTACCTATGCCCAAATCTTGTCGATTCTGCCTCCCGGTAGCTCTTGTATTTTTTTTTTTTTTTTGCTGTGCTTCCACTCATATAGCCATTACTTTAGTTCAGACCGTCATCATCTCTTACATTACTAATTAAATCAGCTTCATTGGTCTCCCTCCCTTGACTATCTCACCTCTCAAATCCCTCCTCCAACACAGTTATTAAATCGATATTTCTATAGATTAGCTCTAACCAGGGAACTCCCATATTTAAGAAGTTCAATGGCTCCTTATGTCTCTAACATAATTTATAGACTCCTTTGGTTGGCATTTAAAACCCTCCCCAGGATGGCTTTAGTCTACCTCTCTAGGCTTATCTCGTATTACTCACCTTGATTCATTCTACATTGTAGCCATATTGACCTTCTTGCTATGCCTTGAACATAATATTCTGTCTTCCTTCTATGTGCCTCTTTCTCTCTGCTTGGAAAGCACTTCTTCCCATCATTGGTTTCCCTCCCTCAGAAATAACTTTGAGTTTGTATTATATGTAGTTACATTTTGTGTTTGCTTGTGTGTGTATACATATACATACACATATATTTAGGTGTGTATACATATATACATATATTTCTGTTCTCTCCACCAAGGGGATATAATCTCCTTAGGGTCAGGGAGTGTTTTGTTTATGCTTCTTTATCCCTAGCATGTAGTACAGTGCTTGACAGATAATAATTGCTTAATAACCTCTTGTTAAATTGAATTAAATTCCATACCAAAGACGAGTAAGCTTTATTTTTTTTCCAGAATGTAACTAACATATTTCCCCATCTAGAAGGCAGTTATGAATAAATTTTACATTTGTGGACAGCATAATTAGGAAGACTCCGCACCCCACCTCGCCCTACCCCAGCCCATCTCTAGGTCCATGACCCTGTGATGGTGATCCTCTGCTCCACCCCAAAGAGAGCTCATTGCAATATACTGGGAACAAAGAATCTGTATGAAAGGAGAAGTAACTGTGCATCCACTTTGTTAACAACAAAGCAGAAAATGTCAAACACTGGGAAAAAACTCTCCTTCCTGGAATTAAATATATGTTCTCCATCCCTCAATTTCTCAATTCCACATATTGTTTAAGAAATGTAATGTTTCCAAACTTGAGCTGTTCCCTGGTGTTCAATCACACCTTTGCTGCTTCTACTGTAAAGAGTGATTTCCCAGTAATGCTAGCTGGAGCAACGGAGTAAAGCAAATGCAATCCCTCTGCCAGGGAGCCTCGAGACCTTTGAGGGAAGCAAAGACATAGTTTCACTTGTTCTGTCCTGCTGCTTAATGCCATCACTAGGTGGTCATGCCTGCTCTGTTCTTGAACAAAGAACTTCCTTAGCAGAAGCAGAACTGATGAGTATCACATGTGTTTCATGGTGCTTTACCAGCCGCCATGGGCCAGCACCATGTTACCGGAGGAGTAGTCCTGATGTGACCCTAGGAGTGAAACAAGATCACAGGGCAGCCTAAATGAGCCTGCATGGAATAAGAGAGGGAAAGGGGGGAAAACCAGCAGAGCAGGGAAACTAAAAAGATAGGAACAGGGGAAAGAAGAACATGGCTAAGGAAAAGATGGGGAAAGAAATACCAAGAGTAGTCTTCCAAAGGCAGATAATTTGATCTGGGTGACTTTCTTTCTTTTTTTAAGTCATCAGAGTTTACGTATTTCTGCCTGATGGCTAAGGAATAATTTTAATGTTTTGTATGATCTGTCCACCCAGTTTCCAGTCCCATTCTCCCAGTCAACACACTGTAATACTAATTGACCAATCTGCACTACTTACCGGAAAGAAATGTTAGAGAAGTTACTGGCTAGTCTAATGACCAAGAAAGAGATGTCCTTTCTTAGGATAGTACACTTAGAACTCCAAGAAACCTTAGAGAGATCTCTAGTTCTGGATTGTTTACCTTTTTATTTTACGGAACCCTTTTGCAATCTGATGAAGCCTTTAAACATATTTCTTAGCATAAAGCTTTTAACTGAATAAAGTAGAATTCATAGGATTATAAAGGAAACCAATTGCATTGAAACAGTCATTTTTCTGAAGTTCCTAGGCTACAGGTTAAGAACCACTAATCTAATTTGACCCTCTCTTGTGTAAGCAGTCTGAGACTACTTAGACTTATACAAGTCTGAGACTCAGGTTCTGTACTCAGGTAAAATGACTTGCTCAGAGTCATACAGTTAGTATGTTTTGAAACTGAGATTGAAACCCAAGTCATCCAGCTCTCAGTCCAGAGCTCTTTCTGTTATACCAGCTGCTTGCTGGATAGTCCTGTCTGTGTCCCATAATCATTTAAATTCAGCATGTCCAAAAAGAAGCTAATTGTCTTCTCTATTCTTCCTGCCATCCCCTCCTTTAACCTTCTCTGTTTCTGTTGTGGGCACCTCTTAACCTTCATCACCCAGCTTAATAATCTGGAAGTCATCCTTGATTCTTCATTGCACCAAAACCCCCTATCCAATCAGCTGCCAAATCTGGTTGATTTTACTACCTGCAAAATAAGGTGCATTTGTCCCCATCTCTATTCATATGGAAACCACCCAGGTTCAAAGTCATCTTTGCTTCTCCTCTGTTTGCTATAATCTGTGAATTGTTCATCTCTCACTCTTTGTCATAGGCTCTAAATTGGTCTCTCCTCTTCCCCCTCTGTCATCCACACATCCATAAATATAATATGTCCAAGAACGTAGTTCTGACCATATCACTCCTACGTTCAAGAATTTTCAGTGATTCCTGTTGCTTCAAAAATAAAATTCTTAGCTTGGCACTTAAAGCCCTTTAAAAATTCTCCAGTTTTATTTTACATTACGGCAGAATGTAAGCTCCTTGAGGGCAAGGACTGTTTTTTGTTTTGTATTTGTAATCCTGGTGCCTAACAAAGTGATGAAGAGACACAATCTATACTTCGTTTTCTCATAGGTTTAAAAATAAGTTATTGAAATATTAAAGAAGAAGAAGACGACGACCTCTGGAGTGCTGGATGGATCTAGGAAGAAAAATAAGACATGTTGGATTACATGGCCTCCGAGATCTCTTTTACAGCTCTCCATCTGTAGTCTTCCTTTAATGAGTTAGAAAGACTGGACAAGAATCACACAAGATACGGGAGAAAGTACAGAGAGCTTGTGATCTTCATTACTAGTGAGAATAGGTACATGGATGAAATCATGGGTGTGCCAAATAGCAACTTTTGTGTTGCTACAACGGTAACTAAAAATGGATAGGTGGGGAAGTTGAAGAAATAATAATGTTAATAACTTATGTTATAGTGTGTTAATGTTGCAAAGAACTTTATGTGTACATATAAAGGAGCTATAAGTATATATATTTATACAAATGTGTATTTATATGTATATATAGTGTGTATATGTGTGTATACACATATATAGATATCATGTACTTTACATATAAATATAAAATTCTTTGCAAACATTAAAGATATGTGTATATATGTATGTGTTTATATAAGACACATGTATATATCTACATATAAAATACTTTGTGTATATATGTAAAGTTTTTTCCAAACACTACAGCATTATAAAATATATATAAGGTTTATGTGTGTGTATGTATATGTATATTTATGTATATATAAACATATGCATAAATATCTACATATATAATCTATATCTCCAATGTAAATACAAATATATACATATGCACACACATATTATATATACATATTTATACATATTTATACATATTTATACATATTATACATATATATATATAATGTGTATGTGTACACACTCACACACACACACACACACACACACACACACACACACACACCTCCATTCCAACAGTCTCATGAGATAAACGTTATACTTTTTATTATTCCCAGTTTACAGAGAAGGACCAAAGATTGAAAGAGGCTAAATAGCTTCTTCATGGTCACACATCTTAGTAGAGCCTGAGGCAGGATTGAAACTTGGGTCTTTCTTCCTGCCTCTAAGTCCAGTGCCATCTTTCTTGTCTTAGATGCATGCCCCATGAAGGTAGGACATCTCCCCACTAGGCATGTCAGGCCCGTCTACGCGTCTGGAGTCTTCATTAGGGAGTTATCGACTATAGCGTATATGTTCATTCTTGAGTCAGTAACAGTATTGCTCTCATTTGCTGGCAGTGACATCGTTCCTTTGCTGTAAACCTTTTCATGGATTCTCATTGTTTCTGAGATAACATCCCTAGCCTGTTATTCCAGCTTTTCCATAGCCTGACTTCAGTCAGTCATGCAAACTTAACTCCTACTGTTTGCCTCTATGGGCCCTCTGCTCCAGCCAAGCTGGTTACTCACCCTCCTTCAGATAAGTTTTGGCATTTTTCTGTTTCTAAGCTTTTTTCATCTTCATACCATTCTCTCATTTTTAAGTGCTTCTCTCTCTCTCCTAACTTCACTTATTGAAAATGTATCCATTTAAGGCAAATCTCAAAAAACCACCTCCTTCAGGAAGCCTTCCCTATAGTTCCATTGAGAAATGAGCTTTGGCTTCCTGTCACACAGTAGGAAAGTGTACTGGATTTGGAATCATAGGACCTGTGTTCAAATTCTCGCTCTTCTGTTTACCTTAGGTAAGTCATCTCATCTGAGCCCTTTGGCCCTTAGTTTACCCAGCTTTAAAATTAGAAGGTTGTATCAGGTGACTTATAAGGTGCTTTCTAACTCTGTGTCTAAGGTGCTATGATCAGTCTCTAGAGCTCATAAGAATACCTCATGAAGGACTTGTCATCACTGGTATTGTTGCTGTTTTTGAATGTAACTTATCTCCCTGAGTATGTGGTTGGTATGTAGTCAGTGTTTAAGAAATGCTTGTTGACTAATTTAATCATATGGCACCTAACGCTTCTGTACATAAAATCAGAAGAGTGAGGATTTGGGCTGCGAGAGGGACATTAAAGATAGTGTACTGAGTAGGTGCTCAATAATTGTTGAATAAATGAATGCCTGTGTAAAAAGTGAGGCTAAGTGGCATAATAGGAGTGTGGTGTTGTGGGGTTTTTTTTAGCCTCCGTTTACTGTTATTTAAAAAATGGGGCAGCTACGTGGTACAGTGGATAGAGTACTGGGCCTGGAGTCAAGAAGATTCATCTTCCTGAGTTCAAATCCAGCCCCAGACACTTACTAGCTGTGACCCTGGGCAAGTGACTTAACTCTGTTTGCCTTAGTTTCCTTATCTGTAAAATGAGCTGGAGAAGGAAATGGCCAGCCACTTCATTATCTTTGCCATGAAAACCAAAAATGGGGTCACAAAGAGTGAGACACAACTGAAAAACAACTGAATAACAACAAATTTAGAAAATAAATTGGAGTCAGTGCTCTTTTCATTTATGTTAGAATCAAAAGAACTGGGCACAGGTCCTTCCAGCTCCCAACACCTACTAGCTTGTGTCACCCTGGTTAAGTCACTTAAATTCTCGTATTCTCAGTTTCTTTATCTGTAACAGCAGTCTGCCCATCCCTCTCCACATGATTACCGTGATGAAAAAAGTACTTTGTAAGCCTTTGTAAAGCACTGTTTAAATGTAGATGATATAGAGTGAACGCAAGTACTAGAATACTTGCAGGACTTTGGCAGTTCATTAGTGTTGGTCCATACCTAAGTTCATTACTGGAGCCTCCATTTTGAGGGATGGTCCAGACCACCCATTTTTCACTCCCCACACTTTGCCAGCTCACCACCCATTCTGGGAGTACCTTCCCCTCCCACTCCATCTTGAAGCAAAGTCCCTTTTTTTGTTGTCTTTCTGCATTACAATATTAATTTCTTGGAATTTGGCCATCTCTCTCTGTCTCTCTCTCTCTCTCTCTGTGTTTCTGTGTCTCTTTCTTTTTTCTGTGTGTGTGCGCGCGCGCGCGCGCACACACACACACACACACCACACACACACACACACACGGGTTTTTTATTTGTATCCCCAGCACTTAGCACAATGCCTGATGCATAGCAAATATTTGATATTTGTTGGCTGATTGCACACCTCGTTACATGGTGTCTTAAGTTGATTTGGATGAAAAAATTGGGCAAGTGGAAACCAACTCTCCAGTGCTAGGCCTTTCAGAAGTTAGCTAGATAGTTCAGATGATATTAGATGATAGATATGTAGTTTGCTGCTGGGCTGAACTCATCCCCAAGGTTCTTCCAGCTTGAAAGGGTTCTCCAGGATCAGCATTCCCCTGGCATAATTTTTTTTAATGGTCTACTTTTTTTATACTGTTCAGTCCAGTTCAGTTCTGTTCAATTCAGATTAGTTTACTCTACAAACTTATTAAAGCACTCTACTGTACATGGCTAGTTGAAATACATTTAGATAAACTCAAACCCTGCCCTCTTGAATCTTGTGGTTTATTTCTTCTCCTTTTTTATTTAATGTTTTCCCCAATTACATATAAAAAACAATTTTTAACATTCATTTTTGAATTTCAATTCTCTCCCTCCCTTCTTTCCTCCTTCCCTGTGGCAGAATGTTTAAGAACCCAAGGTCAACTTCATGGTTTCATGAGGCATCAAAAAAGGACTTAAGTCCAAATGCAAGGAGTATTATTAAATACAGATAGAGATAAAGTAACTGCCAGATAATCAGATCAGTTATTTTCCCCATCCAGAGGTAAATAAGTCAGATATGGGTCTCAGTGGCATGGCCCAGAGAAGCTGATTTATTTGATGAACCAATTTTATTATATATAAAGGGAAAACAATCTGCTAGCTTTCCCAGCCAGAAGTCAGTCGTGCAGAAACACATACATATTTGCACAGTCATATTGCGCCTTACAACCACTGTCAGCTAACTGCATTATGAAAGCAATGCCTAATAGCTGGCATTTATATAATACTTTGGGGCATGCAGTGTACTGTGTATATTATCTAATTTGATCCTTGCAATAACCGTCTCAGATAGGTGATGTTATCCTGATAAACTAAAGTTGAAAGAAGATAGGTACAGCGTCACACAGTTAGGGTCTAGAGCTGGATTTGAACTAGGGTCTTCTAAGCTTTTTCAGCCTTGTTCCATTTTCTCATTTTTAAACGTTCTACCTCCCTGCTTCACTTCCTGAAAGTACGTCCATCTTCAAGGCAGTTCTCAAAAAAAAAAAAAGACCACCTCCCCGAGGAGGTATGGTAGCCCCATTGAGAAATGATCTTTTGCTTCCTATGACTCCTTGGGAAAGTGTACTAGATTTGGAATCAGAGCACCTGTGTTCAAATTCTGGCTCCTCTGTGTACCTTAGTTGAGTCACCTCACCCCTTTGGAACTCAGATTCCCCAGTTAGAAAATAAGAGTTGGACCAACATTTTATTGTGCCACCTAGTGGCCCCACTTCTATGTGCTCCTTACATTCAAATAACTATTCCTACAGAGCCATAGAATTAATTTTTCTTCTTTACCATCAACCTTAGGATTTAATTTTTTCTCCATCCTCCTCCATCTTCACACATTCATCTATCAAAACTCCCCTTTCCATAAAGTCTTCTCCTCTGATATAGGAAACATGGGTGCACAATGTGATTTAGTAGTAAAAGGCGCCTTTCTGCAGATCTAGAAGGCCTGTGTTGGAAGCCCCACCTCTGAAAAATCTGAGGCAAGTCACTTAAGTGCCTTGTGCCTTGGTTTCCCCTCCTGTAAAAGTGAGATGATCATATTTGTACTTACCTTACATATAGCTAAAGCTGAGAAAAATGTACTTCGTGGAAATGCGCGCTGTTATTGCTTGTCAATATACTACCCTGGGATGGGGGAAGAACCTTGATCTCCTGTTATCTTCTTCAGACCTTGTAACATTATTATTCCAAAATGGCATCTTCAGTAGCATGACAAGTGGTTATAATGTGAAAAGGAAAGGGGAGTAAAGTAAGAGAAAACTCTTTCGTTACCAAGTGTCTTACTGAGCATTCTTGGCTTCTTCCATTCCCCACTCCTCAAAGTCTCCTTTTTTCATTATCCCAGAATTCCCACTCTATTTACTACTGCAAAATAGCTTTCCCCTTCCTCTGAATAATAGATGAATTTTACTTCAGTCTTTTTATACCTAAAGACATGTGGCCATTTCTTAATGTCTCTCTGTTTTTCCCTATAGAATATAAAGAGGAGAAATAAAGTGGGTAAGATGGCTAACAATCATAGAAGCAGAGCTTCAGAGGTGAGAGAGTCTTAGAAGTAACTTGCAAGGGAACTAAAAAATCTGTCAAGCACTGAGCTCTCAAAAATGCAAATAAATATAATGTTGTGAAGCTTGAGTCCCAGCTCATCTATGTTCTACTCTGTGCTGCATCCCTCTTGTATTCTGAGACTTTCGGGACTTTGTGCATCATTGTATATAGCTTTTTTCTCTTTGTTCCTTTTGCCCCTTTTGTATTTTTCTGTGGTTCTCTTTGGATTGTTTTGGTCGGATGGAAGGGTCAAGCCCTGTCATTTTTGTCTCTGTAGTGTTGTGCCCGTGTTGGAATCACAGCCCTAAGGCCAACCGTTTTTTAGTTCAGGTTCTATTTGGGAAAGATGAGGCACGCAGAAGTCATTGAACATTTATAAAAGGTTCACTTTGCTCTAACCCAGCAAGGACATGCCACAAGGATGAAGTGACATTTATTTCATCAGAATGGGGACCCCCCTCTTCTCCATCTGTAAATGCATCATTCAGAGAATGACAACTCTAGTGGTCTTAGGCATCTATTACATTTGAGAGGCTCAGATTTCCTATGGTTGAAACTTCTTATGACCCTGGAAGATCAGGAAACTACATCAGTGAAACTAAGGTCAGTCGGGTCCCAAAGATAGCTTTCTGTTCTTTTTGGTAATGCCCTCCCCATGTTGTGGGTATGAGGAAAGACATTTCATCAGGGAGATGCTGGTCTTACCACAGCCTCCACATACTGATGCCTATCATTTACACTTTTTGTAAGTTGAAATAAGTTTCATTAAGAAAAAGTAAACCAGGGCAGCTAGGTGGCACAGAAGTCAGGAGGACCTGAGTTCAAATGCTGCCTCAGACCAAACACTTGACCCTTACTAACTGTGTGACTCTGGGAAAGTCACTTAACCCCAATTGCCTAAAAAAAAGAAAACAGTAAACCTTTACCTGATGTTCATTGTGATAACCATCAGTGTCTATCTTGTATTATTTATTGTATAACAGTAGCATTGTGGCGTGGAATAAAGCAAAAGGAAAGCCAACCCTGCCCAGTGAACTTCAGAGTAGCCTCTTGGCTGGTTTTTAGCCAAAAAGGCAGAGGAGATAATTAATCAAATCAGTCAGTTTTGCTTTTTCTATATAAACAACGATAAAGCATGGCTGCAAACGTTGGCATGACTAGCCGAATTTTATTAATGGTTTATGGTTTCCTATCAATTCCATCTCCCATTTACCACAAATAATCAAGAATTTGTAAGCAAAAAAAATTTCTTAATTTCTCCTTTTGGGGAATGGTGATCCAGAAACTTTAGTCCTAAGTCCTGTTTCTCGAAGCAGCTCGCCTCTTCCTGCACCATGTGTTTCCATTATGTATATAATTCACAACTATGCCTATATTTAATTTGATTTAGCACATGGCAAGAGAAACATATAATCTTACAATATCTCAGGAAGAACAGTTTTCTCTCTTATTGTTCTTTTAATAAACTAAACCAGATAGCCATTATTCTCCTATGCTTTTTTCATTCTTTCTAATCTAACATCACAATTTTCATTTTTCAGATTTCCTCTGAAGATATCCAAAATGCTCTCTTTTTCTTAAAGGGCTAAGAAATACATTCCTTAGTTGAATACATAGTGTATATGGATTAGGAATTTCTAGAATCGTGAATCTTAGGCTTGGAAAAAACAACAATCACCACCACTTTTGCCATGCTCTAAGGGGAATAGAGGAGAATGGAAAGGCGGGGGGGAACAGTTGGATTTCCACATCTGTTAAATAATCGGCAGCCTGTAGATTGAATGCTGCTGTTCTTTTCAACTTGAGACCAGCTGTTGAAGTAAACATGAAGGAACTCCCACTCATTATGGCGTATTTCAGTGGCTTGTTGGGGATTCAGTTACCTCGTTCCACCAGGCTGATCAAAGGAAAGTAATTTACTTTCTTTCACCATTGTTATTGAAAATATTCCTCATTTGTTTCTGTAGGGTTTTGTTTTGTTTTGTGGTTTTCTTGCTACTGAAAGCAAAAAGGTTAACTCAAGTGCCTTTGCTTGATTTTTCTTAAGTCTGTGACAGTGAGCAGCCTTGGCTAATAATTATGCACTACCTGGATGAGTGCTAAGAAACACGGATGCCTCTTTTCTTTGGCCTTAATGCGTGTTTGCTTTTGTCAGTGATATTGCTGAGTCAACGATGTTCCAGCGTCCATATGATATTTGGAGTCAGGGAAACCTGAATTCAGTAAAAACAAACACTTTTTTCTTCTGTGTTTTTTTCACATGAATTGGAAGAGTTGCCAGAGTTATCACGTTCTAAAAGTTGTGTATCCCAGTCGAAAGCTTTTCTTACGATGCAGATTTCTCTGCATCTACTGGCATCCGGGCTGTTTTCTTAACTGTGGAATAAAGTCTTAACCTAGCAGAGCACAGGGTTGAATGAAGAGAGGAGAGTAAGGAGATGAGAAAACAAATGTTAAGTGATACTTAGAACTTTGGCCTGCCCACACTTGTCTTGAGGGGCTGTGCAAAGAGCTTGGAACTTGGGGAAGTCACCTACCTCCATGGAGTTGATCACTACTTTGAGGAATAATGATGGTGGCCTGTTTCTCATTCCTTTCATCCAGACCACTGAGTATTTTGTAGGATTGGCAAAGGCTGCAGAAACCCCCTGTGCTACTGCTGCTCCATTTGACGGTATAGATCTTCAGAGTTTGTTATCATCCCTCTGAATAGCTGTCAATCTGGATTTACAGATATGTATTCTGTTAGGAATATATTCCTGTGATTCAACAATCGACACGTTTTGGATCGAAAGGTGTTTCGCAAGTAGTGGCTGCTGAAATTGGCCTTCAGATCTCTTCTGAGCATACTGCACACAAGCCTGGTTTTCTGGAAACTATGTCCTTTTGTAAAGTGTTTATTTTACTCCTTTCAGGATTAAATTTATTGCTGTGCCTGCTGACATCTTTTAGGGCTTGGAGAGGCCGTATTCTTCCTCACTGTGATAAGTTTGCCTCCCTAAAGATGTGTAAAAGAAATAAAGTGTGTATTCCATACACCAAGGTATGCATTGAGAAAGACATACAGAAGTGAACAAGAGTAGAATTGTTGAAAATAAGAGTCAGAATCCAATCTGTTCCCTTGAAGAATAAATTCAGGTAGTGGAACTCAATTTGGACGTGCTGTATGGGGTTTTTGGATTTGTTAGCTTTTTATGCTCTCCATGTATTGCAATTTTTGTGAGGGGACATGAATTGTAGATTCGAAATTGCTTGGTGAGCGCATGACTTGGTCTTGTCCTGGTATGCAATAATTCTAATCCTTTTCTTTTCCTAGTCTAGTTTTAAATGCCACTAGTGATAAAGGCTTAACGTCTGGCAGTGACAATTTCATAATCATCTCCTGAATAATGAAACATCTTCCCACTATTCTCTATGTCTCTGTTCATACTCTTTTTGAAATTTATCTTATCGTTGATGTCTATCAACAATTAGCCAATCAAATTAACCCTTTGTTGACATTTATATGTTCATGGTTTGTTTTGTTAATTGATAGTTAGGTCTTGATTTGGAGATTTTAATAATTATGTGGATGCCTACTGAGCGTGGCCAAATGACAAATTGTATTTTTAATGCTTCGTTTTATTTTGTTCCCAAAGCTACTTGCTTTTGATAAAATAGCCTTTCATGGTCTGTGTTCCAGCTGGAAAGGCAGTATCTGGCTAAGCTTTCCAAATAGAAGGGAACCGTGGGATCATACTTTCTGTTTTGTCCAGCCAGCATATCACATGCATGTGTTATTTCCAATTCAACAAAATTCACTTCAATTCATGTTTATTAAGTACTTGTCATGTATAGGCACTTAGGAGATACCAAATGGATAATCCAGTATCAACTTTCTGGGAGTATTTAATCTAACAGAGAGGAATAAGACATTCATACAAATAACAAAGAACATTTTAAGTGCTATGAGAATGGGAAACAATGCTATGGAAATTCAGAAAAAGAAGATTAGGAAAAATATGTTGGAAGATAATGGCATTTAAGATGGTACTTGAAGGTTATGTAAGATTTGGATGGCAAGCTCTTGTTAATTGAGGCATTAGGAACTATCATAGTAATCTTCCTCTGACTAGCCATAGAAAATTAGCATGTCATCTATAAAATGGGCATCTCTGGTTAAAAATTAGGAAGGAATCTGTAGGTCATCCAGTCTTAATCCTTTCATTTTACAGATGAGGAAACTGAGGTCCAGGAAGGCTAAGTGACTTGCTGAGTTTCAAAGGCTGGTCTCCTGATTCCAGAGCTTGTCTGATGCTTCCTGTGTTACCCAGAAAGAAATACTGTAAAGAAAGCACTTTGCAAACCAAAATAGTAGGCATTTCATAAATGCTTGTTGACTGACTCATTGGTTAGAGGAGCAGGAAGAAAAACCAAAGGAGAGAGTATCATGATGGAGAAGTTAATCGACATTGTCACATCCTAAGGGGAGGTCAGGGAGCATGAGGACAAGGGAAATAACCATGGAATTTGCTCATAAGCGAGCTGTTGATCACCTTAGAGCAGTTTGAATGGAATGGTGGGAAGGAGCCAGGGAGAGGGAGAAATTAATCTTTTTGTGACTTGGAGACTGTGAACTCTTTTGTATAGGAAGGACAGTTTTTCTTTGTGATCTCAGCATCTAGCACAGTGCCAGGCACACATTAGTGTTTTTCTTGTTTAGTTGTTTCAGTCATGTCCGACTCTTCATGACCCCATTTGGGGTTTTCTTGGCAAAGATAACAGGAATGGTTTGCCAGTTCCTTCTCTAGCTCATTTTACAGATGAGGAAACTGAGGCAAGCAGCGTTAAGTGATTTACCCAAGCTCACACAGCTAGTAAGTGTTTGAGGCTAGATGTGAACTCAGATGAGTTTTCCTGACTCCAGGCCTGACGCTCTGTCCGCTGTACCACTTAGCTGCCCTGTGTATGTAAATACCTGCTTTCTAATGGCTTGGACTTAAAACTGAAGTATTTTATCACTAATTTTCTCTCCAGCATGAACTATTAGCCACATGATCATTATATGTCATTAAGAGCAATGTCTAATATAAGAAAAATGTTATGGCAATTTCAGAAAAGTAGTCATTTAGACAGTAGCTTTTGGCAGACCTTGTAATAGGAGAGTTTAGTGCCAGAGTCAGGGCGTGAACCTAGCTCTTCGTGAATCCAAGGCTACTGTCTCCTACATCACACTCCCTCTCATGTGGGTTTTGAAGAGCATTTGGACCCCTGGTGGAACAAACACTCTCACAGAAAGGACACAAGGACACATGTTTTCCTTCTCACTGCAACCTTCAGTTCCAAATCTTGATCTAGTTCTGGAAACTTAATCAAAATGAAAAATTGTAATCCAGAAAGCTGGTTTGGTTTACATTATAGACTGGTTTGAGATGGCTCTAAATGGTTCGGGTCTCTGGCATTTTATACCGAGTGTTCAGTTCTTGGTGCCACAATTTAGGAAGAATGCCAATAAGGTAAAGAATATTTATTTGTTGTTGTTGTTCGGTCACGTCCAACTCTATGTGACCCAATTTGGGGTTTTATTGTTTTGCCATTTCCTTCTCCAGTTCATTTTATACATGAAGAAAATGAGGCAAACAGGATTGAGTGACGTGCCCAGGGTCACCCAGCTAGTAACTCCAGGTCTGGCACTTTATGTACTGTTTCAGACACCCAGAACGATGAAGGACCTCAGGATTATTCCATATGAATATCAATGTAAGAAACTTAAAATGTTTATCTTGGAGAAAAGAGAAGATTTAGGGAGGGCATGATAACTGTCCTCCAGCATTGGAAGTACGGGACTTCATCTGCCTATCCCTAGAGGTTTGCAGAGAAGGAGATTTTCAGCTTGAGAAGGAAAAAGTGCCCCCAAATTCAAGCTGTCCAAAAATGGAATGATCTTCCCATAAAGTTGTCCATCCTCCTTTATCAGAGGCTTCAAACAAAGCCTGGCTGACTGTGTGTCAGATGTATTATCGATGGGACTTTTGTTTCAGGATGGGTTGGACTAGATGCCTCTGAACTTTCTGTGATATTGAGAAAACTATTGAAGTTTATTGTGACAACTGTTTATTGTATAAGTGAATTATCAGAGTGAATACTAATACACACATATGTAATATATAATAGATTACTTATGTGAGAAAGCATACGTGTGTATTCATATAAGTATTCATACGTAGAAAAGTGTAGCATAATTGTATCTTATCAGAGAAGAAGAAAAGCATTTTTGACCAGTTTCTATTAAATGACATATTGAAAAATGACAATATGTTATTTTCACTTCTTATGCAGCCCTCCTTTCTTGCATAATTGCAACATAGAAGTGATGGCCCTTGTTCCTCAAAGGATATTAGAGAGGAATATATGTCCTGGCTGGTATTATTGGGCTAGGAACACTTCCATTTTGGGCCTGGCAGTGACCCAGTTGCAGACGTTATAAATGTAGACAAACTTATCAATTAAGGGTTGATATTGTACATTAAATATATATGCATATATGTGTAGTTATATATAATCCCATGTATTAATTCTCTTTTAAAGACGAACTTCGTATTATATTCTATAAATTACCTTGCTAAGTGTTTTGGTATGTTTGTTTGATTTAGTTGTATCAAGGCAAATGTTTCAGCGTAAGAGTCCTTCAACCACATTTTTAGCATAGCAGCGTTCTAAGTGTTTCATGAAGGAATTCTTTGTATTGGAGCCATGAAGACTAATGAGTTTATGAGGGAAAAAATAGAAGCCGGAAAAAAAAGAGACAAAAGAGTGTAGACAACCTAGTACATTTGTATTTATAGCCCACATTCCAACCCTGACGCAGTGCCACAATTGTGTGTGTCTTTGGAGAATTATATTGCTAATATGAATTTTGAAAAATTCTTTCAGGGATATGAAAATAGGAGTGAAGAAAACAGAGAGAGAAAATAGAAGCTGTATATCGGAACTAGCCTTGTGTGTGTTGTGGTTTTTTCATGATTTAAAACTTAAAAGGAAAACTCATTTATAGTTTCATTATCAATTAATTCTGAAATGCTACAATGTTTTATCTATTAATAAGAGGAAAATATTGGGTTTCATATTTCACATATAGTTATAGCTGGAGTGATTGATTTTAAGTAGTAATATGCTTCACATTCTTAGTTATTTATGACAACTTATTTTTAGAGTGGTAGAAAATATTTGGTGCTCCAGGAAGAAAGAAACAGATTAAATGTGATAAAATATCACCAACTAAAGTTTACTATTTTTAAAGGTTTTAGCTCAAAATGCAGAGTCTTGAGTTGGATTTTTTATCTCACTTCAAGCACTCGAAGCTATTCTTAATGGAGAAGAGATTTTTCTAGTACTTCTCCTTTCTTGCTACAACTCCATTTCTGTCCACTCATGGCTTCACATGCTACCTATGCCCACTCACTCTGTTTCTTCCACCTTTCCTATTTTCATATCTCTTTGAACAAATTGGGCGGTCTTCTCTATGTCTGAGGCTGAAAATTAATGTTCTTCACAATTATTCTTTCTAAATACTTTTAATAAAAGAAAGCCATCTTGAGTTTATTTCCACACTTAGAACTACTGTGGCCCCTCGACAAGTTTGCAAATACTTATTTTCTGGGAGAAAGTATGAATATTTCATTAGTTAGAAATTATTCCTCTATCATCATCTTCATTAAACTGCACTTATAGAACTCGTGTCTAATATTTTGCCGTTCTGCAAATACACTAAAATAGGTATAGTAGTCTGCCTTCCATTTAGAATGAAAAACAGAAATTTAACTGATAGAAAGGTAGGGAAGATTTTTAAAGAGAAAACATTGCTGGTTGGTGTTCATTTTTAATCACAGGAGAAAATGGATTCAAAGTGAAATAAGAGACAATTGTTAGATATTAAGTACAGCTACATGATCGCCAGGGGGAAGTAAGCATTAGAAAAGACTGGATAAAGTAAGGTTTCACAACTTTTTTCTGAAGAGATTTTGAGGATTGGGTTGATAAGAATCAAATTGTCTGTCTACAAGCATTGTAATTCAGTTCTAGTTTTGTTTGACCCAAGGATGAAAAGACATTGAATTGGGAGACAAAAGTTGGTGATTGTTTGGTCCTAGCCAGCCCTTCATGACCCATGGACCACAGCATGCCAATACTATCCATAGCATTTTCTTGGCAAAGACATTGGAGTGAATTGCCATTTCCTTCTTCAGTGGATTAAGACAAATAGAGATTAAGTGATTACTCAAGGTCACACAGCAAGCTGTTTGAGGTCACATTTGAACTCAGCTCTCCCTGACCCCAAGCCCAGTAGTCTATCCACTGAGACACCTAGCTGCCTCCAAAGAGGACCTAGGTTCAATTCCTGCCAGTTAACATCTGTACCCTTGGGCAATTTAGCTCTCCTCTCTGGGTGTCACTCTGTTCATCTGTAAAATAAAACACTTGGACTGGATTACCTCTAGGCTGCTCCCAGCTTGGAGCAGATGAATCCTTGTTTTGCTTCTTACTTCCTTATACTGAAGGTTTGTCTATCAAATCTGATGGTGATAGAAAACTGAAAGAGATGGAGAGTTAGTTCAGATGAGATGACAGAAAAGAGTTTTGAAAAGATCATGACAGGTTAATACAACAGACCAAAAATCATTTAATGTCTCATTAGTTAACTATTTAGTTAACCCCACTGAAATATAGTTTGTCCTTGCACAACAACGAATCTTGACATTTGCACTAATTGTTTGGGGCATTAACTTTTATGGAAAAAAATATTTACTTGCCACGTGGCAGCTTTGATGCATATGTGAGCTTGTAAAGATCTCACCAGAAGCTTAGCTCCCATTCGCTATTGCCATCATAAAGTAAAGAGTGAAGGAGGAGCCTGGAAAAGGAGTAGTGAGTGTTCATCTTCCCTGCAGCCAGCATTGAGGGTTCTGGTAACCCTGTAGAAAATCAGAAAAGTTGAGGTGGGGTGATGGGTTCAATGAACTCTAAACTGAGGTAGCACTTGTTTTTGAAAACCATATAAGCTCAGGTCAAGGCTGTGAGTTTGGAAAATATTATGTTCTCTTCACCACTGTACTTATTTTCAAGAGAAGTGTATTAAAGCCTTTGATTGTATTGTTTTTCGTATTATATTTCTACTAGGTAATTTTTTATTGTTGTTTTTCATCTGTTTCAGTCATGTCCGAGTCCCGATGACCCCACTTGGGGTTTTCTTGGCAAATACTGGAGTGGTTTGCCATTTTTTTCTCTAGCTCATTTAACAGATGAGGAAACTGAGGCAAACAGGGTTAAATGACTTGTGCAGGGTCACACAACTAGCTAGCGTCTGAGACCAGATTTGAACTCAAAAGATGAGTTTTCCTGACTGCAGGCCCAGCATTCTATCCCCTGGGCCTAGCTGACTCTCTAGGAAAATTAACTGTGGAGACTAAGGGAAAGCACTATTAGGGCGTAGTTTGTCTTAACTAGTCATTTATCCTCCCCTTCTCATAAGCAAGATTGTTCAAACTGAAAACTCTGATGTATATTACTATTATTGCTAATAGGGTCACGATAATGGGTAGCATTTAAAACTGAGTCAAGAGGACAGTGACAGAGTATTGTAGATGCCTTTAGCCCAGAGGTGTCAATTACATAACCTGCAGCAGTCCTGGGAGATATTTAATAAATTAAATATAAATACAATAAAACATAGATAACCTAACATTTTAAAGTTAAGTTATTATGTTGCCCACAGAAATCCTTATATATGGATTAATGGCCCCCATATCTTAGTTTGATACCCCCCTGCTCTAAATATTGGACTACAGACTATAGATTTTTTTTCTTTCGATAAAAAATGCTAGAAGGAGAGTTAATTATTATATGTTAAGTATAGCAATAAAATGTAACGTGAATTTTAACACAGACATTTTGAAATTCATTTCTAAAGAGGACTTCATTGAACAGACTACACAGGGCTGGGTTTTTGCTATTCTGGTTTTTCTATAGTACTAAATACTCCTGTGCTTCTTAGTAAATCAGTGACAGGAATGCAACTAAATTGCAAGAACATTATTAATTGTTCACGTGTGTATCTAATTTTATATAAACATAGCTGTGGCTGGTTGTTAGTTGTCTTTATGTTTACTTTTGCTGGCCTTTTCTCCACCAGTAATGCCTTAATGTTGACTACCTAGGTTGCAGGCTACCTACATTGGAACTAACTTGGAAGAGGCTTAGAAGTCATTAGTGTATAAGCAGTGGAGGGGGTGTGTGTGTGTGTGTGTGTGTGTGTGTGTGTGTGGGTGGGTGTGAGTGCGCGCGCGTGCGCACGCACACATATGTACTACCCTGAACATGTTCTCTGTTTTTCATAAACAAATAGAAAAGATCTTCAGATTAAATATTTCCATTATTATAGATAGTAAACATTTGGCTTTTATTATAGATAATAAAAAATTGATTTTTTTTTTGCTTTTTAATGTTCCCCTTCCACCACTTCCTCACCATGAAATGATAGATTGTAACATGAATTCTACAAGGTAGGAAGGAAATAGGTGACAAAAATACTAATCCCAACTCAAAAACTTTCTCCCTTTTTTTCCCCACTTAGGGCAGAGAATCTTACTTGGGGTCTGTAAACTTGTTTCTTGTTTTTTTCTTTTTTTCCACTTTTTAAAAAATATTTTGATAGTTATATTTCAGTAGAACCCATTTTCTTTCTAGTCTTCTGCATCTTATTTTAGGCATTTAAAACCAGTATTCTAAGAAGGGGTCTGTAGACTCCTCCCATACTGCCAAAGGATTCCATGGCACGAAATAGGTTAAGACCCATTGATTTAAGACAAAGCTGTCTGTCTCATTTTCCAGCAAAGTGCTATCAGAAAAACTAGATAATACTATTCTTATTTAATGACATATAACAGTACAGTATTTCACTTGGAACATTGAGGCTATCCTTAAGCCCTTTTTGTAAATATGCAATGATGGACATTTCCTAAGGTCACAGAATTCTACCTAGCTATTCAAGCTGATTTCAGTATCTGTGAAATTTAAAAGAAAGCTGATGAAAATATGGATGCCAGTGACTTGAAAAAAAACAGATAACTCATCAAAATGAAGACTTGCTCTGATGATACTAAAAGGCAAAGAAACTAGTTTCCACCCTAACTAGAGGCATTTAGTTTTTCACAAGTAATTTGATACTTATGTTATTTTAGATTGAAAAAAGAAGATATCAGTGTTTTCAGCCATTTAAAAATTTTTAGTAGTTTTCGTACTTAATCCCAACAGTCAAGTCATTCAGGAGGCTAGAGAAAGTAACTGTGCTAAATATGTATTAATTCACTGGTCACGAGTAGAGGTATCTCTAACATTGTCTTCTTTTATTTATTATCTGCTCTTTTGCTTTAACAGGAAAAATTTTTATAAGTTTTAATGAACGACTTAGAACATGGAATTGTGGTGAAACAATAGAAAGCAAATTAACCATGAATCCTACTCTAAATGAGCTTAAAAGTTTAGAAGCCAATATATTCTGACTTTATTCTTGTTTAGTTTCAAATATGCATTCAGAATATGCCTCTATGTGTAGGTGAAGAGCTGCTATAGAATTCTTTGTAGTACAGTTATCCCTTCTACATTGTGACTTTCTCCATCATGATTTTTATATATCACTGGTCAGCATAAGAAATTAAATGGGAATTTGTTAGGAGTTTTGCAAAACCTGCAGATGACATGGGTGCTATGCCCCTAACCACCATGATGTGGAAGAGATAAGTGTATATTTTCTATCAGGTAGATCAGTGATGGTTTGTCTCCATGGTGGTGTACTATAATGACCTCTGTTTTTAAGTATCTTGCTAAATACAAGCCATATATCAAATCATCATGATGAGAGTGTTTTGAAAATGGCTTTGCCTTTATTCATGTATATATTCTCAGTGTTTCATGGAAACATTGTTTATCGCCAGAACCACATTGTTTTTTGGTAACATATTTTTCATTATATTTTTCAAACCTTGTTCTCTATTTCAGGCTTTATTTTATATATAATAGATGGAAGCACACTAAATATTCATTTATAATTTTATCATAAACCCCCTCCCACTTGAGCTTCAGTAGTGATCATTTTATAGTAGTTATAATTTTATTTAAAAAGAATATTGGGCTATCCCCATAGAATGCTTAGTTTTTCAGGTGATGTTGTTTTTTTTTCTAACCTACTTCAAGGGCCCAAAATGATGTCAGGCCAACTATTATCACTTATATTTGAAAAAATAATATGTTTCCCTGAACTTAAATAGTTTTTTTTCCAAAGCATAAAGGCAGACACCAAAGAAGTATTTCTTTTAATGCTAAAATATGCATTATGAATTTATGATAATTTCTCAGGGTATATATCTGTGATCCATATCACACAGTTTAAGAACTGATATTAGCCATTCTTTTTTTAAACAAGAATCCACTTAATTGAGATTCCTTATAATAGAAGCTTTCCCCATGTACAACTCTGCAGTGTACCATATTTTTATTAGTCAAGAAATCTTTTCAAAATCTATTCTCTGCTCAGTGGTGTGAACAATATTTTCTTTACAGGAGCAAATTTTGGCAAGTAAAGAAGAAGCTTTTGCTTATTTGTAAAGAGCACTAAAATAACTTTATGGGAAGCTGTTTTTCCCTTAAAATAATGACAAGCAAGCTCCTTTAATCTCACTTACACTGGATAAAATAGACCTTTAATTCAAAAATAGCTTGTGAAAAGATACACAGCTATACAGGACCTTCCTCATCATAAAACCTCCTAAGAAGTAGTATGGTGGATAGGAAGGAGAATTATACTTAAAATTAGAAGTAACTTGGTTTTGATACCAGCCAACATGGTGACAAAGAATCACCAAACCTCCCTCAGCATTACTTACTTCATCTGTTAACTGGGAGTGAGTACCAGTAGTATTCATTCTGCAGGGATTCTTGGGAGAATCAAAGAATGTAATCTTATAAAGATCTTTGTGAACCTTAAAGATCTTGCAACTAGCAGTAATTTTTATGATGGGCTCTAAGCAGGAATGGTGATTGATTAAAAAGTAATGTTTTAATAAATGTGGAAATGTAGCCATCATTTCTGATCTCCCTCCCAGAGAGATCTATCTGGTTGCTGGAAAAGTAGGATTTTGTTTAGACGACACTTCCATGTTATTTCATATGTGGGAATTTGTATCTGTTGCTTCAGTTCGGCAAATATTAAGAACCCACTGTGTACATGGCATGGTGCTAAGTAGTGGAGATATATCAAAGACAGAATCTAAATAGTCTGTATCCTTAAGATGCTTGTATTATGCTTGTCTCCCCTGTTAGGCTCCGAGCGCTCCAAAAGCAGAGGCTGCATCTTCTTTTTTCTTGTTCTCTCCTCCAGCCCTTAGCAAGTTGCCTTCTACATAACAGTCGTCTAATGAATATTGGCTGAGTGATTGAATGAACCAATAAGTGGACAGCAGACTTTTTTCAGAAAAAAATAAGCTAAGTTCAAACCCCACTTTTTTTTTCTAGGGGAAGTAAGAACTGAAACACAATTTCATTCTTAAAGAGGAAGAGTGTTTTCATATTTGATTATTATGTCAGTCAAGAGCTTACAAAAATTAGTCTGTCAGAAAAGATGGCTGTAACATAGGTTATTTAGAATGATTAGAACAGTCCTCTGGGTTTTCATTTTCAGAGTATATACATGTCTGGCTTCGAGAGGACAATGCCAAGTATTTTTTCTCCTAAGTTCTTTGGCCTCTCTGCTTTTGTGTCTGTATTACATCTGAATTTCATCAATTCTGGTATATTGAAAAACATCCAAAAAGACATGGAATGAAAACAGAGTTATTTCTCTTTTGGAGGGACACACTTAGTAAGCATTAGTCTGTCCTATTATGGAAGAGGAAGGAAATTTTATCTTAAAGGATCTCTTAATGTAAATGGAGACACAGGACAAACAAAAAAAAAAAGAAGAAAAGAAATAGGAGCATGGAAGGAATAGGCATACACATATAACTAAGTGCAACTGAGCAGTGATATAATGAAATCCTTAGAAGATTGCTGCAGAGAACTAAAGTTTGGACTCAAATTGGGCCAACGTTTAAAAGATCTCATTTAGCAAGACAATTTTAAGTAATTTTGTAGAAGGGAAGGTATTTTATGTGATTGGATAGGCGCCTGATGCTTAGACTTACATTAATACCTCTCTTTTAAATTTTTTTTGTGGACTGGATTGTACTACAATGAATCTGATAATGTTCCCCTCGCAGGGTAAATAAGAAATTAAGTAGGATATTTCTTGCTATGCATTAATATCAACAGTAATAACAAAGCATGTTACAAATAGAGTATGCTGATAATTCTTGTCTTTCCTCATACCAGGCAACCAATAGACACTGTTCAAGAAACAAGTTAATTATGGTTAACTTCTAAGTGTTATCCTGTCTATCAACTTAGGAGGCCTCTCTAAAGGTATTAAACATCTGTAGGCAGACTCTCTTCCTTAGGCTCACAGGCAGGAACAAAGAATTTCTAAAGGTACAAATTACTAAGTATCTTCCATAGAAACTTGCTTCTACCCTTAGAGGTTAATTTCACAATTACAAAAAGGGATTTGCTGTTGTTGAGTTGTCTCTATCCCCTGACTCTTCATGACGCTACTTGGAGTCTTCTTGGCAGAGATACTGGAATGATTTGCCTCTTCCTTCTCCAGCTCATTTCAGAGAAGAGAAACTGAGGTAAACAGGGTTGTCACTTGTCCAAGGTCACATAGGTAGAAAGTATTTCAGGCTGAATTTGTAGTCATGAAGATGAGTCTTCCTGATTCCAAGTCCAGTGCTCTATGCACTGCATCACCCACCTGACCCCTTGCCCCTCAAAAAACAGAGATGCTTAGAATCAAATTGTGAGAATTCACATTAGCCACAGATCTGGAAAATATGTTACATCTGAAAGGGAAAGGGAAGCTGTGTGAACATGAAAAGTGAGTTAGTCTAAATAATAGGTTGTACCATATTACTAATTATTGGGTTTGTCAGTGATGTCAGAGACCTCATTCACAAAAGAGTAGTTTCAACTACTCTGTGTTCATAAAGTCCAAATCTGCATTCTCCCCTTGGCATCACACCTGAGTTGCACTCAAATATGTTCAGAAAGCCTTTATCTCCTGTATGTCCAAGTGTTGCATTCAACATATCTAAAGCCCCAAAATTTCCACCAGCAAAACAGCTTCCCTTTCTGACTTTCCTGTCTCCTTCAGTAGCACCACGATTGGCAACATTCAGAGTTCTAGGCTCCAAAAGAGCTTTTACCAATTCCTCTGAATTCCTCCTTTTTAATATCCATTCCTGCTGCTACTTCCTGAACTAGATTCTCATCTTCGCACTTGCAGTAGCTTTCAAACCTACCTCTCACCTTCTAGTCTGGTCTTAATCATCCTGCAGAGTTGCCAGACTAATCTTCCTAAACATCATTTTTTACATGTAACTCCATCATTTGTAAAGAGGAGATAATACCATCTCTTAGAGTTGTTGTAAGGCTTAAGTGATGTTGTAAGGTGCTATGTAAACTTTTTGGAGCTAAAGAAGTGACTACTACTACCACTACCACCACCATTACTACTACCACTGCTGCCCCCACGCCACCTCTGCTGCTGCTACTACTACAGCTACTAGCACCACTACCACCACTACCACCACCACCACTACCACCACCACCACTACTACCCACACCACCACCACTGCTACTCCACTACCACCACTACTACCACCACCACCACCACCACCACCACCTTTTAGTCTAATTAAGTTCAAACTTTATCTTGACGTGGAAAGCCTTCCATCAGCTGGCCCTGCCTTATCTAGTCAGCTTTATGTTATCCAGTATGTATTCTTTTTTATAATCAGACCAGTCTTCACCTTACAATTCCCCACAAGATATGTTCCTTCTTCAGTCCCTGTTTTTCTGTTCCTCCTCCCTAAAATCCTCTCTCTTCCAGTCTAAATCCTGTACTTCATTCAGATATCAAAGTACAATCACTGCACACTCAAGTTGATAATCTTTGTAAGTCTCTAGAGCCAAAAAGATTCATGACCTACTCATCAGCCTACTACTGATAAGCCTCTCTGAACTTGGCTGACAAAGCCCTTAGGTGATAGACGTATGATGCAGTGGCTGTGATGTACACTTTGAGCTGGTATTTCCATAAAATGAGTAATGTGTAGTTTGATTCCATGCAGTTAATAAATTTACATTCCTGTTTTGAAAAAAGGACTTTTTTGAGCATGAGTTTGGTGAAGTATATGCCAAGCTATTCTCTTGCCAAAGATTAAAGATGCTAAGTCTATGATGCTCTTGAAATATGTATAAGAGAAGCGTATATCCACAGAAATACACTTGATAATTGCAAGAAAAACTAGAGACAGGAAAAGTATTTTAGGAAACCATTGCAGTGGTCCAGGGGATAAGGCCTAAGATGGCAGTAGTTTAATCAGAGAACCAAGGGTGAATCAAAACAATTCTGAAGACAGAATTGACAATATTTGATGAATCTAAGATTCCTAACCCAAAACTAGGGGGTGGCAGTGGGAGAGGGTTGGGCATATAACGTTCAATAAGTGAACAAGTATCTATTGAGTTTTTACTGTAAGCCAACCACTGTACTAAGTGTTGGGAATACAAAGAAAAGCAAAATGAACATCCTTACTCTCAGGAACTAACATAAAATGAGGAAAATGATGTATTAATAACTTAAGTACATACAGATTATATAAAGGGTAGATAATCTCAGAGGGAAGGAGTTTGGGTAGAGTTGGGAATCGGAAAGGCCTCCTACAGAAGGCAGAAACTAGAGAAACTATGAGATGAAGGCGAAAAGAAAGGGCATGCCAAGCATGGAAGACCAATAATATGGAAGCCTAGAATTGGGAGATGAAGGTTCTGTGGTAGAGGAAAAGCTGAATACCTGGAGAAAAGAGTTTAGTTTAGGTTAAAAGCTGATGAATTCGGTTTTGAAAAAGTTAGTAATACTACCAGATATTTCAGGGTAAGATTAATAAAAAGTAACTGGAAATAAGCTTTCTCTTTTCCAAAAATTAAAGTCATAAGGCCTCATTTGAGTTATATTTTCATGTTTAAAAAAATTTGTTGAGGAATTCCACCACCAACACTCAAGAAAGTCAGACTACCTCTTCTCTGTTTGCAGGGGTTCTATTTTGCCCTTCTGTCTTTTATGTTAAGTTAATTTGACATGCCTCTCTTTGATTTGTTTTACTGTGGGGTGAGGTATGTTGTGAGATGGAATGACCACATTGGTTTGATATTTTTTCTAATGAATGAATTAGGCATCTACTGCCATCCATAGCACATCAGTGGGATCTCTTATATCCATGTTGATTATGGTGTTTATTGCCATATTGATGACGAACTTCTCAATATTACTTGGAAAACCCTCACAACCCTCTGTTTAATGTAGTCTAATTCCTGAAGGCCATTAGAATGAGAAGTCAGATCTTAGTCCTGAATTTTCTGCTTAGAGAAGAGGCTCAAATTCACTTGTAAGTCAAGGGAGCTTAATTAAAGTAAATGCAGAGAAAAGTACTTTTTGGAAGGCTGTCACATCTCTATCTGACACCATTAAGCACTGAAAATGCAGTTAAATGCTATTTTGGAAATTTGGTTCTTTTTTCTTTTCTCTCTTGGCTTTTGTCTTTTTCTGGATCTCTTCTATCCTTTTAGTGAAAGGGGAAATAAGGTACTTAAAAGAATGTACTATATTCACTCCCTCCTTATGTACTTCACTATGTCTGTCTTTATCGGTAAAGTAATGAGAACACCCTTCAAAGCTTTATTTTTTCCTCTTTCTCTTTTCTTCTTTCATTTCTTGTCTGTCTCTTTCACCAGAATCATTAGCTGAATCTTTGAAAGGGAAAACAAAATTTTAGAAAATCGAAAACTAGAGTTCGTTTTGGTTATTTCATGACATTTGTAACGTCCATGTCCTGCAGCTCCTTTGCATCTTCCCAATTACAAATCTTCATGTCTTTGGCTTCGGTTGAAATTAGAAAGCATTGTCATCATGTTAGTCTTTTGTGAGTCTTGAACGAACTGGTCTGTCTTAGCTCAGTGTCAGAGCAAACCACTTACTGCTAAGCTCGTTTATTCAGCCTTGACTGCTAATTACGTGCAGTACATGTTGGAGTTTAAAAGATTTCCAGAGGTCACTTTTCATCGTTATGTGTATAGTCCTAAGTATGCATATAATTTAGATTTATGAAATTCATTGTTTGAAAGTTAATTAGTATTTCTTTGTTACAGTATCTTCTGTTTTACTAAAGAATCATTTAACTAATTGCTTCCATCTTCTTTCTTACTCTTTTTTTCTGTGGGTACTTTCTAATGTAACCTCATAGTTAAGGTATGTTATCTGTAAGTTCATTGATACTAACAAGTATAAATGACTAAACATTTTAATCAAATTATGGTTTAAAGTATTCCTTTGCCATACTTTATATTCAGAAAAGTGGAAGACGTAGGAATTAAGCTTACCTAATATCTAAATGTAAAAAGGAAAATGCCAACAAATGATGTGGAAGTAAATATTATACTTAATTTAGGGAAAATAGGTTACAAAAGTGTTACTATGAACATGTTTTGACAGGCAACATCAATATGGTGCTATACGCTAAAGGCAGGAAATGAGATAGTTAAAAGTTAATGGCCTTCTGTTTTATAGAGAGCTGTTAATAATTCTGTCTGAAATATTTGTCAAGTGAATTATTGTGATAATCAAGGATGATCCGATGGGATTGTGCTTCACGGTGCTATTTGGTTTGATAACCCTCTAGGAATCCCTAAAGAACTCTAGGAATAATGCCTTACACGTACATTAACATCTATTGGGAGGCTGTAAAATCATCAGTCGACCACAATATGGACAAGAGGGAGGGGATGAAACTTGGATTTATATATTTATCAGCGATTTTCCAGTTCTTCAGGAGAGAAAGAGACACAGAGACAGAGAGATTGCTCTTTCTAGCCCCACAAAATGGCCAAAAAGAAACTCTGTCCAAATCTTTAATGCCTCTGTACTTTTTAAAGCTATAAAATAGTCTTCAAATGTAAAATTCATTTTCTCTACTCATTTACTCTTCATGTAAAGTGCACAATAGGGAAACCTTATTTAGTGAGAGAGGTAGAGAGAGAACACCCACATCCCTTGTTGTGGACTGCTATGTCTCTGATGACTTTTACTATGCAACATCCTCACTCTGTAAGAAAAGTAAGTATCGTTTTTGTTCAAAGTTGAGTGGTCAGGTCACTTATCTTTCTTCAATACAATCGTATAAGAGCAAGAGCTTTTTATTTATTTTTCCAGCTGATAACACGGCTGCATCATGATTGGAGAAAAGCATTGTGTTCCTTCCTGTCTTGAGTCTCTGCAGTTGTAGTGAATGCAGTTTTTGTTGTTGGGGCTTTTTTTAAACCTTTTCTTGTCCTGATTGATAAGACAGTTGATACCTACACCCAGGAAAGTTGTGTCCATACAAATAAATTTAAGACAGGTGAAATGACCTCCTCGTTTTCTTGAAATGAGGAACGCTATGTGAAGCTTTCAAGGTTACAGCACATCTGAATATAAGGGGTTAAAGGAATTGTTGTAGACTGGATGTGGATGTGTCAGAATGCTTTAAAAATCGATTCCAGCTAATGGAGAGAATGTTTTTAAAGTGAACGATTGCTATTCCTTCAACAACCACACAAGGTCGGGGGGAGTTTTTTTTCAAGTAAACATTGAAGGAAAGGCAAGGTCTTCCCTGTAGAATTAATGAGAATTGCAGTCATCTGCCATGGGGAATATAATTTGAAAGATCTTTTCCATGTGCATTATTCCCTATTACCTAGAACCAGATGAGTGGCCTCTGATTTTAAGTGTGCAATTACTTGCACAAGATGATTGTACAAAGTATTGCTGGAGAAAAATATTATCCTTAATTATTTTTTTTTTATTCTTTATAATGTACGGTTAAGCTGGCCAAGGCCACAGAATAGTATGCTGGGTCTCTCCAACAGCCCAGCTTACTCGCAGGAAATACAGGCAACCTCTTCTTACAGCAGCTGCGGAGATATGGTCTTAGACTAGACAGATAGCACCTTGTAGAAAAAACTACTTTGCTTTTGCCCTGTGTAATGTTTTAACACATGCCTTTTCTAAAAGCTTTATCTAAAAAGCTGATGACCATAGAAGGTTAAGGGAGAAAAAGGTCAATTTTGTGAATTGTGCTTCTGTTTGTGTTCCTATTCCTAGACATGTTGTTTGGTCAAGATAGTCTCCTTAATTATTAATCGTCATTAAATGAAATCTTTTTGCATTTTACTTGTTTGAATTCACTAAGGCTTGCCCTTGACAGTAGGAAGTCAAGTTTCTATTAATTAAAGAAATTAGTAATTAGCCCTAAGGATAAATGTGTACATAGAAGCACAGTTGTTAAGTTTTCTATTTTATTCTTGCCCGCTGTATATGATAGCCAACCATCTTCATTTGGTCTTTAGCCAAAACATCACTGTATATAGAATCCACATACTACATTTTAATTTATTTTTTTCCGTAAGTAGGATTGTTCATTCATTTATTCAATTGATATTTATTTATCATGTCCATTATGTGATAGAAAACGCGGCTGTGCTTTGAAAGAAACAACAGAGAAAAATTCAGGTACTTGCTGTTGGAGGTATCATAAGGTACACCGGGTGGAACGTATTCCCTGCAAATATTGTAAAGAAAGAATTTCCTAAAAGATTTGACTTGAAGCTAATCCATTCAAAACATTACAAATGATAAATTTGAATGCAGCAGGCTGGAGGAGGAGGAGATGTTTGTTTTATTGATAAATAAATTCTAATAATCTAAGTTTCACTTCAGTTTTAAGAATTATCATGATTCTCAACTGAAGGACATATTTATTCTAAACCCTGAACGGTCTTTCTGAAACCTGAAAAAGATTTGTGAAAACAGCTTGCAATAAAAATCACACACGCTTCATAAAACACTACTTGATAGATATCACTTGCACCATTAAGAACTAAACGACAAAGGATGTAATTTCAGTTCTGGCATGCAATATTAATCGAAAGCCTTTAAAACATCTTGCTGATGGGAACTATGACAACGTGACATTGAAGAATTATGAGCTAAAGACATCTATCTTAATCAGATTTTCAAAGTAAATGCCATAAAACATAAAGTTGTTTCATCCATCTTTACATATTCACATGTTTGGGAGGGAAGACCGTTTTCTAGTTTGTTGCTTCAAATAAAATGAATAAAAACCCCGCTGTTCATACTGCAAGTTCAATATGCAGAGAAATGAGAGAATTGCAGCAAGCTTACCCTAAATAATCAGGGAGATACTTGAGTAATGTGTAGGTTTCTTCCATGTTTTATTTCTGTGAGGGATTCTCCTAAAAAAAAAAACTTGAATAAAATAATATAAAATCACTTAAAAAAGATAATTATATGCATATTTGCCTTCATGAATTCTAAAATAAAAATCAGACAATTTTTAAACTTCATTGCCTGAGTGAATTATCTCATAGACATACATGTTAATATTTTATTTACATTTTTCACTATTTTATTATGTGTCAAGTTCTTTGTTTGAATAGATGAATAAAAGCCAGGAGATTCAATATCTCCTGGAAACATGGAGAAACACATGTGTTTCCATGAGCCAAAGAGACTGTTAGTGTGGGCTGAGAATGGTTATTCCTTGAAATTTGCCCATTTGGGCAGTGCATGTGAACTGTGACTCACTATTCCATTTAATCCATTCAACATTACATTCTATGCAAGTTACTATGCAGAATAATAATTACTGACATTTATATGGCACTTTACATAATTGCCTTAATTAGAGCCTGACAACTGTGCTGTAAAGTAGGTTTTGCATGTCCCCTTTGTAGCCCCATTTTACAGATGAGAAAACTAGCAGGTTAAATGTCTTGTTCATAGTCAAACTGCTAGTAAGAATCAGAGGTGAAATTTAAATCGAAGGCTTCCTTTCCCCAAGTTCAGAGCTCTGTTCTCTACAGCTTCATCAGTAGTCCCTTGAGGCAGCTAGGTGGTTCAGGGGATACAGCACTGGGCCTGGAGTCACTAGCTAGGTGACTCTGGCCTCGTCTCTTGTCTTCTGTTTGCTTCAGTTTCCTCAACTGTTAAGTGAGCTACTTCTCAAGGTGGTTGTGAGGATCAAATAAGATTATATTTGTAAAGCACAGTGCCTGGCTCATAGTAAGAACTATATAAATGTTAGCTATTATTATTGTTATTATTGTTACTACCTCACCACTAATCCCTAGAGGCAGCTAGGTAGTACAGTGGATAGAGTAATGGGCCTGGAGTTGGGTAATCCTGAGTTCAAGTCCAGCCTTAGACACTTACTAGCTATGTGACCCTGGGCAAGTCACATAACCTCAGCTTGCCTCAGTTTCCTCATCTGTAAAACAAGGATGATAATAATAGCACCTGCCTCCCAGGGTTGTGAAGATCGTATGAGATAATATCTAGGGGTAGCTAGGTGGCACGGTGGCTAGAGCACCGGCCCTGGAGTCAGGAGGACCTGAATTCAGACATATAACAGTCACTAGCTGTGTGACCCTGGGTGAGTCACTTAACCCCATTGCTTAGCCATAGTGTGTGTGTGTGTGTGTGTGTGTGTGTGTGTGTAATATCTATAAGGTGCTTAGTATAGTGCTTGGCATATAGTAGGTAGTAGGTGCTTCATACATGCTTCTTTCCTTCCTTCTTCCTTTTCCATGGAGAGTTTAGAATACAAGTTGAGAAGCAGTAAATGTGTACAAACAATTGTAAGCCTGTTAGGGTTTGATAAATACATAGAAGAGGTACACAATGCTTTGAAGAGGGAATATTTTCAGCTTGGGAGATCAGACAAGACTGTGGAAGTAATCTCAGTGACCCTTAAAGGACAGAATTGATTTGTGAAGAATGGGAAATGAATAAGGACGGGATAAGATAAAGCCTTCAAATATGGCTTTCGAAGTTGAGCGGGTCCACCCTGTGCAGTTGTATTGAAGAATGAAGGGTGGGCCATGTTAGAGCAGCAGTACACAGACTAAATGACTGGTCTATAAAGTATATGACAGTGAAGGGTGTAAAATCGAATTTGAATGGTAGGATCAGAAGGAACAGGGTCTTATGTTCAGAGATGGAACACAGCTTAGGGACCACCTACCCCAACCCCTTCACTTTATAGGTGAGAAAACTGAGCTGCACAAGGTTTATTGCCCAAAGTGACACAGGTTGTAATTGGCACAGCTGGGATCTGCCTCCAAATCTAGGGTTCTTTCTGCTGGGCTGTCCATGCTGTCAAATTATAGGGGCCAAACATTGGGGAACCTTCAGTACCAACCTAAGGGACTTGGTCATTATTCAGTAGACAATGGTGAGCATTTGGGATGTTTTGAGCAGAGGAATGATATTATTGAAACTGTGCCTAAGGAAAACTACTCAAGCATGATGGAGTAGAAAGCATTAGAAGAAGCCACTGTTATGATATACAGATGACAAGTACTGAAGACCTTAGTTTGAACAGGAGCAGTGGAAATTGAAATGAAAGGGTAGTTGCCAGAAATATTAGATGATACTACCACTACTGTTACTACTACTGCTGCTACTACCACCACCACCACCACCAAGTGTTTGTATAGGGCTTACTCTGTACCAGACATTGTGCAAGGAGGTGGGAATACATAGAAAAAAAAAATGAAACAGCCTCAGCCCTCAAAGACCTTACATTCTGATTAAGTTTAAAGTGTATATATAGCAAAAGGTCAAATATACTACGTATTTAAAGATGGTATAAAGTAATATCTCAGAGGGAAGAGTGCCAGCAAATAGTGAAATTATTATAGGTTCTCTATAAGAGGCAACAATCAAACTGAGCCTCAAAATGAAAGTATGTAGTTACTAATTAGATGGAAAAAGAGAGAAGAGATAATGAAAAAATGATTTCAAGAGGTGAAGCTAGGAAGAAGCTTTGAATACATCAAGAAGAGTTTGTTAAGCACCTACTCTGTGCTAGGCACATTGTCAGGCACTGAAGATGAAAGACAAAAATGAAATTGTCCCTTACCTCAAGTGGCACGTATTCTATCGGGGGAGAAGTGTCGTTCACGGAATAAGAAGGTTAAGAGCAAGGGACTGGAAAAGAGCAAAGCTGATGTGTTTGGTTTTAGACATGTCAGGTTTTAAGTGATACCAAGACATCAAGGGGGTGGGATATTGTAGGCATTAAGAGATACAGCACTTCCACTCAGGAGAGAGTTTCGGGTCAGATATATTTGAGAATTCCTTATGTAGAGATAAGCCTTAAAAGCTTCATTATGGCTTGAAGTCTGATATTGGTTATTAATGCCGTGATAGTTCTTGAGATCATTGAGGGAGAGAATTTAGAAACAGAAAAAAGCCAGCAGTCGAACCTTGAAGAATAGGTGTTGGGAGAAGAAAAGGGGCCAAACAGATAAGAAAGGAAAGGAAGAAGTTAGAAGAATGGGATTATAAAAGGTAAGGGAGGAGAGAGTAGCAAGAAGGAAAGGGTAGTCAGTGGTGCTCTTTTCTTCTTAGAGGTCAAGGAGAGTTAAATGATATTAAAGGTTTTTAGATTGAAGTATCATAAGATGATTTGAGAGGGTGTAATTTCAATAGAGGCGTTGTAACTAAAGCCAGGTTACAAGAGGTTCAAAGAATGTTAGGTGGTTGAAGTAGTGGTGGGAAGTGTGGCCTTGTTTCTAGAAGTTCAGTAGTTAATGAGAGTTAGCTTGAGGGTATATCCTGGCCAGCCAAAGTTCTTTTAAGATACCCAGACATCTGGGTATCTTTGCAGTTAATGAGGGAAAGAAACTATGGGGGGGGGGGAGACACTAAAAATCCAAAGGGAAGAAGGGTATGATCAAAGGAGCAAGCTTTAGAAGAATCTAGATTCTAGATTAGGGTGGTCTTGAGGCCACATGTGGCTTTCTAGGTCCTTTAGTTTGGCCTTTTGACTGAGTTCAAGTTTTACAGAACAGATCCTTTTGTTAAGGGGATTTGTTCTGTGAAGTTTGGTTTCATTCAAAGGGCTGCACTTGAGGACCTGGAGCGTCACATGTGGCGTCGAGGTCGCAGGTTCCCCTACCTCTGAAGAAGTTTCAAAGGCACAGGTGGAGGGTTACAAGAAGGCCACAGTGGAAATGGGATTGAGGATTATAGAAAGATGATGACCAATCATCAACTCCAGGGCAATCATCTCATGAAGAATAAAAACAGCTGCATGGGACCACCTGCTTCCTTAACACATTTTAGTCATCATTTTCACAAACAAACTCAAGATCCAGCCATCCAAAACCAAAGTCACTCTTTTGGCTTCTACTCATCCCCATCAGCTCGGTTCAGTAGAAATAACACTGGCTTTCAATCTAGAGCTGTAAGGGAACTCAGAGGCTTATCTAGTTCAGTGTCTTCATTCTGTACATAAAGAAATTGGTATCCAGGGTGCCTAAGATCATGGCATCAGAGGCAGGGTTTGAACCTAGTTCTTCTTACTCTAGGGTTGGTGCTTTTTTCCCCTGTATTAGATATGAGTTCAAATCTCATCTCTGCTACTTATTTGTGACCTTGGACAAGTTACTCAAACCTTCCTGAACCTTAGTTTTCTCATTTGCCCAAGCAGTAATTGAACTTAATGTCTTCTAATGTGACTTTCATCTCTACATCTATGATCCCAATATCCATCTCCACTCACACCAATTTGTCTTAATTTCCAATTTTTGTTGATGGTACCACCTCGTTCTTCCTGCCTTAGGAGGAAGCATCTTCTTTGACTCTTCCTTTCTCCTCCTTTCTCATCCTTCAAAGCCAATAAATCTCCAAATCCCATTCAGTCTACCTCCTTAATATCTCTCTTTTCTGTTATCAATATTGATTCCCTTCATTCCACTCCCACTACTACTGTGCTAATTGGGTGCTCATTACTTCTCACAAAGGCTATTCTAACAGCCTCCTAACTGTTTTCCCTATCATTTTGTTCTTCCTCTACTTCTAATCAACATTTTATACTGCTGCCACATTAATTTTCTCATATCAAACCTCTAATTTACCATTCCCCTGCTAACACAACAGAAATGGTAATCTTTAGTGGTTCTACATTCAGATCTGGCATTCAAGGTTATCATTATCTCCCTCCAAACTACCTTTGAAAACTACTCCATACCCCAGCGAAACTCACCGTATGTGGATATACATACACATAGATAGATAGATAGATATAGCTATCATGCTATCCTGCTGTAGTGTGTCTTTATTTACACTGTCTTCCCTCTTCCTTTTTCCCATTGTTTTCTCACTGTTGAAACCCCAATTCAAATGCAGCCTCCTCCATGATACTCCCAGCCGGAAAAACTCTCTCCTCTCTTTCTCGTTCCTTGGTGTACATTATTTACCTCCCTTGTATATTGTTAGGACATACATTGTTAGATTTATATAGTAAGAGAAGCATAGTTAAGTGTTTTCTTTGAATTGAATTGAAATAAGTTGAATGGAACATGTAATGTTGAAGCTAATGTGTCTCTGCCTGTGTTTGACAGAAAACCCCAGATCTGATTTTATTTGAGAGTAAGTGATAAACAGGGAAATTACAAACAATCTCTTAGAACTAATGCTGATACGAAAGCATAACATCAAGTCACAGAGCAGTGTGCTAAGCAGCAGTTGCAGAACTGACGTGTTTGCTTTTAATGCAAAACAGACAACCACCACCATCGTGCTCAAAAAAAAAAGACAAGCTTCCACAAGATCATAGAAGTTGTTGACCAACTATCACATGTATTCTGATATTGCCAGCAGATGCTGACTTAAGCAAGGAATAAGAATTCAGAAAAAGGTTCAAATACATTATTGTCTGAATCAGTATTATTTCCTAAATATACCTGCAGAAATAACTCACATTTGAACTGTATATATAGCTATTGATTTCCAAATATAATTTAATGTTTCATTTAAGAAAATTTGTTTAAAATATGTAGAAACAAAAATAGTTCTTTTAGAATTCAAAAGTGTCATCTTGTGAGAATGTTTTTTTTATTTGAGAATTTACAAATTCTTTGCAGTAATCTCTTACAGGAGGCATTATTTTTTGTATATATCCACAGTGTGTATGTGTTTTATTTGTGAAAAAAGAATATAATTATGATAACTGATATTTCTGTAGTATGTTCTGATCCGCAAAACACCTTCCTGTGAGGTAGGGGCTCAGTATTATTATGTTCAGTCAACTAGACAGTAAAAATGTATTGAATGCTTGTGATGTGCCAGGAACTGTGCTAAGCAGTAGCAAGACAAACATAAAAAAGAAAGGCAGCCCCTACCCTCAAGCATCTTATAATCTAATCAAGGAAGACAAAACACACAAAATGAAGCTGAAAAGTGTGGGGCTGGTGGAATGGAGAAGGCAGCTCGAAGGAGACAGAGGGCAAGAGGGCCGCTAAGCTTGAGAGCTGAGCTAAGAGATATTAGGTGATCTGCCCATTGTTACAAAGAGCAAGTGTCTGTCAAGAGGTGGGCTCCATACTCTTCTTCCAAATTAATTGTAATATGGAGCCATAGTTATTTCTATAACTTCTCTTCTTTCTCTGTGATTAAATACAATTCAGAATACCACTAATCTTCATCCTAAGAAAATCAACATTAATTTCTCAGACCAGTGAATGTGTGATAGATCTTAGTCACTGGATTTTTCAAACAGGGCCTTGGAGATCTTCTCATCAAAACTGCTCCTGGATAAAGGATACTGAGGGCCAGAGATTTTAAGTGATTTGCATGGTCATTGTCAGAGGCAGGAATCTCCTGTGATTCTTGAACCCTCCACCTTTCACTTACCAAATTATCTTTCAGTGGTCTCAGCAATTTAATTTTGAGGGACTGTCAATATCCTATCAAAATGTGACAATTACATCTTGTAAAGATCTTCCTGGTCTCCTCTTCCTCCTCCTCTTCCTCATTTTTTAAACAAATTATCACTGAGTCACTTTCTTTAAAAAAAAAATCCTTCTTTTTATGTAAATGAGCATTATCACATCCCTCCAGCTCTTACCTTCCTGTCTTTTCAAATACATTTGCATGGTTTTTCTTCATAGCATATCATATTCCGTTTAAAGTCAATAAAATGTGATTTAACTGAAATTAAATGCTCTTTAAGTAATGAAAGAGGAGAGAAATAGTATTTTATGGATGTCCACAATCTGCATTTTATTTACCAGTAAAATGGTGTCATGTGGCGGAGAGAATGATGGCTTGGGAGTCAGGAAAACCTGAGCTCCAATGCTGGCTTAAGAACTGTTTCTCTGTGGGAAAATTCTTTAACTTCTTTGAGTCTGTGTTCTCCTTCTAAAATGGTGATAATAATCCCAGGATTATTTTGAAGATCAGATGAGATGGGATAACGTACAAAAAGTGTTTTGTACGTCTCAAATGCTCCAGCATTGGGTGACAGACCTAGAACCTTGGAGATCATTTCAACCAAGTTCCTTGTTTTTATAGATAAGGAAAGTGATGCCATTTGAGGTTAACTTATTCTGGGTGACCCAGCTATTAAGTGGAAGAGACAGGATTCAAACCCAGGGCCTTTGACTCCAAATAATAGTAATAATAACAATGATTATAGCTGGTGTTTATATAGCACTTTAAGTTCTGCAAAGCACTTTTCAAATATTAACTCATTTTATCCAATAAAACTCATACATTTATCCAGTACAATATCACTCTAGCTGCTATTATTTTCCCTGTTTTACGGATGAAGGAACTGAAGCAGAGAGAAGTTAAGTGACTTGCTCATAGACACATTGCTAGAAAGGGTATGAGACCAGATTTGACTCATCCTAACTCCAGGCCCAGAGTTCTCTCTACTAGGTCATCTTTGTACTGCACTGTGCTACAATTCCTAAGTATAAAGTGTGGGTATTTTTATTTTCCCCTTTCTGCTGTCTTAGGGAAACATATATTGAAATAAGAATTTTAAATGAAATATATATTCATACCATTTTAAAATGTTGTATCTCTAATTAATAACTTAATATTACAGAGAATACAACTAATCTCTAATTAATAAATAATAACACATACTCTATCTGGTTTGTGTACTTCCCTAATATATGGGATATATATCAACTAAGAATAGGCTACCCCTGTGGTTTTCTGGGTGTTGTTATTTATGAAGCTGGGCGAAGAGTTGAGAAAATGTGCCTGCCTTCCTTCTTTGCAGGGGTGTGGAAAAAATCTATATACTATCAGTTAGTAAAACAAGTATTAAGTGCATACTGTATGCCAAGCCCGGGAGATACAAAGAAAGGCAAAAGACAGTCCTACCCTTAAGGAGCTCACAGTCCAATGGAGGAGACAACATGCAAATAACTATGTAGAAACAAGCTATGAGCAGGAAAAATAGGAAATGACCAGCCAACAGAGAAATGAGTGCAATTAGGAGCGTTCCAGTTGATGGTATGAGTGTAGCAGGGATTTGAAGGGAGATAAGGAAAGCCAGCTAGGTGGAGCCATAGTGCATAGATGCAAGTGCTGGGTCTGAAGTCAGGAAGACAAGTCTTCCTGAGTTCGAATCCGGCCTGAGACAAGTACTTACTAACTGCGACTCTGGGCAGGCCACTTAACCCTGTTTGCCTCAGTTTCCTCATCTGGAAAATGAGCTGGAAGTGGCAAACCGCTGTGGTATCTTTGCCAAGAAAACCCCAGATGGGGTCACAAAGAGTTGGACACGACTGAAATGACTTCATGAAAAACAACAAAGCCAGAAGGCAGAGATGAGGAGGGAAAGCATTCCAAGCAAAGGGTCAGCCAGCAAAAATGCCCAGAATTAGGAGATGGAGTTTTTTGTTCAAGGGATAGCAAGCAGGCCAGTATCATTGGATCACAGAGTAGAGGGCTAAGGAGGGGGCTGTAAGATGTAAGAAGACTGGAAAGGTCGGTGGGGCCTTTTCTCCTTATTTTCAAATCTTCATTAACAAAGGTTGTCTTATCTCCAAAAGTCTCATGATGGAGAATGCTGTCCAATCCAGAGAAAGAACTATGGAGTTTGAATGTAGATTGAAGCATACTATTTGTTTTTTTTTTCCTTTTGTTTTGTTTCTTCTTTCTTGTGGTTCCTCCTATTGGTTCTAATTCTACCTTACAACATGACTAATGTGAAAATAGGTTCAAATAGGAATGTATATGTAGAGCCTGTATTAGTTTTTATGCCTTCTTGGGGAGGGAGGAGGGGAAGGAGGGAAGAAAATTTAAAACATAAAAGTTTATGGAAGTGAATGTTGAAAACTAAAAATAAATTCATTTAAAAAAACTTCAGTTGTATTGAGTGGAGAGGGAAATACAGGTATTGTAAAAACAAAATGGGGCAAGTAGGTGGAACACTTACTAGCTGTGTGACCCTGGGCAAGTCACTTAACCTTGATTGCCACACCAAACAAAAAACAAACAAAAAAAGGCATCTATAAAATTTTTAAAAGATGTCATAATTGACCATTTGCACCCTACCCCCACCAGAGAACACCTAGATATTCTGTGATGCTCTACTCTGCTGCCTGTCCAATTTTTCCTCCATAATTCCTAATACTGTGGTTAGATTATCATAGAATCATAAAATATCAAAGCTGGAGGAAACCTGAGGGATCATCTAGCTCAATCCCCTCATTTTATAGACAAGGAAGTGAGGCCTCCATCTCATTCCTTAGGGTGCAAAGTCCAAAGGTTATTATTCACCCTCACTTCTCACTTATTTTCTTCTCTTTTCTTGTGGTCAACACCAGGCCGGCAGGGATGAGTCTGGAGGATGGCTATTGGATTAGGGGGGGTTAGAAAATGATCCGTCTTTCTGTCAGGTTCTTCTGTTTTTAAGGCAACTTTTTTCAGTTGATAATGAATTCTCCTAGGAAAAGGAGACTGCGAAGATTTTTTTAAAAAGAATTCTTTCTCTTTTACTGTTTCTTTTTATACCTCTACTGATATATGATCTTAAATATACCCAAACAAATTTCTCACTAGCCATACCTAAGAGAATTCAGAATCAGCCTGTTCCTGATCACTAACAGAAAGCTCTTGGCTCCACATTGCTCCTGCTAACCCTGGCCATACATATTCCCTACCTGGCCCTGCAGATTGTTTTGATTTCTTTGTTTACTGGGAGTTTATTCACTTTAAAATAGTTGTCTGATGATAAATAACTCCCACAGCTATTTCTTTATTGATTGAAAGGGAGGATTTGATTTCTTTCAATTCATCAAACATTTCTCAGGGCCGTACTGTGTTCTAGATGAGGCTGTGTGGATAAAGGGCTGGTAGAATCCAGAAGACCTGGATTCAAGTCCACTCTTTAAGACGGATTAGCTGAGTGATTCTGAGCAAGTTATTTATAACCTTTTACTATTCTCTGGCAGCTCCCTAACTCCCTAAAAGCCAAAGTTCTAGGGCAGTCACAGATCTGCTTTGGTTAAGAGAATTTCCTCATTGGGAAGTCTCTATCCAAAGGTGGGGCATCTGCAGCCTCCAGGCCACATGTGGCCTTCTAGGTCCTTGGGGTGCAGCCTTTTGACTGAGTCCAAGTTTTACAGAACCAGTCCTTTTATTAAGGGGATTGATTTGTTCTGTGAAGTTTGTATTTAGTCAAAGGGCTGCACTTGAGGACCTAGAGGGCCACATGTGGCCTCCAGGCCTCAGGTTCCCCACCCCTGCTTACCATCCTCCCCCCCTCCACCTAATGTACAAGATTATGCAGTTTATGGTTTGAATTTTTGTACTTGAGCTGCCTCTGAATTCCATTTATAAAAGTGCTGGAACGGAATCAGAGCCATTTTCACACTTACGCACTCGCCTTGGATGAGAACTGACCCCCTAAAACAGAGACATCTCCCCCACCTGGCATTAAGTCAGGGCAGTGAGGGCAGTGGAGAACTACTGAGCTATTTTAATGATGTGAAAGGAAATCATAGATGGGGAAGGGTTTTCTTTTTCCCATTTAACTGTATTATTGTGGGCTGGTTCTGTCACCAGCGTCCCACTCTGGGGGAAGGCTGATGTGTATGGGGAGGGAGGGTGGTAGGGAGGAGGCAAGGAAGGGAGAGAAATACACAGAACATCCTGAAATCATTGCTATGTAATTCGATCTACCATGAACCTGCGGCTGTAACCTTGGACATGTTACCTCAACTCAAATTTCCTCATTTGTACAATGAAGAAAATACTGGCCACACACTTACTTTGCTGAATAGGGAGATGAAGATTAATGAGTTGGTTTCTAATGTTCTTTGCACTTCTCTGTGTAAAGGAGACATTTCTCTGTATGATATATATCTGCCTGCCTCTTTCAGGTCAACAAAACGAGTCGCTTTCGGTATAATAATAGCTTTTGAGTATAATAATAAAACCTAGAATTTTATAGCACTTGCTGGGAGCTCAAAGCATTTTTTTTTACATTTTATTTCATTTATCTTTACAATATCCTTGAAAAACAGGTAGAGGCAAGGATGACCCTATTTAAAAAATAGAGAAATCCAGGCTTAGAGACTCCCTGAAAATAATATTTAAGTTAATGGTAAGATTAGAAATGGCAGCTCACTGAGAGGGGATGGACTCAGAATGCAGAATCTGACCAACATTTTTGGACATAGCAGATGTGGGCTTTGTTTTGCTGGAGTCTGCATATTTGTTACAGAGGTTTTCTTTCTTTTTTTCTTTCTCAATGGGGGAGGAGGGCTAGTTGGCTGGGAGGGAGAGAAAATAAAAGCTTGTTAATTGAAAAAAATAAAATTTAATTAAAAAAAGAAATAAAAGCCCAGTCCAAGGATCAGATTGCTCATTATCAAAATTAAAACAAAACACATCCTAGCACTTGCTCCCTGGGAGGCTAGAATCTAACTGAGATTGTACTGCATAGCAGAAGCGAAGATTTAAGGTGAACAAACGGGGTAAAAATGAAGCAGACCAGTCCTCGGTATCTGACAACAATACACATACACTAAAGGTTTTAGGTGTTTTATTTGGTTCCCGTGGGGGAGTTTTGAGTTCAGAAAGAAAACAAGGTTGGTCTGAGATTAAGGCAATTAATAAGGGGCTAGTTGGAATAAGAGGGAAGGGTGAAAACCAGTGAGGAAAGTTAGAGTATGAAAGAGTAGCTCAGTGGAAAGAGTGAGATGAGGATATAAAGGGTGGAGAATAAGGTGAGGAAAGAAATGGTCCTGGCCTTTCCCTGTTCTGCCCCTCACTAGATGGAAAGTTACAATGATCATTTCTTCTCCCCAGTGACATTGGTACGAGGGAGTCTGAGAAGTGATTTCTTCTTTCTCTGTAGAATTTTGACTTCCTACACTGACCCATGTGTCTTCCTGTGTTACTAGGCACATTGGGTTATTTGATTTTTAGATTTTTAAAAACTTTGTTGAAATTCATATCAATTTAACAAGCATTTATTAAACACCTGTTTAATAAAACAAACAAAAAAAAAAGACAGGGAAATCATACCTGCCACTAAAATTTTATAGGACATTTGAGGAAAACAACATGAACACAGATAAGTAAATAGGCGTAGAATTTCACTGGTATGGGGAAGTCCTAGGTGAGAAAATTCCATTTACCAATGCAAGTCGCCGTTTGTAACTGATGATTTTAGAGTGTTTCTCAGAGCAATGAGAGGTTAACACGGCCAGTATATGTCAGAGGTGGAACTTGAACCCAGTTCTTCTTGTTTCCAGGGCTGGATGGCTATCCACTACTTCAGAAGGTTTTTAAATACTCTACTGGGGACAAATAGGTGGCACAGTGGAGAGAGTACCAACCCTGAAGTCAGGAGGACCTGAGTTCAAATCCGGCCTCAGACCAAATACTTGGCACTTACTAGTTTTGTGACGCTGGGCAAGTCACTTAACCCCAATTGCAAAAAATAAATAAATAAATAAATAAATAAAAATAAAACAAATACTCTATTAGGCATGAGAGTAGGTAGAGTGCTAGCACTTGGAATCATGAAGTCCTGAGTTCAAATCTTGCCTCAAACACTTATTGGCTGTGTCATCCTGGGCAGGTTGCTTAACCTCTCTGTTCCTCCATTTTCACATATATAAAATGAGAGTATTGATCTTCATGGCCTCTAAGGTCTCTTCCAGCTCTTGAATCTATGTTTCTATGAAGTATAATCTTCTTGGAATTAAAAAAAAGCTAAACTCTACCTAGAATTACTGTGATTTTTTCTATTTTAAATTTGTTTGAATGAAATTAATTTTCACCTGGGAAATGATGGCTTTCAGTGTTTTCTCATTGTGATCTCCCTTAAATTTTTTTTTTTGTGAGGCTTTTTTTTTTTTGGAGGGAATAGTCCGGCTCTATCTATGCAAAATATAGACCCCCTCCCTATCAACCTTATGACAGCTCAGCCCACACTTTTGATCCTGTTCAGGAAAAAAACAAGTAATTGAGTCCTAAGAGTTATCTGGAGCACTCAGACTCGGCACCACCTACATTGTAGACCAGGGACATTCCCTCAGCTTTGTCCTCTTTATTATCTCCCGACTTCTCCTGTGTCTATCTGTCTGTCTATGTCTGTATCTCTCTCTCTGTCTCTCTGTGTGTGTGTGTGTGTCTCTCTCTCACTCACACACACACTCTCCTCTTCTCTCTCTCTCTCTCTCTCTCTCTCTCTCTCTCTCTCTCTCTCTCTCTTTGTGTGTGTGTGTGTCTGTCTCTGTCTCTCTCTGTCTGTCTCTCCCAGCAGGAATCATTTTCTCCCCTACCTGTGCTATTCAAAAGCCCATTTCCATGGCTCCTCTCCCAGAAGGACGCAGCTTAAGGGTGTAAAAAAGGAGGTGAGGAAGGGCTAAATTTACATACAGCAGTGTAGAAGCTGATGGTAACAGCTCAATGAGGACAAACACAAATCACAGGTTTTGTTCTAGAAACAGATCTGAGACAGAACTCCACCTGCCTGTTCCTTCCCGCCCCCATCATGATTGTGAGATTAGGGTAGAGCAGGAAAAATAGCACGTCCTGACTCATCTTTACGCCCCCAAAATTGGCAGCTCTTGTCCCCTTGTACAGAAATGAGAAGAGGCAGGTTTATTTTGTTAAGGCTTCTGTCACCATTGATGTTCCTAGGTGTCTTAATTGTTACAGCAAAAACTTCCTTCTCATTCAGCTTCCCATTTGTTTGATAGCATTAACTTGTTGGGGGGTACCTACTGCCGACACGAGTATTCAGTTCCCTTTTCTTATAGCATTTGAAGTAAGACCAGTTATTTTCTACCCCAAGGGGAGGTGCTTCTTGGTAGAGTAGGAAAAACCAAGAAGCATGTTTATAGCTCTTTGGCCTATATTCATCTTTCTCGTCTCTGGAGTAACTGATACATAAAAACAGATGTTGGCCAGAAATGCTGCATCAGAAAAGATTTAAAAAAAAGAAAAGGTCAGTTCCTAAGTCAGAAAATGGCACTGAAGCCCGTTAGAGGGACATGAACAGCAGTCCTCTGCTTTCCCAGGAGCACTTTTTTCTCTGCCTGGGTAATTAGGTTGAGAACAGTTAACTTTTAGACTACTTTTTTGCGTGTACTGTCTACCTTGTTAAGTATATGGTCTGTGGCTAATAATAAAGGTAATAATAGCTAGTGTTTATATTGCACTTTAAGGTTTGCAAAGTGCTTTACGAACACCTCATTTTATCTTCACATCCCTGGGAGGTAGGTGCTCATGATACTTTTTTAGGTCAGCAATGTAGAATAAGACCGAAGTTATGATCCTATGTTAACAGATTACAATAAATGGGCTAAAAATGAGAAACAGCCGTGGATTGAAGAGATCATTGGTGCAGCATCAGGACCTTGGCAGGACAGTTTGTTACATAGTCTCTTTTTAGGTGACCTCTGAGCATACGGTATTATTTAAATTCCCCTTCACCTCACCACATGTATGCATAAAAGGTTTCATGACCAGTGAGAACAGAAGAATGAAAGGCTGGTTTCTGGGTCATGACTGCAGTGAAGGAAGGTGTCAGTGAGATGAGGGATAGAATTGAAAGTGAGTTTGCTCCAGAACGGCTGGTAGGGGGGGAAAAAAGATAAGACAAACATAATTTGCATTCTCCCTAATTTAGGGCATGCATTTTTACCAAATGTAAACATATTTATGATTTTAGTAAGCTCACGACCTCTGAGTGTTTGAGGTGGAAGAAACAGAGTCCATCTAGTATAAGCTGTTTGTTATTCTAAAGAGGAAAATGAAGCCCAAGGCAGTTAAGTAATTTGCCAAAGGTCACATGGATTATAGGACAGCTAAGAGGCATAATAGACAGAGAACTGGGCTCAAAGTCAGGAAGACTCATCTTCCTAAGTTCAGATCCAGCCTTAAACACTTAATAGGTATGTGACCGTGAGCAAGTCACTTAATCCTGTTTGCCTCATTTTCTCATCTGTAAAATAAGCCAGAGAAGAAGATGGTGAACCACGGCAGTGTCTCTGCCCAGAAAACTCCAAATGGGGTCACAGAGAGTCAGACACATTTGAAAAAAAACTGAATATAGGATATAAACGTCAGAGGAAGGATTTGATACCAGGTCCTCTTAAAAAAAAAGTTCTTTTTTCTCCCACTCTGTGACATTGCTGACGTTCTGAGTTCTCTTTTCCTTTAATCAGCAGTTTTTCAGACTTCCTTTCTCCATCTATTTTTCTGCCTACTTGTTTAACAGTTAAATTCTAAGGGTCTCTAAACTAAGGGATGAGTTAGCCCAAGTCTTGCCTGGAGTAGGTGGTCCATAGAGTATCCCTCCCACAGTCTGATCACTATGTAGATATCAGTATTTGTGACTGCTATGTGCTGGGCATTATGGAGTATGAAGAAACACACAAGATCCTATGATGACCATTTCCTTTACAGATTTTTAACCTAGCTGCAGTCAGTAGGCATGAACAAGAGAAAAGGTGTCTTACAAGAGAACACTTCTCAAAGCTTAGCATTTGGCTGCCATTTATTTACCCAGTGCCCTTAGAATCGTGCAGTTTCAGTGTTGGAAGGAAAAAGACCAGTAATCCTTTTTCCTCTGCTTGAAGACTTTTAGAACAGAAGAGCTCACTACCCTCCCATAACAGTTCATTCTGTGCTCTGACAACTCCAAGTATTGTATAGAAACTTCCTAATTTTGAGCCCAATTCTCTCTGTCTCTTCTTTCTGTCTTTTGTTTTGTGCTCTACACTTATTTCTGCTCTCAGAAGTCAATCAAAATTGATCACTCATAGTAAAACCAAACAAATATGTGAAGATACCTATTGTGTCACTGTGGCACAATGAAAAGAGCATGAAATTTGGAGTTTTGAAGACCTGAGTTCAAATCCTTTCAGCCTGCGTGACTTTGAGCAAGCCATGTAACCACTCTGGGTCTCAGTTTTTTCCTCAGTAAAATCTAGATGATTTGTAGTTCTAAATCAGTAATCCTGTTTTTCCTCACCAAAAATGAACTCACTGTTGAAGAGCTCATCTAGTCATGGCAGGTTATAAAAAGACTCACCTCCTTTCTGAACATCATATTTCTGATTAAAATCTTGTCTGCCAGATACTTTTGGTTCGTAGGGAACTTCCAATCCTCCAAAGTTTTTACAGTTGATTTTAAATCCGAGTGTAAGACTTTATTTTTATCCTCATTAAACTTAATTTCAATGGACTAAGCCAATCAGTTTTTAAAAAATAATCTATTTGGTGAATTAACCACATTGCTCAGCTTTGTGTCATCTACAAATTTCACAAGCCTGTCATGTATTTATTCATGTAATTTATTAATAAAAATTTAGAACAGAACAGAGCCTGGGATGGCCTATTCTGCCTTCTTCCATTGTTTTCATTCCGGACACTTTTGTGTCTGGTTGTCTAATTCTGAAAACCCACCTAAATCCACTGTTATCCAGCCTCTGTCTCTGTTTTCTTCACTAGGATATTTGTGAAAACCTTAGCACATGTTTTTTTGAATTCCAGGTATACCATGCTTCTTGTATTACTTATATTTGTCAACTGAGTAGCTTTTTGCAGACATGCTGCCTAATAAAATTGGATTTTTCATGTCTTATTGGTTTCACTTAGTCCATCAGTAGTTTCAGCTAATAGCTAATACGCAGATGGGGGAACAGGACGTGTATGTATATGAATTTGTAAACCAGAATTTCACTTTTCAATAATCTGCTTTAAGATGTTTCCAAGAATTAATTTAACCTAAAAGTGGGGACTGACTGGATCTGGTGTAGTACACAGAGCTTTGGAATTAACCGTCAAGAATGAATAATTGAATAAATGTTTTTGAACACTTATCTTATACCAAACATTGTAGTTAAGTGTTGAAGATACAGATAAAGCAAGCAAGACTGTTCCTTCCTTAAGGGAAGTTCCATTCTAAAGAGGAAAGACAGAAAGAGGAGTTAGAAGAGAGAATGGGGGAAAAAAAAAGAAAAAAAACCATATTGGGGCAGCTAAGTGGCGCAGTGGATAGAGCACTGGCCCTGGATTCAGGAGGACCTGAGTTCAAATCCAGTCTCAGACACATAACACTTACTAGCTGTGTGACCCTGGGCAGGTCACTTAACCCCACTGCCTAACCAAAAAAAAAAAAGAGAGAGAGAGAGAGAGAATGGAGAAGGGGAATGCCAGGAATTGCATGGTGGAATGATCTAGGCAGCATAAGACCCAAGGTGCCAGAGGTAGAGTCCAAAGTTAGTGTGAGAAACATATGAGAAGGATACTAGAGTACAGTCAAGTCATATGACTTTATGACCGAGAAGTGACTCAGCATCCTGTGGTTGTAGGCAAGACACCTATCACAGTCTAGGGACCAAGGGGCCACGTCTGAGATCAGTAGGGAAGGTGTTAAGGAAGATGGCCATATGGCAGGCAGCATGATTGGGAAATATTCAGAAAGTGGCATGTTGGCAAATTTTTGGGCAGATTTTTGGGCAAAATACGTTTAAGTCCAACTTCAAAGACTTTCTAGCTCTGTGACCCTTGCACATCACTAAACATCCCTGTTCCTCAACTATATCATCTGTTCAGTGAATGCTGGACTCATCTTCTAAGGTTTCTTCCAACACTAAGACTGTTATCTTAATCTAGAATCTATAATTGTAGAAGCCATATCAGTGTTCCTATCAAAATCTCCTTACCTAAAATATTGATACCAACTTTGATTTTTCTAACTGAATCAGAAACAGAGGTTGGGTTGGAGAATGGGATTCTACTAACACTTCAGGGAAGTAAAATAAATCAAACAAACTTGAAGAATGTAGCATCATGGCATTTCAAAGCATGAGAATTTTATCCTAAGGTAACTTTAATCTGGTCATAAATGGCTAGTATAGCTTCCTCAGCCAACTGAATATTTACCACCTGGGCCTGACACTGCTGTGTACCTATCTGTCTTCCTTTCTTGGAAAAAGGCCCAGCTGAGTCCCTGTGGTCTGGTCTCTAGTCTGTATTCCTTTCCCCTCAGTATTTGTTGCTCTCCATGGTCCCTAACAGTTTTTCAAGAGAACTTCCTATCCATTTTGTTGGGAAATGGTGCAAGGTGTTCTTAGCACACTACATTAGCAAGACTGTACCTATTATTGGGAAGGGAGAAAAATCTTTTCTTCACAATTGTCATCCGCAGTAGCACGAACCCTACCTCTAACCTTCGAGCACCCATGCAAGCCCTCATCAGTGGGATTGCTACTGGTAAGGGTTAGCACTAAGCCTAACTGTATATGATTGCACAAGCTGGGAGTACAAACAGTATGCTTCAGTTCTTTGTACTGATGTTGTGAGAACATTGATGCGTTCCCTTTGCTGGTTTTGGATAAAATACCTCAGTGTTTTATCATCCTGTTTAATTCTTTTCCATGTACTTCCATAAATTCTCCATTGAGTATCTACCCAGCACACTTGAGATCCTTCCCTTGTTCTTTTAATATTTTGTAGATAACAGTGCACTACTCTACCTGCCCATATATAATCACTTCTTCGTACTACATAACCTTTTATAGTTGCGCATGTACTGGTTGATATCTTTTATGCCATTTTTCTTGTACAAGTCATTACTGGCGATGTGCTATAGCCTACTTATACCTACCATATGTCTTTCTATTACAGTTGAGATCCTTTAGAAGTCGTGGTGTTCTGTGATTTGTAGATATAATAACATTTTCAAAAGCTTCAAGCATCCATTTTCAGGACATCACAGGGAAGGGAAGATTGCAAAAGAATAGGGAAAACGATAGATGATATTGGAACCAAAATAGTATAATGGGGGGAGGCCAAATTTGATATTAGAGGGCATGGGTTCAAATTTTGCCTCTGACTTTTACTATGTGTATGAATTTTGGTAAATCATTGCACCTCTCTTTGTTTTAGTTTTATTTTCTATAAAATGAGGTACGAGGACCAGATGAACTCTGAAGTCCCATTTGGAAGAATTATCAAGAAGACCTAAGTAACTGTTAACCCATGTAACTGTAGTGTCACTGTAACTCTAGAACATTCTAGTTTTGGGCTAGGCATGGTATGTCTTGAGGAACCATTCTTTATGTTTTCTAGTCTGTCTGCTGATAGTGGAGGCCCTAGTCATAAACCCCTATAGGCATATGTTTTGCTTTGTGGAACAGTTTGGCTGTAATAGAACTTGTCAGCTCACACTAAGAAGGGTGCTTAAAAGTAGGGCACTAGGTAGATAGTTCCTAGCCTAGGACTTTTAGTTAAACCTTAGTTCACCTATGATGTGGACCTGCCTACTTGTTCTAGAGCTTGAGACATCAGTCCTCCACTTACCTGGTTCAAGCTTGATAAACAGCCTCTGCCAGTATATTCTGATCCTGCTTCTGTTTGTGTCCTTTCTATCCAGTCTGGGTCTCTGAACAAGAACCCTGATTTACCCGCACAGACTTTATATTTATCCTCTTCCCTCACTTTGCAGGAGGCAGCTAGGTGACTTGGTGAATAGAGCGCTGGGCCTGGAGTCAGGAAGATCTGAGTTCAAATCTAACTAGATACTTACTAATTCTGTGATCCTGGGCAAGTAACTTAACCTGTTTACCTTAATCCACTGAAGAAGGAAATGACAAATCACTCCAGTATCTTTTGCCAAGAAAACTCCATGGAAAGTATGGTCCGTGGGGTCATGAAGACATGACTGAACAATCACCACCAGCAGCACCAACATCAGCAACAACTCTATTTTGCTTGAAATCCTAGTCTTTGGCCTCAGAGTCGCTTTCTGGATTCACAGTGCCCATATGCCCTATCAATATTAATTCATTCATTGTGCATCCAAATGAAAAAGGAACCATATCAGTCAAGATGCTCACCATCTTTGCTCTGCTAGATGAGATAATGCAACATAAAGCCATGGAAACCTACAAAGTGGAAAGAAAGAAGGAAGAAAGAAATGTAGCAAGGAAGAGATCAGCACTGGACCATATAAATATGCGAAGCAATTAATTGAGCTTACAATCTAATAAGGGAAGACAGCTCATACAGTATTGGGAGGAGCATTTTGCACTGAGAAATTTCAGGCATGATAAATGGAAAAGATAAGGCAGTCAATTCCGAAGCTTAGAGACAAGTTTGTTTCTAACCCATTCTGTTGATTTTTCAAAATCATTTAAGAAACATAGTATAGGGAGAGCACTGACTCCCAAGTCAAAGGACCTAGATTCAAATTCCAGCTCCGGTGCTTACTACCTGTGTGATCTTGGATGAGTCAAGTTTCTCTATCTGTAAATTAAGAAGGTAGGAGAAGATAACTTCAGAGGGCCCTTCCACATCTAGATCTTTCATAGCACAACCATGCAAATATATGAAGAAAACTATTGTGTCCCCGTGGTGCAGTGGAAAGAGTATGGGATTTAGAGTCTAGAGGAAGTGCACCTGAAAGTCTTCATAGAAGCTATCATTCAGTGAAACTGCTTCAAATGTCACAGCATCTATGATAGTTAAATATATTTAATTTTATAACAATGAAATGTTGAAAAAAATTTAATTTTTTTATTTCCCTCTTTTGGTCAGCAGCACTGATATTCTCCCAGGGCACCCAGGTACTCTGAGTAGGAAGCTTAGTGTTATCTTGTGTTTGTTTGTTGTTTTTTTTTTAATTTTAGAGGCAAGTGGGGTGAAGTGACTTGCCCAGGGTCACACAGCTAGCTAGTAAGTTTCTGAGGCCGGATTTGAACTCAGGTCCTCCTGACTCTAAGGCTGGTGTTCTATCCACCGTACTACCTAGCTGCCCCTAGCTTATTCTTATCTTGACACATCCTTTTTCCTCATCTCTCCAATATATAGGAAGTTTCTGAGTCCTGTTAACCTTTCTTGGAATTGTCTCCAGTACCCATCCTTTCCTTTCAATTCCTATTTCCTCATCGCCCCCAGTCTCAATTACTATAAAAGTTTCCTACTTGGCCTGAATGTAGGCTTCCTCTGCTCTGTTCTACTATAAATAAATAAATAAAGAGAGAGAGAGAGAGAACCATATACATATACAGACACACATATATAGACATATACACGTAGACACATAGAGATACATGCACACATATGTATTCACCCTGATTGAAAACATTCAATAGCTCCCTGTTTTCTAAAATACTATGTAACCTCCTTTTTACTTCCAATTCCTTCTATCGTCTACCCTTTGTATTGCCTCTGTCTCCCCTATGTATTGGACTATATTTCTTATTATTCACCAAAATGAAACTTCAGCGTTGGACAAGCCAAGTCTCATCACATGAATATAGTATAATCATATTAGCCTCCAAGTTTACACTGAGTATTCCTGTACTCTTGATACAACTTCCCATGGACTTGGCATGCCCTCTGCACTCTTTGCTTATCTAACTCCTGCCCTTCATTCAACAGTCAGTTTAAGTTTTACCTGATTCCTAAAGACTTCCTGGACCACTTCCTCTCTTCCTGATTCTCATCTCCAATGCAGCAGTAACACATCAAACTTATATTAAGCATCTGTTATGTGTAGGACAGCTAGATGGCACAGTGAAGAAAACACTGGTCTAGAGTCAGAAGACTCATCTTCCTGAGTTCAAATCTGGCCTCAGAAACTTCCTAGCTATGTGACTCTGGGCAAGTCACTTAACCCTGTTTGCCTCAGTTTCCTTATCTGTAAAGTGAACTGGAAAAGGAAATGGAAAACCAGTCCAGTATCTTTGCCAACAAAACCTCAAATGGGGTCACAAAGAATAAAAAGTGGCTGAAAAATGACTGAACAACAACAAAAATTGTAAAGCATTGTGCTAAGGATGTCAATACAAAAAAAGAAAACCTAGGCTTCCCCACTCTACTGGAGATTATGCCATATACTTGGATCTCATTTTGTATTGTTAATTTCATGTGTTACTTTCTCTCCTTAATGATAAGGAAAGCCTGGTGGACAGAGACCATAACTTATTCTTCTGTCTCCTTTGTATTACCTAGAATAGTGTTTTACTCGTAGCAGGGCCTTCTGTGTGGTAGGCACTTGATACATTCATTTTGACTGCTTACAAAAAAGTGAAAGTTGCTTTTTGTTGTGTTTTCTATTATTTAATGCAGTGGGTGTATTTAGTTCTGCACCATCTGATAAATTCCTTATGATCTACATCAGACAAAAACTTTAAGTAGACTTAAAAAAAAAAGCTTTTGCTAGCCGTATTTTGTTAAATGGTCCTATAACCAGCTTGTTGAAATGTGCCTTAAAGCCTTCTATAGCAATTGTAATCATATGCAGTGACACCCACTGGTGCTGGGAAAGACAAAGCTGATTAAGCCTAGACACCTGAATGTTAAGTCTTTTCATGAATTTTAAATTGTTGGTTTCCTTTTTTTTTAAACCCAATTAGAACTATATGAACAGTTTTAACCCTGCTTTTCCCTCAAAGGCTTATTATTTCAGTGTAATTGAGATTTTGACATTTATAATTTTGCTTGAGTCCCAAAGCAGTGAACCAAGCTGGTTTTCTAAAAATCCTAGAGGAGGAGACCTCAGGGACAGAGGTTATATAAGAAAACAACGTTTTCTTCTTATCTCTGGCCATTGCTTCTGTCCCTTTGTTCAAGAGTAAGAAGTTATTAGTTGTTAAATTACTATGATATGGATTATTAGGGACCATTAGAAACATTCAGTAATTACTGGTTGTAATATAATAGAGGAGGAGTTTTTTTTCCCCTTCATTGTTGTGCCCTGCAAAGAGTATTAAGAGGTTTGACAGTATGTATTCAAGCCATTACATATCACAGATTCATTTCCAGCAAAGAGAGAATTACCCCGTTACATAGTATTATCTAGTTTAATGATCACTGCTGGTGTTCACAATGCCGCTAAAGGATAGTTCCTGCATCTTTTCTTCTTTTTAAGTACCTGCATTTATATTAATATCATGGCTTAATGTATTGCTTTAAAATTATATTGCACTTTGAACTCTAGTAAGTCTAAGATTGACATCTATGGATAGAAGCATAATACGTTTAGTACCAAGTTACAGGCTTTACAGGCTTTTCTCTAGCTCATGTGATGTTTAGTTTCCTTAAATGTAATTTTGTCCTTAGTGTCCCAGAGAGTGAGCATGGGAGGGGAGGGGGAAAGAGAGGGGGGAAGGGAGAAAATGTGGAGCTCAAAATTTTTAAAAAAGAATATTAAAAATTGTCTTTACATGTAATTGAGAAAAAACATCATTCAAAAAATTAAATGTCGTTTGGGGAGAATTTTGTCATATGACTGCAGAACCAGATAATGTCATTGAAAAGTCAGTCTCACATGTCCCATTAATCTATGAAAACATAATGTTTTTTACTTACAACTTTATTACGACCACAAAGGTTGATTGGCTGTTAAAACCTAACTGTCACATTAATGTATTTTTTAAATGGTCAGATTCTTTATGGCCAGTTGTGGTTTAGTAACATCCCGTTTCCACCACTGTCATGGGGGACCATCTCTGGTCACCTATGACTTACTTCAAAATGTAGTGATACTGCACAGTGTGAAATTGGAAAATCTGTTCTCTGTGTGTTCTAATGGATGTAACGGCCGTTAAGTATATGAGTCTTCTGACGTGGTAATCAGATGTGATTCAGTCTGTTAAATATCCATGAAGCAACATCTGCTTCCCAGAGTGACCTTCTGGTAAAGAATACTTAGCATCTATTAGTAGATCATAGTGCAGATCTGCCTTATTTGAAATGCACTACACTAGAGTCATCTACTGCTGTTTAGCATCTAGCTTGTAATAATTTATTGCAGTTAAATAAAGCTTAAAAAAACTCCATTAAATAATTATAGGGATTATATGCATTTTGAAAACCTTTGTGTTCTACCGAAATTACCCATTTAATTTCAGGGTTGGTTTGTTAAAAAAAGCGGAGATCTAAAGGCACATTAGGGGAGCTGTCAGATGCTGTTTTCTATAGGTGTTAATAAAACCAGATAAAAAAAAAACCTGAAACAAATTAAAACCAAAAGCAATTTTGCCATCTGTTGTATATTAATTAGAAATTTGCGTATCAAGGGTAAACTCACTCTTAGAGAATGTCACTGAATACCCGCTAATAGAATAATATGCAAATATATTAGACTATGGAATTATATTCTGTTTCTAATTCTAACTTGACTGTTTAGCAGATCCCCCAAGAAATCAGTAGTGTGTATATTTGTGCATGTGTCTATATGCAAAAATATATAATGGTTTCTTATCTCTTTTGTTTTTTAGAGCAACCTGCCAATAATCAAGGACAGTCCACTCTGCAGCCTCTCCCACCTTCGCATAAACAACATTCTGCACAGCATCATCCATCCATCACTTCTCTCAACAGAAACTCTCTGACCAATAGGAGGAACCAGAGTCCGGCCCCGCCGGCTGCTTTGCCCGCCGAGCTGCAAACCACACCCGAGTCCGTCCAGCTGCAGGACAGCTGGGTCCTTGGCAGTAATGTACCACTGGAAAGCAGGTAACTACCGTACAGGAGACCTCTCAGTCTTTTGGCAAGTGAACCATAGCAAGAGCACTTCCTAGAATTTCAGGGATTCATTTGCAGTGAGCAGCAAAACCCTTTACTGCTTTTTATGTCTAGAGTTGAAAAATAAACTAATCGAAACTTTTTCCCCAGAGTTCAAGTGTACTTCAATCATCCAAGCTGTGTTTTGTTTCTCCTGCTCTTTAAAAGTTCAGGTAGTCATAATAAAAAAAAAAATAGGTCATGCCTATTTGATTATTTTTCACCATGGAGGGCTAAGAAGGCCCTTCTTAGCCTGTGGGAGAAAGTAGAAATTTGTATCATTTTCTCTTCCACAAACTCTAAACCAAACACCCCAAGGTTACAGGAAAAATATGAAAGCATCTTTCTTGGATTCAATATCCTCTCCCCTCTGTCATTTTCTTCACATCCTGCCTACTTTTTCCAATTGTTCTTCTTTCTGGTAAGTCATCAAATTATAGATTCTTACTCTTGGAAAAGAATTTAGAGGTCACCTAGTTCTGTGATCCCTGCTTTTTAGTCACTGGCCAGTAGCCATTTCTTCTGTTGGTTTAACCCCCGTGACAAGGAATAGTTTGTTTCATAAGGCGTCTTTTTTCGTTAACGGTACCACAGAAAGATCAGTGGGCTTGGAGTCAGAAGGATTGAGTTTGAGTCCTGACTTTGACTCTAAGTGTTTTGTGACTTGTGCCACGCAGCCCCAAGTCTCTGAGCCTGTTTCCTCATCTGAATTGTGGTGATAAAACCAAAGGGTTAGGTCATTCTTCTCTGATTTACCTGAAACAACCAATGATTATCTCCTTTAAAATGTCTTTCATGAAAAAGACCTTGGTAAGAGTGGTAGCCCACCTTTTTCATCTATTGTCACTGATCCTCTTATGGCAAAGGAATGAAAGTCAAGAGAGAGGTGATTTATAAAAAGTGCAAGAGACCTAGTTTCCAGGTAATTAATCGTTTTATTAACCATGCAAACAATAATCAATAAAAGGGGTAAGTGACACTCTTGAATGCCAAAGACCCCCATCATGGAACTCACTCAACCCTTCGAAAAGTGGGTGTTCCTGAGGGTGGCAGTCGACTCTGATTGGTTAACAATTAATGAGAAGAATGAATATTATAATGAGAGGTGGAATTAGTCTAATAAGGGGCTGGGGATGTGACTTTGATTATGTCATTTACTTCCAAATCACCCCTAGCCTTGAGCAATCAAGACAAACCATCTAACCCCCTGCCTAAACCTGCATGAATAGAACACAGTGGGCCAAAATTCACCTTAGATGAAATTTTCTGTAAGGTATTTTAATCATATAAGGCAACAACTCTACCTAGAAAAGATAGTCTAAAAAGATAGGTTAAATTTTTGGAAAAGTCAGGGATCTCCCCAATAATTTATTATTCAACAATCATTTTTCTCAGAGATCTTAAGTACCATGTATTTCCTCTGTCTCACACCCTCATTTTACAAATGAAGCAACTGAGAGGTAAATTGAATTTGCCAAAGTCATATAGCTAATTAGTGCAAGAGCTGGGATTCAAACCCAAGTCTTCTGAGAACAAATCGAGTGTTTCAGTTTAGGGGGAAGGTGGTGGTTCCCCCACTGTGTGGTGCTATGTGTATTCCTCCAGCCTTCTTCATGATTATTTCTCTTCCCCACTTTTTAGTCTTCCACTGGATTGCAGGGGTAAAACAGGGAGGACATAGCAACAGTATGCTGGACCCTCTGGGCCATTTTCTCATTTGATAATGTTTGTCCCAAAATGCTGATTCTGGTACAGGGAACCCATGGTTAACTTGAGCATTCAAATTAGCTGCAGGGAGTGTAATACAAGATGGGAAACATGTCTCACAGTGGACAAATCTAGTTTGCGCCGAAGACATAGAATTTATGAACCAGTTATACCCTGAGAATCATCAGCAGGAGATCCTTATTAGTCTCCAAAGGTCAAAATCTTCTTTTTTTATCTTAGCTCTTTCTTCAGACCTAAGAATAAGGTATCAAAGCTTTTCCCCCAAAGAACAAGAAGCCACTTGTCTTTAATCCATGACATCAGCCTCAAATACTTGAACTTTGTTTTTCATTGTGTATGGTTTGAAGGGGGCAAATCACACACTAGATCCCACTTCTTTCCAGTTTAAGATTGCTGTGTACAGCTTCATTGTATTCAAGTTGGTTGGTCTGAGGGAAGCTTTTTTTTTCTCAAGGTTATTAGCACAGAGCTAAATTTACCTATGATAATTAATTAGCAGTCACAGAACAACTCATCAACACTGATTCACTATTGTCACTTGGCAACATTTTATTAGGAAAAAAGTAATTTTCCAGTTGAGTCATCAAATTGAATATGTATAATTGCATTGTAGTTGACAATAATTGTTTTGACAAATATTTATGAAATATGTCAAGTTAAGTCATCAGGAGCGTGTTTAATTTTGTGTATTGGGTACAGCACAAGAGAATTGAATAATTAACTAGCCATGTTCTTGGTAAGGAGAGTTGTGTTTCCAGTAAAAGGATACAGGCAACTTTAGAGAAGGATAAAATTTGGTGGTTCTTCTGACTATCTCTAGGACTGTACTCTAGTATTTTAATACTCTAGTATTTTAATAACATTGATATATTTTGTTTATATATTACCTTTAGTTTTGCACGTAATCTCTTCCCCTCTCCATTTTTGCACAGTCCTCCACATGCAGAGGCCTGGAATCAGCAAAAGGAAGGAAATAATGTCCTCAGCTTTTCTTTAAGGCCAACCTTATAGTCATTAGAATTGAATAATGTTCATTTTTGTGCTTTTTTAATGTGTTTCTGTTAGTATTGTGGTAATCATTTGGTCTATTGTTTTCTTCATTTTGATTGTTTTACCTTGTCCCACTTCCTAGAACAGTGGCAGTATTTCCCTGAAATCTTCCTATTCATCATTTCTTATACCTGAGTAATATTCCATTACATTAATTATCACAATTGGTTTAGTCAGTGGACATCTATTTTCTTTCTGGTTCTTTGCTTAAGGGCACACACAAAAAAAGTGCTGCTATAAAATTTTTAGCATATATAGTGCTGTTCTTTCTGATTTGGATCTCCTTGGGATATGTGCCTAACTGTAAGATCTCTGGATCAAAGGGTATTGGATATTTTTGACACTTCCTTTGCATCATTCCAAATTGCTTTTCAAAATGATTAAACCACTTCTCAATTCTACTAACAGTGTGTCTGTCTTTCTACAGCCCCTCCAACATGGGGTATCTTCATCAATTGTCATTTTTTGCCTCTTTGGGGAGTGAGTCAAAATTTAGAGTTTTCTTCACTTGCATTTCTCTAATTTTTGAGAGTTGAAGCAGTCTTTCATAAGATTATTAATACCCTGCAATCCTTTTGAGAACATTTTAATACTCATCTATTGGGGAATGTCTCTTGGATTTACAAACTTGTATTAGTTTCCTATATATCTTGGATGTCAAACATTTCTTATAAACATTTGATACAAATGTACACATACACACACATACATGTTTTTCCCCCTGAATTAACAGCTTCCCTTATTATCTTTTCTATATTGGTTTTATTTTGTGCAAAAGCGTTTCAATTTCATGTACTCAAAACTATTGGTTTTTTTGTCTTCTGTGATTCCCCTCTATCCCTTGTTTGGTTAAGAATTCTCCCACTCAATCACAGCCATGAAAGTTCTCTACGTCTCATGATCTAGTTCTCTTTTAATTTTTTTAAATGTGTGAATTTTAATATTAAGGGTTTTATATCCATTTTGAGTTTATCGCAGCATATGGTATCTGATGGAAGTTTAAACCTAACTTTTGCCAAACTACGTTCTGATTTTTCCAGTAGTTCTTGTCACATAGGGAAGTCATCCACAAATAATTGAGATTTCCAAGTGTAGTCTGCTGTTTATTTGTTTGTTTATTATTAGCCACAATAGTCAAAGGTGAGATTATGGTGGATTTTATCCCATTTAGACCTTGTTAAGAAGTCATTCCTATACAGAATCGCTGAGTGAGGGGTTGCTGGGAGATAGATCTTTTGCTGAGGTGTTTATCCATTTCATAGGAACACCTAGTGACTCTTCAGTATAGTTATATTAATCCTGTCTTTATTTTCAAGGAGTGAAGCAGGAGAAAAAGAAACATTATCAGATGACAAGTTTCTTTTTGTGTATATGAAAAGGAGAACACTGTTCCCCATTGGCTGTCATCCTGCAAAGTAAAATGAGCTGTTTTAATCTGAATTTTTTTTTTGGTTATTTTCTTCTTGCCATCCAAGTATAACATGTTTTAATGCTGTTGATCCAAGGTAAACAGCGTTTGAACTTTTGGTCATTCAACCGATAAATATAAACTGCAGTGTGAATATCTCACATTGTAGCCAACACAGTATTACTGGGGTTTGTTTAATAATCTCACTTGGTTGGAACTCTTGAGGTGAAGAACCAGAGTTATCTGACATTGATTTTTTTCTCTTTTTTAGTTAAAGTCCCCTATTGTGTATGATTCTAAGGCTCAGTTTCAGCTACATTAACAACTTTTAGCTGGGCTAGCTTGTCTCTCCTTTTGTGTGTGTGGTTGGTTTTTTATTTTTATTTTTATTTTTATTCTTTTTAATCCAAAAAGTTGCTTAATCTTGGATCATTCTTTTAGTTTGTGGTCCTTCCAACCAACCCTTACCTCCCAGCCACGTAACTATAATTTGTAAGACAAAAATTAATTGTTATTGATAACCATTTTCATAGATTGGTTATAGTTGAGTATAGTGGTGTAATTGCTCTGGGCAATAGGATTTGGATTTAGCAATCTGGTCTAGCACTAATTTTATAGATAAGGAAACTGAGGGCCAGAGAAGAGAAAGTACCTGGCTGAGGTAAGACCAGTACAGAGTAAGAGAACTGATATTCAAATCCAGGTCTTCCTCCTCCTGTATATCTATGAAATGAAGAATACTTTGTAGACTTTTTCGTTCCCAAGGATTATAAATGAAGTCAGAAGGTGAGGTTGCTTTTTTTTTCTTATTCCTTATTTCAGCATGGCTTTCAGTTTGATTTATTAGGAAGTATATTTCTACCAGACCCAGCTTCTTTCATCTGAACAAAAATGTTTATTTCTTTACTCTAATGAATGTAATTTTTGCTTACTGATTTTTGCTACAGTTGATAGATTTGTGCTTTAGCCAGCCTGGAGTAGTTCTGTTTTATTGTTTACTTTATTTTGTATTATTGAAAATAGCTTGGGGAAAAACTAGAAATTCCTGTTATGTAAGGCACAAAGTTGCTGTGATCATTAACTCCGTCCCACCCTAGCACTATAGGCAAGAATCTTCTTTCTTAAAGTCAAACTTTAAAACTGCATTCATTTGGGGCAGCTAGGTTGCGCAGTGGATAGAGCAACAGCCCTGGATTCAGGAGGACCCGAGTTCAAATGCAGCCTCAGACACATAACACTTACTAGCTGTGTGACTGGGCAAGTCACTTAACCACATTGACTAGCAAAAAAAAAAAAAGTTCATAGATTCCTTTTACCGTTTTTTTCTCCCATATATATAGCTTCTGCACATAAGAGCCTACAAACATTTTCCTCAAGACTTCTAGTAACCCATTCCACCAGGATTCGGCTCTGGTTGTTAGGATTTTATCCTTATGCCCATGCAGAAATCTGCCTTTCTGAAACTTTCAGTATTGATTCTTCTGTGGCCAAGCAAACCAAGTCTCTTCCATGTGATAACCCTTCAAATAACTGAAGTTAGCAGTAATGTCCGCACCTCTCCTTTGCCCCAAGAAACCCCCTTTTCAGGCTAAACATCTTCAGTTCTTTTCAATATTCTTTGCATGGAATAAGCTCTCCTCCCTTAAGAATCTTGATCATTCTTCTCTATACACATCCCACCTTGTTCATGTTCTGCTTTAAATATGGCACCCCAAACTGAATACAATATTCTAGATGTGGTCTGACCAGGGTCATAGTATCACAGGACCTCCCTTGTTCTAGACACTATGCCACTTAATATAGCTTACCAGAGTGAGAAATAACCTCTGGAGAAATCTAGAAGAGCAAACGAAAAGCTTTGAATGGAAGAATATCACAAAAGGTTTGAAAGGTGTAGCATGATCAGTCCAGTGCTAAGAAATACATTCTTTTTACTTTTATTCAGTCACTCTGACCTTTAGCAATGGTAAAGTTAACTGCTCGCCTGCACAGTCCTCTGGTGTGCTCTGCAGCGTGTGTGTGTGTGTGTGTGTGTGTGTGTGTGTGTGTACATAGAAATATAAATACACATACTGTGAATTAAGTTATTCAGTAATTACCTATTAAATGTCAAAAAATGTGTTTCATTTAATAAAAGATTTATTAAAGGTTAATTCTTTTATGCATGCTTCTTGGGCATTGATAGCTCATTAGTTATGTTTCCATTACCTTTACCTTGAAGTTTGGTAAATGTTTCGCTAATTATTAATGGATGAAATTGCATATTGAATGACTTTCTATCAGTACATTTTTATTTAAATATCTAAATAGCCTGAGCTGCTTTAATGTGAGATCAATTGATTATGCCATTATAATTGCTAACTTAACTTTTCCCATTTCTCCCCTGATATCTTCAATCTATTCAGAACCAACCCTACCCATAGGCAGAGTAGGCTACTACCTACTATTAATGATTTCAGTGAGTATCAGGAAGGTTCTTCCCTGCCTCCAAGTCCCTGCCCTAACTAATGGAACTCAGAATTAAGCACAGTTCTCCCTACGTGGTTTTAAATTGAGTAAATGACCATTCATGGCATTTTTTCTCCCAAAGAATATGAAAAATGTTTCACTAGATAGAAATATTTAGTCCCTTTTAAAATTTTATTGGAATGCTACAATTTAAGCAAACTATAGAACCCAAAGCAGTTAATTGTACTGGATTTTTGTCGCTCTGTTATCTCTTCTTGATGTTATTATTAAACAAGCAGCAAGTCTTTGTATCTATAGATCACAAGTCCTTTAATTTGGTCTTGAGAAGGAAAAATTAATTTATTCAAGATATAATGGATGGCAACTCTTCGTACCTTTGAAACATTGAATTAATTAAAGTGGTAAATATTTTAGCATGATTCAATAAAAACACCAAGAGATGTATGTTTCCGTATCAGACAGTAACCTAGACCTGATCTCTTATGAATTCTGAGTTTGATAGAGCTATCGTACAATGTGGTTAGATTTTTTTTGATTAGTGTGATTTCCAGAGTAACCAGCTTCTTTTTAATAGCAATTAAGGCACCAGGAAAACATGCATTAATCATTTATAATAGGCCTTAAAGAATTTTCATTAGCCTAGCCCTCTAAAATTACAATGCCATATACTGTAATGATGTTTTGGTTTCACATAACGAACCATCCGTGTTCCTCGTTGAATTGTAGAGTGCCTCAGGAAATGAATTCATAATAACTTCAAACAGATTTTCAGTTTTTTCCTTGGGAACATGATCAAATTAGGTCATGGAAGCTCTTTGGCTGATCATAACTAGAGGTTTCTCATCTATCATTATCCTCTTTCAGCTAGGACCTATTCACCTTGAAGCCTACTTCTTCCTCCTCTTCAAGAATTAAGCTTGGGATTAGATGACTTTTTGTTCTGATGTCTATCTCATGAGACATTCTTTAGTCTTTTCCCCTTTACTTTTATTTTAGGTCTAAAGGTAGTCCTCCATTGTACTTCTTTGCTAAAACTTTATCGCCTCTTCTCTCTATCGCCTTTGATGATTTTTTTTCTTACAACTTTTAATGCTGTTGCAAGGTTGGAGTCCCAAATTTACCTGTCCCTCTCTCCAAGCCAATGATCTCTTATTCTTTTTTTCAAAATCTTACCTATTTTTCTGAAATACAAGCTTCGGTTTTTATAGCCAGTTAATACATAAAATGTAATTACCTATCTCTTTGATTCTAGAGCCTCCTTACCTTCTCTATCTTGCCTTTTTAAAAAAAATCTCTTCTTCCCCTTATTTCTAACCTGTTGCAAAGCCTGTTGAGTTCCTTATAAAGCTTTTCCTGTATTATTTGTTCTTCATTTCAACATCTTAACATCTTATCTGTGCAATTAAGCATATGTGGCAGCCTAATACTGTTTATTTCTGATCTCCCTCAGATACCACTGCTGTGTTCTCTATGATTTCTTTTACATCTCACCTTCTTCCATTCTGTTCATCTCAGAATGCTGCTGCCAGAAATTCTCTTGCTCCATTTATTTTCTCTTCTAAATTCCCTTCCTCAGCTTCCTCTTGTCTCTGCCTCTAGGGGGGAAAATACTTAATTGTCTGGATATTTACCAAGCCCATCCAATGTGCCAGCCAACAGTTCCCCTTATAAGAGTTTGTGTTCCACTGGTGTGGCATTAAGAGCCAAGACAGCTTTTTCAGCCATTATTTTTTTCTGGGCCCGATCACCATGCTACTTATAGTTGGCATAGGTTTCTTTGAGGTAGGTGAGTAAATGAGGGGAGAAAGATTTCCAGAGGGAAAGCCAAGGTTTGTTTCAAGAACAAGAGACAATAAAGAGCCTGAAATCACATATTGGTTACTCACAGAATAGTTCAGTAATTTGAGTTTGTTGTAGAGGAAAAGGGCAAGAAAGTGGATGATCCTGAGAGGGAGCGGTTATGTAATAAAGCAGAATTTGAGAATGGGATACAACCTCAGGGATCATCTACTTCAGCCATCTTAATTTACAAAGTTGGGAACTGAGGCCCACAGAAGAAAAGCGATTGCCCAAGATATCAGAAGTAGTGTCAGAGCTAAGACTAAGCACAGGTTTCCTGATTCTTAATCCGCTGTTCTATCCCATACACTGCCTTGTTTCTCTGTCATTTTCTTCCCTTTGCTTTCTCTGGCCTGGCAGATCCCTTTGTAGACTTCTCCCATTTAACTTACGCCTTCTTCTTCCACGTCGTAACGATTTGAAATTTTTCTTCTCATTTGTCAGGTTATGCTGCCTACTTTTCAAAAGTTCTTTGTTTTATGATAACTTAGATTTTTAGAAACAGATGTGATTTGCCATTTACAAAGGGAGAGGTTTGATGTTCATCAAAGTAAAGATAAATCAAACAGCACTCAGAAATTGTTAAATGTCATATTTTTTATTTCCATTCTTATTTTAGTAGAAAATGACGTGTACATTTCATTATAGAATGTCAGTTGCTGATAACCAATCAAGCTAATATATTAACCCATTTAAGTGAATAACTCTTGAAAGACGAAAAGCAGGGCCAGATTATTCTAAGGCCTTGTCAATTCACCAAAGTAATTAAACTATGACATAGTCATTCCACTTATTTTAACCAACTTAATCATTGATTCAGATCATTAACTATTCAATTCAATTGATTGTCCATCTACACAGCCAAAAACCATCAACAGCTAAACATATTCAGTAGTAGCTTATAAATATAGTCTACATGTGTTTAACTTCAAATAGAAATTCAGTTCTCTCTAATAAAACCACCCAGATATGTGATTCTGTTGTGATTATTTTATTAAAAAAATCATATTCTTCTTCCTTCCACCAAGATTAGTGACAAATAAATAAAAAATCGGTAAGTATAGTACAAAAAAAATCTCTTTTTCAAAAGTAATATTAATATACCTTATTAATTTAAATTGATATTTCATTAGTTAGGCTCATCGTTAATGAAATTTTTACTAGTATTATTTAATTGAGAATTTGCATCCCCAATGTAAAATGACTAGAAATTAATGAAAAATGTTCACAAGAAATATACAAACAAGCGTGCTGTACTTAAAAAAAAAGAGAAAGATGCTGTTGTTCCCTCTAGGTCAATTAACTCATAATGCTGACTATACTCACCATGAACATTTTTGCATATCCAGTATAATTATAAACAAAGTATACACATATGTGTAATTGCTTTTAAAAAGTAAAGCTACTAAGACATGCAAATTTCTTTTTTTAATATAAAAATGTCATGTATTTTAGCGAAGGAGTAACATTAGATAAAAATCACTGTTTGCTTTTATTAATTCAGGTAATGCAGTAATAAAATTTATCTCATTTAGAAGGTTTTGATTTAAAATTTTTTCCTTGCAGGAATCATTTCCTTGTGTGAAAGTTGTCCAGAGAAAATAGCACATCATTTCAGGAGTGTAATAGATTTGAAAGTACACCATGCTGTCAGCATGGCAATGTATTTTTTCTACCATACTAACTCATTGTCTCGCAGCTGGAATCATCATATATTGGTTTCTTTGTTTCCATGTCAGAAGTGTATTATTTGCATTTTAAGGATGCTCATAATGTTTACTTTACTTTTTTAACCTTTTCCCTTTAAAAAGCATATTAACTTGATGAATTTGTGAAAAGAATAACTAAAGGAAGAGCGGTTAAACAAAACAGACACAAAGATTCATATAGCGAGCGCCAATTATATGACAAGTACAATATGTTGATTTCTATGAGTAATGATTTACTCAACATATAACTTATTAATAAGTACATGACTCTAGGTATGCAAGATAGGACTATTTATACACACGAAGGAGACTGATTTTTGTATGTGGCTTATGGAATCCGTCTTCTTACTTTTCTTAAATTTTGACCATCCTCAAAAACGCCACCATCTATCCAAGTGCAGAGAGCAACTCTGGGAAAGGGTTTGAAAAATGGCAGAATTGAATTTTTTAATGTTTTTAATGAACAGAATAAAACTATTGTTAATTGTTAAAAGACTTTCTTTTAATTAAAATAAATGGGATTTGAAAAATTAATTCCATTTTGAAGCTCAAAGTAACTGAACAGCAGTTTAAAATTTCATTTCTTTTTTAGGATTTGCTGTTTCTGCATTTTAAGTGTTTTTAATTAACTTCTTAAAAAATTGAACTAAGCTTTTTTTTCTGCTCTTGCACAAATCCCACCAGATAATTTGTTAATGGGCCAGTTTCTATGTGTATTTTTTTTTAACTCTTACAAATCTAATTCAAACATCAGATAGATGTATACAATACAGTTATTAATCTAGATTGATTGGAAGTAGAAATATGGATCTAAAGAGGACTAATGCATTTCAGACACTGAGAGGGACTTATCCCAAAGCCTTACCATTACGTGATAATGATTGTTCTAGCCTGTCAGAGTGTTTAGAGAACTGATATTTCTTTTAGAACACTGATGCCCCAAATAAAAAATTAGTAGCATCCAGTCTTCAGTCTGCTGCTGTGTGAAATAAGAAAATTGTAACAAGGTGTGATCTCCAAGGTCTTTTCTGTTTCTAACTATGTGATCATCTAAATCTATGGAGGTAAAATCTATCCATGAGAGCAGTCAGAAGAAATGAACTGTAGGTATGCAAGATGCAACTATTTATACATGTTAAGGGGACTGATTTTTGTACAGGGCTTATGGAATCAGTCTTCTTAAATTTCAGTCACATCTATACTATATATTTATTAACTTAGATGTCTCCCTCATTTTTCCCTAGGTATTTTACTGTTTAAACATAGACAAGGGAAGAAATAGACAAGTATTTGAAATCTGATCTACAGTAGTTCTTGGTAGCCTTATGAATCATAGAATCTTAGTGGTAGAAATCCAGAGTTGGTCTGTAGTGATCATACTATCTGCTCTATACCCCATGTAGGAATCTGGTACAAAGTTGTATATAACTAATAATAATTACAACATTTATGTAGGACTTAAGGTTTGCAAAAAAAAAATTATAAATATCCTATTTATCATTAAAAGGACATAAGTGCTTTTATCCCCACTTTACAGATGAAGAAAATGAGGCAGACAGGGGTTAAGTGGCTCACCTAGGATTGCACAGACACTAAGAATCAGAGACTGAAACCTGAATGGAATATTTTTCAAAGTGTATTCGTATCTCTTCTTTTTATATCAGTTTCATTTTAAAATTTGTGTATTCCCTACCCAGAAAACCATCCCTCAAAACAAGGAATAAAAAAGAAAAGGTAAAGGGAGAGTGGGAAGTAGTTCAGCAAAATTAACCAACATATTCACCGAAGCCGACAGTACATTCAGTGTTCCACGCTCATCACTCCTTACCTCTGTAAAGAGGGGAGGAAGATAGTGTCCTTTGGTAACTTTTCAGTTATGTCCAACTCTTCATGACCCTTTTGGGGGTTTTCTTAGTAAAGAAACTGGAGTGCTTTGCCATTGCCTTTTCCTGCTCATTTTACAAATGAGGAAACTGAGGCAAATAGGGTTATGTGACTTGCCCAGGGACACACAGTATTGGAAGCTGGATTCAAATTCATAATGATGAGTCTTCCTGATTCTACACCTAGTGCTCTGTCCACTATGCCACCTCGCTGCCCCTGTAAAGAGGGAAGGGAGGTATATTTTCTCATCTCTTCAGGGCCAAGCTTCATCATTATTAACAGCATTCAGATGTGTTGGGATTTGTGGTTTTGCTGGTGGCTGGCTTTTTTTCTTTTTTTATTCATTTACATTGGTGTAAATCAAAGAAGTCACTGTATATTTGGTTTCCTGGTTTTCCTTACTTAATTTAAGTCTTCCTATCCAGCTGAATGGTTTAGTGGATAGAACACTGGGCCCATAGTCAGGCAGACCTGAGTTCAAATGTGACCTCAGACACTTACTAGTGGTGTGACTCTGGGCAATTCATTCAACCTATGTCTGACTCAGTTTCCTTAATTGTAAAATAGAGACAATAATAGCAAGTACCTTACAGGGTTGTGAAGATCAAATGTGATATTATTTATACAGCACTTAACAAATTGCCTGTCTTAAAGGGTTTTTTTTTATAAAATATAAATAGGGTTTTTTTTCTCTTCTTTTGTATTGAACTAAATTCTCACCTCATAGTTGTGTGTGTGTGTGTGTGTCTGTGTGTGTATTAAGGTCCACCATCCATGACAGGCAGCTGTCAACCTCTTCTTGAAGGGACTTTGCTAATGTTGGAACCCTCAACAGTTGTTCAATCCAGTGATTCTAATTCTCATTTATGCTATTTAGAGCACCCCCACCCTCTTTCACAAAGAACAGCAAGTCACTCAGAATAACACAGTAAACAAGGGTGAAATTTAGTAGACTAGGTTTCCCAACACTCTTCATTGACTTTTCCCCAGTCAAGTGCCCTTATCCAGACTTTTCTATACCCAGCTGTGATGCCAACTGTGAAATTGATTTATGTTCTTAAAAATTTCTGTAGGGAGAAAAATGACACTTCACCTGCAGCAGCGCTAGTTATATTCCAGTGTGTGATGTTTGCTACTGTTATGAGCCTTTGCTTCTACATCCTCTGGATAGATAAGTTTATTGTATTTTTACAATGATCTTGGATATCTTGGGATTGCCATTGTTAGAGACCTAAATAGGGTAAGACATGTGAGTGTAAGTATCATTTTGTGTGTGTGTGTGTGTGTGTGTGTGTGTGTGTGTGTGTGTGTGTATTTGGGGGCAGGAAGGTTGCCTGACAATTGTAGCATCTTTACAAAGATTTCCAGTTTTATCAGCATTTGAAAGAGTAGGGCATGGGGGAGTGATTTTGGAAAGGAGTCTGGAGTGATGAGAAGAAAGTGACTAACCTGTCCATACCCTTTGACCCAGAGAGTCCTAATGTTAAGCATATACCCGTAGAAGGTCTATGATAAAGGTAAGGCCTCATCAACACCAAAAGATTTTTTTTGTGGTAGCAAAAAGCCGGAAGCAAAGTTGTGGGAGGAGTTCCCTAATAAATTATGGTACTATAAGATATTGCTGTGCTATAAGAAATGATGAATATGAAGACTAGAGAAGGCCATAAGGAGATGTGAATTGATACAAAGTGATATAAACAGAACAAAGAAAATGACACAGATAAGGACTACAATAATGAAAAAGGAAGAGAAGAAAATTGAAAGTGAATACTAGATAATTATAATGACCTGAAGAAGCTTGCCCTAAAGAGAGATATGCAGATGTCACTTCCTTATCCTCTTGATGGAGATTGTAGATGTAGAATTCTGTACATGATATTTGACTTATTGTATGTATTGCCTAGTTTTGCTTGAACTACTTTTTATTCTTTATTAAAAGGGAAGGCTGTCTGGATGGGGGAATGGCATAAGAGATGAGTCACTGGAAAGAGAGAGGAAAGATATGTTGGGATATGAAGGTGTGGAAAAATTAAGCAAAATTAAGGGAAAAGAAAAAAGTGGAGTAGAAGAAGAGAAAGGACAACTTTTAAATTTGATATATTTTTCATTTTCTTAAAAATGACAATGGAGTGTTTGGATTTACAGGAATCAGTATGGCATTCTTTTGTCCAGACTTATGTTTTCATCTGTATTTGGAATTTAGAGTCTTGCAGAGTGGCTCAGGAACCCGAGAAGGGAAATCATTTGTCTATGATTACATAGCTAAGAAGTAACACAAACAGAATTTGAACCTGGAGTCCTGATTCCAGGGCTGCCTCTCAAGGGAAGCTTGATAAGTAGGAAACATTCAGGGTGTGGTGAAACCTTGTCAATGGAGGGAAAAGCATTCAAATCAGTTCAGTATTCTTTATGGTTTGCAAGTTGAGAGAATACATCTTAGCAAAAATAGCTAGGAAAATGACCTGAGTAAGAAAATTAAGGGTAAAGAGCTAGTGTTGTCTGTGGGAAGAAAATAGTCAAAGCATGTCAGTCAGCTTTTCAGTAAGCACTTCAGGAGGACTGCTGCTTGAATAATGGTTCCTGACCCTAAGAACAATATTAATAGGGAACAACAATAACAAAAAAAATTATTTTGGAACAAGAAACAGGATTATTAGATGATATATTGATGTAGAGAGAAACAGAAGCTATCAGAAAAAAAAAAAGAATCTTTATGATAACCCCCCCCCATTGAATAGGAAATGAAACAGAAACAGAAACAATTACTTTTTCTTATCCTGGACCACGTTGCTAATTATCATTATGGATATTCACAAATATCTAGTTCAGTGATCCATCATACCCATATATTCGAGAGTAAACCTAGGGCCCACTTTGGAGAGCCCAATGGAAAAAAAAAAGTAGAATCACAGGATGACATAAGTAGCCAAGAGGTCAGAAAATAGTGGCTAAGAGGAAATTAAAGAGGAAGTGCGGAAAGTTTCTTTCATCGAGATGGCACACCTGAAAACAAAAGGACAGAATAAGATGTTTAAAAAAAAAAAACAGAAAAAAACGGTTTTTGCTTTTGGACTTTGAGTTAGAACTTGGGATATACAAAGTCCTTCCACCCTGCAACTTGAATATTAGCAGTGATTGATCATTCAGCACCTGATGTGCATATTGGGAAGCAGGCAGAAGTAGGCTTTAGATAGGTCATTTTGAGATGGTGTTCAGATGTGTGGTTCCTTGACCTAGAAGGGAACACCTGAAAATGTAAAGGGAGGAGAGTAAGGCTGTTTTATGTCTAGCTAGGCCCAAACTGTATACAGTCCTCCTTGGCAACAGCCGTTAGGTTCTTCTGAGTTCTGTGATTCTGTGATATTCTCATTGAACTGATTGCACACAGAAGATGGTGTAATAAGTGGCTGCATAGTGCTTTCTGCAGGTTTATGCAGCTCCTAGTGTGGGTGGGCTTCTCTCTGAAAATTCGGAGCAGCCTCTGCAGTCGTAGAGCTCAGGAGCCTTGCCGAGCCTCTGAGGGCCAGCATCGACTGAGTTCTCCTTCCAAGTACATAGGCATTTCAACCCAGTACCTACAGTAATTCTATTAGGTCTCTGTGAATATCTGTATTGAGAATCAGGTATCCAGAAGGCAAGAACACCAGGAAACCCGCCTTGAAAAGAAACCAGGTAATTCTTTCTGTGAGATTGCTTTCTTCAATATTATCTTAGATGGCTGTCATAAAGTATCTTTTTCATTGAAATCAACATCCAAAATGCCACGATGATTTTTCCCAAAATTTTATTTATTCATTTCTAAACACATTGATGAATATATATTTAACATATTAATAAACTGAATTAAAATTTGTGACTGAAGATTCTATAAAAGATGTGAAACAGAACAGATTCTAAATATTATTCAAGCTGTCTCCATAATGGTTAATATCTGCTTTGGGGCAAAATCATTTATCTCAGGGAGATCTTGAAAAACATGTGCTGTTTCCACCCAGACAGTATTCATCAAAACCTATTTTCCTGTTCACCAAACAATAGAAGATGCAGAAGTATGCATCTTGTAACTTGATGGTGTGTCTGAATGTTTTTTAACTCCCCTCATGTGTTAGCTGCTCCATTAGAATGGAAACTTCTTTAGAGCCAGGATTGTCTTGCTTCCTTCTAATTGTATTCTAAGTGCTTTGGACAGTACTTGAGACATAGTATACACTTCCTTTTCTTTTTCTTTCTTTTCCCTCCTTTCTGTTTCCATCCTTCCTTCCTTCCCTTCCTCTTCTTTCTTTCCTCCATCCTTCCTTTTTTCCATTCATCTTAAAACTGACATTTGCGCAAACCTTCCTTTGTTCTGACCCTATCATCATCTCACCATGATGAACCCTGTTGAGGTCAAAGAAGAAGTTTATGAAGACCTGGAGGCCCATCATCCATGAACCAAATGAGGACAAGCTTATAATTCTGGGTGATTTAACCTCCAGAGTAGGCACAGACTAACAGATATGGCAAGAAGTTCTTGGGAGGAATGGAATTCGAAACAACAGCAGCAGTGGTCAGCTACTTGTGTGTGTCTCATGACCTTCTCATCACCAGCACTGTCTTTCTGTGTTTACCTAAATGCAATAAAGAAAAAAGGCCAAGGTCTTCCATTGTATCAAGGGCCATCTCCAGTCATCCTGATCTATGTCTGGCTACTGGACCCAGGTGGTTTGGATGAAAAAGTGAGGTTAATGAGTTTGCACAGTCCTCCCTCACTTAAATCCAATTCAGTTGCGTGTTGTGGCATTACCTCCCTGATGTCGTGGTCCTCTTTGAGAGCAAGGATTACCCCCCCAATCAGATAATTAGAGCTATTTGCCCATAGCAATGACTTCTAATCCTAATTTATCCAAGAGGAATTTTTATCCACAACTATGGAATTTGCTATTAGATAAGAAAGCATCATTTTGAAAGAGCCATTTGACATCCAAGAAATTTCATGAGAACTTTAATAAGTCCTCTAAAAGTCTGTAAGTATGTCTGAGAAGTAGCCTGGAATTGCGAGTAGAATGCTGACTTGGAGTCAGGGAAAACTAGGCTCACATCCCTACTCAGACACTTACTATCTGTGTGACCATTGGGAAGTCACTTAACTCCTGTCAGCTTCAGTTTTTTCATCTGTAAAGTGAAGGGTTAGAACCTGATGGACTGTGAGGTCTCCTCCATCTTTAAGTCTGTGATCCTATAATCCACACTCTGCTGGAATGAAAAGGAATTCAAAATGTCTCCAAACTTAAAAATCTTAAAGTCTAAGTATGGTATAAATTCAACCAAAAACATCCATTCCAACTTATCGTTAAATCCACTTTGAAATCAGAACACTAAGTAAGCCCAACTGGTGTTTTCCTTGAAAACATCTTACATTCCAGGGAAATTATGATGACGTTGCTTAGATGCAACCAGAAGTCTGGACAGCAGGATTTCTTTGTGTATGTTTCATGTGGTAACACTTATTTAATGTAGATTACCTTTTCAGCAAACATTGGGGAAAAAAGAGAAGAAAATAAAAACAACCTCTAATATATTAATACGAGGGGGGTGGGGAGGAAGGGAAGGAGAAAATGCTTCTAGAGTCAGGCTGGATCAGTTAGAAAAGCACTTACTTGTTATCCCAAGAAGTTCTATCAGACAATGGAAACAGTGCAATCATCTTTCCAGGCCTTGAACACTGGCTACTATTGTTAAGTTTCAACAATACTATGGAAAGGATAACCAAGTATTACCTCATCTTTTAAAAATTATAATCATTAGTTTTGTCTGTTGCCTTGTAAGGATGTCCTTGGCCCTGAATAAAACTTAGAAGAAAACTAAAATGATTAAGCATAAAAATACACAGTTATGAAATTAAATGAGATTAAAAGTTTATTCACCAGTTAGGAGCATGGTTCTTTTTATGAGTATTTTTTTCCTTCCTTTTGAGTAAAACCTTCATTAACATTTGAAAAAAGTTACTTTATATTCTCCAGGAAACAAGAGAGTTTCCATTTTGGTCACCCTAACCTACTCTGTAGAAAGGCATTATCGCATAATTAATAGGGTTAGGAATGAATGAATGAATGGGTGAATGAATGAATGAATTAAATATTATTTATTGTGTGCAACCACTGTATTAGGCACCATTGATACAAGTAGAAATACAAGAGCATCCCTACTGTCAAGGAGTTCTCATTCCAATTGGGGGAAACAACACATATAGGGAAGACCCAGGTTCAAATCCCACCTGTCACACAATGGCTTTGGGATCCTGGCAAGTCACTTAATATCTCATAACCTCAGACAGCTCTAAAGCTGTGCATTTCAGAGAAGCTGCCCCTAAGCTTTAGGAGAAGAAGCTCTTCACCCAGAGTTCCCTATACCAGTGAGAATACCCATTGGTCTAAAAGCAAGCAACAAACATCTCCAGCTGCTCAGGGATGACCCATAATGTCATAGTTGGAGATACTTTTTCTATCACTGTTGTTTATCATTCTCTCCACCCTCTTTTGCCTCCATAGACGGTCTTTATGAGTTGCAGCAAGTGGTGAAATACATGTATAATGGCCAGCCAATCTTCTGGTGCTATCTGTCTCATCTTAGTACAGAGGCTTTATGGAAGCCTCATTTGGTAGGATCTTTCAAGCTCAGACTCCTCCAGATTAGCCTTCAAAAGCACAGGATGACTTCATGGTGATGTGGGTAAATTTATCCTCTGAGTTATAGCCCTCTGTTTATAACAATTGGTTGTAATATCTCACATTTATATAGCCTGTTAGATTTGCAAAGTACTTTTTCACAACAGCCCTGTGAGGTATCAGTTTCTCTATCAGATTATCAGTTTAAGTGTCAAAAATTTCCAGAACATATGTTTAATTATAGATGTATAAAATGACTGGTTTGGAAGACGGTTGTTGAATGGCTTTGAAATATTATATATATACAGAATTTTTTCTGCCTGATGTATCTGAACAAATTTATCAAAAAATAAAGTAAAAAGCATGGGATGTGTAAGGGTGGAATTATAGAGAATCCACTTGGTCTCTTAGGCTTGTGCTTGAATGCATCTGAGGAAATTCTCCCCATGGAATAGGAGTATGCCTACTTTATTGTTGGGATACTGGAAACTGAGGGTTTGTAATTTAGGAAGGATGATCTCTTTCACAGCAGCTGCCTCTTCCCCATGGTGTATAAAAAAGTCTGTGAGATCTTCTTGGCCCATTTCACTTTCTCTGGCTTGTCAAAACTTCTTAGCCTTTTTCCAGAATGCAGCTAAGTGGGGGAAGGGAAGGACAGCAGTTGATGGTGATTTGCAAGAGAAGCACATGAGAGAGGCAGGCATGTGCTTTGCAGTTCAAGAGAGTAGCTCATGGGCAATGTTCCTGAACTCCAAGGTCCAGTGTGAGTAGAGGAGGCTTTTAATTTACTAGGCAACATGATCCCAGAATTTGGCCTTTAGAGAAGGGAAATTCCTAGGCAGTGCTAGCTTTGGGAGTTGTCTTTGGGTTCAAGAATTCAAGAAGTCCAAATTCAAGAATGCACAAGTTTGGGAGTTGAAGGATTAGATTTTCCATAGAAAGGAGATTTACTGAAACAGCAGGCTCCTAGAGAAAGAAAAGGATAGTCCTGCATAAAATCCTAGCTGGAGAGCAAAGTTACTTAGACAGTGCATGTCAGATGGGAAGAGGATTGTTTATTCAGGGATTCCCCAGAGTACATTTTAGAAGAATTCTAAACCAAGCAATCTCTCCAGTGACAACCCCATCGAGATTTCCCTGGAGCAAATCCAGGTTGGTGCAGTTAGCCAAAAAAAGAAAATGACCACAGCAGTGGACCCAGTACATGTTAATCCAGAGTCTTTTGGGAGATCATAAGATATGTGTTATATTTGGGTTTTTTTATCCTCATTTTACAGATGAGGAAATTGAGGCATAAATTAGTTAAATGACCTGCCCCAGGACACAGAGTTAGGAAATGCCAAAGCTATCAATTGAATGCAGCTATCTTGACCTTGAATCCTACATACTTTCTACTATGGCATAATGACTCTTACTATTTTCAAGTAATTTTGAATATTACACTCAAGTGTTATTATTATTTTAACTACTTGTTTTATTTTGTATACTTGATGCTAAGAAGTTTAAGATATAACATCAGTTAATATACAAACATTTAGACAAGGCACAAGTTATAGACTCATAAATTTGCTTTAAAAAATCTGGTTGCTTTATTGTTGAAAGTAGTAAATAGTGAGTTTTGTGGAAGATAGCTTTAACAGAATAAAGATTCTTAATATTGTAGAGCTGGAAGGGGATTCAGAGGCTACATAATCCCACCACCTAATTTTACAGATGAGGAAACTAAGGCCCCCGTGAAGGTGAAAGGTCAAGTGACTTGCTCTAAGTCATATAGGAAAGAAGTGTCAGAGGTGAGATATTACCTCAGCTTCTCATACACATAAGAAGGAACTTAGCAACCATTACTCTTTTTTCACTCTACCATAGATAATAGGATTAAGAAGAGGGATATAAACGTTTAACTAGTGTAATCAATCCTTAGGGAAGGGGGGGGAAAAACACTGAATAAAGAAAATGAGATAATATGAAGGGAGGGAATAGATTTGTGTGTACACATTTAGCATGCAAGTTTCATATATTTGAAAATACTCTTGAAAACAAAACTATGAGGTTGGTAGAAGGAGGATTATACACATTGGAGAGCCGAAGAGACTGAGATTCAACTAAATTAAACGAGTTACCCAAAGTCACTCCACTATTAAGTTGCAGAGCTGGAATTCTGAAGACATGCCTCCCAGTCCTGGGCGCCAACTCCTGAATGACACTGCCTCTCCCTTGTGTTTCCAAAGGGGATGAGGTGGTAGGATTCCTAGTGACCCGAATTGGAATTCAGGTTGTAGCCTTGCCTAAAGGGAGGAAGGGGGAATGAAAAGCACTATCAGACATACTGTGAAGGAAAAGAATTCCTGGGACTCAGTGACAGCCTGGAAGCAAGGGGACAAAGAGGAGTAATTGAAAATTATACCAAGTCTGTCAGTTGGAGAGGATAATAGAATTACTACAGTGACCAAGGAGGGAGGGAATGAGGACAGGAAGAAAGATGAGGGGGATTCAGTCTCTGTCCTCCTCATTTTGAATATGTGACATGACCTCGGGAAGGAAATATCAGGAAGTCAGTGAGAAATATGAGCTAAAACAGAGGGTGAAAACTGTGCATCAGAAGGGAGGTTTGGAAGCAGATCAGCCCAGCCTCGAGTCGTTTGCGTTTGTTGTCATTTTGAAAAAGCAACTATTAATTGTGCCTAATACAAAGTAATCCTAGTCGGTTTTGTTGTTTGTTGCCGCATACCATTACAAGTTAATGATGCCGCACGGTTGCAAAGCTGTTGTCTGGCGGCCGTGGCTGTTGTTTTGTAGAATCCCCCTCGAGATTCTGGTGCCACAGAGCAACTGTTAGTGTTCACTGACCTTCTGCACCAGCTGGCTTTGGGGCTTTGAAATTGATTCTCCTCGTCTCACTCTCTGATAGTCTCTCTTCAAGTGTGCCTCTCTAGTTCATCACCAGAGTGGAAACGGTGGCACAAATAGCTGAGGAACTGTAGGCAGGCATCACACGGGGCATCATTAGAAACATCAGAAGGAAAATCAGCCTGTTCCGGTGTGCTCGGTGTTAAAAGAAGCTGCTACTTTTATTGTTGAATGCAATGGGGAATTTTTCTCAGAGGGCTGACTTCTTTTTTTTAAATTCCCAAATATGGTATAAAAAGTAAAGGAAATGTCTGCTAGTGTGCAGACAAACACCATCTGGGTCCCCGGGTCATAGCCATACATTTTGGACTGCATATGTATGTATACATATAATACGTATATACATAGATACACAAATACATATGTAGGTACATATGTGTATATATATGCATATAATCTATATTTGCAGAATTCTTGCATGCTGCATACCTATTCCAAAGCTCCATAAACTGGTATACACCATAAAGTGGAAGGTAAGGGACCATGGGGAAAAAAAGTTTGCCAGAGAGTTAGTGGGAAAAATAATTTTCCTGTGTAGAAAACTGTTCTATACCTCACATGCAGAGAAGAAATAGTTTAATCATAGTCCTCATGTGCCATCCTCCTATTTCTTGCATATTTCAGGGGGAGGGACATTTTTGTTCATGGGAAGTGGGCATCCATCCATTCTGAACCCCAGACTAAAAATCTTTTATCTGAATGAAAATAAATATGTTTATATATGAATGTATGTATATAGATAGATATATTTAAACAGTTTGAGGTATGATCTCACATAGAATAATCCATACAATCATGTTTTAGATGTATGAGCTTGCAGATGAATTTAACATATAAAACTCTTGTAATTTTTACCAACTCACAAAATCATAACCAGCCCTTGCCACACATACTAGAGGCAGTGTAAAAGGTTGCACTTTCAATTTCTTATCATTTTTCACTTCCCTATATCCAGATTTATTTAAAATCCAGCCTGATTTTATTTGGTTTTTATAGTCTTAGACCTAATAAGTTATTCATGTTGACAGGCATTTGGACAGAGGAGTAAGAAATTTTGTGCATCTGATTCATAAAATTTGTGACCAAAAGTTGTTATAAATTCTGCTTTTTCCATGAAGGCATCGAGTAATAGATCCATTCTCTAAATTTGTATTTAAAGTATGTTAGAAACAAAGTAAAGGAACCTGTTTAAAAATAGTAGATTATCATGCCTGGCTTCTGAAGAACACCTCCAAAGTGCCATTCCTGAAGCATTTTCCTGGCATTCTTATCATGGTAGAAATGTTCTTCTTGTGGCTAGGCAGCACGTAGTTGTACTGATTTCCATATTTAGGAAATTGAGTCAGTGCTTAATTCTACCTAGTATTCCCAACTATAGCTAGTAAGGGAAAGCAAACCAACATTTGTTGCTACCCTAAACTGGTTAAGTGACTTGCATAATTTGGAATGTGTTTTGTGTTTTTTTTTTCCCCAAACAGATTTACCTTCCTGATTGTGCTTTGTTTACACTAGAACTAAAATGAATTTTCAATCCCTGGGGACATAAAACTGGTTTTGGCCATGTCTGACACTGCTGGGTTGAATAGAGGAAAGCCTATCTGTGATTTAGATGTTACCTCAGATAATTGGCAGAATAGATGATGTGTATGCAAATAATTGAGTTGACTTCCATAAGCCTGTGTTTCTGAAGATGTGAAATGCCAGGAGTAACTATAAAGGAATGATGGTTTCCTTCTGGTAGATGGTGCTGGGTTAAGGAATACCAGATTTTTGTTCATCTCTAAACAGTAGAAGGCAGCTAGGTGGCTGAGTAGATAGAGTCAGGAGCACCTGAATTCAAATTTGATCTCAGACACTTACTAGCTGTGTGACCCTAGGCAAGTCACTTAACTTCAGTTTGCCTTAACCCACTGGAGAAGGAAATGAAAAACCACTCTAAAATCTTTGCCAAGAAAATCCCATGGACAGTATGGTCCACAGACTCACAAAGAGTCAGATAGGACTGAACAAAAAGAAGCAATTATCTGCAGTTAGGGCCATCTGACAGTTGAACTGAAAGTGAGGTAGTGAGTTCCCTGAGGCTAGAAGTGTTTAAGCAGTTACCGGTGACCATTTACTTAGGATTTTGTAAGGAAGATTCATGTATCAGGTAGCAAGGTAGACTAAAGGACTTCTAAAGTCTGTTCCCAGTCTAAGGTTGTGTGAATTATAAATGGTCTGAAAGTTTTTTATAAAGAATTCTAAGAACTCTCCAAACAGGAATAGGTTTCACACTTCCAGGGTTAGAACTATCCCATGTCAGAGTTGGAAAGAACTTCAGAGGTTCTCTAGTACAACCAGAATTCATTCTGTAACATCTCTGAAATGTTGCCATCCAGTATTACTTGTTTAAAATTTTATTTTATTTCCAATTCACAGAACAAAACAAGCATTTTACAATAAAAAAGGATGATTGCACATGAAACTGCAAGTCTACCATGTATAACTTCCTGTTCCCTCCAAACAGACAATAAAGTTATTGTGTGTGTTTCTTTTTTTTTCTTTTTTTCTTCCTCTCCCTCCCACCCTAGAGATTCCTACCATTAAACACTGATAGGTAGACATACGTAAAATTATTCTGTACATACTTGTATTTATCAGTTCTTTCTCTGGATGCACATAGTGTCTTTCTTCATGTGTCCTTTATTTTTAATTTGTATATTTATAATAGTCAGAATGACTTAGTCAGAGGTGTTCTTAAAACAATATTGCTGATACTCTATACAATGTTCTCCTGGTTCTGTTCACTTTATTCTTAATCGTTCTGTGCAAGTCTTTCCACACCTTTCTAAAATCACTGAGTTCATCATTTCTTATGACATAGTAGTATTGCATCACAGCCATTTACCACAACTTGTTCAGCCATTCCCCAATTGATGGGTACCACCCTTTTAAAAAATTTTTGAACAATATATTTACTTTTTTGTTTGTTTTCAGCATTCACTTCCACAGGATTTTGAGTTCCAAATTTTCTCCCTATCTCGTGCCTCCCCCACTGTAAGATGGTTTGCATTCTGAATACCCCTTTTCCTAATCTGCCCTCCCTTTTTTCTCCCCCCTTCTCTTATCCCCTTCCCCTTCTATTTTCCTGCAGATTAGGATAGATTTCTATACCCCATTGCCCGTATATCTTTGGCCCAGTTGCATGTGAAAACAAATTTTAAAATTTGTTTTTAAAACTGAGTTCTAATTTTTCTCGCTTCCTCCCTCCCCACCCACCTTCATTGAGAAGGCAAGCAGCTTGATACAGGTTATACATGTGTAGTCATGCACAATACTTCCATAATCGTCATGTAGTGGAAAACTAACTATATTTCCCTTCATGCTAACCCGCCCCCCATTTCTTCTATTGTCTCTTTTGACCCTGTCCCTCCTCAGAAGTGTTTGCTTCTGATTACCCCCTCTCCCAGTCTGCCCTCTCCTTTATCATCCCTGCAATCTCTTATGATGGGTACTACTCTTGAAGACCTTCAGTGATAAGCAACTCTGTACCTTGCAGACTGTACCTTTCTACTTTGGGACAGCCCTAATCATTTTTTTCCCTTATGAGGAACTGAAATATGCCTCCCCATTGTTTGTACTTATAACCTGATGCTTACTCCTTATGAGAGCCCCACAAACTAATAAGGATAGCTGCTTTTTCAAGCTTTCTCTTCTCTCCTTTTGAATATGCATCCTCTCTTTTGATCCTTGTATGGCCAAGTCCCAAATCACAGCACCATCGTGATCACCTTCTTCGGGCTGCGTTCCAGCTTCTCAGTGGCCTTCGTAAAATGTGATGGCCAGAACTGAAACTAATACTCCTTCCAATGTGGTGTGACTATCACCTCATCCAGGACACTATGCTTCACTTAATGCAACTTAAAATCTCACTGGATCATTGGCTACTACATACACATTTTTGGATGGACAGATTAAGCTTTTAGTCCACTAAATTGATCAGATATTTTTCCCATAGGAACTATTGGCTAGCCACATCCCACCCCATCATGTAATTATGCTGCTGATTTTTTTTTAATCTCCTTAAAAGCACTTTATATTTATCCTTCTTAAAGTTCATCTAGGGGCAGGTAGGTGGCCCAGTGGATAGAGTACCGGCCCTGAAGTCAGCAGGACCTGAGTTCACATGTGGCTTCAGACCAAACACTTGACACTTGCTAGCTGTGCGACCCTGGCCAAGTCACTTAACCCTAATTGCCTTAAAAAAAAAACGTTCATTGTATTATTGTCATCATATATTTACAGACCAGTGAGAATTTTTTGGTTTCCAACCCTGTCATCCATTGTATTAACTGTGCTTTCCAGCTTTGTGCCATCTCTGGATTTGATAAGCATTTTATCTAGGCCTTCATCTAAATCACTGATGATGAAAATGTTGATATACTAGCCAACTATAGAGCCCTGGAGCAATACAATGTTCTCTAAGGTCACATTGATAAACCACTTTAGTGTTTTAAGTATGTTTTGAATCAGCCTAATATGTGCTATAATTTAGTTTACATCTCTACAGCTCATCTTAAGAGTAGTGGGAGATACTTTGTTCAATGTCTTGTGTAGGTAATCTATGTTTGCAGGGCTGTTTTTACCATTATGGAGTCTTATGTTCAAGGATGCTTGACTTCATTTGTGTGCATAACTCTTTCCACTGTTAAAGATGGCATCTCACGTTTTAGGCTTCATGAGCTGCTGTGGCAAAAAGATCACCTTTTGGGGACAAGCCACCGTAGGCATAGGTAGGCTGGTTATGACCTGTTACCAGGCCTATGCTGAGAGCTTTGCTAGTTTAATAGGACCTAGCATTGTTTCTGCTCTCCTAGCATAGCCTTTGAGAACACAATATGACCTCCAAGCCATAATGAAATGTTTAAGGAGGCATTTAACATTGAGTGTAGTAACTAGAAAGACAGAAGAAAAAGAAGAGCGAGGAAGAGAGACAAATAAGTCAAAATTTATTAAGAGCTTACTATATGCCAGACACTGTGCTGAGGATCAGAGATAGAAAGTAGGGCAGAAATCTAACAGGGAAGACAGCCTCGAGGGTACCACAGACACAAACACATACATATACATACATATTAGATACACACTGTAGATACACTTAGACATATGTATATGTACGTACACATTAGGTAGATGCACATGTACATATACACATATACATAATACAGATTATATAGATATATTGTGTGTATGTACTTACATATATTTGCTATAGATATTCTTGTATACATATTAGATACCCACATGTTCATATGTATATGTGTACACATATACATGTGTACATGTATATTAGATAGATAGATACGCAATACAAATGGTGGCCAATCTCAGGGAAGGCAAGGAGTGAAAGGAGGGTCCAGGAAAGACCTTTTGCAAAAAATGAGATTTGAGTTATATCTTCACAGAAGCCAGAGAGGTGAGCTAAAGACAGTCTACAAAAAAGCACAGAGTTCTGAGGTAGAGAGCCATGGGTGAGGAGCAGTATAAAGGCCTGGTTACTGGATCTATATAAATCTAGACTCTATAAGTAAGAGTATAATATGAGAAACTAGAAAGGGGGTTGGCCAGTTGGGAAGGACTTTAAGTGACATAGAGAGGTCTTCACATCTGATCCTGGAGGTAATAAGGAGTCACTAGAGTTTATTAAATAGAGGAGAATGATGTCTTCAGATCTGCACTTCAGGAAGATCCCTTTGGCAATGGAATGAAGAAGGGAGAGGCATGAAATGGGCCCATCACCTAGCAGGTTGTTGCGACTAATTCTCTAGGCGTGAGATAGTGAGGGCCTGAACCTGGGTGGCAACTCTTGAGTGTACAAAAGGGGATGTATCCAAGAGACGGGCATTGCTTTCTCTTTAAGATTACCTATTAGCTTTCATGATCTTTTTAGATACTATGAACTATATAGAATGTATATAAAAAAGAGGAGATATATGAATATAGATGTGTCCCTTGAGCTATCTATCTATACACTAGATATACTTATATATAAATAGATATCTTCCCACTTTTTTATAGGTATATCTACAGACATATCTCTATCTATAGACATAGCTGTATCTCATAGATATAGATACCTCCTATGTATCTATATATTCATAGATAAAGATATAGATATCTCAGCAACCTGTGTCTCATGTTTTCACGTACTTGTATCTTACAGTGATATTCTTCATTTCCACAGGCATTTCCTATTCAAAACAGGAACAGGGACGACGCCACTGTTCAGTACTGCCACACCCGGATACACAATGGCATCTGGTCTGTTTATTCCCCGCCGACTCGGCCACTACCTAGAAACGCCCTGTCAAGAAGTGCTTTTAAATTCAAGAAGTCTTCAAATACTGTAGTTGGAAATGCACTGCCCTCTGCGCTGTAGGCGTCTCTGTACTCCTGGCAATCCTACTATCGTATTTTATAGGTAAGTCACCATTTTTATGATTAAAACCAGGTCCCAATTAGTGCTGATAATAAATCTCCTGAAAGAATCACGTGATTCAAATTCATACATCGTATTATCACTGAGCTGGAACCAGTGACCATATTTTACATAGTTATAAGTTGAAATAGTGTAAATGTTAATACGTGAAACCACTTGGTGGTTTCACACTAATCAGGGCCTAGCTGTATTGTGACTGTAAATCAGGAGAGCCATGTTACTGTTTTAGTGATTCGTTGTATATATTTACTTTGCCCAGAAGCACAGCAAGAGATTATATTTCAGAGTGCGGTGTTAGTGTTGGGCTGTTAAGTATACTGTATAAACCACAAAATATTTTCATTAAATTTCAGGAATTTTAGATAGAAAAGCTTACGCTCGCTCTCTAATTTTTTCCCACACATCAATTATTTTATTTAATGGTATTTTTATTTTTTCCAATTACATATAAAGACAATTTTCAATATGCATTTTTTGGAAAGATTTTGAGTTCCAAATTTTTCTTGCTCCTTCTTTTCCTTACCTCCTTCCCAAGACAGTAAGCAATTTGATATAGGTTATACTCTCTAATTTTTTTTTAAGGAAGTCCTTTCTTTCCCAGTGAAGTATATCCTTGCCCACTAAGTTTAAAAAGTTTCTGCTTTTTGACTTATCTCTAAGGAAAATATGTGTATCCCTGATACATTTCATGCACGCAAAATATTCCCTGCACTTGCTGGAATAAACAGGAATCTCCATGGCTGCGTAGTCAGTAGGGAAGTCTGCCTACTTGTGGTATCACACATCTTTCAGCTAATTCAGCAATCGAAATGTAAAGCTCATCACTCAGGGCCATCACCCAGCACTCAGGAATACTCCCTGGAGGACTTCAGGCCCATAAAACAATGAATGGGTTATAGACTCATTCACATATGTGGAGTTTTTCATCTTTGCAGATGGAGTATTGATCATATTTTTCATTTAATAAGTAATCCAAGTAATGCAGGATACTAGTAGAAAGTTGCCTATAACCGTATGACTTAACCATTTCACAACATGCCAGAGCACACAACCAATTAGAAATTATTTCTGAAATGTAATAAATTACTACAATAGTATGTGTCCTGCTCCTAAGTGAGGGAAAGGGCTCACAGCTTTGAAATGCTAATAGTGTTCACAAAGACATAGCATAGACTGACATAGCATGGCTGACCCATGAAGGAAAAAAAAAAGCTTGTGATGCAAATTAAAGTTGTTATTAAATTTATGGACTAAAACAAGCATTTCCATAGCATAGGACAATAAAAAAGATAATTGCACATGAAGCTGCAAATTCACCTTGTGTAACTTGCTGTTCCTTTTAAATACACAACAAAATTGTCATTTAAATTTCCTTTTTTACCTCCTTTTTTTCCTTCCTTTCCCCTTTGCCTCAACCTCAGAGATGGCTACTGTTAAACACAAATAGTGGTGTGTGTTTGTGTGTGTGTGTTGTGTATGTGTGTGTGCATATATATACACATATACATGTATGTGTAAAATTATTCTATATATACTTCTGTTTATCAATTCTTTCCCTGGATACAGATAGCATCTTTCTTTATATGTTCTTTATAGTTAATTTGGGTATTTATAATAGAATAACTTATTTGCTCAAAGTCATTTCTAAAACAATGTTTCTATTACTATATACAACATTTTCTTGGTTTTGCTCATTTTGCTCTTGATTATTTCATGCAAGTCTTTCCATGTTTTTCTAAGATCACTGAGCTCATCATTTCTTATAACACAATAGTAGTATTCCATCATAATCATATACCACAACTTTTTCAGCCATTCTTCAGATGATGGGCAAAATAAACTATATGTTCTAAAATGTTTATAGCAGCTCTCTTTGTGGTGACAAAGAACTGGAAATTGCACAGATTCGAGTTTCCAAAGCAGTTTGTGATATTCCAGGAAATCCTGCCCAGCCTGAATACCACTATGTGACTGTATATGGAATAATCTGATCATTGTTCCGATGCCTAAATTACTCCCCAGTTTTGAGTTACATGCTTTCAGGAACTGTATTAACTCCTGTGGGACACAAAGGTTAGTTCTTAAGCAGCAGCATATTCCTTGGTAAAGACTAGTAGGGTAGGAAAGAAGGAATCACAACTCAGAGGCAGAGTTATTAAGGCAATCATGCTGTACCTTAACTGAGCCATCAGAAATGTTGTGGTATTTCCCCAAATAACTGAAAGTAAATGGCATGTAAGAAATTAGACCATAAAATTTTAGACTTTAAAGGAATCTAAAATTTTACAGTTGTAAATGAATCTGATCCAAAGTCTTCCTGTTATAGAAGATGTTTTTGGTCCAAAATGACCAAAGTCACACAGCAGGTTAATGTCATTGACTGGAACCCAGATATCCTGGCCTCCAGTTTAGGACCCTTCCCATTATATTATATTGCCAAATCCATTTCTTCTTTCATTGTCTCAAAAGACTTGTACACTTTGACTCGTATATACGTGTGGACTTCCAATGAAACCCTACTCTAGTGCCTCATTCTAACAGAAAAATTTTCCGTCCCTCATTTGTTGCATCCTTCATGCTGTCTAAATGTCTTCTTTAGTTCTGAAATTAGTGCCAGAGGGATCACATGGAGATGACCCTGGGCTCTCAAAGGCTTTGCCACTGAAGTGCAATGTCTAATTGGAGCGACCAAAGTGGGGATTACTTCTAGTACAGATTTGGCGGTGGATTATGGGTTGGTTACCAGAAGTCCAGCATGGCTAAATTTGTAAAGACTCTTCACCATCATTTGGCCACTGATAGAATTTTTTGAGCCGTAGAAACTGATGACATTTTCTGCTAAAATACAGAGATACTCTGGTCTCTTGATAGAAGGAGGGTTCACCCTCATGGAATCATAGCTCTTTTTAAGTGTAAATGTAAGTGTGTGCAAATGTAATGATAAATATCATGTATTACATTTCCCTGTTAAAATCGTTTTGTGAATATATATCACTGTAAATTTTGTGACCCATAAGCATTTCCCAAAGGCATCTAAACATAACGGAATTAAACGCCTGACCTACAAAATGAAAAAAAATCAAACTTTCTTCTTTTCCAAATGCAACAGTTCATTCCTATTTCACCTCTTTCTATTAACCACCACGTCAGATTTATGCCCTCACATTTCTTTGTTACTCAGATAAACAGCGCAAACAGAATAGGAAACAAAGCCAATTTTTTAACTTACCCTATAACATACATTGTCTTCAAGAAATTTTGATTCCTTTCATATATATTTTTTTCAAATTGCCTCATCAGTGATGACATTTTTATGATCCTTTCTACAAGTATTTCTCTATTGAGTGTGGTCATCTTCAGCAAAGCCTTTGGCTTCTTGGGGGACATTTGTGAAGCAGACAGGGGAAGAAGAGGATGCCTGCCTAGCCAGATCAGCCCTGGGGCCCCGTAGGGTACCTGCTTGAAGAAAAAAACTGTGGCCATTGTGAGAGAGGGACTCTATCTGGGGATTTTTCCCTCTGTCACTTCCATCTTTACTTCCTTCATCCTCCCTGAGTATCCTCTTCATTTCTGAAGTTAGTCCCAGGGGACGAATAAGGTAGCCCAGAATAATGGGCCACTCTACCACTAGCTTCTCTCCTACTGTTTTCTTCTTCCCTTTCTAAGAGGGAAGGAAGCTGGAGTGAGCTGATGGCTAGAGCATTAATATATCACTCCCATCATATGGTGCTCCCCCAGGAAGCAGCTCCTTTCGATGTAGCTGTGGAGGAGGGGCGGGGACTGGAACATCATAGCTGATAAGTGATAAATAAAGCAACATAATGGATGTGCCAGTATTTTGCAGCTTCTGATTTTATGTGTCCAAATTCAGTTCAGCATTCATTTATTAAATAACTGTGAAAGAAAATAAACCAGGAGGCAGCACTGTGTGAAACAGGGCCCTGAATTTGGAGTCAGAGGACCTGAATTTCCTGGCCTGAATGGAAGAGGGATGAAACTAAAGGTGGGCAGACGACTTAGTAGATGTTATGTTATCATAGTCCAAGTGAGAGAGATAATAAGTCAACTGCAGAGGTGAAAACAGGAGTGGAAAGGGCTGATGCGAGGGAGATCGTGGAAATGGAATTGACAGAACTTGGGAGGTGAATAATTTTGCTGTTAAAGCATGGGAAGAGTGAAAGATGAGAGCAAAATTTTGAGCCTAGTGACTAGGAGAATTGTGATGCCATCGGCACTGGGAAATGAGAATAAAAGGCATATTTTTGGGAAAAGCCGCCATTTGGGGGAATATGAATTAATAACACTATTGGCAGTAATAACAATGATAATAATTAAAATAAATGGCCAACTTTTTTAATGCTTTAGCCTTGGCACAGTGGTTTACAAAGATTATCTAACTTGATCCCATCACAACCCTGGGAGGTAGGTGCTATTATTATCCCCATTTTACAGGTGAAGAAAATACAAGCAGAGGTTAAGTGACTTGCCCAGGTTCACAGAGCTTGTCTGAGTCTGGATCTGAACTCAGGTCTTGAATCCAGCTGTAGTGCTCTGATACCTAACTGTCTCATTTATGTTGTATGGACGTTAGAATTAAGATGTTAGTCAGATATATAAATGGGCACCCTATAAGAAGTTCAGATATGTGGAACGAGGATCAAAAGAGGATTAGGGCTAAAGATAAAGATTAGCAATTATACAAATGGAGGTGATCACGGAAGCCACTCAATTGAATGAAGGGGGGAATTATTGGGAAGGGAATGCAAAGAGGAAAGTGAGCCAAAGACAGACCCTTGATGTAACCCACACTTAGGGGGCAGGATGAAGGAGAGCAGCCTGAAAATGAGGCCGAGGAAGACTAGTCAAAGAGGTTGGAGGAGAACCAAAAAAGCAATATCACAGAAGCCAAAACAGGAGAGAAGATAAAAAAGGAAATGGCCAAAAGTAAAAATTTAAAAATTTAAAAGTGCAAAAAAAAAAAAGCAAAGAACACAAGAACTAAAAACAGGCCATTGGTTTTGACATTTAAGGAGGTCTTGGTGATCGTAGAGAAAGCCAGCCATTTCAAGTAGGGCAATAGGATAGCAAGCCGGATTGCAAGAAACTGAGGACAGAGAGAGAGTGAAGGCAGCAGGTGTGGACTGTGCTTTCTAGAAGCTTGGCAATAAAGCAGTATAGAAGAAAGAGTTGTTGTTCTGCCTTTTTTCAGTTCAGTCCTCTTCTTTGTGACCTCATTTAGGGTTCTTGGTAAAGACACTGGAATAGTTTGCTATTTTCTTCTCCAAATCATCTGCTAACGTGAGTCTTTTTGACTTCAGGCCTAGCGCTCTATCCACTATGCCACCTAGCTGTCCAAAAGAAAGAGTATATGATCTAAAATCAGACAACCTCATTTCTGATCCCAGATTTGCTCCTTGTGTGATGTTGAGCACCCCAGAATTTGTTTTTCCCCATCTGCAAAATGAGGGGTTAGAACTAAATTGCTTTGAAATCTCTTTCCTTGTTCCAAATCCTAATATCATGAAATGAAGGAGAATTGGAACAGAAGCTTGAGGTGATAGTAGGGTTGAGGACAAATTAATGCAGCAAGCCATTAAGTCCCATTAGCTTTTTTAAAGCAACTAGGATGTTGTCATGTAAGAAAATGCTTCTCTAGTACATTAAGGGGCACCTTGAAACTCAGCATGCCTTTCAACAATGAGCATGCTGCTAATTCCTAGTGCCAGGGGTTCAGGAAGAAACAGGAACATTTTAGAGTCATCACAAAATACTCGTCCCAATCCTTTTGAGCCCTGATACACTCATTCCTCCTCTTACTCCCACTCACTAAAACTCAAGAAGGAAAAATGTTGGCCAAAAGGCAGCAGCAGCTGTCGGCTTTGCAGAGGTACAGAGGGGAAGACTTCTTGCTCTATGTCGTTGGGCCTGCTGTTACTGCTCTACATGATGGAGAGAGGAGGAATCCAGGGCCCAATTCCTTGCCTCATTTTCTGATGACTTTGAGGAGTAGGTGAAAATGAGCGACAATTATTGTGATGCACAAAAACCAGAAATTGCTACATTAGAACAAATACTTAGAATGACAGTGTTATAGAATGTTAGCTCTGGAAGAGGATTTTGAGATAATGTAGTCCAACCTTTTTCCTAGCACACACCTTTTTTTATACAAATAAGGAAACTGAGTCTTAGCTTTAATGAGAAGTAAAAATCCTTCAATCTAACTGTTAGCATGTAAGGATCAGTGTTATTGGGAGCTCCGTGATAGGAGGAGTCCTGGGGTTTGGTTTTGTCTTTGTATCCTCTGTGGCTAGCCCAGGGCCTCATGCAGGGTAGGCATTTGGTCATCACTTGCTATCGAATTGTTTTGATGTTAATTTAACTGGGATCAAAATTAACAAAATCATAGTGGAAGCAATACAGACAGGGTAATTTTACCCCCTGTTTATGCCTATCTAACAGCTATCCTGGCAAAGTGAAATGCAATGGTCGGCCCTTATGGGCAATAAGAGATCATTTCATATTTCCCCCTTGAAATCACAAAATAAGGCCAGGGTGAAGGGAGAGGGGGAGACAGGGAGAGAAGGAGAGAGACAGAGACACATAACCAGAGAGAGAAAGAGATAGAGGAAGAACCAAAGAAACATAGATAGAGAACCAGAGAGAGAGAGACGAGGATAGAACCAGAGGGAGAGAGATAGACATAGATAACCAGAGAAAGAGCGGAGAAAGAACCGAAGAAACAGTCAGAGAAACAGATAGAGACAGAGAGAGAGAACTTTTTAGAAAATATTGTGGTATTGTATTTTTTTTGCATTCTTGCCCCAGTGATTAGTTCTGAATAAAAGCTCACATTTCTATAGCACTGAAAGGTTTATAGAGAGCTTTCATTTCAGCAGTCATTTAAGGGCGAAGTATTGTAAAGCACTGTAGAAGGAGGTAGCATGGTTAGTTAACTCATTTGCTAATAATGATTTGTAATCGTGTGGGATTTTTGTTCTAATAGATACTTGGCCTAATGTTACCAACCTCCATACTACAAAACAGTTTTAATATTCTGATTAATCTTTAAGAACAAAAGATATAAATTCTGGCTTCTCGTTTTCCTTGGACAGCTGGAAACAACCTAGTTTCTGAAATAGATATCATTGTGCAGCTGCTAAAAAGGCTGTTTAACAACAGAAGCATTTCTTAGATCTGGCAAAAACATATCCTGTCAAATCCATGCTCTTTGCAGCTATGATTCCTCAGCAGTTTATATGTCCCATTTCTATGTCTATTTGCATTTTATGAACATTTTTCCTCTCTCTGTACCTTGAAATTGATTATAGTACTAGCCATTTATCTGCAAATGAGGGTCAGAAGGAAAACATATGCCAGCCCTTTACTATTCATGAGAAATCAAGCATTTAAATATATGTGGCAAAATAAAATGTTGTGACATTCTTTTTTTTCCTTGTTTTGACATGTCTTTGTAATAAAAGTGCTTTTTTATTAGGTTATAGAACCCAGCTAAGCAATGAATTACTTACCGTTTTTCATGGCTGCTTCTTCTCTTAACTCTAACCATTGAATTACATCGACAGAATATATTTTGACTGAGACAGTAGTAGAATTTTCATACTAATTCGATCTAAGCTCATTCTAGAAAGAGTTGTTTGTTGTATATTATATGTGTGTATCTACATAATATCACACATATTTAAAGCCTGGAAACAAAAAAGTCTATGGCGTATGTATCAATTTTATTGTATTCTTCTGGGGAACATGAATGAAGTCAGTGAAATATTAAAGTCTAAATGTCACAACAGGTAGCCTGAACCTACCTAGGTGAATTTAGGCTCAAAGGGAACTTTCTCTTGCAAGGAAGGTATTAGGTTATAGTGATCAGATATCACTTGTCACCTGATGGAATGGAGTAAAATAAGTATTTTACTGAGGAATCAAAAACGTAGAAGACAGAGAAGGTGTGAGACAGAACCAGAGAGAGATGGAGAGAGACAGAAAGACAGTGACTAATTGTTCCACTTATTTACTTTGTAAAAAATCACTTTCTTTCTCATGTACCTCATTTTCTTCATCTTCAAAATGGGAGGGTGATTGGACTAGAATCTTGGGTGAGAAACCTGCAGCCTGAAGATCACATCATGGCCTCAAGGCTGGTTGCAAGTTCCGTACCCCTGCAGTGGATCACAGAATCATAGAATTAGAACTAGAAGGGGATTTTAAAGGTTTTATCCAAATCCCTCTTTTTATAGATGAAGAACTGAGATTCTGAGAGGTTCAGTGACTTATCCAAAGTAGGAAGGCAAGAGGTGGTAGTTCGTTCCAAAAGTTAAACCCAGGACTCTTTGATTGGATTCTTTTTTCCATAGTACCACACTGCCTTTCTTTTATCCCCCATATTAGTTAGTTCGTGAAAGAAAACACATAGGGAAAAAAAGCAACAAGAAAAATAAAGAAAATTGTTTTTTGTGTTTTTTTTTTAAAGTATGTGTTGATCTGCATTCATACTCCATCAGTTCTTTCTCTGGAAATTGAAAGGATTTTTCATCATGAGTCCTTCAGAATTGGCTTCGATCATTGTATTTCTGAGTATTGCCAAGTCATTCACGGTCAATAATCATACAATATTGCTGTTACTGTATAGAATGTTCTCCTGGTTCTGCTCATTGCACTTTGCGTCAGTTCATGTGTAAGTCTTCCTAGGTTTTTCTGAAAACATCTTGCTCATCATTCCTTATAGCACAATAGTATTCCATCATAATCAAATACAACAGTTTTTTCAGCCATTCCCAAATTAATGGACATCCTCTTTAATTTCCAATTCTTTGCCACTAGAAAAGAGCTGCTATAAATATTTTTTGTACATATGGGTGCTTTTCCTTTTAGTTTTTTTATCTTTTTGGGATACAGACCTAGCACACACTACCTCTTAAGGTACGTTTCAGCCTTTACATTGTATGATTCTATAATTTTATATCCATTAATTCAAATAGAGAAAAAGAGGATGAGAATTAATGCTAAGTAATTGGCTTCTATTCCTTTTGATTTTATTATTGTCTCGTTTATTGTTATAAAGGAATATAATTTGTAAAAGTGAAATCTTATCTCCAAAAACACTAAAACACACACTGAAATTTTGGACAGCTTGCATGGACAATATCTGTTAAATATGCAAAAATGCTGTAGTCATTTTTCAGTCTTCATGAACCCTTTTGAGGTTTTCTTGGCAGATATACTGGAGGGGTTTGCTACTTCCTTCTCCAACTCATTTTACAGATGAGGAAACTGAGGCAAACAGGATCAAGTGACTTGCCCAGAGTCACAAAGCTCGAAAGTGTCTGAGGGTGGATATGAATTCAGGAAGAGGAGTCTTCCTAATTCCAGATCCATCACTCTATCCACTGTGCCACCTAGTTGCCCCAAAAGTAGTATGTGCAATAACTCTTTAATTGAAATTGTATCGTCAATTCAGTATAACCCAAAGACTCATGTTCTTTACTTAAAAAAAGAATTGAAACTCTTAAAGAGGAAAAATGCAGAATTATACAGGAATTTATATTTTTAGTGATATTATTTTGAGAAGGATGTGTTTGAAATTACAAGTTATTTTTAATATCAGATAAAAAATGTCTGTTCACTGGTTTGATAGTACCACTGTAGTTGCAAAAGTAAGTCACACTGAGTCATACATGGTGTGCACATCTGTAGTGCCTGCTGCTGGGGTAGCTGAGGCTGGTGCATCACTCAGGATAAGGAGTTCTGATCTGTAGTAGTGCTAAAATGGATCAGATGTACACACTATGTTGGACACCAATGTGGTAGGCCACCTGTGTGCAAAGGAGGCCTGAACTGGCCCAAAAAGGAAAGACAGAAAAAGTTAAATCTTTTCAGACGATCGGTATTTGGTTGAGCCAGTGAATGGTCGTTGTTCTTCTGGCTTGGGCAAGATAGGAAGATCCAGTCAAAGGAAGGAAGGCAGGAAGAAAAGAAGGAAGAATGGAAGGAAGGGAGGGAAGGGAGAGAGAGAGAGAGACACACACACACACACACACACACATTATGAGAAGTACCTTTGTGGTGAAAACCTATCTCACTCCATCACCGCTCCCCACCAATTTTTTGCGTATATCATATTTTAACCTTGCTTTGATTTAAGGTATGCTGGAATGGTTAGTACATCTAACATAGAGATTTTACACGCTGGTGTTACCCCCTCAGATTGGGGACAGACAATCACAGAATTGGAGAGCATTCAAAGATAATATTTTTTCGACTCCTCTGTTTAAAGAGAAGTACAATCCGAGATGTTCTGGGCATAAACAACTTGTCACATAGCCTGTGAAATACAGTAATGTTTTCTATGTTTTAGGCTATCATTTGTTCAGAACGTAAGGAAAAATCTCCTGACTGATGCCAAGTGCAAAGCATAATACAATATTTACCATTTCAATGCTACATGGCATAAATATTTAATTGGTATTGCATGTGTCATTTGCTATTACATGAGTAGTACTGAGAGCAGAGTGTTCACTGAGAAATGATCTGCACAGAGAAGAGCAAAAGAAATAGTCATTCGCATTCATAAGGTTAAAAAAAAGACTTGCCAGATTTCTAGGGATTTAAGAAATTAATTTATCACAAACATCTTTGTCTCTGTTGAATGTGGGAAGAGATCCAACAGTAGGAAAAATCAGTCTTTTGACCTTCAGCAGGGTGAACATGACCTTTATGATCCTACAACGCATCCCCTGCAAGTCTCTCCTTGCCCACTGTTGCCACAAAACAGTATGGAAGTGTGTAGGTCCTTCCATTTATCTTCTTTCCTGCCTTATCACAAAAAAGCCCAATTCATTTATTCTTTTTTTAAGCTTTTTGCATATTGGACATGTTAGCCAAAAATGCTAAAGCTTCTGGTGTATTTACACTTATGTACCACATTTAGCCTCAGAGAATGTAGATTAAGAGTAAGAAACTGGGTCATCTCTATCAACAACCTCAGTTATGTAGTCCCAACTTAGCACAAAAGAATGAGACACTTGATTATCTAGGTTTCTAACAAATGTTGACATAAGGGAATGTGGCTTCTTTCACACAAATCTAAAGGTGACCCAAAAATCCATTCTCAGTGATCTTATATAAATGAGTCACAATATAACATCTGGTAATATGTTTCCCAGAAAAGCAAAGAAGTGATAGGAGAATCAGTGAAATTTCTTTTTTGAATTAACCTACCTTAAACTCCACGTTTCTATTTATATCTGGATGGACTTTTGGATTTGCCTGGATACATCTCAAGTCACAATAAAAATCATATACTAAAGTAGCATCTCTCTTATGTCTGTCCATCTTTAAATAATGATATATATGAATTGTGCTTTAAGAATTGTATCCCCATAGCCTGATCAAAAAAAAAAGTATTAATTTATTTTGATTTATCAACAATCACTTCCATAAGCTTTTGAGTTTTAAATTTTTCTCCTCCTCCCTCCCCACATCCCTCCCCAAGATGGCACACAATCTGATATAGGCTATACTTATGCATTCCTATTAAACATATTTTCAAATTAGTGATGTTGTAAGTAAAAATTAGAACCAATAGGAGGAACCACCAGAAAGAGGAAACAAAACACAACAGAAGAAAACAAAGATTTTAAAAAAACGCTAACTTTAAAATTAAAAATAAGGTTTCCTTTCCATATTCATAAATACTGTGGTTTGGAGAAAGGGGGAATATATAATATGTATGTATACATATATATTATATATACCTCTGTCATGTCTTTCCAAGGTCAGAAATAACAGAGGAGATCTGAATTTATCCACACATTTTTATTTTACACTGTAGTTCTAAATATCAGTTGTGTAGAAGAGGCTTGTAGTGTTCAGCATGACTGAACTGTCCTCCATCCAAATATATAGGACTTTAATATTCACAAAGGTACATCCCTTTTTTTTCCCATCCCCAAGACACTCCAAAACTACCTAACTCCTTAATTCTACTCAAACAAGGGACTCTTAGAGTTTAGCGTTTGTTTGGACCTCTGAGAGATTTCCAACCACCTGGCCCACACTACTGTCCAGTGAATCTGATTATCTAGGCTACAAATATTCTTTCTCTTTAGCACTTGTATCTTTTGAGATAAAATATTCACCACCTCCCTCAAAAATAAGGCTGGACAGTCTTCAATAATAGCTTAATCGATCTCCCTGCCTCTAGTTTCTCTCCTCTTCTAAGTCTCTAAGACTTCCTTCAATCTTGGAGTCCCGAAATGCTGAAGAAACGCTATAAACTAAGACATATATATCAGCTAAGTAAATTCCTTTACTTCTATTTCTCAACTGTGTATTCCCTTCTAATGCTATTCACAAATGCCTTTTATTTTCCTTAAGGGGAGGACACCTCTGGCTCCTCCATCTTATGAGTTCCCCTCACTTGTGTTCTGGTCCCCAGACTGTGGGGGTGGATGTGGCATTTTAAGCCCAAGTTACATTCCAGCCAGGAAGTTGTCCTCACAGGAGATGAAGGACAGAAAGCCCATGTGAGTAGCATGATGAAGAGAGCAGTCATTATTGAGGCCAAGGCAATGCCATTTGCCAAGATTCTCTTCCAAGAAGGGGAAGGGGAATCTGGGACCAACGTTCCAACAGGATCAGAGAGAAGTATCTGCTACAAATTTGCCTGTTTAGAGTCAAAAACCACGGGAACATCAGCAGTGTAGAAGATATTGGTATGTCCTAGGATTGCTAGGCCCGTTTACTCTTTAAGACCACCTCAACTGCACAAGAAGAAGAGGTAATGGCAATGACAGGTAGAAGCTTGTAATATAGAATGCTTTCTCAGATGTCCCTGACAATTGTGGAACTTTACGGCATCTAAGATGCCCTCAGTCATGAAGGTTAATTTTAGTAACGTCATCCATTGTCTGATTTAATCACCTCACTACCCAGAAACTTGGAGTGTCTTAACTTGACAACCTTGTGTACTGCTTACACACTTGCATGTACTCAGAACAATGATTTCATCAGTGTGGTCTACATCCCCTCTTCATCCTCTAACTGAAAACCATTCCTTAAGGACACATATTTTGCAATGGAGTCCCTTCCCTGCTTCTGTTAATAGCTTAAGAGTATCAGAGTATTTCATGGGCTGTCTTTCCTATTGTCCTGTTCTCATTACATGACCAACCCACTTCCTTTTTCTGGTCAGATAGATCCTTAAGGATGTGTGGTTTTCTGTTAAATTCACCACACGTTTTTTATTGCTCTCTTTTGGGTTACTTCTAATTTTGAAACAACACTGTGTGGTAGGGAAAGGGCAGAATTTGGAGTGAGAAGACATGAGTGCAAATTCTGACTGTGTCACCTACTACCCATGTGACCATGTGACTTCAGCTATCTGAAGTGCTTTCTTTGTTACATCAGTTTTCTCATCTGTAAAACCTGGGTGGCGGGGGGGGGGGTGTCAGAACCTTCCAGCTCTAAATCTCTAAGTTTACAATTGCTGCTATACCATCATTCCTAGCCACATATAAATAGGAGAATATTGGTGTTAATGGCAAGCATGACAGCCATAAAAAAATGACAAAAGGAGTTTGATTTCAAAGGAAAGAACTAAAACAACATCATATGTTCTTTAGCACGTTCAGTACCCCCAGTTCCCACAAAGCCCCACATTGTTTTCCTCAGATAATCTTATGCCTCTGACATCGTCGGCCAGTGTTCAGCTGGGGTACCCTCTTGTGACATCCTCATACAGTAATCCTCTTACAAACATCCCGTAAAGGAGGCATTTAGAGTACCTCTTTTCTGACTGGCACCAGCCAGGGAGAATTTGCTAGTGTGCTCTCTATGAGACCTGTAGAACTCACAGCTCTAGAAATGGATGCCTGACCAGGAGCACTCTCAGGAAAATAGTATGTCAGTCTTATCTTTACAAGGGAATGGGGCCGGGGTGGGGGGGGAAGATGCAGCTTTACAAATTATAGCAGATGAAGGAACTATTTATTGAGTGTGTGTGTCATGCTATGGACAGAGCACTGATCTAGGGAGTTAGAAATCTGGTTTCAACTTTCTCTTTAATTACTTAATTAACTTTAATTAACCATGTCAGCCTGATCAAGTCCCTCTAGACTTAAGTTATAGGGTGTTAGAATAGATAATCTATAAAATTGATTCCAATTTTGAAATCCTATGATACTTCTAAGAGTTGAGAAGGGCAGAGGCTAATATTTGCAAAAAGAGAATCTTTGAAGTAAAACTCAAGATAAAGGAATATGGGGAAGCATGATGTCACAGTGCAGTGTCCTGGATTTGAATTCAGAGCAACTGTATTCAATCCTGGCCCCAGCATTTCCTACCTATATGACCTTGGGCAATTTGACCTCTCTGAGACACAGTTGAGGGGACTGAAATAGATGAATTCTGAGGTCCCTTTCACTTCTTAATCTGTGATGCCATGATTCTATGGTAGAGGTTATCTATCTTGATAATGTTTAAAGTATAAAACAGAATCACTGGTGTGATTCCTATTGTGTGTCTTGCTTCCTAAAATGCAGGATTTGGTGTTATCGTGCAATGTGTTTACACTAGGGAGGGATTCATTAGTGACAGTTATTAGAAGGCTTGCCAAAGAAACACCACAGTTCTGTCTCATTATTCAGCAGCTTGTTGGGGCAGTTAACTTTCCATCTGGTTTTCTCCCTCTCAGTAAACTTCCAAGAACTCTCATGTCCCCTCCCCCATATGCTTAATAGGACAATAATTTTTTTTTCTTTCTGATATATGTAAACAAAGTTTTTGTTTGCTTCATTTGTTTTAATGGTTTGGAAAAAGTGAATTTTGTTGGTGGTGATGATCAGACATTTCAGGCTTTTTATGATCCCATTTAGGGTTTTCTTTGCAGAGATACTGGAGGGATTTGCCATTTTCTTCTCCATCTTATTTTACAAATGAGGAAACTGAGGCAAACAGGGTTAAATGAAATGCCCAGGGTCACACAGCTTGTAAGTATTTGAGGCCAGATTTGAACTCAGGAAAATGAGTCTTCCTGACTCCAGGCCTGGTGTTCTATCTATTGCACCACCTAGCTTGCCCCTAGATTCTAAGTACAAACCATAAACCAAAAAAAATGGGCACACCTTCTTTACACTTGTATTCGAACAATAAAAAATTAATAAGTATCTACTTAGAGAGGTAGGGTGGTATAGTCTTATAAGAGTTGGTCTTAAAACCTGAAAGATATGGATTCAAGTCCCTCTTCTGACACATATTGACTATGTGATTCTGGCTACATTATTTAACTTCTTGGGGTTCTAGCGAATTTTCTAAGCTAAGTTGCAAAAAAGGTGCTGACCTGCATTGGTTGAAGGCATCCCCTCTCCTCGAAATTCCTCTAACATCATAGGTCCTGTCCCTTTTCCTAATCCTATTCCTGTCACGTGAAAACTACTACACTACATGTGAATCCAAAGATAAAAAAGGAAGCATCCATATTTAAGGATACTTGGAGAGGGAGAAGAGGGGGAGGGGTAGTAAAGGAATAAAAACCAAATAGGAATATGGGAAAATACATTGTGCATTCTCAAAGTAATTCTCATCCATGTTACTAAATTTGAGACCACCCTAGAAGAAAAACTAAATTAATCTAATTCCCATTAGTCGGGAGAACTGATCCCAGAAATTTCAGAAAACCTACGGATGCTGGAACTGATAACTACAGTAAAATCAGCAAAACCCCTTGTTTTTATGCATCCTCACTTGGTTCCCTTGGCGATTTTGATTTTTTTGTCAACAACAGCTGTGTCTGTAACTATGCAGCTGGAATTGGTGTCCAAGTGTTGTGCCCACAAAGTATATGCAGAATTCCCCCCACACACACACACACGTATGAAAAGAATATGTTATGTTATGAGCAGAGGGAAAAACAAATAGAGCAAACTGAGAAACTGGACATGTCAGTTCAAAAATTCATCATCTTCCTGCAATAGCCTTCTGATTGGTCTCCCTGTCTCAGGCCTCTTCCCGCGCCTCCACACAGCTGCCAAAGTGATTTTTGTAAATTGCAGGTCTGACCATATCACTCTCCCACTCAATAAACTCCAATGATGCCTTGTGGTTGCTAGGATCAAATGTAAGCTAGCTGTGTTTAGCTTTTAGAGCTCTTCACAACCTGTCTGCAATGTAGCTTTTCCAACAGGAAAAGAAAGATTTTTAGAGGTAGAGGTAGACAGTGGAAATGGAGTGAGGTCTCCAAGTACTAGCAAGGAGGCCAGTTTTGCTGTATAATAGACTACAGGATAAGAAATAATACATAATAATATCACAGTGACATTTTATCATTAAATAGCTTGCAGGCCAACTAACTTTCTACTTGAGTTTCTCTCTTTCACTGTAGTTTCAAGAACTAGCCAACACCCCTGACCCTGTCCTGGCCATGACCAGGATCATCAGAAATCACTTTTCTGCCCCTTCACCACCCCACCACTCCGCCCCTGTCATCACCATCAACATACAAAGCCAGAGAAAAGGAATAACTCAGACAGATGAGGTATTGGCCCAGTACCTTTTTTTTGTATTGTGTGACGGTGTGAGGGAGAGAAGTCAGACAGAAAGGCTGTATCCCAAGGGTAACAATAAGATTGTATTTTAAAGCAGCAATCATCAAAACTGCTTGGTACTGGCTAAGAAATATGGAGGTGAATTGGTGGAATAGGTTAAATAGGCAAGACACAGAAGTCAATGACTGTAGTAATGTATTATTTGATACACCCAAAGACCCCAGCTTCTGGGATAAGAACCCACTCTTTGGAAAAAACTGCTAGGAAAACTGGAAAAGAGTATGGCAGAAACTAGACATGGGCCCAAATCTCACACCATATTCCAAAATAAAGTCAAAATGGGTTCATGACTTAGATATAAAGGCTGATACCATAAGTAAACTGCGAGAACAAGGGATGATTTACCTATCAGATCTATTTAGAACAGAAGAATTCATGACCAAACAGGAGATAGAGAACATTATGAAAAGCAAAATGGATAATTTTGATGACATTAAATTGAAAAGTTTTTGCACAAACAAAGCCAATGCAACTAAGATTAGAAGGAACGTAGAAAATGGGGAAAGAATTTTTACAACCAGTCTCTCTGATAAAGGCCTCATTTCTAAAATATATAGAGAATTAAGACAAACTTATAAGAACACAAGTCATTCCCCAATTGATAAATGGTCAAAGGATATGAACAGATAGTTCTCAGATGAAGAAATTAAAGCCATCTATAATCATATGAAAAAATGTTCTAAATAGTTATTGATTAGAGAAATGCAAATCAAAACAACTCTGAGGTACCACATCACACCTATGAGATTGGCCACCATGACAAAACAGGAAAATGATAAATGTTGGAGAACATGTGGCAAAATTGGAACGCTAATACATTGTTGGTGGAGTTGTGAAATGATCCAACCATTTTGGAGAACAATTTGGAACTATGCTCAAAGGGCTACAAAAATGTGCATACCCTTTGATCCAGCAATAGCACTTCTAGGGCTATATCCCAAAGAGAACAAACAAATGGTAAAAGGACCCACATGTACAAAAATATTCATAGCAGCTCTTTTTGTGGTGGCAAAGAATTGGAAACTGAGAGGATGCCCATCAATTGGGGAATGGCTGAGCAAGTTGTGGTATATGAATGTAATGAATGTAATGGAATACTATTGTGCTATAAGAAATGATGAACAGATTGACTTCAGAAAAGCCTGGAAAGACTTATATGGTCTGATGCTGAGTGAAGTGAGCAGAACCAAGAGGACTTTGTACACAATAACAGCCATGTTTTGCAGTGACCAGGATTGTTAAACTGAACCCTTCTGAGCATTAGAAGACATCTCCAGAGGCCTTGGGATGGAAAATTCTGTCCACATCCAAAGAAAGAACTATGGAAGTCGAATCGCTCTCACTTATTTTTACATTCTGTTGAGTTTTGTTCCATCTTTCTGATGGTTCCTCCTATTGGTTTTAATTCTTACTTACAACTTCACTAATGTGAAAATATGTTTAATGGGTATGTAAATGTAAAGTCTGTGTCAGATTGTGTGCCACCTTGGGGAGGGTGGGGAGGAGGAAGGGGAGAAAAATTTTCAACTCAAAAGCATATGGAAGTGATTGTTGATGAATCAAAATAAGTAAATAAAATTAAAAAAAAAACAGTAAGTAAGATGTGGTTAATCCTGGGTAGTCCTGTATAGATAACTGTGCCTCTTTTTCATGATCTAAAGTTTCCTAGGTTGAGGGGCGGCTATAGCACCAGCCCTGGAGTCATGAGGACCTCAGTTCAAATTCAGCCTCAGACACTTATTAGCTGTGTGACCCTGAGCAAGTCACTTAAACATGCTTGTCTCAGTTCCTCATCTTGTAAAATGAGCTGGAGAAGGAAATGGTGTACCACTCCAGTATCTTTGCCAACAAAACCCCAAAATGGGGTCATGAAGAGTCAGACCCAACTGAAATGATTCAACACCAAAGTTTCCTGTATTTTATAAGCACACATTCCCCAAGGGTCCCAATGAGGGAAGCCTCGGCAATCAATTTCTCATGTTCCAGGATCATCAGGAACTACTTAGCCATTTTTTCTCTCCCCAAATCATCATCCTCATCCAAGTTCCAGAGGAAAATAATACTTCATACAGATTAGAGGGAAAAATGTGGTTGCAGATATCATATCAAGGAGAAAGGGCACATACTGCATAGAAACTTAATCATCAAAATTATTCGTGATTATGTACAATTTGGAGGTTTACAAAGGACTTTCCTCTCAATAATCCAATAAGGTATATAAAATGTAGACCCTAAAAAAAAATAATTCTTAGGTCAGTCTTTTTGACCTGTTGGGGAATACTTTTCAGATTAGATAAAAAATATAGTTGTATCAAGGCCAGATGCTCCTACAAAGCTGGAAATAATTAAAATTATTGTTTTAAAGATTGTTTTCCAAAAGGAGCCTGTCTGCTTTTATAAACATTAATCAACTTATGGTTTTCTTTTTTTTAATTGTAGCAAGAATATTCATCGACAAGAGTATTTTTGAAAGCTGTGTTGACTTTAAAGAGCTATCGTTGTATCAACAGTTGAAATAATAGTAAGGTTTAAAAAATGGTAATAAGGAGTCATGAATTAGAAAACCAATAGCATATTGAATCTACATGCGTATGAACACGTGAGGAAGTCAAAAACGAAAACTAATTTATGGAAAGATAGGTCTTCCAAATCATAGTGTTTAGTCTGGTAAGAATCTAAGTTACAAACTGCAATCTTTACATTCACTTGCTTTCATCTAACATTGAAGATCTGGTTGCACTCTGAATACTTTTATCAAACTACATCATTGCCCCATATTCAAAATTATCATACATATTTTTATTATGCCTCCTTTTCTTCAGTTTCTTCTCCTAATATATTTTGTATGTTCCACATCTTCATGCGAACAATACATTTAAAAAGTAGCTGTCATTTTATATACCCGAACTCCCAGAAGCAAATGTGGCATGATAAGTTGAACTGGCCAGTACAAGTTCATTCCATTTTAAAATAGAATGAAAAACTAAAACAACTAGAAAGACATCTGTTGATATTCATAACATTTCATGGAATCAATGAGTTTTAGAATTGTAAGGGACCACGGAAGCCATCTAATTCAAGCCTCTTCCCCTTCACCCAAAGTGAGAATTTCCCCTCTAGCATCTCCCAAATTTAGTAATCCACTCTGTGCCTGAAGATTCCAGTGATGGTAAACTCACCACCTTTCCTGACAATATCGTATGAGTTGATGTTGGAGATTCAACCCCATCATATTACAATGAGGAAACTGAGTCACAGAGAGATGAAACCACATAAGGAGTAAGCTTCAGAGCCAGTACCTAAACCCAGACATTCTTACTAACAAATCTGGTGCTCTTTCTTCTACAATGCACTAAAGTATCCCATTTTGTTTTTGAACATAAAGCAGCCCATTTCATTTTTGAATACCACTGCCAAGAATTTTTTCCTCATTTTAAGCCAAAATTTGCTATTTTATAACTTTCAGTAATTGCTTCTAGTTCCACTTCGTGAAGAAAAGGAGCCCGATCACATTTTTACTTGAAAACCCTTCCTACGGTTGAAGACAAATATTTTCTAATTCTAATAAACATTTTGTACAGTTTATGCATGGTACCAGCTATGGTTTGTGTTGAAAAGGAAGAAAAACATGACATACTCAAAAGAATATCACACATGAACTAAAGAGATCTGGGCTTGAATCCCAACCTAACACTTCCTGGATGTTTTATCATAGATGAACCACTTAACTTGTATAAGATGGAAATTATACGTTTACTACATGCCTCACATACTGTGGTTGTCATAAGAGAAGCATTTTTTTAACCTTAAAGTACCAGATAAATGTGAGCAAGAATACAAGACTGCCAATGAGTGTTCACTCAGTCTCCATTTGATCAGTCAACAATAATCCACACAAATATTTGTTAAACTCTGTGTTCCAAGCATTGTGTTAAGCACCGGGTATATCAAAAGAAAGAACAAAACAATCCTTACTTATAAAGAGGTAATAATATTCTAAGGGAGAAGATAGTGTGTGTGTGTGTGTGTGTGTGTGTGTGTGTGTGTGTGCACACATGACTATATATGGATATATAAGTACATTCATATGTGTCTATATAAGTACATATAGAGAGAATAAATATAAAGATGATAAATACAAAGTAGTTCAATACAAGGCATTTTGGGAGGGAAGGTATCAGCAATTGGGGAGAGCAGGAAAGGCTTCATATTAAAGATGGTGGTTGAGCTGTGTCTTCAAGAAAGAGAAGGACTCTGAGGTAGAGACAAGGATGGAACACATTTCAATAATGGGTGTTGGCAATGTAAAGGCACAGAGCTGGGTGATGGAGTGAGAAACAGAATATCATTTTGCTTGGGTGATAACGGTGTGTAGGAGCGAGAATAATGTCTAATGAATCTAGAATGATAACTTTAAAAGTTTAACAGAGGAATGTATATTTTCTCCTAAGGGCAACAGGGAGCCATTTAAAGTGTCTGAGTGTGGAAGTGATGTGGTCACATCTGAGCTTAAAGAAACTCACTTTGACAGCAGTATTTAGGATGGATTAGATGGAAAGAAGCTTGAGTCATGGTAACTAATTAGGAGACTGTTGGAATAATCCATTTGACAGGTTATGAGTATGTGAACTAAGGTGATGAGATATATGAGTGAACAAGAGGGAGTGAGAGATGTTGTGGAGGCATAAAGAAAAAAAATTGACAACTGATTGAATATGTAGAGTGATGCAGATTGAAGAGTTGAAAATAATACTGAGGTTATGAACCTGAGACACTGGAAAGTTGCTGGGAAATTTGATAGAAATAGGGAAGTTTGGAAGAGGGAAGGGTTTGGGGAAAGATAGAATTCCTTTTGGAATTTGATTACCTCCAGAGACAGGCATTCATTACTTCCCAAGACAATCCATTCTAGATTAAGATTTCTCTTATTTCTGAGCCAAAATCTGCCTCCCTCTGCTTTCAGAATATTACTGTTAAGAGCTACTTTCTATGTTAGTAAAATGGTAACATAGCCCTCATTCTGTTTTTATGAATATCTTTTCACAACTTCTCCTAATGTATGTCAAGGTTCTGCCAAAAAAAGAGAAAAAAATTCTGGACCATACCACAGCTAACCCAGACAGTCTTTCTATTCCCATCTGACAGAATCGAAGAAGACAGGAAAGGTGGGGCAGTTGATGGTGGCTGTGGTAACACCTTCAATGGCTTGCCCCCAAGGACAGAACAAAAATTGGTCACTTTCCACTTGTCAGGGTAGTATGTATAACTGTCCCACTGAAGCTGCTATTTGGCTGTGGATAATGTGTTTAATTCTGCATTTATATTTCCATAGTATTTGCCACCCTGGCTTTTAATATCCCTTCTCTTTCCCTGTCATCTTCCATGCAGTCACGAGTTGCACATTTTTTTTGTTCATGTGAATTGAACTGAAGAGTAAAGCTGAAGTGATAGTGAATCTACATCTTGAAAGTCTTAGATTCATAATAAGCAATATGCACAAACATATCTAATTGTTGAGACATGAGTTTTCATTGTGTATGAATACGTTAAAGCAAAGCTATAGATAAATTTTAGTCACCATCTTGCATCGAAATGCACTGAGACCCTGAAATTTCTTCTTCTTTACCTCCTTTATCTTTTCCATTCTCCTCTTCCTTCTTTGTTCTCTCTCCCATTGCTTCCTCCTCTTCCCTTCTTCTTCCTTACTTCTTCCCTTTTCTTCCATCCTTCTTTACCTCTTCTTACCCTCTCTTGCTTTTGCCATTTACCTACGTGACCTTGAGCAGTTGACTTAGTTCATTTGGGCTTCAGTTTCCTCTTCTGTATAATTAGGGGAAAGGGCTTAAACTGTTCTCATTTGTAGACTTTTCAGTGCTTCTTAAACTGTGGGTTTCAAAAGGCCCCTTATAGCCCTCAATCTGCTCCTGTGGTTACATTACCTATAATTTTATCCGTTTTAAATAACTTGCATTGCAATGACCCCAATCTACTGATACAGAGTGGCACTTCTTATAATCTATCTTCTGTGATGTTCACTACTGCCTGTTTTGTTTATGGTGCTATTTGGTTGGCTGATTTTTGTTTTGAGCTGAACCCATAATTTTAGTGGTATAAGGAACTCCCAGTGAGCAAACTCCTTCCTCTTATGCACTTTTGCCATTCATTTGTAACTAATGGCCATAAAGGGTTTTCTGGAGCACTGAGAGGTTAAAAGAGTATCATGTCACTCAGGCAGTATATGTCAAAGACAGGACTCACCCAGTTCCTCCTGACTCCAAAATCATCCCTTTCTGAATTCACTGTTGTAACTCTACTTCTTAGAAGATTTTTAACATTTTAAAAGGATACAATTCTGTGGATAGTTGTCGAATTACTATTGTGGCTACATAAGAATGAGTCATGAAATAAGAGTCCATGCCAATCTCATACGAACAGCATGGCCCTTTTCTTCTCTTTTAAGGAGAATTCAAAGTCATGCAGAGTGGTAAAATGATCCATGGATTCCTCCAATCTTTTAACAGCTTTGGAAATAAAAACTATAGCATATGTGTTAAAATTTTCTCAACTGAATTATCTTTGAGGCTAAAAGAAAATTCAGTTGTAAAATTTCCCTTGTGTATTTTTGAAAGCATATTTTTCCAAGCTGTTTCAAATAATAGGATGGATGGGGGCGAGGGTGGGGAAATAGGATGGTTGATGACAGACCAGTGTAAAAAAACTACAGAAAAGGGACAAGGGAAAGTCCTCTAATTCAGAATTGATAGAGCATTATAGGCTGTTCAGAATCAAAAGGATACTTTACAGACTGGAATATGTTAAGTTGCAGTTTTGTCAATGGGCAGTGGAGGAAGATGGACTGAACCCTTCTGCTATTGGATGGAAACATCAGGTTCCATAGTTGATCAAGGACTTGGCATTCTATGTGGGTTCACCTCAGGGCTTATACTTGTGAACATTTTTATCACTGAGTTGTATAACAGCATGAGAAATACACTCACTAAAGTGGTGGATAACAAATGTGAAATAATACTATTTCAAAATAGGTTTTGACTGGCTGGATTCTGTCTGGGGAATTTCTTTTATTCATTTATTTATTTTTGTTTTCAACATTCACTTTTATAAGATTTTGAGTTCCAAATTTTGAGCCTTACTTCCCCTCCCCCCTTCCCAAGACAGCATGCAATCTGATACAGGTTATAGAAGTACAGTCATATTAAACGTATTTCCACATTAGTCATGTTGTGAAGGAAGAGTCAGAACAAAAGGGGAAAACCACAAGGAAAAAAAGGGAAAATAGTATGCTTTGATCTGCATTCAGACTCCCATTGTTCTTTCTCTGTATGTGGATAGCATTTTCCATCATGAGTCTTTGGAGTTGTCTTACATCAGTATAATGCTGAGAAGAGCTAAGTCTATCAAAGTTGGCCATCTCACAATGTTGCTGTTAATGTGTACAATGTTCTCCAGGTTCTGCTCACTTCACTCAGCATCAGTTCATGTAAGTCTTTCCAGGTTTTTCTGAAATCCATGTAGTCATGATTTCTTATAGAACAACAGTATTCCATTACATTAATATACCACAACTTATTCAGCCATTTCCCAATTGATGGGCATACCTTAAATTTTTAATTCTTTGCCACCACAAAAAGGCCTGCTATAAATATTTTTGTACATGTGGGTCTTTTTCCCTTTTTTATGATCTTTTGGGATACAGACCTAATAGTGCTATTGCTGGGTAAAAGGGTATGCACAGTTTCATAGCACTTTGGGTATAGTTACAAGTTGCTCTCCAGAATGATTAGATCATTTCACAACTCAATGAGAAATGCATTAGTGTTCCAGTTTTCCCATATCTTCTCTAACATTTGTCATTTTCCTTTTTTGTTATATTAGCCAACCTGATAAATGTAAGGTGGTACCTCTGAGTTGTTTTAATTTGCATTTCTCTAATAAATAGTGATTTAGAGCATATGACTATTAATAGCTTTAATTTCTTCATCTGAAAACTGCCTGTTCCTATTCTCTAATCATTTATCAACTGGGGAATGACTTTTATTCTCATAAATTTGACTCAGTTCTCTATATATTTTAGAAATAAGGTCTTTATCAGTGACATTGGCTATACAAATTGTTTCCCATTTTTCTGTTTCCCTTTTAATCTTGCTTGTGTTGGCTTTGTGCAGAAACTTCTTTATTTAATGTAATCAAAATGATCTGTTTTGTATTTCATAATGTTTTCTGTCTCTTGTTTGGTCATAAATTCTTCCCTTTTCCATAGAACTGACAGGTGAACTATCCCTTGCTCTCTTAATTTGTTTATGGTATCACCTTTTATGTCTAAAGCATGGACCGATTTTGATCTTATCTTGGTATATGATGTAACATGTTAGTCTATGCCTAGTTTCTGCCATAGTAGTTTCTAGTTTTTGTCAAATAGTGAGTCCTTATTCCAGAAGTTGGAGTCTTTGGGTTTATCAAACAGTAAATTACTATCATCATTGACCACTGTGTGTTCTGTATCTTACCTATTCCATTGATCCACCACTCAATTTCTTAGCAGATATCCAGTAGTTTTGATGGTATGTACAGTTTTAGGTCTAGTATGGTGAGGCCACCTTCCCCTGCATTTCTTTTCATTAATTCCCTTGATATTCTGGACCTTTTGTTCTTCCTGATGAATTTTGTTATTTTTTCTAGCTCTATAAAATACTTTTTTGGTAGTTTGGTATGGTACTGAATAAGTAAATTAATTTAGGCAGAATTGTCATTTTTATTATATTAACTTGGCCTAACCATGAGCAACTGATATTTTTCCAATTATTTAGATCTGACTTTGTGTGAAAAGTGTTTTATAATTGTGTACCTGTAGTTACTGGATTTGTCTTAGCAGGTAGACTCCCAAATATTTTATATTGTCTAGAGCAACTTGAAATAGAATTTTTCTTTCTATCTCTTGCTGGTGGGCTTTGTTAGTAATATATAGAAAAGCCAATGATTTATGTGGGTTTATTTTATATCCTGCAACTTTACTAAAGTGGTTTTTTATTTCAAGTAGTTTTTTAGTTGATTCTCTAGGATTCTCTAAATATACTATCATATTATCTTCAAGGAGTGATAGCTTTGTTTCTTCATTGCCTATTCTAATGCCCACAATTTCTTTTTCTTTTATTGCTAAAGCTCACATTTCTTTTTTGTTTTCACACCTTTGTTATGTATTTGGGAGGAAAACAAGTTGTATCAAAATCAGTTCTCAAATAGAGATCTAATAAACTATTCCCTGCCAAGATATTAATAACTAACAATAATAGATAGTGCGTTAATATTAGTTCATTTGATCCTATCACCAACCCTGTAAGGTGAGTGCTATTATTATTCCCATCTTACACTTGAGGATGTTGAGGCAGATAAAGGTTAAATGATTTCCCCAGGATCACAGAGCAAGGAAGTGTTTGAGTCAGATTTGAACTCTGGCATTCCCTGATTCCAGTTCCAGCACTATAACCACCATGCCACCTGTCTCTACAGAGTTTTATAAGCCAATCATTTCAAATGGTCTTTTAAACCTTTGCACAGTGAACCAGCTCATCAGTGATAAAGAAAGACCTGGGGAAGGATAATCAACAATTGGGGTGGAACAGGATGTTATTCTGGAGTATTTGGATTAGGTAATTAAATGATTCCACCTCTGTGTGTATGGAGATACTAAATGGGTTAAAGGTTAAACATTGTCTTTTCTCCTTCAGCAATTCTGCCGACAATATGTTTTCCAGAACCCTCCATGTTCTGGTCACTGTCTTCTGAATTTATGACACATTCATATGGCTAAAACAACTTTGGATTCTGTTTGCTTCTGTTAGAAATGGAGATAAACAATTTGACAGAGGATGTTTTCAAAATTCAGCAAATTAGCTTTTAAATCCAGCTCAAGACTCAGATATCAGCAGATCCAAACAAAAGTAGGGGAGTAAAGTGGAAAGAACATGAATTAGGGACCTCGAAGTATGGATTTCGTGCTGACTCGGATGCTGATTTTCTGCCTTACCTCTGGCACATTACATCCTCTCTTTCCCTTAGTGCATGTATAAAATGGAAATAATACCTGTGTGGCCACGCTGGATATAATGAAAAGTATTTACAAGATGTCAGTTTCTACAGAAAGACAATTTGACATTAATCCATCTACAAATTTAAATCACCAAGAAATGTAGCATATAATTTTTATAATTCTGCATTAGAAAAGAAACACTATGACATTATATTTGTTCGAACAAAACTTTTGGTCCAGATCCATGATCTCAGTGAGATGGGTATTCCCAGTGCACAAGATCCTTTAACCAGTGTAAATGTGTAATTTGTCAGTAATATAGCAATTTGACTATGGCACTAAGGGGTTAAGTGACTTCTCCTAAGGTCTCACAGCTTCCTATTAGAGGCAAGACTTAAAGCTACATATTATTAACTTCAAGGCTCCTCTGTGCCATCCTCCTCCTCTTAAAACAGATATCTGGAGCAATTATTGATATTATTTTAAAATTGTTATCTTTAAGAACATAGGGATTAATTTTAAACTAGATTGTTGGTCATTTTGGAAATCTTTTGTCTCTCATAAGACACTAAAGTTGTTACAACACTACCTTGGATTTCCCTGTCTTGGGACATTTATCTTTACAATCTCCCATGGAAGGAAAAGTGATCCCCCTAATTATGTAGTAGAAGACCCTTTGGGCATGACTTAGGTTGTTTCTTTTCCAACACCCAGGTAGTAATGAGTTGATATCCTAAAGCCTGAGCTTTAATATACTTAGAAAACATTTCTAACTTCGCTGTTCCAAATGCAGATGGTCCCCTTTACGTTCGTATCCTCATTGTTGTGTTTCTGTGATTTGCAGCCTCGTACCCCTCCCTGGAACTTCATGCGTGTGTCCCATGATGACAAACTCATTTCAAGAACACTACGTATTGTTTTGTCATTTCACCACAGCTTTTTCCTCTGCTACTACCAAGGTGGCAGAGACAGGGAATCTGTTTCTTATTTTCTCATGAAAACAAGCTATTGTACGCCACAGGTTGGAGATTCTTCAGAGCTATGCCTAAAATACTTGTCTCAATCTCAGAATTCCCTTACACCTAATTCCCAAGTGTTGTTAAACTGCATGACAGAGTAGAAAGAATACTGGAATTATGTTGTGATATTAGATTCAAATCTTGACTCTGCCACTTACTACTTCTGTAACCTGTGCAAGTCTGGCCTGTAAGATCCCTTCCAGTTAAATGAACAGTCCTATGAACTCTGATCTTCTGAGGCCTGTGTTTCAGAGAAAATTACCCTTGTCTACCCATCACATAAGTGCAAGATATGTTCCTGGGTATTGGATAGTTTTATGAAACATTTCCTCTAAGCAGGGTGGCATTGGGCTTCGAATCAGGAAGACTTTATCTTCATGAATTCGAATCTGGCCTCAGACACTTACTAGCAGTGTGACTTTTGCCTCAGCTTTTCCATCTGTAAAATAGCTGGAGATAGAAATGGCAAACCACTCTGGCATCTTTACCAGAAAACCCCAAATGGAGTTCGTGAAGAGTCAGGCATGACTGAAATCACTCAACAACCACAGTTTTCCTCTGTATACTCTTCTCCCACTTTAAACCACCCTACCTCTCTTTGAATTTCCTGTCATCACCCATCTTCCACATGTATCAAACCTTGACAGAGCTTTGTTTCATCATCTGCGCTGATAAACTGCTTCTGTTGCAGGACCCCACTGGGGATCCTGTGACCCTGACAGAACCATTCAGTAAGCCATTCCACATTTTGTAAATCGGTCGAGAAAGGCAGTACGGGTCTAGAAGGTTTATGTGGTGCCCCCCAGCTCCCACCGCTCAGCCAATATTCTTCCCAAATTCAGGTAGACAGTCTTTCTTCCATACCCTATGACCTACAAAAAAGTTCCCTTTAACACTTTCTTAAGCTACTTTTAAACTAGAACGTAAAAGTAGTATAGTAAGGAAACACCATTTGGGACTGAGCAAAGAGACCCAGTAGTGGCATGTACAACTTGTGTCTCCCCATCCTGGAGTCTACCTTGCAGAAGAGCTTCTTGACCTAGAAAATAAACGTGCAGCCTGCCAGCTCTCTGATTTAGCTTATGCATCCACAAAGGGCTCGTTCTCCCCTAGATCTAAGCTGTGGAGAGTAGCTTTCTGTGGATTTTCACAAGTCTGCCCGCCAGCCCTGCATGGGAAGATTGTGCTCAACATTTCTTATTTACAGATGTATTTTATTTAGCCAATTTTCCTTCACGCAAAAAGCTTTCTCCCCTCTCTTTACTTGCCAAGTAAGACCATGTAGTTTTATTACCTCCATGCCTGGTAATTCCTGTAGCATTCTCAACCGTTGTGAAATTGCCATCCTCCTCTGATTTTTGTCTTTGTTACCTTTGGAATAAATTCCACAAAGGTCTTTCCCATGCATAAAAATCTTTAATATTACTGAATTACTGACGAGAGTTTCACTAAAAACTAAACTTAGGGAATTTTTAGCCAGAGAGTGGAATCAGTCTGGATGTCATAATGCTCCCTCCTTTCAATGTGGCATTGTACATGGCACAGTTATTACAGGGTATGATTCTCATTAGACAACATCCCAAGTAGAATAAGAATCCCATTTTATTGAGATTTTCTATAATAAAAATTACAGTAAGGCTGTTGCCCATCTGGTTAAAAAAAAAAAGCTAAAATCAAATAAAATTGTTCCACACACAAACATCACAGAATTATTTTACTTTTTACATTCAACATCTATGCTATATCCCCTGGATTACTTTTACACTTCAAAGACTATTAAAACCAATAATGTAACGAAGCCTATCATTCAGTGGATTTTTGTGTGGTACACTATACAGTAATAATGAATGAAAAATATTAAAAGGTCTTGACAGTTTGCCATTAAAAAAACTATACTGCTTAACTCAAAATACAGACCACATTTTACTTCTTTACAAAGGAGTGAGATCTAGGTTGACAGCTTGCAAATTCCAGGATTCCGTAGCTCCCGGCTGGTCCCTGAAAATCAGAGTTCAACTTGAAAATCTTAGCAGAACAGTAAGTCTAGTACATCCTTAGTTCGTCATCCACCAGGAGCCAAGACGTAGCTGGGCATCTCACTATCTTTTCTGCCACTGTTCCTCTTTTCCCCACTAAACCATACCAGAGACAGTCAAGACTAAAAAGACCAGATGCATCAATTGATGCAAAAAATTTATTATATTTTTACTTTGAAATAAAAATGCTCGTCCTATCTCCTTTGTCTTTGCCTTTTAGATTAAAAAAATAATAATTCAGTTCATCAACTTGATCCTTCAAGATTTTCTTATATTCCTGTCCTCCTTGTGCAATTTGCTTGGGCTTGGTGGGTGAGTGCAAATTCATCCCCCAAAAATATATCAAACTAGACCCATACCATGTTTTACATCCCATCATCCATTCAAGACTTATCCTGGCATTTTGCATCTGTCACGCCCCCACTTTCTGCTTCTTGCTCTGGGAATACTAAACAAACAGCTTGCCCTTTGGCAATATTCTCAATTCAAGTGACTTCTCAGATCAAAATTCCCTTCCCTGATCATCAGTCCCCTATGTGTAGGATTTCCCCCTTTTAGAATATAAGCCCCTTGAGGGCAAGGACTTTCTGTATTTTGTATTTGTACCCTAGCATACAGTGCAATGTTCGTCACAGAGAGTAGGGACTTAACAAGGTCTCATCATTCATTCACTGTGTATATTTTAAAAGATGGAAAGAGTACCCTGCACATTTGTAAATTTACAAAGGTGTATCCAGTAGCATCGACAACAGAAGATCAGACACTTTTGACGTGTTCCCAGAACGACCAGGAAAAGGATGAGACATGCAGTTAATGGGCTAGTTATTTGGCCTCTCCAGGAGCTCAAAGAATAGGTTGGCCTGAAGTTTTTATTGCACTGGCTGAATTTGCTTTGGTGGTTTTGCTTTTCTATCAACGGCCTTAAAAGCTCCAGTAGCAAGGCTCTTGTGAGTGCTCTGCTCAGTTCTCCTTCTCATTCCAAGCTCTGCAGGACAAAAAAGCTAAGCCAGAAGTCTCCATTGGCTCCTCTCCTGAGAAAGAAAGCCAAGTTCTCCTACCTCCCGCGTAAACCTGCAGAGAAATTTCTCTGTGGGGTGGTGGCATTTGAGCCAACCTATACTCTGTGGGTCAGAGAAGTGGACTGTTGGAGGAATCATTGTGCTTTCTGGAATTAACCACACAGAAGTCCTTCCAGTGAAAATCCTGCTGACGATGGGTGTGACTTAGAACCAACTGGCACACCCCTTTTAATGATTAATGTTCTTTAGCATCATATAATGGAAGAGTACTTGCTTTAGGATGAGACCTGGATTTAAACCCTAATTATGATATTTATTCTCTTTATAACCTTGGGCAAATCTCTTAGTCTTCCTGAGTCTCAGTTTCTTCATCTGTAAAATGAGAAGATTGGACTAACTGATCTCTAAGGTCTGTTCAAGCTTCATCTCCTGCGGTGCTGTGTTGTCATCCTGAATTTTGGGGGAAGGAGGGGTAATTAGACCTCTGATTTTATTTTTAAAGTATGGAAACTCCCTAAGCACCTTTGCTATATTTTACAGTCTCAGATAACTCCTAAGTCAATAGAAATTAAGTGATCTGTACAATGATGCAGACAAGATGTATCAGAGAAAGGAGTAGAACCCAAGTCTTCCTCTGAGGCCCAGCTTTAGCTGCTAGTTTCTGAGTGAAACTCAGAACATTTATGAGAAAGGAACACACAGACACAGACAGAGAAACAGACAGACACACACACACACACGTAAGAGAGGCCTTTTTATTGCAGGGGAAGGGGAAAAAAGAAATGGGGAGGACAGTGATGTCATACTGGCACCAAAAGGAAGAAAAAGAAAAGTGTCAATGAAATCTTTTAACAATACATTGTTGTTGTTTGTCCTTCCTTCTTGAAGACAACCGTCACATTAGGAAGGTGATGCTGTGACTTACAAGTGAATTGGATTTAAGTGAGGGAGGGCTGTGCAAAGTCACCAGCTTCACTTTCTCCTCCAGAGCCATCTGGGCCCAGTGGCAAGACATAGATCAGGACAACTGGAGATGGCCCTGGATGCAGTGGGAGACCTTGGCCTTTTTAAACTAAGATCTTTAACAGGTCTCTGTTTGACTAAGGCAGGGTCCATTCAGTGATTAAGACTAGGTAAGAAATGAGACAAAGAATGACCTCTTTTCCTTAGTCAAGAAAAAAAGAAAATCCATCTGGGAGGAGAAGACCCTCGGGGTTTCTGGCCAAAACAGAAACAGTTGTTATTTACATTCACTGTGAGCCAACCCAACAGGGCCCAAACAATGGACCAGGTAGGGCTTGGGCTGGGGCATATTGTTGGCCTGTCAATGAGTACCAGAGTGATTTGGATTTAAGGCTTGGTCCTTAAGAAAAAAATGTAGGCCATAAATTCTAAAATATCTGGTGAGGTGTCAGCAATCAAAATTTACATTCCTTTGGGCAAGCACCTACAGGTAAGGGTATTATGTGCCCTATGTGGATTGTGGAAGGAGGAGAGGAGAGGTGAGGAGATAGGTAGAAGAGGGAAGAAGGAAGTTCAGAACATGACACAGATAATAAAGGCAATGCAGAAACTTTGGTTTTTGATTTAATATAAGATCTAAAACAAAGATATTAAAGAGGTTCACAGTTTTATGTGCAATCCTGTTTTTTTTATGTGGAAATGTTTGTTGGTTGATGTTTGTGAAATCCATCTTTTTTTTTTTTGATTACTTAAAGAAACACACACACTGCCACCCTGCAAAACTCACTCTTCACTAAGCTAGTTCACTCAAGGCCAGTATTCCATCAACCAAAAAAAAAAAAAAGTCACTGTCCTCCAGCTGCCTGCTGCACCGTCAGAGAGAGAAGCCAACTCTAGGGGTGCTCCCTTATGCTGTTCAGTATTGTTGTGCTTCATAGGATACATATTTCTAGACATCTTCATGATAGAGTATTTATTTTTACATAGCATCCCTTCTGGGTCTACTCCCCAAACCTACAGTCAGACTCAAACCCCAGATGCCAAAGAGCACCAAAACACAATCACAGAATCTTGGGATTCTAAGATCTGCCTGAGGTTTCTAATACTCAGAAGGCCCCACTACTCTGTTACCCATTGATTATCAGCTAACAGCTTCAGTTAGCAAAAGGATTTATTCAATTTAGCAAAGAGGATGGCATAGTATGTCATCCCCTGAGGTGACAAAGTCAGAGGAATTGGTACAAAGAACAATTCCTCCAGAAGTATGGGGCATACTCTCCCACAGAACACACAGGGTCCACACAGGGAGTTGGCACGAGTACAGTGATGGAGAGACAGATGCAGACTTGTGAGGGGTAACTCAAACTCCTGCTTACTTGAAGTTCATTCCTGATGCTTGGGCAGCATTTTTCTCTGATAAGGAGGGCTCATTCTTCTTTAAGTTGCTTCCTCTCACAGGTAACTACCTTTCTTTGTATCTTTCATACTGGCTATGCTTTTATTCATAATCCCAGATATATATCTGATCCTTTCAGCCAGTCCCAAGACATATCCTGTGCGATGTCATCTGGCTTGTCCAGTGAGCTATTTACTCTTCACTCTACCCAAATTGACTCAGGACTTTTTGCACCTTGTTTACACATCTGATTTTTTTTTTAAGCGACCGATTGATTCAGTACAGAGGTCTGGGTATTCTGTGTTTACATTAACCATCCTTCTTTCATAAAAAATGTGGAGTAGAAGTTTGTCTTTGATTCCCTGTCAAAGCTTATTTCCACCTTCCTTGAACTTATCCTACTGTTCAGGTGTTTATTCTGTGCCCCATTCTTGCTTTTAAGTGGCTGTAACAGACTCCGTCAACTATTTACAAAACCTTGAAGTGTTAAGTAACAACATCTGAAGGTGGGAGCCTTCTCAGAATCACTCATGCTTTTGAGAGATACTCTTAAGAGAAAAAAAAGTGTGAATGGCACAAAGAAAAAAGTCATAATGGATGCAAAGATAAGTGACAGGGCAGGGCACTTGTAAGTAGATGGCTGCTAAAACCAGCCTTAATGTATATTGACCACTGATGTAATAATGACACATGCTTGAAAAATGACTTTCCATACAGGGATACACTCTCACATCACTCCACTGCAAAAGTCACTTCTCTATGGGTCAAGCTTTCCCATCTTTAAAATGAATAAAAAGTTGTGCTGTTCTGTATCTGCAGTCCTCCTCCAGACTTAAGTTACTACAGATTTAAGTATTTCCAACCAAAAGCAGCATTCCTTCCCCCAGAGAGTCCAAGATGTCAGCTGTGATTCCATCTCAAGCCACCCCTGATACCTGTGTGTAACTATTATGTAGCTTCTCCCGTCACTCCTCTCAGGCAGATATGTCCAGTGATTTCTCTGTCAAGTCTAGAGATAATTATTGATCCCAAACTGTGTTAAATGCCAGAGATATAATGAGAAGAAAAAAGATAGGCTCTGTCCTTGAGGGGTTTACATTCTAATGAAGGGGAAAGAGCATGTAAAACATTATATAACAGTAACAACAGTGGTCAAGTACCGCCTTCTACACAAAGCTTCTCCTGATACCCCAACTTCTAGTGCTATCTCTAACTACTTTTGCATTTAATATTTAATTTAATAAAATTTAATAAAGTACCTAATTTTTAGTTTGTATTTATTCTAAATATGTTTCATGTAATAAATTGGATAGAGAACCGGCTTTGGAGCCAAGATAACCCACCTGATAACACACACTAACTCTATGAACACTGAGAAGTCACTCCGTGTTCTAGGCAACTAAGTCAAGTCAGTGAGTATGTATTATGTGCTTACTCTGTGCTGAGGACTGTTCTGAGTGCTGACCATATAAAAAAAAGGAAGAAGCAGTCCTTGCCTTCAAGGATCTCATAGTCTAATGGGGGAGACAGTCATTATGCAAATGATTATATATAACCAGGCTCTATACACAGGCCTATAAGTTGCAGGAAAGATGCCAAACATATATGTAAGTGGAGTTTGTTTTTCTGGGAGTTCCCTATATAATGAAATCACAAGTTTGGTCTCTTTCCCTGTATTTAATCAGCATATACTTACATGTGTACATTTTGTCTCCTCTTACAGAACATTAGTTACTTTAGAGCAGGAATTGTTTCCTTTTTTATCTTGCTCTCTCCAGTGCTCAGAACAGTGCCTGGCATATAATAGGTGCTTAATAAACTTGTTAATTGATATATCTTGTGTGTGTGTGTGTGTGTATACATACACGTATTTATGTATGTATATATGTATGTGTATATGTGTGTATGTATATGTCCACCTAGACTCACAATACCCATAGTCTAAATGTCACATGCTTGGGATGTGATCTCCTTTGTCTTTTCCTTCTAACTGCCCTGAAATGCCACTACCTTGAAAAAGCCTGTGAACATTTGTGAAGGGTGACAGTTTCCCCTGCTTCCCCCATGTCTTCTGAAAACCAGATTTCCTCAACCATCAATCACCACTCTAACTTTCCATTAGCTTGCATACAATGTAAATATTTAATCTTAGTTCTTTCTCTATCTGTTCAGTATTTACTTAGTAGTCTCTGAAATCATAGATGAGAATAAGGCCAAAGAAATCTGTGGATTTCAGTTACCCATAGTATATACACTATATTTTTACCTACTGCAGTGTTATCTGAGTGAGGTCATAACCCTAAAACTACAAGGACTGTTTTGTTTGACTTATATGGTATCCAGTGGTGCACAGAGTAGGTACTTACTGAAGGCTTTTGAACAGAGATAATGACCAAAGTTCCCCCAAACAAATAGAGTTGGAAAGGGGGAGAGAAAGAGTCCCAATTCACTTTTTTATTAATCTAATTCATTTAACAAACATTTATGAAGCAACTCACACGTGGAAAGCATTGTCATCATCTCTGAGGAAGCAAAGACCAAAAAACGAAATAGTTCCTGTTCTCCAAAGGCGTATGTTCTCCTGTTAATCTAATCAGTCATTTGAATAACCTTCACATTACTTTGCAGGGTGGCCTAGCGGAAGGAGACCATTTAGTATGCTTCTTCTTTAACTTACCAGATGAATGACTTTCAACAATCACTTTACTTCCCCAGGATTCCAGTTTCTTCTCTTTAGAATGAGTATAATGACACTTGCACTACCTACCTCATGAGCTACAGAAAGAAAAACATTTCGTGTGGTTGGTACCATCCTTGTTCTGACCCACTTAAGGGAGTTAATTATTTTATGGTAAATAGTTTTACCAGAGGAGAGATTCCGAGAAACAGACCCAAGTTAGGCTTCATACTGTAGCCATTCAGAAGTGAGAGTGAATACAGAGAGGCCCACTTTTGGCTTGAATAATGGAGGGAGAATCAAGCTCCGACCAAGGGAAGCAAATGGTCTGTTGTTCTTTGAAAACCTGCCATGGCTAAATGACCGATTGGCTAGGATGACGTTCTTACTGACGTGTTGCCATCTTTACTGCGTTGTTTTCTAGACTGTATTTGTGCCGACGAACTGTTCTGTGATGTTTACCAGTCAGTCAGTCCTGGTGTTCCGGAACACAAGGATTTAACTTTGCAGATGACTCTTTATAAACATGTTTATCAGTTGCCACTGAAATTCAAAGCGGGAAACATTTAAACAACATGTATTCTTTACCCCCAGCAATGCATCTCTTTGGCCTCAACTGGCAATTACAACAAACTGAAAATGACACTTTTGAGAATGGAAAAGTGAATGCTGACACCGTGCCAACAAACACTGTGTCGTTACCTTCTGGCGACAATGGTAAGAGATGCACTTACTTGTTCTTTGTCTTGTTTAACATTTCTTTTCATGTATTTTATAGCCATGTTTGTGTCTACTTTGTGGGGACTGGGTTGGGTCCGAGGGGATTGGTTACCAAAAGAGTAACGCAGTAACAACTGTAACAACAAAAAAACCCTTTACAAAGAATTGAAAATGACCAAAAAAAAACCAAACCAGTATTTGAATTTAAAAAAAAACAGAACAAAACATTTTTTTGGAAAAATAGGAATGACTTTTCTATTTAAATAATCAAAGTAATGAAATTATGTCACCCTCATGTTCACAAATTGTGCCTCTTTTTGTCCCCAGTGTATGTTATTTTTAGCCTAAGTTAAAGTGAAATAGATTATAGTCAACACCTCACCCCTTTACTCATTTTATCATGGGCATATGAAGTCTTCTTTAATATCCATAAAGTTAATATCCATAAAGTTAAAATACTGTATTAATTTTCTCTGTGATGCCATTAAGGTACAAATTATATTAAAGGGCTGTATTTTAATTGACCTGTTTTCTACGTCCTGTTTAAGTTTCTCTTAACCTGGGAGTTTTTGTACTTTAGGCTAAGAGAGATTTTTAAATAAATAGACTCCGAATGCAAAGGTGGATTTACATGGTCTGCTCCAAATATCCTAACTGTGCCCTGCTCCAACCTTCTTTTCCTGTCACTTGATAAACAGGGTGAGTCAGCCTTAGAGCTGCTCTGTCTCCCTGTCCCTGTCCCTCCTTTTTTCTAGCTCTCCTTCTTTATTTCTCTTATCCTTTGGCATCTGTTAATGCCCAGCTCTATGTGGGCGGCTTCCTTACAGGGGTGAGGAAGAAGCTATTAGATTCTTAATGAACATATATACTGTAACATACACACACACACACACACACACACACACACACACACACACACACACACACACATCTACTATGACTCATGCTTTTTGTCATTTTTCATCCCTCTCCTCATCTTGTTTTATTATAACAATAATACTTTGAGGCATGCCTCCTACTCCTTAGGGATGGTAGAGAGTTTTATGAGACATTTGATTTTCATAATCTTAATGAATGGTCTCAACATGGGGCCTTTTCATAGAAAGTGCCCCCTGTCCCTTAAACATTATAAACTCATGGCTGAAAGTCGGTCACATCTGAATTAGGAGATGACTGCTGCTCTGAAATGCTTTAAAGGGGTGAAGAATAACTTCCCTAATTGAAACTGCAGGTGGGAGATTTTAATTAAGGAAAGTATAATTACCTTAAACAAATGCTTAATTACTCTGCAGTGAGAACACATATATATAAACATCTAAAGCAACTGCCCATAAGATGAATAATATTTATTCTAGCTCACTCCCCCAATTCTACTCTTGTAAGGTCAACAAGGCCCCAACATTGACTCCTATGAAAATTATGAAGGGATGGTTAACCCCGTGTTGAAGATTCTGTAATTAAAAAGAGAAGGCAAATGTCATGGCCAAGGCACTTTCTACAGTTCCATACCATCTTTAAAGATGATCAAGGGTTTTGAGTAGCCACAGAGATAGAATAACTATTTAAAGATATTTTTGCCAACACAGACCTAAGGAAAATCCCATAACCTTGGTGTTGGTTATAATACCTCCTTAGCTCTGGCACTGTCCCTCCCTTCTAAGCCTATAGGAACTTAAGAGAGAAGATCTGAACTGAGGTAGGTTCAGAGCTCTTCATGGAGTTCTCTCCAAATGGAAACTGATTCAAGAAATTACAAAGTATTGCCTGGAAGAATTGGAATTTGAGAGGATGCTCATCAGTTGGGGGATGCCTGAACAAATTGTGGGATATGATTGTGATGGAATACTGTTGTGCTATAAGAAATGACAAGCAGGAATGGTTTCAGAAAAACTTGGAAAGACTTACATGAACTGATGTAAAGTGAAGTGAGCAGAACCAGGAGAACATTGCACACAGTAACAGCAGTATGGTAATGATGATCAACTGTGAAAAACTTAGCTACTCTGATCAAGATAATTCCAAAGGACCCATGCTGGAAAAATGCTATCCTCCTTCAGAGAGAGAACTCTGAGTGCAAATTGAAACATACTTTTTTAACTTTATTTTTCTTGGGTTTTTTTTGTCTGTTTTCTTTTGCAACATTGCTAATATGGAAATATATTTTACATGATTTTGCATATATGATCGATATCAAATTGCTTACCATCTCAAAGAAGGGTTTGGGAGAAGGGGAATTAGAATTGAAATTTTTTTTCTTTTTTTAAAAAACTTTTTTTCCAAATTACATGTAAAAATAATTTTTAACATTCACTTTTTTCAATTTTTAAACATTTCTATTTTACGTTTGAAAGTCAAAACATTTTTAAAGGGATTATTAAAATTTTTACATGTAATTGGGAAATATTTAATGAAATAAATGAAAACTTTTTTTTTAAAAGGAGAAAGTATTGCCTGGATGACCTCAGTTAAGCAAGAGCCCATCAGGACCTCTCTTTTATAAGTGGAATCAGACTCCTGAAAATCCTGTAGAATCAACTCACTTCCTTACAATTTCTCCAGTTTTAAGAGATGGTCTAGGTACAGAAGATAATTCTATGAAAGTTCTGTATGGAAATGAATCCTCTGGTCTGAGCCTTGTGTAGGCCACAGACTAAGCTGATAGACTTCCCTAAGTCATTGCTGAAAATGACTATCCCATAATTAGTTTGTAACTGTGTGCCAGGCATTGTGATAAGTGCTTTTTTACAAATATTATCTCATTTGATCCTCACAGGTACCCTGTGAGGTAGGTCCTATTATTATCATCCCCATTTTATAGTTGAGGAAACTGAGGGAAACAGTTATGTTAGGTGACTTGTCTAGTGACACACAGCCAGTAAGTGTCTGAGGCCAAATTTGAACTCAGATCTCACTGACTTATCAGTGCCTCATTGTATCAGAAAGGGAGAACAATCTAGTCTCTTAAAAATTTGAACTATCTTCTTTAGGAGTGGCAAAAAGATAGTTCTAGCCCTTGAGCAAAAGGGAAGTTAGGAAGAAAGCAGCTCCCTACCCCCTTGTAATTCCTCTGCTGGGTTCCCTTTCCCCCCGTTGTTCCATGTGATGAATATATGGGCAAAAATTACCTTTCCTGTATCAAGGATGCATTCAGGGTAGAGGCCTGTAGTTCATGTTTCACCCTAGGTCTACCAATGCCCAGCAGGACCTACTAGAGAGCATTATAGAATCACTGTTTTGGAAAAATTGTCTTACATATGAGCTGTTCCAGAGATTTTTTTTTAAATCCTATCCAGTTTTTAAAGATCTCCAGGGAAGGAGCTTCCACAACTTCTTTTAGTAACCTAATCTAGTCATTAACAACCCTCCCTATCAAGAAATTCGTGGAGCCTTGAATTGAGCACAGTAGGAACCTAAGCAGTGCTGAGTATAATGAGACAATTACTTCCCAGTTCCTAAAAGACATACTCCCATTTATGCATCTCGATGTTGCGTATTCTTGTTTTTTAAATAGAGCTCTAAGGAACACCTTGTGGTGCTAGGAATTCAGCAGAGAAATCTCTTTTCTCTGAGTTAATATTGAGCCAGGGCTTCCACGTGGCATTTCAAGAACATTTGCAGAATGTTGAATGGAATCCGTCCTGCCTGCTTCCCATGAGAGTCCTGGGTCCTGGATGGGCTTTGAATGTTAACGATGAACAGTGCTAGTGTCTGAAAACACAGATAACAGCACGGAAGTTAGATGGGGGAATAAAAGGAGGCACCCTGGCTCTTTCAGAAAGTCTGAGTTCAAATCCCACCTTTTACCCTGCCTACCTATGTCTAGGCGTCTGTTTCTTCAGTCAGTAAAATGAGGTTGTATTAGATGGGTTCCCCTTTTAGATCTATGGTTCTATCTATAATTCTAATAAAAGGGACAAGAATAAAACAGAATAGAGTCGAGTCATCCCAGCAGGCTCTACTGTCTTTCCAGAAACCGAAAAACTCCCCTGGACATGGGGGAAAGGTAATGGGTGACCTGAATCTATCTGACTCTGTGCCCAAACACTTAAAATCTCTGTACCAGAAACTACATGAATCATTAACTTAGAAATAGTTTGGGACATCAATTAAAAACCTAATCATACCTCTTCAATACATAGATGTTATCGTGCAGTGACTCAACTTTCTGAGAACAGAATGCTTTCTGGCTGAAAGGTTGTCTGGGTTTTATAGCAAAAATCCCTTCTGTGAATAGAGCACCAGCTCTGGGGTCAGGAGGACCTGAGTTCAAATCCAACCTCAGACACATAAAAACTCCCTAGCCGTATTGCCGTGGGCAAGTCACAACCCCAATTGCCTCACTTAAAAAAAAAAATCTCTTCCACTGATAATGTGTAAGTGTAAGGGGTCTGGAGTTCTCTTTTTGGAAGGCCTCCTGAATTCAAAGCCCCTTTTGACCAAGCAGTAATTTCTTTTCAACAATGAGATAAGATATATGCAAAATTTCAAAAGAATATGTGGAGCTATGATAATAAAAGGCCATTATTTGAAGGTAGGTAAAATGGGGCAACTGTTGTCAGGAATAAGATCGTCTAAGGCAATGAGTGTTTTATTTTTGTCTCTACACAATTGCACTGCCACACACAAATAGGTGCTTTCAAATTGTTTTTGAATTGAATTTAATATTGTCATCATTTAATGAATGTGCCATTAAATAAACTCCATGTACTTATATAATGTAGGCAAAAATATGATTTTCCTTTCTAAGCAAAGAAATGCAAATTCTATATAAATTTTGCATAATTACTCTTAAGCTAATAATTTTCCCTAACACTCGATGACTTCAAAATGCTATACAACCATTTGCAGCAGGCTAAAGAGTGAATGTAAATTGAAGAGCATTATGACTAACTGGTCAGCGATATCATTGAGTTTTGGTTTTTTTTTCGATATTGTTTATACTATTTTGTGTTAATGTAATGTCTAATAGTTCCTTAATTAGATATTATATTGATTTTTATATCATTATGTTTGCAAGGCAGTGGGTTTTTTATTTTACTTAGGTTGTGATGTCTTTGGAAGTTATTAACAGCATTAACTTATAGTATGTAATTCTTTATAGAAAACGATAGAGAATGTTCATTCAGATATCGGACAAAGGTCTGAATCCAGGATTAGATCATGGGATTGGAAGATGTGCTGTTGATTGTATATCAAGTGTCTGGCCTTGCTTGCTGACATTCTAATTAGTGATGCCTCTGAAGGACTTGAAGTTAGAGTATCATTTATACTTCACACAGTTGTAGTTCAGTTTTGGGGGGTTTTTTGTTTTGTTTTTTCTTTCTTTTTCCCTTTTTCTTTAGAATTTTCAGCAATGTAGGGAAATAAATCCACATGTTAGGCAAGTAGTAAATATATAACACTGTAAATATGTACCACATTTTTAACTTTTTGTAATTTTGGATGCTTTTCAAATGTAAATTAAGTCTCAAACAGGTCTGAAGCCTCCTAATTATCACCATAGTTTTAAATACTCTGATTAGCTTCAGTTCTGTAGGGTTTTGAGTTAGATTTAGCTGAAAACTAACATTTCCCTTGATTTACAAATTCCTATGTGCTAAATTTTTTATAATGCCATCTATCCTACCCTCCACCCCTTTTAAGCTACCTAAAAATGCCAGTTTGCTGATGTGTTGGCATATAAAATATCACAAAAGAGGAAGAAATAACAATAGCTTTGCATGTGTATGTCTCTATTTTCACACTGACAACTGTATTTTAAGACATTAAGACTGTTGTGACACATAGTTACTAATGAAAGGAAAATTATGAATTGGAAGAAGACAGAATGCTACTATTTCAACATTCCTGCTTCAGGGGACACATTTAGAAAGTCTTGAAGGCAATACTCTATTGTGTTTCAAGATGTGCTATATCTTGACCTTTACTGCAAAGACTTTGATTGGCATGATTCCAAACTTATGTGCTTTGAGATGAGAATAATGGGAGATACTCTATGGCCCCATCTCTTTCTTTTTCTTTATCTTTCCACCATCTTTTCATTCTGAAAGTTGTAGACATCTTGAGTGTTGCTTGGGGAGTGGGGTGGGAGGAGAAGCCTGCAGATTCAGGCACTGGGTTAGCACTCCGTGTGTTGTGTAAGGAATGAAAGGGATCTTTAATACTGGCTTTTTGTATGTCCTCTGCTAATGAAGGCTTTCTGAAATTCAGGGTGTGATGAGCAATTCCTGTGCCTGAGCTTCTCTACAAGTGGGGGAATAGGCAACAGTGGAATAGGATAATAGAATTGTTTTCCCAGTTTATCAATCTGTGTCCAGAGCCTGCTGACTTCCAGGTGTGTTTACAATCAACAGAGAACATTCAGAATGCTAAGATCAACTACCACACCTGGTTTGACCAAATTAAAGTACTGTGACTTAAAGATCAGTAGTGCCAAGCTGTTAGTTCTAAGTGAGAAGGGATTTACCAAGACAAGAACCCTCTGCAGCAAGACCAAAGCTCCCTGAAGCTTAGACCTGAAGGCTACATGCAGGACGGCTGAACTAATCTAAACTGCTGGGCTTAGGGCATTAAAGGAAATGAAAATTTTACAGTGTCTGTATTCCTTCCATTGTAATTATGGATTCTAATGAGAGAATGTACCTACACCTCTCTTTTAAAATCATCACATGGTAAAAACAATCTTAATTCAGAATGAATTGATTCACTATAGTGGGTGTGATCTGTAGGAGGTCCACATTGTCTGGTCAGGCATTATCTATTTCATTTCTAGAGGTAATCCAAAGAATCATCACATGTTGATAATCCGAATTTAGGGGCATAAGCATTGTTATGAATGTTCCCAAATAGCAAGTAATATAAAAGTAATTTCTATGTGACTCAAAAATGTGCATAGATCATGTATCAGAAAATATTGGGGGAACATTTGCATTGGCCCTTTCCTTTCTTTTCAGGGGCCAGTAGAAATGCTTCCCCATTCAACCAAGGTTCTGTGTTTCCTTATGGTTTGACTTCAGAATATGTTACATGATTTGGAAGGTGGAGCAAGTGGACTTTCCTAATTTCCTGGAAACTCACCAACAAAGAAAGTTGCCCCAATTGATCTAGAAATATACCAGATAGCCCACAAAAACTAGCCCAGATTTGTTTATTTGTTTATTGTTGGGTGTGTTTAGTGTATCAAGTGGATAATCCACAGATTTGAAACCCCTTGAGGATAGGAGTTGTACCCTACTTCACCTTTGACCCTTAATACTTAGCATAGTATCTTACCGTTAGTGGGCTTCTAGTATTTATTAAATGAAAATGAAAAGTGAAAAAGAGATTGTTACTATAGAATCCTAGAATGTTAGAGCTAGATGGACACTTAAAAATCATTTAGTCCAGAGGACAGAACCAAGGTAGCTGAGGAACTGCAAGGAATACAGCCGAAGTCCTCACCACACTTTTCTCCATAAAGATCTGGAAAGCCTACTAGATCAAATTCTGATTGGGAAATTTAAAAAAAAAAATCAGTGGTGAGTCATTTTTTCCACCCCAGGTGAGCAAAGAGAGATGGAGAGTTCTGCAGACCCTGGAGATTGAGTGTGGTCAGAGGCCCAGAGCATCATAGAACCTAGAGGCCAAAAGAGCATGGAGATTGTGAACAGAGACAGGAAGCACAGGGCAGGAAGAGATTCCAGGCATGCGGGATGTAGTAACAGATGCATCTGGATGCTCTGTCTCTACTCAGTTTTGGGTCACATATCCAAAATAGACAGCAGCAACCAGGAGTGGTAGAGATGAATACTTACAGTTCAGACACTTGCTGTGCTGAGCAGGGACTCACTCCGTTCTAACCTCTAGCCCTGACTCAAGCTTGCGTTGAATAACCAGAGTAGGAATGCCTACTCAGTCATTCTGAACCTGCCACCCTTCCCAGTGGGCTGATAGTGGTTTACTCCTGGAGTATCCAACAAGGGACAAGCCACCACACCCAGATCTGAATCAGGAACATGCAGATCTTAGACCAGGAGGGCAGTGAGCAAACTTTCCTGGATCACATTACTTTGGAATTATTGAAAACTAACAGGTCCCTAGGACCTTGAGGTCCTAGAATAACACATGAAATAACTCCATGAAAGCATCAGAAAGATTTTTGTGGACTTAAGCTCAGTCCAGACATTCCTCTCAGAAGTGTGTAGAGCCTAGCCCTAAAATAAAGTCTCAAGTCAAGAAGTAGGAGAAAGAGCTAACAAAAAAAGAATCCCACTATACAAAGATATTATGGTAATAGAAAAGCTGAAGATACAAATCCAAAAGAAGAGACTAACACCCAAACCTCTACAAGCAAAGCCTCAAAAAAAAAAAGCAGCTTGCTTACAAATCCAACTAATTCCTAGATGAGATAAAGTAATAGTTTTTTTTTAAAAAGGCTAAAAAATGATTTTTAAAAACCGAATGATAGTGGTAGAGGAAAAAATGAGAAAAGAAATGAGAGTTATGGAAGAAAGATAAGGAAAGATAATAGTTCAGAACAAAAGGCACAAAACCTTACCCGAGAAAAATTACTCCCTGAAAATTGGAATTGATCAAATAGAAGCTAATGATCAAAAATATTGGGGAAAAGAGGCAAAAGACTGAAAAAAATAGAATAAAATGTAAGATATCTTATAGTGAATACAACTGACCTGGAAAACATATCAAAGAGTGGTAGTTTAAGAGTCACTGAACTGCCTAAATGGGGGTGGGGGGAAGCCTAGACATTATATTTTCCCCTTAATGTAAGCTCTCAGAGGTCTGGAATTGTTTTGGTTTTATTTCTTTTTTTTGCTCTTTGTATCTTCAGTGGTGGGCACCCAAACCAAACCAGCTGTGGGCACTGGAGATACAAAGACCCATTCCTCCACCCCCCCAAAAAAAGTAAAAATGGTAACAATCCCTGCCCTCTGGGAGTTTACCTTCTACCTGCAAGGAGGTTGAAAGTTCATGCTGAAAGAGTGACAGAGTTTCAAAGAAAAAGATCTTCGTTCATTCCCTGAAAGTTGAAGATGGGTGGGCAAAGCATTACGAAAAGCCAGTCAAGGGTAAAGTCTGGGTGAAGGGATGCCCAGAGGAGGCTAAGTTTTGCTATACCCTTCCAGTATGTATGCTTATGGAAACATCCCTCTGTTCATCATCCCTCCCCTTCTTCATGTCTATATCGGATTCTTCTCTCACCCTCATATATAATTCTTAGAAAACTGCTGCTATCAGTGCCACTGGTTGCTTTTGTTATCGTTTACTTACAGGTTGCCTTGAGAGACTTAGATGATCCATTTCCTCTCAATTTACACTTTCCAGTGTGATGGCATGTTTAGAAGGACTGATTAGTACCAGAGTTAATCCTTCCTAAGAAATGACAAGACTTATACTTTGTAAGATAATTATGTTTATATTGATCAGGAATGAGAGTAGCTGTGAAAGCAGCTTCAGTAATAGGCATGTCTTGGGGAAAGTCGAAGGATTCCGACTTAAAGATCTCAAGGAATGCGCTGAAGCAGGAACGATAAATCAGAATATCCAGTGCGAGCATGAGGCTTTAAAGTGAACGTTCTTGGGTAGCATGGAGTAAGAATGTGAACTACTAGAGGGTGTAGTTTAAAAAATAAAAAACCCTTGTAAAAGTGACTTGTTTAATAATTCATGCGTTTGTTTTTCTCTCATCTCCCTGTGGGTACCTTTACACACAGGGAAATTAGGTGGATTTGCTCAAGAAAATAACACCATAGATTCAGGAGAACTTGATATTGGCCGGAGAGCAATTCAAGAGGTTCCTCCGGGGATTTTCTGGAGATCCCAGCTCTTTATTGATCAGCCACAGTTTCTTAAATTCAATATCTCCCTCCAGAAGGATGCCCTGATTGGAGTATATGGCCGCAAAGGCTTACCACCTTCCCATACCCAGGTAAGAGGAGCTTACCTGTTGTGGTCAGTAAGATGAAAACTACTGGTTTGCATTTTATTAAGTTATTTAGCTTTCTGACTTCAGCTGTATGTCAAACTGGCCCCTTTTGCATTGATCTGTGGCAGTGGGGGAAATTGTGAATGAAGGTCACACTGGCTTCTGTTTTCTTTCATATGAGATTATTACATCTGCTTGTGGAAGAAAAGCATTTTCTTCTGATCTTGATCTGATCATTTTCATAAATATAGATGTAACAAAATGTAAAAGTGAACTAATCCAAGGTAAAAATAACTTTAGTATATGGCTAAATGTTTAAGCAAATAATAATAGTAATTTCTTTGTAACCAGCCTTAAAATTTACAAAGAACTTCTGTTAACTATGTCCCGGTAAGGAATGCAAGTATTATTTAGGTCCCCTTGAGGCTCTGAGACAGGAAATTATATGTCTATGGTCACACAACCCAAGTCTCCTAACTCAGGGTTTTTGCTCAGCCAAACTAATAGTAAGGTGATTGGTGTTAAATATTCATTTTATTATTATTTATTGCTTGTTATCATTAATCAATATTAATAAGTAATATATTAAAATAGAATAAATATTTACTATTTAGTATTAATGTATTATATATATAGGTGTTAAATTGATGAATCAGTAGCTTATTTCACATCTCGATTCATCTTCTTGAATATGTTACACATTTATACCCTAATTGCGACACTTTCTGTCTGTTAATAAATAGGCTGAAAATTGTAGTATTGGAAATTGTATCCTATAATTTGAATGCTGTGCAGATCACTAACTTATGCCATTACTTATAGTAGGACTGTTACTTCTATGAAGAAATAAATCATCGGAAAGTAACAGTCTCTGTAGAGAAGCAAACATAACATCATTCATACATCGTAGCCCAGCATAGTGTGAAAAGTAAGAAGACCGGTGTTCATATCTTGCCTTTGATATTTAATACCTATGTGACCTTGAGCAGATTACTTAACTTTTCTGGACCTCAGTTTGCTCTCCTGTAAAATGAGGGGATTAAACTAAATAGCCTCCAAGGTCCTTTCTGGCTCTGATTTATGATCCTAAATTCAACTATCCTAAGAATACACATTCATAGAATGTTAGTATTAAAAGGGAACTTACTTCATCCAGCCTCTTGCTAATGTGATAACGCTTTAAGCACATCCCTGCCATTCAATCAACGCCCTTCTGCAAAGAGGAATTGACCACTTTATCACAAGGTGTCTCCTCCATAGTCATAATAATTATATTTGTGGTACATAGGTTAAAAAATTAGGGTAGGAAATTAGTCATGTCTTCTTATGTCCAAAATTAAAAATTACCTACATTTAAAATATAAAAATGAGACAAAGCTATTTTCCAAGGGCAGTTATTTCTTAAGTAAATAGGGGTTCTCAAAAGCAGAAGTTTTGTCAAACTGCAAGCAAACCAGGCTTTTAGTTGGCGGTCAAAGACAATAATGAGTTTCCTTATTTAGGGAAGGTGTTTTGTTTTTTAGCCTAGCATAGAGAATAGCAATAAAGAACTATTTGTGCATACTATGTATAGCTTGTTTATTTTTTGTAATGTAAAAATGTAATTCAATTAAATAAATATATTAATGGCTACTCTGTGCAAGGTAATGTGTTAGGCATGCAAATATGAAAAAATGACATATTTCCTACCTACAACTAGCTTACATTCTTCTTGTAAAGAATGATATGTATATAGATATACTGGATGCAGTGGGGAAATCCAGACAAAGTGCTTTAGAAAATTTTGAGAATACTTTCAGCTGGAGGATTTGGGGAAGGGTTGTTAGGATGACTGATAACTGAGCTAACCCTTAACAGAAAAGAAATATTACCATAGGCAAAGATGAATAAGGTGTACATTTGAGGAGGTAAGGGTGGCCTTTGTGAATGTATGGAAAGCAGAGATAGCAAGTTGAGTTTGGGGTACACGTGGTGCTTTAATTTGGCTGAATATGGATCAGCACGAAATCAGAGCAAAATCAAACTGGAATGATAGGCTGAAGCCACCTTATGATAGGCTTTAATTGACAAGATAAGGGAGCCTGTGAAAGGTTGTGGAACAATGAAGTAACATGATCATACCTGTATATAGGGAAGATTAGTTTATCAGCTGTATAACTGTAAAGCATAGATTTGAAAAAAGAGAGGTTAGAGGTAGGAAGAGTGAATAAGAAGTTGTCTTAGGCAAAAGATGATAAGGCCTCAGAATGGTAGCCTGGAAAGGAAACAATCACTTCATCAGCAAGCTGTTATTGAATGCATACTATGTGCCAAGCAAATGTGAGAGATCTTATCAAGATCCAATCAAAAAGCAATTAATGAGATGTGAAGGAATGAGAAAGAGTCAAGGATGGCTGAAATTTTAAGCCTGGTGGGTGACTAAGAAAATGAAGGTGCTTTCCAAAAAACAGGGGAGTTGGGAGGAGAGGCAAATTTGGGGGTAAAGATGAATTTCTTCCTGTATTAGATGAGTGTTGTAGTAGGTAGTACCTTAGGTTCAATGTACAATAATTCTATGATGAGTTCAATGTTGGGCGAAATGAGTTTGAAGTGACAATGGGACATTACCTAGAACTAATGTGTTGCTAAAGATAAGGTTCTTGTGCTCAGGGTACACATTAAACCTGTATAGATGGATGGATGGATAGATAGATCGGTTGATAGATTGACTGAATTTTGATTTAAGATAACTGAACTTGTATGAGTGAAGAGAATGTGAAGGGAACTTTGTGGTATCTGCAGTTAAGATGGAGGATAATTAACCACGAATTGAAGAAGAAACAGTCTGAAAGATAAGAGAACAAGCAGGAAAGAGCTCATAGAAGCCAAGAGAGGAGAGAACAATAAGGAGAAGGGCATGATCAGTGTTCAGTGCTACAGAAAGGTCAAGGAAGATGAACAATGAAAAAGGGCTACTGTACTTAGCAGTTAGGATGTTATTAGTGAATTATGAAGCAAAATTATGCATATTACATCACATTTTTTAAAAAAATTATCCTTAAAAAGAAATATTAGAAAAGATCCTCTGTAGATTTTCTAATAAAAGTACATTTAATTATATGGCTGTGGAAATTGTGAAAATCGCATCAACAAATACTTGAATCAATAAGGAAAACACACATTCAAGCACATGATTAAAATTTTTCATCTCTTGTGTTGCAGACAAATATGGCACCATATTTGGAATTCATTCTGTTTAAACTACCCTAGAATCTCCCTGTAAGACTCTCTTTGTAATTCTTGCTGCTGTTGTAGGACGACTCAATGAAAAGTCCTTTCAGTAATTCCGCCTCCTCAAAGCAAGCTGGAGACTGGCTGTTTGTGTCAGAGAGCAGACTGTTTATAGTGAAAGTGTAGTGGAATCTGTCAAAGTGTGAAAAGTGTCTTCATAGTCACCACTTAAATAATCAAACGGATTTTTTACAACTTCCCCGAAATCTACTACTAAACTGAGCCTGACAATGAGCATGCAGCCCAGAAGTTAAACTGAAAAGAAGCACAAAGGAATAAGGAGCAGATTTAAGGCACTGATGCAGTAAACTAGTCCATCTCATCAGAAAATCGCAATAAAAATGGTTTTGCAGTTTGAGACCCCTAATCCATACAGATCTCTTCATCTCTAACTAAAGGGGTATGGCAAGTATAGTCTTTGTCACGGGCCGAGTCCTTCATCCAGTGTTGGGTTTGAGATTTTGAGAAGGAGAATATGGTTCTACCGTAGTTTGATAAAGTCATGGGAGGATAGAATTGGCAGAAACCAAGTAATCCAATCCTGTCCTTTTACAAGTAAGAAATTTGAGGCTCAAATAAGTTGAGTAACTTTTTCAAGGTTGTATAATGAATTAGTGATAGAGCCAGGACTGGAATACCAGTGTCCATTCTTTTGCACCATAACTTGTTGTCTCTAGATAAAAATTAAAATAAGGATCCGGAAATTTAGTTCAACTCGAGCTTATGAATGAGACACGACAGTCCTTTAATGGGCCTGTACTCTCACTGATGTAGGTATTCTGTCTGTCAGCTAATTAACAAGCATATATTATGTACCAGGCACTGTGCAAGGGGTTGGGAATACAAAGATGTAAATGACAGTCCCTGCCCTCAAGGAGCTTACATTCTTTCTTCCCATAAATCTTCCAGTGAAGATCTATATGTGTTGGAATGCCTCCCTTGGATCTTTTAACATTCCAGAGATATATAAAGCTCTTTGAAATATCTATCTGTTATCCCTCACTCTTGCTGTATGCCCATCTTCTTTCCTGATTATTCATCTTCTGGTGATCTTTTCCACTGCTTTCTTGTGAACAGGCATTGTTGTAACATACTGCAGGCTATTTTCTATAGGTCCCTCTATTGCCCTTTGGAGTCTTTGAAGAGTCTGGTAGTCCATGACTCATCAGAGAATATTGATATTAAAATGATGGGCTTTATGTCCAAGAGTTTCTGGGGATTGTTGAAAGTGATACATAATTTTTCCAAATACAATCCAACTCAGTTTCTTCCTCATTTCTAATTCTAGTCCCAGCTTATTATCCATCTGCCATGCTTTTCAAGTTTAAATGGACTGATAGACTGGCGCAGAGTACTGCTTATCTAATTATATGTCATGATCAGGCTACAGGCACACTTCATCCATTTGTTTTTTTCTATGTGGATTGTCAGGCCATTCTCTTAATGCGTGTGAATTTCCTTGAGGAGGTCTTGTAGTGTTCAGGGTCTTACTGCCATCATGAAAATCTGGAAAACTTCATCTTCTGTAGCAAGGGTCCTTAACCTTTCTGGTGCCATAAATCTCTTTGGCAGTCTGAGAAGGGGATGAGGACAAAGGTAGGACAGAGAACCAGGTGCCTGCTATGTGCCGGGTACCATACTAGCACTTTAAAAATATTGTCTCATTTGATCCTCACAACAGTCTTGTAAGGTAGGTGTCATTAATATTAGGGCATGATATCCTTATTTAATATTTGAGAATACTGAGGCAAACAAAGGTTAAATGACTTGGCTCTGTCACAAAGGTAGTACATACCTAAGGCCATGTTTAAACTTGAGTCTTCCAGACTCTAGGTCCAGGGCTCTGTGTGCTATGGCGCCACCTAGCTGCCTAGGTGAAACCTAGAGACCCCTTCCTCAGAACATTTTGAAATGCATAAAACAATAGTGCAGAGGAAACCAGTTATATTGAAATATTTTTTAAAATAAATTCATGAATTTGCTCTGTAGGGAATCCCTTCTCCATATGAACCCTGTGCAGGACATGCTTCGTAATAGACACCTTTGTGGAGTGTCTATTTCCCAGCTGTATGCGTGACTTGGTGTTGCTAATTAAAGAGTCACTGGAAAAAAGTTGTTTGTAGAGTTGGGTCTATCAAGTAATTTCATTTATAGATGTGTGAAAGACACCTCAGGGGAGGAAAGCCTTTAAGGTAGCATTCTGTTTTGCTGAGTCAATTTTTTTAAATAGTCAAAAAACAATAAAAACAGAGTATCCTCTGTACACCTTTCAGTCAGTTTTGGTGATCATGGAAATAATCATCTGTCACAAATAATTTGTGAAAGCCATCTGTTTCCTTCTTATATTTTTATCAAGGATACCTTCAAGGGATACAAAAACCAACAATATGTGAAGAAGTCAATATTTCACACTCTAAATGTAAAGATTGTTAAGCTTCACCATTGAGAGAAGAGAGTAAGTTAATGGCCTGCTATTGTGGTCACAGGCAGATAATGCTTGGAAAAGTACAGTGATGAAGGGCAGTTAGGTCATGTAACGGTTAGAAAGCACTGAACCTGGGGTCGGAAAGGCCTGAGTTCAAATTTGGCATCAGACAATTTTTAGTTGTGTGATCCTATGAAATTCACTGAGCCTCTGTCTCTTTTCCTCATCTAAAAAATTGGGGGTAATGATAGCATGTATCACCCAGGGTTGTTGTGAGGATTAAATAAAGTATTTGATTGGGGTTGGTTTATTTTTTAAGAAAAGTGTAGTGATGGAGAAAGAGAGGAATTAAATCCAAGAGGGCATGAACAGAAAGAAACACAAGCTATATCAAAAGGTGCAAGATGCTGAAAATGGCATGCAAGACCACCTCAGATAGGCAGACAAAGAAATAGGGAAGAATATGAAGTGGGGAATTAAGAATCATCTAGATACAAATGAAGCTCTGTAAGCTCTGTCGTGAGGAAGGGCGAGAACATGGGGAATGTCAGTATTTTTATATGTTAAAATCAACACAGTCCTGGAATCGAATCAGACATACTTTTTCCATTTATATTAATTACTTTTAATGGAAACTTGTAAAGGTGATTTAGGGTATATGGAGTAAAGAGGATCTTTTTAAGTTTGGACATAATTTGAATAACATTCTTATGCCCTCTTTTCAGCAGTGATAATAAGAGACTACTTGTAGTTCAGCATTGGCTTCCATTTATTTTCTGAAACTGTCATATGATAAGAAAAATGGGATTCTTTCATGCGTTGTTAACATAAAAGAAAAATTATATGTTATATATAATTTTTTGCTTCTCTTTTACCTACTAAAGTAAATATTTAAATCTTTGAATGATGAGAATACTGGGTGGGTTTTCCTAAAGCAAGTGAATCATTTCTTTGTAACTCTGGCCAGTACCTGACATAAATACTACATAGAATCTGCAAGAAGATCGTTGGGGACAGGGAGTGAGAGGTTGGGAGTAGGGGAGCATGGAACCTACAAGTTTATCTAGCAATGGGAACTCTGCACCTGAAGGGAATTCTGGTGAGTTTGGGGGCCAGGCCATTGATCTCAAAAGAAACATGGCAGTGAGGCCAGCAGGCATCACAAACATAAGTCATTCTCTTTTCTGCATAACACCCTTGTTTCCTGCTAGCCACTGTTTCGATCTTGTTTCTGCCTCAGGCATTGTCTCCTCACCTCTGTCTCCCCAGTTCTTGGGATTGCCTACCTGGTTCTCCATGTTGGTTCCCTTGCATCAGTTGCTAACCTCCACCTTTCCCAAACCAGGGAAAAGTTAATCAGTGTCCTGGGTGTCCCAGAGTTCCAGATTTTATTAGAAAGAAGCCAGTTGACTAGTTGACATCTTTGCTCAAGGTGACTCTCTAAGACTCTAACTTGCAGAGAAGATGTCGACCTCCACGCTCAGAATTTCCTCATCCAGAAGTTCCCCCAAAACTCTTAGACTTTACACCAACGAGTTCGCAGATTTAGTCCTTATCCCCCATCTCTGCCATTGTTATGAACTGGGTGTGTATGGGGAGAGAGGAGAGGGGAAGAGGGTGGGATCTGTGATTTCATCTCTGCAGGAAACTACCAGTTGTGGAAACTCCCCGCAATGATGCACATATGCAACTCTGTAACTTAGGGTCTTAGAAAATTCTGCTAAAGCATCACCATCTCTATGAAGCCTTATCTGGTGGGGTGTGTGTGTGTGTGTGTGTACTAGTAGTAGTAGTACTGATAGTGGTAGTAGTGGTGGTGGTAGTAGTAGTAACAGAAGTAGTATAGTGGTAGTAGTAGTAGAAATAGCAGCAGCAGTGGTAGTAGTAGTAGGGTAGTAGTGGTGGTGGTAGTAGTAGTAGTACCTCTACCAGTAATAGTAGTAGTAGTAGTAGTAATAGCAGTATATAGAAATTATGTTTCCCTCCTACCCAAGGAGTGTAAGTCCTTGAAGACAGAAACTTTAATTTTTGTCTTTGTTTTGTAACCCTGAACAAGTTGCTTAAGAACTCAGTGCTCTGGATGATTCTCTAAGCCTATAAGTGGTAGTCCCCAGATGGAGACTTCCCTGAGGTGGTGGAATCACGATTCCGCTCCTATTCCTGTCCTATCTTGGGCACATTGCCTAGCTTAATAAGTGCTTCTTCATTGACTGATGTATTAATTAAGATTTGCATAGGACATTCAGGCCAAATGGTTTGTCTCTGCTTATACTGCCAGTCTTTGTCAGAGGTTAAATTTGAGCTCAGATACTTTTGCCTCCCAAGGCCGGCTTCCTCTACACTATTCATAATAATACCTGACACTTGTATAGTTGTTCATAGTTTATGAGGACTTTCCATGCTTTATTCAATTTTCACAACATCCATATGAGGTTAATTTTACAAAGACCTCACTTTAGAAATAAGGAAACAGAGGTCCAGAGAGCTCAAAGGGCTTGCCCAGGTTCCTGTAGTCGGTCATTGTCAAAGCTGGGATCTAAACCCACATCTTCAGACTCTTAAGTCCAGCATTCTTGAGGTCTTATCACCTTTTCTTTAGGCCAGCATTTTTAAAATACTTTATAGATATGATAAACCCCAATCTACCTTAAGTTTTATCCAATAGCAAAATCCATTGGGTTTTGTACAGTACAAGGAGCTATTTTTTCCCCAAGGTTGATATTAACACTAAAAATCACAGACACTCAGGGCCCATAAACTGATTTTATCTCCACTCCACTCACCCAATCAACCAGTATTCGTTATATGCCAGATACTGGCACACACTGAAGATTTTTTTTAATGACCCAATTCACTACCCTGTAGACTTTGGATAAAATCCTATTTGAGAAATATCTGAAATATATGAGAAAATTCATATATATATTTATATATGTGTGTGTATATAGAGACAGACACAGAGAAAGATAGATAGCTAGGAGGTTCAGGAGATCAAGCCCTAGGCCTAGAGTCATGAAGACCTGAGTTCAAGTCCAGCCCCAGACTTTTATTAGCTTTGTGACCCTGGGTGAGTCATTTAACCTCCCTCTGCTTCCTCATTCATCAGATTGATCTCATGATAGAACCCATCTCACAGAGTTGTTGTGAGGATTAAATGGGATAATGTTTGCAAAGGACTAAGGGAGTGCCTCAGTATATAGTAGTCACTTCAGAAATACATGTTGCCTTTCTTTCTTCTTTCTTTTAATTCACCTTTCATCACAAATTCGTGTCTCAGGGTAATCATCAAACTAAACCATGACAACTGAATAACCCTTAGCTACGAGAAACTTATTTTAAAATTGAAGTGTTCTTCCTGGAAGTCTAATAGGAAGCTTCTTCAGTGTCTGTTATCTTCTTTATGGGTCTTCTCTCTGGGTGCACAATTTTAACCACACAGTTATTGCCTACATTTACAGGATTTGCAAAGTGAAATCTTTCGGTTCCTGATTCCTGTAGAATTCAGCAGTTGAGTGTATGCAGCCCTGGATGCTTGTGACTGTTCTTAACAAAACAGATGCAATTGAATGAGAATTGGCTGTTCACAAATACTTACGGAGGGAGTTGGTGTTATTGCTTGTGCTCCAGCCCTTTAAGTTAGTTTAATTTTCCAGTTGGTGTGCTTTTTATCAGAAGCACATAGATAGCTTGTTATCATGGCATTTTGTTTTATTGGTGTACTTGTAATCAAGCTATAGGCATTTGTCAGGTGCCTACTTTGTGCCAGGCATTGTGCTAAAGGAAAAGAACATAAAGATAAAATGGAACAGTCCCTGCCCTCAAGGTGGTTACATTCAACATGTACACGTGTAAATAATACAAAATGCAAAGTAATTATGGGGGGAGGGGAAACAGTGGCAGCTACGATGGTCAGGAGAAGGCATGTATAGGAGGTGTAGTGCTTGAATTGAGTTTCCAATGATTCTAAAGATTCTGAGAAATAGAAAGAAGGAAAGTTGTAAATGTGAAGAATTCAAGAATTGTGGGATGAACATCAGAAGGGCTTGACAGAGCATCTGGTGGTCTCACTCACATAAGGATGTTGGACTTGGAATGTTTGCCAGAAGACAAGATGGCTGCGTCCCTAAACTCTGTGACCTCTGCAGTGTGGAAGGAGGATTAACCTTGGTTCATTTTGAAGATCAGGAGAAATTGGTAGAAAATTCAAAGAGGAAAAAATTAAGCTTAATGTCAGGAAAAATTTCCTAAAAATTAAAACTGTCCAAAAAGGGGTGTAGGTTGCCTTGAGAGATGATCCCTCACTGGAGTCTCCAAGGAGAAGCCAACTGACCGTTCATCAGGTGTTACAATAGGTAACCGAGGGGTAGGTATGAATTGGGCTTAGATAGCTATCAATGTTCCCTCCCACTCTGAAACTCTGTGATTATTTACATTCCTTAAGAATATGAACTCTTTGAAGACATGGATCATTTTGCTTTTTCTTTGTATCCCCTTAGACTGTGGCACACAATAAGCACTTAATTAATGCTCGTTGATTTATTAGTTAGTAACAAGATAGTTATAGGATTCAGCAGCAGTACAGAATCTGCTGTCCTACATGGAAAACACACACACACACACACACACACACGTATGTGTGTATGCATACACACACATACACACATGCATATGGTTTAAACACAATGAAAATTCAGCCATCCTTTATCTAACCAACAACCATGTAATCATAATCATAATATTGATATAAGTGCTTTAAGGTTTGCAAACTGCATTACAAATAATATCTCATTTTATTTTCACAAAAACCCAGTGAGGTAGATTCTATTATTATTCCCATTTTATAAATGAGGACAGTTAGGCAGAGTTGGGTTAAATAAAATTACCCAGCGTCACACAGTTAATAATTAAATGAGGCCAGATTTGAACTTGGGTCTTCCTACATATGAAATACCCAATAGGCATTAAGCCTGACTCTAGATACTGACAGAAAAACAGAGACAAAATATGGTCCCCGTCCACAAGAATCTCACCGTCAAGAAGTAGCTTAACACGTTCACGAACAGAGTTGGACTCAAATGAATTCTAAGGTCTCTTTATGCTTCACATCTAGGACTTGATCTAATCTCTGTCAACCCCAGTTTTCCTATCAGGAAAATGAGAGTTCTGGTACCTGCTTTATAGGAACGCTTTGAGTCTTAAATATGAAGGGGTATATAAAGTGCTTTACAAGCCTTAATATGAAAAGGGGAAAAAAAGACACATATTATGAACATAGAAGTGCTAGCTAGGTTTAGGGTTGGAGGCATTTGGCGTTAAGTCAGAGTCGTAGTCAGAGGCATTCAGAGTCAGAGGCATTTAGGGTTAGGGTCTAGAAGGAGCAATAAGGGCTATGGGATCATATATATGACAGCGTGAGCACTTTCCTATCTGCAACATAATGTCCTATGGGAAGCTACTGCCAGGTTCCCCACCCCTGTCTCTAAACCATTCCCCTTGTGAGCATATGCAGGCTTTTGCCCTTTGGAACTAGCTATCTGCCTGGAACTTTCTTCCAGAACTGTATTTATTACAAAAAGGTTAAAAAAAAAAGAATGTTTTTTAAGCACTTACAATTTCTAATGAACTTCACTTTCTCCTTCTACAGTATGACTTTGTGGAACTGCTGGATGGCAGCAGGTTAATAGCGAGAGAGCAGCGCAACCTCTTGAGTCAGAAAGAGCTGGTCGACAGACAAGATCTGTCAGTCTTCACGAGGCTGGTTTCATCCAGTATCTGGATTCTGGAATCTGGCATCTGGCTTTTTATAATGATGGGAAAAATGTAGAGCAGGTGTCTTTTAATACCATCGTTATAGGTAAGAACAGTCTTTGAAGAATTTCTGCAAAGCCACAACCTAAGGCACAGGTTAGGGAAGGGGGAAGGATGTTTTAACAGATTTTTTCTGTTGTTAATTTCTACCATTTCAAATCATGTGTAAGAGGTGAGAAATATTTAAAAAAATTTTTTTTTAGTAATGAACATGTGAAAAGTAAACTGTGATACTCGCCAGAAAACAAGAGAAAGAAAGGGAAGGAGTTTATAGTAAATGAACATTTTCAAATTTTAATTTGAAATTGTTTTGCCTGTTCTAATAACCCACTGCAAGCAGAGATTACTTTTTAAAAAGTTGTCGAACAGACCAGCCATTTCAGCACGTACCCGAAACTGATCAGAGTTGGAGAATCTACTTGGCACTGTGGTGGGAGGTAGCCCATACAAGTTTTCTTTCTTTCTTTCTCCTTTCTTCAGAGTCTGTGGTCGAATGCCCCCGGAATTGCCATGGAAACGGAGAATGTGTTTCGGGGACATGCCATTGTTTTCCAGGATTTCTGGGCCCCGATTGTTCAAGAGGTATGTATTTAGTCGAATTCCTTTCTTAAGTAAATACTATTCTGCAGCAGGAATACAAGGAGTCCAGAATGTCACGTCACGGGAGGAAGAGAAACTGCCATGTGGCTTGTTCCAGAGATGTTTCTTTTCTTTCCCAAGCCTGATGAGAAAGATGGCTGTTAATTCTTCTGTCATGTTTTATTTTACAGCAGCCTGTCCAGTGTTGTGTAGCGGAAATGGGCAATATTCCAAAGGACGTTGTCTCTGCTTCAGCGGCTGGAAGGGTACCGAGTGTGATGTGCCCACCACCCAGTGCATTGACCCCCAGTGTGGGGGTCGTGGGATTTGTATTATGGGCTCTTGTGCTTGCAACTCAGGATACAAAGGGGAAAACTGTGAAGAAGGTAAACATGTACATATTTACAGATGTCTGTTTTTATCCTCATAAAGAAATCTATTACACCAAAGATGTCTAGTTGCGGATTTATCCCTTTGGACCACCCATCTTTGGGGGTAGGGGGGTTCTTTTTCTATTCCAACCAGCTTTGAGATTTTGTTTTTTCTGGAATTTCTGAAGCACAATGTTATAGAAGTCATTTTGATTGCCATTCCTATAAAGTATTCAAAGCTGCTTTCCAAGACTATGAGTTAGAATGGAGGTGCCACTATACATTGGTAGAGGAAGTTCTTTGCTGGGAATCCCTATACCAATGAAATTATGGGTCTGTATCGTCCAAAAAAGAACTAAAAGACCATATGGATCAAATATCACATTAGTAATGAGATCATGAATTTAAAAATTGAGAGTCTTCCCCCTAACTCAAAAAATAAAAGGAAACCAGACAGAAGTCTTGATTTTTTTTCACATCTCAAAAGAAATAACCCCTGTTTTATTCTGCCGTCCCTCCTCTCCGTGTGGCATTTTGGCATTTCTACATCAAGGCTGATTTTGATATGTCACATGTGAAGCATCACAAAATTTGTGAGTTCCAGAACTGTATATGATGATAACATTCATGATGCCACAACATAGAACACTGTTGAATTTTAAAATACTTTTTTAAAAGGGAAAAGCACCATTTTCCTTCTTCAATCAAATCAATTTTATTGATCTGCACGTACAAAGTAATGCAATTAAGCCTCTGGAATTAAATTTTCAGACCATTGACCCTACAAGTGTAAAGTTTTATTGAGTCAAATTGCTAAATTAAATCTCGTCATCTAAAGCACATTAAAGTGAATCAAGAAGTCTAGAGAGTATGCAACGCATTTATTTCTGAAACAGTTTGAGGGTCCTACCCAGCTGTCAGAACTCTGTCTTAGTGTATTAAGTCAGTTGATACTGATTGTTACAGAGAATTCAATACTTATTCCTTTCTGATTAGGCAGAAGAGAGAGCAAAAGTCTGAAACCTCAAGTGCATCTCAGTATAATTCAGGAAAATTACAAATCCTTGCAAGATTCTCAATTACCTAAATGGCTTTGAGGCTGGTGCCTCTTATCTGGGATGTCACTTGCTTTGCTATACAGTTCTTCCAGAGGCTAACGATGGCTTCTTCAGAGTTTGTTAACATATTTTGGTTGCTGGGCAATTGCCATCAGGACACCCAGAATGTGATTGATGGTAAATGGAATTGAGCTCTTGTTCTGAAGTGAGTTCCAGCCTACTTTTCCATCTTCTAGTTTATTATACATTCTTTCCTTTCTAGCACTCACTGATCCAATTATTCTGGACTTTCTTACTGGTCCCTCACACAGAACACATAAATCCATTTCTTCTCTCTTTGCCTTGGCTCTGATCATCCCCCACGCCTGGAATACACTCACCCCTCCCCCTCACTGCTTAGAATCCCCGATTTCTTTCAAGACCCAGCATAAAGGCCACTTTCTGCATGGAGTCTTTCCTGCCCTCTACCCCACTCACCTCAGTGAGTGCTAGGAGGCTTTCCTACAAAATCGACGTATATTTTGTATATACTTCTTACATGTACAGATTAACTCTCCTGGTAGAATGTAAGTTCCTATAAGGCAGGGACCGTTTTAGTTTTGTGTTTATGTCTTTAGAATCTCTTGGCACATAATAGTAGCTTTAAAAATTCTTGATGACAGGGGCAGCTAGGTTGCACAGTGGATAGAGCACCAGCCCTGGAGTCAGGAGGACCTGAGTTCAAATCTGGCCTTAGACACATAAACACTTACCAGCTGTGTGACCCTGGGCAAGTCACTTAACCCCATTGCCTAACCAAAGAAAAAAATTATTGATGATGGATGGATGGATGGTTTTATACATCCTAGATTCATTTTGTCAAAATATTCTCCTTTCTTCACAGCTGACTGTTTAGACCCTGGCTGCTCTAATCATGGGGTGTGTATCCATGGTGAATGTCATTGCAACCCAGGATGGGGTGGAAATAACTGTGAGTTACTGAAGACCATGTGCCCAGACCAGTGCTCTGGGCATGGAACGTACCTTCAAGAAAGTGGTACCTGTACTTGTGACCCAAACTGGACTGGCCCAGACTGCTCAAATGGTAAGGACAGTCAATTCCGTGTCATCAGAGCACTTCATATTCTGATGTGTCTCCCTGTATGAATAAAGGACCTAGAATAGTTAAAAATTTGAACTCAAAAAAAAAAAAACTTTTGACAACTCTTTTAAAAAAGAATTTTTTATGAAAATAAAATGATGTTATCTAGATGTGTGTGGAAAGCTATATGTATAAATAGAAATAGAGTTAATTAGATGTAGGGTAGTTTTTAAAGTCTCATTCTTCTGTACTGTTTTAGTGAGAATAGTACTGGCTTTAGAGCTAGAGTACGTGGGCTTGAATTACAGCTCGTTCTGCCTGAGTGAACTTGAGGCAGGTGCTGAAGCTAGCTGAGCTTCAGTAAGTCATTTGAAATATTAAGGGATTGGACTAGAATCCTTCTAAGGTCCCTTCCAGCTCAAATCCATGATCCTGTGATCCCTGTGTGAGGAGACTTAGTACTAAATGGACCATTGGAAAAGATAGGTCTTTATTGGCAGAAGAACCCATTGCCTGGAATCCATCTGCAGGCCATTGCCCAATATGTGCTCAGTGCTATTTCTAGCACAGACATTTTATCATTGTTTGCTGAATTCGAATCTGAGTCCCTGCTTCAGGGAGTTTGCTTCCTGCAGACCAGAGCTTCCAAGCTACCTCCTCATAAAACCTTCCCTGATTCATTTAACTGGAAGTCATCTCTCCCCTCTCAGAGTTTCTTACACCATTAACTCTCACGCTCTCCTTCACCTTCATCACATTCTCCTTTGTGTCTGTGACTCGTCCTGTCACCCAGAGTAGACTTTAGAGCAGAGACAGTATGATTTTTCATCTTGTTCTAATGTGCAGCACAGAACCTTGCTTGTGGTTTTTTATTGTTTTGTTGTTTTTTGGACATTTGTCAGTCATGTCCAACTCTTCATGACCCCTTTGGTGTTTTCTTGGTAAAAATAGTAGAGGGGTTTGCCATTTCCTTCTCCAGCTCATTTTACAGAGAAGGAAACCGAGGCAAACAGGGTTAATTGAGTTGCCCAGGGCCACACAACTGGTAAGTTTCTGAGGCCAGATTTGAACTCATGAAAAGGAGTCTTCTGACTCCAGCCCGACACTGTATCCACAATACTACCTAACTGCCCCTGCACATAGTAGTAGTTCCTAATAAATGTTTCTTCGATTGAATTGAATTGAGCTGCTTTGTTGAAACATGAGCGTGACCAGTCTTCCCTGGTAAAAAATGGGAGGCTTTGTTTAACTTGTGAAATTCAGCTACATTCTCTCTCTTCCTGACAGGCAAGTCATGATAATGGTAAGCTAAAGAGACCTCAATTTAGACAAATAATTTCAGCTGTCAACAGAAGTGTAAACATGACATTAACTAATGACGTACGTATAGAGAAGTACCTCCCATCATGCCTTGGTAGCCCATGCTTCCAGAAAAAAGGGACCTTTTAAAAACAATAATGGCAAGTGTATTTGTGTTTGAAATGGCACTTTCTGTTTAATTAGCCAGTGTTTATTTATTTATTACCTGCTAAGAGCCCAATACCATGGGAGGCCATGTTTAATAGCTTACCATGACACTCAGACTTCTGGAACACCCTGTATATGAGTATAAGAACTACTTCCTACTCTTGATGACTTTGCATTTTCTCTATTAAATTTACAATTACATTTCCTTTATTAATTTTCTCATGTGTTACTCAGAACATGAGAGTCACACATTGAGAATAAAGAGGCCAGCCAAGGACACACACATAGAGAGCTCTCTCCCATCCATGGGAGAAGCATCATAAGTAAGTGATCGATGTTTTGATTTCATTAAGTGCAGCAGGAGTTTAGAGGAGTCAGCACCAGAAGACAAAATAATCAGGGAAGATTTCTTAGACAAGGTGGGTCATGAGACTTCAGACGATTTGCAGGATCTTGACAGGAGGGAAGGGCTTTCCAGACTGGTGAATAGCATGAAGAAAGATGCAGCTGTCGCATAGAATGTAGAGATTAAATAGCGGCATGAGTAGAGGTGAGTGAGCAGTGCGGTACAGTGGAAAGAACACTGATTCTGGAGTCAAAAAACCTGGGTTCGAATCCCTCCTCTGACACTTAATTCTTTTGTGACCTTGGACAAATCATTTAACTTCTGAGGCATCTATGTGGTGGTATGGACAGAGTGCTGGACCTGGAGTGAAATTCAGCCTTAGACACTTACTGTGTGATGCTGGGCAAGTCACTTAACCTCTGTCTACCTGGCTTTCCTCAAATATAAAGTAAGATAATAACAGCAACTATCTCCCAGGGTTTTTGTGAGCACCAACTGAGATGATATTTGTTAAATGCTTAACACAGTGGGTGATATATGCAACCGTAGGATGCAAATGCTTATTTCCTTCTCATCATCTGTAAAAGGAAGCACTGTAGTAAATGGCTGCTAAGGTCCTTTCCAGATATACATGTATGATACTGTCATATGTTGTGAGCAGCAGTGTTTCACACCCCAAAAACTTACTCTCTTAGCCTGACTCCTTTTTATGAAACAAAATGTCTGCATTACACTTCTGTTTGCCTTCTCCCTGCCCCTACCAGGTTTCCCTCACCTTGCTCCAGGTAGACCATCCTTCTGTATCACAAAAAGATGGCTTGGGAACCTTTTGCTCTTAAACTCAGTTTATAACTGCTGAACCCTCTGGCATATTTTCTTCTGGTGACTCCCAGCTGGGTAAACTGAAGCCAGATTTCTGTTCCCTCACTAAGATCTCAGTGGAAACACTAGTTTCTCCTTTTCTATGCTTATTTTCTCCCTCTGAGTCTAAATGACAGTTTGTTTTTTTCTGGAGACCGGCTCCTCTGCCCCTTACTATCCATATGGAGGACAAGGACACATTGCTTCATCTGGGATGTATGAGTTGGGTAATGTGAAGAGATCATCATGACTGGTGCAGAAAAATGTAGATTTGGGGGTGTAGGAGGTGGATTTGGGGAGAGAAGAATGGTCAAATAACATTTTCAGTCAAGTGATGAGGTCAGAAAACATTCTGAGCCAGTAATAAGAGTAAATGATGAAAAATTATACTACTATCACACACACACACACCCCGGGCAGAAACTTGGCAAAATTGATCAAATTGAGAATTCATTTTTCACCCTATTTAAACTATTTCACTGAGTTTTTTTTTATACTTCTGACATTCATACACTATGCATTTTAAATACACTCCTTACTGCTGAAAACAATTATAGGCATTAGTATTTATTGATTATACAATATGGTAGGAAAAAGCTGTTTTGCATACTTCATTTGTCATAGGAGGAAAAAGTCTGTTCTTTGTAATTTTTGCTTTAATCTCCCCCAAAAGATCCTACATTTTGCACAAATGGTTTAACCAGTTCTCCATGAAAATGACAACGGACCATAGTTCGCTAATGGCAGAATCCAAAGATAGCAAACAGTCCATTCAGCTGTCATTAGTATAGGTTTCCCTTAGGAACAACTATGGTATGCTCCTGAGACTGGAGGGGGATGACAGTTGTCACCGTATTAACATGGTGACAACCCAGCCTTTCCCATGTCCCAGGGAAATTGGGGGAGAGGGGGAATTAGATGAAGTCAAGCTGTGTCTGGCTTTTTCAGGCCATTCCCCATTTTCTCAGCAAGAGAATACTGTAACATTCTCCCTTCTCTCCAAGGTGGGAAGGGGAGAACAGGGTAGCTAATCTCGGGAGAACAGGGTAGCTAATCTCTCTTCCACACATGGGTAGTTCCCTCCTAGGAGGAAAGAAAAAAATAGAAGATGTTGTCTAATTAACCCTCCCATTGATCTAATATTGCTGAGTTTCTAATGCTTCTGTTGTACAAATTGAGGCAAATGAAGCTTCATCATCTTACTGAGCATCTTGGTAGGTTCACGGGGGTCTAGTGGAGCTGAGAATATGGAATGGAGAAAAAGGGGTTCCCTGGAGGCCTCAAGGGGTGATTCCACAGCAGCCTTGAGGAGCCTTGAGGAAATGGCCTCCAGCTGGTGTTGATCATTTGGTAGTTAAGAGACAAATCTGGGAGTAGGTGAGCACAGAAACGGGGAAGAGCAGACAATGAGTGTGTTTGTGGTTGTGCATTGAAATGTGACTGAAGAATGAGAACTGTGTTTGGGAAGGGAGCAGAATGAGGTGTGCCAGCAGTCAGGAAGGGCATACAAAGAAAGATAACCTTCAGGGAGCTTGTATTTTGTTGGAGAAGACAGCACTCCAACTACATGCACACAAGATATACATACACACGATATTTATACACACCCATGGATATAGGTGTGTAAACATACTTGGACATCTAAGTGGCACCATGAATAGAGGACTGAGCCTGGAGTCAGGAAGACCTAGTTCAAATCTAGCCTCAGACACTTGGTAGCTGTGTGACCCTGGACAAGTCACTTCACCACTATCTGTCTCTATTTCCTCATCTGTAAAATGAGATGGAGAAGGAAAAGCACACCACTTCCAGTATCTTTGCCAACAAGATGCTGAATGAGGTCATGAAGAATCAGATGCTACTGAAACAACTGAATAACAGCAAACGTACGTGTGTGTGTGTGTGTGTGTACACACAGACACATACACACATATCTATATGCACATATACATATAACACACTTATGTGTGTATATAAAATCATCCCTTCTTGGAAAGAACTACCCATATATAAGAGAAATTGGCCACCCAGTATTCTCTTCCTGCGTTGGAGAGAAAGGTGAATGCTACAATATTGTCTATTTTCTTTTGGCTTTTTGGTGAGGGGATCAGGGTTAAGTGACTTGCCCAAAGTCACACAGCTACTAAGTAATATTGTCTTGCTAAGCAGTTGGGGAGTGGCCTGAAAAAGTGAGATACAGCTTGACTTCATCTAATTTTTCCCCAAATGTGTATATGCATCTATATTTGTGTATGTTTATAGATAAATGTAATTGTAGGCAATATCAGAGGGAAAGTTCTAGCAATTTTGGTTGCCCGTGAGGAATCCTTAACGGTAGAGGTCCTATTTCCTATTTCTTTCTTATCTCCTCCCTTCTCCCATCTCTCCTGTCCCCATTCCCTGTTTTATCCCTCTTCCGTCCTTTTCTCCTCCACACACACACATACATACAAACCCTCCACATAAAGAATCTTAGTATTTTTGATATCCCACTGAGGGATGTCAGATAAGGTGTACATCCTGGGGTTAGGAAGACACAGATTCAAATCCCATCTCAGATACTTATTCCTTATGTGACCCTGGACAAGTAACTTGGCTTGTCTCATCTATAGAATTAGAGGTTGGACTCAAGAGCCTCTAAGATACCTTCCAGTTCTAAATCTATAAAGCTTTGTTGATCAAGGCCAACCCTTTCATTTTACAGATAAGGTATCTGAGGTAAAGACAAGTTAAACCATTTTCCCAAGGCCATGCAAAAAAGTTCTAAGATTCTAATTTCAAGGAACCTACAATCTGGTCAGAGACATAAGGCTTAAATGCTTGAAGAGTTAAATAACAACGCAAGATAACAATCAATAAAAAGAGATATCACAAGGGAGTTGGATCTTGAATTACAGCTGGAATGAATCATAAGCTCATACATTTAGAACTGAAAAAGACCATCTAGAGTAGGGTCAAACTGTCCAACTCTATTGTTTTTTTTATTGCTCAGTCATTTTAGTTATGTCCAACTCTTCATGACCCTATTTGGGAGTTTCTTGGCAAAGATAGTGGAGTGGTTTGCCATTTCTTTCTGCAGCTCATTCAACAGATGAGGAAACTGAGACAAACAGGGTGAAGTGACTTGCTCAGGGTCACACATCTAGTAAGTGTCTGAGGCTGCTTTTGAACTCAAGTCCTCTTGACTCCAGGACTATGTCTCCATCCACTGTGCCACTTAGGTGTCCTCTGTTATTTTACATATGAGGAAATTGGCCCATGAAATTGTAGTAGTTTGCCTGAGGTCACATAGCTATTGTTAGACCAGAACTCAGATTCTAGACTATCTAACTTCACATTCAGTGCTTTTTCTTTTTTTCCGTTCTTTTATCATAAATTGAGCAACCATCAACACACACATGAACATTTCAATTGGCAAAGAGCAAGAAAAACAATTTCAATGACATATGAACTTCTTTGATGTAGTTTTTTTTAAGTGGTAGTAAATTTGACGCAGTAGTCATTAGTGTCCTGCCTGTCTGTGTACCCGTCTGAACTTCCTTCTCCCTTCTGTATGATCTGTTAATGTTTCATTGACTGGTTTTCTTTCCCCCACATCACTAACACTACCCACCACTCCCTCCTAATAGAAGCCTTCCCTTATAACAAATAAGTGTGTTCTAGAAAAAACAAGCCGGCCCATTGATTATGTGTGAAAATGTGTTTGTTCTTGCAAGGCTCATTCCACAACCTCAGTAGCTAAAATTTATATAGTGCTCTAAGGTTTTCAAAACACTTCCCTCATCACAACCCTGTGAAGTCAGGAGTGAAAGTGACCGTTGCCAGAGAGAGTGATGACGTACCCAAAACCCAGACCGCACAACTGGAGTATTAAGTGACAAGGCTGAGACATGAAGCTAGGGTCCTCCAAGCTTCTCCAGCCTTGCATTTTGCAAATGCATGAATACAATGAATTCAGAAGAGCTGGAGAGATCACTATGGGCAGAAGGATGCTAGCAAGTTTCCATGGATGCTAGGGGCCTTGAAGGTGAATTGTAGAGGCACTGGATGCATTCATGCAGGTGGACGAGTCAGACCCAAAACACAGGAGAAAAGAGCCCAGCAAGATGACAGCAAATAGGCTAGTTTGCCCTACAGCAGTGAGGTTTTTGTTTTGGTGGAGGAGGGAGGCTACTAAAATTGTGGAAGTCCTTGAATGGCAGAGTAAAGGGGATTGGGGGTATTCTTAGTATCATCACCTAGCATTGACAAAGTAGCCACATATGGGGCAGGACACTGTTCTAAATGCTGTTCTAACTTATCACCTGCTTTTGTAAATATGGTCGATAATAGCGAGATTCATAGTATGTAATGAGCCATTTCTGTTGGGTGTGGATACATTTTCTCCTTCTAAAATAAAGACAGAGGTGCTGGTCAGTCAGTAAACTAGCATTTATTAAGAGTCTCTCAAAAAAAAAAAGAGCCAGGCATATATAAACATCATCCCTAACCTCACAGAGATCACAGTCTGATGGGGAAGATAATATGCAAACAACTCGGTACTAACAAGCTATAGACAGGGTAAACTGAACATAATCAGCAAAGGTAAGGCCCTGGCCTTCTGGGGGATTGTGAAAGGCATCCTGCAGAAAATGGGACTTAGAGAAGATGAGACTGTTACAATGTAAGGGGCCAATTAAACTGATAGGTTTTGTTGGTGATATTTTCATCTGAAAAGCATTGTGGTTCCAGTGGATAAAAAACTGGTCTGGAAGCCAGGCAAAATCTTGAGTTCAAGTCTTCACACTGACACATATTGGCTGTGACCCTGACTGAGGCAGAGAACTTGTTGGTGTCCTGGGCAGTTCTCTAAGACTGTGAGTTGTAGAGAAGGCGCCAACCTACATGACCAGAGGGAGCTTCTTATCCCAATGAAATTGCAGATCTAGACCAAACCCCAAGTTCGAGGCCTGTGTTTCTAACAGTATAGGTAATTCCTTGCATGGAAATTCATCTGTAGCTTTTGATATTGGAGAGTGATTAAGTGACCTACACATGGCACCAGAGACAGCTAAGTAGTACCCTATTGAGTCTCGAATCAGGAAGACTTGAGTTCAAATTTGACCTCACATACTGTGTGACCCTGGGCAAGTCATTTAACATCTATTGCCTCCGTTTCCTCAATTGCAGAATTGCAACGTTGTTGGGAGGATCCAATGAGCAAATATTTGTAAAAGCGCATAATACAGTACTTGACACATGGTATTATATAAATGCTTATTCCATTCCTTTTCCCTTCCCATAGTCAGACAGCTAGTATGTGCCAGAGAAAGACCTGAATCCTGGCCTTCCTGACTCCAGTGAGGCCCATATCTGTCTTGTTACCTCCGACATCCATGTTACACATTGCTGTATCTACTTGGAACAAACCACTTAGAAAATTAATCGTATTTGCCAGAATATAATGTTTGCTTTATCTTGAAATTTGCTTCCACTTTTCCCTTGCTGTCAGTCTTTGCATCTTCCTCAAATTAGCCCCTCCACAAGTTATCTAAACTGAAGTTTCCCCCACACAAATAATACTGAAAGGGTTGAGAGAAATGAACAATAATAACTCACATTTATAAAGTACTGGGTGGTTTAAACAGCTGACACTGAGCCTTTGCCCTAGGTTGGGTCAATAGCCTAATCGCTACTTACAGATGAAGAGGGGGGGGTTAGTGACTTGACCAAGGTCATACCCTGATAATCATTGGAGTTGAAGTCGATTGCCCCGAAGACCCTAGGTCCAGCACTCTATCCACTACGACATCATACTAAGAAGAAGTAGGTCAACTTTTAAAGTACATAGATCTTAAGGAATATGGACTTTTCCTTTTGGTGAACCAGTAATATTTCACTGTGGACTCACAGCCAGGGAGCAAAGATCTAAATAATTTTTATAGAAGAGGCTTCTGATAGCCACTAAATAGTAACAACAACAAAAACTAATTTAATCCATACTTGTAAAAGAGAATTGGTATGAGCTGAAAATAGATGTTTAGAGTCTAAGCCTTAATTAAAAGATTAAGTCAGCTGCAAAAAAGTTTTCTAGTTTCAGATCATTATTTTATATGTTGAAAAAGCATGGTTCTCACTCAGATGTAGTTTGGTTTGTGATATCAACAATGAGCAGCATTTGCTGAGTGCCTGCTATGTGCTAGGCCACTGTGGGCTCTCTCCTCGATATTGAAAAAAGCAAAAGGAGGCTATCCCTGACCTCAAAGAAGTGACAGTCTATTGATATTCTGTGTACTTTAAAATGAACAGTTTTCATCATGTACAAAATGACTGTGATATAGTTATTATGAAAAGAGAAAATGTATTCAATACAGAGTGAACTCTTACTGAGCTCTGCCAGCGATGATCTCCCACGTTCATAGGTAGACTGAAACTTTATTCAGAATCAGTAATAGCAGAGGTTGCAAAATAAAATATATCATGTGTGCATCTTCTGAAGACATCTGAGATTATTACTACATGCTTCAGATATGAAATCTGGCTGTTTCTTAGCACAACTAAATTTAACCCTTAAAACTGACAAGGAAGAAATTTGGTCATTTATCCTGTCTGTGAGTCAGGGCTTAGTAACTGTCTAATTATGAATTGTTAAACTTGCTTCTGAAGAAAACCTGTGTTATCGGCTGCCACACTTGAAGTTGGAAAAGTGACCTTCAGATAGCTGAATTCTGTAAATAAGTGGCTCTTTCCATAAAGAAACATTTGGTTAAGCTACTGAAAGAGAAGGAATGAATTATTTCCATCAGACAGTTTAAAGGTTTGAAAGCCACAGAGCTTTCCTCTATCTTCATCAGCAGTTTGTCCATTAATTAGCCCTTCAATTCTACTTCAATTGAATTAACTCTAATTAATAAGTTCATTACAAAGATTGACGCGCCTTGCTCAAAGCTTGTGTGCTAAATGCTGATAAACACCTTCACCCTAATGAAAAATTGATTAGATTGAAGAGGAAGGGTGCCTCTGAAATAAACCTTTCTCTCCTGGAGCTGAGTTGATGTTATGTTGTTCTGAAGTTAATCAAACCATCTTAGATCTCTTAATCAAAAATTTAATTCAAAGTAGATAGAAAATGTGGCATAGGAGGGGAAAAAATCCCACTAGCTCTCTTCCTGTAAACATTCCTGACTCTTTCTTATAAGAAATGTCACAGCTCCTTGATGTGGTATTTAATGTTCTATAACTCTTCAAGACAAAGAATTATGGTGTCCGAGAAAGAAAACATAGCCAGAGAATGAAGAAACCAGAAACAAGCTACTCCGTATGTAGTCTGTTCCAATTATTTTTTAAGGGAACAAAAATAAGGGCTGAACTCTATTTTCTATTTCAGTCAAGAATAATTTCAGAGTTTTATTGTTAAGCTCATTCGCTTTTATGAGAAGACCAAAACTGAACAGAATAGTCATACAAACAAAAAGCAGACTAACTTTATGAGGAGGGGGGTGGGAGGGAATCCCTTCAGGCTTCATTATGGATTTTTTTTCAGAGGCCAGCATTGCTCAAATGAAGCTTTTAAAACATTGCACAAACCACAGTAATCTAAATGAGCATATCAGATTCATAAATTCTTTGGGTGGAGGCAATATAACTGTAGATTTTGTCCCATGAACACCTTTGGCCTTAGGAATCTTAATAGCTGCAAAAGAACGTCTTCCATAGTTCTGTGCTAATTTGTTTTTTTAAATAGTTTTTCTATTGTTTAAGCTAAGCTACTCATAGCTGTCAACAGTACAAATTTACTGAAAAGGAAAAAGAACAATCTCTTTTATTTAGCCAACATGTCATCATGTCAGAAGCAAGCTAATGTGCTCGCTGTAGTATATTATTTTTAATAATTAAGGAAAAAGGAAGGTATCATGGAAATGAATATTTTTCAAATCTGAAGGGTAGCTTTATTAATTGTTGTTGTATATAGAATGACCTTTTTTCCCCATTACAATTAGATACTGTTAAATACAATGTGAAATTTTAAATCATTCACTATATTTTAACTGACATAAGGACGTATTTCCAGCTCCAAAGTGTTACCCTTATGAAATAAGTGAATATAATGAGAAATTGTTCCTACTTGGTGAAAGTACCACAGATACTGTAGTAAGGTAGCGGGTAAGGTTATGGGTAAACAAGCATAATCAAAAAGTTAAAATTCCCTATTCATCCTTCAGAGCCATACCAGAAATTGCATTTCGTCAGTAAATTCTTACGATTTTATTTCCAAGGATGTTGCTTTTTCACTCGGATTGGAGTTTAAGGTGAGGCGCTGCTCATTAATTTTGTCTCTCTCTTTTTACTTCTCCCCCTTATTTTTTTCTCTGTTTCCTCTCTTTTTCAATATAGAAATATGCTCGGTGGACTGTGGCTCGCATGGGGTTTGCATGGGGGGAACTTGTCGCTGTGAAGAAGGCTGGACTGGCCCAGCATGCAATCAAAGAGCCTGCCACCCCCACTGTGCAGAACATGGAACCTGCAAAGATGGGAAGTGTGAATGCAGCCAGGGATGGAACGGAGAGCACTGTACCATCGGTAGGCCTGCTGTACTTTCATATCTATCTTCAACATAAAACTAAAGAGCTCGGACTGTTGGCTTTCCCTGCCTCTGAGATACAGTGCTTTGAAGCTTATTCCTTCAAAGCATTACCACCTGTCATTCTGCATAAAGGAATTAATATTTTAAATAAGGATATCATTATATAATGGCTATTCAGTTCCTTTCAGGCCCACTGCCACAAATGCAAGGCACAAGAATTCTTCCTTCATTATTTCATTTGTGATGGCTGTGAAAATTGACTCCCATGGAGAAAGAAGACACTCTTCCTATTTATAAATAGACCTTCATTATAGATACTGCCTCATTTTTATAAGCTGCCATCTTCTCTCTTGGTAACCATAGCCATATTTATTTTTTTTTACTTCATAAGATCCATGATTTTGCTGGTACACCAGGTATAATCATCCCCTCTCTGCCTCAGCAGATGCTTCTTTTGTGATTTTTTTTTGTGGCTATGAAAATTGTATATCTCCTTCTCAGTCCTCTAGGGCCAGGCTTCTAGACTGAGTCTCAGAGGGCCAGGCCTCTGTTCCTGGCCCATTATTCAGAGGACCAGTTTGTCTTCTGCTGGCATAACTTCTGAGACCTCAGGGTGACTTTTGAGCCACATTGAAGCAACCAAGTTAAAACCTTCAGGAAAGATTCCCCCCCCAAAAAAAAAATACAGTAATTCCAAAGTTGTCATCTTGTTGGCCTTTGTTTTTATACCTCTTACTATATGTAGTATGGCAAGAAATAGATCAAATGCAAAAATCTCGGTGTTATTCAAGAATTTTGTGTTGGGAAACATCACATGAATGTATTTGGTTTCTGGACGTACATTTAGGTCCAAGAGCAATGATAAGTTAATAATACAAAATAGAGTTTAGCATTTGAATGTCAGTTCTTTGTTGGGGGTCAGAAAGTGTCCAGAGGTTATCTGTCCCCATATACTCAAGGTGCTTACCTTAATTTTTTCTGTATCTATTTTACTACAGTAAAAGCATCCAGTCAGGGGGGAGGAGTGGAAAGGGAATAAGCCAACAATAAAGGTAAAAGTAACCTTCCAGCCACTCTGGTGAACATATGGAATGACCATAGTTACAGGGAATTTGATAAACCAAAATATCCCGTTATCTTGAGGTGCATGTGCTTCCTTCTGTGTCACAGTTAATATTTGTAAAGATCCAGGAAGTGCATTTTTTGATAAAATATTTCCTTGGGACTTATTGGCTAGAACCCTAGATGATTTCTTAGGCAAATTTTCAAGTATTATCTCTACATTTTATTTTCTATAAGAATTTGTATATTCTGGATAATGCCAGAGGGAAATTGTATTCACTTCTTTACCATAAAACATTATAATTGCATGTATATTGCAACATACATTCAAATATTTGCTATAAAATGTTATGATATGTATATTTTACTACAGAACATTATAATCATAAAATTAGAGGAAGGTCCTTTCTGAGCTTCTTTAACCCTTAAATAGATCATGGAATGTGTCACAATTTAGATTTAACCAAAAAGTGAAACTTCTTTCTGACTGTGATTGGGTCAAAGCTTCAGGAAGCTGGTAAAGAGTAAACCAGGTTTCCTTTGTTCATAGAGTGACTTTCATTTGTGATCAGCAGCAATGACTTTTTTGTTCAGTAGCACTGAAAATCGGCATCAGTGTCAGGAGACATAAATTAAAATCTGTCCTCTGACCTGTACAGAATGTGTAACCCCAGCAAATGGGACTGACACTCTCAGTGCCCCCAGGCAAATCTCACAGGTGCTGGTCTGACTTGGTAGAGGAGCTATCTATATCTGTATGTTATCTGTCTGTCTAAATCTAAATCTGTATTTAGGTATCTATACATATGTGTGCATACATGTTATATATAAATATATACATGTATATATAATCTTATTCTCCCACTCTGTTGGCTAACAAACATTTATTAAGTACTTACTATGTACCACGCCCTCTGCTAGGCACAGGGTTTACAAAGAAAGGCAAAAACAGTTCCTGCCCTCAAGGAACTTACATAGATAGTTATATAGTATATTTAATATATTGTATAATATTATATAATTATATAATATGATTATATATTTTCAGCAAATATTTTATATATACACAAACATATCTTTATTAATTATAGCTTTGTTGGAAATCTGAAAGAGAGGAATATTTCTGTATGTGAAGAGGAATTCTCTCTCCCACATAAAACTTTTGATGCACATATCAAGCTATTAATAAATGCTCGTTGACTGACTAACATGATAACTGTGTGTTATTCTTGGGCCAAAAACCTCCCTAGGCATAAAAGCCCAATTGATAGTAGAACCTAGGAAAAAGATAATTCTCCAGGGAGCATTTACCCTGGCATTTTCTGGATCCCATAGATAGGGAGGAAAGGTTAAAAAAAACACTCTAATAACTCTTTGATTATAATATATATGGATTATATAATAAATGCATATAGAGCAATTTTCACGTATATACATTTATTTATATATTTTGGAACACAAGTTATCTGTAGGCAAATTTAACTTGCCAAGAAGCAATGAATAAATCATTCTGTTATTGGTTTTATGACCTTGACAGGATTACTGAGGACAATAGTTATATATGAATGAATTGTTTTTGTGCCATTTTCCCAAGGTTTTAGACACAAACAGGGTTTTTGTGAACTTGGCTTTGTAGGTCTTTTCTTCAGACCTTTATTTTCATAACAAAGTTGGTAATCATTATGGTAATCATTATTTCTAAATATTTGACTTAATTGTGTCCATTTTAAATCCTAAGCGTAGATACTTTAAAGGTAAAATACCAGCCCTCATTCAAAAAATAGTAATTATAACAGTCCCCAAAGTGTTTCTGTTCAGAGAAGTGGAAAGTTGTTTTATTATGATTTTTTGAGGGGGGAGAGGTCTTTGTTTTGCTTTTTGTACCATTAGAATTCATTATTCTAACTCTTGGCCTACAGAGATCAAAATTACCTTTTCTCTTATTCAAACATATAGTCCTACCATGAGGAATAGGAAAAGTGTTAAAAGAGGCCTTTTTGAGCCGCAAATTTAACATCACAGGAAGTGTCGATATGGTGTTAGCTATGGAGGCTCTACTGCTAAGCATTTTCTATCAACTCAAATGCTTGTGCGCCTTTCTGACAGAAACTGCTACTTGGTGGAAGAATGCCCATAAATCAGCAAGATTTTTTTTCCTTGCTCTATATTATGTGCCGTCTCATCAAATACAAACAGGGAGGTTAATTGAAAGAGAGATGGAAGAGAAATTAAACAGTTAGAAGCAAACAGAAGTTCTCAGTAGAAAGCAGAGAATATCCTTCATTAGTCATCTCACTGTCTCATAAACTCTGTGCATGCTTTCATAAAACCATGGGCATATTGATAGTAAAATAGGTTATGAATTTAGAGGGTTCACTTAACACCCTATCTACCTGACGGATCCCGTCCACATTTTGTGATTAATGGGTACATATTTTCTTCCCACCATGAATCTTTTGTGTCGCAGAACTCATACATTTGTTTGAAGGTGCATTGCCCCGTGTCCTTGTACTCTTCCTGAGTTGAATATGACTAGCAATACATGCGAATACTATTTTTTAAATGAAACAGAAAGAAATAGTAATTTTAAAATGTTATAACCATAAAGAATATTTGTAGGTGTTAAATTTTAATGACAAGGAACTTAAAATATATGTAAAGTGCTTTGCAGATCTTAAAGTTCTATATAAATGCTAGTTACTATTATTATTATTACTAGTATTTAAAGTATTTCTAAAACAAAAGTCTTAATTCACCCCTTTTTAAAAAGATGATGAAACCAAGATGCAGAGAAGATAGATGATTTACCCAATAGCATACCAATATCAATATAAGTAAACAGGTCTTTGACTCATTATTAAACTTGGAAAAAAAACTTGAACTTAGGCTACCAAATCATATTAGGCATATCACTTTTTATCAACTCTGTATATTCATATTTTTTACATTTCCTTTTTTCCCCAATTGCATATTAAAACAATTTTTAACATTTGGGATTTATTTTAAGTTTTGAGTTTCAAATTCTATATCCCCCACCCCCTCCCTGACACAGTAAGCAATCCGATATAGGTCATATGTGTGCAATCATGTAAAACATTTCCACAGTAGTCATTTTGTACAAGAAGATTTGAAAAAAGAAAAAGAGGGAAAGGAAGGAAAGAATGGGGGCGGGAGAGAGAGATTGTATGCATGAGTCTGTATTCAGATATTATCAGTTTTTTCTCATGAGTCAGATAGGATGTTTGATCATGAATCCTTTGGGATTCTCTTAGATCATTGTATTTGCTGAGAATAGCTAAGTCATTCACAATTCTTCTTTGTCTAATATTGTTGTTACTGTGCACAACATTCTCCTGGTTCTGCTCATTTCACTTTGCTTCAGTTTATGTATAAGTCTGTCCAGGTTTTTCTGAAATCATCCTACTTGTCATTTCTTATAGCACAATAATATTCTATCATAATGATCAAAGACACAAAGACTGAACTCATGTGCCTGATTTCATCCTACATATTTTTTAAATGATAAGAAAATTTTACAGCATTCAGAAGGAAAATAACGAAAATGGCTAAAGAATTGCAAATAAGACTTATAAATGGAAGTTAAGATAATTGGTATTTTTTAAATTTCTCTAAATAATTTCTCCTAACAGTTTGAATTTAGGGGAGGAAAAAAAGACAAGAAAGAGGGAATCCGAACATTGCTTTGACCAAATCCAGATTTTTTCACCAAAACCAAATCTGGATATATCAGGATAATTAAATTGGGTTATTCACTTATCCTTTGCCTTAAAAAAAGAATGAAGGCCAGGGTTTAAAAAAAAAAGGAAGGAAGCTATTGGTTTGTCTGCTGCCTGGTAGGTAGTATGGTGAAGGGGAAAGGGCCCTCACTGTGAAGAAGAGACTTAGACCCTACTAACCCATGTGACCTTGAACAAGTCAAGACTTCTCTGGGTGATGGTTTCACTTCTAACATGAGGGGGTCAGACTCAGTGGCCCAAGGTCTATTCGAGCTTTTAATTATTAATCCTGCAGTATAGAAGTTCTTGACTTTTTTGTGTATCATGGACCCCTTTGGCAATCTGGCGAAACCGGTTGAACCTTTTTCCGAATAATGTTTTTAAATGCATAAAATAAAATACATAGGATTATAAAGGAAACAAAAGTTATTGGAAATAACGATGTCTTTTTTTTTCATTCCATGTTCATGGAACACTTGAAATCTATCCACAGACCCCCTGTACAAACGCGTGTTCTAGTTTGTTAGTAGACTTTGATTAGAATCCCAGTTTCCCCATTTATTAAATCTTTAACCTTGGGCAGGCCATTTAATTTCCTTTCTATAAAAGGAATTTGTCAGTTTCCTAATCTGTAAAATGATGCAGTTGGATTCAATGACAGGTTCTTTTTAGTTCATGATGACTATAGTTTATACCCACTAGAGCAAAAAAGTTAAGACACAAAGTCTTTATGGTTTAAACACTATGGGGCTACTCCCAGAAGTGTCCTGTCAATGATTTACTAAGTCTAAGGAGTTGCCTAAGGCAATAAAAATTAAGTCACATGCTTACTGATAAATGTATTGTTGTTAGTCATGTGCAACTCTTAATGACCCCATTTGGGGTTTTCTTGGCAGAGATACTGGAGTGGTTTGCCATTTCCTTCTCCAGTTCATTTTACAGATGAGGAAACTGAGGCAAGCAGGGTTAAATGACTTCCCCGGGGTCACAAAACTGGTAAGTGTCTGAGGCAAGATTTGAACTCAGGAAGATGAGTCTTCCTGACACCTGGCCTGGCACTCTATCCATTCCACCACCTAGTAAACTTAAGAGTAGATTATAATCCAAATCTTCTTCTCACTGTCTACTAGGTAATGGACCAAACAGTAGATTACTTATTGGGTCCCATATTGCTCAACAGGATTAATGTTGCTCCCCAAATCTTCAGTTTGCTATAAAGCTAAAGTTCTTAATCTTTTTTTGTGTGTCTTGGACTCCTTTGCCAGTCTGGTGAAACCTATGGACCTTTTCTCAGAGTAATGTGTGTTTTTTAAAAATTAATACTTGAAAGAAACACTGAATTTCAGTTAGCGGTTAGTGAACAGAAATATGTAATTCAGAGACAACACACCCCTCACCCCAAAATCTATCCATGAAGTCTGTGGATCCCAAATCAAGAATCACTGCCAGAATAATCATAGAATCATGACTTAGAACTAGAAGGGATCTTAAAGGTCATCAGAATCAGCCCCCTTATTTTACAGATGAAGAAACTTAGGCATAGAAAGGTAAAGTGACTTTCCCAGGGTCATACAGCTAGTAGATATCTGAGGCAGGATTTTAACTCAGTTCTTCCTGAATACGAATCAGGCACTGAATACAAATCTGTACATAAGCTACAAATATAAAAGTTAATTGAAATGAGAGAATAGAAATTATAATAAATGACTGGAAATAGTAACATACCCAAATATAGGAATTACTTAACTGTTCGTTATAGAATTGTAGAACTGCAACCCCATCAACATTATTCAAAGCAGTTGAGAATATATTAAGATTATAGGAAAATGTGAAGTATTGGTAACATTGCTTAAGTTTTCTTGAATGGAGATTCTCAAACTTCCCACTTGGGTGGACTGCGAGTCTTTACTTACTCTCACTCCAGGAAGTTGTTTTTTAAGTCTCACTTCTCTTCCATTTCATCCTCTTTCTTCTGGAAAGAGTTAAAAGAATTAGCAGAATAATCCAAGGATTAACTTGTTATAAACATGAATCTGGCTTACCAAAAAGTATTTTTTTAAATCGTGTTGATATAAGGAAAGGTGGAATCGTTTGTGGTATTTTCTTCTAGTCATGTCTGAAACACTGCTGTTTATTGAGCTACATTGATTTTCATGTACTTTCAGGCAATTCAAATGGAAATTTGGCCTAGGGGGAAATCCTAATTCCTTTAAGCTACAAAAGACCAGCTATTTGTTTTTATTCTAATTCTTTAGTACATTGGGAAACAAGATCATTAATGATCACAAAGACATGCTTTTGTTTGTTCAGACAAAACTTAGACATACAATACTCAGTTTACCTCTGTTAAACACCAGGGTTGCTCTGGGCTTTAGGATGCCTGAAATTAGAAATTGAAAATGAAATACATACAGCTGGGGAATTATCTTCTAAACACTGAAAAAAAGAGAGAGCAAAACTATTGCCAGTGTGGACAGTCTTTGGTTTGGGACAAGAGTTTCTTGTCTCAGGATCCTGTTGAAAGCAGTAATATTTTCACTTATTTAAGAAAGTAGGTGACATTTGGGGGAAAGAAGATAGGGCAACTTGACCAAACTTTAGTAAGTGTTTTACTTGCATAATGAAATCTGGCAAAGCACTTCTTTGAATTTTGAATGCTCCTTGTGTTAGGAATCAAAATCAAAATTATAAGGAATTTGGGAGTGCTCAAAATATGTTGTTTTTTTAAAATTTCTATAAGTCTTTTGTAGCTCATGTTTCTATAGCACATTTACAAAAAGAAAAAAATTTGCTGACAAATCTGTGAGGAAAGGAGTAACAGTATTACTAGATCCGTTTTTAAAGATAAGGACACTGAGGCTCCAGTAGTTTAAATAACTTGCCATGCTAGTTACCAGCTAGTATCAGAGTTTCAGAACCAGGTTTCAAACCTGACCTTGTCCTGAGCCCAAGTCCAATATTCATTCCATTATAGCAGAGGTATCAAACTCTATCTGAGTTTCTATCTGAAACAGATCACCAAGCCATACCCAAGGATCTCTTCTGGCCAAATATTGACTTAGAAAACCACATATTAACATCATCCCTGTTGTGTTGGATTTTTATTTATTTTGTTAAATTTTCCCAGTTATATTTTAATCTAGTTCTAGTGCTCTCAGGAAGGGCCAAGTATTTGACTCCTCTGAATTATACTGTAGCATAAGAGTAGAACCTTAATTTTACTAGACCACAACCACCCTGCCCCATCTTCAGCACTTAGGACAGCACCTGACACCTATTAGGCCCTTCATGAAAGCTTGTGGGTTGACAAGCTACAGATAACTTGCTTCTAAGAGCAAGGCTAACTAAGATAGCTAAATTATCATCTTCAATCTGAACTCTGCTAGAACAGATAACCTCTTGAGATACCCTCCAACTCTATGAGCACTGTTGAATATTTTGTGCCAAAGAACATAAGGACAGAGGGAATCTCTTCTTTGCTGTGGTCCCAGGAGAGCCCATTGAAAATACTGCTCTGAGATGAAGGTGAGAATCAAGTTCGCACATTTATTGTATCAGCCATTTCCTGAAAATTCAGGCCAGGCATTAGATTGACGTTAGCTGCTTCTTTTGAGTTAACATTTGTATGGTATAGTATTTGGAGCCTCCAAATATTAATTTTTTTCTCATTTTTAGACTGCTTTATCCACTGAAATAGTTTTATATACTGTACTTCTATCCTCTGTAATCCCTTCAGAATTGGTATTCCTTAATGAGGTCACTTAATCTCCTCCTTTTTTCTAAAAATGCAGACCTAGTTTTTCTGACCTTTCTGAACGATGGGGTTCTTTCATATTTAGGTTGTCAGTGCTCTTCTGTATCTCAATATTTTTTACATGCTTTATATTACAGTGATCACATTTTCTCCAGTATCTAAGTTCTTTAAAAAGTAGTGCTTGGGTGGTAGATGCTATTTTTTTGTGAAGGTAATTTCCATATTTGGACATTTTAAACACCATAACCTTCAGAGTCTCCCTCTTTGGCATTTGGGGCATAATGAGCGTCCTAGGCATTATATTTTAGCCTTTTGTCATGATTCTCTTATCCTCATATTTATCTCTTTCATTTTGAATCATTAAATTTAAGTGAAGCCTGTAGGGAATACTACTTTAAGTAGTAACAGCTAGGTGGCCAAACAGTGAGTTAGATAACTGCCTGGTTGATGAGATCATTATACAGCATTGCAGTTCACTGCTTAGTTCTCATGGTTATAATGATGAAAGAGATACAGATGACTAATTCAATGTGTTGTGCAGCTATGACCTTCATTTGGGACTTTGCTTTTAAGTTTCTAGGACAATCTCTTTTCTCCTCTGTCCATATACTGCCTACCCAAGTTAATGGAACATCACTAAATTTCTCCTTATTTTCATAAATATATTCTGTGGAGAAGTGAAGTTATTAAAGTTAATTATTCCAGTATTTTTGCAGCTGTGTGCAGAGGGTCATCAAATATTGCCTAATACAGAGTTATAACCTCTCTTGTTTTGGTATTCCTCCCTTAATGCTTTGGCCTCATAATGCTAGAAGAAGCAAAGGTCTTTAAAGGACTTGGGATAAAGAGTTGGAAGCCAAGGGTAGCAAGGTGGTACCATGGATAGAACAGTGGCCCTGGAGTCAGGATGTCCTGAATTCAAATTTGGCCTGGGCAAATCATTTAATCCTGATTGCCTCAAAAAAAAAAATAGTTGGAAGCCCTGATATCTGCTATCAGTTTTGCACCCAATTTTGCCACATGATCATGGGAAAAATCACTGTACCTAGAAGAGCATGAGATTTAAATTCAAAGTCAGAGAACCTGGGTTCAGATCCCAGCGGTACTATTTACTACCAGTATGACCTTGGACAAATCACTTAACCTCTTTGAGTGCAATTTCTTCATCTGTACACTGAGGAAAGCTGAGAAGTTAAGGAAAATGAAAAGCAGAACTAGATAATCTCAAAAGTCCTGTCCAGTTTAAGATCCTATGATCCATTTGTCCAGTGCCATAAACATGAGAATACTTCACCAAGCCTAAGACCTGGAAGATACTTCAAAAGTTATTCAGTCCAGCCTGTGGTTGAACAAATTCCTCTAATTAACATTTCTGATAAGTAGTCATCCAGATTGTGCTTGAAGACCTCCATTTCCAGGGAACTCAGTACCTCCTAAGAATATCCATTTCATGTTGATCATAAGAGTATAGTGTTTAACTATAGCCATGTTGCATCACCAGAAAAAAAAAACACTGGTATTGAAGAGTAAAAGGTTTTGTGTCAGGAATTACTGAAAGCACTGAATAATTTCCTAAATACAGTCCAGCCTGCTCTTTATTTCTTATTCAGTTTTGGAGAAACTCATCGGGCTCCCTCTGCATGCAGTAATCTGAGCAAATAATCAATCTTTAATCACTTGGTTTTTCGGATATAAAATGAAAAGGTTATCATCACTTTTGATTGACTGGAGATCTTAATGAAGGGACCCTGTATAATCTGGATGTTGATGCAATCAGCACAATGTCACCTGGAAAAAGAAGCATCACCTCTAGGAAATCTTTCTTTGTACTGTATACAAAATATCCTGCATAGTGCTGTTATGCATTTTTGGTGAGCATACATTTTTTTTTGTTTTTTACTTTACTTGGTGATGATAATTGAAGATCATTGAACAAAGTTATATCTAAAATTGTAGCTATCAAGGAATTTTGTATGATTTTAATATATTTATTGGAGATGCTTTGTTGGAGAAGAACCATTTAATACTGTGTTTTGCCCCTAGGGTTCTTGTGAAGATCAAATGAATTCACATATCTATTTGTATAGCTTTAGCATGGTACCTGGCCCTTGATAGTCACTATATAAATGCTGGTTATTATTATTACCAAATCTTTCTTTCTGTCTATAATAGTAAATAAATGGAAGCACTTTCTGGTATTGTCTGTACCTGTCAGCCATTTGTGTGATTGTGAAGATGTGGAAAAATTTTTATGAAGGTCTATCAGTTACATTCTCGTTTTTATCAAGGGTGCCCGAGATATGTACACAGACCATTGTCAAAACGATGCTTCAGAATCGAGAGAGTAAGAATAGTGGTTCATAATTTCTAGTGTCTTCTCAGTCATATAAAAATAATAACAAATATTATTTGTGATCTCTTCAGTTATTTTAGAATCTTCCTTTCTTTAAAATCTTGAAGATTAATCCTTATGTTCTTTTAAAACTACATCTCCCCCCAGATAGATTTCTTCTGTCTGTATTAAGTCATTCAGCCACGTTCCCAGACATCATTTCCTCAAGTGTTATTTCTGTTCATCATATAACACAATGGATACCAAATGGTGAATTTCCATCAAAGTGGCCCTACTCTCTCAGTTGCTTTAGAAATTCTGACTTTGTTCCATTGCATATCTGTTTCTTATATTGTTTCAGTTTGTATTCATAAATGCCCTTTGGATGTGACTTGACGAAATTTCAGATTTAGCTTCCTACTACCTCATTTTCTCCTGTACAGATTTTCATGTTTTATGAAGCAGTGTTGTTCATCTTCCATCATCCATCTCTGTAATGTTTTGCAAAAAGGATTGTATTTCAAACTCCTTAGCTTCCATGTTTCTCTGCTTCTCACGAAAATCAAATGTTTGTTGGCTGGGGCTCATTCGGCCACTTTGTTTTGGTCAAATATCCTACATCAGTGAAAATTCTCTACAAAATGGTGATAATCACAGACCTTGTCATTATTTTTGTCCATTTTCCATTTTTTTTTGAATGAATAGTGTGTTTAAAGAGATCATTTCAGAGACATTGTAATTGCATAAAAGGTCTTCTCATTATCTTTTCTGGTAATTTAGTGTTAATTTTGATCTTTTCTTTTATAATTTGCTAACCTGACTGCTCACTGATCATTTTGAAATTACTTCCTCATTGGTAAAGTCATTTATTTTTTGTGGAGATTTTTAGTTCTACTTTTGTGATTTTTAAAAATATTTGCCAGCACCTTCTTTTTGAAGAAAGTATATATGCTGTACTGGTACAGATTTTCTGAGAAATATATAAGCTTTGGTCTTTTGACGCAGCTAGCATTTCTGCAGTTGTATCCATTGCCCAGTAAAACCAGTCCATCCAAAGCAGTGGTGGTCCTATGCCTTATTTGTTCATCTTTATAGCCCCAACTCAAAGGGAAAAAAAACCCTTTTGTTTGTAATTAGTATGTTTCACCAAGTGCATTCATTCTCAGCCTTAGCACTCAAGATCACATCACACTTTTTTCATCCTCCTTTCCCTACCCTTGCTTCATTTGCTTTCATTTTCTGTACATCTTTTTAATATGAGTTAGTTGAGTTTCCTTTGCATTTATATTGTTATCTGTAAATTGATTTCTCCATTTTTTTCTCTTTAGAGTCATTCATGTTTGTGTTGTCAGAATTGACTCTTAGGAATGTCTCTGAGTCAACTTTCTCTTAGTCTATGTGGGAGTAAGCTATGTGGGACTAAAGGGACCTTTATCTTTCTCTGAACATTCTGAAATCCACTATCTCAAAATCTGGAGTGCAAAATCAAATTCTGATTGATTCTTCTTTCCTGTATCACAGTTGCTAAGAGAAAATGGTCACTCTCTCCCAAGATGCCCACATTACTACTTCAGCAACTAGTTCTTCCTTATTATTTAGAATCACATACAGAATAAGTATCCCCTCAGCATTTTTCCTGCATTTTGGAGAAAGAAAGTGTCATTAAGAAAACACTCATAAGTTTATCAGCTGATTTACATGGAAGGAAGAGAGAGCTTCAGTGGACATATTAATGATTTGAGGTCCCTGTTACTCTTACACATACTATGAGGCAGCTGGTTGCACAGTGAATAGAGTATTAGACCTAGAGTAAGGAAGACCTAAGTTCAAATTTGGCCTTAGATGCATATTAGTTTCTTGACTCTGGCCAATTCATTTAACTTCTGTCTACCTCAGTTTTCTCATCTGCAAAATTGGGATTATAATAGCACCCAACTCCCAGAGTTGCTGTGGGGATGAAATAAGATAATAATTGAAAAGTGCTTAGCATAGTGCCTAGGCATATTAGTAAGTACGAAGTGAATATTAGCTAGTTTTATTATTATCATACTTCTGTACCATGTTTGCAATGCGTTTCTCAAACCTTGCATCTATATCAACCTTCTGGCTAGGTAGAGAATAGCACATTCCCATCACTATACTGCTCCCCTCCATTGAGTCTTCCAATATGGTGTCCGCCCTACCATCCAATACGAGTTCCTAGATTTCCTCACATTAATATCTCTTCGTAATATATAGAAGACTCCTCCACCAGACTTTTATTCTTTTTCTGTTGAATGTTGTATAACTCTCCATGACTATATTCAAATCATGAGTCCCATCTTATGATATATTCTGATGTTAAGATCTCTAGTGCACATATGTGTAAGCATTTGAGGCTGTGAGTTTTTTCTGTCTTAGATACTTTCTCCTAAGAATATTGGTTTTCTGCAACGTGGAACAGATATTTACTATCTGTGTGAACTTGAGCAAATTCCTTTACCTCTCTGGGCTTTGGTTTCTTAGTCTGTAAAATGGTAGACTTGGGATGAGGTTTCCTCTTGGGTCTCTTACAGATCCAAATCCTTAATTGTATAATTTTGTATTCCTCTTCCTGCATGATTATTGTTATCCTGTGGTTCTGGCTTGATATATATCATTTGGTGAGGATGACTCAATTTCTCTTTGAATAGCTTGATTTAGTAACGTAAAAGAATGACACTAACAAAAAGGAATATAGACTTGAACTTTTTTTTCCATTTTAACATCAGAAGGTAGAATCATTTTCTGTTGTGACCTACCTCTTCCATTGCCCTAATTTATCTATCAGGCTAAAAAGCGAGGCAACAGAAAATTCAGCTGAATTCCTCAGATGAAGTCACTTAAAAGTCTCACATCTAGTGGTTAAAAAAATTCAAAGTCGAACTAAATTTTTATGAAAGGAGCCCCAAGCCCATTATTTTCGAAAATGTTAAATGAATAGATTCATATTATATTAAATCAAAGGGCATTTCCTTGGGACGTCTAACATTGAATTCTGAATGTCGGTAAATGTTACCCATGAGAGTATATCAAGATTTCCCTGCATAAATTTCCACCCAGGTCACTCACAGAAAGCCTGTAATGATGAGCAGAATCTTAGTCCTTTCAAAGAGGTCTGCAGCATGTATGCTGATGCCGTGAGAAACAGGCTCTGTTGTACAGGGGTTGTAAATATGCGTTTTCTCCCTAGATCACTTCCTGCGGGAAGGCTTTGGTACCAGGGCCACAGCAGGGGAAAAAATCATTCTTCCCTTCCCCTTCTATTCCATTGTGGTCATTACACATTGGAGTAGCCTGGGAGGAAATGATTATTTTTGTGGCTTTATAATGACTTGTGTGTCACTGGGATGCTTGGTCTGCTAAAGGTCATGGTCTACTTCTTCCCTTATGTCCTTAGTGTGCAGGGTCCAGTTAACATCTTTCCAATCTACATTCTCCTTGAATATTTGTTTCTCACTGTGAAAAGTACCATGGAACTCCAGCTGCTCAGAATCAGAGAACATTAGAGCTAGAAGCCACCTCAGAGAACATCTAGTCCAACCCACTGATTTTACTGATGAGAAAACTGGGACTCAGAGACTTGCCCAAGGTCACACAGCTGGTAAAAAGCGGAGTTAGGATTCACACCCCGTTTTTCTGAATCTAAATCTAGCGCTCTTTTCTGCTATATTTTTTAAGTCTCCAAAACTGTGTTGGGGCCCAGAGGGAATTAGGGGAGGGAAAGAAGAACAAACTTAAATTATTGCGCTCTTCCTAGGGAAAATTATGGGATGTTAATTGTAATTTAATTTTTAAACTTAAGTACATTTTCAAAACATGAAAGGTTTGATGTATTAGCATTTCCTGTTTTTAAGCATCCTTTAACTTTATTTCTAATCCTAAACCAATTTCAGTCAACAATAAGATAGTACTTGGGAATATAATCCCTCTTCCTGAATACAAGCCAAATATATCCTGTGTCAAGTTAGCATTGTACTATTTTATTAAAATATTCAACCCTTGAAAATATTTATAAATGTTAAGCTACTTTTCATTTAATGAAGGCATCACAGGTGCAGTTTAAGGGGTTACCAGAGGATATATTTATTTAAAGATGGCGAATTCTGTTTTAAGTACCTTACTTCAAAGGCCGTCTTGGGTTTGGAAAATGATTTTTTTTTTTGCTTCCCCATATCCTTAACATCCTTAAACAAGATAAAAAATAATTTTACTCAAGCTGCCTGCATTTCAGTAGTTTATGGATTTGTGATTTCATCAGTAGAGATACTCCTGCCACGAATATGAATGACAGCCTTTCTTTCAATGAATGGATGAATCAGTGAATGAATGAAGAGCTTTGAATGAAAAGCATTTATTAGGCACTTCCTAGGCAATAAGCAGTCTGTGTTAAATCTGGGGATAAAATTGTCAAGGCCAACCAGACCCTGCCTTCGATGAGCTTACATCCTAGATGTAGATACTACCATGCTTCTCCCATCCCTCTCCTTTTTAGCTAAATATCATTTTTTCTATTTTATTAATTTATTTTGATTTATCAACAAGCACTTCCATATGCTTTTGAGTTGAAAATTTTTCTCCCCCTTCCTCCCCCCCACCCTCCCCATGACGGCACACAGTCTGATAAAGGCTTTACATTTACATTCCTATTAAACCTATTTTTACATTAGGGAAGTTGTAAGTAAAAATTAAAACCAATATGAGGAACCATCAGAAAGATGAAACAAAACTCAACTCAAGGTAAAAATAAGTGATAGTGATTCAATTTCCTTAGTTCATTCTTTGGATTTGGACAGCATTTTCCATCCTGAGGCCTCTGGAGATGTCTTAGATCCTCGTAATGCTGAGAAGGGTTCAGTTTAACAATATTAGTCATTGCATAATGTGGCTGTTCTTGTGTACAAAGTCCTCTTGGTTCTGCTCTCACTTCACTCATTTACCTAATTTTCTTGAGAAAGCCACTGACTGGTGCTGCCTCCACTTCTCCCACTCAGTTCGAAATTCTGAAATCTGGATTTTGTTCTCATCATTAACTGAAACTGCTCTCTCCAGTCACCAGAGAGCTCTGGATCGTCAAATCTAAAGACCTTTTCTCAATTTTCATCTTTCTTGACTTCTCTACAGACTTGAACATCCTCCATCATCCTCTTCTCCTGAACGTTCTCTCCTTCTGTTTTCATAATCCTGCCGTCTCCTGGTTCTCCTTTCTGTCTGACTTCTCCTCAGGCTCCTTTGCTGTCTGTGCATCAAGATCACACCTACTCCCCATAGGTATCTTCTAAGGCCGTGTCCTGGGCCTCATTCTCTTCTGCCTCTATACCATCTTGCTTGGTGACCTTATTGGCTCCCATGGTTCAGTTATATAATAAGGCATATAATTCCCGTGTCTATATTTTGAGCTCCGTTCTCCTGTCATTGGCTCCCTCTTGGATATCTTGAACTGGATGTCCAGTAAGAATCTCAAACTCAACATTATCCAAATCCAAAGTCATTGTATTCCCCCCTATAAAGCCCTGTCGTCTTCCAAATGTCCATATTGGTGCCTGAGTACCACCATCCCCTCAGTCACCCAGGCTCATGAACTCACTGCCATCCTGTAATCTTAACATCTGCTCATCCCACACAGCCAATCTATTACCAAGTCTTATAATTTTTCCCTTCATAAAAGTTCTTATTCAATTCTCCTCTTACCTAACACAAACCACGAGTCTCCTGCAGGTCCTTATGAAGTTGAGCAAGTCAGCAAGCAGTTATGAAGTACCTGCGGGCCAAGGATTAGGCTAAGCACCAGTGTTACAAAGAACAAGAACAAAAACAGCCCCTGCTTTCAAGGTTCTCACAGCTTCACACATGGACAGTTGAAGCAGCTTGGTGAGTGGTCTCTCTGCCTTGTCTTTACCGACTCTAGACCATCCTCCACTTGGCTGTCAGATTGATCTCCCTAAAACTCAAGTGTGACCCTCTGACCTCCCCTTCACCACTCAGTAAATTCCAGTAGTTCCCTGTTACCTTCAGGATCAAATGTAATCTCTTCTATTTGGCCTTTAAAGCCTTTCATAACCTGACCCCATTCCTACCCTTTAGGATGCCTCTGTGTCCTCTGCAGGTGACCCAGGTCCCCTTGCTTTTCTTTGAAAATGGCACCTGAGAGGAGGCTAGGTGGTGCAGTGGATAGAGTACTGGCCCTGAAGTCAGGAGGACCTGAGTTCAAATCTGCCCTCAGACCAAACACTTGACACATACTAGCTGTGTGACCCTGGGCAAGTCACTTAACCCCAATTGCCTAAGGAAAAAAAAGGAAGGGAGGGAGGAAGGAAGGAAGGAAGGAAAGAAAGAAATAAGTAAATGGCACCCTGAGTGTTTTATTGGCTTTCCTCTATGCCTAGACCTGGTGCCCTCCTCATCTCTGCCCCCTGGCTAGCTTCAGGTCTCAGATGAAGTCTCTCCTTCTGCAATAAAACCTTTCCCAGTCTTTCTTAATGCTAGGGTCTTCCCTCTAAGATTACCCCAATTTCTCCTGAACATACCTTGTTTGTATATAGTTGTTTGCTTGTCTCTCCCATTAGGCTATGAGCTCCTTGAAAGCAGGGGCTGGTGTTTTGGTTTTGATTTTTGTCTTTTTCTTTGATAGCACATAATAGGTGCTTAATAAATACTTTAATTACTGTCTGCCTGACTCAGCTGCCAAAGAGATTTTCCTAAGTACCACCACCAGCCTACCTCAGGAAGAGGGAATCAGCCAGAAACACTAGGTCAAAGTTTTGTGTTGATCGGCAGGGGGATCAGGTCCATGAGGGGTCACTATACATCTAGCTCAGGTGAGATAAGGAAACCCATTCTCAAAGCAAAACAAACAAAAACCAAAAACAGTACCGATGGCCATTTCTGCTCCACATAACCTAGAGTAGTTTGTTTGGAGCTTTTGACCATGTTAGCTATCGGTGCAACAAGCATCTATATTGGTCATTAACACAACCAGAGGAGATGAATAGAGCTCCCTACTCTTCATGCTTTCCAGCCATTATACAGAGTCGCTTTGTTTTGGAACTCTTCAGTGTATCTTGTTCCATTTGGTTTTGAAATAGAAGGATATTATTTATCTTCTGACATTTCCCAGCTCTAATTTAAAGAAAATGGAAAACATAGTCTTCCTAAATGTCTGAAAATCTCTTTTAAATGAGCCATGCTCTCAAAAGCAGGCCTCTGTTTACCCTAGACTGTTGATGATAAATACAAGAAAATGTTGCCACAACATTTTAATTGCCCTCCCATCATTTTGTATTAGATGCTGTGTTTCATGAGCCATGATTTATTTTGCCAAATATCCTCAAACATTCCAGAATAGATGCAGTTGTGAGTAAAGTAACTGGTTGTTTTCCATGTTGTTTATTTGTCAGATAAACCACCAGTAGTCATTTCTAGTATGTATTTGAGTACCTGTATACTTATGTGACCGTGAATTTTGAGTCATTTGTACAAATTTAGTCCATGAAAAAATGGTTTCATACAACAAAGTTACATCTGGTGGTGCCTTTCTCCTGTTCCCATTATCTCTCTTGGTGTTATAACAAATGAGCCATTTTTTAAATGATAAAAACTCTCTTAATGTGGCCAGTCTAACCATCAAAAGTATCACCTGGTAGTGGAGAACATGAGATCCCTCCTGTTTCCAAATTCTGTCTTATAAAATGGACTTCAAAGGTTTCTACAAACAATGTGGACGAAAGAGTTTATGTGCAGAATTTGGTGAGGTGTCAAATGTTATTGAACATTTCTTTCTAATTTTGTCTTTTATAATAAGGGAGGAAATGAAGTATATAACACAAATGTTGCTTTGAAAGCCACAGTTTCAGCAGAGCTCTTGAATAAAGGCTTCACCCAAGGCCAGGGACCCAAACCCCTTTCATAAACTACTTCTAAACTTGAGATCGTCCCATGTATAACAAATGGCTCCCTTGCCACAGAAAACTCCTGAATGGCCAGATGTTTCATTTAGGTTGTTTGATAATGATATCGACATATTGATAAACCTGAGTACCCTGGTCCACTTGCATGTAAAAGTGTTGGAAACCAGACCATTTGCAAAAGAGGAAAACAACAGGAGACACAAAACCTTTTTTTTTTATTTGATCTCAATTATTCTGATATCACCTTAATTTCTGAATATATTCTTTCCTTCTCCCTTATCAAGATCAATCCCCTTGTAACAAAGAATGTAAAAACAAAAAAAATCATTTCAACAAATTTACTTAGGCTGACTATATATGCAGTTTTCCACATTTGTAATCCCCCTGCCTTTGTATAGGGAGTAAGATTTTTTTTATTTTTTTTATTTTTACTTTTAAAAAAATCTATTTTATGTATATTTTCTGTGGTTTCTTGGGGGGGAACAAACCTGGTTATCATAATTGCACAGAATTTAGTCCTTTTTTTCCTTTCCATCTGCATTGTTATAATCATTATCTATGTTGTTTTCCCAATTCTCCTTATTTTATTCAGCATCATCTCACATAAGACTTTCCTTGCTTTTCTAAATATTTCAGATTCGTCATTTCTTATACTACAGTACTATTTCAATGCCTTCATATACAATAATTTGTGTAGCCCAGGGGTGGACAACCTGCAGCCTGAGGCCACATGTGGCCTTCTAAGTTCCTGGGTGCCGCCTTTTCACTAAGTCCAAGTGTTGCAGAACAAATCTTTTTATTAAGGGGATTTGTTCTGTGAAGTTTGGATTCACAAATGGAATGGTATAGCCATTCCACAGTAATAAGCATTTTGTTAGTTTCCAGTTCTTTACTACAACAAAAAGTACTGTTAGAAGTATTTTAACCTCCTTTGGTATGTGCCTAGCAGTGGGATCTCTGGACAAAAGAATATGAACATTTTAGTCACTTTCTTCACCTGATTCCAAATTGAATGGTTGGGCAAGTTCACAGCTCTACCAACCATACTGTTATTTTGCACGTCTTTCCACAGCCTTTCTAACGTAATTATTCCCATCTTTTGTCATCTTTGCCCATTTATAAGTGCAAAATGCCAGTGTATACATATATAGAAGAGTTGGGCACATTTGGTTTTTACATAACTCAGATTTGGAGAAGAGGTGAGTTTTCCCTTCCCCTCAATATGGTGCCTCATTTGCCATGACATCAGCCTCAAGAATAGGCTAAGTGTAGGCTATTATAGTGAAGTTGTATTCATAGAATCCCAGAATCTGACCCATTCCTTTGTTCAGATGAAGAAACTCAGATGCATAGAATTGAACAGCCTTGCCCAGAGCCTCAAAGTCAGTAAGTGGTAGTGTTGAAATGATAAGGTTTGAGGAGTTCAGGGACTCCCAAGGACCAAAGTATAGGACAGGGTGTCTGGAATGAATTCACAGACTGAAGCATTCTTTAAGTCAAGCGGACAAAGGTTTATTGTTACACTATTCAGCGGGCAAAAGTTCTAAAGGAACCTGTGACCTTAGAGGGGTATAGTTAAAGTTTATATAGGAAAAACTGTAGTAAAACATGTGCCAACTATGCTAATTAGGTTATCCAGGGCAGGATTAGGGAGTGGTTAAGGAGTGGTCAGTTCTTAAAGGAACACGTACTTTTTTTATCTACTGTGCAGGCGTTTTTACCCAGAGTTCACCAGGAAAAGCCCAAGGAGGGGCCACGGGGAGGTGTGGTTTTTAGGTCCGCTTTGTCGCTGAATTTGCTATTGGTCAAGGCTAACTAAGGAATGTCCGGCCAGTGTCTTGTTTGACAAGCTAGATGTAGGGAGTATACATATGTCTTAGGTCTAGGATATACATAATGAGGAGTCCAGAATGCAGATGATGAGGTAGGGAGTTGGTATAGGTAGTCCAGTGGGTATGAATATTTTTATGAGCCAGTACAAAGCCAGTTCAAACTAATAATCCCTACAGGTGTGGTTTGTAACTGCATCAGGGAGAGAGAGAAGTGTGTTGCTGAAACCCACTCATGAGTAATTGCTAGGTGTGGTGTCCATGGGGTAAAGAGAAACTGCCAGGGATAATGTTTTTGAGGCTAAATGGAAGTATGGTCTTGGAAGTGGGGTCTCAGTACAAACACCCAAGCACCCCATCAAACCCAGGTCTCAAACTTTCAAGTTCCATATTCTATTACACATTGATCATATATTCCTTCCTGAGTGATGAAGATCTTTCTCCTGTGTTCTTTCTCTCTGCTTTGTAGGAGTTTGGACTTCATTAAATCCTGGTGGACAGAGTTTTCCACAGTTCCAATTAATACTTATATAAATTATCCAAAAATAGCATTCCTTCCATTTCTTAGCAGGTTAATCATATGACTTAAATCCAGTAGGACTTTATATTCAGTTTCTCTCTGTGCATGTATGGGGTGGGAGGGGGTGAACCTAAGTACACAATAATAAACATACTCTGTCACCTGCTTTGCAGTGAAAGGTAAATAGGTCAGATGGTGCCTCTTTATGAAAACTTTAAATTTATAATTAAACCTAAGATCATTTTGTCTAAAAGTGCCAGCCGGTTGAGTATAAGTGTGGATTTTTACAATTTTTTTTTTGTTACAAATTCAAGTTCCCATTTCTGTAGTGGCTCAAAAACCCAGATTCTAGTCTTCTAATTCAACTTACCTTAGGGATGGAGGAATCAGAGAATTTCAGAATTGGAAAAGAACCCACAGGTTATTGAGGCTAACCTATAACTGAACAGTAATCCCTATGACAACTTGGCCCAGTAGAAGGTCTTCCAGCTTCCACTTGAAGACTTCATTGATAGGGAACATACCTTTCCTCAAGGCAATCAGTTCTACTTTCGGACAAGTTTAATTGTTAGGAAGTTTTTCCTTATACAAAGCCAAAATCTGTTTCTCTATAACTACCAGAAGAATTGGGAGTATTTCCAAAAAATCCTACTCAGGTGAATGTGCCTTCCCACAACTATATACAGATGTCTTCAGTGGCAGAATTTTTATCTTTGTTGTTTCTTGTATCTGACAAGCTGAAAATAGCACACTTTCCGCCTAAAAAAGGCTTCTTTTCCATTCAACTATAATATAACTTTGGTTATGGTTTTAATATAAACAGTAACTATATTTTTTAAATTTAACTTTCTTTTCCACAGATAGCCATATCTTGAGCAGTCTCACCTCCCCCCATTCGCTTCTATCCCTGATGGTCTCAATGATACTCTTCTTTTTTGAGTAGCTTTTGGGTGGAGATCGAGGAGAGCCTGTCTGAAATGAGACTTAATGGGCATGTGCCTTGGATAAATTAAGGAATAGTCAAAAGAAGCCTATAAATATGAATACTTTGCCAGCTGCTTTTTCCATTAAACTCTTGTTAACTGAATGAAATTAGTAAATAATTATGTTGGTGGGGATGTACTATATCCAAGCTGTAGTATAATGTCTTCCTTTTACAACAGGGCTTAATTTTTTTTCTATATACCAAATTAGTTTTTAGGGTAATCTACATTGCAAATTGGCCGATTTGCATGAGAACTATGCCTACTTGTTCTGATTTGTCAACACCTCTTTTTTAAAAAGTCTTTAGCATTAAGCATGGGTGGTAAGACCATCTGCTTAGGGATGTTGCCTGCAGCTCCATCACTTAACACATGAGACAGGTTACAGCTGTTTAATTGTTATGGTGTGGAATGATTATCATTCTATCCAAAATTAATATTTATATATGTATGCATAGAAAGCATGTGGTTAAACATAAGTGATCTAATTGTGAATTAATGTCATTAGGCATTCATTAATTAATCCCCACAGGAACAATGAAGTCAGAAATAAGGCTTTTCACGTACATCCCAACCCTCAGCTATTGTAAGTCCCCAACAGTCGTTATTGTATATGAGGATAGAGCAGTCCATGGCAGTATGCTGGCATCAGCTGGTGTGATTGCTTACACAAGCTGTTATAGGATACATGCAGGAACAGTCTTCTGTGATCAGATACTGTGTCCTAACCATTGCTAACTCCATTATAATGCTTACCACTGGTTTCTTAAAAACAGTATAATCAGCAGTGAGAGCCTACAATAATGATGAAAATAAAAATAACTCACATTTTTAAAATGCTTCATGTTTACAAGGTGTTAGATCTGCATAGGAAACCAATGAGGTGGGAAGGACAGATATTACTAACCATACATTACAGATAAGCAAATTGAGGCTTAGTGAGATAGAATAACTGTCTTGAGGGGGTCACATAACTAGTGAGTGCCAGAGAAAGGATTTAATCTCCCAAACCAGTGTCCTTTTGTGTAGGTGCCCAGTATAAAAGTCAGGAATACAACAGAGCCCACTTTATGAATTTCTCCATGAAAAACACTAGCACTGCCGACAAAATCTCCATATGGCCAAGGATAGGTGAGTGTGTTTATTTCTGATTTTGGACATGCATAAATGTTCACACTTCATGATTTGAAAAAGCTATATTGCACGGGCTATGGGTTCTTAACTATTCTTGTGTCACAGACCCCTTTAACAGTCTGTAGAAGAATCTGGACCCCTTGCAGAATAATATTTTTTCTAATGTGTACAATAAATTGCATAGAATTACAAAGGAAACCAATTATATTGAAATGTAGTTCTCAAAATTTGAAAAGTTCCAAGATCATGGACTCTGACATCTATTCATGGATTCCTTGAGGGTGGTCTGTGGACTCCAGGTTAAAAACCTTTGGCATGGGTAATTCCAACTATCAATGCAGATTACAACTTCTCCTTACCTTAGTAGACCATCTTGATTTTGCTGTGGCGGGGGGAAAAATAGTTTAAAAAAATTACTAACTACCCAGTCTTAGGATAATTAGCTTTTGCTAAGTTTATTGGGCCAATCCTCAGTAACTTGAGTTATATTAGTATATATAATTTTTATTTATATATTATATATATGTGTGTGTATGTGTGTGTGTGTGTGTGTGTGTATGTATGTGTGTATATATATATATATGCAGTTATAACAAAAGTTATGTTAGTAATCATTTATTAAGCACCAGTCCCTAGGACCGTTCTTAAAGCTTTTCTAGCTTGGTAGTTTTGCACTGTAGGACCTGGAGAAGTTTGAACTCCATCACCATGGTTCCACAATCTTGCTCCTGTCTAGACTGTGAGTTCCCTCTCCCCTCAGACCTTCTCCTTCACCTTGTGGAGACTGACCAGAATCAGAAGTAAATATGTTAAAATGTGCAGGACTCATGTCATTGTATAGGAGGGCACTGGGACTCAAGACTTCCTACATTCAGTACTGGATCTCTCCAGGCTTTTGGGGGGCCCTTATATCCAGGAACCACATAAAACACCAGTGTTTTGTCTGCCATGACCACTAAGGGTTATGAACATTTGTATATGACCTGTCACACTAACTTGCTGCCATATTCAGTTTTCTCTCTCCCCTTTCCTTGTGTTATCTCTTTCTTATTGAATCTCCTGCACACACACACACACACACCCCCCCCACACACACACACACCCCAGGCTATTCTAACACCACAGCAACCACAGACCACTAGCAGCAACTGAGTCATGCTTTAGCTGTCTGACTTTAAGATTCCAGGGTCATTCATTGCATGCCATGTGGAAGTTGGATATGAAAAGAGGTATTTATACTACTTTTGAAAATATTATTTTATCTAACTTGCTTAAATAAATTTGGATAATTAATCAGCCTAAAATATATACCTCAGTTCCTATATCCTCATTAAAGTACTATTCTGATACCTAATTATGCCATGGAGTTGACTCTGTGTTCTTGGAGACTAGCCTATCAGAGCATAAGTTCTAGAAGGTCCTTACTAAGCTGAAAAGGTTTCAGGTATGAGCCCAGTGATGAACAATATTTCCAGTCTTTAAGAATCAGCCTGGATAAATTTAGAAAAGTTCAACACAACCTTGGCCTGAGGGTGAAGAATTTTTCAACCTTCTCAAATACTAGCTCCTAATTACAGAGGTTGTGATCCTACTTCCAGCACTTCCTAGCTATGTGACTTTGGTGAAATAATTCAATTTCCCTGGACAGTGACTTCCCCATCTATAAAATGAAGGAATTTAAACTAGGATTCTTCCATCTCTTAACTCTTTAATCCTATATAGGCAATATGGTGTAGTATTAGAGTGATGGATTTGGACTCAGAAGATCTGAAAATGAACATGGTACCATGACTCTCTTTCAGTTAAGCTATAGCCTCTATCTACCATCACAGACTAGGTTGATGATTTGATTTGATAATGATAGTAAAGTCTTTGTGTATGTGCACACTTAATCCAGTGGGTAGCAGCAATAAAAGTAATTGACATTTATTCTAGGAAAACTACTAATTGCCGTATCATAGTTGTTGTTCAATCATTTTCAGTTGTGTCTGACTTTGCAAGACCCCATTTGGGGTTTTCTTTGCAAAGTTACCAGTGTGGCTTGCCATTTCCTTCTCCAGCTCATTTTACAGGTGAGGAAACTGAGACAAACAGGGTTAAGTGACTTGCCCAGGGTCACACAGCTAGTAAGAGGCTGAGGCTGGATTTGAACTCATGAAGATGAGTCTTCCTGACCCAAGCCCATCGCACCATCCCCTGCGCCACATCAGAAAATTAAGTATATGTGGCTATGTAAAGATCACAGGACTTTTCCACATTTTAATTTCCTCTTCCTTAAAACAGAAGTAACAGTTCTTGGCACTACTTATCTGAAAGGAATTTTGTGAAGAAAATGATGCACAAACATTGAAGTTTTATAGAAATGCTAGTTGTTGTTACTCTTCTGGGATATATGGGAGTTGTGCACCCTTAACTAAACGTCATTGCTCTTCCAAAAATGTTTCTGGTCAGTTTTCTGTCAATGAACATTAATTGAATGCCAACTGTATACACACATTCGTCACAACAACCCTTAGATCTTCAGTGGCCATTCAAAAAGGAAGCAGAGAAGATTGGCACCTGGTTTGAAAATGAGAGGCAACTTTAGTAGTTACTGAAGATTACAGAGCAGAGGCAAATCTCCTCAAAATAACTAAGCTTTGGAAACAACTACTCCTCTACTTCCCAAAGGCAAGTTATACTTTATTCCAGGGTTAAGCAAATAGATTATTGATTTTCATTCATTATTTTCCAGTTACTATAAAGAGGTTGTCAGGCTAGGGGGAAGAATTATGGGGCTGGTAAATTGTATGTCTGTATGTACAGTGTTAGCTTGGCTTATAAACGTGTCTGAGGCATTAATTTTCCTAAATGGACTCTTTCAATTTCATTTGTAGACATGGAAATTGTCCCTCTGTTCTTGATGAAATCAGGAGATCTCTGGTTTCCTGTGGATACATTTGTGAGGGCAAAAAAAACCATTTAAAGCATTTTCTATAGCAATGGTACTTTTTTCCAAACATCTGAGATTTCTGAAGATTTTCTTATATTCAGCATAAGGAGTATTTATATTACATTTCAGCTTACTTCGTTAGCTTAATTCCCAGATCAGAGTGCTTCCATGGCACTCACTTTTCTGTCTTAACAAAATGAAGTCAGAGTTTTTGCTCGGATTTCTTAATAGCACATGCCCATAAACCAAAATGTGGACAATCTAAATGATATGTTTACTGAATTACCTTGTGCATGCAGAGTGAAATTGTTCTACCTGCAGAATATGTCACAAAATTAATGTGGCACGTTAATAGCACTCTCCTTTCCATCGAACATATCCTCATCTCTTCATTATTCAAAACTCACCAGTAAAGTGAAACTGCTGTTCACCATAGCCCTGTATACATTCCTACCATCAGAATAGCTAGTCTGATGGAACATGTCAAATGTTAACTTCAGCAGGTAGTTGCACATGTTTTGCTGTATATGTTGCCGTTTTTCCCCACAACACCTGCTACCATTTTAATGTTCAACTGAGCTGTTCTCAGAGCTGGGAAGATTTGGTTTCAAGGCCCACCTCAGATTCATACTGTCAATGACCCTGGGCAAATCACGTGACTTTTAAGTGTTCTAAGCAACTGTCCAAGACTGGAAGGTGCCAACCTGCATTGATAGAGGGAGTTTCTTCACCTGGAAGTTCCTTATAACCAATGAAATTAGATATCTAGCCCCTATCCCATTCCCTTTCTACCTTCCCATGTAAAATATGAGTTGGAGTTTTTGGCAGTGTTCATTCACAAACCATAGCTAATCATTTCAGATCATGTTGGTTTAGTAGTTTTCCCTATGGAAAGACTCTTCTTTGGGTAAGTACATTCAGTGAAGCTAAATTATGTAAAAATATTTTTCTTCCAAAATTCCAAGCTGAAAAAAGTTTAGACTTGCCGGGAAAAGTTTATATAAACAGGTTTAAAAGAAATTAATGGTAGTTTGAGCAACTTATCAAGCAAGTCTTCTCCTGATACCGGTTAAGAAATGCAATATTTCACAAATGGGGGACTCTCTTTGTTCTAATTCCATAACATTTCATATTTATCTTTTACTCTTCTTTGATTTGTATCATACTTCTCTGTGTACACTGTGTGAGGGTAGAGTCTGTGTTTTCCTTCTTCTCCTCCTAACATCTAGCACAATACATTGCACACAGTAAGTTCTTAATAAACAAAATTCAATCCAACAAGAATTGTTGTTCAGATTTGGTTATTTTTTTTAACAGCATCTTCATTTCTCAAAATATTCCTCCCTATATCTCTATATCTCTTCAGAAAGTCATCCCTTGTAATAAAAGATGAAAAAGAGTAGGAAAAAGGCAATTAATAACCAATACCTCAGCAGAGTCTGAAAGTATATGCAGATATTCTGCACTCATCGTCCCAAACTTCCACAAAGAAAAGAAGGCAATACATTTTCTTTCTCTTTTTCAGAGTCAAATTTGGTTATTACTTAGTGTTCAGTTTCATTTTTTGTGTGTGTGGTTACTGTTTTTTCCATTTACAATGCTGTAGTCTATATACATACATACATATATGTGTATGTGTGTGTGTATATGTATATGTGTGTGTATGTATGTCTATAGTTTTCCTGGTTCTCCTTACTTCATTCTTTATCAATTCATATAAGCCTTCCCATGCTTCTCTGTATTCCTTATGGTCATGATTTCTTACAACATAGTAATAATATATTACATTCACATCTAACCAACAGACATTTGTTAATCTACTTGTTAAGCACCTATTACATGAATATTATTAAGCATCCTAAATGCTAAACAAAGACAAAAGCAAAAGCACTCCCTGCTTTTTCGGAGTTTGCATTCATTTGTTAAATGAATGAGAGGAAAATGCTATTTAAAAAAAAAACTTGTTTCCACAATGACACTTCATTCTTGTTATCATATGCAAATTATATTGACTTTCTCAAATAGAACAGTTGGAACACGGTATCCTAACCTTAGAAGGAATATTATGGTAAGTGAGAACATATTTAAAGGGCCTAAATAAACTAATAAGAATATGAAATTGTTTTACAGTATTTAAAAGTATGTCACTGCTATAATCCTTTATGACAGGGTAATCAGTAATAAAACAGTGTAGTGAGCACCTATTAAGGAATATCAATGGGTATGCTGCTCATGCTGATTTAAACAGGGACTGATTAGAATAAATGGATTTAATGTATACTTATTTGCAGACTGTTGCTTTACTGTCATACCACAGGAACTTGTACATGAATTATCTAAGAACAATAGCTACTTAGATCTTTAATGAGATACTAATGGGAATCATTTTCTTTAAGTTCATATTATATAGCACGATGAAACATACAGTGCTGAATAAAAGTGTCTCCTCCTCCCCTTGAAGGGCTCTGTGGCAACAGTTATGGTGAGAGATGCTCGATTTCTGTTACGAGTTTAGCTCATTGACTTCCCTACTTCTGAAGATGGGTATCTTAGAATTTATTGTAGCAATCATCCTGAGAACTGTTACTAGAATTGTAGGTTTGGTGTGTGTTTGCTTCTGTTGATCCTAACACCCAGGAGCCAGTTCAGGGGCCCACTGAAAATACTATGCTGGTTCACATGCTTCACCCAAGCATAATGTTGCCGGTGGGGACCACACGCTACATGTTCATAACCAAGAACATCAGTAACTATCTATCCCCTGCCAAACCATTTAGATCGCTCCCTCAGGACCTGAGTACACAGCACTGACATGTTCTGCATCAGCTTCTTCCCGGGGTTTATGCAAGGGGTTTGGTTTTTTTTCAAGGATGGGGTAGTGGGAGGGGAACTGGTAATTGTCCTGATTACACACAGAACTCCAGAGATCATCCTTCTCTCAGAAATATGTTCGTATTTTAACCTCGTTTTAAATCTTTGCATGCCAACCCAGCAACAGCTTTATGCCTTGTTCCTAAATTGACTGAAATGACTTTTCATCTCTTGTTTTCATTTGCTCCCCCACTGAATCTTTTCATTTACCTGGTTTTATTCTTCAGCTTTATGGTCTTAATCATTGCTTTTTTTTTTTTTTAGCCTCCCAGAGGCTTGGCTTTTCAGAAGTTGTTTGTATCCCCTCTCCTTATAAAAGTGGCTTGACTTTACTGAAAACACTGCAGCCAGAAGTCTGGCTTGTATTAACCTGTTTGTATTTCGAGTTAGTTTGGTTTTCTAGCTCACAGACTGGTCATTCCCTCCAAACTCAAATGTTGAATTTAGTCTTTTTCCATATTTTCAGCTTAATTTGCTAATTGACTGTGTGGTTACCATCTAACCAGTACAAAAATAGATGATGCAGTGTGATCTACCTCACAAATATCTAATTCTGGCTGCTTATGCAAACTGTAGAGTATATCAGGGAGGGTTGTGGTGTGCATTTGTTGCTTTTCCATAAGGTGGTCTCTAGGCAAGGATTTTTAAAACTGTTTTTCCCCAAAGCCACGGCCAAATATACAGAATGATAGAGCACCAGGAGCGTGTTTGCCTTTTGGGTACAGGCCAGCTCCTTTATACCAAAAATGTTTGGCAAAAACCAGGGAGACACAGAGACCCAGTGGCACTGAAATGATGAGGGCTTCTGGAAAGCTAGGCAGCTATACTGATGAGACCAGAGAATGGGAAACACTTTCCTTTTCTTACTGCTTCAAAAAAGACCAGACCATGCCTGAGCTTTATAAGAGAAGAATGAAAGTTGATACAAAGCACTATGTTATATAGGACCATCCTTGGAGTTTTAGAAATTTTTGTCTTAGTGATGCTGGAAGGACAAGGAAGCTAAGTTATGGGTTCTTTAGATAATATGTAAACGTGTAAGGTTTTTTGTGGGTTTTTTTTTTCATAAGCACCACATGCTACATTTATTGCCTCTTGGAGTCACAGACCATCCTCTCTCCCATCCCCAGAATGGGGATCTCCAGTAAATCAGAGTGGTTTACAGTCCCCAGGGTGATTGTCCCAATTTTTCATGTTATAAGGAGGGTTGTGTGCTGAAAATACTCTAAAGTCAGGAAGCTATAACTCAAAATGAACTGTATCATTTAAAACATGGGGGTCTTTGTTGAGATTTTGAAACTTATCCAGCAGACCTTCCCCAAAGGAAGACACTTCCTCCTGTTATCATTACTGAAAGCTGTCTCAAAAGAATGTGGTAAATACTTTTTAGTTTATAAGAAAGTCTGTTTACTTAGGGGTGTTTTTTTTGTTGTTGTTTTTCTAAAGACTAGATCTCTTCATATTGCCCAGGCTGGAATTACAGGGACTTTGCTTAGGCCTGATCCCATTACTGGTTGGCCTATGTCTTAGGCTAGTTCATCCTTTCTTAGGTAACCTGGTGCCTCCTGCATACACCCTGGGTGGGAGGAAGGGAAGAGTATCCCCTTTTAATTGCAGAATTTAGTGCAGGCACCTAATCTGCATAGCCCACAGACTCCTGAGCTCATGAGATCCACTGTCCTCAGCCTCCCTGGTAACTGGGATTACAGTCATCTGACTTAATTGCTTTGTTTCAACATGTTGAAAAAACATGTTAGGGAAACAAGTAAATTTTCTTATCTTTAATGGAAATTAATAATGGTTTACATTTTTTTGTTCTTTCCGTAGAGAACATTTCTAATGGGAAAAAAAAGTGTTGTTCAAACATAAATCTGTTTCAGACCAGGTGCAATATTATGCTTCTAGATCCCTGTTTTAAATATAACATTGGTGTAGCAATATATTTGTTGTCACAAAGGGAAAGACCCTTTTGAAGTGTCAGGTAAAATGTGCTCTGCCTTTTCCAAGGTGATTTTTTTGGGTAACTTATTGTGCATTTTTGCAAATGTGTTGATTCTATTAATTTTTCATATATTGTATATTTTGTGATTGCTGTTCTTAACAGCTTCCTAAAGTACGCTTATTCTTTTTCCTTATTATTTCCTCTGGTGCTTTATATACTGGGTTGTTTTTTTTTATCATTGCCTTTATGTGTATCTTGTGCAACTCAGTCTGCTTTTAACCTTGTCATTATCCTCAACCTGTTTTGCAATAACACTATCAGAAATGTTTCTCCACCAAAGTCAAAATGAGACTTTCCTACCTCCCGATTTTAAGCTGCCTACTAATGGTCAACAGTATCTAAAGTGCAAATGATGATTCTCGGTGTGTTTTTCACACTGCAATTATTTTCTCTTGTAATTGAATTTTTACTTGTTTGCCTAACATGTTTTTTCAACATCCATATTAATTTTTATTTCATCCTGCTGTCTGCTTGAAATAAATTTTTATGGTCTAGCTCTGTTAAAAGGACCATGCCATGCCTATCACAATTCCTCCTTCTCTAACCTCCACCCTGACACACCCTTACATGATTTGTCCTTTTGTTTAGTTTAATTGGCTGTGCCTGCTCAGGCCCATAGAGTAGTAGCATTCTTCCCTAAAAAGCTGTTGATCAAAACCAGAAATATTACACAGAATTTATGCTGGTTGAATTGTCTAAACCCTGTCTGACCTGAACATAAAGTCCTGGCTTATTCATTGTTATGAACATTCACCAACCAAATCAAATTTCCCTCATGAAAGTGGCTTAGAATCTTGCTAGCTTAGGTGAATTAAAGATTCCCCCAAATTATATTTTAATGTAAAAAACTAACCATTGTGCTGTGGTACTTCCATATGATAAGAAGGTATAAAGAGAGAAATTCTCTACAAATAACCATTTCTTTAATGACAAACATGTCAAATGGAAGGGACTGCAGGTCTGCTTCACTTTTTAAAAGTATACATGGTCATGCAGGGTTTTTCCTTTTTGGAAACTGAATTCTATTTTCTGCTGACTTATATTTTCCAAAAACCAAAATTAAAAAAAAAATCAACCCTAATCTTTCAGGTTGAAACATATCTTTCTGTCACCTCTGTATTTTCTTCAATCAATTTGTTGATGAAATGTAAACACACACCTAAAAATATGGGGTAAATTATTTCAGAACTTAGTCATCCTTTTTTTTTTTCCATGCACACTAGACCACAGGTTCTTAACCTGGGATCCAAGCACTTATTAGTTTTTTAAATATTTTAAGAAGTGTATTTCAATATACTTCAATACAGTAAGTTTTTTTTGTAGTTGCACCTTTTTTATTTTGTGCATTTTAAGAATTTGTGCTTAGAAGGAGTCCAGGGACAGCTAGGTGGCGCCGGCCCTGGAGTCAGGAGAACCTGAGTTCAAATGTGACCTTAGACACTGGACAATTACTAGCTGTGTGACCCTGGGCAAAGCACTTAACCCCATTGCCTCGTTTAAAAAAAAAAAAGGAGTTCAAGACTTAGGGGATCCATGACCAAGAAGTAAAAGATTAAGAATCTCTACATTATAGACATGTGCCCATGTCATGTATGTTTATATTTGTGTGTGTAATAGTAGAACCACTTCAGCTCTGACATTTGGTCAAATATTAGCCAAGATTTTCAACCTGATTGACAATCTCTGCCAACATGGAGATGGAAAATATCTGATTGGTTCAAGTGAAATCACTATTGAAACCATTGTTCAACTGTTCTACCATCAAAAAATAGTAACCAAAGACATTAAAAACAATAGCTCAAACACGGTTGAATGACAGTACCAGGTGGTACAATAGATATGTGCTAAACTTGGAGTCAGGAAGAACTGAGTTCCTTAGATACCTACAAGGTAGGTGTTACTTAACTGTGCAAGTTACTTAATTTCTCTTCTACCTCATCTTCGTCATTTGTAAAATGATAAGTTTATAGGCCTCCAAAATTCCTTCCAGTTCCAGATCTGTGATCCTTTAAGGCCTTTTTTTTCTTTTTTTGGACAGTTCAAAGACATTCAGGGCTTTTTAGAACGTAGTGTTAGGTGGCAGCATTGATTAAAGAGATGGACACACATGAATGTATATTTACTGACAAGAAGAAGCAAAAGCCCATGTAAGCTGGCAGGAGACTGCTTGGAAAGGATGGGCACAGATATGAGCATCACTAAAGGTCCTATTTTTTCCATTTAATTCCTCTTGCTAGCCTTAGGTGGGCTTTTTGTGATATGGGCTATCAAGACTGACTTCCCCAAAATGAGTTCTGAAGGGCACCAACCCCAACAGAAGGATCACAAGTAGCTCGTGGAACAGTACCATCCAGTTGGAATCTATGCAGTATCCAAGTATCCTCACAGACTTCTTGCATATTTTTATCATAATGTATTTCACATTTCACTTTCATAACAAAGTATTTTTTTCTTGAGTTAGCTAACCATTAAAGTTTGGTCTTCTGTTTTAGGCATCCCTTTCCTAAGTGTGAATTACCAAAATTCTCCAGGAAGCAATGTATTTAGTCTTGATTTAATCAAAGTCAGTGTTTGTATAATTATAAAAATAAAAATATATGTATGTGTGTGTGTATATATATATATGGATATGGATGGAGGAAAAAATCCAAGTCATTTAAAGGTAGCAATGGTTTAACCTGAATCCTTTCCTTTAAAATTTCTTGGAGTATTTCTTGGAGTCATGACTACGGTTGCTGAAAAGTGAATATATTGCATTTTTAGAAGATATGAAGTGCATCTCTGTCGTGTGATGTGAGTCTCATGTCAGCTGCAGCTACTCGATTTGCATGTAAATTCTGAAATTTTCCTTGTCCCATTGTGACACTTCTGAAATGTCTGTCTGTTCTTTTTTTTTTCTTTTTAATTTCTCAAGCTCACTATTTGGATAAGATAGTTAAAGGTACTGTATATTTGCTCTTTGTTGACATGTCCACACACGCACACATATATATATATACATATCTATATATACAGAAAAATATGTATATAATATTGCATTAGGTGTCAAAATAGATTGTTTCCATGCATAATTTCATGAATTATAAATCAGGCTCACATTATGTGAAATGCTTCCCATTGACAGTATGAAGACTTCACTGTCTGTGTCTCACATTAGTAGTAATGAATATCACTAGTTGCATCATTATGTAAATGCATTAGTTTTCACTGGAATCAAAGCTGAAGACAACAGATCATTTGCTATTTTCCTGACCCTCTTAGCTCCATCACTGGCGATTCAATTTTAAATACTTCATTAAAAAAAATACATGCCTCTTAACTCTCATGTCCCTGCATAAGACACTATCAAAATGAAGGCTTTTGATCAATATATGTATATAAATATATATGTGGTTATCAAGAAAAAACTCATTTGTCCAGATACACTGGATTATTTGTTTTACTAAATGTTTGAAGATACAAAGGCAATTCTGTCTTTACATTTCATATAAAAAGACTGTCAATTGTATTTAATATTGGTATTGAACTCATCATAACAAAAGGAATGAGGGGCCAAAATAAAACAGCAGATTCTCATGTCTTCAGCTATTGTAGAAATAGATAACTGTAAAAAAAATTGAGATTAAAAAACCCTCTTTCCCCTTCTCAGATTATGTATTTTCTATTCCTTCTTTGTGCTTTTCATTAGAATACGGCAATATTCATGGCAATATCCAGGCTTTCATACAATAACATGTGTGTGCATGCAATCAACCACTGCACCTTTTTGTCGGTAGGGCAACTAGTATTTCATTTTCTTCCAAAACAAAATCACCACCAAAAAAAAATCCCAACATATTCAGTAGAAAAATTAGCCTTTTATGCCTATTACATAGTTCATAAACATAGGTGGTAACTGCCTGAAAGAAAACAAGCAGCAAAATTAAACTTAGCCTGACCTGTTGGTATCCATAAGACTTATTTCATTCCTCCTTGGCACAAGAGACTTTCAGAACCCCCTTCTTTCTGTTACTATTGATCTCAGGAGACAACAGTGTCTCTGGGAGATATTTCAAGTTACATAGCGGAGAATGGGGAGTTGATGAATTAATTCTCTTAAAGGAGACTTCAGATGTAGAAATCTCTTTAAACAGCTTGTCCTAAACATCATCTGAAATGTTAACTTTGCCATCAAAACAAGGGCAGCATTCTAATTGGCAAAGACAATGGAGTGTTTGATGTAATGCCCATTCACTCCTCCCCCAAAATAATTAGCAATAATAATAATAATAACCTGCTGCACCTAATATTTTTATTTCTGTCTAGTATAAAGTTATTGACAACTGTGTTTTCCTAGCAGTCTGATTGGTAGCCACTTCTTCTTAGGACGTTAGTCCCATTTCTGTCCTTGCTTTTGTCAGTGTCTTATCACACTCATAAGGATAAGAACACCAGAATCTGCCTCAGTGTCATCCTCATACACGGCTCATGTTGGCTGCATGCCAGATATCATCGATAGGAATTGGCAAAAACTGTTTCTTATTATGTAATGTTAGACTGAGACAATTATAGATTTTGGATATATTAAATTATTTTAATTGTTTCCCAAATTTTCCCTCCTTGCCCATAAAAGCAGACAAGATAGGATATAAAGGTAACAGCACAAAAAGCCTTAGGGAGATTGTCACAAAATATCACTTTCTGCTATCTGTCTTGAAGCACGTCACTACCGTGTTTTTGTTCAGTCTATCAATGTTTTATTGTGGTCCTTATGGTATTTCATTTTGTCCGTCCTAAGTAATCAAATACGCATAGCTATTACATTTAGTTGGAAATCCTGTCGGTCCTGTCCCATCCGTATGCAGCCTGATTCCTGATGTTTGTTAGAATAGATGCTAAAGCTGCTTCACTATTTCCCGGGCTTTGCTTATTCTGTGAAAAGGAATGTACTTTGGGCATAAAGTATAGTCATCACAACTGGCCTATACTTTGTGCAGTTATTTAATGCACTGTAATTTCACATGAATATACGGCAATTCTGAGACCAGATAAAATTAACATTCTCTTTTAATATCTTTCATATGCTCATGCCCACTTTCATGCTTTTGGAATTAGAGGGATCTGTTTAAAGCAACAAGGTACGTCCAAGAAGGCCTTTCCTAGCAAGTAACCAATGATGCCTGCCACATTCAAAATCTTAAATAGCAATAAATTACCTTGGTTTAGACATTGTTTCATCCTGCACAATCAACCTTGTTGCTTTTATACTAAGGGAACTAAAGTAAACTTAATTTTGTCTGGCCTGCAGGTATTTAGAGGATTGTTGCATATATTTCCATCCCACACAGGTAAGTGGTGTCTCAAGAGTCAGGCCAATCAAAGATGCCACTTGGTTAAGACCTAGATTCCTTAGGGAATGTTGCTGTCTCTATCCATGTGCAATTACAGTATTTGTGCTGTTTATAAAGGCCTGTTCCCAGTAAGTGTCCCTTATTTGTTCGAACGTAGTTGGGAATTCTTTCCATACTTAAATCACTCGTGATGTCCTTCTTTGTCTATTTTGACAGAGGGTTGCCCTGGTCTGTGCAATAGCAATGGAAGATGTACCCTGGACCCAAACGGCTGGCATTGTGTTTGCCAGCCAGGGTGGAGAGGCGCAGGATGTGACGTAGCCATGGAGACCCTGTGCACAGATAGCAAGGACAATGAAGGAGGTAAGATGTCCTGAGCAAGGGGAAACCTTTGTGTGGCAGAGCAGAGGTTTAAAAAGCTCCAGGAGACTCAGAGTTGTGTGCTGCTAGCCCATTGGATCCTTCAAGATTCAAATGATGGAGGCTGGCACAATAGTTGAGCTGCCTTTCTTTTTTGTTAAACAAACAAAACATCATTTTGTTTACAGAAAAACAAAAGTGGTTAAACTTGAGGTGTCAGTGCTGGGTTTTCTCCATACTCTTTCCCAATGCTCCAGCATTCCTTTTCCCAATCCATCTCCCCCAGCCTGGCTTGTCCCCCACCCCTAGTATGATATATCCATTCACACTTCTTCCTGCCATACTTCATGTCCTCCTTTTCTAGGTATTCCTCAACTTCCCTTTTAGTTCTTTTCTACTAGCATCCCATACTCACTACAGATCAAAGTGAAATTTAAAAGGAAGCTCCCTTTAAGAGCTTCCTTAAGAAAAGAAGCATGTTTAGGTTATAGGGGGACACATCACACACACACACACACACACACACACACACACCTCTTTTTATCCTGCTGCAATTAGTCCCATTCTGCTTTATTCTCTAAGCACCAGATAGCCATAGAGCCATGGAAGTATGTCTACAGTTGCTGAACAAATTCTGGTTTTTAGAAGATGGTATCAAAGAAGTACTGCATAAACAGATGCCAGAAAAAAAATAACAAGAGTACAGTAGATCACTCAGCATCTATTAAGCACTTACTACGTAGCAGGCACTGTGCTATGCACTGGTACAGTATGTGGGAGGATGTCCCTCTGCAACAGGGCTCCATATTGAGCTTCTGTCATGATGCATATCTTATCTGGTGGCTGGTGGGGGGTGGAGACCACAGGCTTTGTAGTCAGAAGTCCTGTATTCATGTCTTACTTCTGGTTCTCTTTACCTGTGTGACTTTGGCCAAGTCACTTAACCTCTCTAACCCACAGTATTCTTATTTACACAGTGAGAAGGATGAAGGCCCTGAGGGTCCCTTTGAGCCATAAATCTCTGATGCTTAATAGCAAAATTCAGAAATATTCTAGTTTACTCTTAAAAACCGAAGGAGATGATGGGAAGGTGTCTGACATTTCCTTAAAGGGACTCTAACCTTTCTTTAGATTTCTTTTTTGGGAGGAGGGAAAGAGTGAGGCAGAATGGTGGTGATTATTGTCATTAAGGATTCCTGTGGTTGTTTCTATTAATACCAATGTGGCAGAGAGGCAGTGTGTTAGACAGAGAAGTAGTCTCAAAGCCATGAAGATCTGGATTCCAATTCATCTTCTTGCCCGTACTGACTGTGGGACCCTGGGTACATAATTTAACTTCTCAGTGCCCTAGACAAGTCTCTAAAGTGAAAGGAGGAAGCACATCTATGAATTTCTGACATAGATCCAGTCACTATACCAACAAAAGTGACAATTAATTTAAGATCTCTCATAAAACTGTAGAAGAGAATGACCTTGGCAAGCTTGTTGTGTATGTTTAGGCTTTGACTAGGAAAACATAAAACGAAGATACCATTTAAACATTAACCAAATTACACCCAATCCTTTCTTTTCTACTTAAGGTTAAATCAACAGTTAAGTGAGATCATTGGTCTTTGATTTAACCAGCAAATCATTATCAGCAGTCATGACCTATAGAGCTGAGTTTCCAGCCCCCTTCTCTAACTCCCAGGAAAGACGAGTTCCCTTAAATATATAAAAAGATGCTCAAGAGATGACTTTGTGCCCTGTGTGCCTTTCCTCCAAAAGGTTTCTTCCATTTATACTGTATATATATCTTGTAGTTATTTGCATGTCACCTCTCTCATTAGAATAAGAGCTCCTGAAGGCAAGGGCCTGTACATCCTTGACATTTAGCACAGTGCCTGACACATGGTATGCACTTCATTGGGGAGTCAGTGGAGATCAGGGCTGGAAATAGATATCAGAGTGTTATCTGCATAAAGGTAGTAATAGAAAAATATGAGAGTGGATAAGATGGCAGGTAGAGAGAGAAAGCAGAAGAGGGCAGAGGAAAGAGCCTTGAAGAACACTCACCTTGAAGAGTCAGAGAGATGTCAAACCAAGTGACAGGAGATGATGTCTTAAAAGCCAAGAGAAGTGGAGTGTCCAAAGGTAGGGAGTGACCAACGATTATCAGATGCTATAGAGAGGTCAAGGTGGATGAGGACTGAAAAGAAGGCCTTGGATTTTACAATTTCAGGAGGTCATTGGTAACATGTTATACATTCCCAGCTTATAGGGAGATGGCAGTTTAAAATAGGAGATTCATTTTAGTTCCTTGGTGCCTAATAGCCTCCCTAAAATATTTTGGACATAGTGAATTAAGAAATATGAGGCAAGAGTTCTAATGTCCCAGGAGAATAAAAAGTTTCTGGTCTATTCTTACCTAAAGGACACTCTTTTCTTCTCTGTAAGGACCAGATGGGGGGGGGTAATAAGGATAGATGAAGCAGAACATTATTTACTTCTTCTGTTATCTCCCTCAATATAAGTACAACATAAGATGCTTGCCATGATTAAGAGTGAATCCTCTTTCTCACTTAACATTTCCGCACTGATCTGTTTTTAGTTTGAGGATTTTCTGCAACAAAAAAAAAAATCAGATTTGAAATGTGATAGGGGAATCGGACAGGGTGGGGGGATGAAAACAAAAGAAAAGGAGGAGGAGGAGGAGAAGACCAAACAGATGGAACACATGAGGAAGTAGAATGACAAAATAAAGTATCAGGGGGAGCAAAGAGGGGGAAACAAGGGAGCAGAGAAACAGATGGAATGGATGTGAGAGACAGAATGAGGGGATGATCAATGGGAGATATTATAAGGGTGGAGCACGGAGGTCCCAGAAGAGAAAAGGGAGGTGTTTTAAAGACAGAGGAATAAAACTCTGCTCGTGTCTACAAAAGGGGGAAAGGATTATTCTTTCAGAAAGAGACAAATAAGTAAAAGAGAGAGGGCAAAACAAAGAATAGGGACTAAAAATAGTTAAATGAAAATCAGAAAAGAAACCAAAGAGGCAGGTTGAGTGTCTTCTCAAAGAGAATGCAGGTTTTACCAAAGAATAGGCTGGCGGGCAAGGATTTAGTAAGCACTTCCTGTGTGCCAGGCACTGTGCTAAGTGCTAGGGACACGTATAGAAGAAGAAAGACAGTCCCTGCCCTTCAGAAACTTACATTCGGATGGAGGGAGGCAACAAAAGAGGATTGAAAAGCATGTGAACGAAGGGAAAGAAGCAACTCATACGGGGCCGTGGTGGTGAAAGCCTGAGTCAGAAGTACATTTGGAAGAGGAATGAAGCAGAACCAGCCAGACCTTGTCCCCAAAATGGAGGTCCCAGAAGGAACTCAGCAATGAGAGAATGAGACCTGAATGGCAGAGGAAAGTTCCAGTGTGAGGTAGCCCTTCAGTTATGGTATATCAAAGTCCAGAGGGTTAGAAGCAGAGGCAGGAGGAGAATGGAGTATAGAGTGTCACAGAGGCGGTTAGGTAGTGCAGTGGAAAGAACGGCAGGCCTGGAAGGGAGATCTGAGTTCAAATCCCATTTCAGACACTTAGTAGCCGTGCAAACTTGGTCAAGTCACTTAACCCCTATTTGCCTCCGTTCCTTATCTGTAAAATGGGAACACAGTGGAGGAGATGACAAACCACTCCAGTATCATTGCCAAGAAAATCTTATAGACAAAGTCCATGGAGTCATGTAGAATTTGACACAACTGAACAAACGAAAAACAACATAGAATGAATCAGAAGGAGGTTAGGTTCTCGGGACCTGAAAGGGTACTACTCAGATAAGAAAACAGCAGATGGAAATTAGATAGAAATTATAATGTGGAAATATTGTGAAAATGTGAAAAACTACTGACATTGTATCAGGAATTAATAGGATACATGACTTAGGGGAATTTGATTTTTTTTCTTGTAAACCAGTGGTATTAAACTCAAATAGAAATGGAGGCAGCTGCATCCATAAAGATCATTGCAGATGCATATTGACTTGTTTTAAAATGTAGCATTATCAATGTTCTGTTGTACTTTATTTATGTTGTTAAATATTTCTCAGTTATATTTTCATCGGGTTTAGGCCATGGGAATATTGCAGGCTACAGGCCGCATGTTTCACACCTCTGTTCTAGACACTGTCCAAGGTGTAGGTCATTATTGTTTTTGGTTACCAAACGCCACTTAGGGATATTTATATTCACTCATATTTCCTTTTAAATTGATGAGATATCAAAGAAGAGGCAAGTAAGCCTTATAAGCCTTATGTGAAGGAGTTTTTTGCCATTCCTCCCCAAGAACACCTGGATTTAGAGTTACAAGGGTCCCTGGAGACTACCATGTCCAACTGTCTCCTTTTATTGTGGGTCTTATATTATTAAGAAGGAAATAACTATTTCTATAGTGCTTCAGCATTGGCAAAGTACTCCTACATATGTTACCTTGTTTGAGCTGAATGGAATGATTATCCTTGCCAGCAGAACAAACTAGAACATGAATGGACTGGTTCAATCACTCCTACTAAAGGTACTAAAATTATGTTTACTGGTAAGTTACTGACATTGTCAGACAGCCAGTCAATAAACATGTATAAAGTGTCTGTTATGTGCCAGGCACTGTGCTAAGTGCTTTGTTGTCTCTGACTTTTCAGAGCAGAGCATTTATTTTTTCCTGTTTTAATTAACAGCATTTATGTGTTTTTTTGTTTTTAATTTAAATCTGCACTAAAACTATGGTATAGGCTATAGCCTTGAAATTCTGATGCTTCAACATTGGTGCTTCTCAAGAGTATTTGTTGTTTTGAGTAATTATAGTTCACCAACTTTTCATGACCTCCATTTGGGGTTTTCTTGGCAAAGATACTGAAGCGGTTTGCTGTTTCCTTCTCTAGCTCATTTTACAGACAAGGAAATGAAGTAAACAGGGTTAAGTGACTTACCCAGGTAAGTGTATGAGGCTGGATTTGATTTTGGGTCTTCCTGACTTCAGGCCCAGCGATCTATCTACTGTGCCACCTACCTGTCCCAGAAGTATTCAGTGACATACACGGTCTAGTAGGTCCTGCTGAGTTAGAAAGGCACTGATCACAAACCAGCAATGAACCAAATGACTGTCATTGAAGGACCAGCCTGCCTCACCCCATTATGCATGCTCATTAAAAGTTATTCCATTAGATGATGAATTTGGGGGCACAGCATTGCACCAAGTTATGCAGTGGTTCACAGTCTGCATCCTTGGAGAAAATAACCACACCAGAAAACTCATATATCCATGAAGTATTGCAGGGAGTATTCTAGATATACTGCCTAAATATGTTATAGTGGTTGCTCTTTAGAGGCAGATACAGTGGACAAAGCATGGGCCTGGAATCATGAAGACCGAAGTTCAAATCCAGCTTCAGAACCTACCTACCTTGAGTGTCCTGGACAAGTCACTTAACCTCTGTCTGCTTCTCCAGTTGTAAAAGGGGAATGATAATAGTACTATTACTCCCAAGGTTGTTGGGATCAACTATTTGTAAAGTACTTAGCACAAGTGTGTGGCACATAGTAGGTGTTTAATATATGCTTATTCCTTTCTTTTCCCTTCTCTAATGACCTTGCTACTAGAGTAGTTATACGTGAAGGAACGCAGCTTGAGGTTGAAGACTCAGTAGCTGATCCGTCAAATGACCATTTGTAATGTTTTAGAGACCCGGCTGCATCCTGCTTTGTGGAAACATCATTTTAGGGAGCTCCCAGGGCTTTCTTTTCCCCATCCCCAGAGGCAGAGCTGTCCCCAAAGAGATTTTCAAAAATCTCAACTTCTGAAGCATAAGATCTTGGAAACTTCTGTTGCTATCAAAGATTGTATGGCAGTCTCTGGCACTTCTAACTTGAAGGGATCTGCAGAATCATTTCACATTGAATAAAATTCCCAAGAATGTTACTACCATTTCTCTTTGCTGCTAAAGCATCAAGTGAGCGCTGTGGTGATGAAGTCACAGTCCCTACATCTTCCAGTTAGAAACCAGATTAAGTCCCTTGTATCTGACAAATCAAATCTTCATTACTACCACATAATTCCATTGTATTTCATGTTATTCAGGGTTCTGACAATGAGGACACAATGTAGATTGTCAAAAGGCTTAGAGACAATAAGGAGTAAAGCTGGGATCTGAACTCAGATCTTCCAACTGCGAATTCAGCACTTTGTCTGCCGTAGCAATATCTGGTAGACTAGCTGCCTGATTCATGGACAACATGGTTGATATAAAGGTGGAAGTCTGGTCCATTTTTATACCTGATCCTCATCAGTATGATCAAAAAGACACCCAGATGTCCATTTGGCATTGATTTGGAATAGGAACCAGTAACATAGAGTTCCTGTTCTTTGGGAAACTTAAAAATCTAACAGATGACACTGATTAAAGGAAGTTAAAGGAGACATACTGGTAACTGAAATTGAATTTGCTCATTTATTAAATAAAATGGCATGCCAGTTTATCTATGCTTATTATATATATGCTTATTAAAAAACAAGCCTGTTGGCTTAAGTATTATTATAATATGCTTAGTAAGTGTTATTCTAATATGCTGTTATTAAATAATTTCACATGCAAAGAGACAGTGCCAAGTTATACTGAATATTCAAATAACGAGAACATCCAATCCTGAGCCTTCAACTTAATCAAGATTCAACTTTATAGTGGATATTCTAATAGCAGTAGTCAGTGATAATATACCAATTACTTAATACATATGACGTGATGAGTTTAGCAGAAAGAAGTTTGGATTGAAATTTAGAAGACACAGATTCTAATCATCCATTTGTCTATAAGTCACTGCTTGCGCTTGGGAAGATCATATACCTTCCCTGGGCCTCAGTTTTTCCGTTGGTAATACCTTTGTTTGGTCTTTAAAAAAAAATCTGCGTAATCATTTCCAGAATAACTTTCCTTTGAAAATATTTCCATTATTGTGATCAGGTTCTATCCTTGTTATACTTCCAACTATCTCTACTAAGGCCAGGTGGAAAGAGACCCCTTATGTGATAACAACTTCCTCCATTCCCACTCATCCGTCATGATTCTGTGTATTCAAGCTGATGCTACTATCAGCCTTTTCATAGGCTCATAATACTTTAGGAATAATATTAAAACATGGGGTCAGGAGCAGCTAGGTTGCACAGTGGACCCTGGGCAAGTCACTTAACCCCAATTCCCTAAAAACTTTAAAAAAAAATTGGGTTGACGATCCCAAGCATCCCTTCACATTACTGTGTTCTGGTAGCAAACTCCATTTCCCAGAATCCTCATGGGGAAAGCAAAATCTGTCCCTGGAATTAAGTTACCTGGAAACTTAGATGACCTTTAAGGTCCCTTCCAGTTCTAACATTCTAGGAGTCAATGAATTACTAACCTTCCATGTGGTCCACAGCATTTCCAAGCAGAAACAAGAAACTGTGTTGTGTATTATTTAAAGATAAAATCTCTAACAGCTTGAACATAATTGTGATCTCAGTGCCTGAGGAGAGGGAAAAGAGGACTAAAATGAGGAGATACAACTGAACCCAAGACATCTCTGTTCTCCACAACCACCACCACACCTTACACCTGTTTAAGTGCACCTGACTCTTAAAAACTTATCATGGAAGGTAGCTCTCATGAACACAGACATAAAGAATATGCGTACACAGCCAAACACATAAATAAATAATGCCTGAGCTGTGTTAAGTGCCTATTGTTGGGAATGGTGAATGAATGGGAATTCATGCAGGTTGCACCTGGCTTAAGCTTTGAATTACCGGCCCCCAAGCAAGAGTTTGCAAAGACTCTTTCTCCTTTTACCCTTCTCCTCCATCCATTAGCCCATTTATCTTCAGAAGTGCCCCTATCATGTAAACTCCCTTTTCATGGTCTCCTATATACCATGGGGACTATGAGGGCATTAGTTATATCTACGGTGCTTTGACAGGGTGCATTATGGAGAAATTCATTACCTCTCATCTAGTAAGTCAGGAAAAATTTCACAGCAGTGAAAATCTAGGAGTCTCTTAAAGGAAAGGAAAGACAAGAGCTTGGCAACCTGGAGAAATGCTGGAATTCTAGGCATAGAATGTCGCGTAGGAAGAGAGGAGTGAGGAGTTCTGTAGTAATAATCAGACAAGGGGCAGATAGAGCACACTTTCCTGAAAAAAGTAGTAAGGATGGCATGAAAGATCAAACAACAAGGATTTGTTAGGCCTCTACTATGTGCTCCACATTAGGCTAGGCACCAAGGCTACAAACACAAAAAGCAAAGTCTCTGCTCTGTAGGGGCTTACTATGGAGGAAACAATGTGGTAGGTATATAAATATAAAATACATTTAAAAAGCTACAAATAAGAAGAAAGAGGAATTCCTAGGAGTTGGGAGGGATCCAGAAAGTCCTCATGTATAGGTAATTCTTAAACCAAGCTTTTAAGAAATCTGAGGACACAGTGCATTTAGGCATGGGGGGACAGCCTGTGCAAAGATGGGATGGGATGGTATGAATGAGGAACAGTTTGGCCACACTGTAGGATGTGTGAAGAGTAGGGATGTGTAATAAGCCTGTGTTGACATATCCTTTGGAAATAACGCTTCAGTGGCTATGTCAAGGATGGATTGGGAGGGGAAGAGATTTGAGGCACAGACCAGTTGAAAAGCTATTGAAAGAGTCCAGATAAATGCTAAGAGAACACTAAGGAGGATGGAGACTTGGAAGCAAAGGTTGAAAGTCTTGGTTTCATGCAACAATAAGAAGCCATCAGACAATATAGACATGGAACAATAAGAATAAGAAAAGGAGAGGTGTAATAAGATGATATGGGTAGAGGGGGGAAGCCATAATATTAAAGATTAAATAAGTGGATGTGAAGGGATACGTAAACTTTTAAAATTGGCTTCATCATAGTACAGTGGGATAAATGCTGAATTTGGAGCTCAGGGTTCCATATACTTTATTAGCCTTGAGTTCTTTGCCTGAGTCTTAGTTTTCTTATCTATAAAATGGGTATAATGGAAGCAGTATATAAATGGAAAGTGATTCATTTTTTTCCACCCTCTTTTTAAATCTAGCAATGAAAGTAATATGTGACAGGAACAGAAGCAGACTTCATCAGTTATAGTACATGCCATCTCTTGGGGTTGTCACGAGGGTCAAATAAGATAACATGTAAAGCACTTTGTAAACCATGATGTGCTCTAAAAAATGCCATGTGTTACTATTAGAGTCAATAAGAATAACAATCAGTGTTACACGAATTTGCCACTTTTATTGGGGAAAAAAACAAATTTGCATAAAAAAGACTCAGTATGTAATTACTGATATTCACCAGGTTTCAACAGCTTTATTCTCTGGATATTTTTCATAATGGATGCTATTAGATATGGTTTCTAAGCTAATGTAAGTATAAGCCAACCTAATCTTTCTGAAACAAAAATGAAATGTCAGTGATTTTGCCAAGCTATGAGCTACTCCACCAAGACGATTTTTACCACACCAGACACTGGCCAAGCACGTCATCAGCTTAGCAGTACTAGACAGCACTAGCTACATAAGTACAAAGAATGAAAAATGTTTTCTCAAGTTATAGGGAGCCAGATTCATAACCATCCGTCACTCGCTTGGGCAAGTTGCTGATAAACTCCACAGAAAAATAACAAACAGTGTGTCCCTGCATCTTGGCTGTTGAAAATGAGATTCTTTCTCTGATTGATGTTAGCGGAGAGGCTTGTAAAAATGCATTTCCAGCTGATTAGTTCAGAAGGTGTCAATCTCATGCAGTTTTATGACCTGCAGACTCCACACCAGATGTACATTTGCTTTTTATAAACTAACAAAGATGAATGACTAAATTTGAGCATTCCTTTTTGGCAACTGTACCATATATTCCCTGAGGGAGTACTCTGTGGGGGGAGGGGGGAAAAAAAAGGAGATGTTTAACCCTTGAGGCACCAAATGTTGATTTTTTTTTGAAAGTCTTAGAGAGGTGAAATAGATCAAATTTGGAATTCCTTTCCTCAGTGAATTTTTTTCATCATGGAGGGATAAAAGCTTAGAGATGTTTCAGATATTGCTTTTACACTCAAAAGCTTAATATAGTAAATAAACATTAATTCCACTTCTCATGGTGAAAGAATTCTTTTTTAAAAAATAAATTTTATCTCTTGATTTTACATTGTGTACATTTCTTCCAATTGCCCCCTCCCAGCGCTATCACATATCAAAAAGAATATTTTTAAAGACAAAAAAATAAACAAAATCAAAAAAGTATGAAAATATATTCAATGTTTCACACCCTTGGTCCTCTCATTTCTTCAAAGGAGTCAAGGGGGGTGTCCTCTCAAATCCTTTCTTTGGGGTCATTCCTGTTCTTGTAATTCAGCAATATTCATTTAGTAATGTTTTATGATGGCTGTTCTTTCCATGTACATTGTTGTCATTGTATATATTTTCTTCGTTATGCCTATTACATTCTACATCAGTTCATGTCAACCCTTCCATGTTTCTCTGTATTCATCATATTCATTGTTTCTTATACAACAGGAAAATTCTAATATGTTCATGTACCCCAATTTATTTAATTCTCCAATCAATCTCCATGGTTTCCAGTTCTTTACTACCACAAAAAGTGCTGGGGACTTTCTTCTTATAATGGCTTCCTTAGGGTATATGTCTAGTAATGGAATCAATGGGTCAAAAGGAATGGACATTTTTTACTCTATTTGCACAGTTCCAAAATAGAGGAAAGAATTCATAAAAGAAATGTACTATACATTTTAAAGATTCTTTTTACAATCTCTTAACACATAAGCACGATTTGCCACATGAAAATATTTTCCCATTCCCCGCTTTTTAAAGCTAGGAATCACATTGTGTGAATGGGACAAAAGTTGTCTTTGTCACTTATCAGTATGTCTTTGAATCACTTTGTGCTTTTAGCTCTTTGAAGAGTAGCACAATATAAATACAAAGCATTAGCCTTATTATTACAATATCCTCTGATGAAAAAAACCCAACATCACTGCATTATCTCCTCCTATAGCATTACAACAAATATTATGTTTCTACGCATTCAAACTTTTTCTATCTCTGTAATCCACTGGGGAAATGATTAAGCGAGGTGGAAAAAAAATGCAGTAAGATAGGTTATTTAAAAACTGATCTCAAAGTTCAAAATAAGCTTTTACCTGTTGTTATTTGGGGATATATGTGTGTGTATATTGAGTCCTTTGAGAACACAATTGTTATTGTTTCAAAAAGGGATAGACCTAATATAACACATAGTACATCTAGAAACACATTCCACTTAAATACCCAAAGGTGCATATAAGATGCATGTGCTTACAAGTTAGTTCCCATTGACCAGAGCAAGTTGAAACTTAAAATCTGTTTATCGATTATCTGAACTGACACATTTTCATGCATATGAGTCTTTTCAGAAATTGAGGTGACAAGCAGCCACTTATTTGTCATATCAATGATATGAAAAAATCTCAGGATCATAAAGTCTTTCTTAAGTATTAAAACATACTTGAAGTAACATACTTGAAATGAATTAAGGAAAATAGCAAAGAAATGTAAGTCAGTGTCTTCATAGAGTCAGCGTGATCCGGTGCAGCGGAGCACAGACTGTCATCTCCTAATTTACTCAATCTATTATATTAACCTACTTTGTGAATTTGGGCAGTTTCACTCCATTTACACTATTTTCTCTTTTGCCTCAGTTTTTCCCATGGCCTAAAACAAAGGAAGGGTCAGAATATTTTTTTAAATAAAACAACTTTATTTTAAAACATGCTATGTTAATTAAAATGCATTTTACTGTATTAATTCAAGATGCATTCCCCCCTAGAAAGATAAAAGCTAAGAAAACATTTAAGCCTTATTCAAAAGTTTTCAGTATTTTTAATACAGATATTATGACTACTCTAAATTCTTCCATACTGTTAACAGTCATTTGTTCAAATAAAGGAATATTCCCTCTTTTTTCATAATTTGGAATGAAAAAAAGATTAGTTTTAAACTTAAGTCTGCCTTCTTTCCCTCAAAAATGCCTCTCTAAAGAGATAAGTTTTAAAAATGCATTTATATATCATAAAATTTATATAGACTGTTCTTTTTTTCCCCAAACTAATTATTTCATTAGTGTAAGAAGTTCCAGGTGAAGAACCTCCTTCTTCCAGTATGGACTGGTAACTATTCTGCAATTTACAATGTCTGAGTGTAGGCCATAACATTGCAAGGTTAGGAGACTGGCCCAAAGTCTCCCACTTATATGTCTCAGTGGTGGGACATGAACTCGGGTCTTCTACCTGTCCGTGGTCAGTTCTCCAACTACAACATCACATTGTCACTCCTTACTCATCCTCTTCTTCCTCTCTCCCAGCCCACCAGCTGTGTATTTGTCAGTGATTTACTGGAAAAAGTGATTCACTCATTGGTTTAAATTTCTATCTGCAGATGGATTAATTGACTGTATGGACCCTGACTGCTGCTTACAAAGTTCCTGCCAGAATCAGCCCTATTGTCGTGGACTTCCCGATCCGCAAGATATCATTAGCCAAAGCCTACAGTCACCATCTCAGCAAGCTGCTAAGTCTTTTTATGATCGAATTAGTTTTCTTACAGGGCCGGATAGTACTCATGTTATACCTGGGGAAAGTCCTTTCAATAAAAGGTTAATTAAAGTTTTGTCTTTAAGATATAAAATGCTGTTCCTGTTTGTGTCTGTAGTGGCTGATCTGCATGGCATGGGAAATGCTGATGACTGCATTCTTGATGAATGTGATATTTCCCCTAATCCCCAAGTTTCCTTTCTTTCAATTCTAACCATCTCCAGCATTTATGACTTAGCACACACACTTTGCCAAGTTCTGTACCTGGGACCTAACAGGACATTCCATTAAGGAGTCAATAAATCTTCATTTAACTAGTTGATTCAGGTTAGCACAGTTGGAAGTGTATCAGAAGAAGCCATGAAAAGAGCTCAAAAGGAAAGAAAGAAAGAAATGCATCTTTTTTTTTAAACCGAGCTCACTAGATAATATAAATTATGAATTAATGTAATGGAACTGCTAACTGCATGGTGGTATGATTACATAAGCTATTTGACTGGTGTTTTACAGAGCAGTAATGACCTGAAAATAAACCCATAAGTGAAAGCAGGTGTCTTGTGTCTTACTGAGCAAAGGAAGATGATTTACACTGAACTCCTGGGTCTGCAGAAATTTAACAGCATTAGTGCAGTTAGGCACAGCAGTTGATTAAAAGTTGTTACACAAATGTTCCTTATTGCCCCTTTAAATCTTGCACTCCTTGGTCCCCGCAGATTTCCAGATTGCCTCAGAATTAATTGGAAAGTATACTTTTCTTCATGGAAGTGCCAGACATATGACTTACAGAAGAAAAGCATAGGGTTTCTAATTTTTAAGAATTCATCACTAAATTATTGGTCTTGATATCCCTCCAAAAAAACAGACTGCAACAAATTAAAACACAGGATAAACAGGAAGGTACTTAGAGAGTGTAAATAAATTACACGGAGTTAAAAGAGGGCATTGGCTTGGGAGTGTTTCAGCTCTGATTTTGTGAATAGCAATTGATTGCATGTGGGAGTGTTTTTCTGTCCTTAAGTTACAGTACCTATAAATCACAGTAATGTTGGCCTGAGAAAACAAATGCTCGTTCTAATTCTTTTAATTTTTCCCACAGCCTTGCATCTGTCATTAGAGGCCAAGTACTAACTGCAGATGGGACGCCCCTTATTGGAGTTAATGTTTCATTTTTTCATTACCCGGAGTATGGATACACTATTACTCGCCAGGATGGAATGTAAGTTGGTGCTACCACATATCTAGGTTTACATTACTTGCTTATTTAGAAGAAAGGCTTGTGACAATTGGAATGATTTTCATTATTAGTGCTTTAAAGTAGAAATGAGTTTTTGAGACTTTAGAGAACTGTGTAAGAAAACACGTTGAAAAGATTTACTATTACTTTTTGATGTTGATTACTTCTTTTTTTTTTTCTTTAGAGCTGCTTAACGCAAGGAAGAAATAGGATATAATGTGTGATGGTAGAATTCTGGGTCAGGAAAGTTCATTCAGTTTATTTTGTTTCTTTTTTAGGTTTGACTTGGTGGCAAATGGTGGTGCATCTCTCACTTTGGTATTTGAACGGTCACCGTTCCTCACTCAGTATCACACTGTGTGGATTCCCTGGAATGTCTTTTATGTGATGGATACCCTGGTCATGAAGAAGGAAGAGAATGACATTCCCAGCTGTGATCTGAGTGGATTTGTGAGGCCAAATCCTATCATTGTGTCATCACCTTTATCCACCTTTTTCAGATCTTCTCCTGAAGACAGTCCTATTATTCCTGAGACACAGGCAAGACATAACTTAAAAATAAACTATCTTCTAACAATGCACCTTTCAAAAAGACTTAAAAGAATTTGCAGATTTCTAGCAAAGTCATAAAAATGGTTTAAGAATTTGATATTAAAAATGACGAGTTAATAATTCAAAGGGCTATTTAGGGTTTGGTTTGGTTTTTAACATTATGGCACTCTGTATAATGATACTCCTAAAGAGAAAGGCTTTTTGCTCTATTTATGTAAGCACATACTGTTTAATTACCAACCGTTTCACAATTACTATAAGGGGGGAAGTTGTCTTGACCAAGATTGTTCTTGAAACAAAAACTTCATCCTTTGTTCTTAAAAAAATCTAATGCCTGATGTTTCTTCTTAACTGGAAATAATTAATCATTCATACTCTCTATAGCAAGTAATGATGGTATTTTTAAGAATAGAGTATGTTATTTGTTTTTTAATTAGGCCTTATGCTGCTTGGAAGATGCATTTATTATTTTTCCCTTCCATATGTTTTCCATTAAAAAAAATACTTTTAGTTCTTGAGGGCATGGAACTGAACACAATAAAAATTGGCTTTATTCATAAATGGTAAATATAAGGAATTTGTGGTTTCCACAGTAAAACACAATTCTGAAGCCCTTTTACAAACATGTATCTGCTTAAGCCAGGATAACCTAAGCGTTGGCCTACATCACAGAGAAAGGTAGCTAAGGAAACATAGATCAGAAGAGACAATATTGAATAATCAGGCCTATTTTAGTCTTCTTAATTCAATAAACTTTCCCCATTCTACAACAGATATGAATCCCTGTTGGTCCTAGAATAAATCCAATCTACAAGAAAGGTCAGATAACGTCTCTTCCATAGAAGAAGAAAATTCCTGAAAGCCAGGCCATCAGTTAATTTGATTCAGCAATTTGAGAAGCATTTTTAAGTACCTACTACGTGCCAAGCAATATGCTATGTGCAGAGGACAAAAAAAAAGTTACATCTGTACTTAAACAGCTTTCATTCTAAAGAGGAAAAATAGCATGTACAGAGAGATTCTAGAGTGGTTTGCCATTTCCTTCTCCATAACATTGTGCAGATGAGGAAACTGAGGCAGACAGAGTTAAGTGGCTCACCCAAGATCATACAGCTGGTAAGTGCTGAGGCTGGATTTGGACTTAGGTCTTCTTGACTCCAGGCCGAGCCCTACCCAGATTCAAATCCAACTGCAATGGTTACTCCCTGTGTAGGTTCAGTTTCCTTATGTTTAAAATGAAATGGTTTTACTAGATCTGTGAATTTTCTCTGGTCCTTCATTTCCCAGTGGGTTGAAAATGATGATACTTAAGATCGTCCACATCCCAAACTTTGGAATTCTTTAGATTAAAGGAAGGAAACAACGTATTAATTGCCTACAGTGTGCCAGGCACTGTGCTTCTTTGTTGTTACTGTTTAGTTGTGTCCAACTCTTCGTGACCCCATTTGGGGTTTTCCTGGTAAAGATACTGGAGTGGTTTGCCATTTCCTTCTCCAGCTCACTTTACAGATGAAGCAAATAGAGTAAAATAACTTGCCCAGAGTCACACAGCTAGTAAGTGTCTGAGGCCAGATCAGAATTCAGGTCTCCCTGACTCCAAGCCCAGAGCTCTATCCACTGCACCTAAGAGCTTTACAGATATTTCATTTGATCTTCACAATAACCCTGGGTTATAGATAAGTGACATCATTATTGCCATTTTACACTAATAAGTGTGTGCGAACAGATTTGAACTCAAGACCAGGGCAACCCTGGTTGCCTCTAAAGGTATGTGGGGAGCAAAGGGAACCAGAAAACAGACCTCAAAAGAAAAAGTCAGATTCTGAAAAGGGGGCAAAATCTAAGATGCAAATGGAGAAATGTGAAGAAAGGCAATCACGTAGAAATGATTGTAGAAAGAAGTCTGAACGACAACCATAAACTAATTTGAATCCTAAAGTACATATAAGTTCTCTCCTAAAGTGGTTTTACCATTTTGATTTCCAGAGTGTTTCTTTCATTTTGAGGTTCAGACATAAGGATTTCCCTGAGATATTTCGATCATGTGGTAGAACACTGAGATCTCAGCATGTGTCAAGCAGTTCTCAGCCTTTTTGGTTTTAGGACCTATTTAGTCTCAAAAATTATTGAAGATCCCAAAGAGTTTTTGTTCATGTGGGTTATGCCTACCAATATTTTACTATTAGAGATTAAAACTGAAAACCTTCTGAAATATGTATTTATATTTTATTTTAAATTATTGTGTATTAAAGTGATAAAAATGATTAAAATTAATATATTGAATTTTAATATTTAAGCACTGTTTAGAAATAATGATCTCATTGTTAGTATATTTTTTTATGAGAAATACCTATATTTTCACAAAAAAAGATGAAAGTTATATATTTTTGCTGATCTATTTACTATCTATCTGCCTTTATAGAAGACAGCTGGGTTTTTATAATGCTTCTGCATTAAGTCTTTATTTTGCTTGAAGTATATGAATATGTGGCTTCACACATATATGTAGTTGGAAAAGGGAAGAGTATTTTTATAAGTAAAAGAGATCTTGGTATTATTATGAAAATAGTTTTGACCTCACTGCCCCTTCAGGGTCTACAGACTACACTTTGAGGACTGCTGCTAAAAAGTACAGTCAATCATCATATTAACTCTCTTCAGGTCTCCTGAAGACTTTAATGTCGTTCTGAGAAGCATTACGGACTTGAACAATCTATTGCGTTCTCTTAATGAATCATTAAGCTCTCTAATTCATTCATACATATTATGGTTGGTTAGAAAAATGTTAGATGAGAGTCAACCACCTTTGACGCTTAATAGCTGCGTGGCCTCCTCATGTCGAGCTCTCTGAGCCTCAGTTTTCTTTTCCAGCCTTAACTTCTTCAGAATCATACCCTCACCAGTGGAAAATGGAAAACAGAGTCTATTGTGTCGACCTTTTAGGCCTTCCTTAAGGAAGGTACTAAACTACTAAAGAATTCTGCTGGTTATGGGGCCTGTACACAGACTACAATTCCCCATCAGGAACAAGGAGTTATTCATAAATGATCAAAACAGCATGGGAAAAGACATCTGGGGTACATATATTGAGCTCACTATGAGTCAGTCATGTGATATGGAAGCTAAGAAAGCTAATGCAGTTTTAGGCTATACGGAAATGAGATGCCATACTGAACTACAGAGATGAAAGTCTCACGGGACCCAGCCTTGTCCAAACAGCACAGAAAGTACTGGGTTCAGTTCTGGATGCCACATTTCCAGAGCAACACCTGATAAACTGAAGAGGATTCAACAGAGCACAACTAAGATGGCAAAGACCTTAAGTCAGTGATGTGAGAATAGACTGAAGAAATTGGGGATGTTTAACCTGGAAAAGAGAAGACTGGGGCCAACAGTACTAAGAGCTGTCTTTTAAGTATTTAAAGGGATATCGCATAGAAGAGGTATCAGACTCATCCTACTTTGTCCCATAACAAAGTATGAGAACAAATGGGTAGAAATTGCAAAGAGGGAGATTTAACTTATAGGGGGATAGCTAGGTGGTGCAGTGAGTAAAATGCAGGGCTTGGAACCAGGAAGACTCATCTTTCTGAGTTCAAATCTGGCGTCAGATACTTCCTCGCTATGTGACCCTGGGCAAATCACTTCACTTTGTTTGCCTCAGTTTCCTCATCTGTAAAATGAGCTGGAGAAGGAAATGGCAAACCACTCCAGCATCTTTCCCAAAGAAAGCCCAAATGGGATCAAAAATAGTCAGACATGACTGTCCAACAAAGGTGATTAGTTTCCTAATGGGCCTGCACCAGGAGCCAGCAAGTTCCCTCTTGCCAGAAGTTTTCATTCTAAAGGTTAGATTAAAAATAACTCAAGCGCTTTTTTTTTTCAGATATGGTTAGACTACATGAACTGCAAACTCCCTCCCAATTATGAAAATGTTGTGATTCTAGAATAATCTAACAATTTTTCATCAGGTAGCTAATGAAGGCCAAATCATAGGTTTGTTTTACAAAATAGTCCAATCAACTTGGTTCTCTTCTTTAACTACTAGACCTTTGTATCTGTGATCTCAGCCAATCAGATCATATATCTTTTGGTACTTTCCAGAAGTACCTTTGAATCAAGCAACCAAGACTCTTTTTTAAAAAAGAATATAAATTTTAATGTATGTATTTTCTTTTTATATCACCTATTTCCAGTGGTGTGCTTTTGTACATGTTTTACAACCAGCTGTACCCCCAAAAATGTATTCATGGCAAAACTTTGAAGTTTAATACGCATTATTAACATTTTCTCCATCACTTTCTTAAGTCTAGATAATCAACAAAACAGTAAATCAGGCCTCGATTTATAGAGTTCGCCAGTTTACAATTAACTGTTGCAAACCAGTACAGATTGGCCTCAGCACACCGTTACTGTTTGCCCGATATATCCCTCCCCTTCTCCATCATTCCTTGTAACAGACTTTTTAAAAGAGGGAAAAATGATTCAACAAAGCTAACCAACATGCATCAGCAAAGGCTAGTATTGTATGCATCATTCCACACCTGGAGTCTCCCACCTCTAAAGAAATTGGGGTGGTCTCTTCTCATGTCATTTCTTTCGGATCAAATTTATTAATATTAATTTTACAGCATTTAATTTTGACTTTTTTTACTGTTCTTTCCATTTACACTGTTAGTGCCCATTACGCATGTTTTTTCTAGTGTTACTTTACTTCATATCAGTTCATATGTTTTCCCAAGAATCTCTATAATCACTATATCTATCACTTTTTACAGCACAGTAATTTCCCTTTTATCCATGTACCACATTTGGTCAGCTATTCCCTAGCTGATGGGCATCCACCCTGTTTCCAGTTCTTAGCAGCTGTCAAAGTGATCGTCCTGAAGTACAGATCTGACTGTTGCATGTTCCTATTCAGTAAATGCCAGCACCTCCTTATTGCCCCTAGGATGAAAGAGAAAATCCTCTGGCTATTAAAGTCCTTCACACCCTGCCTCCTTCCTATGCATTCCTAGTCTTTTTAACACTGTACATCCCTTTGCATTCTCAACAATCCAGTAACAGTGGCCTTTTTGCTATTCTTCTCACACAACACTCCGTCTCCCAAGCAGGGCATTTTCACTGGCTGTCCCATATGCCTGGAATGCTCTATCTTCTAGTTTCTGTGACCTGCTTCTCACCTCAAAATTCTACCTTCTGCAAGTGACCTTCCTTGGTTTCATCTCTGCCCCACTCCAGCCCTAAATGCTATTAGCACCTTCCATCTGAGATTACTTCTCGTTTGCACTGTAGCTTGTACATACACAGTTGTAACACATTGTTTCCTCTATTAAGATTGTGAGCAGGGACTGTGCTTTTTGCTTTGACCACAAAAAAAGTGCTGCTTGCTATAAATATTTGAGTATGGAAGGGAATTTTTTCTTGGTGAGGGAGTTGGGGTTCAGTCACTTGCCCAGGGTCACTTGCCCAGGTGTTGTGTCTGAAGCCAGATTTGAACTCTGTTCCTCCTGACTCCAGGGCCAGTGCTCTATCCACTGTACCACTTAGCTGCCCCTGGAGGGGAATTTTTCAAAACTCATTGGCCTTCTCAGAGTATATACTAACTAGCAGCAGAATCTCTGGATCAAGGGCCTTCTGGTCAGTTTCTTAGCATTATTCCAAGTCGCTTTCCAGAATGATCGAACCACTTCACTGCCCCATCAACAGTACAGCAGAGGACCTGTCTGTCACGGCCCCTCCAACATTGCCTATTCCCATTTTTGTTATCTTTGCCAGTTTGTCGAGTGTGAGGTGAAACCTCAGAGTTAGGGGATTCACTGTTGGTTCTACCAGCATCAGATGTGACTCTGAAGTAACAGACAGGTAAAGGGCAGCAGGTAACAGAGGGCTGAAAAGTCTGTGTAATTTATATTACTAGAATAACAAATCAATGAATGACTTTTCTTGATATGCTTTTGTAATACTTTAGATTACACATATTGTCACAGAATGAATTGTTCATATTAATTACCAAATAAATATGACCAATACTGAACAGTAGAAACAGCTTTGATTCTGCAGTCAGAAAACCTGGGTCCAATCCTGTTTCCTATACTAGCAATAGATATGACCTTGGGCAAGTCATTCAACCTGCCTCACCTAAGTTTCCTCCAATGTAAATGAAGGAGTTGAAATACAGGGCCTGCATTGTCATTTCCAATTCTAAATTTATGATCCTAAGACCACTGAAATCTCTGCTTCATGTCTGGTTTATTTACTCTCTAATGCCTTGTTTTGCAACTGGGGGATTTTTGTTTTCCACTGCAGCAAATGCATCAAGTGTAACTGATATTTTTTAATCTGTTTTATTTGTAACTTAGGTACTTCATGAAGATACTCTGATTCCAGGAACAGACCTGAAACTCTCCTATTTGAGCTCCCGAGCGGCAGGGTACAAGTCAGTCTTGAAGATCACCATGACTCAGTCTGTTATACCATTCAATCTAATGAAAGTTCATCTGATGGTGGCAGTAGTAGGAAGACTCTTTCAAAAATGGTTCCCAGCTTCACCGAATCTTGCATACACATTCATATGGGACAAGACCGATGCGTATAATCAGAAAGTCTATGGTTTGTCTGAAGCTGTTGGTGAGTTCCATAGATGTTGCAGGTTGTTTATTTTTTACTACCTTCATTTTAACTTTTACTTCAAATTCATAATGATTACAGAACCAACAATAGCTCATGGAAATTCAGTAGCCATCAATCAGAAAGGGAGAAATGCTGGAGAAAGGTATGTCCTACCTGGTGCATAGCATTCTGTAGAGAAATGATAAGTGTACGATATGAGAGAAAGAAGATGCCTCTTTCTTTTTTGGAGTAAAGATTGTGTCCCAGAAGAGCTTGGGTGAAATGTCATGTCTTTCCCCCCTTATTTATCTGTATTTCTTCCCTCCATTGTCCTTTCTTCTCTATTTTTCCCTGCCTTACTTCATGTATTATTTCTTTGGGTTTTTTTCTGTATTTTCTCCTTCCTTTTTTTCTCCCCTGCATTTCTTCCATTTGGATCAATCACCTTGTCAGAGTGACATTTAATAGTAGAAGATATCTCAGCTAGGTCTAAATCCCAAATCAGCTCAATCACTTAACCCAAACTGAATGAACAGTCACTTTACTCAAGCAGCAAATCAATTAAATAGAAAAAGAAAAAAAAATCAAGTCAAACGAGTTGTTGAAGTGAATTGACTGGATGATACGGTCAGAGTAGTTGAACTTGGTATGTACATTGGCATAGCGTCAGGCCCAGAGCATCAGAAAACAAGCTCAGAGTGGGAAGTATTTAGGGCATGGGGAATTTGTGTTCTGTAACTTATTTCAGGCTGAAATGTCAGTAATATTTAAGATGAAAACATCTTTCTAGGACCCGAGTTATCCAGTTCATGTAACCACATAATTGGGGTTTCTTTCTTTCATTTTGAGTACACTATAAAGCTCTGATGTTTCCTCTTAGTATGGGCTAGCACAGTGTCTTACATATCACAGGAATTTAATAATTGTCTGTTGGAATGATTTGAATCCTGCAATGAAACCTTCATTTTTACTGTCAAGCTTGCCAATTTATTACTCAATTACTTACATTCAATTCCAATATTAACATATGAAGACAGTAATCCCATTTGTTTCCAGTAGTCTTATCACTTAACAATATTAGAAATGGAATAGCAAGAAGAATTTGGTTATCATTTTTGATTTTTAGTTATAATCATACAGTGAATTCTGAATGATCAATTCCCAGACCTCTACTTCACTTTGTATTTTCTGGATACAACCTTTGGTGTCAGAATATTGCAGGAAAATTTTTGGGGTGCTCTTTTAAGTCATTGAAAAATCTCAAGGGACTATGGTTTTTTTTTATTTTAATTGAAAATGTTTACATTTTCTGAATTATCAAGACAAATTTGTTTTCACAAGATAAATGGAAGAAGTATGGTAGCTCCAGAATACATGAAAAATTAGCAAAATAATAATAATAAGTGCATTTCTACCTGTAGTTGGGAAGATTAAATGTGATTTGTTGTTATTCCAGTGTCTGTTGGATATGAATATGAATCTTGTTTGGACCTAACTCTGTGGGAAAAGAGAACCGCCATTTTGCAAGGCTATGAATTGGATGCATCCAATATGGGTGGTTGGACACTAGATAAACATCATGTACTGGATGTTCAAAATGGTAAGATGTTTCCTATCACTAGTAAAAAAGGGGGAAAAATTTAAGACTATTTTAAAACAGATTTCAAATTACTTTATCATACAAATGAAGGGAGAAAGTAGGTCATGTTTGTGGTTTTTTTGGTTTTGTTTTTCTCCTTGATTCCTCTCCAGGATTATTTAAAGATTTATTTGCAAATCTCAGTGTAATGGTATTTGTTTCATTCCTTAAGGATCTACAATGTATATGCATACGGAATCCTTTCAAAGTTAAAAATTAATCTCCAGATGACCAGCCCTGTAGTAATGAGCCTCTCTAAACCTAGCTAATCTGCTGTTCGTTGGTTCAGAGACTCAAAATCCATCAGTATACACAAACCAAAAGCCATTCTACATTGGTAGGACATTTCAGACTTAGCATTCATCTGTCATAGCCTTTTGAAAACTAAAGGTCATCACCCTGAGACATCACCTAGGACGGGTTGGGGTTAAATAATCTCTAAGGGCCCTTGTAACCCTAAATTATATGATTTTATGATAGACTAAACTCGGATATTAATCTTAAATTACAAGAAGTGATAGATTAATGTGATACTTTTATATAGCTTTACTGACACTCGGTGTTCAGTAAAAGATCAAGCAGAGATGCTTCACATGAATTCAGACATCAAGTCAAATGTGAGAACTAGACCATCACAAAAAATATTTGCAAACTTGACAGAAAAATTATTTAAAAAGATGAGTCAACTTTAATTCACATGGTGAATTGTGACTTTAAATTATATCCAAGAGTTGAGCCTGACAAGTAGTGACTTTTCAAAGTGATGTGTGTCTAACTGAATAAACAAAATGATTTCTAGCCATAACAAGTGGATGAGCTATGGAAATTTGAGGAGCAGAAATAGGCAAAAATGTAGACTGCAGCAGGTGCTTAGGTGAGCACCCTGAAACATGGAAATAAATATTCCAACACTTATCCTTCCATTCTGTCATAACAGAGGACTGTTCAGAAGGGCCAGTATTTCAAAGTAATAGTTGAATAAATCAGGTGCAGTGAGCAGTGTGCTGACATGTCAGAATTCTTCTGAAAAACATTATAGAAATAAGGTCTTTTTGCAAAATTGGAACTCCATGATTGCTGAAAATTATGTAGCCTAAAGAAGAAAGATTAATGGATTCTGTTTTGTGTCCTGGTAAACTATATGTTATTATTTTGCAGCCATACTTAGATTTTCTTTCTTCAAGTCTATTTCATCCTTCTTAATTTTTTTAAGGCAGTTGGGGTTAAGTATTTACCCAAGGTCACACAGCTAGTAAGTGTCAAGTGTTTGGTCTGAGGCCAGATTTGAACTCAGATCCTCCTGACTCCAGTGCCGGTGCTCTATCCATGTGCCACCTATCCTTCTTAATTTCTTAATGTAAATAAGAGCAGTTAAAAATAACTCCTATTGGTGTAATGTGATTTTTTTGCCTGATTTCTTACGGTTTGGTAGTATTTGCAAATCAGCAAAGAAACATAACCATTGGCTAAAGAGCTGCTTTGAAATTCAGTCTAGTCAATAAAACACACATAACCGGAAAGCATAAAGCAGGTTAGTCAAATTGTAACAAGCTAAGATTTGGGCACATGCACCCAGCAATGATAACAGACCATCAGTAGGGTGCACTGTGACTAAGTCGCAGATCCTTAGCAGAATCCGTAGGCCAAATCCAGCCAGCGCCCTGGTTTCTACGGCCTACTCATAGTGAGCCAAATTTGGCCCTTTGGGAACGATTCACTGACCTCTGATTTATAACAGTTAAAGAATCTCAACTTTTAAAAAAGTTTCCAAGTCTGATGTATGTACAATTCTGTGTTAAGATTTTTCTTTTTTTTTTTGAAAACTATAAACAGAATGCTCATTGCATTTTGTTTTCATAGATATTTAACCTACCCAAGCCTCAGTTCTCTCATCTACAAAATGGTAATAATGTTTTTTGCTACCCTTCTCTGGGTTATTTTCAGGAAAATACTTTACAAATCTAATAAATATGTGCTGGTAGTAATTACTACTAATAATAACAACAAAAGCTTTAAACTGAATTCTGTTTTAAGGTATGAAAGTAAAGAGCAGGCTGAGCTTCCATAGCACTTTTCCCCATAACATTCATCCTGTATACATGTTGAAAAGTTAGATATACATATAGACTTGTCAAATATAAAATTTTAAGCAAAAAAAATAAAATCCTTTTAAGGTATAGCGATGTTCAGATAAGCATTGACTTTTTAATTTCTTTTTATTTTTAGTTTTCAACATTTACTTCCACAAGACTGAGTTCCAAATTTTCTCCCCATCTCCCCCTCCCCAAGATGGCATGCATTCTGAATCCCTTTCCCCTATTCTGCCCTCTCTTCTTTCTCTCCCCCCTTCTCTTCTCCCCTTTCCCTTCTATCTTCCTGTAGGGCAGGATAGAGTTCTTTACCCCATTTCCTGTATTTCTTATTTCCCAGTAGCATGTGAAAACATTTTTTTTTAAACATATGTTTTTAAAACTTTAGGTTTCAAATTTTATCCCTTCCTCCCTCCCCACCCACCCTCATTGAAAAGGCAAGCAACTCAGTATAGGTTATACATGTGCAGTTATGCAAAACACTTCCACAGTAGACATGTTGTGAAAAACTAACTCTACTTCCCTTCATCCTATCCTGCCCTCCCACTTATTCTATTCTTTCTTTTGACCTTGTCCCTCCTCAGAAGTATTTGCTTCTGATTACCCCCTTTCCCAATCTGCCCTCCTCTCTATCCTGCTCTCTTATCCCCTTCTCCCCCTATTTTCCTGTAGGGTAAGACAGATTTCCATACCCAATTCAATGTGTATGTTATTCCCTCCTTAAGCCAAATCCTATGAGAATAAGATTCACTCATTCCCTCTCACCCTCCCCCATTTCCCCTCCACTGCAAGACACTTTTCTTTTCTTTTCTTTTTTTTGTGAGATAATTTACCCATTCTACCTCTCCCTTTCTTCTCTGAGTATAATCCTCTTTCATCCCTTAATTTTATTCTCCAGATATGACCCCTTAATCTTCAACTCACCCTGTGCCCTCTCTCTATCTATACATACATATAATTTTTTTCCTCCAACTACCCTAATACTGACAAAGGTCTCATGAGTTAAAAATGTCATCTGTCCATGAAGAAATTTGCTTCACTCTGTCTTTTTGTGGGTTCTGCTGCTTCAGAATTTGTTTAGAGCTATTTTTATAGTATTTTGAGGGATTTGGGGGAGAGCTCAAACAAGCACTGCTTTTACTCTGCCATCTTGGCAGAGTAACAGCCTGAGAAGTGTCAGAGACTAAGGTTCAAATTCCATCTTTCATCCTTCCTCCCTGTGTAAGCAAACCCCTTAGCATCTGTAGGCCTCAGTTTCCTCATATCTAAAATAAGGGAACTGCACTAGATGGTATGAGGTCTCTTCCAGATCTATACTTATGATGTCACATACGTTTTTGGCTCCATTTTTTTTTTATACAATGGGCAGCGAGGCGGTGTAGTGGATATAGAACACTGGGCTCTATTATTTTTAAAAAAAAAGTCATGAAGACCTCAGTTCACAAATATAGCCTCCAGAACTTCCTAGCTGTATATCAAGTCACTTAACTTTCATTTGCCTCAATTTCCTCATCTGTAAAATGGACATAATAATAGTACCAAGATTATTGTGAGCATTAAATAAGATAATAATTATTAAGCACTTAGCACAGTGCCCTATATATAGCTAAATACTGTATAAGTGCTATATAAGTGCTAGCTATTATTAATACTCTTATAAACCCACATGTCTGCATCAGTTATCCTAAAATATAGTTAATCAACAGAATCAGCTCTTTCCAAGGTTCATTTCAGTTATTAGCCAACTACAATTTTTGCTATAAAACACATTTGTCATTTATTGCTTAGTACTTTTAACCACGAAAAAAAATTTTCACCATATACTGCTTTAATTTTAAATTAAACATTTTCCCATCCAAGTCTAAGATGCAGGAGATGGTAGAAGATGAGTATTTTTAAAGGTATAATTTTTCAAGGGATTTCTTTTAATAAAAGGAAAAAATGAACGTGTCTGTTCTACAGGTATACTCTACAAGGGAAATGGGGAAAATCAGTTCATTTCTCAACAACCTCCAGTGGTCAGTAGTATCATGGGCAACGGACGGAGGCGCAGCATTTCATGCCCAAGCTGCAATGGTCAAGCTGACGGAAACAAGCTCCTAGCTCCGGCCGCTTTGGCCTGTGGGATTGATGGCAGCCTGTACGTAGGGGATTTCAACTACGTACGGCGGATATTCCCTTCTGGGAATGTAACTAGCGTTCTGGAACTGAGGTATGTATGTCTTTCCTTAATTTGGGGATGGTTGAAATGCCACTTTGTATAATGAATTCAAATTAATACTTTTTTGACATTTTAATACAAAAGGGAAACAGCTTAAAAAAAAAAGTTGAGTCTTAAGTTACTAAACTGTTTATCCAGACAGATCTTCCAAGTGTTTAAATTAGTCCCTAGGAATGTTAGGTCCTTTGTGGGGGTCAGAAAAAGGCCAGGTTTAAGTATATTCATTCTGTCAGGCCATTAACATGGTTTACCAGGACTTTGCTGAATGGTCCCCTAACGGACCAATATAAAAATTCCTCATTGGCTCCATTGAGCAACTAGCACGCTGGGGGGATATGGCTGAGTGTTTATAATCACTTTAATTTCCTTCAGAACAACCTTGTGATATAGGTTGATAGATACCGTTACCCTCATTTCACAAGTGATGAAATTGAGGAGTGAACTGTTTAAGGAAGCTGCCTTAAATGGTAGGACATGGCAGTGAGATAAGCAGGAACACCATCCTCCAGGGCTGCGTTTCCAAGGGTTCTTTTAATCCACTGACTACAGAGCTATTGTCAAAACTTTTCTTGGTTAATGGAAGAGCAATAACAAAATATTATAACAGTCAAAATCAATGTCTTACTTTATAAGTAAATTAATTTGTCTCACTCTGAAATTCATTTCTAGTCTTATTTCTGTTAAATTAACAATATTCTGTTAAAAAAAATCTGTGTTACTCATTCTTTAACTTCTTTGTTGACTTTCTCTAACTGAACTTTTGTTTTTTTACCTTTTCTTTATCTGCTTCTCCCAAGAAATAAAGATTTTAGACATAGGTAAGCATATTATTTAAAGGTGATTTTATGTTTTCATTGCCCATTTTACTTCTTAAGCATTCATTCTGAACTCAGTTCTTTTTTTCCAGTAATTTATTATGAGAGGAGACCTAATATCAGAAAAATGATTAAGCTTTTATAAAAGTAAACATTTAACTTATGTTTATTCCAAATGTTAAGTGGTAAAAGTGATGGATGCTTGTTCCTGGCCATATCTTTAAAAAGATTTATTTTTGGGCTGTGTCTCTGTGAATGGCTTTTGAGTTCAGTCGTTTTTCAGTCATGTTCAACTCTTCGTGACCCCATTTGAGTTTTTCTTGGCAAAGATGCTGTAGTGGTTTGCCATTTCCTTCTCTAGCTCATTTTACAGTTGAGGAAACTGAGGCAAACAGGATTAAGTGACTTGCCCAGGGTCATACAGTTAGTGAGTATCTGAGGTTGCATTTGAAGTCGGAAAGAAGAGTCCTCCTGACTCCGGGCTAGGAACTCTGTCCATTTTACCAACTAGTGCCCTGTGAATAGCTTAGCCAAAAATAAATGAGCCCAACCCAGGAGTAGAGGGGAAAATGTAAGTGGGGCTGGGTGAACCACTTAAGGCCTTTCAGGAAAGTTCCAATTATCTTTCAACATGTTTATTTTTTCAAACAAAACCACTGGGGCTGTCAGTGGTTGACATTCCTACCCAGCTTTATCTTGAATTACCTCTCTGGTTCCATACAGTCAATATGAAGAAGGCAGTGGAGATTTCAGAACCAAATAATACAACAGAGTTTGGAAACATGTCCCTCCCATTGACCCAGCCATTGACTCAGAGCTGGCACAGGCAGAGGGGATGGCAGCAGCCCAATAGAGTATTATTTTGTTGTGTACGAGGAGAAGGAATGAAGAAGTGCACTTTCCACTCAAACCTGACATTTATTTCTATTAAGATGTCAATAAACCAATGTGAAACCTCAAATGACGCACAATGCATTGTTGGGAAGCAAACTTTCTAAGAGACTAGGGAATCAGTAATTCTGCTGATAGGTTCTATTTGCTCACTTGTTTTTCCATTTGAGTTAAAACCATTTAACTTTTTCAACCAAACTGGCCTGTTCCTGTTCCCAGAACTCAGCATTCCGTCTCGCCCTGGCTGGGCTGTCTGTCACCTCTGCCTGCAATGCTCTCCCATCTCATCTGGAATCCCTAGTTTCCTTCCAAGCAGGAGTTCTTGTTTTTGTCTTTCACACGTGGCAGGGAGATGGAACGGTGTACAGGTTGCAAGACTTTGTAGTCAAGAAGACCCAAGTTTGAAATCTGACTTAGGCATTTAACTAGCTGTGTAATCACTGGGCCTCAATTTCCTCATCTATAAAATGGAGACAACAAGAACACCTACCTCACAGGGTTGTTGTGAGGAACAAATGAAGCAATGCGTGTAAAACCCTTCACATGCCCTATGGCTCACTAGTGCTGGAAGTCTGTTGAAAGGAACTGACATCAGCAACCAGTCAAAGTAATATGTTTGCAAAGGAACAGGATGTGAAGAATTGATGTTTTAAGGTATTGATTTGTCCTGTAAGCTAATGACTCTTTCATTGTTTTCCGAAGATAGATGCCTTTTAAATTCCAATTTTCACAATAATGCAGACTAAATGATTAAAAGATTCGTTTTCCTTAAATCTTTTTTAAATAATCCTCCATTTGGACCCAATGATTAAATCTGTGTCCAAATAAACTCTCTGTATGACGAGCATATTTCCAAGCTGAAGTTATTGACTCAGCTAAGAAACTCTTCCTCAGTACAAAGCTCAAGAAACATAAAATAATTTGGAGAGGTTTTTGGCATTAGTGTAATGGAATTTGACTTGTAGTTGATACTTTCTTAATTCCAAGAGGAGTCTGTATATGAATTCTCATGAAGTCATATTTCCCTGAACAGTAAGATATGAGGAAGAAGGAATTATTCAAGGATTAAAGCTGAGGCAAAAGTTTCCAACCTTGTAGGCAGTCCCAAAAGCTTTTCCTACCTCCGCACCTCACTCTACACTTAGCTGAAACAGGTGCTAAAGAGGCTGCCTCACTGATGCCTAGAAAACACATCTCAAGATCCAGGCCTGAGAAAAAGACGGGGGGGGGGGGGGGGGGTGCAGCAAGGAGGTTGAGACAGGAAATCTACCTGGCAAAAAAAATAAAGTCTAAAATGGTAACCTTAGTTTGGATTTTCATCATATAGCCACACAAGATTGAAAAAGACACAGTGTAATGTCAAAGGCATTCTTAACTCCGGATAATCAGATCAGTTACACAGGTAGAAAGGTGCCAAGGAGCTGGCTGGCAATTCAGGATTGCAGGTTCTGAGGTCAGGGGTAGGGAAACAAACCCTGAAAACAGTGATTCACATAAAAGTCATACAGTCGTAGCTTGAAGCACAGGTATAGAGCTATAAGGGACCTTAGCATTCGTCAAGAGAAGCTACACTGGACAGAGCCAGCACACAGAAGCCAAGGACCTAGGTACCAGCTTTTGCTATTTGTTACTGTGTGATCTTTGGAAATCAATCAGAACAAATATTAATTAATCTTATATGTGCCAGGCTCTGTGCATGGCTGCTGGGAATACAAAGACAAAAATGAAAGTCTGTCCTCAGGAAGCTTACAGTCTAGGAGTGGGAGACAACATATCTATGTAGACAATATATGATTACACATACACAATAGATCTCTCTGTGCTTCTACAGATAGATATGAAGGTAACTGGGGAGTGGAGAAGCTCTTGCAGTTGAGAAATCAAGAAAGGCTTCATGGAGAAGACTGTACTTGATCTGACCGTTAAAGGAAGTTCTCTGACAGGCAGAAGTAATGAAGGAAGACATTACTAGGGGACCACCACTACAAGGGCACTGAATTTTGTTAAACATTTACAAGTATATCTTAATATGATTTTGGACTACAATTGGGAGTTTGCCAGCCTGTGTGCCACAAATCTGACACTGGACTAAACTGCTCTTTTAACCCTTTCTAGTTGCAAATCTGTGATTCTACTTGCTGAAGGTCACTAAGTAGTAAAACCAGAATCTGGTTTTACTCTCTGACTCCCAAATCATGTGCCTTTTCCCCTAAACCATGATACTTTAGGAGTAGACAGGCTTACCATAGAAGAAATGATGAAAAGAAAGGCAATATGGTACAGTAGGAGCCCTCAATTCTAAACCATTTTTCTCCCACAACTGTGACCTTGGGTCTCTTTATCTTACTCGACCTCAGTTTTCTCAGCTGTAAGATGGAGTCAGATTGGATAAGTTCCAAGGGCCTTTTCAACTCTATGGACTTAAGAAGACATTTTCTTCAATGGGCACAGAAGAGGAAGAAAAGCCAGGAAAGAGGGGTGGTCAAAGAATCAAATACTGCAGAGGGGTGAAGGAATGTGAAGCTGAGGGGGAAAATAAAAACACTGGAGGTCATGGGTGACTTTTGGAGAAGAGTTCCTGTTGAGTGGTGAGAATGGAATCCAGATGGCAAATGGCTAAAAGAATGGTGGGGAGAAAGTGGCAGCAACAGTTAGGAATTACTTTTTTCTGACAGTGAAGATGAAAAGATGGGAGAATGACTTCAGTAGGTAGCAAGGTTGAGAAATGGGTGGTGGTTGTTTTCGTTGTGGTTTTAAACTATAGCGGAGACATACACAAATTTATGGACAAAGAGGAAAAAATCTGCATAGAAAAAGAAGTGAAAGATATACAAAAGGGAATAATGAAAATCAACAGGAAACTGGAAGGACACAAATGAAGTGAGTGCCCTTAGTAGGGAGAAGGATCATTTTATTTTCTGAACACAAACTCTGTATGAAAGATAGAAGCTGGGGATTTCAGGGATTTCAGAGCAATTTTGATCTCAGCAAAGCAACACTATGACAGAAAGAGTAGAGGTGAAATGAAGGTGCTCAAAGAGAATCAAACAGTTTGGGAATTCCTAAAGGAGTAGATAAGAGGTGAATGAGAGAATTGCTGGATAGCACTGAGACCCTGAGATTAGGTAACATAAATTTGCACTTTCAGAACCAAGCAATTTCAGAGTCTACACAAAGTAAGCAGTTAAATAAATATCATTTCATTCATTCATTTATTGACTGCTAAGTTTCTCCAATAATACTGGAGAGCCCAGAAACAGATAAAGGCAGACAACAGGCATTACCTAGAACCGGAGAGCAGCAGAACTAAAATAACACTGTGATGCAATGAAAAGACCATTCACTTCTCGACGCGAGATCATCGGTACCTTGGGGATTCATGACTTGAGTGTCTGAGTAACTTGCCCTGGGTGATGTAAGTAGTAGGTAATCTAAAATGGGATTCAACTCTTGGGCTTCCTGACTCTAAGTCTAGCACTCTATCCCACTTCCTTACAGGACCTGGATTTACCACACACACCACCCCCCTCCCTGTGTCACTGTGAATATGAGCTTAACATCTTTATGAGTCACTTTACCTTGCTTGGCCTCAAGTACCTATCTATAAGATGGGGTATCTTAGCTCTCAGTCTATCCAGTGACCCCAGGACAGAAGGTTAAAGGAGTGAGGGGATGGATGGAGGAGGCTAGTAGAGCATTGTAGTAAAAGACTCTGGCAGTCTAGACCAAGGGTGGGGAACCTGTTGCCTTCTAGATCCTCAAGGGCAGCCTTTTCACTGAGAAGCCACACTTAAGGATCTAGAAGGCCACATGTAGCCTCAAGGCTGCAGGTTCCCCCACCACCTTAGTCCATACCAGTTAGGGATGAGGAAAAGCAAACAGATAGAACCCAAAATTCCACTGAAAGAGGAATTGCAGATAGGTTGCTACAGGCAAACAAGACCTAAGCAGACCGTGCTTGCTACCTAAAATATCTTCGGCCAAAAATGTCCCCCATGCATTTCTAGTGGCACTCCCTGTTAATTTAGAAAACGCAGCTTCATTCTTATACCCTGTCAATGCTACCTCAAATGTCTGCATAAACCTAGCCTTGCTCCTGAGGAGCAGTGCCATACCTGCAGCCTTGTTTTATTAGCATCTGAGGCAGAAAGGAGGTTAGATGTTTAGCCAGAAGAGACCTCAGGCCCATGCCCTTCTTATTACAGATGATAACTCTCAGCCCCAGAGGTGAGATGACTTGCACATAAGCATCAGAAGTAGGATTTGAACCAAGGTCCTCTGATTAGGAGAGATCGAATGATCGGTTATGTTGGAGAGGGGAATTTCAGTGCTCTGCATCATGGAGGTAGAACAGTTATGTTTACTAGCTGACTAAACATTGTTCATATCATAATTGCCATTTCTTATAGGCTAGACCCTGTGTTAAGCCCTGAGGATACAAAGAAAGTTAAAAGACAGTCCCTGCTTTCAACAAACTCACAGTCTGTTGGAGGAGAAAACACAAGATATGATCAGTATAAACTGAATATGATCAATAGAGAGCATTAAGGGACATTGGGAGGGGCTTCTTTTAGGAAGTAAGATGTTAATGAGGACTTGCAGAAAGGCAGGGAAGCCAGGAGGTAGAGGGGAGGAGGCAGAGCATTCCTGGCGTGGGGGACAGACAGTGAAAATGTCTGCAGTTGGGAGATGGAGCGTGTTGTGTGAGGAACAACAGGGAGGGAGAGGATATACATATGAGAAATGTTATAAAAGTTAAAACCACTGGATTTGGCAATAGATTGCATATGGAGACAGAATGACCCCAGGTTGTGAGCCCAGGGGACAGAGGATCATTGCACTCTCAAATATGGAAAGTTAGGAGGTTGAGAAAGATGGAGTCAAAGATAATGTGCTCAATATGTGATATGTTCAGTTTAACATATCTATGGGACATACAATTTGAAATGTCCAGTTCGCAGCAGAAGATGTGAGACTGGAGGTCTGAGGCAGAGAGATTAGGGTTGGAAAAGTAGATTTGAGAATCACCAGCTTAGAGATGATAATTGAATCCATGGAAGGTGATGAGAGAGAAGAGAACTCATGATAGAACCCTAGGGGAACCTCCAGTATTAGGGATCATGACACAGATAGAGATTCAGCAAAGAAGACTGAGAAGTGTTCAAACAAATGGGAAGAGAAGCAGGAGAAAACAGTGTCAAGGAGAAGGGTGCCTGGCAGTGTCAAAGGCTGCAGAGACATCACGAAAGATGGCATCAGATATGCCAATTTTAGGATTATTTAATAACTTTGGAGAAAGAAGTTTCTGTTAAATGGGGAAATCACAAGCCAGACTACGTAGAGTTAAGGGAAAGAGAGAAAAGGAAGTAGAGTTATATATCAGAAATGGTCTTCTCAAGAACTGATCCACAAAAGAAAGGAAATAGGATGATAGAAAGGATGAATGCATCAAATGAGGTTTTTTTGAACATGGAGGAGACACAGACATGTTTGCAAAGAAGCAGCCAGTAGACAGAGGGACATAAAAGATAAGTATAATAGTAGCAGTGATAGAGGAAGGAATATGTTGAAGAAGATGGGTGGGAACTGGAAGTTTTTTTGTCTTTTTTTTTTTTCTGACATCAAGCCTAAATTTGCTTCTTTGCAACCTGTACTCTTTGCCCTTGGTTCTTTCATCAAAGTCCGGGGATCACAGAGATGGCAATGTGCTGGAAAATATAGAATCACTTCTGCAGTTAGAACGGTTTATTTTGGCAAGAAGGGCCACCTCTCCTTGTGAGACAGGAGTGAAGATGGGAATTGTGGCAGAGACATCTGGGAGATAGAAGATGAAGAGAAGGGATAAAAAAAAAGTTTAGGAAAGCCACTGTGGTAGGTGGGATAGAGACTACTTCCCTACATGTATTTGACTGAAGTGGAGTGAAGAGGAAGGACGTGGGAGTTGAAGACTGATGAACTCTGAGATTAGTGTTTGAGAGGACACTGACTTATAAACTGAAGTCTAAGTGGCAAGTAGGTGTAAGGAAAAGACAATTATGAGACTAGAACTGAATGTCTAGAGAAAGTTTTTTAACAAGAGAGCAAACGATAAAATGGAATGGGAGGGCAAAAATGGGTAGAGACTATGGAGGGGTAATATTAAGGTAAATATGAATTGGAGTGTGTGGAGAAAGAGGAGAAAGGATTTTGTGAACGATAATAAATGAGGGAATACGAGATTGGGAAACCTGCCAAAGGATAAGGAATGGATAAGATGTTAACATAGATATAGGATTAAATGCCATTTGACAGGGCTATCTGCCCTGTTGGATCCTATGAACATGGACTCAGTGTAGGCTCTGACTCTCAGAGGTGCAGGATCTCTTCCTACTGAGCCCCTGGGTAGAGAAGGAAAAATAAGAAAGAGATTAGGTAGAGAGGGTCTGGTGGATCCACATCTGTCCCAGAACCTCATCCCAAGATGTCAGGGGATACCCAAGGCTCCCCTCTTTCCACACACACCGAGCTCTCAGTGTCCTGGGTAAACCGAAGCTTGTGAAACATATACTTTTATAAATCTCTCTGTTCTTTCAGAGATGGTATAGTTTCTGCCTCAAACTTAATAAACTTACTTCACTATTCCCTATTGAGTCAATAATGTTCAACTCAAACTGCTATAATAAAAAAAAAAAAACAGTTCACATTCCCTAATTTACCCAAGTGATCTGGTTGCTATCAATTCAGTGACTTTGCTTTTGTATACATAAGAAAATGTACCTCCATATGTGCCAATAACAAGGCCAGTAAATTACAAAAGAGTATTCATCTGATCCGTGAGATGACAAGACTCCTGCTTCTTCTGTTGTCCATTTTTTGGGAACCATCCTTCCCCTACTTAAAAGAAATATGACAAAATAAATTAGCAAGCAAGCCATTTTTGATAGATACCCTATCTATATCAAATAGAATAAAACTTCTGTCTTGATCTCTGGATAATTGCTGTGATCTAAGCAAGTCAGGGATGAGTTAAGAATGGAAATACCATGCACTAAAGGATCTCCACTTGACCTGTATTTCTTGGGTTTCACTATTAGCCAGAACCTTAATATTATGTAAACCCTTCCAAAATGGCAATTTTTTTGGAAACAAGAGAGTGTTGTGCCTGCTGCAGGCAACTATGGGTTTTCATTAGACATGTATTTGTAAACCCCCTGAGCCCCAGCTGACAGCTGCAGCCCATTTTCACTCACTATACTTACCTTTCTCCTCAATACGGGCACTCCCAACAATGATACCCATTACCCCCTTTGTTGCAATTCTTGTCTTCCCGTAAATCCTTTACTAGGGCCCTTCCTTGAGAACAGTGGTTCTTGAGTGTTTTCTGCATCATGAACCCTTGTGGTGAAACCAATGTACCCTTTTTTCAGAATAATGGGGTTTTTTTAATGCATAAAATAAAAAACAGATTACAAAGGAAAAGAACTACCAAAATACAATCACCAAAATTTTTTCAAAAAACAATTTCATAGACCCTAAGTTAATAACTCCTGCTCTAGACTTTTTGATATTCCATGGAGACCAGTACAGCACGTAGACTATCATCAGTTATCCCTCACTCCCTCTAGATGAAAGGCTCATCTCTTTTTCTGGCCATTTATCTTTTGGATGTAGGAGGCAGTGTGATGTATAGTGGGTAGAACATAAGATTTGAAGTCAGAAAGAGCTGCCTAACAATGGAAAAAACACTGGCTCTGCAGACAGAGGACCTGGATTCAAATCCCAACTTGGGAAAATCATGTGACCTCCCAGGAGCTCAGGGTCTTCAGTTATAAATGGAGGTTGATGCCCACTAAGGCCCCTTACGGCTCTAGGTCTGTAACCTGTGATCCAGATTCAAATACTGCCTCAGACATGACCCTGAGGAAGTCATTTCTTTACCTATCAAATGACATGGTTGTATGTGATGTCCTCTCCAGCCTCTTGCAGTTCTGAGTCTGTGATCTTAGGATTCTTTCCATGGCTCCTCCTGTATAATTCTTTGGTTTCAAATTTTCAGTCTTCTTGAAACCACCCCCAAAAAACTTCACTGTTCTTTTATTCTCAATGTATAAAGGCCATGTTAGCATGCCGTCAATTCATATCTTGGTTTTAACGTGGAAAGAGTTTGGGCTAAAGAACTAGTTTCATTATATAAGGCTGAGGCTTTGCATCAGGGAGCTTATCTGAAGAGGTTAATCTTGGGCAGAGGACAGCATCCAGCATCTGTCCAAATTCAAGTGCATCTTCAGTCTCATTGATACAGGTGATCCCTCCACAGACACAGTCCACCCATGCATACTCCTTCTGCATCATTCTTGTCCATTTTTTTCCCATAATTTCACCATCAAGCAAGGGTTCTTACCTTTTGTGTCTATGTGTGTCATGTTCCACCCCTCTGGCAGTCTAGAAAAGGCTAAAGGCCCCTTTTCAGAATAATTTTAAGTGCATAAAATACATATGGTTACAAAGGAAACCAGTTATATATAAATACAAGTGTAATTTTCCCATCCAGCTTAAAGGACCCCCTCAAATCCATCCACAGCTTCTCAGGTTAAGAAATGCCATGCAGGGACCACCCAACATGACAAGGCTTCTCTTCTCTTTCTCTTGACGTCATTTATATGTTAATGGAGCAAACAAGCTGACCACCATAAGTGCACAGACCAGAGAATACAGATCCAGAGCTGGAGGGACCTCCACCAGGGGCAGGGAACCTGCAGCCTCGAGGCTACATGTGACCCTCTAGGTCCTCAAGTGCAGCCCTTTGACCGAATCCAAACTTCACAGTAAAGTGAACTGTCAGGGACAGGGCAAGGTGCTGCAAATACGGATACAAGGAATGAAACAATCCTTCCTCAAAAGGAGCTCATATTCTCATTACCTAAAGGGGATGCCTTACTGATCATGTCAGTAGCACCTTAGTGTTAATGATTTGGGGGAAGAAGGCCTTGACCACAGTAGAATGGGAATGGGCTATTTAACAGAGGCAGAGACCCAGAGCCCCTTCCCAAATGCAGTCACATGGTCTTTGTTCCCCTATTACAACTTTTTAAAAATCAATCTTAGTTGAATTTGAAGGTGCCAACCTGCATTAGTAGGGGGTGTATCCTCACTGAGAGCTCCGTATGCTAATGAAATCATGGGGCCAGTCCTTTTCTTATCCAAATTGTACTTTCAAATTTACAAAGTACTTTATGGCATCCTCTCATTTGTTCCTCACAGCAGCCCTGGGAGGTGGGTACAACAGCCATCATTATCTCCTCTTTGCAGATGGTGGCACTGAGTCTCAGGTTAAGTGACCTTTCCATGATCACAGAGGGAATAAGTATGGGAGGCTGGTCCCTTCCTATCACATCACCTGCCTCATGGGCATGTCCTCCAAACAGAGCTATCCAGTAGAAGATATGTTTCTGCCTTCAAAAAACCTGCAGTCCACAAAAAAGGAAGAAATGTCAATAAGTACATTTAAATATAACTGTCAGGTAGATATAGAATATATTCAAAACCATTTGTAACTCTACAGAGTAAGAAAGATGCACAGGTCCTACAAACTGAGATCGGAAAAACTAGACAAATTCACTACTTACCAAGTCCCCAAAATGCAATTAGGCTGCAATTCTTAAAGATATTCTTCTCTGCCCCTAAAAGGCCAGTTTTGATCATATCAGATTGTAGAAAAATCTATGTTAAACTGTCTTGAAACGTCATAGTAATATATTAAGGTAGCTTCTCAGTTCATTATAGATGAAGAAACTGTCATGTTAGCAAGCATAATGTCTGGGTGAATTTTAATTTTTCTGAATAGGAAAAAACACTAACAGCACCGAACACAGCACATTGATTTGTTCATCATGTCATCTGAATAGTTATACGCTTACAGATCCAGAGGCCATATATATATAGTTCAACCCCCCTCATCCTATATGAGACTGAGGCCCAGAGAGGTTAAATGATGTATCCAAGGTCACACAGGTATTAAGTGGAAAAGACAGAATCTGAACCCAGGTCCTCTGATTCCAGAGCAAGCGTTCTTACCACTCATCACCACACACACATTCAACCCTCTACCTGGTAATACTATCACCACGTAAGCATTCAACTTCCCTGCCCTGGTCTTTTCAGCACTAAACATCGTTAAGGTTGGAAAGAAGAGAATGGGAGTCACAATAAGGCGGCCAGCTCTCTCAACTGCTTTAACACACATTGTTATATTCCGCACCTCTACTGAACTATAGACCTCTGGTCTCCAAAGTCCTGGTAGAATCTCCCCGTAATTTTTATTTCTCCTGTCCTTCCCTCTGCCCACTGCCAGTTGAATAAGTCTAGGGATAAACTCTGACCTACTGCTTTTGGGGCTAAAATAACTGTGGAAATGACAGGCGTTGTTGCCTTTAAGCAAAAGCAGCATCATGGGGAAGTATTACCTTCCCTTTAAAAAATGATGAGAAAACCATTATACCACGATAATAATTACACCAAATCAAATAGCTAGGATCAAATGAGATAATATGTATAAAGCACTCTGCAAGCCTTAAAGTACTATATAAATGCTAGCTATCATCATACAGCTAATTTTCTATTACATGTCTTAAATGTTAATATAAATACAGGATAAAATGTCAACCTTCATGTGTGCTATTAACAAATTCAGTAAACCGTGAATTGGTATATGATGGATACGTACAGTTGATTTTTTTTTACGGGATCTTAAATTACATGAAGTCTTTCAACAAACAGAAATCTGAAGTATGGGGTATTTTGCAATTGTAAAGACAATCTATCTAAAGAGATATGTCCCAGCTATGTGTCATAATCTGTTTACGTGTTCCTGTTAGTCTTTGCAAGTAGCAGTACATCCAATGTGTTACATTAGCACTGTTTCATATTTACAAAACGTGAGGAACCACATTATGTGAACAGATGCTTGTATCTCACCAAGATTCTCAGATCGACTTTAGAGTTCTATTTGCAAACATCAGAAGTGAAACTGCCTGATACAGCATTCAGGCTCTGGGCATTAGGCGGCCAGCTGAGATTGCCTCCTGCTCTTCAATGACCTCATTTCAGCTCTTAACACTATAAATCAGGTCAAAAATTGTAACTGTAGCGGGTTCAGTTTCTGGATTATGATATGGCAGCCAAGTAGGGCATGATGCTACACTGTTCCTCCTGTCATAGGAGAGAGAAGGGTAATTCCCCATGACGAGGCACTACTGTTACGCCTTTCTAGAGAGAGTTTATAAAGGTATACGGATGCTGGCTGTACAGCAACTGGGCAGCAGAGTTATTCTGTGCTCCGCTGCAAAAAGTCTTTGTCTTATGTATTGTTAAAAAAGGGGAGGGGGTGACTACAAAAAGTGCATGTTACTGAACTGTTAAAATAGATCATGGAATGATGGAATTTTGAGTTGAAAGGGACCTTACAGATCCTTCAGTCCAACCCCCCTCATTTTATGGATAAGGAAATAGAAGGCCAGAGAAGTCAAGTGGCTCACCATCCTAGGGCATTTCATAAAAGGAGACTAAGCAGTGTTAACACTGACGACAGTTTCTAGATTATTTTGAAACATGCTACTCTCCCACGTTAGCTAGTTGCCAGCCCGCCTCTAAAATCTAATTTTTAGAAACTGTTCCGTCTGTATTTGGAATGAGTCACTTATCATGTTTAAATGTGACCCCCTTTTGCAGCAGCAACCCAGCTCATAGATACTACCTTGCAACGGATCCAGTAACAGGAGATTTGTATGTTTCCGACACAAACACCCGCAGAATTTATCGCCCCAAGTCCCTCACTGGTGCAAAAGACCTCACTAAAAATGCTGAAGTGGTGGCCGGGACAGGAGAGCAGTGCCTACCATTCGATGAAGCAAGGTGTGGTGATGGAGGGAAGGCTGTGGAGGCCACACTCATGAGTCCCAAAGGTAGAGACGGCATTCTGTTGGAGAACTTTTTTTTAATATAGAAAAGAAAGGAAATCCAGTTATTGCTTGATTGTCTTAAATGCTGAGTCTGACCTTTTGGCCAAAGCTGTGTTGAGAGAAGGTGGTTTCCAAATCTAGTGTTTTTAAAAGCCATTTAACGTGAAACTGATAGAAGCCCAAGTTGATTTTACGGTAAATATTGGGTTTTTGGTCTCCTTGATTTCATGACAATTTTTTTTTCAAGCTATCCAAAGAATAAAGCAAATACTCTGTTATTCAGGACAAATTCTGTTAAAGGGAATTTCAAGGGGGTATCCAAATTCTTCACTGTATTAAAATCATCTTCATAACTGAAGAATTCTGGTCCTACTTAAAACACCTCCCCAAAGCAGCCCTATTAGCATTTACCCAGTTAGGAACGGCTCGACTTTTTCTTTGTGTATCATGAGGAAAGTGCTTGGCATGTGGGATTTCTGGAGGTGACAGAGGCTAACAGTCTGCAGGATAAACTTTCTATCAATCATACTAGACATGATTTGCTCTTTGCCATTTAATACAGTATTTCATTATAGCAAGTGACTATTGTATGGACAAGGACTAGAGAGGGAAAAAAGTGTTTGTTGTAGTGAATTATTCATAGTAGCAGATTTTATCATCAAAAGGTCAACAAAGCGCTAGCTCAAGCTTGACTCTATTTCTGTTAGAACGAGTGTGGTACGAAAAAAGTTCACTGTAGCAGAACTTAACCCACTTTTACAGTTTCTAGATATGCAAAACATTTTGATTTCACCATTTTATACTTAGAACATACTGATCATCTTTAATTGTAATAGATAATAAGACTGATCTCAGACTCAAGATGTGGGTTCAAATCCCAACCCCTGACAAATAACATCCTAGATGTGTGAACATGATTAAGTCATTTTCCCAGTGTTCAGAGGTTCTTAAGCTGAGGCCTGTAAACTTGGTTTTTAGTTGATTTTTTTTTTCGCTTATATAGAGAGCTGTATTTCAATATAACTAGTTTTCTCTGTGATCCTATGGATCTTGTTTTTTTATGCATTTAACAACTTTATTTCAAGAGGAGAACCATAGGGCTGTGCCCAGATTAGCAAAAGAGTCCATGACATAAAACAAGAGTGACGACCATTAATTAGAAATTATACAACATTGACAAATATGCATAGGAAGAGGGCGTTTCTTCACCAAGGGTTCCTTAACCCTGATGAAATCACAGGTCTAGGCCAAAAACATACAAGGCCTGAGCTGGTAATTTATAGCTTGCTGGAGGTTGTACATATAGTTACATATCTCTCTTCAACACATTCTGCATTATTTGTGATAGAAATAATAATAAACTCTTCTAATTTATATCTGAATTCCACAAACATACATACCTGTTAACTTTATATAATTCACCAGTTAGACGCTGAATAATCACTTTCTGATTATTACATGATCAGAAGGCTGGGGGTTTTTTTAAATTCCATAACATTTTGCTTCTCTTGGACGCAGGGATGGCCATTGATAAGAATGGATTAATCTACTTTGTTGATGGAACCATGATCAGAAAAGTAGACCAAAATGGAATAATATCAACTCTCCTGGGTTCTAATGATCTAACTTCAGCCAGGCCTTTAACATGCGATACAAGTATGCACATCAGCCAGGTAATTTAAAAATTCAACTAAATGGTATTGTCTTGTCTTAAGTAAAGCTTGTATTACTAGATAAATGGTATCCGACAGCTCATATCAGCTATATTTGCCACATGTAGCAGTCTTCAGGACAAACTTCTTCTAAGGGATTGTATTTAAATGTCCTTAGTAGATGACTTCAAAAAAAAAAAACTTCCCTCCTTGACAGTCATACTCTTGATAAACTCAGTATAGCACAGAACCGCAATACTACTAAGAAATGATAGAGCATTTATAATAAAATTCCAGTAGAGTAGCAGCCCTGAAGATATTCTGAAAAATAAACCAAACTGCTTAAGTCTCTTAATCTGTTATGGTGAATGACTTAGGTTCTCACGGAGCATGGAAAACCCACCAGTATTGGTCCCACTGGACTTCCACTTAGAATTGGGAGCTCTACTATTGCCCTGATTGAAAACACAATAGAACACTAATGTATTCATAACCTCAAAAGTACAGGGATTTAGTGCTTGTTAACTGCTATCAGGATGCAAAACCAAGAATATATGTGCTCATATCCCACCAATTATCCACTGACTCACTACATATAGGCTAATTTGCTGTTTGTGGATAGCTCTAATACATCTTTCTATGAGGTGTATTTTTAAGTACAATGTTATTTCCTCCATCTGTCTTCACATGAGACCTTTAAGATTATTTTACTGTGGCTATTGAAAAAGCAATTTTAAAGGAGTTCATCAAATGGAGGTTAATTTCACTGAATGGTTTAATTTCATTTAATGCCAGTAAATTAACGGCAGTGAAGTAAGGGGCTAACCAAACAATTTCCTTTTTTTTTTATTAAGGTGCGTCTGGAATGGCCCACTGACTTGGCTATTAACCCTATGGATAACTCCATTTATGTCCTGGATAATAACGTAGTTTTACAGATCACTGAAAACCGTCAGGTCCGCATAGCTGCTGGGCGGCCAATGCACTGTCAGGTCCCTGGAGTGGAATACTCTGTAGGAAAACATGCGGTCCAGACAACCCTGGAATCGGCCACAGCCATAGCCGTGTCCTATAGTGGGGTCCTGTACATCACAGAAACGGATGAAAAGAAGATTAACCGAATAAGACAGGTCACAACAGATGGAGAAATCTCATTAGTTGCTGGAATACCCTCAGAATGTGACTGTAAAAATGATGCCAACTGTGACTGCTATCAGAGTGGAGATGGCTATGCCAAGGATGCCAAACTCAATGCTCCTTCCTCCTTAGCCACGTCTCCAGATGGCACTCTGTACATTGCAGATCTCGGAAACATTCGGATCCGGGCTGTGTCAAAGAACAAGCCTTTGCTGAACTCCATGAATTTTTATGAAGTGGCCTCTCCCACTGATCAAGAGCTGTATATCTTTGACATCAATGGTACTCACCAGTACACCATGAGCCTTGTCACTGGTGATTACCTGTACAATTTTAGCTACAGTAACGATAATGATATCACTGCGGTGACAGATAGCAATGGCAATACTCTCAGAATTAGACGAGATCCCAACCGGATGCCAGTGAGGGTGGTATCCCCTGATAACCAAGTCATATGGTTGACCATAGGGACCAATGGATGTTTGAAAAGCATGACTGCCCAAGGACTGGAGCTAGTTTTATTTACTTACCACGGCAACAGTGGTCTTCTGGCCACCAAAAGTGACGAAACTGGTTGGACTACCTTTTTTGAGTAAGTACAAAAATTAAGATTCTCCTTTGTTGTACACAATGTCATGAAGTCCACAATATCATTTTTAAAATTTAAGGTGTTGAGACTTTGTTTCATATAACAACAGTCTTCAGAAAAAAAAAAAACAAAACATGGCATAACCGACCCCTCCAAAAACACATGATGGATAAACTTGGCTTTGGGCGTGGACACAACACATATTTTCATTCATGCATTTGATTAAAACATAGCAATGCTGGCATCCACTGTTTGCAGCTGTCACAGTAGAGGAGCTGTAAAAACATCTTCAAAAAATTCTCATCAGTCACCTCTGTATGTTTTTAATCATATAAAAGTCCTTAGAAGCCTTTTATCTTCAATTATTTATTATCAGTGGGCAAATCACTTATCTGTGAGGACAGGCAACTCTTTAAGACTATGAATTTCAAAATAGTCACCAAGCTGCATTAGTGAAGGGAGTTTCCTCCCTGGGAATTCCTCATCTGAACAAAATCACAGTTCTAGACAATATATACATAAATATGGCAAAGTGCATGTTGGAGGGAAATATGACATTCACTACCAAGAGCAAACTGGGAATCAATTAACAAACATTTAATACTTACCTTCCTACTTGTGTGCCAAAGCACTGTGCTAGGTGCTGAAGACACAAAGACAAAAATTAAACAGTCTGTGGCCTCAAGGAGATTAGACTCTATCACGTACAATCATACATATACGCAAAATAATTACGAAGTGATTTTGCTGGTAACAGAAAAGATCTCCCATTAGAAATGAACTTCAAAAAATATCTAGGGATTCTAAGACACAGAGGAATTGCTTTTCAATTCAATTCAACAAGCATTTCTTATGCAACCAAGAAAGTATCTGTGTGTAACCACTTCTGCTAGGAAGTTATGCTGATTACCTGAAGAAATGAGAAGCCAATAGCACATCCAATGTGTCTGTTTAAACAGCAAATTTCCTTAAGTCAGTGAAAACCCTCGGTGAAATTAACTGTGGCCTGTTTTAAGACCCCTGAGCTTTGCAGTGAATATGCACATAAAATCAAGTGGACCAATTGCTTATTTGAATAACTTTGCAGGGGTCACACTGGAGAATTAAACACACACAGATAGCATATTGGCAAAAATAGAATAGGCTTGAATTAAACGTACAAATTCCTAGCTTTGACTTCACATTATAAGCTGAGACAAAAATATTTTCCATGGGAACACAGGTCTGAAACTATGATGGAAGTTGGTGGTAATGTGCTATAATATAGAAACATTTGCGTTGCATATCACCTTTTCTAGAATCTGTAAAGTAGGATCAACCTCGTAACTGGAATTGCTTCTCTTTTTGGAGCAAGTTATGTTTTAATAAAATTCATGTAACCCTGCAGCAAGATTTCCTAAAAGGGATAAATCTTTTTCAGCAGAATGACATTAAAATTCTGTTCTTAACATTCCCTTTCTTCATTTTAGAATCGCAACAGGTGGGGACTAAATTGGAAGTTAAGGGAAGGTACTTCCTTTGCACATGTTTTCAAAGTCATAGCAGGTTCTAATGCCAAAGAGGAAAAAAAAAGTATAGAAAAATGTGCTCCAATGAGATGAACCTGGGTAGGAGAACTGCTGGATATACAGGGAATGATGGTGGCATGCATGAGATGTTGGTTTGGTTTAAAGCAGGACAGAAATGCTGAGGTAAATTGCTAATACAACTGAAGAGCCAAGTCCTCTCTGGGCAACATCCATATGTATCTTTGTTAACAGGGTAATGTCTTACCAAATGACAGCCCTTTGACGGCAGACATGTTTTCGTTTTTTGCCTTTGTACCTCCAGTCCCTCATAGAATAGTCTGGCACATAGCAGGAGCTTAGTAAATGCCTATTGAATCAGATTGTTACTGAACCAGCACTTTTCAGCAGATTAAGTGGTTTGCTCCCCAACTGCAATGGAATTTTAAGTATTTGATGGCATCCAAAAAAAGGGGCAGTATTCTGGTGAATATTGTGACAGTTGGATCAGCTAGTTTTAAGAGTGAGACATTAATTAAACACATATATTTTGAAGAGGAAGAACAATAATAAAATATAATCAGAATAAGAGCTAGGAGGGTTGCTAGAGATCGCCTCACTTCACAGATGAGGAAACCAAAATCTCCACAGGTGAAGTCATTCACACCCAGTTTCATATACGTAGCAAGCAACACGGTCAGGATTCAAAACCATGACCTCTCACTCTAAAGTCTGGGCTTCCTTCTTTGTACCACCCTGTAAAAAGCTCATAGATCTATAGCAAATGATGGCTTGCTTGCAAAGCACTTCCCTGGGAGGGAGAAACAAGCCAGGGTTATCAACTGTTTTACAAATGAGTAAACTGAGAACCAGAGGTTAAGTGACTTACCCAAACAGAGGGCTAGTAAGTGAAGCCAAAACTAAAATTCCATTATTTGGTCTCCAATCCCACTGCACCTCAGGCATGTGCAAGAATAAGCAAAACAGCAAACTAATACAGTGAAAATGAGCAAGCGACTTATGGATAAACATATCCAATAGCTTTAAAAGAAAAAAAAAATTTAATGAAAGGTCACCACCATCACTCTACTGGTGCAAACCTAGTGAATTTCAAATTAAAATGTATTTACTAAATTTGATGTTATGATACTGATTAAGTGCCCAGGACAAAAATCATGACTCAAATACCTTACCTGATTGGCCACTCCCACTATTTTAAAAAAATTGTATATCTGTATTGATCAGTACATTTGGGCACACTGGAAAAACTACTGATTTAATCCACAAACAAGGGTCTGAAGAACTATTATTTTAAAGCAAGGTGCTTTAAGAAGCAATGTTTCTAATGTTTTGCTTCTACAAACACATTCTTACACAAATTTACAATTCTAAACATTTCTACATGACAAAAACTTGAGATGGGTAGAATTCTGGGAAGAAGAAAATAAACAGTATATGTAGAAGATTTGACCTGAAGGGTTCAAAACTGTCAAGTCAGGGTAACAAATGATCTTTTTCTCTTTTATGTCCATTCCTGCCTTTGGACTATAGGACACCCAAGTACCACTGGTACTTTAAAGGGTCAAGACCTTTAGAAAGGCATTCAAAAGTCAGTGCACATAATAAAGAGAGGATGAAGTGAATGTCAGGCCACGACTCCAAAGCAAGCATCTGGGCTCTGAGATAACGGCATGTTCATGTCAGTATACTTTTGATGGAGACTGAAGTTGGAAGAACTCCGAACACCTGCATCTACCCTACGGCCCATACATCTCCTCATCAGAGAAATGACCACAGGGGCTTCTGGGCTGCCTATTAGATCCTAAAACACAAATGGAACAGGAAGAACTACTCCCCTGACAGAGGCAGCGGGTGGATCCAAATCCCCTCCAGATATAAGGTGTTTTTGTAGTCTTCTGTAGGTTGGCAATTTTTTTTTTACAGTGGGCATACTACCAGAATATTAGTGCACATCAGTAATATTTTATTTCACATCTGTCCATCCCTGCATGTCTTCTGCATACCTGCCAAGGCTATTGGGAGACTCAGGGAGGTTGAGGAGGGAATTAGAAGGGGTTTGACAAGAAGACAGCTTTTCTAGAAAACAAAACCAGGAGTGCATTAGATGCACAATTATCCTTACCCACGGAAAGAATGCTTATCTATTCACATAATTTCATGGTATTTTTCTCTTAGCAGAAGAAATGCATGCTGCATATTCAGAATATTCAGAAATTCTCACAGAGTAAACTTTAGGTGGGGCACAATGAACCAAAACAAAGATACGATTGTTTGGGTCAGTCTGGACTATTGGAGCCAATCTTAGTGAACTGCAGAGTTGAGAATAAGGGGTCATGCTTACATCTTCTTTTCTGTTCAGCTAAATTCAAACAAATTATTTGCCTATTTTGTCCTGGGAATAGAAATATAGCTAACTCAGGGCCTGCTTTCAATATGCTTATAATGTAATGGAGGAAATAAAGACCTATTATGCAAAGGGGTTGTGGAAAGGGATGGTGGTTCAGGGAATTTTTCACATAGGAGTCCACAACAGTGAAATCTTGAAGGAAGAAGAGATTTTAACAGGGAGAGATTAACCAAAAGAGAGACTCAAGGACAGACATTGATTCTGGGAAGGAGGAAGGAAAGGGCAGGAAGTGAAGGAGAGACCAAGACCAGTCCAGTTCAGGTAGGACACAGACTGGCTAAAGGGAGTGATGTGAGAGAGGGTTATATCTGGTATGAATTTGTACACTCAATCCAGAAAAGAGAGAAGAGTCTCTGTTCTCAGGTTAAAATTCGAAAGCCAAATTCTTTTTTCTATGTATGCAGCTTCCTGGACTGTTTGGTGAATACGCACTGAGAAATGTGAGGAAAAGTTATTTTCTTTTCCAGGGGGAAAAAAGTAGAGAAAAACTTGGAATCAAGAAATTTTCCTGGTGTTCTCTATATAACATACACATGACATATAGTCTCTATTCAAGACATCTTAAACAGTAAAAAACCTCAACATCTTAGATCTATAGATCTTAGATCTTTGAAATATAAACTTCATTTTGCTATCAACCAATCACTATGAGGGTGGCTAGATGGCACAGTGGATAGAATGCTAGAATTGGAGTCATGAAGACCTGAGTTCAAATCTAGCTCAGAAATATATTAGCTGTGTGACCCTGGGCAAGTCTCTTAACCTCTGTTTCCCTCAGTTTCTTCATCTGTAAAAATGGAGATAATAGCAGCACCTACCTCCCAGGATTGTTGAGAGGACGAGATAATCTTTGTTAATCTTCAAGCATTATAATACATGTTATTACTATATTATTATTATGATCATTATTACCTTGGTTATAAAGCTTGAAGGTATTGGTACTAATTTGCATTTATGAAATGCTTTTTGGTTTACAAAGCAGTTTCCCCAAGACAACCTTGTGAAGAAGGTGGTACAGATATCAATATTACCATTTTACTATTGAAGGAACTAAAGGCCAGGGAAGGGACATGACATATATGTCCAGGATTACACAGTTACTAACCCGAGATTCACATCTAGATTTTCTGATTACAAGGTCGGCCCTCTTTTCTCCGTACCACAGCTCATGGTTGGAGCTGAATTAAGCTGGCAGCCCTGCATTCCCTGTGGTCACTGAGAGGGACAGAATTTGGAAGTATAAAGAAACATCCGTACACATCTTCCCACACACTTGGCCCAAATGTGAAAGAAAGTGTGATGTAGGTACCTGTGTAACCTTTGACAAGTCACTTACCTTTCCTTGATCTCAGCCTACATTTTGAAGTGAACAGTTGGCTTTGGAAATCTTTCAGCTCTAGATTAATTCTTCTAAAGATTTAAGAAAACTAGATTGTAGGCATCATAAAGACAAAAACTATGCCTTATTTTCATCTTGGCATGGCTATATGCAGCACATGCTCCATAAACATCTGTCAAATGAACCAACCAGTGCTATGGATTAGGAGGATGGAGCAGCTGAAAGCCACATTGGTAAGGGAACTTCCCCAAAATGGTACATATCATCTCCATTGACCACCAAGAAAATGCTGACTTGCTCTTGGAGGTAGTCAAGGCTTTGTGGTAGTCAGTTGAAACAAAAAAACCACCAGTGCTGGCCCATGCCTGTAATTCCTGCTGGTGGGGACCATGAGATTGGTGAATCACTTAAGCTCAAGAGTTCTGAGATGCAGCAGGGCTAAGGCCCATTATGTACCCACACTAACTCAGGCACTAATGTGATAAGTCCCTAGGAATGGGAGGTCACCAGGCTGCCCGAGGATAAGCAAACCAGCCCAGGCAGAAAATGGAGCCAATCAAAGGTTCCACGTTGATCAGCAGTGGGATCAGCCCCATGAGTGGATGCTGCACAAGTGCTGGGGATGCAGAGAAAGGGGGAGACAAGCAAACAAAAATGTATAAGCAAGGGATATACAAGATAAATAGAAAACAATTGTGAGGAAAGGAGCCTGAGTTAAAAAGGATTGGGAAAGATGGTAGAATTTTAGTGGGGACATGAAAGAATCCAGGGAGGCCAGGAGGTGGAGATGAGGAAGGTAAGCATTTCAAGCATGGAGGACAGCCACCAAAGTGAGCCCAGAGCTGCGAGATGGTGTGTCTTGTCTGTGGAACAGCCAGGAAGCCACTGTTAATGGGGGGGAAGACAGCAAGCGCATGAGGAGCAGGGGAGGGCAGGAGAGAGATATAGTGTAAGATGACAGGAAAATACATTTATGTATATGTATTTCATATGTGTACATCGATCTCTATCTATAGAGATCGATCACTAGATACACCATCTCTACCTTTACAGTCTGGAGTGATTTATACTGCAATCAGTATTGTATTAATCTAAGATTCAGTGTGTGACCTCACTTCTTCCTGTTTTTTATGAAAATGTAGATAAAGGAGCACAAAATTCTTCTCAAAAGAAAATACATGATTTCTGCCTGGTGGAATTTCCCTCTTAAAGGAAAGAAACATAAATGTAAGATATATATATAGCTGTCAACAAATCAACAAGCAATAACCATAGGAGGGGAAAACTTGACCCCACCCCCACCCCCCAGGCGGTGGTTCAGGCCAGACAAGAGTGAGGAAGGCTGGTCACCCAGTTATGGAAACTTCACATCTCTGCTGGAAACAGATGGCATCGGGAGCTCAAAGGCATTCATTTCAAAATGGGAGATGAAGTTTTCTTCTTGGCAGTTATTTCTTTCCATGTTATGGTAATTACCGAGTGCCTCTTGTGATTCATCAGGGAAGTGGCCGATGGCCTCTGAAAGCACCTTAACTGCTGTTGTATGGTCTGGTGGAGGGGCCATCTTTGGTATCAAGTGGTTTGTAATGCAGCTTTGTGAATCACAGGTAGGATTTAGAGTAATATGTTTCATGAGCTGAATAATTACTTATTTACTGATTGAGTAAACAGCCAGCTGGCCTCTGACCTCATCTCCTACTTGCTTGCTGGGCAGTAGAAGGGAGGTCCAGCTGGCTAATGGCATCCCCCTGTGTGCTGATACTGTGATAAGCCTGGTTATTCCCCTCAGTCAGTATTAGGGACTCATTCCGTGCTGCTCTTTATACCGTTTACAAACAATTGCCTCACATTATAATTCTGAAGCTTAAGGTAATTTCAGAAACACTGAAAAGATCTCACTTGCCAAAAATATATTATTTTTTTGAAGTTCATACCTAAAATGAAACCTCAGAGACTATTCCAGGCCCTTAACAGCTGAATGCACACAAAAGCAAATCCAATGTATTGAATTCGGCAATAGAATAAATTATTTAATAATAAATGGCATTTCACAGTTCTCTGCATGCTTACACACATAAAATAAAAACCATTGGAACATATCTGGGCCTTCTTTTTTTGGCCCTGCTAAGAAAGAAAGAAAGAGAGAGAGAGAGAAAGAAAGAGAGAAAGAAAGAAAGAAGTGAAGGCAAAGAATTCTAGCTGATTTGTCCATGCATTCCCCCAAGGTAAGAGCAGCTACTCTATCTTGTGCTTCTCAGTTTGGGAGCTCCAGATTTGTAAAGGTGGCTGGGTGATTTTTCATGAGCCATATTCAGATTTGCAGAGCAAATGAATGAGTTCCCCTCTTTCACCTATGTGTAAGGGTGTATATGGGTCTCTGGTTTCTCATTTGGGTGCTATATCATCCCTTATTTTATCTGAGCAATAAAGAATGAGCTTCTGAATCATTCCTTTACCATGGACCATACCGTGCAATCATGGCAGACTCAAATTCCCTCTTATGTCAGTTCAGTATCTCTGGCTGCAAAACTTACTGACCTAAAGAACCCGAGTAGAGCTGCTACAACAAGCAGTATTATCAATTTTTGGATTAAAACTAAGCCAAATCATTATTCAGTATGCAGTATTTAGCATTTAGTTAATGTTAGAAAATTCAGTCATATTTATACCAAATTGGGGGCTGGAGGTGGGGAAAGTGACTTCATTTCTAATGATCCCAAATCACATTAAGTACCCTGACATCTGCAGAGATATTTTGTTCTCCTTAAGTGAGCCTAATTCACTCAGAGCTCTCCCCTTCTGGTATTAGGGAAGGCACAAATGCTAGGAAAGCATAGCATCTTGACTAATATTCCACAGTTCAGAGATAAGAGGGTAATTTTTCCTTTGATGAGTATCTGACATGCAACGTAATAATATCAAGCATGGAAAACACATTTCAAAAGTGTTTCTTCAGGGAAAGGCATATAAGAAGTGTTAGTCTATTTTATAGAAAAAAAGAATACTGTTAAATTTAAGGGGACTCGTTTTCCTTTTCCTTTTTGCTTTCTTTTTAATGAGCAAAATGAGTTAGAAAATTAAGAATGATTTGAAAGAGATTTATCAGCATATAGCTATTTTGCAGTCTTGGCAAAATGCTAAGGTTGATTTCCATTGCCACTTTGTTTGATTGTTTAAATTTTTGCTTTAAATTTTTAATTTGTTTTCTATTATGATACGTATTCCCAAAGATATCAGTGAAAAGTGTGTATGCTGTTGGATAAAGTGCCCATTTCAAATTTCAAATATGAACTGGAACACTCTTAAGGTTACACTTTTATTAGAACATGTATTCATTTTAATATTTTTTTCCTCCCTCCCCCACCAATATAATCATAAAGTAATTCAGTATGTCCACTTTTTAGAGAGCAAAAGGAGAAAGAGAAGATGGGGAGATGTCAGGTTTCCAAGAACACCAGAAAAAAATCCAAGAAAAAATTAAAGCACAAAGAGTGCAGATTCTTTCAATATGTCAGCTGTCTTGGGAGTGTGATTGGCAGTTCCAAAAGCTACATTACCACCTTCTGGTCACCAGAATACCATTTAACGACCCAGCACTTTGGGCACTCTTTAAAATTCCCTAGTGTCTCCAAAGAGTCAATAAAGTTTCAAGGCATATCTGATTCCCTTAAACTGGTTAACAGTTGTACAGACTGATCCAATGCAAAATCAATTTATTTTTGTGACTTTTGAGTCTAATAATTATTCAGTGCGTTATGTTTAATGCCTAAATTTTCTGTAATATACTGATCTATTTCAGATGGCTCTGTGAGAAGAGGCTAAGGAATGTAAATGTCTACCAAAAACTAGAGAGAGGTTTCATTTTTATTAAGGGATGAAACAAAATTGGCAGTGGACATGCTCTTGTGGAGGGGAGAGGGGGAGGTGGACACATAATGGCCACTACTCTTCTCTTTGGTGAGGAGGAGCAATAGTCACAGCTCTCGGAGAATGCTATGAACACCTTTAAGCTGAAACACTTGGAGAGGGCTCTGTCCTGCATTCTGTAACCCCCAGAGGGGTCCAGGATGTGCTAGAGACTGCATGTTTGGTTTAGAGCATCTTGAAGACTTGATGGGGGCTTCTTTTCTCACCTAAATTGTTTCCCAGTCACGGGTGAAGAGAAAGGTTTTTCTAAACAAGCCAAGGCAATTCTTAATTCTTCCCATTTATCTTTTAGTCCATATCCACAACAAAAGAATTCCAAAGTTGGCCTGGCTAGTGAAATTGGAATATGAAGTCCCTCTATAACACCTCTGAATAGTCAGCCAGCCTCCAATTCACACTAACATTGATGTGACCATCGGCAAGTAATTTAAACTCTCTGAGTCTCGGTTTCCTCATCTGTAAAATGGAGATAAATTTGAACCACCACATAAATACGTGTTCCTTTTATTATGTACACTCTACTGCACAACTCCTATCAGACATGACCAAGACTCCTCAATCCTTTTCCAGTTCTGCCTTTGAGATGGGGTAACCCCATGGGCTCCCAGTGCTTCTTAGGAATGAGTGTACCTTTCTTTTAGAACTTGGTTACTTATGGGGGCAGCTAGGTGGCCCTGGAGTCAGGAGGACACAAGTTCAAATGGGGCCTTAGACTCTTGACACTCACCAGCTGTGTGACCCTGGGCAAGTCACTTAACCCCAATTGCCTAAAAATTTTTTTAAAAGAACTTGGTAATTCATCATAAGATCATAGACCTGAAGGGACATTAGAGGTCATCTAGTTCACCTCCCACCCTCATTTAACATTTCACATCACTTCAAAATAAGGAATCTGAAATGTTAGAAGGTGAAAAAGTACCCCTCCAAGACCACATAGCAAGTAAGTGTCAGAGGTTGGATTTGCACCCAAGTCTTCTGACTCTGGAACCAATGTGCCACAGTACTATTCAAATGTTATTTCTTAAATTTAATTTTCATAAGCTAGGGATTTTCTTGAAGCTGAGCCTGAAAGCAATTTATGAATAGCAGAGGCTGTGAAATATAGAGCTTCTAAGGAAATATCTAATCAATAACTTTAATATTCAGTAAAGGTAAAGGTCAGATACAGAGGGAGGAGGGAAGATTAGAGTGAATGACCAGGCTTGCTAGGGAAAAATCTTCTCCTGCTTAGAAAAACTCCATTGGGAATTCGGTATATTCTGAGCTGCAATCCTCCCCCTCCACCAGCAGGGTGAAGGCTACCAAAGGTCTTGCCCTGAAAGTAGGCACAGATATCTCCAATAAGGTCCCACTCTGGTGCTACAGTATGGTATAGAGATATCCCTGGGCTCTTTGAAGGATATGCCAGCATAGCATGAGCGCTGGCACATCTTACTGAGCTGGAAAGGCTTTGAGAACAGGCTTGGCAAAACTGTGGATCTCTCATCCAAGGACCAGACAAGCTCACTTTGGAGAAGCTTGTCACCAGAAGGTTGGCCACCGGGTGATGAATTATTTGGCCACAACATCCAAATCCTAAGGCATGGAGGGGGACTGTGATCTCCATTAGTGGAGGGAAAACCCCATACCAATGATATCATAGCTCCTTTCAAGTACTGAAAGTCAGAAACAAGTTTAAAGTAAAGAGAAGCTGAAGAGGTTCAAAACTCAGCAGAACCACAGAGAAGCCAAAAACAAGCCAAGGACTTTTCGTGCAGAGAATTCAATATGTTTGGGCATAAGGGACAGCCAGAGTTAGATTACATTGCCATTATTAATAACAATTGAGGGTTAACAAGGAAAAAATTTCCCTAGCTATTTATGTTTCTTTAAATCTTGCTTTACGTTGCCTGCCACTTTTTATATAATGATAACTAAAGATCAGCTCATTGTTACCCCTATTAATTGAAGTTTACTTCAGGAAATTAGTAGAAAAATGTTACGCTCTTCCCCAAAACCTAACATATAAAACCCGAGTATAACTCTTGAACTCTCTGTCAAGTACTATAATTAGGAGGGTTGTTTTGGGGGGCTTTTTCAGTATATATCTATAAATATTTTTCTCTTTTCTAAGACATAACATTTCAAGCATATAGTCACCCCTCTTGGAATCAAAACAGTATATTACTATCAACCTGTTAACTGCGTATATAAGAAGTCTTTCTGTCCAGATGAAATGAACATAATCGAGGCAACATGATCTACCTGATAGTGCCTTGGAACATTTATTGAATATTTAAAAATTCACTACAGGCCCCCAAAACCCAAACTGATAAAAGAATGACAACAAATATTAGAGGGCAAATAAAGCTGAAATTAGACTCTGGTCATAAAGCATTCTGTCAGTATCTAATTATAACACAGGGGCAGGAAAAGATGTGAGTACCACTGACTGATGCCTTTTTGAAAAGGCCATTCTTGGTGGCCCTCTGCTGACCCATACCATATACCCCTTTATCTTTCTGCTGTCTTTTGTCTTTTTTGTCCTTTCTACCTCCTCCCTTTCACTTCAGATTCTCCTCTTTCTTCCCTTTTTTATTTCTCTCCAGGAGTTCCCAGGCTTGGCTTTGACCAGCTGGTAGTACTCAGGACTAAAGAGGTGGCTAGAAGAGTGCCTAGGATGAAACCATCTTCCTTTTACTACTGACAGATATTTTATTTTATTGTTAATATATCTGGGTTTATAAAAAAGAAAAAGGAAAAACTTATCCTGTCGGGCTTTGGAAGGCACTTCCCTGAAGGGAAGGAGATGAGAGCTATGACTCATGGTTCAAGAGTCTAACAAAGAAAAGTAGGTGGAGTGTAGAGCTGGAAAGAGGCAGGAGCGAAGTATTTCTTTGGACTCAGTGAATGTCCATCTTTCCAAGGCCTGCAGATGGTTTAGGAACTAAAGCATGCATCTTGGTGGAAGGTGTAATATGGGGTAGCAGCTTTTAAATAAAAAAATTAAAGGGAATCCATGGGGTTTAGGCATTTGTAGGGACTGTTAAGACTTCAGTCTGTATATTTAGGCATTACTTTCCATATACATGCTCACCAGTTTTGTATAAAATCCCCTTTCCACATTCTTGACTCTTAAGCCCTCTAGAAAGGCTTCCCCACACTCCAGTGGCAAATCCAAGAGGAAATGGATTTTTTTTAAAGCCCAAAAGGTCCTGGAATAATGTACAGTGCAGTCTCACATACCCATTCACTGACAGCATTAACGTTGCATTACCTAATTACAACATTCAATGCGTTAGTAAGAGCCTGCAACAATTCCAGCCGCTGTTCACTAAATCACAAGTGTGCTGTGATTTCTTAAAAATTGGGCCCACCAGTGGCTAAACACTTCAGCACATTGCATTATAGCTTTGCTGATCTCAGGGTTTTGTCCATAAAGTATATATTGAAACCAGATCTGGTTAAGAGTAGGAAAATATCTGGATGTGTGGGTTTCAGACCATAGTTCCTATGGTCTAAATAATAACCATAAAGGCTAATTTTTTAACTCTTTGAAGGCTGCCTTCTTTCTACCATATAACTCTGCACTTTCTAACAATGTGGGTTTTTAAAGAGATGCTCCATACCTCCTTGCATTCCTGTGTTCCATTTAGCTGCCTGAGGCTAACCATTGTGTTGTTCCCTGTCCTTCTTTCTCAAATTCAGCATCGCCTCCAACCTCCTCCTTCCAAATTTCTGCAGCTGCTTGACCTCTTCCACTTTTCAGTGTCTGTAGTATCCTTTCTCCATCTCCTTGGGGATATACTCCACATCTGAAATTCTTCTTCATTTCCTATTCCAACGAGTGCCTTTCCTTTCTAATTCCAATTTGTATCTTCCCAACTCATTATCAATTCATTGACCTGAAACATCCCTCTTGTTTTTTGCTCCCTTTTATCTTCACAGTTCCTTTGCCATCCCCCCACAGATCCCACTGATCCTCATTCTGCACTAATGATCATTAACAGAAGACACTTTGCCCTGTTTGCTTTCCTGTTCTCATGACTTTCACTATTCTGCCAGACAAACGTAACTTGTAAGGATCCTACTGCAGTAGAATTACTGTGTTGAAAGGTTAACTACCTACATTACATGGTGGTTGTTAGCAAAATGCTTTAGAAAAATCACAAAGCACTATTTAAAAATAATGCCTCACATTTATAGAATTCTTCAAGGCCTGCATTATGGCAAGATGCTTTTCTTACAATGTCATAAGTTAGGTAGTACAAATATTATCATTCTCAGTGAGTGTACAGGTAAAGAGACTGAATGTCAGAAAGGTCATATGACTTTTCTAGGGTCACACAGCTAGTGAATGTTGGAGTTGCAACTCAAACTCACTCCACCATAATACTAATAATATTAACAAAAACCAATAACAACAATCATTAAGGTACATCATGGAATTCGAAGACTGAAAAAAGATCACTTCCCCCTACCTCCCATTTCACAAATTCAATTCAATTCAACAAACATTTATTTATTAAATGCCTACTTCATACAAGGCATTGTGCTGGGGCCAGAAGTAGGACTGGGATGAGACTCAGGATTTCAGTGGCATAGGGAATTCCTGGATGAGAAAGCTCCCGTTTCCAATGAATGTTGGCACTTTCTCTGCTTTATATGGCATTGGGGAATTACATAGAGCCTTGAGAGGTTAAATGACTGGCTCAGGGTCACACAGTCAGCTGTCAGAAGTGGGACTTGATTGTAGCCTTTTCTTTCCCCAAGGCCAGCTTGGGGGTACAAAGGTGAATACGGCATGGAATCACAGAATCAGAGGTGGAACAGATCTTAAAAGACACCTAGCTTAACCTCTTAATTTTACAGATGAGGAACCGAGTACAAGACATTCACTGACTTGTCTTGGCTCAGAGAGGTAGTGTCTGAGATGGAATTTGAACCCAAGTCTCTGTGACTCTCAAGTCCAATACTATCTATCCACCATGCTGGAGAAACTGAAGAGTCTAAATGGGGAGAAAAGCAAATGGACCATAATACAAGGGAGAATGCAATATGCAAAAGAGGACAGACTGAAAGAAGTGAGAAATTTAAGGAGACAGAAATCCCTCCTGGAAAAACCAAGGAAGGGTTCATGGAGGAAGGGGCATATGTGATCAATCTTAAAAGAAGAAAGAATTCATCACATGGAGATGGGGAATATGGCCAGGGGAAGGGGAAGAAATCCCAGGCAGAGGAAATGTCATGAAGAAATGTTTAGAGACTGGGCAGTCTGGTACAACAACAGAGGGATGGAAGTTATTCTTCTTTATCTGAAATAGGAAGTATCTTTTGCCAAGTAGTGGAGGATCCTAATGGAAAGACAGGGGGTGGCAGCTTTGACGGTACAAGATCAAGGGTTTTTACTTTATAAGTTAGGGAGCTACTGAACATTGCTAAATTGTATCCCCTGATTAAACTGATTAAAAAAAAAAGGTATGAACTCAGGTAGTTGTGGTGAGAGTAGAAAGGAAAGAAGAGATGCAAAGGCAGAACTGACACCTCAACAATGACTGAACGTGTGGGTGAGGGTGAAACATTAGGGTGGCGACTCTCCCTACTGCTGGCTCTACTCCTTTTCTCTTCTCTCTAAGGCTCTCCTGTCATCATTGACCCAGGGTGGGTCTTTTGCCCTGGGTAGGGCCATTTCTCCCTGAGTTCACCTCAGTTCTCAGCAGCTGGGTAGTACAGTAGACAGAGAGCTGGGCCTGGAGTCAGGAAGACCAGAGTTCAAATGTGCCTTCAGACACAATCCCTACTCTCAAGGAGCCTACATTCTGATGGAGGAGTCAACATGTCCATATATAAGTATATGCTGAATATATATGTAGTGCATACATATACACACATATGGAATGAATGCAAAGTAGTCAACAGGGGAATGAAAAAAGGCTTCATGCAGAAGATGGCAGTACTTAAGTTACATCTTGAAGGAAGAGAGGGATTCTATGAAGCAGAAGTGAGAAGGCCTAATTCTCCCTGTTCTACTGATGGGTCAGCTAAACTAGCATGTATTAGTTACCCACCGTGTGTCACACACTATATTAGGTGCTGGACATATTAAAACAAAAACTAAATATTACTATTTAGTTTTGCCTTGATGGCAAACGCCATCAAGGAATTTGCAGTTATATTAGGGAAAAAACAGTATGTATGTAGATAAGTCAATATGAAATCCATAAAAAGTAACGGTGGGGACAGAGGTTAATAGAGGCTTTCTATAGCAAGTGGCGCTTCGGCCGAGCCTTGATGGAATTTAGGACTTACAAGAGGTGGAAATGAAAGGGAATTGCATTGCAGGCCTGACAGTCAGCCTGTACAAAAATACCATGACAGTAAATGTTCAGAATATCATGTTCAAATAGTCCAGTTTGGCTGTAATGTAGAGTGCATGGCAGGGAGACTCAGGAAACGGAGAAAGATGAAATCAGCTTAGAAAGATAGGCTGCAGCCAGATGCTGAAGGGCTCTACATGGCAAACAGGAGAGTCTGGGTTTTATGCTAGAGACAAGAGGCAGCTACTGCAGCGTCTTGGTGGGGACAGCAGGAGTGAGGCACTCCACACGGCACTTTAGAATCAGACCTGTACTTCAGGAATATTCATTTAGCTACTTTGTGGAGGATGGCCTGGAAAGGAGAGGAAATAGAGGCAAGAAAATAAGGCACGGCTTCACAGGCTCCTCCTCTGGCTGAAAAATGCATTCAGCATCAGCAAAGCACGTATTTCAAATGAAAGGACTTTGTTCTTTAAATAAGTAGTGCCTTCCTCATGGTATCTCTATCCTCATTCAGTAAAAATGAGAAGACTGAAATATGGTTCCCAACCAAATGGAGACCAACCCAGAAACTGTAGGATCAATTGAAGAAACTCATTCTAGAATTCCTCATCTTCAAATGCTTTTACCTCACAGCCTATGAGTTTCAGGCCTGGACACTCACTCCATCAAGCTGTACCTGCTGTGGAAATTAGTTCATAAGGAGGGAAGCATTGGCTCAGTTTCCTTGAAGCTTTGAAATATGTCATTCTCTGCTCTTCTGTAACTACCACAAGGGTCTCCCCAGTGCTCCACAGAAGTGTTAGACCAGAAATAAGAGAGGAAAGATTTTGAGCTGCTCAGCTTTTGTTTTCTGGGGTGGGACAGAAACCAATGGGACAGAGAGGATCTCCTCTGCTTTGAAGGGAACAGAGCATGGAGTCAGGAGCTTCCCAGGCAACAAGATCTAGTGAAATGTCCCAGTGCAGCAGTTAAAGCTGGCATTGACCTGCCCATGATTATCCTTATTTCTAGCTTGATGGCACAGTGAATAAAGTACAGACTTCATGTCATGAAGCCCCAAATTCAATTTCAGCCTCAGACCCTTAACTAGCTGTGTGACCTTAAGCAAATCACAACTCATTGTCTTCCTCAGTTAACTCAGCTGTAAAATGGAGACAAAAAATAGTACCTCCCTCCCAGCTTGTCATGAGGAAAATATAATATTTATAAAGATAATATAAACCGCTTTGCAAACTTTAAAGCACTACATAAATGTGCACTGTTGTTATTGTTACTGTCCAAATGAAACAGAAATTCTGAGAGAAGAAAATGGCCCCCTCTGTTTTCTCTGTCATATTTGTAATATGTAGGTAGAGGTCAATTTAGTACCAGATGATCCAGTGATTTGAGGTTTGGCTGAATGTGATTAAAACATTTTACATGGACTACGCAGCACCTGATTTTTGAGGACTTCATAATGACAAAATTGCAGCTGACTCCAAAGAGATGATGTATTTCTCTAGGAGATAACTGTTAAAATGCATAAAACCCTCGAGTTTGCTCCCAGAGGAATAAAATGCAAATTCTTTTTAATGTAAGTATTGGAGATGATCAGGCAGCCCCACAGAATACAAAATCAGCCTAGCAATGCAGTGGGTCTGGCTAAAACTGGGTTCAGGTGTGTCCTTGCTGGTTGGGTAAGAATCAGAAGTAAAGAGAAATCTGTGCCTAGAGGTGCCCACAGAAGACATCTCTAGAGTGGCTGTCCTCTCTACAATGAATGAAGGGGTGCATTTGTGAACTTCGAGGTTCTTTCTCCCAAGCAAAGCCATTACAGATACCTCAAGTGTTCTCTTCCTCTAAGAGCTAGACACCCCTCATCCCAGCAGAATATGTGTCCCCTTAAAGGAAGAGACTGTTTAATTTTTGTATCTTCAACATGTAGTCAAGGGCCTTACACATAACAAGTTATGTAATACTTTTTCATTGAATTGAATTTCATTATGTCATTATCAGTATTTTGTGCTATACTGCCATAATGTTTACAAGTATGAATAGACAAAAAAAAATCAGAGGAAGCAGTAAGATTAATTTTTCATGTCGTTTTTTAATTCCTGTCTACTCCAAACAAGATAGAATTTTTTCAGAAAAATGAAGAAAAAAATCAAATAATAAATTCTGCTTTTTAAAAAATTGATTGTCCAGGCTTAAGAAAGTGATGGTGAAAATATTAACAATGCAGATTAAACTTAAAAGTGTATTGTGCTTACATTTTCTTCTCAGAGGGGCTGGTTGTTAACTGTTTACCAGCATACCCCCTAACCTCATCTCATCCGAATCAAGATACTCAACCACAATATACTTGATGTGGCTTTGTTTGAAGACCCACTGAGCAGGGATTCACCATCCCAGAGTCACAACAATCTACTTTTGGACAACATTAACCATTAGAATGTTCTCCCTTATATCAAGCCACGGTCTCTCTCTGAAAGTTTCACTTGTCGCACCTAGTTCTTCCCTAAAAAAGCCTCTCTAGCAAGGTTAGGATATATTGGCTATAGTGATGTTCCTGAATTACTAGCACACAGAAGCTCAAACACTGGGTGCAGGGGGTGGGGGTGGGGGGTACTCATGTGCCAACATGGCAGACAGAGAGAAGAAGCACCAATCAGGTCGTAGGGAGAGAGAAAATCCCTTTCCCATGAATTTTTTCTAAGTAAGGCAGGTACATTCTCCCTTAGAAATGTCCTGGCCCTCCACCTTAAATTCAGCTTGTCAAAAACTAAGAACTAACCATCTTCCCCCTAAAACAGGTTCCCATTTCTATTAATGGCATCTCTTTCACTTCTTCCCTTCTTTGTCCATCATCAGCTTCTAATTCTTATTCATTCTTCTCTCAGTATGTGTCTTCAATGTGCCCATTTTCCTCTACTCCCATTGCTACCATTCTCCCAGGTTCTGCTCACCATACTATAACAGCCATCTCAGCTGCTAATTATGGACAAAGAAGGGAAGAGCATCTCCCTTTCATGTCCGGCTGCTGCTTAGTATGTGTCTGAAGTGGTTGGCTTAGCACTTGATCATTCATCCTTCCTATGCTTTTCACCTCTATACACAATTCCCAGCATGGAAACAACCTCCACCAATGCAGTTTGGAACATACTTATCAGTAAATTATAGCTGTATAAAGTTATGTGGGGCACGAAGAGCATTAGTAACTTACCCGTGGAAATGTAGCTAATACGTCAGAAGTGGGACTTGAACTCAGGTCTTCTTGTCTCTGAGGCTGGCCCTTTCCCCACTATTGCATCTTGCTGGCCAGTTCACTTTCACAAAATACTGATAGGTTGGAATCCTAAATCAAAGAAAGATGATGCTTTAGATGGAGTCAGCGAACTTCTTTAAAAAATATCTTGATAAATATCTATCAATATAATTGGTTTCCTCTGTACTCCAGTGAGTTTCACTTTATGCATTTAAAACCATATTGTGAGAAGGGTCCTTTTGCTTTCACCAGATGACCAAAGAGGACCCTGACACACAGAGATTAAGACCCCGACCCGACCCCACCCCGGTCCTGATTGAAGGCCTATTCCAAGTGGAGCAGTACATGGTTTTTCAAAACAGATGAGACTGAGCTGAAGTGCTCTGCCAGGATGAGCTGCTGAGTAAAAATTAAGTACCATATTTGTTAGCAGATAGTCAGTGATGAGATTCATGGGAGTTGCTGGAAGCAGCTCTAGTATTTTAATGTAATTGCTTCTCCTCATTTCTCTTTGACTGGTAATTCTAGATTTGTTTCAGTTCCAACTTGTTTCCCACCTGAGATTCTAAGGGAGGGAATTAAACATCCTGGTCTTTGAGGTAAAAATATCACAAGTGAAAAGATCATTATAAACTGTGTATCAACAGCTTATCTTCCAGACATTTCCTTCTTGCATTAAGTATACTAATTGCTCTCTATGCAAATGTGAGCTTAATGGCACTAACAAGCTCAATGAAACAATTTAATTGCTACATTATGATGTATTTTCCATACATATCAACACGAAAGAAGTGCCTGAATAATAATGTACAGTGCCTTACTCTCTGCTCACACAGGGGAAGTGGGGAGCAAGGTGCTAAACCAGGGAGTAAAAGTCTTGTGCAAGCAGAATAAAGAGCTTAGCCCACAGCTGCTGGCTTCTGTCAGTAAGTCAACCCAGGCACTGTGCTAAGCTCTCGGGATACAAAGAAAGGCCAAAGGCGGACCCTGCTCTCAAGGAGCTCAGAGTCTAAGGAGGGAGGCAACACCCACAGTAAGGTACAAACAAGATACATACAGGAGAAACTGGAGACAAGCATCAGAGGGAAGATAGCACTGAGGGTCAGGAAAGGCTTTCTGTAAAAACTGGGATTTCAGTTGGCATTGGAAAGAAGCCAAGACAGCCAGGAGGGAAAGTAATTCCAAATACGGGAGACAGCCAATGGGCATGCCCAGTGGGGAGGTGGGGAGCTTCTTTTCCAAGGGAGCTGGATACCACAGGACCTCAGGGTACATGGGACATGGAAGGCAGAAGAAGGCTGAACAGGCAGGTCACAAAGGGTTTCGAATTTATATTTGCTCTATAGGGAGCCACTAAAGTTTACTGGGTGACACGGTCAGACCTGTACTGTAGGAAGAGTCTAGAATAGGGCAGAACAAGAAAAATCGGGTGTCTGCAGCTCCATTACATTCCCCTGTGTAGGCTCTCCAAGCCACAGTCCAGGCAAGCGTGTGACTGCCACCAACAGCCAGGAGTCACAGAGGAATATACTCACAGAGGTTCTTTTTAAATGGGTGAAGAAAGTGAGGCCTTGAGAGGTTAAGTGGCTTAGCCAGAGTCACAAGGCTCATCAGTACAGAGGCAGTACTATAAGCTAGACCTCCTTTCATTCCATTGTTCTTTCTGCTCTGCCAGGATGGAGAACACAAGAGAGAGACAAGAGGAGGGCTTACCTGCATTTTGTGCCAAGGACGGCACACCATTTGGTGTCCACCCACATGTGCAAAAGCCAACCTTATACTCATGCAAAATATTCTGTGATGTAGCTATTCCAACACCATTTTGTTTCCATTTACCCGATTGATTTAAATTTCTCTTGCTAAATAATAATAGCATTCATAAACCACTTTTTAAGGGTCACAAAGTGCTTTAACTATTTTCACTACGAAGTTAAGGACTGAAATCTGAACCTAAGTGATAATGATTTTTACACACACACACACACACACACACATACACACTCACACTCACACTCCCATTGAGTCATCCAGTATAAGGATGTAGCCTTCAAGGAAAACACGTGGATGAGAATATACCTGGGGCAGAAAAGGGGAGCCAGTAATGGCATAGTTTTAACAATTATCCTATTTGGGCACAACCCAGAGCAAACCTACCCCAAATTGTGTTTCTCCTGCCTTAACTTCCTCAGGACAGGAAAGTAGGATCCCACTCCACAGTGTATCCCTACTAGATGCAAGTGTCCACATTGTCATCAGTGTCATTTAACATAATTCTAAATAAGTGGTTTTGTTCAATACTTCAGCTCAACAAGTATCAGCTGATTACTGTATGCAAGACAAGTGCTAGGATAGCTCTAACAGAGTGCATGTACTCTAAGGATGGGTGGAAGCTCAAAAACCTAAGTAACCCATCTAAAGGAGAGTGAGATAAGTGCAAAGAACCAGGTCAGGCAAAGTGTTGTGAGAAACCTCAAGAAGACAAGCTTACTTTCAGATGGTTGAGAGAGAGTCCGTCAGACACCTACTGTGTGACCCTTGACTTCTCAACAACTGTTTCCTCATGTAAAAAAAGAGGGGGTTGGAGTCAGTGACCTCTAAGGGTAAAGCACTAAAATAAGACCCTATGGAGTGGGGCTTAGAACAAGAGAAGGACTTCAATGGATGGGGGATGGGAGATGGGAGATGGGGGGAGGGTTCATTCTAGGCATGAAAGATGGAGTGAAGAAAGGCTCAGACCCAGCACAGAGTAGGGGCCAGAGAGTAGTCCAATTTGTAAAGGGAATAGAATGAGAGAGAGTTGCTAATCCTCAAAATTTTAGGATAGCTTTCATAGTTTCAGGGCCCAATTTTAACTTGCTTAAACATAACATGTAGTATCAATAGTAAACCCAGCCCCAGCCCATCCCTGTAAACCGCTGAAATAACAAGTTAAGTCACCATGTGAGTGCCACGAGTTTACATTTCAAGCCCACAATCAATATTTTCATCTCTCCAAGTCCCAGTTTCTTCATCCATAAAGTTGAGGTGCTATCTTTAGTAACTTCCTCACAAGATTACCAAAGAGTCCAATGTATGTAAAGTGCTTTGAAAACTTTAACACGTCCGATTATCATCATCATTATCATTATTATTTGGACTTAAACTATGATTTCATTCTAGATAATCAGACTCTCCATACCAGTGCAGAGTAACAACTAGTCAGCAATATGTATAGTCTTAGATGGATACCTGTGGCAACCTAGCATAGGAAATAGAAGGCTGATCTCAAAGCCAGCCAGCCCAGGGTTCAGGTGCACCATGTGGCTCAGTTACGGTGTTGAACATGGCACTGAAGTCCAAAAAATCAGAAGCACAGCTGGGAGGGGAATGAATGAAGAAGCCATTGTATGGCTGAGAAGCACAGATCACAGAAAATTCTCTTGCTCATTTTAAACGAAGTTTTCAAGAGCCATGAATTGTTTCCATTGGAATTAATTTGCAGCCTCTTTTGTGTACTGCACTAAACATGAGAAGGTGATGGCTGTCTGATTGAAGTAAGTGCTGGTCTCCAGTGAGGAGTGGCTTTCTCAGCAGGAGGAAGAGAGCATCTTTTCACCATTGAGGCTGGGCCACAGCTTTTGCTCTGAAGGGTATTAATAAGGGATCTTACTCTATGGGGGAGTTAAAAAGAGATTTTTTAAATGTACTACAAAGACTCAAACATCAAGTACAGGCAGAAATACAAGGGAAATTAAAGAAGAGCCAGTAGACAAACATCAAATAAAAGCATCTATCCCAACAGGCAGGGAGCACAGGTGCTGGAGAGCCTGAGGGGCTTTGTCTTTTTCCAATGAAAGCGTTTTGGGAAGAGGGGTCAAGGGGAGCAGGAGAGAATGCAGTTATGTTATGAATTTGATGCTACGAGGCTAAGACTGGATGAGAAGGGAGAAATCAGGAAGCTGAGGGGCTGTTCACATTCCCCAGATACCATTTTTGTGTTTCTCCAAAAAGCCATTACAGCAAAACCACCATTGCCAACCCTGAGCTTGGCAGGCCTGGTTCACCACTAAGATAGACTAGCACTTACTCAAACCGGAAAATTGCAGACAACTAGAGAATCCACAGAGATCCTTTACATCTTGGACACATTACTTGACATTTTTACTAGCACTCGCGGTCTAACTATTCCAGTAGGCATCTGGATATGTGCCCTGTGAGGACATATTTTTATTTTTGGGGGGAGAGGGGGGAGGGAGAGATAGAAGTGATGGAGTGGCAGAAGCCTGCCAATGCGGAAAGTCCTTGGGAATCATCTCTGACTCTACGGCATCACCCTTCATCTACCACATTTATACCACACAATGAACCATTAGGAAATGTCTCTCTCACCAGTCTTTCCTTTTAATTCCCCCTCTAAAAAGTCTTTATTGCCCCACATGTGACTTTTCTAGTGGTTGTTAATTGCTTTTCCAGCCTTTGGTCTTCCTCTGCTCTAATCTATCATAAACTGTCTCTACCACAATAAATCAACTATTATGCGATTCATAATCTTAGAGAGTCTTCCAGGATGGGGGGGAAGGGAAGGAGGGATGAAGAAGGGGAGAGAGTCTGAGAAGTAAGTGACTTGCCCAGGGTCACACAATTCACATGCCTTAGATGATGGGCTTGAACCCCAAAGTCCTCTATCCATTACATGTCACTGGGCCTCTCCCACTAGGTTAATCTTCCTAAATGACTACTCTCCTATGACTCCCAACTTTTCAATTTTTCCCCATTACCAACAGCAAGGAAAAATGGAAGGGAGTTATGAAGCATCCTCTATGTGCTAGGAACCATGCTAAAAGTTTCACAAAAATTGTTTCATTTGATTGTCACACCCACTCTCAGAGGGTAGGTGCTGTTATTATCCCTAACAGGATGATTTCCAAGCCCGTGTTACATACAGCATTCAAAAACTTCCCACAAACTGCCCAATCTTCTTAACTCCCACATTGTCCCTTCTGTCAACAAGCAGGTTAGCCTGCTTTTTCCTCCCTGATTATACCATGCACATCCCCACCTTACGCTATTTACCATTTCTTATATTACCTTCCCCCACTGCCTCTCTATTTACTGAAATTCTTCAAGGCTGAGCTTATATCTCACATTATAGAAGCATAGGAGTTGCGACAAGCATTAGAAAGATTGATGGCTTTGAACTAGGAAAACCCAGGTTCAATCTGTATGACCTGTCTGAGCAAGTTGGAACCTCTCCAGGCCTCAGTGCTATAAAAGGAGACCGTTGAACTAGGCAGTATCTAACAGCCCATCAACTATCAATCTATGATCCCAGGGATAAATGAGAACTAGAATGACTGCAGGGAACACCTAGTTCAGCCTGATCATTTCACAGATTGTGAAACTGAAGTGCAGAGAGGTAGACTTCCCTAGAGTCACACAGATAGTAAGCAACAAAGTACTCCCTTCCCCTAAAAGCTTCTCCAGTCACCCCAGTCCTTAATGATTAGCCCACCTATGAATCCCCATAGCACCTGCTGAGTAAGTCATCCTGTACTTCTAGACAGTCTTGTATATAATAACTGATATGTATGTACTGCTTTATGGGTAGAAAGTGCTTCGTATAGATTATTTCATCTTTATTGAGACTTACAATAATGCCTTTTCTTTATAATAGGTTTTATTGATACCTTCTGTTCTTATCTCCCAGATTTCCCCTATAACCCTCTCCCACATCCCTTCCCCCTTCCCCAAGAGCGATCCCCTATAACAAAGAAGTCGATGCTTCAAGCGGAGGGCTCTCTCCTCAACTGGATTATGAACTGCTTAACTATCATGGCTCGACAATTTGACAAGAGGAGCTAGAATAGAAAGACGAGAATGAAATGTATTCCCCTTCCAGAGCTTACATTCTATTGGCCATTATATTTTTCATCTCCCATACTGCCTTGTATAGAGATTCAATAGCATCTTGGTGGCCTGGCTTCATTAAGGCCGTTCCTCTAAAGGCACAAATTTAGATCTTCAGAAGCCAAAACTTTTGAGCAGAGAAAATCCTCACTTAACCCTCCAGCACATTAACTGCGCTGCCGACAAAGGTTACTTGTATTTTTCTTTCCAAAAAAAACTCAACGGCAATAGGTTGCAGCTTGAATGCTCAACATCGTGTGCTGTCTATCTCACTGCACTCAGCATCCTGTGATACAAAATGCCTGCCCAGCAGGAAATGGAATTTGTGGTAAAACCACACAAAGAAGAGAATCAAAGGGTGGAGACATGCTTCTTCTATGAGAGAGATGAAGTTTTCCTTTCTGGGAAATCTAAACTAGCAGAAGGGTTGGAAAAGGGCAGGTCAGGCACAGTGGGCCGGTCAAATCAGTCAGGTGCTTGCAGGTGGCATAAAGGGCTGGCTAGAGATAGAGTATGGTTCTCCACCTTCAGTGAGGCGCTATGATCTACCAAAGTAAGACAGGTCAGGCCGCAGGAGTTCCAGTGATGGTTCTGTCACTGATTCCCATGAAGAGCCTGAATCACACACTTAGCATTTCATACCTTAGTTTCACCTATCTGTAAAAATAAAGAAAAATGCCAGAATGCCCACATGCTGAACAAGCACTCACAGGACTCTTCAAAGAACATTAGCTTTTATAAATCTCAGAATTAGGTACCACATAAAGCATTTTTATAACATTTAAGGGTTTTTAAGACTACAAGAAACTTCTTGTAATTTAAGAACTAAGAAAATATTCTTATGCAGCAGCAGTAGGAAGACTTTTCCCCCCATCTTTAGTAGAAAGTAATAGGGAATCCCTGAAATCTCAGAAGTTTTTTTCTTTTTTCTTTTTCTTTTTTTTTTTTTTTTACAAAAAGTCAAGCATTTCCCCTACCTTTATTGATAAATTGTTTGGAGATATATCTATTGGGCTTCCTCGTTTTATAGATGAGAAAACTGAGGCCTGAACCAGGAAATTAGTTCTATCTCAGGGTCACATGTAGAAAATGTTGGGCATAGGATGAATGGGTGAGAAACCTTAGGAAATTGTTTCAATGGATCATATTTCTAAGAGTTGTTATAGGGGGTGGTCTTGGGTGTTTTAATTTATACCCTTTCTCATTCTCACATCCATTAAATAGACCTGAAATACATTTTTTAAGCAAACTTATTTAAAATGAGGGCAATAAAACATAAGATGGGGAACCATGTGAAATAATTTTCAGCAAAGTAATTTAAGCAAGTAGTTACCCCCAGTGCTCAGTCAGAAACTAAAGTCCCACTCCAATCTTTGAATGACCAGAAGTGAACCCCTGCCCCCGCCCCATTTCCCCAATGATGAGTCAACAAACTGTAATCTCTTACTAAAGAAAGGTTTAGAATGTGGGCCTGGCAATACACTGTATATATCAACTTTTGTTTTGAAGGACCAGCCTACCTAAGTTCAGAGAGGTTCTTTATTATGGTGACTACAATGCAATTGATGAATTAGTTGAGGCACAAAAGCTCAAAACCTAATCTCAGAGTTGCAAGGGACTGGAGAGGCCATGTGATCTAGCGCATGCCTGAACAAAATTCTTTTCTACAATCTATACAACAAATAGCCCTCCAGGCGTTAAGTCCAGTGCAGCGGAACCCACTACTTCCTAGAACATCCTATTCCACTCTGGGACAGATCTAACTATTAGTCAGTTTTTCCTTTCATTTGGCCTAAATCTGCTTCTTGGCAGTTTCTAACCATCACTCCCAATTCTGCCCTCTGTGGCCAAGCAGAGTAGAGCTGATCCCATTCCTTCTCAAGAGGCCTTCCAATGCTTGAAAACAGCCACTGAATGTCCCTTAACTTGTCGTTTCTTCAAGCTAAACATCCTCACTTTCGTGGAATCCAGTGGGATCTTTACAATCATGTTGCCTAATACCTTCATTTACACCGAGGGAATCATGACCCACTGGGGATATATGACTTGTTCCAAGGTTATGCAGACATCAAGTAGATTTCTTCTGCCTCTCTTCATGTGGCAGGACCTCAAAGCCCCTCACCATCCTAGTTGCTTTCCCCTGGATTGTCTTCTGCTTATCTGTGTCCTTTCTAAAACTGAACACAGTATTCCAGAAGTGGTTGTATCAGGGCAAAGTGCCACAATCTAATTCTGGCCATGATACTACCCTGAACACAGCACAAGATTAGCGATTTTTGTAGTGTACTTCCCAACCCGAAGATAACAAAGAGAAAAAAAAAAAGCAGTCCTTCCTTTCCTTCCTCCATCATCATCATTATCTCACCATCCTGAGCAACATTCCTATTCCTCCTCTTCCTCCTCCCTTTTTTTGAACTTCCCTATTATTTTAGGGCATCCCATTCCTGTACAGTGAAGAAGATACAGGAGTTTTTCACACCAGGAAAAAAAATATTGAGTTACCTATGGATCAGAAAGATAAAAAGAGAAGCTAGAGTAGGTACTGTTAATTCATAATTCTTTAAGATCAATTTTATAGTATAGGGCAGGGTGGACATGTTATGTAGTATGCTGAGTAACTCATCAGATACACCACCATACCTGGAGTCTGAAAGACCTGAGTTCAAATCCTCTCTCAGACACTTATTAGCTATATGACCCTGGGCAAGTTACTTAATCTCTTCTTCCTTCAATTTTCTCAACAATAAAATGAGGAAAATAATAGCACCAACCTCCTGGGGCTGTTTTGAGGATTAAATGAGATATTAATATATAAAGCAAAGTACAAAACAAAGCACTGTATAAATGCTAGTTTATATTGTTTCTCCAAAAACAGTGTATGAGATCTAAGAAAAAAAATATCAAATCTTTTTAGACTTGCCAATTATGCCTCTAATCAACTGGGTGCATTTAAGAGCTTATTAAATTCATGGCACATTTATCTTCTGGCATTCTCTCTCACATTCCAGTCTCTCTTCCCTACATCCTGCCCTCACCCCTCCCTGCCCTCTGACCTTTTTCTAGCCATTTCAGCTTAATGTTTCGACTCATTATTTTCTGCTGAATTAATCAAATCAGTGTGTGATTTGACCACGATATAGGTGCCACTTCTTCTCTACTGCGTTTCCTTCTCCTTCCTTTTTAGTTCTCACTTCTGGCTTCTCCCTTCCTTACTGAATCTTCTTTACTTTTGTTCTCCTTGAAATCTCTCTATCACTAACCAAACCCTTTAGAGTTGTCTCATACTTTAAAAAAGCAAAAAAATGAAATAGAAGAAAATGTGCTTCAGTCTACACTGTGAGTCCATCTATTCTCTATCTGGAGGTAGACAGTATGTTTCTTAATGAGTCCTTTGAAATTCCAGCTGGACATCGTGTTCCTCATAGTTGCTAAGTCTTTCAAAGTTAAATATCAATATTACTGTTATTGTATAAATCATTCACCTGTTTCTACTCACTTCAAAAAAGGCTAGTCAGGTTTTATGAAACCGTCCCGTTCATCATTTCTTATAATACAATAGTATCCTATCACATTCACATACTCTAACTTGTTCAGTTATTCTCCATTTAACGGGCATCACCTCACTTAACAAATTCTTCACCACCACAAAAAGCTGCAATAAATATTTTTTGTACATATGAGTCTGTTTCCTCTTTCTTTCATCTTTTTTGGGGTATAGGCCCAGTAGTGGTGTTTCTGGGTCAAAGGTATACAGTTTCATAGACCTTTGGACAGAGTTCCAAGTTGCCTTCCAGAATGGATAGACTAGTTCACAGCTCCACCAGCAATGCATTAGTATACCTATCATATCCCTTTCAGCATTTGTCATTTCCTTTTTTGTCATCTTACTCAATCTGATGGAGGTGAGGTACTATTTCAGTTACTTTAATTTTAATTTCTTTAATTATTAGAGATAAAGAACATTTTTTCATATAGCTATTGATAACTTTGATTTCTTCCTCTAAAAACTGCATATTCATATGCTTTGAATGGCTCTTATTTTTATAAAATTTGCTGAGTTCCCAACATGTTTAAGATTGGATTGGACTCAGTCAAAGGGCCGTACTTGAGGACCCGAGGGCCACATGTAGCCTTGAGGCTGCAGGTTCCCCACCCTTTCTCTATGTCTATTCCTGCCAGACTGCTTTACAGTTTGATTAATAGTTTTTGTCAAATGGTGAGTTCTTGCTCCAGTAGCTAAGAAGTTTGGTTTTATCAAACTGTTAACCTACTGTGCTCATGCGCTTCTGTATAGTACACCTAATCTGTTCTACTGTTTAACTTCTCTACTTATGTCGCCATATAAATTTTTTTTGACAATTACAGATTTATAGTTTAATTTGCAATCTGGTCTTCTAGACTGTCTACCTTCCTATTTTTTCTCCATTGATTCCCTCAATATTCTTGACCTTTTGTTCCTGTAGATGAATTATGGGTGTTTTTTCCCTAGCTGTATGAAGTAAGTCTTTGGTAATGGCATTGATATGGCACTGACTGAGCAAAGTAATTTAGGTGGTATTGTCATTTTTATTATACTGATTTGGCTTACCCACGACTAATTAAAATTTCTCCAATTATTTAGATATTCTTTATTTGTGTGAAGAGGGTTTCATAAATGTATTCATATAGTTCTTTGTGTGTGTTTTAGCAGGTAGACTCCCATATATTTTATACTGTTTGCAATTATTTTAAATATTTATTAAAAATTGAAATTTTTTTCTCTTTTCTATCCCTATCTATGCTGATGATTTATGTGCATTTATTTTATATCCAGCAACTTTACTGAAGTTGCTAATTGTTTTGGCTAGTTTTTTTAAAAATTGATTTTCTAGGGTTCTCTAAGTATACCATCGTATTATAAAAATTGATATTTTTGTTTCCTCATTGCCTATTCTAATTCCTTCAATTTCTTTTTCTTGTCTTATTGCTATAGTTAGCATTTCTAGTTCCACATGGAATCATGATGTTGATAACAGACTTTCTTGTTTCACCCTGATCTTATTTTTAAAAGGCTCCTAAGCTTACTCTCATTACAGATAATGTTTATTCTTGGTTTCAGATAGATACTTATTATTATTTTAAGGAAAGCCCCATTTTCCTGTGCTTTCTAGTGTTTTGAACAGTAATGGGTGTTGTAGTCTTTCAAAAACTTCTTCTGCATCTTTTGAAATAATCATGACTTTTTTCTTTTTGCTACTGATACAGTCACTTATGCTTATAGTTTTCCTAATACTGAATCAGCCCTTCATTCCTGGTATAAATCTAGCCTGGTCATGTTTGCCTTCCTAGTATTTTAGTTAAATTTTTGCATCAATATTCATTAGGGAAGTTAGTTTATACTTTTCTTTTTCTACTTTATCCTTGATTTTGATATCAAGAACCACATTTGTGTCATGGAAGAAATTTAGTGGGACACTTTCTTTATCTAGTTTTAGAACAACTTATGTAATATTGGAGTAAATTGTTCTTTAAACATTAGGTAGAATTCACTTGTAAATCCATCTGGTCCAGGAATTTTTTCCCTTAGGTTTACAGATAGCTCATTTAAAACTTGTTCAATTTTTTTTCTAGGATGAGCTTAAGTATTCTGTTTCTTCTATTAATCTAGGTATTTTATATTTTTATAAATATTCATTTAGATGATAAGATTCATTGGCATATAGTTAGTCAGTAGTGCCTGAAAACTGCTTTTATTTCATCCTCATTGGTTTTGGATTCATCTTTTTTTTTTAATTTTTCATACAGGTAATTTGGTTTTCTTTCTTTAAATAAAATTTGCTAATAGTTTCCCCCCAAAAAAAAAAAAAACCAGCTCCTAGTTTTATTAGTTGTCTTGGGTTTTTTACTTTCAGTTTTATTAATATCTCCTTTAACTTTTAAGATTTCTATGTTAGTGTTTAATTGGGAGGTTTGAATTTGTTGGTTTTCCAATTTTTTTAGTTGAATGTCCATTTCTTTGATTTGTTCTTTCTCTTTTGAAATGCTTAGATATAAATTTTCCCTGAAATGCTGCTTTGGCTGCATGCCACAAATTTTGTTATGTTTGTATCATTGTTATCATTATCTTTAAATTACTGTTTCTTGATTTGTTCTTTCCCCCATCACTTCTTTTGGATTAAGTTATTTAGTTTCCAATTAATTTTTAATCTATGCATTGAAGGCCCTTTGCTGAAGGTAATTTTTATTGCATTAAGGTTAAAAAAGAGATGCATTTATTATTTTTGCTTTTCTACATTTTTTTGTGATGATCTCATGCCCTAATACATGATTAGTTCTTGTGAAGGTGCTGAGAAATAGGTATACTCCTTTTTAGTCCTATTTAGTTTTTCTGACAGTTCTATCATGTATAAATTTTCTTAAAATTTCTTCAGTTCAGGGGCAGCTAAGTGATACAGTAGATAAAGCACCAGCCCTGGAGTCAGGAGGACCCAAATTCAAACCCAGCCTCAGAAACTTACTAGCTGTGCTACCTTGGACAAGTTGCTTAACCCCAATTGCCTTCTCCCCCCCAAAAAAAAAAAATCCCTTCAGCTCCATAAAGTCAAGATTTATTTAGGTCTACACACTCAACTTCCACTTCCGGGAGCCAAGATGGCGGAGTAAAAAGGTACTCGCTCTCACCCTCCCCTATCAACCTCTGAAAACCCCAAAAATATCACCCCAGGGAAAAAAAAACCCTGGAACAATTGAACTAGAAGAAAGACGGGGAGCAACAGTGCAGCAGCCCAGCAAACAGGTGTCCCAGTGCCTCAGCAAAAATAAGGGAAGCAAAAATAAGGGAAGCAGAACTACAAAGCACCCTGCAGCATTCATCTGAAAGGAGCTTAAGAAAGCAACCTAGAGTCTTCATAAAGCCCCAGCCCTGCTGATTCCAACCCAACACCAGGTGAGCTGTCAGAACCCCAGGAAGAGATGCTGAAGCCCAGGCTGGTAGAGCAGGCAAACACTAACACCTGGACCTCTGAGTGCCTCGGTGGGGGCGGGGGAACCAGTGAAAACCAGCTCAGGAAACCACTAGGTGCCTCAGCACTCTACCACAAAGAAATCTCCCAGTGCATTAGCAGAAAGGAGACAGGCAGCATTGCAAGGGGCCCCAGGCAGATAAACACCCTGCAGCACACATCTAAAAGGAGCTGAAGAAAGCTAAAGGAAAGGAAAAGCAGGCAACCTAGAATTGCCTGAAAGTTCCAGACTTGCTGATTCCAGCCCAACACGAGGTAAGCTGCCCAAACCCTACAGCCTCCAATTGCCAACATAAGAGACCCCAGCACACAAAGCCAGTGACCAAAACCTAGGCTCCCAACACAAGAAGCTTGGGTCAGTGCTCTCTGTTCCCCAGCAGGACAGCTCAATCTCTTTAAAGGCCAGGGAATAAAGACACCATGAGTAAAAAAAATACCATAGATTCATATTATGAGAAGAGTGAAGATCAAGACAGAAATTCTGAAGAGGACAACATTGTCAACAAACCCACATCTGCAACATCAAAAGGGAATATGAACTGGTCTGAAGCCCAAAAAGCCTTCTTAGAAGAGCTCAAGAAGGATTTTAAAAGTCTAATGAGAGAGGTAGAAGAGTCCTTAAAAATACAATTGGCCAATTGGAAAAAAAGTACACTGAAGAAAACAAGTCCCTAAAAAACACAATTGGCAAACTGGAAAAAAAGTACACTGAAGAAAACAAATCCCTTAAAAATACAATTGGCCAATTGAAGAAGGAAGTACAAAAACTAACAGAAGAAACAATCTGTTAAAAACTGGAATTGGACAAGTGGAAACTAATGACTCTATGAGAGAGCAAGAATCAGTTAAACAGAAACAAAAAAAATGAAAAAATAGATGAAAACATAAAATACCTCATTGGTAAAACAACTGACCTGGAAAATCAATCCAGGAGAGACAATTTAAAAATCATGAGACTACCTGAAAATCATGATGAAAAAAGAGCCTGGACAGTATCTTTCAGGAAATCATAAAGGAAAACTGCCCTGAAGTCCTAGAACCAGAAGGTAAAATAACCATAGAAAGAATACACCAGTCACCACCTGAAAGAGATCCCAAATTGACAACGCCAAGGAATATAATAGCAAAATTCCAAAATTACCAGATGAAAGAGAAGGTGCTGCAAGCAGCCAGAAAGAAACAATTTAAATATCATGGAACCACAGTCAGGATTACACAGGACCTTGCAGCTTCTACATTAAAAGACCGCAGGGCTGGAACATGATATTCCATAAGGCAAAGGAATTTGGATTGCAGCCAAGGATCAACCACCCTGCGAAAATAAGCATGATTTTTCAAGAGAGGAGATGGATATTCAACGAAATAGGGGACTTCCAAACCTTCCTGATAAAAAGACCAGAGCTCAACAAAAAATTTGATCTTCAAGTACAAGATTCAAGAAAGACATAAAAAGGTAAATGGGACAGAAAGATACAAAATGTTAATAAGGGTAGACTGTTTACATCCCTACAAGGGAAGATGACACTTGCAACTCTTGAGAACTGTATTGTTATTATACCATGTTAAAGAAGTATACATAAAAGGGGTGGATATTAAAAAAATCTAACCAAGTGGGTTAAATGGATCCAAGTAAGTGGATTAGTCTGATCTTAGAAAATGTACTGAGAAAGGAGGAGGCAGACAAAGGTAAATCACATTACAGGAAAAGACAGAAAATCCTGTTGCAGCAGAGGGAAAGAAGGCAGGGGGGTGAGCATTGTTTGAGCCTTAGTTTCATCAGATTTGGCTCAAGAAGGGAATAACAGTCAGTTGGGTATAGAAATCTAACTTTCCCTATGGGCAGTGGGAGGGAAGTGGGGAAGGAAAAGGGAGAGGGGATAGAAGGGAGGGAAGAATCAGTAAGGGCAAAGGGGAAGAAAAGGTAAAGGGATAATAGAAGGGAGGAGAGACTGAAGGAGGTGGTGGTCAAGAACAAAACACTAGTGAGGAGGGAAAAGGAGAAAGGAGAAAGAAAAGCATAAATGGGGGGGGAAAGGATGGAGAAAAAGACAGATAGTAATCATAACTGTGAAAGTTGAATCGCTATCTTTTTTTTTTCTCTTCTGTTGAGTTTTGTTTCCTCTTTCTGATGGTTCCTCCTATTGGTTTTAATTTTTACTTACAACTTCACTAATGTGAAAATATGTTTAATAGGAATGTAAATGTACAGCCTATATCAGATTGTGAGCCATCTTGGGGAGGGTGGTGGGGAGGAAGAGAGAGAAAAATTTTAAACTCAAAAGTATATAGAAGTGATTGTTGATAAATCAAAATAAATGTCCTTTCTTTGAAAAAAAAAGATTTATTTAGATCTGAGAGGGATAAAGAATTTTTACTTTTCTTTAAATATGCTGTATTTGGAACATGTACAGTCAATACTGAAATTCATTGTCTGTAGTACTTTTTACAAGACTTCTTGCTTATCTCTTTTAAATAAGTTTATTTTTGCTTTTGCTTTGTCTGAGATCATGATTGCTGCCCCTTTTCTTTTTTACTTCAGCTAAAGCAGAAGAAATTTTGCTCCAACCCCTTATTTTAATTCCATGTGTATTTCAAGTGTGTTTCTTTGTAAACATACACGTTAGGTTCTTGTTTCAAATGCATTCTGCCACCCTCTTCCATTTTAGGAATGTGTCATCCCATTCACATTCAGTTATGATTGCTGTGTATTTCTCTCCATCTATTCTCTTATAGTTATCCTTCTCTTTTTTTTTTTAACCCTGCCCCTTCCTCCTCCAAAGTCTGTTTTATTTATGCCCCTCCTATTTTTTCTCCTACTTTCCTAGTGGATAAGCTGAATTTCTATACCCAACTGTATGTTTATTCTTTCCTCCTTGAATTCTTCCTTGGATGCTTCATTTATGTAAGAGAACCATTTTTCCTCTCCTTTGTCCCTTCTCCCAGTGCACCCCCTCTTCCCCACCCTTCCATTCTTCCTTTGAGATCATGCAAAAAATCAGCTCTGATCTTTTCATCAAGACTGATTCAGTCTTCTTTTTCGTCAGATGTCTGTTTTTCCCCCTTGAGATCATACTCAGTTTTGCTGGACAGGATTATTCTTGGTTGTGATCTTACATCTTTTGCCTTCTGGAATACGTTCTAAACTGCTATATGTTGTGTGATCCGGCCTGTAGCTCCACAGTACTTGAAGTCTTTCCTTTTCCTTGATCTGGGAACTATATTTTTACTACAGTATTCCTAGGAGTTTTATTTTAAAGTTTCAAGAGGTAATGAATAGATTCAATGTCTACTTTGCCTTCTGGTTCTAACATATCTGGGTAGTTTTCTTTTATAATTTCTTATAATGTGATGTCTACACTCTTTTTTTGTTGTTGTTCATGAGTTTCAAGTCATCTAATGATTCTTAAATTATCTCTCTCCTCAACATATTTTCCAGGTCAGTTGTTTTTCCAAAGACATTTCACATTTTTTTTCTATTTTTTTCAGTTTTTTGACTTTCTTTTTCCTTGATGTCTCATGGAGCCATTAGCTTCCATTTGGCCAATTCTAATTTTCAAGGAGTTATTTTCTTCAGTAAGGTTTTGTGTCTCTTTTGCCAAACTGTTAATTCTCTTTTCCTAACTTTTTTCCATACCTCTTATTTGCTTTTTAAAATCATTGTTTAGCGTCTTAACTCTGCTAGGAATTCTTGTTGGGCTTGTCTCCAATCTGCATCTTCTTTGAAGATCTGATTATAGATGTTTTCAGATCATTGTGTCTACAGTGTTTGAGTCTGGAGCTTCCTGTTCACCATAGTAGCTCTTCATATTGGAGTTCTTTTTTGTTTGCTCATTTTTCAAGTCTGCTTTTTCACTTCAGACTTTCTTAGCACTAGGTCCTGCTTCCTTCAGGGGAATTAGGGGAAGGTCTGAGCTTCTGTCCTTTTATGTTCTGCTACTGCTTTCAGTCTATGCTGACAACGTGGTGTGATCCAGGGACTGGTCTGCTCACTGTCCTCCAGGTCTAAGCTCTATACAAGTTGGATCTCTTGGCTTGTATATAGTTGAGTGTAAATAGAAAGCTGCTGGACTGTCACTGTTATTTCAATGGGAGGTTCTTTAGCAGGACAACTGAGCTGCTGACTTCCTTTGGCCTTGGTCTCCTATCCCGGTGGTTCCACTTATCCTCACATGTTAGGCCAAATCTCAGAACTGAGTTGCCACTCTACTCTTGGCCACAGTACTCAGGGAGAGCCCCACTCACTCAGAATTGTTCCTCTCCACTCTGGGTCTGTGACCCAGGGCTGGGTAATGGGCAACATGCTGCCAGATAGCACCTGCTCTTCTTCCCAGTGCTAATTCAGGGGTCCCCTAGGTTCTTTTTCTGCCCTGGGATTCTTGTTTCAGCTCCCTCTCTGTTCCTGGACATTCCTCATCCCCACTGCTGCACCACCTGCAGCTGGCCATGTCCTGCGCCAGGTCATATCTCTGTCTGTCTTCCTTAGCTGCCCTGGGCTGGAAAAAATGACTCAATAATACTTTTTCTTGGCTTTCCTGTTTAGAATTTGGTCTGGAACATTTTCTAAGTTATTGTGGAAGAGTTATGCTAGGGAGCTATGCCAAAAATGCTCCCTTAAAAGAGAGAAAAATTTTCAACTCAAAAGCATATGGAAAAAATTAAAAAATTTAAATTTAAAAAGAAAAAAATGCTCCCTTGCTGATTTTACCCATTTTATACTTTCTAGAGTAATTTCTCCCCTATTTTCTTTCCCTCTTTTTACTGTAAGGGAAGTTTAACCAATACTTCTTCAGTGTGTAACAACTTAACTTACTATTAACTTATTATTATAATAATATTACTATTATCACCATTGCTCTATTATTCTATACTTGTTAAATCCTGTTTTGCCCCTTTGATGCTTTCATTTTTCCTATCATTAATTTTTTAGGGCTTTAATTATAATGAAACATACTTAGATCGCCCCTACTTCTAATGGGACAGTAGTAATGACAGTAAAAGTAATCATTACAAATCTTATCACAGAACCTTAAGCAATACATCAGGAAAATATATGTGCTACCTGTACCCCCAAAGTAAAATGAAGAATTAAGATAAAAACTTCCACAGGGACATCTAGATAATTGATGAGTAGAGATGGTATGGTACAGTTACAGATCACTGCAACTTGTAAAAGGAAGACTTACATTCATTTCCCACCTCACTTATTAGCTGTGTGACCCTGGGCAAGTCAGGAGTTGGCACTGGGTTATATAGGCATCTGCTTCATTTTGTAGTGTCAAATGTGTAGTTATGCAGATGTACTTTTAGTCTCTGAGGCAAATGTACGTGAAACTTTAGAACACTTTTCTTGTGGCCATAATTAAATCCCTTGTTCTTTAGCCATGGTTTCATATTTCTTTGCCTTCCTTAGTACAATCACCTTTTACAAACTTCTCCATGGCACTGTCGTAAATCATGATACCAGGAGATGCTTTCAAAATAACTGTGATTTCAGCTAATCCATATTTAGATTAGATGTTTAAAATTCAAATTCTCTTTCCTTACATTTTAGACGTCTTAATTTAAAATTAGCTTAAAGAGGGAGGGCTTTTCTTGGGGGTTAAGAATTTGAGAGCAAATGGAAGGATAGTAGTAATTCAAAAAACAACGGAACAAAGAAAGGAAAGAGCATCAGTGATGCATTTTTAAAATACACAAGAGAAGTCAGCAAGATATTCAAAAGAGTTTATATGGCAGTAGTGGAAGTACCATGTTACAAATTATATGTATTTAAAGAAAAGCTGCACATAAATTGAAATTCATGGCATCATCCATATATAAAATTTTTCTTTTCTTTGTATAAGGAAATGTTCATGTTTGCTGATGTTTATAAAGTTCATAATAATAAAAAATTCTTTAAATTAGTATCTTAAAACCATTAAGCACATAAATAGAAAAATGATCAAATCATGCTTCTTTAGTTTTGCCTAATTAAGATATCACCTACCTATATTTATGTCAGTATATAGAGCTCATCATCATTAAAAACATGAAAATTAATTATTTATAGTGATATGTTCCAAACAATAATGAAAAGTAAGGTCCATAAAATACCATTAATTTATAGAATGATACCTTTGAATCAGTGAGATGTTTTCCATGTGTATATTTATTCAAATGTATTAACATGTTTCATCTATTTTATATGTGTCTGCATACATACGTATGTGTGCATGTGTATACATCTTATTATACATGTAAAGTTATACGGTCACAATACACTGTCAAAGATGACAGAAGATAGTAAATCCTTTTTTTCTTAAAAATCTATAATAGTAAATTCAGCCTAGTGTGATAGTATAAAAAGACTGAAGAATGCTAAGGAATTTAATGCCAGCAAACATGTTCCCTTTGAAACGGCAAATTAGATGTGCAGTAAGATTTTGGTCACACTTCAAAGAATAATGTGCTGAGCTGGAGAGCCACCCTGTTTACTCTTGCTCTCCTGATTGAGGTTTCTATATGTTAAACAGGCTTTTGACTACTTCAAAGCATGTTTGATGTCCACACTCTGCATATCTCATGCACAAAGACAAACATTCTACCAAATTTCCGCTGCTTATATTATTTCTGCTCATTATATTTGTACAGTAAGTGGAACCTGGGCTTTCTTTCTGTCAAATACTGAAAAGGTACCACATTTCCTTTAGCTATGACAGTGAGGGCCGTCTGACAAACGTGACATTTCCGACTGGAGTGGTTACCAACCTTCATGGAGAAATGGACAAGGCTATTACGGTGGACATTGAATCATCCAGCAGGGAGGAAGATGTCAGCATCACTTCAAATTTATCATCAATTGATTCTTTCTATACCATGGTTCAAGGTAATAAAAAAAATTACTAATTTTATGGTTTGTTAGAATAAAATATTAACATCATTCAAAAGAGGTTTTTCTTTTACAAAGAATATAAGCACACTTGAAATAAGGTTGCCCCAAAAAACATCCCTTTCATAATAACACTATAAATACATGATAGTCAAACTCCCTGGAAAGTTACACAACTCCCCTGTAACCTAATTTGGTTAATCATCCTTTTATGACATTTTTCCCAAGGAATGTTGTTGTTTTTATGTAACACTGTTTTTAATAACCCAATTAATGACATTAAGGAGAGGGGAGAAATCTTCTAAAATCTTGAAGGGAGGAAATATATTGAGAATTGTATACATACATCCAGCCTCCCAAAACAACATCTTGTTGATTGTGCTACCCATATCATAAAGGATAATCTTACATTATATTAAACATAAAAACAGTAAGGTGGGAGGAGGGGAAGTCCCAGGAATGGAGAAGGATTGAGTATTTTAAATACTCATATAGTGTCTTCATACTCAGGCAAAATTTTTATAGCAGGAAACAATAAGGGAAAAAAACTGTTTAAGTTATTTTCTAAAAAGGCACTATTAAAGATGTTTTACTTACAAATGCAGATCATTCAAAGATTATATCATTTTTAATTGCACAACATTCCAGATGTTTATTCCACATCCATAGTTTATACATTTCTGCTTCATTGCTTTTTCAGATCAGTTAAGAAACAGCTACCAGATTGGTTATGACAGCTCCCTGAGAATTATCTATGCCAGTGGCCTAGACTCGCACTACCAAACAGAGCCACATGTTCTCGCTGGCACAGCCAACCCAACAGTGGCTAAAAGAAATATGACTCTCCCTGGGGAGAATGGCCAGAATTTAGTGGAGTGGAGATTCCGAAAAGAGCAAGCCCAAGGAAAAGTCAATGTCTTTGGTCGAAAGCTTAGGGTAAGTAAACATTCAAGAGGACCTTCCTACTCCTTCCCATATATAGGTGGCCAATGGGCATGAGAATTACCTTGGACCATTACTGGGCTAAGCCTGCCAGAGCTACCAAAGCTGCTTTTTGATATAGTTAATTTTTTCAGAAAATATTTTATGCTTGAAAATCCTTAAGGGAAAGTGGTTGCTGAGGCTGAAAGTTTCTCTTCCTAGGGCAGCCTCCACTGTTAAAGACCTCCAGTGGTATCACAAAGAAATTAATCCACTGTAAATACAACTTAGACACTCTAATGAGTAATTAGACTGATTGGTTGAGCAAGACAGCTTAGGCTTCTAATTTATATCACAGTATCATGGCTTCTCTTCTTCGAACCCTGCTGCCCTGGGCAGGGCTGACTCCCTCACATTGAGGAGGTACAGATAAAAGAACTGGCTTTAGTATGGAAGCATGTCCAGGCCTTATAAAGGTAGCACTGAGAAGAACCCAAGTGATAATCCACAAAAGGGTTAACTGAACTTCTACTGCACTTGACTTGAAGGTGACTTCTCTCTTCTCATTTGGCTTCTCCTCCACCCCCTCCCAGTTCTCCTAAAATAGACCTTGAATCGACTATAGATTACCATCTTCAGACCCTAACTACTGCTTCTGTATTATTAATGGGACCCCCTATTTTTATTATTGTTCTGAGAAATACTCCGGTAATTCCTATTTCTGATCTCGATGGAGTAATTGATTTTATTTTTTTTTTGTAAAATGTTCTTCTACGTACCTTCACAATTTTCTAAGGCACTTTCTTTCCCCTCCCTATTGTGTAGTAGGCCAAATATATCTAGCAGGCAAACTATGATTTATGACAGCTATTTGGTAAAGACAACATAGATTAAGTACTCAAAACTAGGTTGCCAGGAGACCACCTTAGGACCACAACAGACATCTGAGTTATTAGAATTGAACCTGATTCATTCATTCTATTAGTAAATACACTGTAGTTTATCAAATAAAGGTGAATAACTTTAGACAGTTTTTCCCAACTAGTATTACATCACTTGCCATTTTGTGCAAAGTCATTACAATCAAGGGCGAGAAACCAGAACATAAAAGGTGCCTTTTAATGCCTGTTATTTTTTGGCTCCCCAAAAGTTTATGTTTTCTTTCATACCCACAGTAACAATTACTTACCTCGGCAGTCCCTCAGGGTGCAACAATATCTACCCAACTCTGTCACCAGCTATTCACAAGAAACTAAAAGAAGCAGTGAAGCAAAAATGGTGGCAGGGACGTCATTTTTTCAAGGTGTTTGCTAATGGCCATCCATCAACCGCTGGCAGAAAAGCTCTGGGGTTGGTTCACAGACAAACTATCAACAAAAAATGGTATATCAGAATCTTAACATCCCCTCATCAATTTCATCTGCCCTCTAAGAAAGTGCGTTCTTTGGGCTGAGACTTCGATCATTTGTTCATTCAACAAATATTCATTAGCTGAAGGTATGGATTGCCCCAACCTCCAAAAAAAAGCCCACTGAGTCACAGTGTTAAATCGGTTTTTAAACCCCATAGCCCCACTCCTAAAAGAGTTCACAGTCTACAAGGAATATTTGTGTACAGTATGTAAACAAGGTAGAATGTGATAGGGACAAAAGAAATATCTGATTAAATGCATGAGAAAAATTCTGAAGTAATCCTTTCCTCTCAAGTTGTCAAGGAAAACTTTGAGGGGGAGGTAATGCCAGGGCTGCTAGACATGATACTACTGAAATCCCTACACCATCTAATGTGGTTCTGTGAATACAATAGGGCAGAAGTGTGAAACAAGCCCAAAGGAGATTAATTAGTCAATCAATAAACATTTATTAAGTTTCTACTATGGGCCAGGCAGTATACTCAGGATACAAAAAGAGGCAAAAAACAATCCCTGCCCCCAAGGAACTTACAATCTAAGACATTTAATTAAAAGATTAAGACATAACTGGTAAATGTTTAACAAAATAAATAAAAATACAACATAGATAATGTTAACTTGTCGATGTCTAAGTCAATATATAGACTTCTGCAATCCTAAGTTTGACCCTACTGGAGTAGGAAACAGGGTCAGGCATTAGACCCGTGATTTTATTGTATAGGGAAATTCCAGATGAGCACTATTCCTCTACGTGACTACAGTAGTACAGGCTGGTAGCTCCTCTGCAATTCCCAGTCTTAGAGAGATTCCTGGAGAGATTACATGACTTGCCGTGTCAAGGACTTGACCTTAGGACTCCTGGATTCCTAGGCCAGCTCTGTATCTACTCTGTCTCTGGAGAAAACTTGAGTCTTCACTGTCTGCTGGAAGTGTGTTCTGGTTATTAACCCTCTCATGAAGGGCATGATGGGAATGATGCTGTGAGCCAATGGCTGTGAACTACTTCTTTTCTCTATTATTTGTGTTTCTTCTCCAAGTTCAGGTCTCATCTGACCTTATTTTCATTCTTATCCCCTGATGGAGGTAAGTATCTCCAGGAATCACCTTTCTCCAAAAGAGAAGCAGCTGACTGAACCTAGGTTTAGATGGGGATATGCACTCAACTCATCCCTGGCCACGTCATGCTAGATCATCAGCTAGGCCCTGCCTTCTCTAGTAAGAATGCACCCCATGATACTACCTTGCACCCCTTTCTCTTTGCGCTTTCTCCTAAGGCGTCTCATCAGTGATCATGTGTTCAACTGTCTTCGGTATGCAGAAGACTCCTAGGTCTACACATCCAGCCCTAGTTTCTCCTGGGCTCCAATCCCATGTCGTAACAGCCTATAGGACATTGCTACCTAGATGTCTTACAGTTATCTCTAACTCACCCTGTCCCTCCCTTAGTCTTCTTCCTGCCCAATCCCCCAGTACCTTTGACTGCTCTTCATATGGAATGGTTTCAAGTCCCTTTAATAACCAGTCACCCTTCTCTAGAAACACTCCACCTTGTAGATGTCTTTCCTAAAGTGTTTTGCTAAAAACCAAGCAACTCTTAAGATGTGGTTTAGTAGGGAAGAATACAGTCGATTATAACCTCCCTCATTTCCATCCACCCTGGTTCTGTTAATATAGTCTAAAGTCCTGGTATCAGAGGCACTGTCACAGCGTTTACTCACATTGCCCTCAGTGTATAAGAACCTCCAGGTATTTTTTTACGTGGACCTATTCTCTTGATATGCTTCACTATTCCATCTTTGTCCACTTGAAATTTGTGGAACTCATACTTATCCCTACAAAGTAACATCTTTGTAATAAATTCCTTGTTCTAGCCTGTTGAGGTCTTTTTGTATCCTGATTATATAAGCCAAGATGGTAGCAATCCATTAGATTTCATAATCATGATATCTATACTTTCTTCTGCTACTGATAAGAATATTGAACAGAGAGTGGCTTAGGAGAGATCCCTCTGGAACTCCATTTAGGGAACTCCCTTCCTGGGTTGATATCTTAATCATTATTAATTGCCTTTTTTTTTTGAAGTTGGTCATTCAACTAGTTTCAGCCCCACCTGGATGTACTTATGTCCCTCCATTTTGTCCATAGCTAAAGTAAAAGGTTGGGAAACGCCTAGCAGAAATCCAAGTACCATGTTTCTGAAGAATGGATTGTTTTTTGATGGAGCCATGCTACTACGGAGTGGCAACTGCTTTTGCTTTTTTTCCCTGCAAGTATTCACCAACCATCTCTTTATATCAAGATTTTTTTCCAGGAATGGAATTCAAAGCCCATTTATCCATAGTTTGAATAATTCGATTTCCTCCCCTTATAAAAAACAAAGACAAGATTTTCCTTTCTTTAGTCCTTTGACCCCTCTCATGTTGCCATACTCTTTTCAAGATCATCAAAAGTTCACCAATAACACTTTTCTTCTGTTATTGAGGTGTAATTCATTTGGGCTTGATGACCTGAAATAGTTGGTAGCCACTATGTACCTTCTTCCTATCTTATCACTGGCATTCCCTGTTAACAAATTGTGCTCATTATTTCCAAGTTTAAAGGTTAGAGTAGAGTAAAAAAAAAAAAGTCAAAGATTTTCAGTATCTAATATGGGCCAGGTACTGTACTAGAACCTAGAACAACGTAAAAGTTGAGTTGTTCTACCTTCTCTTGAAAATAGGGATTGTTTCATTCTTTGTCCATGTAGCTAGCCCCAGCATCTTACAGAGGTCTGATTGGTTCTATCATCCTATTAATCCCAAATACCACCCACCTTTGGTTATCTCTTTTCTTGATATCAAGAAAAATGAAGAAAACTACATAAACCTCCAAGAAATAGGACCCCAAGGAAAACTGAATTTGAATGGCCATTTCTCTTTGCCTGTGTCCAAATCATGGGAGTTCTCGCCACTTCAGGGAGAAAACAGACAGTGTGTAGAGGCATGGATGTTGGCTTCTTTTTAACTAGCAAAACCAGGATGCCTCAGCAAGACTTCTTGGGAAACATACGATTTTAAATGGCCTGTTCACACACACTGAGAGGAGGTTTCCATCTGATACACTTGATTGCCCTATTTGATTGCTCTCACATAGACAATGCAAAGATCACAAGGGAGGGTTTCTTATTTTCCAGATAAGATTGGATGTGCCAGCTTTGACTAGTAATTTCAGTCCCATAAAGGGAATAAGAAAGGAAGTCAAGAGACAAAGTGCTGACATGGGAATTTGGATTAAGAATTGAACTGAAATGTAGGAAGGCAAAAAAAGAGACAAAAAAGAGGTAGACACTGGATACAGCATCATCAACACAAACGAGACCTGACATCATCCCCATCGACAGCCAACTTCAGTCTCCTTTTTGGCCCAAACTACATTTCCTTTTTTTCTACCTCTCATTATTTTTCTTCCGCTAAGAAAGACCTTCTGGTTGGGCTTTTGAGTTATTAACTTTAAACTGACTAAAGGCACAACCTTGCTTAAATTCAGATCTAAATTCAACACTGTAACCATGTTTTCACTGTCTCTATCTCACTGTATGACTTATTCAGAATCAAAATCAAGTCCAGGAGAATAGTTGTCTTGAAGAGAATAGTACAATATGCTTGTAATCATTTGACTAGTGTACCATGCTTTTTCTGCCTACAGAAAAGTAATGAAAGAGAAATTAACGACGGCACAGAAGGAAAAATATCAAAAGGAGAACCAAAATTAATCCAGAAAAAGAAAAAAAAATGTAAACTAGTCTTTTTTCAAAAATAGCATTTGGCATCTTTCTTTTTTTTGAATTAATGAACTGGAAAAAATGCTTAAAGAAGAGTTTTTCTCCCTTTTCTATCCATTCTTTTTTTTTTAAGAGAAGAAACACTAGGATTGGAAAAGTAGCAATGGGAAAAGGAGAAATGGTTTTGTTGTGTTTTTTTTTAAAAGACAAGCCAGTTGAAAGAAAATATATTAGAAATCGAGAATTTTCAGTCACAAAACAGTAAAAAGAAAATGGAATCATAGGGTGCAGGGAAAGCATAAGAAGAATAAGAAATAAATGATTCCTTATCATGCATATGACAGAATCATAACCATTCTACACTGCGAGACCCAGTGATCATCTAATACAATCTGAACAGGAAATTCCCTGCTATACACTCCCAACAAATTCTCATCCAGACCCTGGTTAAAGACTCCTAGTGATGGAGAAGTGTGGGCTGAGTATGCCAACATTCCATAGAGGAGCTTTCCTCCTCCCTCCCCCACACTAGGTGCTGGCCTACCTAGACTACACTCTCCGTGCATGCTTTTGTAAGTTAACAAAAGAAAGAAAAATTTCTAAGCTCCTTCTGTGCTCAGCTCTGAAGAACCTCTTACTTCCTGAGGCAGTCCACTCCTTTTTTATACAGCTCTCCTTGTTAAGAAATGTATCCTTATATTGAGTCAACTGCTTCTAGTTCTGCCTTTCAGGATTAAGGAGATGAAGTCTAATCCTTCTTCCAAGTAGTGGTCCTTTAGATACCTGAACACAGTTTTGTAGCCAAATTTTCAGAAATAAAAATATTTGCATAAAATACACATTGGGTAGAACTTGTTTTTCTGACATCAATACATGACTAATACTTTGTATGTTTATTTTTGTCAGAACTGAAATCTAGCACTTTCTTTGAGCCGAATCAAAGACAATATATAGCATTAACTAACCATATTCATCTTAGAAACTGTTATACTCTGCAGGCACTTAAAAAAAAAGAACTTCAGTGAGTATTTGAAAAACAGCCAAGAAATTATATTTGAAGAACTAAATATTCTGATAAAAACATACAGCTAGGTACATAATGATAATAAAAGGTATATGTGAATTATGACAGGATGCAGACATGTTGACCACTTGCACATTCTAGACCAGGATTGCCACTGACCCACCTGTACCAAATTAATTCACTGAAGAGGGGACCAGGAGATGGTTTCCCTTTTAGAATGCTGCCAGCAAAACTATGCTCTCCTGATTGTAGTACCCTCCCATAACCTACCCTGCATGCTTTGTTTGCACTCACTCTCTCACACCCACACCCACACACACGCACATGTGCAAACACATACACACACACACATCATTACTTTCTGTATATGTTTCACAGTTAATCAGAGGGAATTATATGACACCTGCCCCTACCTTACTCACTTTGTTATAATTAGCCTCGTGCCATTTAAGAGTTGGTTTGAGTTCTCCCATGACAAACATGATCTAAAAATCGTGATATGTTCAGCCCTACCTTAAAGAACTGCATTAGAAGAATTTTCTGTGGTCCATTATTCAAGCATGTGGCAGCAACAACATTTTTAGTTTTTAATTCACCCTAAAAATATTAAGATTGTGTTTAAGACCTGAATGGATTTTTTAACATTGGAAATAAACTAATGTTATGTGATTCCTTAAAGCAGCAGTTCAGGAGAAGCCGGTACTAGAATATAGGCATCTCTAGTATTCTGCCTACTGCTCAGAATGGCCAGAGAAAGGAATGCAGAGGGGCAGGGGCAGAAAGAAAAGCTCTGATCCATTAATCCTCCTTGAAATGATGCCTGCTGGAAAACACAGAGGGTGGGGGTCTCAAAGCAGTGGGAATTTATGTCTAAATCCTAGGCCTGTGTTAGGAATGTGAGAAAAGACGAGGGTACCTTCTAATTCTTTCCCTATTACATCAACTTGAAAGAGGATAAAAGAAAACATGTATGCGTTCTGTGTCTGCACCAAGTCCCCACCATCTGGATAAAAGGGAAGAATTCAGACAGCCATCCAGATGTTTTGTCTACATGATACCAAATATCCATATGCTTCCAAAAGCCCACATGTTTGGGGAGGCAGACAGCATGGTCAGGAAGACTAACCATGTGCTGTACTTCTTATCCTCTTGTTTAGGTGGTGTGTGGGCCCGGGCACAGACAGAACAGGTGGGACAGAAGCCAGTAACAGGAGGTATTAACCAGCATTTCAATAGCACTTTTTACAAAGTGCTTTCCCTACAAAGTTACTGAGAAGCAGAATGTATCCATTTTATTGGGGGGACTTTCCCAGTAAGTGGCAGAGCTGGGATTTGAACCTAGGGCTTCTGACCCCCAAAATACCATGCTTCCTCTCTAAAATAAAGATTATTAGGTGCCAAAATAAAATCAAATGTACTAGAGTCATCCCCTTGGCAGTGAATATTTCCTAGATCTTTCTCCCCTAAACCACTGTGATACCAAATCTAGTGATCTTCTGAAATCCTAACCAGTTGAGTTCTGAATAGAGGAAGCATCTGCAAAGATAAAGTGGAATAAGAGAAAACCAAAGAGAATTGAAAAACAAATGAAAACTGAGGAAACAGATTGGGCTGGGATGGGGGGGGGAGAGACAAGAAAATGAAAACAGATGGGAAAACAACAATGATCAGCATTGTACATGAAAAGCTGTAGTGATTCATGGCAAGCCACTAAGCGTTGTATCACCTAAAGGAGAAGAAAGAAAGGAGCAAAGTTGAAGAATGCAGTTTCTAAAAAGCATTAAATGAGAAACACAAAAGCCAGTATGAAAACCTTTTCTGAAGCTACTAAAAGCTTTGTGCAGATATGGCTTGCAGAACACAAGCCTGCCAACTCAATTGCTATCTGTTTTCATGAGTTTTATTAGTTCCTTCTTAATGTAACTTAGAGGAAGGGGCCTACTGTCTCTGCAACCATATTCTCACGCCAGGACGGAACCACAAAATGTCCAAATAATTGACTGCTTCAGAATCAAAGCAAAGCAAATTAAAATCAAAGAATGTTAGAGCTTAAAGGATGAACATCCTCATTTTACCGATGAGGAAGCTGAGGTCCAGATCTGTTTCATTGCTGCCCAACCAGCAGCAATGATTAGTGGTGGAGTTAAGACTACAGCCTAGATTTGTTGACTTCCAAGCCATTATTTTTCCCATGCCGTCTCTTATCAATAAATATCTGGGTATCTCCTATCTGATATTGTAAGAGTGATGCACAGGGCTTGCCTTGAAGTAGCTCTCAAATTAACTGAAGAGATTAATTAACAAAATATGTAACAACGGTTCCAGACAACAATGAAAGGCATCAGTTAATTACCAAATAAGTAATAATAATAAAGTAAATAACTGCTGAAGAAACTTAGAAAACGTAGAGAGAAGTCACTTGGTGCTGGAGTCATCAGGGAAGTCTTTTGAGAGGGAGTGGAATTTGAGCTATGCCTTGAGATATGGGATTGGAAAGATGAAAATCTCCTAATTCCAACTCCAAGGCTGTCCTTTCTCTGTGTTCTTGTGCTGCTCAAGGAGGTTACTTTTTTTACCCCCAATTCTCTCAGAGCATTTTGCCACCAGAGTATTAAGTTCCCTCTGGACTAGAACCTTACCATTTGGGTACAGGATGCTAAGTCAGCACTCTCTTTGAAGAGCCAGTAACTAGGAAAAGCTTAAGAGTTATTGTAGAGCAGGAATTAACATTTAAGAAAATAATAAACCAAAGGAAGAATACAAAAGGCAACTGTAAACTGGATTTATCATCTAGTCATAGGAGGGTTTCCCCTCTACATTTTAGAGAAAACTGGTATCAAGGTCAGCTGAAGCTATTTGCAGGTGTCAGGGAAAATCAAGCTAAAGATTTATATAAAGTAATCCCTCTTGGACAGCAGTTATATAAAATTAGAATTTCCTCTTTAATTTGGATATTTTAAGTTCTCTCTCTCCAGCACTTCATCAACAGCACATTCCCTGTGCAATGTCGAAAACTCTTCTCAATACTGAGATTCAAAATACTGCCCATAGTAGGTAGTACAGGCCTTGTAATAGACTTGGGGCCAGATTTGTAAGTGGGCTGAAATGCTCGGGCAGAGATGGTATTACAGGGTTCTGAAGCAGGTGTCTTTTCTCCAAATTTTGTCTAAAGTACCAAGACCATCTACAAGGTTATGACTCTCTGGGATATGACCCAAAGCAATTCTCTACTTTTTTCATTAGGAATCATCAATAATATGGCTTGTTCTACAGAGGGAAAGTTGAGTTTCTCACTACCTTTTATTTACTGTCACTGTGATTAATTTCCATTTACTCAGTAATTACTTGCCTATGTTTTACACTGCTTGTAAGGCCTTGGGTAATTTAAATGGTTATTCCTTCTATTGCATCCGTGTCCTCTAAATGACATATATCTTTAACAAACTCTTCAGCAAATTCATTTTAGTGTTTCTCCTAACCTGTTGACGAAACTTCGAGAAATTTAATTGAAAAGGTTTTGAACAGATGCCAGGCTGTCTTTCCATTTAATGAAACCTTTTAAAACAACCGTTAATCTAATGCCTTGTGCTTACACCAAGAAGTTGCTAAACTAATTTACTGACAAAGGGAATCAATCATCATAAATGGTGTTTAAACAATAGTGGGGACTTTGAAGAGTAATAAGTAACTGGTATTGGAATCATATGATTTATTTTATCATCTTGTTTGTTTTATAAAAGGTTAATGGCAGAAACCTCCTCTCAGTCGACTTTGATCGAACCACAAAGACAGAAAAGATCTATGACGACCACCGTAAATTTCTTCTGAGAATTGCCTATGACACATCAGGACACCCAACCCTCTGGCTGCCAAGTAGCAAGCTGATGGCGGTCAATGTTACCTATTCATCTACAGGCCAAATCGCCAGCATCCAAAGAGGAACCACGAGTGAAAAAGTAGATTATGACGGACAGGGAAGGATTGTGTCGCGGGTTTTTGCAGATGGGAAAACATGGAGTTACACATACTTAGAAAAGGTATAAACTACAAACCAAAGATAAGTTGGGGGCAGGGGAGACAGGGGAAGGAATGGATGATCAACATATCTCAGAGAACACGAGGCCATTGTGGACCCAGCCATTTGCTTTCTTTTCATTGTTGTTGCTTTGGGGTTTATTTTTTTTTCATTGTGAATTTAAACAATAACAAACAAGCATTAATTAAGCACTTACTCTCTGCCAGGAACTGTGCTAAATTCTGGGGATACAAACAAAAGCAAAAACATGGTCCCTGCTCTCAAGGATCTCACATTCTAGTAAGAGAGACAGCATGCAAACAACTATGTACATATCAGATATATACAGTGTAAATGAAAAGTAACTGGATTGGAGGGTGTGGGGTAGAAACAACCAGGACAGCCCTCTGGGATCTGAGCTGAGTCTTTAAGAAAAGTCAGGAAGCAGAGGTAAGGAGAGAGTATTCTGAGGGGGAGAAAATAAATTTGACTGTATAGAAGTGTACCATATCTCAACACTATACTATAAAGCTGTCATCATCAAAGCTATTTAGTATTGGTTGAAAAAAAAAATAGATACATTGACCAATAGATTTAGATGAGCCTTGTGCTTGTCAAATAGGTGATCAGCACTGAGTTGCATTTGTTATTGATATATTGATATCTAAGGCACATTGGTATAGCAGTAATGAATTTCTGAATTAGTAAAGTAGCTTCTCCTTATAGTTAAGCTCTATTTTGCAAGACCTTCCAAAACACCTGATTATAGCAAGCCAATAAACAAAAACTCTGCCCACCTACCAAACTTTTCTATCAGAAACATGTACAAATGAGGCCCTGATCAGAACTATGTCCTAATTAGTACATATAATGAATCCCATGAGGCACAGTCACTGTATTCAAATGCATACCACATATTTCTATTGGGCTAGAACAAATTACAGTATTTTACATAATTATAACTTCAAATAGTGCAAAATCAAATACGTGCATCCACTTCATAGGACTTACTGTTCACACTAATCAGGACCTACCTGTGTACTTTCACTTATATAATTCTCTGCTAACTCTTGAATGTTTGAGCAAGATTCTCCTGGGAGCACAGATAAGGCACTGTTCCTGTCACAGCTTCAATCACACTAAACTCTTTGTGTGATTGGTGCAATTTCTGAGAGCCAAAGTTTATATGGGAAATGAGAAAGCACTCCAAGCTTGAAACCACATGACACTGGCCTGAGAGAGTACCTGGATCCTTACCACAATCCTGGGAGGAGGCTCAAGGTGATACAGAGAAAAGAGGGCAATAGCATGTCCAGGACTAAGAGCCTTTGTACACTTCTATTATAGAATCCGAGCAAAAGCCTCAGGAGGTCTATCTACCTATTCATCCCTCTCTGCCTTAACTCTACCCAATCTGGAACAATCAGAGGCACTCAGAAGGCTTTCTCAGGTGTTGGAGATGGGTACATCTTCCAATCTGGATAGCCATCCTAACAGAGTTTCACTTAACCAATTTTCATGTTAGCCTAATTAACAAATACTTTCTTAACTAACAAAACTTTCTTAGATTATGCTAAATTTTATCATCCTTTTTTCAGTTTACCTAAGTTCTACACCTCAATGCCCTGTCATTAGAGACATAAAGCAGCCCAGTGGCACAGGGCTTTGAATCAGAAAGACTTAAGGGTCACATCCCACCCCTGACACTTTCTTACTGTGATACCGTGAGAGAGTCACTTGACCTTTTCTGCCCTTCAGTGCCCTCATGTTAAATGGGGATGAGGAGCTTCTACCTTCCTGAGTTGTTGCGTAGATCAAAATTCAAGGTACCACATCAGGTCAGGTATTCTAACCATTGTTTTGGCACGTGTCCTGGATGTAAGGCTTACAGGCAACCTTAGAGGCCATCGTTTTACAAGTGAAGAAAGGATAACTAAGAAAAGTTAAATGATTACCCAGGTTCACACAGCTGGTAAATGTCCAAAGGAGGATTCAAACCCTGGGCTTCCTGACTCTAAGATCAGCACTCTGCCCATGATGCCAGAGGTGAGCTTAGGTTTGCATTTGCCCCACCTGCACAGCATAAATTCTGGCAAGGCTTACCAAGCTGGCATTGCTTCCAATAGAGGCCCAGCGAGACTGACCATAGACTTATTCTCCAAGGATCAGCCTAACAAAGCTTAGAGAGACACATTACTACATTGGCCACAAAATGACACAATTTTGAGCCACAGCAACTCTCAAAGACCTTCTGTCTCTACTAAGGGCCTAGACCCCAGACTATGTACCAGGTACCTTACAAGATGCTGGACACAACCACAAAGAATGGAGCAGCCCTTACTTGCAAGGGACTTACCTTCTACAGAACAAATATAAAATGGATAAAAAGCAAAGTAGTGAAACATAAGGCAGCTGGGGAGGGAGGGCACGAATAGCTTGAGGACATGGGGAAAGGCTTCATATAGAAAATGGCTCTTGACCAGCATCCTAAAGAAAGAAAGTTCACCTATGAGGCAGAGAAAGAACATACCAGGCATGCGTGGGAATAGGAGGTAAGAGTATGTAGAAAGAAATATGACTCAAAAACAACTGAACCACCACCGCCCACAGTACCACAGCCAGTATGTGTCAGGGGCAGCCTTAAACTCCTACCTTCTTGGCCAGCTGTCTGTCCCCTGTGCCATGCTTCCTCTTCCCCAGCCATAGAGAATTGATAATTTTACAAACTGTTCTTATTTAACCCATGATATATCATGCTTCTCTTTTTTCGGCATGTTGAAATACTACACATAACTAGGGCTGACTCTATGAGGGTTTCCTTGGCAAAGCTAAAAATTTTTCCAAACACTCTGCCTTACTCTCAAATGCAGCTGGAAATATGGTTTCAATATGTCTAGAGCCGAGCGTAGAGGGAAGGGGAGCATCTCGCTAAATAACTGCTAACTATGAGTAGGAATTGCATTTCCCATATGCTGTTTTCTACTTGAAATAACATCTTTAGAACAGCTTCTCTTGTGCCTGTCTTATACCTTACCCAAATCTATTGACAATCTGCTGTTTGGCCACAAGTGCCTGGGAAAAGAATGGCACAATCATAACAAGGGGGCATATTGTGAATCTAGTGCTACTAATTGCAAAACCCCTCACAATTAAGCATCCAAGTAAATTAGGCAGGAAATCATTAAGAACATGTAAGGTCAAGGATAACTGAATTTAAATAAGATTTACTCTCTCAAGTGAAATGTTTCATTTTGTTGTCACCAAATCTGTTTTTCTTTTTCTTCCCCTTGTGCCCAGACAGGAGGTTAAAATGTGCTTTCTCTTTACAGTCAATGGTCCTCCTGCTTCATAGTCAGCGGCAGTACATCTTTGAATATGATTTGCTGGACCGGCTTTCGGCTATCACCATGCCCAGCGTTGCCCGTCACACCATGCAAACAATACGCTCCATTGGCTATTACCGGAACATATATAACCCCCCTGAAAGCAATGCCTCCATCATCATGGACTACAACGAGGAAGGGCTGCTTCTGCAGACAGCTTTCCTGGGTACTAGCCGGAGGGTCTTATTCAAGTACAGAAGGCAAACAAGACTTTCAGAAATTCTGTATGATAGCACAAGAGTCAGTTTTACTTATGATGAGACAGCAGGAGTCCTAAAAACAGTGAACCTCCAGAGCGATGGTTTTATCTGCACCATTAGATACAGGCAAATTGGCCCACTGATTGATAGACAGATTTTCCGCTTTAGTGAAGATGGGATGGTAAACGCACGGTTTGACTACAGCTACGACAACAGCTTCAGAGTGACCAGCATGCAGGGTGTCATCAATGAAACTCCATTGCCCATTGATCTCTACCAATTTGATGATATTTCTGGTAAAGTCGAACAGTTTGGAAAGTTTGGGGTTATTTACTACGACATCAACCAGATCATTTCTACGGCCGTCATGACCTATACCAAACACTTTGACGCTCATGGCCGCATCAAGGAAATTCAATATGAGATATTCCGGTCATTGATGTACTGGATTACGATCCAGTATGATAACATGGGACGAGTAACCAAGAGAGAGATTAAAATCGGACCTTTTGCCAACACTACTAAATATGCTTATGAGTATGATGTCGATGGGCAGCTCCAAACGGTTTACCTGAATGAGAAAATTATGTGGCGCTACAACTATGACCTGAATGGTAATCTGCACTTACTGAACCCGAGTAACAGTGCACGCCTGACACCTCTTCGTTATGACCTGAGGGACAGGATCACTCGATTAGGTGATGTTCAGTACCGACTGGATGAAGACGGCTTCCTACGTCAGCGAGGCACGGAGATCTTTGAATACAGTTCCAAGGGCCTCCTGACTCGAGTTTACAGCAAAGGCAGTGGCTGGACGGTGATATACCGCTATGATGGCCTAGGGAGGCGGGTATCAACCAAAACAAGCCTAGGACAGCACCTCCAGTTTTTTTATGCCGATCTTACCTACCCCACCAGGATTACCCATGTCTATAACCATTCAAGTTCAGAAATTACTTCTCTGTATTATGATCTTCAAGGACACCTCTTTGCCATGGAGATTAGCAGTGGGGATGAATTCTACATTGCATCAGACAACACTGGGACACCCCTGGCTGTTTTTAGTAGCAATGGGCTTATGCTAAAACAAATTCAGTACACTGCCTATGGCGAGATCTATTTTGACTCCAATCTGGACTTTCAGTTGGTGATTGGATTTCACGGAGGCCTTTATGACCCACTCACCAAATTAGTCCACTTTGGAGAAAGAGATTATGACATATTAGCAGGACGATGGACAACCCCTGACATAGAAATCTGGAAAAGGATTGGGAAGGACCCAGCCCCTTTTAATCTGTATATGTTTAGGAATAATAATCCTGCAAGTAAAATTCATGATGTGAAAGATTACATCACAGGTAATTATGTTTTTCTTTTTTCAAAGATGAATTACATGTAATAACTACACTTAGAGATCTAAAAAAAATCTCAATTGATTTTTTTAAACTTTTCACCTTCCTGTAACATGTGGACATCTAATAGTCCAATGTTGTGTTCCAGAGTGTTGGGGGTGGGGGGTGAAACTCTAGTTGATAACACCCGCATGATAGATAAGCACTGAGTATCAAATTCAGTAAAGTTCAGTGGGGTGTTCTATCCCCACCTTGGAAACTTATTCAGTAGGGAAACACTATGCTTCCCTTAGCATGGAAATAACACCACATATGCAATTATGGCTCTTCGGTTCCACTTTTATTTAGTTCTGCCTGGTTGGTACTAGCAAGGTTAAGACAGATCTGCCTTTGGGCACCCAATATGTGCTAGTTTTATTTTCTAGTCACACTGCAGATAAATAGATACATATAGATAGACAGATATGTACACAGCATCACATCCATGAAAACACAAGGGTATCATTGTCCATTCTTAATGAAGTGCTGTTGCCCAACCTCTCTTCCCAATCTCCACTTGGACTTTCCAGCATTTCTTTTTTTGGCTAGGCAATGGGGTTAAGTGCCTTGCCCAAGGTCACACAGCTAGTAAATGCTATGTGTCTGAGGCTGGATTTGAACTCGGGTCCTCCTGAATCCAGGGCCAGTGCTCTATCTACTGCACCATCTCACTGCCCCTTCCAGCATTTTAATTAGTGGAGACACAAAAGTACTGTCTTCCTTCTGATGGATCATCATGCCTTTGCTCTGGGATCTTTTAGTCTCTTACCCAGTTTTAGCATACTCCCTAGACATATAGCTAGGCCCATGTGACCCTGGTAGAGCTTGCTGTCTTTACCGAGAATGAGGCCTTCGGGAAACGTCAGGAATACTCCAAGCACGCAAAAGTTTTATAGCCGTATACACATATTTCTTTGACTTCGGATAGGGCAGGGTGGAGTGGAGAATGTGATCTTCCAAAACTTGAGTTTTACCTTTGGGCTTGGGTCGCCTTATGCACAGCAAAACTTTCTTAAATTGCAGAGTAAGACGGTGCACAGACACAGTAATATATAAATGAATACACTTAAAGAAATATTAAAGGAGGGATTTAACAGACTCATTCGTGGGCTCTTCAGACCTTCCATGACTTAAGGCCTATCTAACCTTTTGGATTTTAGTCATCCTACCACATAGAGATGCTCACTTTTTAATTTTGAAGGTGAAGGATCAAAACGTAGCATTTGTTATTTAGGGACAAGCTACTTAAATCACAACTTCCAGAAATGTCACGTAGTACAAATTTGATTAAATTCTAATAAAGGGAATCAACATTAGACAAGGTCATACTCATCTCTTCCCTAGGGGACATTCCTTCTTCAGCACTAAAGAGACTGAAACAGGAAAGATTTCTCTAATAGAAGACTGAGCCCTTGAATCCCAGCCTGCCCCGCCCTCTCATTCTTCTAGCCACACCCCTTATAGCTCACGTTGTACGCCAGAAGCCAGCACACACACACCCCTCCAGTGCACCACTGAGCTTTCCTAGAGTAAGACGATTTTATAGTACAGGCTGTACACAGTTCCCTCTCAAGTCCATTTCCCGTTACTCAGCTATGTTGACCAGGTTAAGACAGTGGTTCACATCATTGCCAGCACAAGTTCCATCTAGGCGCTGCCTGTCCCTGCCTATTCAGGCCATCCCTGCCCTCTGGACTCTTGATTCTCAGGGTTCTGGTCCTTCTGACTAATCTTCCTTCTCTTCGTTCACTCTCCAGTTTCTCATTGAGCTGGTACATTTATTTCCTGTCACCATCACCAACCATCTTTCTGATCCCTAAAGCAGTAAAATTCTTTCCTGCTTTCTTTCTTCATCTCTCTGGTCCTTCCAAGAGTTGTCCCTCTTGCTGTCTCAGAACATGGCACTATCAATCAATCTGTATTTATTACATGCTTACATTATTTTCTTTGCTTTGCTGTGCTTTTTCAACCCTGTACCTTTTTTTCTGTCATTTTACATCTCCCCCTAATTTTCCAGAAACATTCCTTACTCTATAGGTGGGCCTGACTCAGGCTAGCACCCTGTTAGTTCAAGTTATATGCCATCACAATATGAGGCACTCATAGGTCATTCGGCAGTTAACGAAGGTTTACTTAGCCAGAGCACATAACGGGTATCCCACAAGGCTACTCCAGCACTCACCTTGGGCAGATGTGGCATCCATTTCAATGTGGGAATGGCTCCTTAGCAGGCCAGGACATGGCCATTGGAAATTACCTTGGGACATCTGCCAAGTCTGAAGGGCCTCTGCCCTTAGGTGTTCAGCAAGCTGTAAGGGTTTAGCTTGGGTGTTAGCCCCCTAGGCCAGTCAAGTCCTGGGGACAGCTTCGTTACTCTGTCAATTAGTGGTCCTATTACACCACAATTCTTTGCATCTCGGCCCCTAGGCATCACTCAACCATATGGACTAACTGAAGGACATCCCCTACTCCATCTCTGACTCTCCATCCTTTTAAAGCCACATTTTAAAGTCAATTCCCATCGATAAAGAATCATAAGATTCTATCACAGAATTGTCCAGCATCCTCACTTTATTGATGAGGGACAAAGGCCAAGAGAAAGAAGTTCAGTCATTTACCCAATGTCACTTAGGTACAAGCAGCTGAGGTGGAATGAGAACCCAGACATAGCTCACTTTCCACTGTGCGTTGTGCCCTTTTCCCTCTACGACTTTCAAAACATTTCAAACTTTCCGTTTGCATTTTAATATAGACATCTGTCCAGGGGTGGCAGGAAGGGGAGAAAGGATTACCCTAAATTTCACGGTCGCTTTGTAGGCACGCTTAGGGTGTTGGGTTTCGTTTGGGTTTTGGTCTTTTTTTTTTTTTTTGGTTTTCCATAACACAAGGTTCTCTTCAATCTCTCACGTGTCATCATGAAGAAGATCACTTTGTTGCCTATGTGACGAGTTTTAAGCTTCTTCTCTTATTTAAAAGATAGATGGTATCAATGGTTTTGTAGTCGAATGAACCTGGCCACAGGAAGTGACTTCTGTCAGCCTGTTGATGAGGTGAGAGTTTGTGCCCCAGAGAAGCGAGCAGGAAACAAGTTGCTCTCCATCATTTTGACAGGCAGTTTACCAGTGGTTATTTAAGAGGTGTTGACAGGGGCTGACTGGAGGGCTGGAAAGCCCACAGCCCCCTGAATTTATCCTCTCCTAGCAACGTGAACTGCAGGGAATGCTATAGCAGCATTTTCTACAAAACATCAAAAGAGAGATGGAACAGCATAAAATATATTAGGTGAAATGCAATTTCAAATTTTCTAGCAATGTGCTTAATGTCTAAAATAACCTACACCCAACTGTACTCATAAAGCTGCAGCCTGCGGAGTAGTTCAGTAACGTTATAACCTCCAGAATAGAATAAAAGCCTTCTTTTGAGGTTAATGGCTTCTTGAGTCACATGGCAACATTTTAAAATACCATTTTAAAGGTTTCCAGGTTCTCTCCCCAAAAAGTTTGTTTCCACCTGCACCCAGCCAGCCTTTGAAGTGGCAAGTGATGGCAACCACAGCCTCTGTGCCCACGGCTCTGCCAGCTTTTAGCATTCATCTTTGATTAAGAAACAAACTTGATGTCAATACTCCCAATTTAGTCTTTTTATTAATAGAAAATGAATTGTGGAACTCCACATATCCTTGGGCAATCATCGTTGCAAGCTAATAACAGCACGATTCCTATTAAAGGCCATAACTTACTAACAACAAAAACAAACTTCATTTGTTTTCTCCTGACTAGGTCTTTTTGGTGATGTCGTGCAATATCCATTACAGTTTATTATTAGTATTATTAGTATTATTATTATTAATAATACTAATAATAATAATACAAGCTATTACTTATACTTTGTATGCATGACATTTTACTCAGTTGGCCTAAATAAGCAAGCAAAACTCCAGATTTTCAGATTGTAAGGACGTGCATGCGGCATTATATTTGGAATAGCCCTGTTCTGAAATCAGGATAATAGTCTTCATTCTCAAAAAAAAACAAAAAAAAACAGGGGCTTTTGAATTACATGGCAATAAATATGGATGTGGGCTCTTTTGCCAGGTAATCTGTAACTTTTTAAAAGGTAAGGACTTAAATCAAAGAAGCACAAAATACATTCTAACACGTTTCATTCTGTATGTTCTTCTCCTAGATGTTAACAGCTGGCTGGTGACATTCGGCTTCCATCTACACAACGCTATTCCAGGATTCCCTGTTCCCAAATTTGATTTAACAGAGCCTTCTTATGAACTGGTGAAGAGTCAGCAGTGGGATGATATACCAGTAAGAATCACAAAGCAAAACTAAAGAAATATGATGAATGCGAGAAACCGTTCCGAGTGAACTCTCAACTCTCCTGGCTTTATTTTGCCAGTCTTTAATTCAATTAGCAGTTTGTAAAGCACGCAGTACTGCCGTTTTTTTCTCCTAATAGACTCAGTAAATTATAGTCATAAAAATGAAGGGGGAGACCTTGAAGTTCAAAAAAGAGGTTTTTGTTGTTGTTCAGGGTTAGAATCGTTTTGCATGGTGGAAATCAAAACCTATATTATTAACAGCTAACAACACCTGGAAATCCATTTTTGAGTTCTGCATTTCCCAGTGGAGCCCAGGGAGATCAGACTGACACTAGCACTCAGAGCCTGAAGGAAATGAGAGAAATAACAATAGGCCAGGAAATAAACACAGGTACCACTGATGTACATGACTGACTGACATCCTACAAACAATACACCGTCACAGTTTAACTTCTCTTTACTATTAAATCTGATTCACGTGACAGTGTAAGATACAGAATCACCCTGGTCATGCTCATTATTGCAACCTAAACTCTGGATGTTTATGTTATTCCACTGGAAGGAAAAGGCCACATACACAACCACTAACAATTCTAAAGGAAGAAAGGAAACAAATAGAATGGGAAATTGCAAAGTCAAATCTGCTAGGTTCAGAAAATGGAGCCTCTAATTCAGACCAGAGATCAAAAAGAAATGCACAACAAAATACCAGGATTTCTAGCTTAAAGCAAGAATAATTAGAGATCAAGAAATTGGGTTATCCAATAATGATAAGGAGAAGAGACTACAAAGTTGGGGGGGTTGGGGTTTTTTTTAAAGATTAAATTTTCCTCCTGGGTAGTTTTCTATCATTTCAGTGAATATAAAGAAAAAGGGGACAATCATAGTCAGAAGAAAAAAGAATATAAAAGAGACTATTCAAAGGCCCCTGTTTTCTGCTCTTGGTCAGAAATTATAGATATTTCAGTCTTCCTTTAAATAGTGATTTTTTTTTAAATTTACCTTATTTGTAGGTTAATGTTCACCAGGTCTGTAAGATGGGTGATGGTTGTAAGGTGGGAAAGGGCAAAATTTTAGAATATTAAGACTAATTAAGACTGATTTCATTAGTTTAGGAAAACTCCCTCTATCAATGTAGATTACCACCCTCTGTTCACCACCAAGTCAAAGGGAATTTCCTAGGTCACTGAGAGGTCACACAGTCCCTATCACAGGTGGGCTTTTACTCAGGTCTTTCTGACTCTTAAGGCAAGCTCTCTCGCTACTATGGCTTTTAAAATGGATCTAGGTTGGTTAAGTGCTATGCAAACATGCCAAAGTTTTCTAACATATTTGAGTGAGGCTGCATTGATGGCTTATGGCATTGCATTAATCAACCCCCTCTAAAGTAACTGAAGTCTTTTGGGGTTGCCAACTTTTCTTTCAAGCAACCATTAGGGTCTGGTAAGAGTTTCCAATTAAAGAAAGAGCTCTAATGAATCTCTGGTAAAAACATTTGGGTTGTGAAACAACCATATCTTTTACTAGCAAATCTGAAACAAATGCTTAAGTTCAAGAAGCCATGACTAGTAGGAAAATATCTGCTGTTAAGATGCCCCTATTAAATTTCTCACTAATGCAGAAGGAGGGACTTACCTGAAGTTTATTTAGGTCACTTCCCAAGCTTGCTGAAAATAATTGTTCTTAATAAGGTAGCAAATAATAGTTCTCTGTATTCAGGCCTTCAAAGGCTCCCGTGCTATGGCTCTGCTTATCGCTGTGAAACTCAGCTGAATGTGTTTACCAGGAAAGGACGAGTCTACCCAAATTAAACTGCAAGCATTCCAGAGCATACAAATGGGACCCAGTGTTCAAATACTTAGCATCCTCTGAGACTCTTTCTCACAAGTCCCAGCTTTTGCCAGTCTTTTCTCTGCTTCCCACTGAGAAGGTTGGAAGGATGCAAGAGCTCATTAGCCGAGTTCCACAGATCCTTGAAAAACAACACAAATGTTTCTAGTAATTATGGAAGAAAACATAAAGCATTAGTACTGGCAAATACTATAAACGTCTAAAAAGCTTTGAATGGAGTTCACATTTGTAAGTTGGAAAAGCAAAGAGAACTCAATAAGCATTTAAATGAACTTGAAGTCAGGAGAGTTTAAGAAAAGCCTTCCAGGGGCAGCTAGATGGCGCAGTGGATAGAGCACCGGCCTTGGATTCAGGAGGACCTGAGTTCAAATACGACCTCAGACACATAACACATACTAGCTGCGTGACCCTGGGCAAGTCACTTAACCCCACTGCCTAGCCAAAAGAGAAAAAAAAAAAGCCTTCCACCCAAGAGAACCAAGCTCCTTGGTGTATTTAAGTTCAGCTTCTGCATTTGTCACATGAAGGCAGTATGCCAAGGGGGTAAGGGCCGGGGAGGTAGGGTAGAACTAGCTTCTTGGCCAGGGGCTATAGATGCTCTTTAAAACGTCTTTCTGTCCCTTTCCCTTCCAGCCAATTTTTGGAGTCCAACAGCAAGTGGCCAGACAGGCAAAGGCATTCCTGTCCCTGGGGAAAATGGCAGAAGTGCAGATCAGCAGACGCAAAGCAGGTGGAGAGAAATCATGGCTATGGTTTGCCACAGTCAAGTCTCTGATCGGCAAAGGAGTTATGCTAGCCGTGAGTCAAGGGAAAGTGCTGACCAATGTTCTCAACGTGGCCAACGAGGACTGCATCAAAGTGGCAGCCGTCTTGAATAACGCTTACTACCTTGAAAACTTGCATTTCACCATCGAGGGGAAAGACACTCACTATTTCATCAAAACCACCTCACCAGAGAGCGACCTTGGCACCCTGCGGCTGACGAGCGGGAGGAAGGCCTTGGAGAACGGGATCAACGTCACCGTTTCCCAGTCCACCACAGTGGTGAACGGCAGGACTCGCAGGTTTGCCGACGTCGAGATGCAATATGGCGCGCTGGCTCTTCACGTCCGCTATGGCATGACTCTGGATGAGGAGAAAGCGCGCATCTTGGAACAGGCCCGACAGAGGGCCCTGGCCAGCGCCTGGGCCAGGGAGCAGCAAAGAGTTCGGGATGGAGAAGAGGGAGCCAGACTCTGGACAGAGGGAGAAAAAAGGCAGCTTCTCAGTGCTGGGAAAGTACAAGGATACGATGGGTACTATGTACTCTCTGTAGAGCAATACCCGGAGCTGGCAGACAGCGCTAACAATATACAGTTTCTTAGACAAAGCGAAATAGGGAGGAGGTAACACACTGGCCAAGTCCCAGCCGCCAAAGAGACAGTGCACCAAAGTCTTCTGAGAGGGAGACAGAACTATCTTGCTGCATCATTACTTGAGCCTCAACTACACCTTTGCTCAGAATTTTCTGTAGCACAATTTGAATTGGACTCTGTGAAAGAGAAAAGCCTTCCAGGAGAATGATACTGCTTTAAAAAAAAAAAAGAAAGAAGAAGAAAGAAAGAAAGAAAGAAAGAAAAACCCACAAAAACGAAACAAAAAAAATTTACAAAAAAAATAAAAAACAAAACAAAAAAAAAGCCCTTTTTTTCTGAATGACCTTAAAGGTGATCCGCTTTAAAGAATATGTTTACATATGCATATCGCTGCACTCAGTTGGACTGAAAGTATTAAAAAGGAAGAAAAGAAAGCGGCCTAAAACTTTTACAATGGGCCTCCTGTTCCTTTGAGGCACTGTATTTAAGTAGGGTAAAGATTCATACAGTGTTTCCAAATATTACTGAATTGCTGACCTTTGCTTACAAGAAGTAGTCTCTGCATAGGATGTGCTATATATCTCTGTTAATTTTAAAATGTGGGGTAAAGTTACTGTCTATAGACAACCAAACTGCTTTAACTGTGCTGCTTTATAAAAGGACATCGGCACAAGGGGACTTCTGCTTCCGTGGGAATTTAATCATGGATTTTACAATGCTAACTTGGTTTGCCTTGGGGGAAAAAAACTGGCAAGTGGAACCCTTGTCACTGATAAGCAAAGGAGACCCTGATTTTTTTGTAAATTATGTGAGACAAGTTGTTTATGGATTTTTTATATGAATTACAATTTACTGTACATCAAATATTAGTCTCAGAGGAGTTAATTTATGTAAAGTGTTTAAAAAAGTTTATACTTAAAAAATAAAATGATAAAAACATGTGAACTGTGTGATTTTTTAAAAAGGATTGCACCTTTTGTTATCTGTTATAGCTATACAGTATAAATGATTATATTGTAGAGATATAACAACTTATGCCTATAATGTCCAAAAGTGTTAATATTTTTGTATTAGGTTGAGAAATTGTACATCTTTCTATCACCAACATGGATAGGATAGTGCAGTCCTTTGTGGGTGGCTATCAGAGTACAGCGCCCTTCTCCAAGTTTCTAATCATCACGCTGCTGCCCCCACCATTATCTCCCAGGGGCACAGAAGCAAACTAAGGCTCGGGGAATGGGTGGAAGCCGTGGACAAACTGGGGTTTTCCTGGTCCTCTCCCAACTGTTAAAAATAAATGGGGATTTGTTATAATTAGCCACTGGGTTTTTCTTGTTATCGCTGCATTGCTTCTGCTAATGGAGGCCTGAAGCTACATTTCAAGTTAGGAGAGCATGGCGTTGCCAGGGGCTTGGAGAATGTTAGAACTGACTCACTGTAGTTTTAACCCGATCAGTCATAGTGGGTGACAAATGTGTCACTTTTAAGGTACAGGCAAAGATAACAGAAACCAAGCCTTGTGGAGAGAGTCAGAGGGACAGTTAATCTTGGCTCCTGAACCTCTGGGTCACACAAAGAAACTCAACAAGGGAGAAGAGAGCTCTTCAGGCTCACGTTACCAAACCTCTGTATGAAGTGGCTGGGCAATAGCAGAGAAACCAGGTGCCACCAATCACACTTGAAGCTAGTCTGCAGCTTGTGCTTGGCTGTGTCTAAGCAAGCCCAGGCCCTATCCATAATGGGCTCGAGCCACTGCTCGAATCTCGTTTCAGCCACAAAAATATTTTTTAGAAAATCTTTTTCAGTTCCTCGGGCTAGAGTCCACACTGTTTTTCCTCTATGTATAATGGTGATAAAATATAGCAAGTGAACATGTCGTAAACATAAAGGTTCAAGTGATGTATTGAAAATAATTTTCTAACTGCTTTGTATGTATCACATACTCTAAATTGCACAGTAGGCGTGTTTATTAAACAGACTGGCTGGGAGAGGTTCGAAATAGCTACTGAATCGGCAGTATCAGTGCTATTACTGTATTTGTGTATTTGGTAGAGCATACCGAAGTAATTAATCTTATAATGAATGCTGATATTTTACTAGAATGGAAGCACAGATTAGCATCAATATTTTTTATCCTTGAAAGTCCTTTGGCAAGTATGAAGAACCCCAGATTTAGCAAACTATGAAATTTCAAGCCACATAAACATGGCACTGTTTTCCATTTTCTTTTTGAAATGTAAACTGTTAGGTATTTGCAATTCTGTTAGATGGAACCTTCAGCAGCACTGTGTTTAGTTAGCATGTTGTAAGTGCTTTTGGTGAAAGAGGCTCAGAGTCTAAATTCTCAGAAATGTTTCTGATCTGTTAAATATGAAAAGCCTATACCACAGGGCAGCAGTGAAATCATGGTCTATCGTCTTGACGTGTACTAACTAGTCCTTTACATGGGCACAGATAAATAACAAATTAAGTATCTCTTGGTGCTTATTTTAGATGAAGTCAAATCAAACCAATTAGTGGTCCTGTTAGTAGGTATAATGAGCCTATTTCTCACTAAAAAGACTTGTGATCTGGACATGCTTTTGCAAGAAATAGTGACCTTGGGGAATATGTAAACAAAAAACCTTTTTTTTTTTAAGAAGGGGGGAAACCTGTATAATGAAAAGAATTAGCTTACAAAAAAAATTGATATTCAAAGTATTTTAGGCAAAGCCAGTCACAAAAATGCTTTCATGATATTTTGAGATGTAAATTTTGTCTGATTTGTATTGTTCCTTTCATTTGCCTTCTTAACTTTATATGTGACCTGAATTTTCCATAACTTGATGACTATAGATTGCATCTAGGCATTCCAATAAAAGCCAACCCAATGTGTGTGTGTGTGTATATATTTTTTAAATATTGTGTTAGCCATTATAGCTCAAGTATTGCTTTTCTGTGTATCGTGGAAGATGCAAATGAATGTCCTTGTGTTGCTACTGATTCGTCGGCTACCCAGTTGGTAATATCTTTTTTTTTTTGTCCATTGGCCAGACTGCTAACTCAGCAACATGGGTTTCACCAAGGGATCTCTCCTGTGGCCTACTTTAGAAATATGTTCAATACACCCCACAAAGCCAAGTACTACAACTATAAAGAGGGCGGGGGGAGAAAACCACTACCCATTCCTACTCAAAAACGTTTTTTTTCCCTGTGATCATGCAATAAGTATACTTAATTAAAACATTTGATTAGAATAATCAATTTGGGCCTGATAGGCTCCCTGCCTCCTGGAGATGTCCAAATCTACACAGAGACCACGGACTGATTAGGACACGCTGATTCCAGCACTTCTGTGGCTGGCACGCCAGCGCTTGGATTTTAGCCTGAGAAGGCAGCCTTCATCACACTTACTTTGTAGTGACAACCACTACCTGATAACATGTTGATCCAACAAGAATCAGGTCACTCCACTTGGCAAACTGGCCTATTTTCTCCTGCCCCCAGATATATAGCTCACACTTGGAGAGGGGGAGAACTGTATTTGCATTAATTGTTTCAAAACAAAATGCCAGTTTCCAACCCCATCCAGAAAACCTCAAGTTTGTTCTTGGGTTGGGTTTTTTTGTTTGGTTTTCTTTTGGGGGGGGGGCTGGAGAGCGGCTTTCATTCTATAAAAAAAAACGGCATCTGAATAAATGCAAAGGAAAATGCACTGGATAAAAATTAAATCCCAGTCCAAAAAAAATCTTGTCAGGAAATGGGCTCCACAGCACCCTGCCGCTCTCAATGAAATGAGCATCTGTATTCATCTCTTTAATTAATAGTATTCTGCAGTTTGAAGCGCAGGAATTACACTGGTAATAGCTGTCTGAATATAAACATCTCAACTCAAGATAAAGATCCAAACAATTTTGAAGGCCAGAAGGGGGGAAAACGTAGGCTACCTTTCAGTGAGTACCTGCATATTGCAAAGCTCAGGGAGGGCCTTATAGCACACACTTTCTCCTCTACTCCATCCCAAATGAAGTGGTGTCTTTCTGCCACTGAACAGCAGAGCAAGCAGGCTTCCTTTGGTGCCCTTCAAGGGAAGGGATGCAAAAGAGGATGTTGGAAAGGCACAGACTCACAGCATGGAGAGTCTGCAGCCAAATCCCCTCGTGTGAATACAGGCTGTTGTTCAGGGTGGACCAGGTCCCCTGGATGGGAAGAATGCCAGCACCCTCCCCCCATTGCTAAAGCTGCAGCCAGGGACCCTGGGAAGCCTCAAAGAGCAGCCCTGAACACTGTTACTCAGAGAAGAAGAAAACAGATCTCACTTTGGCACGATGATTAAGATCCTATTCCATTTTCTTTAAGAAGACCGAGCTTCCTTCCCCCATCTCCCATCACAAGCCATGCCACTGCAGGCTATTAATTAGGTTATGTCCCTCACATTCCTCCCCTAGCCCACCATTCCCACTGGATGTTGGCTTGGCCTTTTAAAGCTTTCCCAATTCAAAAATATGCCATTTTCACATACAAGGGAAGATGCTCCCAAGCCACCATCAGAAGAGCCACACGTGCTTTGTGTTACTTTTCCAGCAGAGTAGCAGTGACTAATTTGCACTGATCCATCCACACACTGTAGGATCAATTCTGTTTGTGACTAGCAGCAAACATTTGTAAGCCAGATGAGTGGGACAGGAAGGCTAAGTCTGTAGCCATGGAAGAGACCAAAGCTAATTGGCCAACAGGAGAGCCAGACAGGCCCACAGCCTTGGTCTCATTAGCCCCGATTCTTGAAAAGCTAAGCTCAGCAGCCGTTCTCTTTGCAACAGACAACATTTCTGTTTCACCCTAAAAAGGGAACGAAGATAATGCAGTTTATGTCACTGGCCAATGAGTCCTATTTGCTTTCTCATTCAAGCTCTGTTGCATGTCCAGGGTGTACACACTGAGCCCTACAAGAGTAAATTTAAAATTTTTTTTAAAAAAAACCTCACCCTATAGAAGTTCCAGCTCCATTGTTCATTACCCACGTGACCTTGCACAAATCATTTCCTCTCTCTGGGCCTCGGTTTCCCCATCTTTTAAATGAGGGGTTTTGGCCCATGTGGCCTTCCAGCTCTAGATAGGTAATTCTACGACTTTTAAGATGCTTAACCTCTCTAGGCCTCAGTTTCCCCATCTATAAAACAGATTGATGATTTCTAAGGCCCCTTAACAGTTCCTACAATTGACTTTTAAAAGCCACAACACTACTGCTGGCCCTGAAGAGTTTACTATAGTTAAACTAGTTCCGTTGTGGTATTTTGGAACCTTTGTGGGAAAATATGTTCTGAACAGTTGTAGTAATAGGATGACATGACTCTTGATGTTACTAAATAATAAAACCTAAGAGAACAAATGTAATTAAGGCAACTAAGAATCTGTCCTAGTCTTAGGCCCTGGGTATGCGCAAGTTTGCATTTCATCAGCATGTCTGCAGTGTTGATGGTTATCCTTAACAGTCTAGTCTCCAAAAGGGCTGCAAAATGACCAGCCCATGATCTGAATTTATCCTAAGAACAAGCAATTCACCAAAGCAGTAAGGCTGGAATGGCTTTAAGCTGTGGTCATCTTCCCCCAAGCCACAAGAAATACAAGGTCAGTTAGAAACATACAATTAGAGTTAGTGCTAGAAGGGAATTTGGCAAACCTATATTCCCGTCCTATTGTCTCAATGGAAGAAGAAAGGAAGGAAACGAGCATTTATTAAGTACTTACTATGTGCCAAGCAATGCTGAGTGTTTTACAAATATCTTCTCATTCAGTCCTCCACAAGAACCCTGGGGAAGTACCTACTATTACCCAAGCAGGCTAAGTAGATGCCATTCCTATTTTGGAGTTGAGGAAACTGAGGCAGACAGAAATTAAGTAACTTACCTAGGGTCATACACCTAGTAAATGTCTGAGGCAGGATTTGAAATCGGGTCTTTCTGACCCCAGGACCAGCATTCTACAGCAGTGCCATCAGACTTAAATCAGCCAAATATTGAGTTAGAAAACACATATTAACATTATCTAAGTTCTACTGTATTTTTATTTTTTTAAATATTTCCCAATTACATTTTAATCTTGTTCGAGCAAAGACCTCTAGTTTGCCATCTCTGTTCCAAAGCATAAACAGAGGATAACACCCCAGGCTCAACTTGAGAGACAATCTAGTCTAACCCTCTCACTTTCAGAAACTGAGGCCAAGAGACGAAGTGACTTACATAAGATAGTAAACTTAGTAAGCAGATGAGTAATACAATAATACAATAATAGTGGTAGGAATTGAACCCTGGTCCTCAGACTTCAAATTCCCTCCGTTTCCCACTATACTGTGCTGACTCTCAACCTATATGACCTTACACAGCTAGGTGATGGAAAACCAATATGATTCTGAGTTGATTATGTTTTGACTAATTAAAGTAGCATCTGTTGTTATTCAGTTGTTTCAGTAACTCTGACTCTTCCTAACCCCATTTTGGGTTTGATACTGACATTTTGCCATTTCCTTCTCCAGCTCATTTTACAGATGAGGAAACTGAGGCAAACAGGGTTAAGTGACTTGCCCGCACAGCCACTAAGTGTCTGAGGCTGGATTTGAACTCATGAAGATGAGTCTTCCTGTTTTTAGGCTCCGAACTCTATCCACTGTACCATCTAGCTGCCCAGAGGAAGGAGGTGCTGCCAGTTTATTGGTTTTTATTCCCTTCCATTTCTAAGAGCTGAACTGAAAATCCTCTTACTAGACGTAGTATTTGCTATTCACCAACCTCTGAAAGCAGTGGTCTCTTGATGTTAGTTAATTACGAAAAACTTTTAGGTAAATTGAGTAAACCATTTCATTTACAGACTTGACGTAAAATTCTGCCATCAAGGAATATAAATTTCGGGAGTCCTGTGTATAGAAAAATTACTATAAACTGATTCGAAGTGTGGAGTAAGATCATTATTCAGTTTAGAGTTAATGGGCTCCGCAAAGCAAGCTTAATAAATCCTTTTGGGACCCACATTGAGGAAAATTAAAATTAGAAGCATAAATTGTGACTTCTAAGGCTGAGCACAGTTCAAATCTACCTGTTTACAGGGTGAACTGTGAGCAGTACTTTACTGGGCCCCAGCCACTGCTAACATCAGAAAACAAAATCTGATGCATTTCTGTGCACAGACTTCATGCAAATAACACTATGATTATTTCCATGCTCGTATTATTTATTCACTACAAAATTATGAAAAATGCAGTATTTTCAAGTACTCTGCTGGATCACTAAAGAAATCACCATATTCTCCAAAGTCAATACGCTTCCACTGGCACATGTGATAGAGCAGACAAAGCAAAGGGTTTGGAATCCAAGGACCTGGCTCCAGATGTCCCCTCTGCTACTTACTACTATGCGACCCTAAGTAAGTCACTGCATTTCAATAAGCCTCAGAGCTTTAAATCATAGGACTTTTTTTTCTTTAAGATCGAGCTAAGGAGCTAAAACGACAGGTGCTTTAACATGACTAGGACTGAAAGTGGGAACTCTCCATATGAAGGCATTAATACTGTCCTCAGGGTCATAGGATTTACAGCCAGAAAGGACCTTGCAGGCCATCATCTAGTACAACCTCTTCATTTTGCAGATAAGGAAATTCATTTTTACAACTGTATCTCACAGGTGAGGAGCCTACCCCTAATTCCACTTGATAATTAAAAAGCTCTAGGGCAATTCCAATATACTTTTTCTCCATGAGGGTCAGTTGTCTCATCCGTAAAATTAGAGGGTTGGACTGAGGTTATTTCCAAGAACCCTTCCAGCTCTAACAGTCTCCGATTTGAATCCTCTCCAGAATTACTGCTTTCCCCACTACTAACAAGCCCCATGAACCACAAGTTCCCAGAGGATTCACCCTGGCAGGAGCTGTCTGTGTCCCATGGGTTAGGTTCTGCCACATGCCCCTTGTTAGAGAAACTGGCTCTGTCCCTGGATGTTCCAACTAAGTGGTTTAAAATAATTATCCCTAACAGCTTGCCATCCAGAGCAACACTCATGCTGGAGTCATTGACGAGGCATGTTGAAAAAATAAAGACATTTAAAAAAAAAAAAAGCAAGTGGTCCCTTCAGCTGCATCTCTTCCCAAACACAACCACCCTGGGGCTCTCTTCTAAGAGTTAAAAGTGATATGGGTTGGAGTTTATGCCCCTGCTTCAAGGGGGGTGACAGGCAAGCCTGCAGAACTGGAAGAAAATTCCTTTGGAAAATGAACGATAATGCAGAGCTAGAGAAATGGTCAGAGCTGCCCTACTCTCTGGAGGGGCAACAGGTGAAAGGGTAGGAAATGAGTGGAAGGAACAGGGAGCAGAAGGAGAAAAGAAAAGAGGAAGAGAAGGCAGAAGAAAAGAAACAGAGGAAGAAGAGAAAGGATGATACACAGGATGGGTAAAGAGGAGGAGGAATAGAAGGGGAAGAGGCAGGAAAGGAAGAGGGTAGCAAAGAGAGAGGAAAGGAGAAGTAGTGACAGAAGAGGGAGGAGGGAGAAAAGGAAGACGTGAAGAAGACAGTGCAGAAAGAGGGAGAGAAATAGGAAAAGGAGAAAGAAGAGAACAAAGGAAGAAGAGGAAAAAAGAGGAGGAGAGGAAGGAAAAGGGGAGGCAATAGAGAAACCAAAGCCACAACAGGCTTTGCAGAAAATGCTGCTGAGCAGATCCATGGGCTCAGTAGAACATCTGGGTCCTAGCCCTCCTCCTCCCCTCGCCCCACCCCAGTCATTGAGCCTTTTAAAGTCTGCTTGGCCCACAAGGGGAAGGCTGTTCCCTTCACCCCCCCCAATCTAACCCTCCACACACACACACACACACACACACACACACACACACACACACTTTGCCCTTGCTATACAGGCCAGGGCCTTAACATCCTCCACTGTTCTCTGGAACCCTAAGTGGGGGTATGTAGCCTTAAGCTTACAGATCCCTGCTCTCCTCCTTCCTCTGCTGGGTTCCCAGGACCCAAGCACTGTTACAGGCCACTAGCACCCCCTAGTGACGAGGACCTTTGGCAAGCAATGCCAGCCAGCTCCAGCTCAGAAGAGAGCATCCCTGGTAACCAGGTGCTACGTGGGGCAGGAGAAAGTGGGCATCCCACATTCTTGGTACCCACACCACCCTGGTACCCACGGCACTCCTGTGGCATTCCTGTGCCCTCCTTAGGGCCCTGCTCTGCCCCCACACTGTCACAACTGGTGTCCAATTCTTCTAATCCTCTAATTTTCTAGCATAGCTCTGCCCCAAGGAGGAGTTTCCCCCATAAAAGTGTTACTTCTGCTTCACAAACCCTCTCCCTGAGGCCTGTCCTTACAAAAATTACTCCCATAAGATTTCCATTCACTTCAATCAGAAACTTTGTCAAACAATGTTCCTCTCGCTCAGCAGAATCATCTGCTGGTTCTCCAATAGTCAACAGCCCCAAAGCCCAGGTTTCTGAACATTCACATAGTTTCCCTATTACTTTTCATGTTAACAGTCCTGTCGCTCCACACAATCGCCCAGAAGAATGGCCTGGTTAAATTCAACGTGGCATTTTGATTTCAGAGCCAGCCAGGCCAATCAAGGAGAGTGCTGGAGTGACAGCTCCAGAAGCCGAGCCCCCTGCTGACCAGCACACCACATGCCTCAGGAATTCCCACCCTCCATGCTGGCCTTCTGGCTGGACATGACCTTCTTCCTGCTCTGCTCAGCCCTTTGGCCTTCTGATCCTCTAATGAATACGACAGCAGCAGCAAAAGAGAATTCCTCAATCCTGAGATAACCCGGCCAACTCCTTTCCAGGGCAGTCACCCCGAGTCACGTTCACAGGCTAACTTCAAATAGGCATGGCGCAGAAAAGGTTGTGACCTTCGCTTGGGAGCAGCCCCTTTACAGGATCGCAGGTCTGCAGCCCAACCCTCTCCTTTTACAAATAAGGAAACAGAGGCCCACGAAGGTTAATAAATCTGTGGATCAGCACCGAAGGAGAATCACAGAGCTAGAAAGGACTCCAGAAGAAACACTTTCATTTCTTGGATGAGGAAACTGAGACCAGGGAGGTAAATGACTTCCCCTAGGTCACACAGGTACTAAGTGTTAGGGGTAAACTCTGATCATGTCCTTTGATTTCAGAGCCAGTGCCCCCTAACGAGGTTACAGCTAGTGTGGTATCACATAAAAGACCAGCTGGGTGACCTTGGGCAACTCATTTTTCCCTTCTCCAAGCTTTGGTTTCCTCCACGCTAACACAAGGGTGTTATGTGACATGTTCTCCATGGACTTTTCCAGCTCTAAAAATCAATGCTTCTAATAGTCTATGAACTCTTTGGGTCTCAGTTTCTTTATCTATTAAAATAAGGGGCCTAGACTCTATACCATCTCTGAAAGTCCTTTCCAACTAAAAGATCCTATAAGTGAGTTTAAGGGTTTGTGTTACTCAATCTAAGAAGTTCACCATCTGCCCAAAAAGAACAATGGATAACTATACAGCATTATTTGCAGAGCACTTTGCAATACATTATGTGCTTTTTCCTCACAATGACCCTGGGAAGGGCTATTATTCTCCCCATTTAAAGGTTCTCAAAGTGAGGCTCCCAGGTTAATTGATTTGCCCATGATTTCATCACTCACACACTGGGATGGGAACCTCTCTTCCTGACTTTGAGTATAGCCCTCTAAGCACTCTCCAGCACTGCTCCTGAGGGAGATCGTCACCAGAGACTCATTGATCATAGTTTTAGAATCAGAAAGGACCTTAAAGGTTATCCAGTCCAACCTCTTCTTTTCATAGAGAAGGAAACTGAGACCCAGAGAAGATACATGACTTGTCCAAGGTCACCAAGTAGTAATTAGAACTGAGATTCTAACCAGGTCTGCCAATTTCCCAATCCAGTGTTTTTTCTCCTGTGCCACTTGTATTCTTAAAATAAGTTCTCAACAAAAACATGCCAAGACCCTAGTTTTGCACAGATAACCAAGAGCATACATACCCCAGGATTCTATGGCCCAGAAGAGTAAATGCTTGGGAATTTTCAGGCTGAAGAGAAAGTTAGTGATTTTTGGTGTTTTCCCCTCCATACCCAAGGCAAAAGATGATTCCAAGAAAGCCAAAAGTGTGGCCCTGATGGGCACTGTGGGACAGGTAGATGGCTCAGTGGATAGAAAGTTGGGTGTCAAGAAGACCTGAGTTCAAATCCAGCCTCAGATACTTACTAGCTGTGTGACCTTGGGCAAGTCACTTAACCTGTTTGCCTAGGAGACAGCTAGGTGTCTCAGTGGATAGAGCCTGGAAGTCAGGGCCTGGATAGTCAGTAAGACCCAAGTTCAAATCCAGTCTCAGACAACTTACAAGCTGTGTGACCCTGTCACACAGGCAAGTCACCTAACCTATTTGCTTTAATCCACTGAGGAAAGGGCAAACCACTCTAGTATCTTTACCAAGAAAACCCCAGGGACTTTCCACAGGGTCACAAAAGTCACATATGACTGACCGACCAGAGGTACCGTTGGCCCCCTTGGAGAGGATGTCAATGTCTTCAAATATACTTCCTGCTGGAAGGAGCCCAGCAGGATTCTCTGCTTTTGCACACTTTAGCCACATCTGACACAGTTCTTTGTAGGCTATGCTAATGAAGGGTACCATGCCTCCCAATCATACCAAATTTAATCAAAGGACAGAAGTTCTTTCCATGGCGAGACAGAAGTACAAAAATGGGAAGAACAATGATCCAAGTATCAGGAGACCTACTTGGTATCTCCAAATTGGCCATGACTAAGACAAGCTGATGCCTAGGTACGTTAGTGTTTACCACCTGTACAATGGTTGTTACCTCCCGTTCTTCCATCCAGTGCCACCTTATAATAGAAGGACTGAAACCTCCCCATCCTTAATGACAGTTCAAAATATTTTCATATTTGTCAGCTCAGACATCCTCACATTACCTGTACAAGTGAGACCTAGAGATTATGTTCCACATTTTAAAAATTCAATTTACAAAAATTTATAAAGGACCTACCATATAGAGGCCATCGTGTTAGAGATTTAATAAAACTTAGATAAAACTCATTCCTTGTCCTTGTGGACCTTACAACCTATTAAGGAAATATTAAAAATATACACTGAAGTACAAAATACTACAAGATTAGTGTTAAAAACTGGTTCAAACAAAGTGCTGTGTAAGGGAAAGAAAACTGAGCTAAAGGTAGGAGGGAGATCAGAGAAGTTTTATTTGCCTACGTCTTTATAGAATAGGTAAGAATTTAAGGAAACATGGGTCAGAGGAGGAGCAAAAAGTGGGAAGGCACAGAAGTGGGAATGAGTAGGGGAATGCCCAACACAGCTAGGCTATAATACAGACCACGTGGGAGGAAGTGATACTTCATGAGACTGGAAACATAGGATGGTACCAGATTGTGAAAGCCTTTGATTGCCAGGGAAAGGAGTCTGAATTTTACTTGCTAAACAACAGGGTGCCTGTCAGCAATGGGTGTAGAGTAGGAAAGTGATAGGATTATCTGTTCATAATAACAGCTAACATTTATCCAGAGCCTTAAGGTTTTCTAAGCAGTTTGCTTACTGTATCTTATTGGAATGAGAATCAAGTTTAAATCAGGTCCCAGACATTTACTAGCTATGTGATCCTGGGCAAGTCACTTTTCAGCCTGCCTCAGTTCCCTCAACTGTAAATGAGGATCATGATAGCACCTACCTTCTGTTTGTGTCTGGGAAATGAAATGTTATTTGTAAGTAAAATGAAATGCTATTTGTAAAGCAGTGCTCCACCAATCTTAAAGTAAATGCTAGCTGTTATCACCATCATCACAAGAAAGATGAGCTTTGCATAGAGATGAAAAAAGGATGAATGAGGGTAGAGAACGCTAGGAGACTAACAGTAGTTCAGCTATTCCAAACCCTTGCAGGAAGGAGGACATGTGCTGGATGAGTAGCAGTGGAAAAAGAGGAGCAGACAGTTGCAAGAGATATTATGGAAGAACTGTCCAGGTTTGGTATCTATGTGGGAGATGAGGGAGAGGAGAGTCAAGGAGAATCACAGTTTTGAACTTGAGAGACTCACTGTATGGTGGTCTTGATGCCAATCAGGAAGAGAAGCAGGTTTAGGGGAAAAGATAAGCTGGGCCTGGGAGAGGATGGATGTGAGGTGCCAGAGGACTAGTCATGAGGAAATAGCCTATGGGCAGTTAGAGGTCATAAGGTTTAGAGAGGGAAGGGACCTTGGAGGCCCTCCAGTTCAAGCCCTTCACTTCACATAACAGAAATCTCAGGCCCACAGAGGCAAAAAGGTTGGTTCAGGTGACAAAACTTAGATTCAAACTCAAGACCTGTGACTCAGGTTTATCCTTTTTTCTCCCCACTGCACACAATGCTGGGCACCTGGGATCTGAGAAAGAGGCTGGTTCTACAAGATTTTCAAGGGTCTGAAGCACTAAGTCTGGAGTCACAGAATCTGGGTTCAAAAACTGCCTTTGAAATATCCTACCTCAGTTGCCCCATCCATAAAATGAGAGAAGGTTGCACCAGACAGCCTCTAAGGAGTTTTTCCAGCTCTCCACCTATGTTCCTTTGATCTACACAAATATGCTGCAGTAGCACATGGTAATGAGACTGCCAAAGGGAAAGTATAGAGGGGAAAGAACAGAGCCAAGGACAGTATTCTTTAAATCCCACAGAGTTTTATGTACTGGGATCCACCTATCCTGTACATAGAATTTACTGCCCAATGTGAGAGAGAAAACGCAGCCCCCTGCAAGAAGTTTGGCAAAAGCAGAGGTTTGTGGCCCCCAGGTCACAGCTAGGGTTCCCAACGGAAAGGAAGAGGCTCATGAGAACCATGAGAGCCTCAGCCCATTGGGCTTTCATCATCCCCGCGTGCCAGGCCTTTCGCCTTCCTGCCCCTGCCCTGTCCTCCCCTGAAGAGAAGGGTCTGCCAAGGAAAGATCCAGTATCAAAGCCCAGGAAGTCTCACTTGCTTATCATTATACTCAAGCTTGCTGCAATTAATATGCCCGAAATAATGGCCCACTACAAGGACCATAAAATCCAGAGCAGTAGGAAGTGAAATGATTATAACACTTTTATCTCATCAATAACAACCACTCTGCATTTGTGCTGTTGACTAATCTTTTCATAGTAGGGGGGAAATATAGAGAGAGGAGGAACCCGGCTGTTTAGGAACAGCTGTTGTTTACTTTAAAAAAAAATAATTAGCACAAGCCCTTCTCTAACCTTCTATGTGCAGCAGCACTAACGCACCTGCCAGGACATATATCTAGGGCAGAGCAAGTGAGACACCCCAAGGGAAGGAAGAGGGGGAAACAGAGGGGAGGTGGCAGAGAAAAGTGAGTCACCCCTCAGGTCAAGAAAGGGGAAGGAAAACAGAGGGGGCAGGGGCCGGTCATCTCAGACTTGAATAATGGGGACTTCCTTTCTTGAAAAGTTCCCCAGTGATGGCAGCTACCGAAGCCCATGAAGGAGGCAATCTGGTGAATCTGAACTCCTGCAGCTACTATAGAGCAACACGGATGTTGGCCCCCTGAGGAAGCCAGGTGGGATGGCCTGCAAGGGTCCTTCAGTGCATGTGGAACAGTGCAGGCTTCTCATCTCTACTGAGGATTCCATGCAATAAATAAAAGCTGCAGCCCAGCACGCTACACAGAGGGCTGGCCTCCAAAGTCAGGAAGACCTGGGCAGGAAGTTCTGCCTCTGACTCCCATCAGCTGTGGGACCCAGCTCAGATCACTCTCAGGGGTGGGGAGCCTGAGGCCTTGAGGCCAGCCCTCTAAGGCCTCAATTAAGGCCCACTTTCAGTCAAAGGGCCGCACTTGAGGACCAAAAGGGTCACATATGGCCTTGAGGGCACAGGTTTCCCCCCCACCCCCAATCTTAGCCATTCTTGCAATTCTTTGAGATAGTAAACTGAGGAGAAGATGGATGTGCCTCTAGCCCTGGAGGCTCCCAACCTTAGTACACTCCACATACCACCTCAGCAGTCTGCTGAAGTCTATGGACCCCTTCAGAGAATGTTCTTTAAATGCACAAAATAAAATTCCTAATATTATAAAGCAAACCAATTATACTGAATTACAGTTATCAAAATACTTAAGAAGAAAAAGTTAGGACTTCTGGGTCATGTGACCAATATGATGGAGGGCTGGCCAATTTTCCCTTGATCCTAGGCCCCCTTCATCCTCTGGGTCCAGTGTTTTGGGAAAATATGGCAACTCAAAAAGACAAGTTCAGGGAACCCCTTAACATTCCTTAACATCCTTCATGACCTCTCAAACTTCTCCAAAACAGAAATTATGTGTCAAAAGTAAATCAACTTCAAATGTCTCCACAGTCTAAAGACAATCACATGCCCATCAGCAACATTTGGTCCACAACACTCCCAAGTATAACCAAGTATAATTGATAAAAACTGCTGGGAAAACTGGAAAGCAATTCAGCAGACACTAGGCTTATACCAATACCTTACACACATCCCACCATGTATTCTAAATAGATATGCAAACTTAATATTAAACATCATACTATAAAAAAATTAGAAGAGAAACATAATATACTTCTCAGAGTTATGGGCTAGGTACTAAACGAGAGACAGGCAATCGCAAAAGATAAAATAGGTAACTGATTACACAGAACTGAAAAGTTTCTGCAGACAAAATCAATGCATCTAGGATAAGAAGAGAAGAGGTAGGATGGAAAAAAAATATTTTTATCAATTTCTCTGATAAGGACTTAATATCCAAGTTATAGAAACAACATATAGACATTAATAGCCATTCCCAAAAGATAAATGGTCAAAGAATATGAACAAACATTTCTCAAAAGAAATGCAAAATATTCTCAACCACATGAAAGAATACTCAAAATTACTAATAATAAGAGAAATGCCAATCAAAACAACATTGAAGTTTCACTTCACACCTTATAAATTGTCAAAAATGACAAAAAATAGCTAAATTCAAAGATGAAAGGGTTGTGGAATGATAGGCACACTAAGGTAAAACCATTGTGGAAAGCAACTTGGAATTATGCAATAAAGTGACTAAAAAGTCCACATCCTTAGAACCAGACATTCCATTACTGGGTTTATACCCCAACACAGTCACTGATAAGAAGTCCCCATATACATAAAAACATTTATAGCAGCACTTTTTGTGATAGCAAAGCATTGGAAATACAGTAGATGCCCATCAATTGAGGAAAGGCAAGCAAATGTGGTATGTGAATGTAACAAAACAGTACTGTACTATTAGAAATTATGTATTTGGGGGCAGCTAGGTGGTACAGTGGATAGAGCTCTGGCTGATACACAACACACAATACTTACTAGCTGTGTGATCCCAGCCAAGTCACTTAACCCCAACTGCCTAGCAACAAAAAAAAAATTATGTATTTGATAAATACAGGTAAACATGGAAAGATCTCCATGACCTGATGTAGAATACAGTAAGCGGAGCCAAGAAAACAACATACATGATACCTACGCTGTAAATGAAAAGAACTACACTCCAAAAAGTCAAAAGTGAATTTAACAAAAATATAAAGATCAATCATAACTGGAATGAAGAGCTATCAGAGGACACCCCCAACCCACCTCTTTGTGGAGGTCTATAGGTGTTACATTGCATGTTTTCCCACTTTTTCTATATATTGATCAGTGGTGCTGCTAATTTTTTTCTCCTCTTATTTTTTGTTTTTAAAAAATACTATTTGTTAAGTGGGATGGATCTCTGGAAGGGATGGAAAGAGGGATAACAGGGGTAACTATGACAATGTAAAAAAAACTGAAAACATCAATAAATATTTTTTAAAAACAACAAAACAAGTTCAAGTTCCCAGGTTAAGAACCCCTGCTAGAGAGGTAATTTCCTCAACTAAGAGTACTTTATAACAATGAAATGACAACTCCATATCCTACAACCCACCCCTAGGACAAGCAAACATACTGTCTGTAGTCTGAACAAATATGTCTGCACAGACACACTTTACTATTCTGCATGCTGTTTTCAAATATATGTAGATAAGTATGATGAATAAAATGCATGTTGTTTCCTCCCAGTAATATATAAGCTCATGGGAAAGGGAGCAACCCCCACCCCCAAACTTCTTTTTCATCTCTGTAACTCAGTGCCTAGAAGAGTGCTTTGGACATGCTAAGTTGTGGAACAGAATGCAATGCTATAGAATTAAGGGAGGGCCTGGAAGTGAATATATACACAGTGTGTGTGTGTATGCATGTATGTATGTGTGTGTATATATATACACACATATATTAATATATACACATATATATGGCTATAGAGTATATATAGACATGAATATATACAGTGTGTATGTATGTGTGTGTATATGTATGTGTGTGCGTGTGTATATATGTGTGTGTATGTGTGTGTGTGTGTGTGTGTGTGTGTATAAATATATGTGTATATATATATATATATATATAAAATAGTATATACCCCCTCTCCTCCTGCCCCGATGTGGCATGGACCAGGGTAAAAGGCACACAAAAGGCACAGCCAGCACTGAAAAGGCAAATGATGTTGACAGGCATCTCCTAGGGAACCCCTGAAGATGGAGAGTGAAGAAGGCTGAAATAAAGGGGACCTTGTTAATGATAGAGGGGGGGAAAGCTCAAAGATTGAAGTGGAAGGGGCAGGCAGAAGAGGACTACAAAAATTTAGGCATATTTGTAGGCAGTGAGGAAGGAATCAGAAGAGAGGGAGACTGAAAGGCCAATTGGGCAACTTTCCAAAAAAAAGTCAGGAAGAGGGCTAAACTGAGTATCACTTAGAGTGTGTAAAGGGTCAGCATGACTGAAGGAAGGCAGCATGGATCAGGAGAAAAAGGGCTGAACTCAGTCACAATTTCATTACAAATCCCAGCTGTTCTGTATTATTGGTGTGACTTTGGACAAGCCACTTAATTTGGGCCTCAGTTTCCTCATCAGTGAAATAAGACGGTGGACTAGATAACCCTCAAGGTCCTTTCCACCTTAAAGGGCAAGATTAATGAGCAGGAAATTTGTTAGCTGGAGGAGAGAAGAAACACGCATGAAGGTGCTCTTAGACTCAGCTGTTTTCATTATAATGCCTGGGTGAATGAGCCTCAGCAAACCAAGTCTCCCAGGTGAAGGCCCTTTCCTGTAAACAGAAGAGTCCACGGCAACGCAGGTGAGAAAATCATTTAGGAAGAAGGCATGAGAACCTGAAATTTCCAATTTTCTTCTTTAAATAGAGCCCTTTAGTCTGTACCTCAAAGAGATCAAAGGAAGAAGAAAAGGATCCATAGGTATAGAAGTATTTATAGCAGCTCTTTTTGTGGTAGCAAGGAAACGAAAACTCAGGGAAGGCCCTTCACTTGGGAAATGGCTTAGTAAGTTACGGTATATTAATATGCTGAAATAGTACTGTACCAGTGACTAGTGCATTGGACCTGGGGGCAGGAAGACCTGACTTTAAATCTACTTTCCCACACTTCAAGCTGTGTAACCTGTGTGATCACTTAACCTCTCTATGCCTCAATTTCCTCATCTGTCGAAGAAGGATAACACCTACTGTTGTGAGATTAAATGAGTAAACACACGTAAAGTGCTTTGTAAATCTTAAAAGTGCTATATAAATGCTATTACTATTTTTAAAAATAAAGTCCATTCCACATCTAAAAAACAAATAGCATTGTACTGTAAGAAATAACAAAGATGGTTTGAGAAAAACTGGAAATACTTATATGAACTGATGCAAAGCGAATGGAACAAAACCAGGAAAACCAATAATACTGAAAAGATAATCAATTTTGAAAGACTTATAAACTCCAATTGACAGAACGACCAACCATAATTCCAAAGGACTCCTGATGAAACACACTATCCACCACAGCATAGACAGCTTATAAGGCTCAAGATTAAAGCATATTTCCTTTTTCTTTGGGGGGGGGGGGTACATGGCTAATTCAAAAACTTATTTTGAATGATTATACATATTTGCAAAGGATTGTGACTTTCTTGCCTTCTCAGTGGGTGGGAGAGAGGAAGGAGAGAAAGAATTCAGAACTGCAAACAAAACTAAAATTTTTAAAAATACAATCCTTTCAGTTGATTGGATGAGAGGACAGGAATTGTCTCTGTTAGGTCATGGGGGAAAATCATGTGGTGACGGGGGCAACCAAGCTCTTCTCTCTCCTCCATCTGCCGCCACCCCCCAGCCCCCCCCTTTCACCTACAAAGGGCAAAAACACTCATCTAAATGACCAGTGGGAGTCTCCTTACCTATGTAGCCTTCCTCGAACCCCCTCAACCCTGGGGAGAGGCAGCAGCTGGGGGGGGAGGGGAGTGTGAGTGAGGGGATCTAGCGAGTTCTTGGACCCAGCTGCTGGAGAGAGAAGGAAGCCCTGGGGAAGGGGGTGGGAGAGAAAGAAGAGGAGCAAACACATGAGTGAGGAGTGGGGGGGATTGGGTAACATTTTTTTTGTGGGTAACATTTGTTTATTACCCAAGGCAGGCAGATGCAAGAGGCAGGGTTAGCTCTTTTTAAAAAAAAATTAATTTATTTGAAACTTAAATACACAATAAGAAAAAAAAGAAATATATTATAAACTTAAATATTAAAACTTAAATACAAAATAAGAAAAAAAAAGCATTGCCACAGCACAGCAGAACTTGAGAGGGTTCAAAATATACAACAATAAATTTCCATTTCAAGAAAGCCTATATAATAAAATACTTTTCCTTGTGTTCAGAGTTGTCCATCTTTTCTTCGCTTCCTTTTAAGTTTTCTTTTGTTCTCTGCGGTGCACTTTTTACTCTGTTCTTTTTCCCCCTTCCTCCCCTCTTATGTATGTGCCTGTGCACACACATGCATACATACATGTGTATATACTGTGTACATATATGCACACGTGCAAACATGCATACATGCAAAGATGCACATATCAAACACGATCACATACATGTGTGCGCGTGTGCGCATGCATGTACATGCGTGTGTACGCGTGTGCGCATACGCTGTACATTGCTCCTACATGTATGCATGTGCGCATGCATTGCGTGTTGCTTCCATGCATGTACATGCTGTGTACATGCGTGTGCGTGCATGTACACACGTGTGCATGCCCCACTATGTATGTGTGTTGTATGTTATGTGCACGTGCGTGTATTGTGTACTTTGCATGTGCATGTGTGTCCGCATGTATGTATGCATGCATACATATGTATGCATGTGCATGGGTGCAAATCCTACATACCACATATATATACTTATATTCCATATGCAACACCGTACCTGTCCTCCGCTTCTCTGAGGGTGGATAACCATTTCCTTCTAAGCCCTAGTCTTTCCATGGGAGAACACTGCTTTACGTCGGAGGTCTCTTTCCAGGTTATAAGAACAGTTTTGCAGGAGCGACTCTAACACCAGCACCCTCTTAATTCAAGTTCGACGTAAAGCTTATTATAAAGAGGCAAACACAACTCATTAAATATCTAACAAAGGAGAGCGCTTACTTTGCCCAAACTCAGCAAGAAGAAACAACCATGACACTTACTTAGCCTCTCTGGAGGAGGTCCCCGCTACGTCCATCCGTTACGGGTCTGGTCAGTAAGAAGATACGCAGACCTGACCGCGACCACCAGCGCACGTCCTAAGTCTGAAAGGCGCAAGCTACACGGGGACTATTTATACTGTTCCACCGGTAATTAGCATCAGGGAATCTGGGGGCCAATCAGGTTGTTTGGATTTGGCGGCCGGCTGGAAAGGCAGGACCAATCAGGTTGCCTGGGGAGAGGAAAGGAAATCTGGGAAAGTGAGATCAATCAGGTGGGGAGGACTCTGGGCGGTCTAGGAAGCTGGAACCAATCAGGTTGCTTAACGGAGGTGGGGAGGAGTTCTGAGAAGCAAGGACCAATTGGGCTTCAGGGAGGAGGAGAGGGGAGAAGCTGGGGCCAAAGGGAATTGTGCGCAAGTTGTGAACGGAGCAGAAGCTGACTTGGGGAAGGTGGAGTCGAGGAAGTTTGGGAGCGGAAAACGCTGGTCATTTCACAGAACTGTAGACATATCTTAATTTTTAATTTTAGTGCCTTCCCTCTGTTAATTATTTGCAATTTATCCTGCAAATTGAATTGTAGGTATTTGTTTGTAAATTGTCGCCCCCATTAGATTGTAAGCTCCTTGAGGGCAGGAATTGTCAGTTGCTTCTCTGCCTCAGGGCTTAGCCTAGTTCCTGGCACTTAATAAACATATATTGATTGCTAGGGGATTGAGTGATATCTCTAAACAATTACGATGCAGTCTGGCGAACTATTAAAAGCCCCATGGTTGGAAAGTCATGAGAGAGAGATGATCTGGAGGAAATGAAAGTGAGTAGAAACGCTGAATTTTTTTTTTAATTGCTAGTTATGTGCATATTTTGTCTAGAAGTCCTGAAATATCCATTATCCCTTTGATAGTGGTGTAGAAATGCAGGGTGGTTCTGCATGTCTGGGATCACAAATTTCCCACTTCTCAAGTGAAACTACCATCATAAATGAAACTGTGTCATTTTAGGGTTAAAGCTGGGGACCAATTTTTTTTTTGTATCCGTCTCAGGAATGTCTTGTGAAGCAGACAGGATACCATTGAGACACAGTGACCGAGATCAATGACATTTAATTTAACCCCCTTCATTTTACCAATAAAGTTACAAAGGTAGAAAGCACAAGAGGCAAGTTTATTCTGGATTTTCTGCACTTGGGGACAAATTTGTTTTGAGTTGTTTTGTTTTCAGACTTTGAATTCTGGTCCTCTTAGGCCAGAAGCCTTTCCAGTATATCATACCTCTTCTTAAGCAAACACAACCAATGGAGTAATGTGTTTGCTTACTTGAACAGCAACAACAAAGCCTTCCCATAACACTCACCTTTTTTCCCTGACCTCATTCATGTAGAGAACTGTGTGCAGCAAGAAATTTCCAAAAATTGATTTTAAGGTGATTTGCCCTCTTTAATCAGACCCTGAGGCTTGAGAATATGCCAAGCAGTTTGGGAAAGGAAGAGATGAATTTGAAATGTTTCAAGTCTCTTCAGTGGTTCTTAGCTTTTATCCCCTTTGACAGTGGCCAGTATCTAGAGAAAAAGAACGTTTCAAACATTCATTTGTCTGAGTTTGGTCAAAAATATGAGTGAAAATGTGGAGAAAGAGGTTCTTTGGTTATTGTTGTTCACATGTTATATTATTCCCAATAGGACCAAAGCAGACCAAAAATATGGACTGGGCACCAGAGGGGAGGGAAAAACAACAAACCTGATGTTATTTCAGCACAATGAAATAAATGCTGGTTTCCAGAATAACTCTTGGGAAATTATGAAATGAGGCAGACCTAATCTCTCTGAGAACAAAGCTAAGCACCTTGCAAATAGCAAAAGTACTGTATAAATTCAAGTTATTATTATTATTATTATTATGCAAAAGACAGCTCCCTAATGTCTGAGTGAGTACTTTTCTGGGATAGCTAGTAAATTGACTCACACCTCTAAGCCTCTAAGGTTGCAAAGTGAATTTCTGAAACCTAAATAATTCTATGTAACAGAGCAAACCAAACCTTCACAAGAAAATAAATTTTATTTCAATAATAACCTCAGAGAAAACAAAAGAAAGAAAGCTGTTTCCAATGCAGAGACGCCTCTTTTAAATTACTGGAGCCACAAGGTCACTTGCTGTGACAAATCAATTAATCAACAAGCATTTATTTTTTTAATTTATTTATTTATTTTTAGTTTTCACCATTCACTTGTATAAGATTTTTGAGTTTTAAATTTTTTCCCCCTTCCCCAATACAGAGTGCAATCTGATATAGGCTGTAGTTATGCATTCATATTAAACATATTTTCACATTGGTCATGATGTAAAAAAGAATTAGAACTAATGGGAGGAACCATGAGAAAGAAGAAACAAAACAAAACAATAAAAGAAAAGGAGAGCAAATAGTGTGCTTCTATCTGCATTCAGATTCCAAAGTTCTTTCTCTGGATGTGGACAGCATTTCCCATTCTGAGTCTTTTGGAGTTGTCTTCGAGCCTTGCATTGCTGAGAAGAGTTAAGTCTACTAAAGTCAGTCATTGCACAATGTGGTTGTTACTGTGTACTGCTCACTTCACTCAGCATCAGTTCATGTAAGTCCTTCCAGGTTTTTCTGAAGTCTGCTTGCTCATCATTTCTTATAGTACAATAGTATTCCATTATATTCATATACCATAACTTTTTTTTTTTGATGAGGCAATGGGGTTAAGTGACTTGCCCAGGGTCACATAGCTAGTAAGTGTTATGTGTCTGAGGCCAAATTTGAACTCAGGTCCTCCTGACTCCAAGGCCGGAGCTCTATCCACTGTGCCACCTCGATGCCCCCTATATACCATAACTTTCAACAAGCATTTATTAAGTCTCTGCTATGTGCCAGGCACTGTTACTCTCAGAGATCACACCAAGCAAGATCTGCAATAGAACATTCACCATAACACTTCTCCCCCAAATCTCTAGCTCATCAACTTAGATTTAAAAGAACCAGCCCCTTTCTAAATAAGAAAACTGAAGCCTAGAGAAATTAAGCAACTTAGCTGAAATGATACAAAAAGTAAAGTAAGCAGCAGAGCTGTGATTTGAACCTAGGTCCTCCAACTAGAAATCTCATTATTTTCTAGCTACCATATTCCCTACCTCACATATCTGTTGGGCTCTCTCTGTGTATGTCTCTGACTTACTCTGTTTTGCTCTCCCAGTCAAGCACTTTGCAAACCTTAAAGTGCGAAGTAAATGCTAGTGATGATGATGATGATGTCTCATAATCACAGGACCATAGATTTGGAGCTGGAAGAAACCTTCAAGGTCATCCAAACCAGCCCTTTCATTTTACAGTTAAGAAAAATGAGGCCCGAAGAGGTTAAGTCATTGCCTGAGGCCCCTGTACAACCACAGTTAAGATTTGATCCCAATTCTCAGATGCCAAATCCACAACTCTTTCTCCTGTCTCTGTCATTATATGTCTGTCCAACTCTCTTTCTCTGTTTCTGTTTCTGTGTGTGTATCTCTCTCATAGATGTATATAGATATAGATATATCTGCATCTACCTTTTCCATTTCTTTCCCAGACTATTCCTTTAATTGGCCACAATATAAAACCAAAAAGGTCTTTGCTATTTTATTATTTTATTTATTTTTTATTATTTTAGGAATATTCTTAATGTTAAAAAAGACAATAGAAATATTTTATGCTCTTCTTTTGTGAAAAAAAATCTAAATTGAGTTGATTTTTACTTACATTGGGCCCTCAGTTGAATTTTCCCTCTGTGGATTAGTGGGAATAGATGGAAAAAAGATTTCCCATTTCTGGTTTCAAGAAAATGAAGGATGGATTACTAAGAATGTAACAGTGAAGGGAGATACATCAGCTTTGGACAGCATTCTTGGCAGTGAGCTTTATAAAGACACACAGCTCAACACCACAAGAGTCATAAACCTGGTTTTCATGTCTCTGAAACTCAATACATCTCAGTCAATTGGTTTCTAATGTCCAGAAGTCTTCCAAAGTCTCTGGTTTTCTCTCCTTTCCCTGCTTCCTTCTCCTTCATTTCCATGTCCTTAAAGGAAAATTGAGATTAGTTAAAAATAGAACTTACAAAAAAAGATGGACAGATGCAGAGTACAGAAATCACTTTGTAGCTCCAATCCCTATCACCCAGAAAACTCTAAGTATGTCTTAAAGTAGGTCTGTGCCATCCTCTTGTACAATCCAATCGGGCTAGACTTACATCCAGTGGATCCAGATGATATTCTAGGCTGCAGGCTGCTGGCACTTTTCTGGAAACCAGGAGAGAAGAAGCTCTTTTGCATACTTTAAGCATATTTGTGCCATACCAATCACTCTCTGAGAGCACAACAGAGCCAGAAAACACCATTCTCTGCCAAATCATGTCCCTTCTTTGATGCAACATGCTTGAAACAAGCCATTGAGTTGGCAGGCAGCCAGGAGTGGTCACTGAGCCCATAGTGAGGGACTAATTCTGTCTCTTCTTCACAATCCTCTCTGGTCCTCAGTTTTGTCATCTGAAAATAGAAAGGAGGTCCTAAAGTCCTTTTCATCTTTAACATCCATTCATTCACTTACTCAACATATATTTAGAAAGTTGGGGGGGGTTGTTTTTTTTTGTTTTTGTTTTTGTTTTTGTTTTGTAGAAATCACTATGCTGAGTACTGAGAAAGGTTCAGAATACCAAGATGTAATCTAAGGAAGGTATCTTCTTTTTATGTTGCTAGAGAAGAAAGCCCTTGAGGCACTCTGTTGGGGCAGGGCCCCTAGTCTCAACCCAGGTGTCAGAGAGAAGGAGGAAGGCCCTGCCATTGTTTTATGTAGTTCTGGATTTTGTCCTTTCATCCTATATTCCCAGGGATGTAGGTGTAGCTGATGAGATCATTAGTCACAGGCCTGGATGACAGCTGATGACTCCAAGGAGAAAACTGGACTGGCTGGGAAGTAGAACATCAGAGTATAAAACATAGCCCACAACAGGAGCAGACAGAAGGTGAAGCAGGTATATGTATTAAAGGGAGCTACTCCAATAAACAAAGGGGCTGTCAGGGAGGAAGGACTTGGGGCAGTATACTGACATCCTAAATGGAGTTAGGTGCCCAAGACAGATGAAGTGGGATAGGTCCTTATAAGGTTTTTATCTGACTCAAACACGACCAGCCTTTGGGTATAGGGAGCAGGAGAGCTCAGACTTGGGGTATAGGTCACTGCTGCAGGCTTATCCTGGGGTAAGGAAAGGATAGCTAGGGAACGGGCAATAAGTTAATATTCTTTCTCATTTGAGGGGTTTGGAGCCATTACTGATGGTCTTACTCTAGGGTTTTTAAGCTTCTTACCATGTTTCTTATAGGGAGATACAAAATTTAAGACAGAGCCCTCAAGGAGCACCCATACTCTAATGGTGGATAGTAGAGAAGTGCAGATATTTAGAAGATATTTTAATCTTATCATGGGAAAAATGTTCTTATCTGAGAAAATTGCACCTCCCAGAAGCTTGTGCATGGGCCCTATATTGGCAGCATTGCCCAGCACATAGCCTGATTGGATACGCATGCTGCTAGCACATATGAAAAGGCTGCAGGATTATTACAAGTTGAGAGAATAGAGCAAAAAAGACAAAAGAGAATGAGGAAGAATGGAAGCTGCAGCTAGACTGTGCCAGGGCTAATGTACCTAGCAGAAGTACCTGCAGAGCCAAGAGGCACCAGAGCACACCAAGTTACAGCACTAAGAAGCCAGTACCCCCAAGACTGATGACGCCACACCAAAAGAAGTCAGCAACCATTCTAGTTTCCAGGCCAAGAAGTCAGGGACTTCCAAGAGTATTGCTGAGGTGAGTTTCCCTATTACCTTTCCATTAATAACCTGACATGACTCTCTCCCACCATCTTGGGGAGACTGGGGAATTAAAGAGAAGTCTACTATCAGTACTAGGGGCAGCAGTCATTTGTTTTGCTGATATTTCTATAGCACTTTAAGGTTTCAAAGCGCTTTATATATGATGCCTTATTTGAAGAATGGGTGCTGAGAATAATGAATCCCTGATCCAATCCCTTCTGATTTATTACCTTGCCATTTCCTTTATTCCACTGAATACATTTTGCTTTGAATTCATGTGTCACCTAGCTTGATATGACATAAAGAGATACATCATTCGCAGCAGGGGTAGGGAATAGATCTGTGATTTCATTGAGATAGGGAAGTCCTAGGTGAGGAAATTCCTTTTTCTAGTACAGATCAGTACCTTCTCTGCCACAGTCCTAGAGCACTGAGAGTGTAGAAGACTTGCCCAAGGTCACATAAAGAAAAGACAAGACGAGACAAATCCAGATGATCTCGGGTCCCTTGTAACTACAAATCTATGGTCTGATGATTCTTCTGGGCCAAATTTGATCATCACGACCACGTGCTGTTCAGTTTTCTTTTCTTTTGTTCGTTCCATTTATCTTTTTGTAGTTATTGAATATCATGTTTTCTTGGTTCTGCTTACTTCACTTTGCATCAGTTCAAAAAAATCTTTCATGCTTCTCAGTATTCTTCATATTCATCATTTCTTATAGTGCAAAGACTTCTTATTACATTGCTGTCCCACAATTTGCTTAGCCTTTCCATAATCAATGGGTATCTACTTTTCTAAGCATTTATTTAAAGCCTACTATCCCCCATGTACCATATTAGGTTTTAGAGATAAAAAGACAAAAGTGAGACAGTCCCTGTCTTCAAGGAGCATACATTCAACTAATGGGAAAAGAGGATGAAGGAATTGAAGACAAAGTAATTCGATATTAATGGATCCCACACGCCATGAAACCTTACAAAGCCAGCCAATACATCTGCACCATCAAAATAAGCATGAAAGCAAAATGCCACCCAACTCTCCAGAAGCAAAGCAATTCAAACCTTAACCACCTGAATGAAAAAACTGTACCTGCCCAAAGAAGATTATCCAGTACTAACTATGGTGCTGTTTCTCCATCCCCATTAAGTAAGTGTACTGAATTCATTTCTATTTCCAGCCTTAAAAGAAAGCCCTCTGAAAAATGCACACAATCCCTGCCTGGGATTCATAAACAAGGCCTTGAGGCAGTGCCTACTGCAAATATCACTAACATCGCAGGCAAGAAATCCTCTGAACTAATAATGCACATGTGACTTCGAACCATTTAGCAAAATCGCCTCTGAAGTTTTGTAGGAGTGTTGAGCTCCTCCAGAGGAAAAGGAAATCATCTTCAAAAGGGAAAACAGCATCAAGGCCTGATTAAAGGCAGGCTTAACATGACTGCCTGAGCTGCCACTGGGTACCACTGCATATTATATTCTGATTAAGAGTGTACCGAAGACTGGAAGGGGGAAAGAAGGAGTTCCCCTCTGAATGAGTGGATGATGAAAGTGAAGAATTTCAAATGAGAGCTTCAACTGTAAATGTCAGACAACCCCAGCAGCTTCTGTTTAGTCTCCCTTTGAGCCCCTCTCCCCAGGGGCAAATTGCTTAAGAGAAGTTATAACCACCTTTGTCCTGCTGGGCAAATTCTCATCACCCAGCTTTCATTGGAGAGAGCCACTGTCAGTACTGGACAGGTAGTGTCTTTCAAATATCCCCAGCTCCTCTGTCCCCTGCTGGAGATTTAAATAAGCACCTGGAGATGCTGGGCCTTAGTTCTGGGTCCAGGTAGCTTTTTTGCCGTGAGACTCAATGCTCTTGGGATGTTCACTTAAAAAAAAAAAGTCCAAGGCTGCTACTAAATTGTAAGTATTTGCATAACACTTTGCATGCATCTGCATTTTGAGTTAAAGAAGCCCCTAATTTCATTCAGGTATACAAAATAAAGAAAACAGCTCTTTAATTAATGTGCCCCACTGCATTTGTTGTCAAAATGAATATTCATGTCACATACATAACAGATATTCAATGACTTGCTACATTGAAGAAAAAAAAAAGACAGTTAAGCTCCTTGTAAGCAGTTTGTTGACTCTCCTGGCTTTCTGGTCACCCCCTGACATTGTTATTCTCACATCAACCCTCTCCTCACCCTATTCCTCCTCCTGTCTGGCCCCCACCTGCAGATTATCCCTCACAGGTATTAAGATCAGTCTTTCTTCTGTGAGGGAAACATGAGGATCCAAGGAAACCCTGGTTGAATGTAAGCTGCCTGAGAGTAAGAATTATTTTGTTTTTGTCTTTATGGTCCTTTTGTGATAGCTAGGAGGGTGCCTGGCATAGGGAAGTCACTTAATAACTGTATGTTGAATGTTGAATGAATATTAATTGGACTTCCCATGATCAGTAAGATGGTGGAGTAGTTGTTTTCTATAAAGGTCTCCAACCCCCTACCCCACCCAAAGAAAAAAGAAAACCAGGAAAGGTAATGATGAACCATATATAGTATAATCAAAACTGTCTCCACAATATGGAAAGATAGAAACACCAAGTAAGAAAACAAACAGCATTTAATAACATCAGAAAACTTAAATGGTTAGAACTCTTAGTCAATACCTCTAACCCCTATGCAAATAATTATTCAAGCTTGGGTTTAGGGTCTAATTATGGAATTCCAACATCATCATCAAAATAGCTAACATTTATATAGTGCCTGCTATGTGTCAGGCACCATGCTAGAAACTTTACAGTTATTCTCTGATTTGATTCTCACTATAGCTCTGCAAAGTAGGTGCTATTGTTATCTTCATTTTACAGATGAGAAAACTGAGGCAAACAGGTTAAGCAACTTGCCCAGGGTCACATAGCTATGAAGTGTCTGAGGCTGGATTTGAACTCAGGTCTTCCTGATTCCAGGCCCAGCACCCTATACACTGCATCATTTAACTGCCCTAGTCCCCCCATCTCCGCAAATAAAAAAACAAAATCTAATGATCTGCTACATAAAATAAACACACCTGAAAAACAGACACATACAGAATGAAAGAAAAAGTTAAATGGACAAATAACTCAGATGGCTCCTCATCAGAGTCAACTTTGCTGTCCTGGCATTGCTTCTGCAACTTGTAGCCCCGTTGTAGAAGCTAGGTTTTTTCTCCATGAACAAGTCTTCCCTCCTTCCCTTTATGCCCAGATGCCATAAACATCCCTCCCTTTCTCTGCTTTGGCCACATTGCCCATATTTCTCCCCCAGTTCTTCTCCCATAGGTTGGCTGTAAAGTCAAAGAACCTGAGTTCAAACCAAAACTAACTATAGATGTTCTTTCACACTCTGCCCTGGGCCCTCTTTTCTTTCTGTACCTTTAGTGTGTCATGGACCTGTTTGGCAATTTGTTGAAGCCCATGGACCCCCTTCTTGAAGAACCTGTATGAGGCTAAAGAAGCAACAGTTAGAACCTAATATGGAACAACTGATTGGTTCAAGATTGAGAAAGAAAGATGACAAGACCGCATATTGTTGCCTTATTTATTTAACTTATTTGCAGAGTATATCATGCAAGATGCCAGGCTGGATGAATCAAAAGCCAGAATTGTTGTTGCTGGGAGAAATATCAACGATCTCAGATATGCAGACACCATTCTGGTAGCAAAAAGTAAAGAAGACTTAAGAAGCCTCTTGATGAGGGTGAAAGAGGAGAGTATAAAAACTGGCTTGAAGTTTAACATTAAAAAAACTAAGATCATGATGTCTGGTCCTATCACTTCTTGGCAAACAGAGGGAGAATAATTGGAAGCACTGTCAGATTTATATTTTTGGACTCAAAGATCACTGCAGATGGTGACTACAACCATGACATTAAAAGTTACTTGCTCCTTAGAAGAAAAGCTGTGGCAAATCTGGACAACATGCTAAAAAGCGAAGATATCACCTTAACAACAAAGTCCATGTATTCAAAGTGATGGTTTTTCCAGCAATAATGTATGGCTATGACAGTTGGACTATAAGGAAAGCTGAGTGCCACAAAAATCAATGCTTTCAAATTGTGGTGCTAGAGACAACTTTTGAGAGTCCCTTGGACAGCAAGGAGATCAAATCAGTCAATACTTAAAGAAATTAATTTTTATTAATTAAAAATTTAAAAACTATTGATTGGAAGGACAAATACTCAAGCTGAAGCTTAAATATTTTGGCCACATAATGAGAAAAAAAGGACTCATTGAAATAGACTCTGATGCTGGGAAAGATTGAAGGCAAAAGGAAAAGGATATGGTAGAGAATGAAATGGACAGATAGTGTCATGGAAACAAATCCACTGTAGAAAAGAACTCCCTAAAAATTAGAATTGGCCAAGCAGAAGCTAATGGCTCAATGAGACATCAAGAAACAATAAAATAAAATCAAAAGAATGAAAAAATTGAAGAAATATGAAATATCTCATTGAAAAAAACTGACTTGGAAAATAGATCCAGGAGAGATAATTTAAGAATTATGGGACTGCCTGAAAGCCATGATCAAAAAAAGAGCCCTGACATCATCCTTCTAGAAATGATCAAGGAAAACTGCCCTCATATTCTAGAACCAAAGGGTAAAATAGAAATTGAAAGAATCCACAGATTACATCCTGAAAGAAATCCCAAAATGAAAACTCCCCAGGAATATTATAGCCAAATTCCAGAGTTCCCAAGTCAAGGAGAAAATATTACAAGCACCCCAGAAAGAAAGAATTCAAACATCATAAAGCCACAATCAGGATAACACAAGTTTTAGCAGCTTCTACATTAAAGAACTGGAGAGTTTAGGATATGATATTCTGAAGGTCAAAGGAGCTAGGATTACAACCAACAATCACCTACCCAGTAAAATTGAATATAATCCTTCGGGGGGGAAATTGACATTCAATGAAACAGAGGACTTTCAAGTATTCCTGATGAAAAGACAAGATATTCAAATATGTATAGATAGATAGATAGATATAGATATACAGAGAGATAGATAGATATAGATATTTAAAAAGAAAATTCAAGAGAAGCATAAAAAGTAAGTTTCACTAATAAAGGCCTCATTTCTCAAATACTTAGAGAATTGAGTCAAATTTATAAGAATATAAGTCATTCTGCAATTGAGAAATTATTGGTGACAAAGAATTGGAAATTGTGGGGATGCTCATCAACTGGGGAATGAATGAACACGTTGTAGTATGATTGTGATGGAATACTATTGTACTAGAAGAAATGATGAGCAGGATGCTCTCAGAAAAACTTGGACTTAAATGAATTGATGCAAAGTAAAATGAGCAGAAGGAGGAGAATACTGTATACAGTAACAGCAATACTGTACAATGATTAACTGTGAATGACTTACCATTTCTCAGAATAGTGAACCGAGACAATTCCAGAGTATTTAGGATGAAAAATGTTATCCACTTCCAGAGAAAGAACTGATGGAGTCTGAATGCATATCAAAGCATACTTTTTTAACTTTATTTTTCTTGGGATTTTTTTTTGGTTCATGTTTCCTTTCACATGACTAATATAAAAATGTGTTTTGCATAGCTGCACATGTAAAACCTATATCAAATTGCTTGCCTCCTCATTGATGGGGGAAGAGGAGGAGGGAGAGAAAGAATTTGGAACTCAAAATTTTAAAAAATATATCAAAAATTGTTTTTACATGTAATTGGGGGAAATTTAAATAAATATATTTTAAAATAATGTTTTAAATGCATAAAATACATTACAATTATTAAAATACTTTTTAAAAGTTCACAAGGCCCGGGTTTAAGAACCCCCGGCTCTATACTTTTTTTCTCAGTGCCTTCATCAGCTCCCATGAGTTTACTTATCATCTCTATTCAGATGACTTACAAATTCATTCATAAAAACCAGAAGTTGTCTTCTTTTCCCAAACTCTACCCCTTCACCAACCTTCCCTATTTCTAAGGCATCCCCATTCTTCCAGTTTCCCAGCTTTATAGCCTCAGAGTTAATTCTCAACTGTTTACTCTGCCCGACCCCTCCTACCCAATCAGCTGGTGAATCTTCTCGTTTCTACCTCCATGGCATCTGTCTCTACTTGCACAGCTCTAGGGTGAGAGCTGTGCTCTCAATATCCCTCTTCTATGCTGTCGCAAAGGTCCCAAGAACCTCCTCCCTTCTCATCTCCCTTCACTCAAACCCAACCTCTATACAGCTGCCATGGTTATTTTCTTTAAGTGTAGAGCTGATCCTCATTCAGTAGATTCCAGTGGCTCTCTATTGCCTCTAAGATAAAATATAAATTCCTCTGTTTAGCTTTCCAAGCTAACCTGGTCCCAGCCTGTCTTTCCAGCCTCATTCAACATGACTCTCCTTCCTACACTTTACTGTCTATCCAAACTGGCCTTCTCTTCATTCCTCCCACATGGCACTCCATCTGTAGGCCATGCCTTGCACTGGCCATCCCTGGTGACTTAAATTCACTCCCTTCTCACTACTACTTCACTGAATCCCTCACTCATTTCCCTAAAGATGCAATTCGAGAACTGTCTTATACAAGAGACCTTTCCTGAAACCTTTCCCACTGGTAAAGTTCTTCCTCCACAATTACCTTTATTTTGTATTCATTCTGTACATATTTAGTCTGTATATAATCATATATATGATATTATTTATTATATAATATTTATTCTATATATAATTATGTTGTCTCTCCCAATAGCATGTAAGCTTGAGAGTAAGGATTGTTTCATATTTTGTATTTGTTTTCTCAGCACCTAGCACAGTGCTTGAACTGGCAGCTGGGCCACTAGGTCTCCCAGTGGGTAGAGCACTGGAGACTGAATCAGGAAGACATGAGTTCAAATCCTGCCTCAGATGCTTATAAGCTGTGTGACCCTGGAGAAGTCTCTTAATGTTCCTCATCTGTAAAATAGCGGTAATAACAGCATCTTTTCTTTGTGAGGTTTTTTGTGAGGATCAACATATGTAAAGCATTCTGCTAACCTTAAAGTGCTAGGTGCATGATAGCAATTAAAACATGCTGGTTCATTGATTGACCTCTATACATATTATCTGAGTCACTTTGGACAGATCACTTAACCTCCCTGGGCCTGTTCCTCATCTGCAAAATGAGACGGCTGAACTATATAGCCTCTGAGTTCCCTTTGAGCTCTGGTTCCATGATCGCCATCAGTTCCTCCAGAAACTAGAGCCCTGACCCTAAACAAGGGTCTTTTGAGGCAGGGTGCCTATTACTGCCCCACTCACTGCCAGGTACCAACGACTTATCTGCTCATATCTGCTGCCAAGGGATCAGCCCCCAGATTAACCAAATCCTGGGCCCTGCCTCCTTGCTGCAGACCTTATCCTGATGCTGACTTATCTCTTGCCTACTACCAGCATCCATAATGTTTTACCAGTTTGTCCAAATTCCCTCCCATCTCTAAGTCCTGGAAGGTTCCTAGATGATTTCCCAGATGGTTTGTCTATCTCTGGGTCTGCTCTGGACCATTTGTAATGTGTGGCCTATCTCTTTGCATACCAAGATCAAATACTTAGAACTTGGGAAGGCAGACCCTCACTTCCCTCTTCTCTAGAACCCACCTACCTCACAGAGTTGTTGCAAGGACAGTCCTGTGCAATGCTTAATGCACTATAGCAATGTGAATCATCACCAAGTGGTGCAGTGGACAGGGAGCTGGCTTCAGAGTCAGGAGGGCCTGGCCCTTGGAGTCGAGAAGACCAGGCTTTGGTCCCACTTCCTGATACTTACTGGCTGTGTGACCTTTGACAAATCACAGCTTCTCAGTGCTCCAGACAACTCCTAAGACCATAAAATGCTGAGCAGTTGCCGATCTGCTTTGGTAGAGGGAATTTACTCACTGGAAGTTTCTTATACCAATGGAATTAAAGGCATGGCGTAAAAAATATCATCATTACTATTATTATTAATATTACCAGTACTGGTCATCTCACCAAGCCAGAAAGGGCTCTGGTGAGGCGTCTATATTCATCTGGGTAGGAGACTGGGCAGCCCATGTTAGCAGTTAAGATACTTATTACAGAAAAGACAGGGAGAGCTCTCCAATAGCTGAAACATTAACCTGGAGCCCTAACCCTTCATGGCCTTTGTGGTGGTGAGGATTGGGGGCAGTCAAGGAGAGTAATCTCTCAGAAGCGTCTTTATCTGCCTTATTTACTCCCTCACGTAATTTTCCAGTCCCTTGGCCTTGATCACCGAACTTGGAAGTTTCTGTGTCTTTCTGCTTATGTAGAGAGGCTCAAAGAATAGATATAATCTCTGCCCTGCTTCTACCCAGTCAGAAACAGTGAGCCTCAGGTACCTGAAGGAATCTCCAGAGCTGCATGAATTCAAAGGCTCCAATTCTCCATTGTGTTTCCAACACAAACGGCCTGCTTTCCCATTGAGGACACTCAAAGGGGTTCATCTTTGATTCAGTCAAGATGCTCTCATCTAGGGCAGGGCCACAGGAATGTGTCTGTCCTGGGTACAAACACACACTGAGCCAGGATTTGTGTGTCTTTTGTAAAGTGCCATGATGCTAAAATGACCTAATTAATAGGCTAGTTTAACATAAAGGAGAGTAACTTATCTTTGAGTAACCCTGTTTCATACCCCCGCAGGAGATTCAACTTTACATATGACTCTGTCTTATATGAATGACATCCTGTGACACTCTGCTTCCCAAATGGGAGGGCAAAGGCATGGAAGGACAAGGGAGGGGACTCCTCTGCAGTCAGAAAAGCGACTTAGTCTCGGAGCAGAGCAGAAAGCAAAACAGAATTCTTAGGATTCTATAATCTCGTAGGATTATAGAATAAGAGGTAGATGGTATTTTTATAAGTCATCTCACCCTACCTCCTCCTTCTTCCTCCCCATTTTACAAACGAGGAAAATGAGGTCCAGAAAGGTGACCTTTGTTTAAATGATATTAATATTTCATAAAATAGAGGGATAGAGTTGATGCAAAAAAAAAAAAGAATCAGAAGCAGATCTGGTCATTGAGTCAATAATTTAGAAACAAAAAAAAACCAAACAGGATTGGGAGCAACCACCTCTCTCCCCCTGGGGGTCCCCAAGATGAAAAGCAAGGAACTAACTTTGTTGCCTATACATTCGGCTGGAATTCAAGTGTCCCTGATTCCTAGGCTATAACAAAAGCCAGGCACCATGAAAGGCAGTCCTAAGCGAAAGTACTGGTAGTTAAAAAGAGTCTTAGTGGCCTCTGGCCCCCATATACAAAAGTCCTAGAGGGAAGCTGGTCAGGATTCAGCTTCCTGTTGCCCCCCCCACCTACTGCAGGAAAGAGCTGACAGAATTGGGATTTGAATTCGTGTGCTTTGATTCCTAATCTAGTTCCTTTCCAAGGCACCATAAATGAACAAAGGAATTGATGGGGGTGGGGCCCAAACCAAGCTCTTCGCCCTTTGCCCCAAAGGGAATCTGACTCACAGGCCCCAGACCCTCATCTCCCTCAGAAAGCCTTAGCTTTACCTTTTAATCTTATTCAGATGCGCCCTAAAAGAATCTGGCTCCCTTCTCTGGTCTCAAACTGTTCCTTATCGACTCCCCTTTTCTCCTTTTGAAAGTCCTAGCCCCACCTTGATTTTGTGCAGATGCCTTTCAAGCTTCTGCCTTCCTGTTCCCTCCATTAGCTATTCCCATTGTCTATTCAATCTCTCAGACCTCCCCACTTAGAATTCTTACCTAGACCCATTTCCCAACCCCCTTCTCTGGCCACCCAAAGTTACTTTAGTATTTAAGATCCACCTTGGCCCTCATTCAGATGCTGAGAATCTCAGGCCCACAAGGCTGAGCCTTTCTCGTGCCCCCCTTGTCCTTACAGGCGGGCGTCACCTGGCCTCTGTGATTTATCACTAATAAACTTTTCCTCTGGCTGAAGATGTGAGTTGAATTCATTCAGCAGGACCCGGTACCGCGATTTTGGGTTTGTAGCACCCCAAAAGTCCTACAACTCTTCAAGAATTATGAAAAAACAAAAAGCATTTCTTTAGCGCTTACTGCATGCAAAACCCTGGGCTCAGCCCTGGGAAGACAGACAGAAAAACATGGCAATCCTTGCTTTCAAGGAACACCTGTTCTAATAGGGAGAGACAATACATGTTGTGAGTCAGATAGAAAGATCCCATGATCCTTAGAGTATGGTGATAAAGCAGGTGGAAGCAGTTGCTTCTTCTTTCATGTCATTTTCACTGATAAAACCTCATCTATTTCTGATGTTGAACCATTTGACAGTAGGAAGTACTTTGAGGAGGAAGAGAAGAACTGGGTGAAGATGACCTCTAGGGTTCTTCCAACTCTAAATCTCCGTCTACAATCAGGGAAAGCTTTGAAGGATGATAAAGGTAAGACTAAACTCCATTCCACAAATAGAACAGATAATAGTCCAGTTCTATTGGAACATAGAATTTGTGAAGACGAGTGATATGAAGTAAGTCTGTAAACACAGGTTGGAGTCAAAGCCACCTATAACTCGAGCCTACTCTCCCTTTATCTCTTAATACCAAAAAAAACCCATTTTAACAAAGGAAGTTGCATGTCAGGGGTGTATCAGTAAATGTTTCACAACTGGTCTCTCTGGGTGAAAAAAATGTATGTACACATACTTTTAAGCTTAATCGGTATTATTAACACTTTTGTAAGTCTAGACAATCGACAAAATAATAAATCAAGCCCTGATTTGAGGCAATTGCCGGGTTTTGAAGTGTAAATGCTCATACTGAAATTTTAACAGTGTGCTCTACAAGCCAGCTAGAGCTGGCACCACCACACTCCTGCTTCATGCCTTCTGAGAGTGAAGAGAATAGTCCTTCTTCAGCGTCCCTAAAAGAGAGGAGCTCAGTAAGAAGCATCCTCTGTTTAGCCTCTAATGCCTTTCATCCTCTGGTTACTACCTAACTTTCCAGGCTGATTATACCTTCCTCCTCCCCCTTATAAGTTCTACACTGCACCCAGCCAAAGGGGTCTACTCCCCCATACCCAGCATTATTACTATGCCCTTGCACAAACTGTTCCTCATACTGTAATGAAGACCATCCTCACCTCTCTCTGCCTTAAAATTCCTCCTTTATCTTCAAGGCATAGTTCATATGCCACCTCTTACAAAAGGCTTTTTGTGATTGCAAACCACCCACCACCACCACCACTGGCCTCTCCCAACTGCTATTACTGTGCTTCCAAAATTGCTTTTTATTTACTCTCTATATAACATGTATATATCCTCGCCCTTCACTTAGGATGTAAGCTCCTCAAGGGGAAAGACTATTTCACTTAGTATCTTTGCATCTGTATGCCTGGCATATAGTAGGTGCTAATAAATGATTACTGAAGGAATCAGTAAATGAATGAGTGAGTGAATGAACAAATACCTGAAGGAATGAATGAATGAATGAATGAATGAATACAAAAGAAACTAACCTCACTAGGCCAGGAAGAGGTGGGAGGAGAAAAGGGGAGAAAGAGAATACATGGAAGAGACTTTTGTTAATCAATTTCACAAAGTCCATTAAGTTCATTACTTGGATAGGCAGCCCTCACTTTCAGCCACAATATATTCCTAAAAGTAATATCCTAAAGAAGATCACATTTTCCCATAGGAAAAAATGTTATAATTGGGAGTTGTGTTACTGACCACGGGCTTGGCAGCAAATAAATCAAAGCTACCAGACCTACCAGTAAGGTTCAGTAACTCAGAGCCCCTGTAATCACTTAACAAAGTCAAATTGTGCTCCAAGAATCAACTATAACAACCATACAACTCTACCGTACAGTATCTTTGGCCTAAAGCTAATATGATGGTGGCATGTAAAAATTAAAAAATTCATCAACAATGATTTTGCTTGACTTAGAATTTAGAAGGGCTTTGGGGAGAATTATTTGGATCTTTTCACACTTCGTAAGATCACAGAATTTAAAGCTGGAAGAGTCATTCGAGATTACCTAGCACAGGGTGGTGAACCTGCAGCCTCGAGGCCACATGTGGCCATCTAGGTCCTCAGGTGCAGCCTTTTCACTGAGTCCAAGTTTTACAGAACAAATCCTTTTATGAAGGGGATTTGTTCTGTGAAGTTTGGATTCAATCAAAGGGCCACACTTCAGGACCCAGAGGGACACATGTGACCTTGAGGCCGCAGGCTCCCCACCACTGATCTAGTATATCAGTTTCATTTTATTGATGGTCCAGAAATGTGACTTGCCTAAGGTCACTCTCTAGGAGAACATTTAGCTAAACTCTCGAGAAATGTCTGGAAGTTTTTGTAGGGCTGTGAGTCATGGAACACTGTGGTTTCAAAAGAATTAAAAATGACAGTCCCTCAGAGGATGATAGAAAGGAACATAGTGGGTGTGAGCAGTCAGGAACACACTACAAAAGGAATTATGCAGGAGAATCAGTGTGAAGGATGCCATCAGTGAAATGCATGAATAAAAAAGATTATGAGCTGGTTACCAGTTGGGAGAAAGGGAAAACTGATGGATAGCAGAGTGCTTCAGTAGTGGCTTTAGTATATTGAGAGAAATCAAGGACCAGAGCCTCAGGAAGACCTGGACAAGTCACAGAAGATGTGAAGAAATGAATAGGCTGCAGTTTGCATTGTTGGAAAATACCCACACCAATGAAATCACAGATCTGGTGTAGCATTGAGTATTTGTCCTTTTTTCTGAAGTTGGAGCTTTAAGATGAGCCCTTTCAGCCCTAGCTTTCTTTGGCTGTTTTATTCCAACAACTACTGGGAGGAGGATAGAGTCTAGGCCTATGATTTTATTGGTATAGAGAACTCCTGAGTAAGGAAATTCCTTCTACCAATGTAAGGCAACACTGTCCCTGAAAATCATACTATTAGTGATTTGCCAGAGCGCTGAAATGTGAAGTGACTTGTCCAAGGTGACACAACCTGGATGTGTCAGAGGTGAGATTTTAACCCAGATCTTTCTGCTGTTCTTCTACTACACCATGCTGTCTCTTTTTCTTTTAAATAAATAAGGTTTAAGTCTTGGTTATGTAACCCATTCTTGGACTCCCAGCCCTCCTTCTGAAATAAGATCAGAGCCATTTAAATGACCTCATTACCATCACCTGTTTTTGCTTCACAGTAGGTTTTAAAAGGACAGCACAACAGTAAATTATGAAAATAATATTAATATTGTGTTCAGGTTCTTGGCATTTAAAACCCTTCACTACCTAGTGCCAGCCCACCTTTCCAGGCTAATTACAACATGACTCTTCCACATGTACTACACTCCCTCCACACTGTCCTTCTTGCTTTTTTCTCCCTACATAAAATTCCATCTGTCATTTCCATCCTTGGCTGTTTCCCATACTCATAATATACTCCTTCCTCATCTCAGCCTCCTTGAAGGCACAGTTCTTATGTCACCTCTTTCATAAGGCAAGAGGTGGAGAAACGTGAATCAGGGGTTTTCTTATATGAAACATGATGGAGATGGATTAGATGATCCATCTAGGTCCCTCCTAGATTTTAACCTATGATCCCAGGACTCATCTTTTACCTTTGCATCAGAAATCCATGGAGTTCAGTAGAAATTGTTGTGTGTGATTTGTCCTTTGTTCTCAAAGAGGACCATGACATCAGGAAGATGATGCCATGACTTACAATTGAATTGGATTTGGGTGAGGCAGGGCTGTGCAAAGTCACCAGCCTCATTTTTACCTCTGGAGCCATCTGGGTCCAGTGGCCAGATACAGATCAGGACAACTGGAGATGGCCCAGGATGCCGTGGGAGACCTTGGCCTTTTTAAGCTAAGGTCTTTCCAAGAAATGACCCCAATGGGGAAAGAGAACTCCTTTTGGAAATAGGAGAGAGGTAATCCCTCCAATTTCCTAGTACCCTCCTCCTAATGAACCAAGCTGTCTGTTGAATAAATGAATGAATGAAAAAAGCATTTTGTGGTTGTTCTGAGGATCGAATAAGATAACATTCATAAAGCATTCAGCACAGTGCCTTGCACATAACAGGCACTTAATAAATGCTTGTTACCTTCTTTTCCCTTCCCCATTTATTAAGCACGTACTATATGCCAGCTATTGTGCTCAGAGATGTAGATACAATCACAAAAGAGAGACAGCTCCTGCCCTTAGAGCTTATATTCTAACACAAATGGAGGGAGTAGTGGCTAAGGAGGGGAATTTTGGTGTGCTGAGTAACAGAGATAGTAAATGGAGCCGTAAGGCAGTCGAATGACTTATTTCCAGGAGCCATGGTAATGTCACTTTGATTACTTTTCCCAGAGGAAGAGATGGAATGTATGGACATCAGGCATGCCTAGGATGGCAGAAAGTGGGTCCAGTAAGCATGGTCTGAGATATGTGAGCGCTCACCATTCAAGTCAGCCTGATCTCAGGGAAAGAAACATCTTCTTTTCTCCAGGGACTAGTTTGTGAAGAGCAGGTCTGGAGACTGCAGCAGCAGCAGTGACAATAAAAAACGGGAATTATCTGCACTAGGTGCTTTGAGAAGATACAAAAATATGATAGTTTTATTTCTAGTTGGGGAGACGGAACATTGATGCCTCAGATGATCAAATGGGATATTTACAGAGAGCTGCTTGAGAGATGTGAATTAAAACATCACTGGACTTGGAGCCAGAAGATGGGTTTGCATCCTCAATCCCACTCTTTAGTACCTTTGCAAGTATGGAAATGTCACTTAACTCCTCTAAACCTCAGTATCCTAACCTGGAAAATGGAGAGAATATATCTATTATCTACCTCACAGGGTCAGGACAAGGGAAGTATTTTGTAAACTTTAAAACTCCACAGAATTATGATATGAAAAGGATGCATCTACTATTTCTGCTTTTCTGCATTTGGTTCTGAGGTTATAACTAGGCATTCTCGTGTCTGGGGCCAATTCAGCTGAGGTGAAGTGGGGGATGTGGCATAGCAGGGTGTCAGCTCAGATCAAAAGGAAGCTGCTCTAGGGAGTGCTATGGTGGGGGGTGGGGGAAGGGGAGTTGCTTCTGGTGGGGGAGGGCATAATATCCCTGCTTGCATCCCTGCCCTCCAGGCAGGAGGCAAAGAGAGAGGAATGGCGATGGATTAGATGATCTCTAAGGTCCCTCCTAGATTTTACTCTATCATACTATAACTAGTCTTTTGCCTTTACATCAGAGATCCATATGTTGTTGTTGTTGTTGTAGCTGAGTTGTTTCGGTCATGTCTAACCCTTTGTGACCCATTTGAGGTCCCTGGCAAAGGTACTGGAATGGTTTGCTATTTCCTTCTCTAGCTCATTTGACAGATGAGGAAACTGAGGCAAACAGGATTAAGTGACTTTCCCAGGGTCACACAGCTAGTATCTGAGGCCAGATTTGAACTCATGAAGATGACTCTTCTTGACTCCAGGGCACTCTACTTTGCCACCTAGCTGCCCTTGGATTTCAGTAGAAATAGGGAATGGAGCACTCCTTTAGTTTCATCAATATGTTAAGAAGAAGAGAAGAGAGGTAATCCTGCCATCCCTATGTAACACTGATGGATGTGGGTGTCCCTGTGGAAACTACACTTGGTCAGCAATATTCCTCACCATCCTCTCCTCCCTCCCCACTTTGTCTCTAGAGATTAATCAACATGTTAAAAACAATTAGCTCTTTTTGTTTAGCCTAGGGGAAATAAAAAGACTCCTCAGATTCACCTGATCTCCTCCTCTGCTCCTTCAAGGGGTTTATAGTAAATAAAATATTAAGAATACAAGCACAATTGTTCAGAGGCCCTAAGTAACACTTGAGCAGAGGTTTGGTCCTCTGCCTTGATTTAAGTCTCTAGCTCGAGGGGCTCCAGCCTTGGAGTCAGGAGGACCTGAGTTCAAATGTGGCCTCAGACACAGGACACTAGCTGTGTAACCCTGGACAAGTCACTTAGCTCCGATTGCCTCTCCAAAAAATAAAAAATAAATCTCTGGCTTGCTGACTTCCTCATTGTTGAGGCAAACTTCAGGTTACAAGAAACATCTGGGTAAAGAAGAGAGCAGAACACGTAGCAGTGTCTGTTGAGGGACAGGTACAGAGAGGGGAAGTTGGGGGAAAGCAGACCTTTTCTTGGAATTTCCCTGAGTTCTTGAAGTCAGTACATCCTTATGGTAGGAATTTCCCACAGTGCCTCGAGGTCGGTAAAACCAGTGGCTTCAGCTGGAGTCTGCTGCTCCGACATGCCTAGAGGGCTCATGGATCTCCTTGATTATTGCCTGTCTGGTCCCAGTTCAATCCTACTTTTTCTTTCTCTTTTACCTATTGTCCCTGTTCTACCTATTTTTTTCCAGAACAACTCTTGAGGTTCCTACTCCTTCTCCACCTATCCCTTGGTCTCCAGCTTCCTTCTCCAGGGAGATTTAAAACTCCCTTAGTAATGGAAAAATTCCACCTCCCAGGTCTGGTCCCATAATAGCTTCCTTTCTGCCTGAGCTGGAAAGAAATACAGCTCCCAGGACCTTTACTGAGCTACTACTATCCCCTTCCAAGGAAGCCAGTCCAAGTCTTGCCATACTATTATTCCTATAACAATCTACAACGTCTGTGCCCAGCCAGTAGATGGCGTCACAGGAGTCTCTATCCCAGCAGAAGCTAGAGATACACCCTAGAACTAAGGAACTTTCTGGGAAGCTGCCGTCCTGGAAACAGTGCATTCCAGCCACAACTGTTAGAGCTTCAGAAGAAATACCACCTGAGGAGTGTTATGGAAGAGACTGGTCGGTTCTTGGTTAGCTGCCTGGATGCATGAATGCTTTTAAAAGAAGAAGGCAAAATAAGAATTCTTCTGTTCAGTCAGCTTTCTTCTCTGATTAAAAATAAAAGCAAAGATTCTCCCATCCCCCACTTGATCCCCCCCCCCCCGTAAAGTGATTAGTGAGCCAATTACAAATCTGACCCAATACAGCAAAATAGGCACATCAGCTTAAATTATTGTTATTATTATTATTTATTATTAATATTATTATTATTATTATTGATTGATTCTGTGTACCCACTTTTCTACCTTAATGATTCATACCTTACACATGTCTACATGATTTGTAGAGAGGTTCTGAGACACCTATTACTCAGCTTTCACTGTGTGCTACAAGCACTCCCCTTGGAATCAGGTTCTTTGCTGTGCCCATCACCAAGTTAGTCAAATGAAATAGCATAGAACCCACATGAGGACAGTAGAAAGAAATTATTTAGTTACATGGTGAGGAGGGGAGTCATGGCAAAATTATCTGTTAGATAATAACCTGGTACAGTAGAATTTCACATTCATCCACTCCTATCAATGATTTCACTTACATAAGGAAAAGGTTCAGAAAACAATAACAAAGATTAGAACTTGAGAGTACTAGATTTTTCTCCTGGGTCTGCCAATAAATGTCTGTGTGGCCATGGGCAAAGAGTACACTATAATTCTCTGGGTTTAATTTTTTTCACTTAAAAAGTTAGAAATTTGGACCGGATCAAAGCAGCATAGGATGAGAGCTAAAAAGTACCTTAAAGTGTCCTCTAAGCCCAACACCTTCAAGGTACAGATGTGTAACCAAGGCACGAAGAAATTTAATGAGTTGCCCAAGGTCATATAGGTAGTATAAGTGGTAGAAGAGGGATCTGTGACTCCATGCTGCCTCCACAGATGATTTCTAAGGTCCCTTTCAGCTAAATCATTCTGTAATATATATGAGCCCAGTGACTCCAGTAACTAATCTGGGGATTTCCACTTGCTACCTACAACTGATCTGCTGAGCCATCCAAAGCAAGTCATTGACACCCACGGGCTTCGATTTCCACACCAAGAATATGGAGAAAGCCACAATGACTGCCTACCTTAGGCTGTCCTGAGAAATAACTAATAAAAACTATAAAAATGATTGTGAACCACTTTCCAGGCACTTATTATAAGAGTCCTTATTAATAATAATTTAGTACAGATTTTACTGCATTTGTGTAACGGTGAGTACCTGGAGTCTAATTATCTGTCTTATTTTAATATTTATGGAATTAATCAAACTTTTTAATAGAAAACCCCAAAATGAAATTACCAGGGGCATGCTTCAATGAAGACAGATGCAGCATGCTGTGGGAGAAGACAGCTCGACTTTATTAGCAATACATGGGCCCCGCTTTGTCATCTAATGGAGTCAGTGGGCCAGTCAGACCAGCAGGATGCAGAGTCTGTGCCTCCTAGGGTAGGCACGCAGCATCCCAGGGAGCACCCCATCTGTGGGCTTCTGAAAAGAGGCTTGCCCACAGCCAAGCAGCCACCTGTGCTCACAGCAGAGGGTCTAACCCGCTTACTTGGAGGCCTGTCTGACTCTGCCTCATGGCTGGTTAGTGGTCTAGACTGGTCCGATTTCTCAACAATACTCTGTCAATAGAACCAGAACTGAGCTCTGAGTTTGTATAGGCATACGTCCAGGTTATCTAGCACATCAGTGAAGCAGCCTCCTTTAGGTTCCTTCCCATCCCATCCAGCTGTTCAGCCATCCACCTGGATCATCTCGCCATCTTGCCACCTGCTTTGCCTCTGCCCCAATGCCAGCTGGAGCAACACCTTTTAGAACACACCTCCAGAAGCCACAGTTTGTGGGCCAGTTAATTGCCTCAGTTTTGGAACTCTGGCCCCAGAGCTCAGCTCTCTTGACTGGTGAAAGAGTCCTTAGCCCCACACCTCACAAACTCACTCACTCCACTCTATCTATTTGGCCCCAGAACAGAGCATGCTTCACATCCCATCCAACTGTCCACATGGACCATTTTGCCATCTGTTCTGCCCCACCCACCTTACACTTCTTTCTACCTCTCGCTCCAGGCATAGTAATCAATCAATGCTACCATTGCTTTAGGAAAAAGCATGAAAATCAACTTCCCTATAGATCAGCTCACTAGCTCTGTGACTTTCCAGGTCAAAACACCTGTTCACGGCCACCAGTCCCCCCATATGTGTTGTCTTACCACCAAGGGTCCCCTCTCCCTGACCTCTTTTTCTACAAACTCCATTAGGCTGATTGCTAGGAAAGAGCAAGAGAACTGCTCACACCACTTGGATGAGGTGGGAGTCACCAACTTTAATTTTTCCAGCTCAGTGGAGGACCACTAGGCCCATCTGCCCTTCTCCTGCATCCTCCAGGTATGCCAGGGCTGCCAACATAGTCGCAAGAACTCTAATCTGGTCTACTAATATACTCTAAGGACTCCTGAGCCTTGTCATAGACCCCCAACAATTCACCCTAAGGACTCCTTTCCATATGCCCTACACATTAACTCTTTCACGTATTATCTCCCCCAATTTGATTACAAGCTCCTTGACACATGTTCTATGTATATCCTTAGCATCTAACTTAGTTACTATATCCTGGGATATAGTAAGGGCTTAATAAATGCTTTTTCATTCATTCTCATCCATTAGAATATAAACTCCTTGAGGACAAGACTGTGTCACTCTGGTATTTATTTCCAGTGCTTAGGAGTGCCTGGCATATAAAAAGCCCTTAACATATGCGTTTTTCATTTATTCAGGTAGGAATTGCCTAGCTAAAGGGATTGAGACACTCAAACACTGTGACTATAATTCTCAAACTAGAGAGATGGCATAGTATGGACATTAGGCAAACGAAGTCATTTGTATTAAAGCACAAAGTAGATTCTGCAGCCACCAACACCCTGGACAAGTTGGCAAAGTAGATGGAAGCTTGTCTTGGGTTTCTTCATACTTTCTTTTCTGTATTTCCTCTTACTTTCTTCATTCTTTTTTTTGGGGGGGGTAGGCATTAGGGTTGAATGACTTGCCCAGGATCATACAGCTAGGATCTGAGGTCAGATTTGAACTCAGGTCCTCCTGATTCCAGGACCAGTGGTCTATCCACTGCACCACCTAGCTGCCCTGACCCCTTTTACTTTCTGACCCTAATCTCAAAACCCCTGTCTCGAGGCAGGTACAAAGGCACCTAGCATGATAAGTTGCCTTTTGTCTGTCCAAAATATCTACTTTATCCCCAACTTCAGCCTTCCTTATCCTCCACAAATAATTCCTCCTTTCCTCTAGCCTCCATCACGATCAAAGTCTGATCTTTTTCAATATATAATTTCCACTAAAATGTAAATGATGGACAGATTCAACCCAACAGGAAGTATTTGCATTTTCGATTTAGAAGTTAGTTAACTGAAGAGCTCAGGAAGAGTTCAGAGATAACATGTTAATTTTTTTTAAACAATGACTTCAATAAATCTATAAAAAGATTACTCTTCCAGTCTTCAGATAACCCAAATTTGGCAGAGATAATTAACATGCTGGATGCTGAATCTAAAAAATCCTTCATGGTCTAGAATAGGGGTCAGCAAATGGATCTGGCTTGATACCCCTTTTTATATGCAGCAGAGGCAAGAATGGTTTTTTTAATATTTTTTCCAACAGTTTTATTGTATTAAAAATATAAAACCATTCTTAGCTGGGGGTCTTACAAAAACAGGTGGTCCAGATTTGATCCTTAGGCCCTAGTTTGCTGAACTCTAATCTATAATGGTGGGCTGATTCTACCAAGGTGGAAGTAAATGGTGATAAATGTCAAATCCTACAGTTAGGTTCAAAACATTACCTGTGAAAACAGAGAATGGAGGAGCCACAGCTTTACATACATACATACATGGAGGAGCCCCAGTTTATAGACAAAAAACCTCAGGGGTATTAGTAGACCACACACTCCATATAAATAAACAGTATTGTGTGGCTACAAAAGAATATGCATTTTTAAATAATGGGTTTTTTTTGTCCAGACCTGTAATTTAATCAATGAGAGTTCTGAATCTGAGATATTTTAAAAATATATTTTGATAAGTGTTTTTCAATATAACTGGTTTCCTTTGTAATCTCATGTTTATAATTTACCCATTTAAAAACATTATTCTGAGGAGGGGCCCTATTAGGCTCCACCAGATAGCCAAAGAGGCTCATGGCACAGAAAAGGTAAAAGACCCTTGCTATAGGGAAATCCCAGATAAGGAAACCCCTTCTCCTAATACAGAGGGGTACTTGCCCTATAACGTAGAGTTATATAGTGTTTAGAGAGTTGCTTGGTAGAAGTTGAGGGACTGGCCCAGAGTCATATAGCCAATATATGTCAGAGATGAGACCTAACCCTAGCTCATCCCAATTCCCATTCCCTATGAGCTCCAGCATACTGCTTCTCATGTTGATCTCAGGCTATACTGATAGAATTATAGTATTAAGACAAAGTAGACAATAGTCCCTCTGTAGCATACAGATCATACCTAGGGTATTGGGTATTCTAGATGCTGTGCTTAGATGAAACACCCCAAGCATGGCAAGCTAACTCAAGACCCAAGTCATAGGGATGTTGAGTTTGGAGGTGAGATGATTTGGGATGGAGGGAGGGCAATGTAGTAGCTGTCTTTAAATATTTGAAGGACTGTCATAAGGAAGAAGAATTAGACAGTCTGTGTGGTTCCAGAGGACAGAACCCGTATCTATGGGTGGAAGTTATTATGGCTGACTACAAGGAAGAGTTTTAACAGCTAGATCAAGAAATAGAAGATGCAGAAATAGCAAGTATCTGACACATAGTAAGCACTTAATAAATACTTGTTGACTAATTGACACTCAAGGTCTTCAGACAGAGGTTGAAATTGTCAAAGGTCAAGGATATTCTCATAGGAGGGTACAGGGTTGGACCAGATGATCTCTTGGGTATCTTTTATGCTAAAATATTCTGCAGTTGGAATCTATGGAGGAAGTATTTTTTTGAAAACTGAAGAATCTTTGCCCCTTGACTATATGAAACAGTGATACGGACTCTAGCTCCTCCTGAAAAATTAGAAGGCAGGGTCAGCAATCCCACCACTACTTCTATGGACAAACCTATGTTCCTCCCACTCTGTCTTCTTTCAACTCTTTCATCTATCTCCCTGTAATCACTTCTGGAATTAGAGGCAGAGAGCTAATTTATCAAAGAATCTGGAGGCTTTTGCAAGATCACCAAAGAAGACAAGTCAGAATTAGAAAGTTTATCATGTTTTAGATGCCTGTACAATTCAGGTTTTTCTTTTTTTTTTTAATTAAAATTTTTTTTATTATGTTAGCCCCTACTCTTCCCCCTCCTTTTACCATTGAATATACTTTTTAAAAAGGAAACATAAAGCCCTTTAAACAAATATGCATAATCCAGCAAAACAAATCCACACATTAACCATTCCTGAAAACAGTGTGTTTCATTGTGCACCACTCATCTATCACCTCTCCGTCAGGAGGTGAGTAGCACACTTCATCATCCTTCCTCTGAAGCTGCAGTTGTCACTGCATTGGTCAGAGTTCTTAAGACTTTCAGAGTTGTTTGTCTTGAAAAAGTTTGTTGTATAAACTGTTCTGGTTCTGCTCACTTCACTCTGCATCAGTTCATACAAGTCTTCCCAGGTTTTTCTGAAGTTGTCCCTTTTGTTATTTCTTACAGCTCAATAGTATTGCATTACATTCATCTACTGTTTCTTCAGCTTTTCCCCAATTGAAGGGCACTTCCCCCTTAGTCTCCAGTTCTTTGCTACAATAAAGAGAACTACTATAAATGTTTTTTTAAAAAATATGGGTCTTTTCTCTTCTTTGCTCTAAGTAGGGCATGGATCTAGTAGTAGCATTACAGATTTAAAAGATATAAATGGTTTAGTGATTTTGAGGGTAGAATTCAGGTTTTTCAAAAGAACCTGCTAAAAGTCACATAAAACTTAAGATCACATCCTGGGCAACAGAGACATATTTTGACCTAAATAGTCTCCTTGAGCAAATACTTTGATTTTAATCTGAAAAGAAAATGGAATAAAATAGACACAAGCCCGGTTTGGATAGACTCTTGCATATACCATGTAGAAAAAAAAAAAGAGCTCTAAACCGGTACCCATACCTCTGACATTAGATTCATAGGATCTAAAGGCAGAAGGCACCTTTGGGGTCATCTATTCCAATCAGCTAATTTTGCGCTTGAGAAAATTGAAGCCCAAACAGTTAAAGTGACTTCCCCAAGATCACACTGAACCCAAGTCATGTGACTCCAAATTCAGGGTTCTTTCCTCTAGCTGTTGGGGAAAAATGATGATGATGATGTTGATGATAACAATATTACTTGCACCTACTTCACAGTGTTGTGAGAAATGCCCTTTTCAAACATTAAATCTCTATAAACTTATAGCCTCTTATTATTATTATTCTGTTCAGTCTGATCCACTGGAGTGACTACAGGAATACTAGACATTCTGGGTCTTCCTAGAACCTTGAGGCCAAGTTAAGTACTACCTGTATCTTACTAACAAGGACATGTTTATTCTCCTTTATTATAATGATTGAACATGGCGCTAAATTGAGTGTTACTTGATTTACCTTTGCCATGCCACTAAATTATTCTGACATTTTTCTACTCTTCCCCTTTTCTGGAATCTAGTTTTAATTAATTTTCAGCAACAAGTCAATTGTGCCTTGTTTATTTTCCCCTTCAAAACATGTTCATCACTAGAGCAACATTTGTCATAAGTGACACTTGCAGACTCAATCAATACACATAGAACCCATAGAAATTGGAGTTACATGCGGCCAGTTAGATCAGCTAGTCCATCCTCTGGGCTGAACCAGGGTCACTTGGACCATACCATGCTTGGGGCCTCCAGCACCAAGCCCCATTCTTTGCCTAGTCTCACTGTCATCATTTCATGGAAAGAAAGCTTCCTCCACTATCACCTCACAAGGCCTTTTCACACTTCAATGGATTACTCAGTGGTCAGTGACCTCTTCCACCCTGACTCTTGGTTCCACTCCTTTGGTGCTAAGCCATTACTATGGTGCCACTGGCAAGAGGGAGGAAGAAAAGGAAGGAGAAAAGAAAGAGACAAGGAGAGGAAGGATGGAAAGACTGGAGAAAGATAGAAGAAAATTCTATTTTAGAAGTTAGAAGTTTCTTTTATTGTTAGGGCTGAATAAAGTCCCTTCTTGTCTCTGAGTAATAATAATAATAATAATAATAATAATAATAATAATAATAATAGGTACCATTTATATATCACTTTGAGGTTTACAAAGCATTTTACACACACACATACACATGTATATACATATATATATATGCATGTATATATATATATTATATATATATATATATATATATATATATATATATATATATATATATATATATATATATATATATATACACATATATAATCTCATTTGATTTTCACAGCTATCCAATGAGGTATGGTGCTATTATTATGCTCATTTTTACGAAGGAAGAAACTGAGGCTGGTGGAGGTTAAGTGACTTACCTAAGATCACATAGCTTGTAAATGTCTAAGGCAGTAGCCAAACTAAGGTTTTCCTGATTGTAACTCCAGTGCTCTATCCACCATATCACCTACATGCCTTCTGAAGGCTTTAAAAGAACAAAAACTCTAACACTCCATTTGCCATAAACTCCTCTTTGGAAATGATGCTGACTGCAGCCCATCCAAAACCTGCCTATTCTATGAACTCAAATCCATTTCTTTCCATCAGTTTGTCATAGGAGGTCCCTTCAATGTGATGGAAGCTTTCCTTGAATTCTCTGACATCCTGGGAATACAGACAGAGAAAGTGGGTGGTCCATTAATTATCCTTTGTTCTCACCATGGAACCCACCCATATTGTTTTTGGCTAGCTCAAACATTTATTTGATTGATATATCCTTTATATTACTCTTCCTTCATCATTCCATGTCTGTGATGTGTTGTAACATGCTTTCACCCATCATGTGTAAACAAGTAGAAAAACATGTAGAGAGAGAAAAAAATGAAAGGAAAAGTATAGTAAAGGAATAAAAAACATGGAAAAAAAGAAGGAAAAGTAAAAGGTTCCTCTGGAACAACAGTTTTTTACTAACTGATCCTAGAAATAGCTAGAGTGCATATGAAAACATAAAGGGGGAGGTGACTTGGAGTCAGAAAATTTGGGTACAGGTCCACAACTTACTCTTGTGTGGCCTTGGACTTGTCACTTAACCCCAGGAATGTTGTAAGGTTCAAGTAAGACAGTGAAGGTAAAGTACTTTGCAGACTTTGAAGTATTTATTTAAATAAATGGCCATTATTAAGTATTCATAATGTTATTAATAAGTATTCATTGATATCTATGTTTATTGGTATGAATTGATAATTATTTATATTTGTTACCATGGGTGGTAATTAATTGCTATTGATAATTAGTGCTATTAATAATAGCTATTAATAATTCTCAGGGCTGGTAATTAATAATAATTGTTGATGTTACAACAGTGATGACTTCATTCCCTGAGTCTTCTTCTGCACTCCTCTTGAGCTCAAGTAATATTTATAGAGCAAGGCAGGGATCTGTCAGTAAATGTTTAAGGAGAGGAAGGGGAAGATGTAGGTATACTTTTTAAAATTTTTATTTTTATTTTTAATTTTATTATTATTAATTATTTAAATTTAATTTAATTTTTAATTTATGGAATAAAACAAGCATTTCCATAACATACTATAATAAAAAAGATGATTGCACTTGAAACTGCAAATCTATTATGTACAACTTGCTATTCCTTTTAAATGTAAAGTTATCATGTTTTTTCTTTTTTTTCTTCCTTCCTCCCTTCTCTGCGAGGTGGCTACCATTAGACACAAATAGGAATATACATACGTGTGTGTATATATATATATATATATACACACACACACACACACATATATACATATATATATATATACACATACATACATACATATATATACATATATATATACATATATATACGTATATATATATACATATATATACGTATATATACATACACACACACAATTATTCTATACATATTTCTATTTATCAGTTCTTTCTCTGGACCCAGATAGCATCTTTCTTCATATGGCCTTTATTTTTAATTTTTGTATTTATAATAGCCAAAATGACTTCATCTCTCAGTCATTCTTAAAACAATATTGCTGTTACCGTTCTCTTGGTTTTGCTCACTTTTTAGTTTCATCTGTGTTATTACCAGCTTCTTAAGGCTAGACTAAACAATAAAACAACCCCCAATTTGCAGCACTGCCATTTCTGAGGTATAAATGCTCACATGGAAAATTTAGCCATGGGCCCTGCAAGCCTGTTAGAGCTGGCCCCAGCATACCCCCTGCTTAGCACTTCAGGTGCTAGACATTTTTCACTTTGAGAAGATTTAGTAGGGCCATGAAAGCCACCCTCCAGCATCTGAAGTAATGTCCCACAAAAGAATGATTAGGAATATATTCCACAATGTTGCCAAAAAAAATCGGAATGGTCTACCTGGTCAAAGATCTTCAAAATAACATTATATATCTAATTGCCCCAAAGCAACTTAAGAAGCAACTTAAATGTCCAACAATGGTGAATGGTTAAATAAATTGTAGCACATTCATATATCAAACTATATAATGACAAGGCTAAGGAATACAAAGAAATCTGGAAAAAAACCTTCATGAACTAGTGCAAAAACAAATGAAAAACAAGAACAGGAAAAAAAATGTAGACCATGGTAACTACAATTATACGAAGAAGAGTGAATATGAATGAATGGGGGAAAAGTTCTCATGGGGATTTAAAGGAAAGGGATTGAAATTAATTAACTTAAATGTTAACAGTTTAGGGTTTTTGTTTGTTTGTTTTTAATGACTGGACTTAGTCTTCTGCTTGGACCCAGAGGGCAGAACTAGAGACAAACTTATGCTCAGTGTAAAGAATTACTTCTTAAAAATTAGAACTCTCCAAATATGGAATGAGTTCTTTGGGAGACAGTGGCTAATCCCTCATCAGAGGGCATCAGAGGTCCCCAACAATTGTGAGATTCTGCACTATCTGAGCCTCCACTTTCAAATCTATAAAAGAGTGAAAATGCCAGCGGCACTAACCACCTTGCAAAGTTGTTATGAGGAAAACACTTTATAAATTGTAAAGCTCTTTTAAGAGAAACTGAGTGAATTGTGTGTAATGGGCCTCAAGTCAGAAACCTGAGATGCAGGAACAATTTTTGCTGCCTTAGAATTCACTCAACCTCAAGACTGTTTCCTCACCTGAGACACGGTATAATAATAATGCATATACTCCCTACTTCATAAGAATCAATCCACAAGCATTTATGAAGCATCCACTATGTGTGAGATACTGTGTTAGGAGTTGGGGATCCCAAGGCTGAAATGAAACCATTCTTTCCCTCAAGAAGCTCACATTCTAATAATGAGGAAGACAACATGGACACATATTGATATAGGAAAAGGGATGGGAATAAGCATTTATTAAGCATCTACTATGTGTCAAGTACTATGCTAAGCACTTTGGGGCATAATTTTCTCCTTTGAGCCTCAGAACAACCCCATTTTACAGTTGAAGAAACTGAGGCAGAGGTTAAGTGACTTGCCCAGGGTCACACAGCTAGTAAGTGAAACCAGATTCGGACTCAAGTCTTCCTGGCTACAGGCCCAGGACTCTATTCACTGCACTACCTACCAGCTGCCTCTGACAAATGTCCAAAACAAATACAAATAAAAAAGAAAGTAATCTTGGAGGAGAAAACATAACATCTGAGTGGACTGGCAAAAACCTTCTGGAACAGTTGGTGTTTAAACTGTATTATGAAGGTAACCAGGGTTTCCAAGAGATGTAGGTGAAAAGGGAGAGCATTCCAGGAATGGGGGCCATCTATCACAAAAGCCTAGAACTGTGTTTAAAGAATTACAAGTAAGCTGATATGGCTGGACGTTAGAAAGCATAGAAGGGAATGATGAGTAGACTGAAAAAGGAAGAAGGGGACAGGTTACAAAGGACTTTAAATGCTAAACAGAAGATTTTATATTTGATCCTGGTGGTAATAGGGAGCCACAGAAGTTTATTGAGTAGGGGAGTGACATAGACCTTAGGAAAATCAGTCTGGCAGCTCTATAGAGGATGGATTGAAGAGGCAGAAGACTTGAGGCGAGGAAACCAAATAGGACATGACTGTCCAGACAAAAGGTGATGAGGGCCTGATTAAAGTGGTGGCTGTGCTGGTGGTGGGGAGGGCTTGTGTGCAAGACATGTTATGGAGAAACAGAAGCTACAACGTGTGGCGACTGTTTGGATCTGTGGGGTAAAAGCGAGAAGTTCTTGTGAGGGAAGAGAGCTGCCTTGTGCTCAAAGACCCAGCCAATAAATGTCATGGGGGGACTTCAGCTCAGCTCTTTCTCATGTTAAGTCCAGAAGTCTTGGATCACAGCTTTATCATTCTGGGTCATTCCATTGTCCCAACTGACACCAGAATTAGACACGAATATTACCTTTTAAATGTTTGCCCTTGTTTTTCTTTTTTGAAAAAAACTTTAATGATGTTTTTGTTTTTTAAAAATTGGCTAGGTCAGCATTGGCATGGTATAGTGCAAAGGGTTTGGAGCCAGGGGACTGGGGTTCAAATCCTGGCCTTGTCATTTCTATGTGTATGACCTTGAGAAATTAATTTCCCCTCTCTGGACCTCAGTTTATTCCTCCAGAAAACAATGGGTTGGTCTAGATGAGCTATCTCAAAGACACATTCCACATTGAACTCTAGGATATTTCACATCCCACCCAGCTGTTATAAACATCATCTTCACTTCCAAATATATCTTATCTTTCTCCAGTCCTATATCCAGTAAGCTATCCATGTTACAAAAGAGAGGAGGAGGAGGAGGAGAGGGAGGAGGAGGGAGAGGGGGAGGAGGAGGGGAGGAGGAGAGGAGGAGAAGGAAGGAGAAGGAGAAGGAGAAGAAGAAGAAGAAGAAGAAGAAGAAGAAGGGAAGAGAGGAGTGAGAGAAGAGAGAGTCCTTTTTTAAAGAAACTCTCAGTGAATGTTACTTTGACTCAGGGAAAGTCACTTTGATCAGTGTAATTATGATTATGGTGCATTTTTTCAATGATTAAGATGTGTTGTGCTTCAGGACTTCTGCTGGGCATGAGGGAAGTCCAGCATTTAGGTCCTTGGAAATCCTTTGCCATTGCAATGGCAAACACCAGTGACAAGCGAGAGCAGGGGGCCAGGGGCAGGCTGGAGTCTGCAGGGTCTTTTCCTCCCTGTCTCTCTCTCCCCCTCTCTCTGTCTTTCTTTTTTTTTTTTTTACCCTGAAAGCAAGGCTCTCCTTGTTAAGAATCCTTCTCACATCTCCAGATTAGCCTGTCCTCACCTTTCTTTCCCCTGGGAACATTCCCTCATGTTGCCTTCTGTTGACTAATCAGAATGCAAAATCACTGGGCAGAGACCATATTTCCCTCGCTGTTCTCACAGCACCTCTGAAGCGTGAGCACTCAATAAGAATTAAACAATAATGATGAGGGCGATGAGGTTGACAGTAGACTTCAATCCACTTTGCAGGCTACATATCCTAAGATGCAAGTATATCCTCATAATACCAGCATTTATATAGCACTTTAACTTGTGCCCTTTACAAGTATTACCTCCTTTCAGCCTCACAAAAACCCTGGGAGGTAGACGTTGTTGTTGTTGTTGTTGTTGTTGTTGTTGTTGTTATTATTATTATCCAGATAAAGAAACTGAGGCAGAAAAAAGTGAAGTGACTTGCTTAGGGTCACATATCTAGTAAGTATCTGAAGCCACCTTAGAGTTCGGTTTTCCTGACCAGTGCTCTAGACATTTAATTACCTACATCATACCATTTGCTTCTTGTTCTTGTTTTAAGACTGGAGATAACCTTGGAGTCAGAAGGCCTGGATTTTACTCCTGGCCCTGTCATTTATTAGCTGGGTCATCCTAGGCAACGCACTTACCTCTTCTGGTCCTCTGTTTCCTCATCTGTAAAATGAGGGCCCTGCACCAAATGATGCTTACAATCCTTCCTGAGTCTAAATCTATGAGCCAATGTATTTCTGGGAAATCCTTGAGGGACCAAATCGCTATCTTGGACCTGGATTTGGAGGACGTAAACTCAACACTGGAAAATCTTGCATACTTTTCTTTGACCTATTTAATAAAGTGGAGATCAGATGGATAGCGGATACATTTGCTGGTGTCGGCAGAGTGGATGGAGGGCTACATAGGGAATCAGAGGATTGTGTATGGAGAGATGGAAGGACCCTTACTTAGGGTCATGTAATCTGACCTCTTCATCTTGAGTGATCTGCCCAATGTCACCCAGGGAGTGTCAGAGTGAGGATTTGAACCCAGAGCATCTGATTCCAGAGCTAATACCCATCAGTTGATCGGAACGCTTTTATTACTCAACACAATGTCTCGTTCATGTTATTGTTGTTGTTCAGTTGTTACAGTTGTGTCTGACTCTTCATGACCCCATTTGGGGTTTTCTTGGCAGAGATACTGGAATAGTTTTGCCATTTCCTTCTCCAGCTCATTTGACATATGAGAAAACTGAGGCAAACAGGGGTAAGTGACTTCCCCAGGTCACACAGCTAAGAAGTGCCTGAGGTAGAATTTGAACTCAGACATTCTTGACTTCTGGCCCAATGCTCTCTCCACCTCATCACCTAAGTCATCTCGAGCTCACATACTGCCTTGTAGGAAGATCTAAGTTCAAATCCAGACTATGACAGTTAGTAACAGAGTAACCTTCAGCAAGTCTCTCTCTTAGCTTGAGTTCCTTCATCTGTAAGATGGGACTAATAAAAGCGCCCACCTGACAGGATTATTGTGAGGATCAAATAAGACAAAGTGATGAACTCTGACAGCAGATTGAAGCACACTTTTTTTAACTTTATTTTTCTTGCATTTTGCATGTTTTCTTTTTGCAGCATGGCTAATATGGAAATGTTTTTGCATGACTTCACATGTATAATCAATATCATATTACTTGCCTTCTCATTGAGTGGGGGTGGGGCTGGGAGGAGGGAGGGAATTTGGAACTTAAAATTTTAAAAAACAAAGGCAAATTTTTGTTTACATGTAATTGAGAAAAACCAAAAATTAAATGTTAATTTTTAAAAGAATGTTAAATTATTTACATGTAATTAAGAAATATTTAATGAAATAAATTGTAAAAATTTAAAGGACAGTGTGTATAAAGCATTTTGCAAGCTGGAAAGTGCTATATAAATTTCAGCTACAGTTATTATTATTATATACTTCCCTTCCATATATTGTTAGGGTTGAAATTAGAGATCGTCTAATTCAGAGATGCTCAATTTAGGATCCACAGACCCCCAAGGAGTTTTTGGATAGATTTCAGGGAGTCTGTAATCTAGGCTAGGGGGAAAATTGCATCTTTATTTAAATTTAATGGATTTCCTTTGTAATGCATTTTATTTTATGCATTTAAAAACATCATTCTAAAAAGGGATAGACTTTATCAGACTGCCAAAGTCTGGCCATCACAAAAAAGGTTAAGAAGCTTTGATCCAGTTCTAATCCCTGTATTTTACATATAGGTAAATTAAGGCTTTGAGAGAAATGATTTATCCAAGGCCACACAGCTAATAAGTGGCAAAGCAAGAATTAGAACCCAGTGCTCACTTCCTAGCCTGGGGCTCTATGTACTATACCACAAAAGTGCCTAATAATAATCATAATAATAATAGCCTACAAGTTAGAAAATCTATGAGTAGTTGTCATCTCTGAAGATCAGGATGGAAGATTTAATCATTACTATTTTACTTATATCACAGCATCTTCTCCTGCACATTTATTGGGACATGCCTCTCTCTCTCTCTCTCTCTCTCTCTCTCTCTCTATTATGCTGATGCTAATGCACATTCTTTCTCTGCTTCTGTTTTCAAAAAGCATTCTAAGTCTTTGACAGGTAGGAAATTTGCATTTCCATTAGTGAAGCCTTTGTCAATTGTGATTCATAAAAGTGCCAGAAGAAGGGGGGGGTGGGGTGAGGGAAGGGAGAGACATATTGTACTTTAAAAAGAAGACTTTATTGCATGGTTCAAGGGAAGGCACCAGTGGAGATAAAGACTGGAATAAGGCTGGCGCTGCAGAAACTCTTACAATAAGGAGATACTTATTAATGCAGAGCTGCCATCACCAGCCAACCACAGGGAACAGCCATCCGAATGTGACTTTACTAGCTTGCAATTTGCGATGTTTAACATTAAAATAATACACTCTTGGAAGGTGATAAGGGGGCATCTGGTGCTGGCAGCCCCAGACAAGTGTTCCTAGCTCCTGCTCCATTAGCTCCAACACTAATCTGCTCATTGCAAATCTCTCCTGTTCTTCTGGGCGACTCTGATGGGGCTCATGGCTTGATTTGCGGGTGTGATTTGTTGGACTCTCCATGGCAGGAGAGTGAAGATGCCTAAGAAAAATAAAAAGCCAAAGAATTCCCGCCAGCGAAAGGAATCATACAAACATTGCAGCTTCATTTGTTATCTCATTTGCCCTTCAAACTCTGTCCCTAAACACTTCTACAGTTAAATAATTCAGTTACTACATTAAATACTATAAAAGAGCAGGCAGACGGAAAGTGATTAGGAGCCAGAGGCCAGGGGAAAACGTATATCCTCAAAGATGATTGGGAATCAGGATGGGGAGGGGGGAGAGGATTGTACAGAGAGAGGCTGAGAGAAATAAAATAAGAGGCGTGAGTGAAACTAATGGTATGTTAGAGTTGGGAAACTCTGACCCACTCCTGGAGAGGTCATTTGGTCCAGTCCCTTGCTTTTGAGCAATCAACACTTAAATCATCTATCTGAGACAGATCACAGGATGAATGAAAGGAAGAGAAGGAAGGGAGATGTAGAAGAAAAGAAGGAAGGGAGGGAGGGAGGGAAGAAGAAAGGAAGACTAATCTGATGCATTTTATTTTATGCATTTAAAAACATCATTCTAAGAGGGGATAGGTTTCATCATATTGCCAAAGTCTGGCAGTCATAAAAAAGGTAAGAAAAGGGAGGGCAGCGGGGAGTGGGGATTGAGAGAGAGAGAGAGGAAGAAGAAAAAGAAGAAAGAAAGAAAGAAAGAAGAAAGAAAGAAGAAAGAAAGAAAGAAAGAAAGAAAGAAAGAAAGAAAGAAAGAAAGAAAGAAAGAAAGAAGAAAAGAAAGAAGAAAGAAAGAAAGAAAGAAAGAAGAAAGAAAGAAAGAAAGAAAGAAAGAAAGAAAGAAAGAAGAAAGAAAGAAAGAAAGAAAGAAAGAAAGAAAGAAAGAAAGAAAGAAAGAAAGAAAGAAAGAAAGAAAGAAAGAAAAGAAAGAAAGAAAGAAAGATGAGACCATGCCTGCCCACAAAAAGCTTACATTCTAAAAAGGTGAAGCAATACATGGTAAGAGTGGTAGCGAGGAAGGCCTGGGGAGAGTCACAGGACAGTCAAATGACTCACTATTTCAAGAAACCACGGTAGTATTAATTTAATTACTGTGCCCACAGCAAGAGGTGGAAAGAGGACAGAGAAACAGGACTGCCGGCAAGGTGACCTTCGTGGATGACAGGATAGGGTACAAAGTAAAAAAGTCTTGTGAGCTGGGGCCGGCTAGATTTTGAAGGTTAGGGAAATTTATATTCAGTCATTAGTGTAGCTCAGCCCTAGGTCACTTTTCCAAAGCTGAGTCATTAACTTCCCCCAGAGCCTCGGGGCATGGATTCTAGAAGTCCATCCCCAAGCTTGCTGCTCTAGGTGAGTAGAATCACAGCAGCAATGGCAGAGCACATGATAACATGATCCTGCTGAACAGTCTAGATTCCGAGCTGCAAAGTGTCTGAGATAGCTCATCCCCACCATCTTCCAGAGAGCACAACTCCGAGGGGCTGGCCACGTTGTTCAAATGCAAAATGTACGCTTGCCAAAAAGACTATTTTACGGAGAACTCGCACAGGGCAAGCATTCACATGGCGGTCAGGAGAAGAGATACAAGGACACTCTCAAGGTCTCCCTTAAGAGCTTTGGAACTGATTGTGTGACACGGCAGACACTGACACAGGACCGCTCAGCATGGTGCGCCCACATCAGAGAAGATACTGTTTCTATGAGCAAAGCAGCTTAAAGGAAATGCAAGATGTGCAGATTTCGAGAAACCACTGGAAGGGTTATTGTGGACTATCTATGCCCGACCTGTGGTAGAGCATTCCGAGCTCCCGTTGGTCTGATCAGCCACAGGAGACACACTGAAACTTGACTCTAGTCAAGTCATTTTGATCCTCTTCGGGAACAAAGGACAACAATCAATGCAGGAGTAAATTGAACTTCAGAGAGCGAAAAGTAATTTCCCAAGGTCATACACAATCCTCCAAACCCAATACTCTTTGCACTATACCATGCCAACACTGATCCAGCCAATTTTTTAAAAGATCTCCAGGATTCCATCAACTTACAATCAGGACATTATTCGTGATCCACCTTTATTCATTCAACACTTACTGAATTGTGATGACGGACAATTCATCTAACCTTTCCGAGACTCAATTTCTCTATCTGTAAAATGGGGATTTTTAGGCACTTTAGTGTCTATTTCATTGGATCTTTGTGAGGATCCAGTAATGTATGTAAGTAGCTATGATAGGATCACCATGTACCAGTCTCCCTCACATTCTCCTGCTTCCCCTCTTGTAATTTTTTTCCTTGAATTGTCTACAAAGCTGTCCCTGAATTGGTCCAGGGAGCTAGGGTTCAAAGGAGCCTCCATTGATACAGTTTCCAGGTGGCCTCTGGCCTTAACTGAGATGACTTCCTGGTCTCCTAAGGCATAAAAAGACCCACTACAGGCCGAGCCTTTCAGAGTTAATAGATGTCCCAGTAGATCTAGCACCACTCTTTCTCCTGCTGACCAGACACATTTCCATTTGGAGTTGGGGAATGGGGGGTAGGGGAATGGTATTGTCTACCCAAACTAAATGCTACAATATCCTTGTTGAAAAACCTTCCTTAAAAAATAAAAATAAATATAAATAAATAAATTAATAAATTAATAAATAAATAAATAAATAAAAAGAAAAGTAAAAAAAAAGAAAAAGAAAAACCTTCCTTTTGGGACAGCTAGGTGGCACAGTGGATAAAGTTCCGGTCTTGGAGTCAGGAGTTCAAATCCAGTCTCAGATACATGACACTTACTAGCTGTGTGACCCTGGGCAAGTCACTTAACCCAATTGCCTCACCAAAAAGGCAAAAAAAAGGAAGAAAAAGAAAGAAAGAAAGAAAGAAAGAAAGAAAGAAAGAAAGAAAGAAAGAAAGAAAGAAAGAAAGAAAGAAGGCCTTCCTTTGCTATAGCTAAGAAAACCTCTTTTTGTTAATTATCCAAAAGTATATCATTTCATTCCATTACCAAACTTAAACTAACAGGGTACCAGCCTGAGTCAGTAGGCATCTTCCAGTGGGGGGTAGGGGAATGGTATTGCCTACCCAAACTATATGCTACAATATCCTTGTTGAAAAACCTTCCTTTTGGGGCGGCTAGGTGGCACAGTAGATATCCGGCCTTGGAGTCGTCAGGAGGACCTGAGTTCAAATATGGCCTCAGACACTTGACACTTACTAGTTGTGTGACCCTGGGCAAGTCACTTAACCCTGAGTGCCTCACCAAAAAGTTAAAAAAAATGAATGGACAAGCATAATTGATATCGTATTGCTTGCCTTTTCTATGGGTGCAGAGGGGACTGGAGGGAAGGAGAGAAATTGGAACTCAAAAATTTTTTAAAGGAATGTTAAAAATAAATAATAGTTTTAAAAAACATTTTTTTTCCTATTAAAAAAATTAAAATGAAGGAAGGAAAAACAAAACCCTTCAGGTGACAAAGCCACAGTTGGAGGTCACCAGCTGTTGAAAACCGAAACCTAGTGTTACTAATTGCCTTGGTCAACCAGGATGGCTTAGCTAGTTCTTGGTTTTATCTTGAATCCTAAGGGCAGCTGCTCTAGCAACTCAGAAATAAAGCTAAGCAAATAAATAAACCACACATATCAACTCAATCTGACTGCTTTTGTACAACATGCCCTATTTAAAAAAAAAATCCCAGTGCCACTGAATTTTGCCCTTTATTAAGGAGGCAGTGTATGTAGGGTACTGGATTTAGAGTCAGTAAGACCTGGGTTCATATCCCACCTTGGGCACTTATTAGCTGGGTAACCCTGTACAATACCAATAACCAACATTTATAAAGCACCTAGTATGTGCCAGGCACTGGTACTAAGCCCTTTACAATTGTTATCTCATTTGAATCCTCAAAAGAACTCTGGGAGGTAGGTAGGAACTATTACTATCCCCATTTTGTAGTTGATGAAACTGAGGTAGACAGAGATTAAGGGACTTGCCCAGGGTCACACAGCTAATATGTATTGGAAACTGGATTTGAACTCAGGTCTTTCTGACTCCAGGCCCAGTGTCCTATCCATTGCACCACCCAAACTCTCTCAGCCTCAGCTTCTTCATCTGTAAAATGAGGGGATAGGACTTAAGGCCCCTTCTAACTCTAAATCTCTGACCCTATGATGCTCACATACTTTTCCCAGTAGTCCTGGGATCTAGTTCTTTCCCCATTTCCCCTGCCCAGGGTCAGCTGGGTCACCACCATGATCAGATACAGCTCCTCCCTGCAGGGTGGTCAGGAGTCACATCCACAGGCCAAGGCCCTGGGTTTGAATCCCATTCTGACTGAACTGAGGCAAACAGAGACAGAACAAACTACAACCCCTAGCAAAAACATAGTGGGAGGAATCGCTTGACAAGTCGGGCCAGTGAGGGGCAGACTTTCTAGGTTTATGGCACCATGACTGTCAACCAAACCCAAGCTGCCTGAGTGGCTGCACACCTTCTTTTCCTTTTCTCTGAAATCCGACTCTGAACCCCTTAACACTCATAGGAATTTTCAGGATTAATTGACAATGATTAAGTGCCTATTAAAAGCCAGGATAAATAACTCTCCTAATAAGAGAAGGCTACAATTCAGGCCTTCCATCTAAGAAGCATTCAGTCTCAATTCCGGATTCGTCACTATGGTTATTGAATTTTTTGTGTGTATGTGGTGGTGGTCACCTCAACGCTTCAGTTTCATAGCTTGTGATGTGAACAAGGCAACTTCCTCCTTCTTTGGTTACAGTTCTCCCCAGCCTGGCTCCAAACAACTCATTCAATGACATCATAATTGATTTAGAGTTCACTCTGTGCAAGGCACTAGCCTAGGCCCTCAGATCAAGATAGGAACTAGAGTAGGGAACTGTCTTCCCTCACTTCCCCCACATTTCATTTGTGTCTGACTCTTTGTGATCCCATTGGGGTTTTCTTGGCAAAGATACTGGAGTGGTTTTCCATTTCCTACTCCAGTTCATTTTACAGATGAGGAAACTAAGGCAAACAGGGTTAAGTGACTTGCCCAGGGTCACATAGCTAGTGTCTGAGGCCAGATCTGATAGACTCTGTCCTCAAGGAGCTCACACTCAAGTGGAAGAGACAATACATATAATTATTACATAAAGTATTTTTAAAATATATATATGTATATGTATACAGGGGCAGCTAGGTGGCACAGTGGATAGAGCTCTGGCCTTGGAGTCAGGAGGATCTGAGTTCAAATTCAGCCTCAGACACTTGACACTTAGCTGTGTGGCCCTGGGCAAGACACTTAACCCCAACTGCCTTACCAAAAGAAAAGAAAAGAAAAGAAATACATATATATATATATAGATGATATATAGATATGAAATGTGTGTGTGTGTATATATGTATATATATATATACACACATATGTGTATATATATTTTAAAATATGTGTATATATACATATATTTTATATACACATATATGTACATACATTTATGTATATATTATATACATGTGTATATATGTGTATGTGTGTATCTATCTATACATATACACACACACACACACACACACACACACACACGTATATATATATCTCCAGGTTATTGAATTTGGAGTCAGTAAGATCTGGATTCTAACCCCATCTTGGATTTGAAAAAATTATGTATATATAGTTTTTCTCTCTCGCTCTGTATGTGTATATATGTATATATGTTATGTGTGTATATGTGTGAATGAAATAAATGGAAGGCAATGTCACCAGCAGTAAGAAGGAATAGAAAAGCCCTTCACAGAAGGTGGGATTTCAACGGAGTCCTGAAGGAAGCTAAGGAAACGAGGACACAGAGGTGAAAAGAATGAAGGTTTTAGGCATGGCAAGGGGCCGTCATTCAAAGAGGAGGGTAAGAGGGCAAGAGTATTGCGCATGAGAATAGAAAATAGGCCAATGTAACTAGAGTGTGAGGAAGGGCATAAAACGTAAGACTCAAAGGCTAGGAAGAAGGCAGACTGGGAAAGGCTTTAAATATCCAACAGAGGGATTTGGTTCTACAGGTCCTAGGGAGCCACTGAAGTTCATTGAGTAGGGGAATAACACAATAAGGTCTGTGCTTTTTGGGAAATCACTTTGGCAGATGAGTGGGCATGGAATAAAGCAAGGAAAGAGGAGGCAGGAGATCACACAGGCTACTGAATGGTCCAGGCAGGCCCTGGTGTTGAGGGGCTACGGTGGATGTGGTGGTAGGTGGTACCTGTGTGAGTGGGGACAGAAGGGCACACAAGTGAGAGATGCAGAGGAGGTAAAAATAACAAGATTGGACAACAGATTTGCTTGTGTAGATTAAGAATGAGGAATCAAGGGGCAGCTAGGTGACAAAGTGGATAGAGCACCTGCCCTGGCTTCAGGAGGACCTGAGTTCAAATCCGGCCTCAGACACATAACACTTACTAGCTGTGTGACCCTGGCAAGTCACTTAACCCCGTTGCCTAGCCAAAAAAAAAAAAAAGGAGGAGTCAAGGATGACATTGAGGTTAGGAGCCTAGATGATAGTGGCACCTTTGACAGTGCTAGGAAAGCTGGGAAGAGGGGAGGGTTTGGGGGGAAGGTAATGGGTTTCTAAGATGGCGTTAGTATCCAGGTCTTACAGTATTCTGACTACCATACCATGCTGCGTTTTATTGGCAAGATGGAATTAGACAAAGGGTAAAACCAAAGCAGAAAAATCTCAAGGGATTAAGTTGTAGAATCAAAGAATTTTCAAGATGGCAGAGACTTTGGAAATCATGAAATCCAATCCCTCATACTTTACATATTACATATTCTACATACTTTACATACATTTACATATCCGCCATAGTCCCTCAACACCAGCGCCTGCCTGTGCGATCTCCCTGCCTTGTCTTTCCTCAGTTTATTCCATGCCCACTCATCTGCCAAAATGATTTCCCAAAAAGCACAGACCTTGTCACAGAACTGAGATACAGAGAAGTTATGTGACTTGCCCAAGGTCATACAGAAAACTAATTACAGAGATAGAACCAGAATCTTTTTCTCCTAGTACAAGGATCTGGTCCTCTGAACCTTGGTCCTTTTAATGAAGGGGGAAAGGGATTTAGCATTTACATAGAGCTTACTATGTTCCAGGAACCATGCTAAGTGCTTTAAAATTATTATCTCGGGGCAACTAGGTGGCACAATGGATAGAGTACTGGCCCTGCAGTCAGGAGGACCTGAGTTCAAATCCAGCCTCAGACCAAACACTTGACACTTACTAGCTGTGTGACCTTAGACAAGTCACTTAACCCCCATTGCCTAAAAAAAAAATTATCTCATTTGATCCTCACAACAACCCTGTGAAGTAGGAGCTATTATCCTCGTTTTACAGATGAGGAAACTGAGGCAGAGGTTAAGTGATTTGCCCAGGGACACACAGCTAGTAAGTGTCTGATGCTGGATTTGAACTCGGGTCTTCCTGACCCCAGACACACAATCCATCCACTGCACCACCTAGCTGCCTCTTCTCCAAATCTCTAATGAGAATTATTTCTGTTGGGTTACAAAAGAACAACCTTTCACATGTTCAGAAACAAGAACAGAAAGGATGCTTTCCTATGTTCCCTATTCCTTCAGCCTAGGTAGCTGCCCAGCTTGCATATCACAGTCCTAACTTTTCTTTTTAAGTGTCCTGGTTTATATCTAATTCAAAGCTTACTGCTAAAGAGGCAGTGTATTTTGGTACTGCTGGCTCTGACTGGCACAAATTCACTACGTAATCTTTAAAATGAATAAATAAAAGACAGCACCTTATTTATAGTTTTGGAAATGTTTCATGTATGGAGATTTGGCTGAAGTGAGGGATAAAAAAAGGGGACAAGGTGGGGTTTTAAGCATTGTGGGCATGGGGGTTATAGGGTGAGGCTGAGAGTGACAAAATGCTCACTGTGTTGGGGACAATGAGCTGAGTAAAAGCATGTCAGAAACACAACAGATGATAATGGTATTTTCATTCAAGAACATTTGAGACAAAAAGGGTTTAAGGCTTTTCTAAAAAAAAAACCATACTCAAAAAAAAAAGGCTTACTATAACAAAGGTTATAAATAGTAGCTAAGGAAAATATCAGAGAAATGGCATTATGCTCAGTTCCACAAATGTAATGATCATTCTATCCTTTCTACCCACTAGCTCCAGTTCGAATGTGTTTCTCATACCTGGTTAAGTGATTCTAGAGCTACGATGGATAGCAGAATGAACCAAATAACTGCTATGTTATTTGGAGTCTAGAACTTAACAGCCTAGAAAGTTGAGGACTAAAAGCTTGTTTTGTTCAGTCATTTCAGTTGTGTCTGATTCTTCATGGCCCATTTAGGGTTTTCTTGGCAAAGATAATGGAGTCGTTAGCCATTTCCTTCTCCAGCTCATTTTACAGATGAGGAAACTGAGGCAAACAGGGTGACCCAGGGTCACACAGCTAGTAAGTGTCTGAGGCCAGATTTGAACTCAGGAGGATGAGCCTTCCTGATCCCAGGCCCAGCTCTATCCATGGAACCACCAACTGCCCCCAAGGTCTAAAAGAACCTCTATCAAAAAAGAGTGACAGGACATTAGAGAAATGGCCTGAATGTCCTCCAGTGTTCATCAATATATATGCGGAGCTCATCAATGAAAGAAGTGCTTCTTTTTATCCTTCCTCTCAATGTTTGAAAATTCTGCCCCTGGGGGCTGAATTCAGGAAGACTTGAATTCAAATCTGACCTCAGACACTTGACACCAGCTATGTGACCCTGGGCAAGTCACTTTGCCTTGTCAAAAAGAAAATTCTGCCCCTAAGATCCCACCCCAGTGTGCTATATATCCTTTCAGGTCTCAAGGCCAGATAGAGAAAAATTCTCTTTCTCTTATAAGGAAAAAGCCCTTGGTTTTGTTTTCTTGTAGAAATAAAAACAATTTTCAGAAATCCTGATTTCAAAAGTCCTCACATTTATGTGGCATTTAATGCTTTTAATCATATATGTCACCTGGATATTTGGCAAGAGTTTGTGTCAGCCTGAGGTGAAATTCTATCATATCTGTTTATATATGTAGTGCCTTGTTGTACAGTCCTTATTTGAGCACCGCCTCTCCCCCAACCAATTTGCAGAGCTTTCCCCAGGAAAGTTACCCCTGGCTCAAGATAAAATATGGGTCTCATAAAGTACCTAGCATATAGTAGATGCTTAATTAATACTTATTAATATTTGATTGGATCTGTCTCCCCTCAAAAGCATCAATTGCAAGCCCCCCCCAACATATTTTTCTTTCACAGTCAGCCAAATGGTACTAGTTCAAAACAAAGGTATTTAATGAAATAGCATAATAAGAAAAGTAACAACAAGACATTTGCCCCATAAAACTGGAACATATTCTCCCACAAATACACATATCATCAATGGGGAAGAGAGCCAGTGTGTTGAAATGGATAAAGAGCTGGCCTTGGAGCTAGGTTTAAGCCCTGTCTCTGTTATCCACTGGCTGTGTGATCCTAGACAAGCAATTTAAACTTTCAGTGCTCTAGACCACTCTCTAGGACTATAAGTTGCAGAGAAGATACCAATCTGAATTAATAAAGGATGTCCCTACACCAATGAAATCCCTTGGCAGCCCCTAGCCTTCTCCCTTATCAGTAGGAAAAAATGGACACACACAGGAAAAATGCACCAAGAAACATGTATATAAGAAATACATGTAGCAAAAGTACCAGGTACTCAGGAGCCAATGTAAATGCTGCCATTTACAGTGATGAAGTCTTGACACTTTATGTGTTTCAATGATTTGGGACTTGGAGGATTTTATTCTAGAACCAAGAGTTTACATACCTATTATCCTAGGAGATAATACATATTAATACATGGATAGTTTCATGAGTTGTTGTGACCAAAATATTAATCTTCTGGTGCCTGCTCTTTCATCTCCCCCTGAAATTGTTTCTCCAACCATCACTGAGCTAGACCTATCCTCGGATGACAGACATATGGTTTGTCACCACATCCTTTCTTTGGAAACTTTTCAGGTTGGTGACACCTGACAGAATTTCCACTCTGAAGGCAGAGTCCTTGAGAACCAAGGCTCATTTCCATGTGGAAGAAGCATAGGAAGACAGTTTTGCCAGCTATCATAATTACTCATCAGTGCCATCAGAAAGTGGAAGAAGGCAACATCATAGTTTAGTCACAAATTATTCGTATTTCTCATTAAAATTCAATGGTCTTTGAGTGATATCTTCTCTGCAACTTATAGTCCTAGAGAGTGGTCTAGAGCACTAAAAGTTTAAATTGCTTGTCTAGGATCACACAGCCAGTGGCTAACAGAGACAGGGCTTAAACCTAGCTCCAAGGCCAGCTCTTTATCCATTTCGACACACTGGCTCTCTTCCCCATTGATGATATGTGTATTTGTGGGAGAATATGTCCCAGTTTTATGGGGCAAATGTTTTGTTGTTACTTTTCTTATTATGCTATTTCATTAGATGAAAGACTCACTTTCAGAGTGGGAACTGTTAGAGTCAACGGTTCTAAATCTTTGGGTGTTTGAATTGTCTAAGCCTGCTCTAAACCATGGCCCTCATACACTGTATGGCATGTAGGCTATGACATTTGACCTCTGACATGCTAAATAATTTCAGGAATAAAGAAGTGTTCATTCTACGTAATCAAAGATCACTGATGTGCAGATATCCCCTACATCAAGGATAAGGAACCTTCAGCCCAGTGAAAATTTTTCTAAAATTGATTGTTGACTGCCCCCGCAGGATTCTATGATGAAGATCAATCAATAGAATTGTACACATGTGGAAGAGAATCTCTGTGTGAATGCTGGAGACTTGAAATAGCATAGATATTAATATGTATTTTCCTAGGATAACAGGCACACACAGAGGGAGAATCTCTAATCTATATACGTGTGTATATATGTACATACACACAGAGTGGTCCAGAGCTTTAATAGCTTAAAACTACACAAAGACTTTCAGATCATTTTGTGTATGTGTGTGTGTGTATGTGTGCGTATATAGTTGTATATGAATATGTGTGTTTTTATGCAGGTATATATACAGGTGCATTGTATAGGCACACATGTGTATTACGCACATATACATGTAATCATATGCATGTAGAGATATCTATCTATAGATATAGATAGATCTATTCACACATGTATCTGTAATTGTACATGTCTTCATACGGATACGTATATGCACATATACATATTCATATACCCATATCTATGCCTCCATACATGTGCATACGTGTGTGCATCTGTGTGTGTACATACATGTACTTGCTCATCCACACACTTATACACATACACATATGTCTGGACCTAGGGTTGTTGTTGTTTTTCATTACTGTAGGAAACTCCCTTCACTGATTCTCAGGAACTCACAGGTAACTTGAGAGCTGCTGAGAGAGTTACCTAGGGCAGTGGATGTTAAGTGACTTGCCAGGGTTCACGCAGGCAGTTTGTAGACTGTACATAAAAAAAAGGATCAAATGAGTGAGTGAATGGATGGCCATTTCGTAGGACAAAGAATGGAGGAGGAGTAAGAGGAAAGCACCACTCTTTAGTTACGTGACAAATATTTCACACAGGAGGTAATACCAGCTAGATGCAACTGATATTATTTTACTTAGCACCCTAAATTTTGAGGTTGTGATTTTCAAAAATAGTATGAAAATATTATGAAGTTTCTTTTCACATCTGTTGACCTGTTCCCTTCCCTATCCCTCCTCCTTTGGAATACTTGAGAAGAATAAATAATATTCTTGCTTCCAAAAAAACCCCAAAAAGGCCTAAACCCAAGTTTTCTTCCTGGATTCCAAAGCTGGCTCTCTCTCCACGATGCACCACTACCTCTCAATACAGTTTTCAAAATGATATAAATAGAATATTTTTATATATGGTAAATATTTGTTAACAAAAGACTTTGGCTGAAGGCCTCTGCTGAGCCTTTACATAGACCCTTGTTTCCTGAAGCTGATCCCAGCCCTCCATGCAGGAAGATTTCCAGTGACAGCAGTACCACTTTGCATCTGAAATCTGCCAAAGGAAGGTTTTCTTCTAAGGCATTTTGTGATGTTCACAGGGCTCTGCTGTGGAACATGTGTATCATTGAAGGGGAAAAAAAAAGTGTGGGGGGAGGGTGGTATAGATCAGACAGCTCCTGGGAATTCTCCATTTTCTCCTCACTTAGTAATGTTAGCCCTCACGCTTGGTGTTACTTGACTCCGAGATGCTATCATGGCCTCTATTTCTGAGTGAATCCCAGTTTCCATTTTAGACACTTTCAGCTCCAAGATGGGTGTTGACAGAAAACTGAATGTCTTTGCCCTTCTAACAAGGTAAGGAATTTGATGCCACCCTTCTCCTTCTCACCCCCACCCCTACCCCATCAAAGGTGATGGTAAGAGAAGCTTCCCTGATTGCTTTTAATCCGGGATCCTGTTTTCTCAGAGAGTTATTTTGGCAGATTGTGGTGCCATCCACACTTCTTCCCTGTATGGGGGCAGGGTTTCTCAACAGTAGCAACGGCAGACAACATCCCCTTCTTCTGGAGTTTGCAGCCCCCTGCCCACTGACCTGTAGCTGTGAACCAACATTAACAGCATAATCAGAGAAGGTATCTGTTTCATCAACAGACAAAGTCAGGTGATTTTGAGGCCATTCTCATCCCTCCACCTCCCATCCCCATCTTTCCAGAAGGGCAAATGGCCTGCCTTGTTGGGCCCAGCCCTCTGCATTGACACATTCTCTGCTCTCTGGCCTCTTTCTGCATGTGCCCCAGTTCCTCAGAGTCAGCACTTTTCTTTCTGCTACTGCATGAAATCTTCCCATCACAGCCCTTTTCTTCCTGCCCATTTGTCCTGGACATTGGTCTAAGTTCAAGAATGATGGGAAAGGGCAGTGTGGCTACAGGGTCGGAGAAGACTGATCTGGCCTATTGCAGAATTTAAATTTGGTTTTAAGTCATAAAAGGGCTATAAAAACCTTACACTAAATAAGTAAAACTATCCCATTCAGGGGGCCTAATCCCTGGCCTGTTCTGCTCTGCTTATCACCCTCATTATACTTGTATAATACAGTATGGTTTCTATTGGGCATTTCCTTCCTGTTTTTACACTTATTCTTGCTTCACTGACTTTATTATCGGCAGAATTTTGCCGCATTTTTTTCCCGCCCAGCCATAAATACTATTCAATCCAACAAATGCATACAAATGGTTTCCATTAGAATTCTAATCTACTCTCAAAATGAAAGAAAAGCTTAATATAAATCTTTTTAAATTACCAGACCATAAATTCAGACAGGGACATCTCCACCTAGACTAAGCACCTGAGTTCACATTCTGCTGGCCCTGCTCATAAATTAATTGAGGTCTCTTGCAGCTGTAAACGAACAGCGCGTCCTGGAAAAGATCATATCTGTCAAGATCGCAGATTGGTTTCTCCCGGACTTTGTAAAAGTCACAGCTTACAATATCTTCATTATGCCAATGAGAACGGCTTGTCTCCCCGACTGGAAAGAAATAGGTGTTTTGTTCTGTTGGGCCAAGATTTACAGAAAGCAATTTTCATCCATGCAGGAGATATGACAAACCTCCCGAAGGAAACGGGGGAGAAAAGAGTCATTTCATAACTTCTTTCATTCCATCACCTTTCCAAGACCACCAGATGTAGATTCTTTCCGTACGTGGACTTGCAGCAGCAGTGACATTTACTAGCCAAGGAAGGTTAATCACAGGTGAGGTCTAGGTTAGAGATGGCATTCCTCTAACACATCTCCAATCTCAAATAGGACGACTTGGGATGAGCACTCAGCCTGCTGGGCAGCTTCCCAGGACCCACCAAAAGAGCAAAACGAAAACCCGAGACCCTCATTTTTTCCATGATTGGATAGAACATTCAGAGCTACTTATCACAGGATGGTCATTTTGCAAATAGCTCAAGTTGGTTCATTCTCAGTTTTCATCTTAGTCGACTGAACACATGTACACGAAGAACCCTTTCTGTCCTTGCTCCAGTGCAGTACACATTCACAGGAGGACAAGTGAAGGGCAGAGTTGAGGCTGAGATTATCTTGTGGGTGTTTTTTTTTTCCCTTCCCTTTCATTTCTTCAGGTCATAACCTAATGTTACACTAACAGAGTCTCTGCATATTAAATCGCCTTTTAACAATTTGGAAGGGGATGGAGTGGTCCAGGGAGAAAAGGCCCTCATACAAATGTATGAGTGCTGACACTACCCCAAGGAAGAGAAAAGGGTAAGGTTAACCCCTAGACCCACGGTCATCCAACACTGGGAAACGTCACTCTTAACAGCGACTTTTCTGTCCTTGAATCAAGAGCTTGGTTGATGGGCCATGGGGCACTTGAACTGCTAGTGTCTCTTTGAATGTCACGCAGGCAGCTAAAAGGGAAAGAAGCCTAGGTCGCAGGTGAGGACTTCCCCGATCCATCACAGAGGAAGACCGTTCCCCCTGTGATGGATGGTTGGCAAGGACGCTAATCTTACCACATCCAATGCTTTGTTCCTCTAGAAACGTTCTCGTTAGGGAGGGGAAAGAGAGGGTGGAGGAGTAAGAAGTTTAGAAAATGTGTAAATATTCCATTTTAAATTTCCCTCGATGTTGAGGAAGAACAAAAAAAAAAGAGAGAGAAAGAGAACCATGTTATTCTATGGCTTTTCATGCTTAACTGAAAGGCAGTGTGGTATAATGGATGGTGAGCCAGTCAGAGCAAGGAAAATCTAGGTTCAAGTCCTGACTCAGACTCAGGCAAGTAACTGAATCTCCTGGTACTCCTAAGAGACCCTGTTAAGACTACGGGTTGCAGATCTATGAAGAATGTCACCTCCTTGAGGGAAGAGATGATTTTAGTTTTTGTTTTTTTATTACTGAAGATATGACAGGTATTACAAAAATGAAGAGAGTTTCCATACTACAAGTTCCCCACAATGAAATTTACAAGTCTGGATTGGGAGGACAGGGTTGCAATACTAAACAAAATGCAAAAGTGAATTGAACTTCACAGGTAAACCCATCATCAAGATCATTAAACTTCAATTTGCTATTTATTCTAGGCAGTGGGGACTCACACCAATAGAATCATGGGTTTCCCCAAGTATCAGTTTAAGGTCTAGAAGGGCAACCAATATGAATACAGGCTAGTTCACCTACTCGTTACTTAAAAAGAAAAAAAGATGGCAAGAAGCGTGTGTGAGAGAGACATATGACAAGGTCAAGGAAAGAAGCATGTACTCTAAACTTAAGTTGATAGGACTTAGAGCTGAAAAAAAGGAAACAAGCACTTACTAAGCACCTACTATGTGCTAAGCACTGAGCTGAGCCTTTTATAAATATTATCTCATTTGTTCCTCAAAGGTACTATTATTATCACTGTCATACAGGTGAGGAAAGGGTAAGTAGGTGGCACAGTGGATAGAGCACCAGGCCTGGAGTCAGGAAGACCCAAATTCAAATCCAGCCTCAGACATTTATTAGCTGTGTGACCCTGGGCAAGTCACTTAACCTTGTTTGCCTCAGTTGCCTCATCTGTGAAGTGAGTTGGAAAAGGAAATGGCATTTTTGCCAAGAAAACTCCAAATGGAGTTACAAAGAGTCAGACATGACTGAAATGACCGAACAATAACAGGAAACTGTTGAGGTTAAATGACTTGCCCAGGGTCACAAGCCAGTTGAGTGTCCAAGGCCAGATTTGAATTCAGGTCTTTCTGACTTCGGGCCTAATGTTCTATTCACTGAAATATATACTGCCTTAGAGTTCATCCAGTGCAACCTTCTCATTTTACAGATGAGAAAACAGATCTATAGGGGTTAAATGGCTCGCCCGAACTCAGGTAGGGAGTAACAGACACAGAATTGAAATCCAGAGCTTTTGACTAGGAGGTGCCAAGAGGCTCAAATGAGACAATGGATGGAAAAAGGGCTTTGTAAACTTTAATGCACCATAGAAATGCCCATTACTATTGTTATTATTATTAGCCTACAGTCCCAAGCCTCCATGTGGCCATGACTTTGTTCCCAAAGTCTTCTACTGAATTCCTTCTGAGCTCCAACAGTGCTTAGAGAGCAATGAAGATGAGTGTTGACTAAAGTTTAACAGGAGAGGTGGGGGTGGCATCTACATATATGCACATATACATGTACATGTGTAGAGGTATATATGCATATGTATATACATGCACATAAGTATACAGGTATATTTGTATATAGGTACATGTGTATGTATGTAGGTACGTGCGTATATGTGCATAAGTATATTGTGTGTATATAGGTGTATGTATATGTGTGTATGCATATAGGTATATGTATGTATATTAGTATATGTGTGTATATGCATGTGTACATATGGGTACATGTGTATATGTAAATAGGTATATGTGTGTATATGTATATGTGTGTGCACATAGGTATATGTATATGGGTATATGTGCATATGTAAATATTTAGGTTGTACGTGCATGTGTGCATATAGACATATGTGTGCACATGTACACTGACATGTGTGTGCATACGAGTGTATGTGCATATATAGATGTATCTTGTATATAGGTATATGTGTGCATGTATGTGTATATAGGTATATGTGTAAATATGTACATAGACATATGTGTTTGTGTGTGTGTGCACATAGATATATGTATGTGTATATAGGTATATGTGTATATGTATGTGTGTGTATATAGGTATGTGTGTATGTATATGTATTTAGGTATATGTGTATATGTGTACCTAGGTATGTGTGTGCACTTATAGGTATATATGTGTGTATATAGGTATATGTGCATATGTAAATAGGTATATGTGTGTATATATGTCTGTATATATGTATATAGGTAGGTGTATATGTATGTGTGTATATTTATATGTCTGCACATGTATCTAGGTATGTGTGTATGTAGGTACATGTGTGTATGTGTGTGTAAGTGTATATGTTTATGTATTTTTATATTATATCTTATAATTTTATATGCATATATGTGCGTGTATATGTAGGTATATACACGTGTGTATATATGTATTTATAGATATGGATGTGTGTAGATACATATTAATGATGCAGATTAAACTTAAATTTTAGTATAAAGTTATATATAAATATAATTTCATCTATATACATACTAATTTTTAAGTTTAATCTGCATCATTAACACTCTCGTCAAGTTTAAAGCATTCAACCAAATAAGTCAATCCTTGATTTGTACAGATTACCAAAATTATGAGGTGTAAATGCTCATGCTGAAAATTTAACAATCTGTTCCTGCTCTAGCATATCTTGCATTGATTCTAGTTCCTATGCTCTTTCCAATATGAAATGCCACCTCCCTTGGTGTGATAACATTTTCTCCTCTGTTCCTCTGACATTTTAGCCTCAAGGTTGAAAGCTGTGATGTGATGTTCCTAGGTTCTCAGGATTTAGAACCAAATGTGACTTTAGAGATCGTCTATTTCAACTTCTTCATTGACAGCTGAGGAAACTGTCGTCAACCTTTTGTCTCTTGACAAGTTTGTTGGTAGGCACCTCTTGTTTTCCAAAGGCTTACCCACAAGTTAATGGCAAGAAAGAAAAAAATAAGGATCGTCTGTATGACAAACTTGTTATAGAAGTAACAAAGCAAAGCATATGTTGAGCACTTTGAGCAACTCAAATAAAAGCTCAGCCCTACAGATTAGCACTGGCCTGCTGCACCTGGAAAAAAATCAAGGGACAATTGGGTAAAATATCTAACCAGATTAGAAAGGCAAGCCTGGAATGTAGGCACCATACTTTAAACCAGGGATTCTCAACCTGGGGTCCATCAATTTGTTTAAAAAAAAAAGACATTTAAATATAATTGGTTTCCTTTGCAAACCTGTGTATTTTATTTCATGCATTTAAAAACATGATTCTGAAAAAGAAAAAGAGTCCAAAGGCTTCACCAGACTGCTAGAGGGGACCATGACACACAAAAAAGTTAGACTGTGAGGGTCATGTTCCAAGGTATAATGCAGGATCATAAAGTCAGAGACCTAGAGCCAGACAGGAATCTCAGAGACAGCCCCGCAGTGCTGTGCAGCAGAGGGAGGATTGCTGAAAATGCCATGGGCTGGTCACTTTCGTGAGTTGGGTTCTTAGTCTATCTACAAAAATTGTCTCCCATGTAAAGCCTGGCGCATAAATGCTTGTGGAACTGGACTGAATCCTGGCATGGTAGTGATCATGGGCACTTAAAGGTTGTGTCAGCGGAGGGCTAGCTCTGGTCAACGAGCAAACAAGGAAAACTTTGAGTACTCAACCAAGAATGAATTTTCTGAGTCTGTCATCCCGCCATCAGCCCAGCTAAGTTTGGAGAGGCTTATTCCTAGCAGATTGACCACTGGGAGAAAATGTGTTAGCGATGATAAATATTTAGGCATCTTGATCTCCATCATTGATGGAAGTACCCACAGCAATGAAATCACGGATCTTTCAGAATGTCAAAATCTATGAGGGTGAGTTATAGGAATATAATTTTGAGTGTGTCTCCTCTTTTCTAGATGGCACCTAGTGGCTCACAAGTTCATTTCTTCCTTATTTTGCTTTGTCCCAGCTAGAATTCCAAATATGCAATACTTTAATTATCAGATAAAAGAGATGGTGCTTTATTTATCGTCGATTACAATGGGCACTATTTCTGTGGCAGGCATTAAGTATTATACAACTCTAAGTTTCAAATATATACATATATATGTGTGTGTGTGTGTGTATATATATATATATATATATATATATATATATATGTATGTATATATATGTATGTATGTATATATAGGATTTAAAACAACACGTCACCCCCTGAATCTACCTTTTCCCTTCTGTTTCCTGGACCAAATTCTCAAATCAGTCATTGGTCATCTATTCAAGTCAACAAACATTTATTAAATGCCAGCTATATCTCTGAGTCAGCTGAGCATACAGTAAAACTATCAACTTGTCAGAACTAACATAAAAATTAACAGAAAACAAGAAGAAAGAATAATGAAGAGGAAACGATATACTACACAATGTAAGCCTCAACTATTTAAACAGTAATTGAAAATAATTGAAAAAAATAGGAAATGGACGACAGAAATGATATCTAAACTGACTATAACTAATTAAGCTCTTAACACAGTGCCTGGCATATGTTGTTATTGTTGTTCAATAACTTTTCGGTTGTGTCCAATTCTTTGTGTCCCCATTTGGGATTTTCCTGGCAAAGATACTGGAGCGTTTTTGCCATTTCCTTCTCCAGTTCATTTTACAAATGAGGAAACTGAGGCAAATAGGGTTCAGTGACTTGCCCAGGGTCACACAGCTAGTAAGTGTCCAAGGTTACATTTGATAGTCTCTCTCTCTCAAGGAGCTCACATTCAAGTGAGAGAGACAATATGTAAATAACTATGTATATATAATATTTAAAAAAATATGTGCATGTGAATATATCATATATGTGATATTTTATATATATACACATACAAATATATTATCTATATTTACACTGAGGATGCTGAATCTGGAGTCAGTAAGACCTAGTTTCCATCTCATCTTATATTTATTGTTATTCAGTTGTTTCAGACTTGTCCAACTCTTCGTGACCCTTTTTGGGGTTTTCTTGGCAAAGATAGTAGAGTGGTTTGCCTTTCCTTCTCCAGCTCATTTTACAGATGAGGAAACTGAGGCAAACAGGGTTAAGTGACTTGCCTAGGGTCACACAGCTAGTAAGTGTCTGAGGCCACATTTGAACTCAAGAAGACAAGTCTTTCTGGCTCCAGGCCCTGCACTCTATCCACTTAGCCACCTTGCTGCCCCACCTGGCACACAGTAGGCACTAATTGATTGCCACAGCAAGGAGAACAGTACAAAAGAGCACATAAAATATCTTAGACAACACACATATGACTTGTTGAAACAGAGATGGTTACCAAAGATTATGCTGAGTTGTAGCATAAACTCATTTGTAAAAATATTACAAAGAAGGATGATGAATGATTACAAGAAGTATCATCTTATAATTCAGAGAGAAGCTGTGTCAGACAAAATCAGTTTAAGGAAAAGTTGGCAAGATATCCAACTAGGCAAAATGATACAAGGGCATTTGAGGAGGAAAATGAAGAGGGGATTATAAGCCAAAGAAAATGGAAATTTGTTAAAAAAAAATTAACAAACTATTTTTGCCATCAAGAATGGAAGAACCAAATTGAAAGCAAGAAAACTATTGAACTAATAAATAAAACTAAAAGCTGATTTTATGAAAAAAACAATCAAATAGATAAGCCTTTGGTTAATTTTATCTTAAAAAAAAAAGAAGAAAACCAAATTACCAATATCAAAAATGAAAAAGGTTAATTCACCACCAATTAAGAGGAAATTAAAACAATAATTAGGAGCTATTTTCCCCAACTGTATGCCAACTATATGACAATCTTAGTGAAATGGATGAATATTTACAAAAATATAAATTGCCCAGATTAACAGAAGAGGAAATAAAATTCTTAAATAACCCCATTTCAGAAAAAGAAATTGAACAAGGGATCAATGAACTTCCAAAGAAAAAATCTCCAGGGCCAGATGTATTTACAAGTGAACTCTAACAAAAAATTTAAAGAACAATTAATTCCAATATTATATAAACTATTTGGGAAAATAGGTGGAGTCCTACCAAATTCTTTTTATGATACAAATTTGATGTTGATATCTAAACTGTGAAGAGTCAAAACACAGAAAGAAGATTATAGACCAATTTTTCTAATGAATATAGATGCAAAAATTTAAATAAAATATTAGCAAAGAGATTGCAGCAACTTATATCAAGGATAATACACTATAACTAGGTAGGATTTATATCAGGAATGCAGGGCTGGTTCAATATCAGGTAAACTATCAGCATAATTGACCATATCAACAACAAAACTCACGAAATCATATGATTATGTAAATAGATGCAGAAAAAGCTTTTAGCAAAATACAACACCCATTCCTATTAAAAACACTAGAAAGCATGGGGAATAAATGGAGTCTTCCTTAAAATGATAGTTAGCATCTATCTAAATCCATCAAAAAGGCATTAAATGTAATGGGGATAAGCTAGACACATTTCTAATAAGATCGGGTGTGAAACAAGGCTGTCCATTATCACCACTGTTCTTTAATATGATACTAGAAACATTAGCTTTAGCAATAGGAGAAGAAAAAGAAATTGAAGGAATTAGAATAGGCAAAGAAGAAAGAAAGAAAGCTATCACTCTTTGCAGATGACATGATGATATATTTAGAGAATCCTAGAGAATCAAGTAAAAAACTACTTGAAATAATAAACAACTTTAACAAAGTTGCAGGTTATAAAATAAACCCACATAAATTATCAGCATTTCTGTATATTACTAACAAAGCCCAACAGCAAGAGATAGTAAGAGAAAGTCCATTTGAAGTTATTGTAGATATTATAAACTATTTTGTAGACAAAATAAAATATATAAAAAATATAAAATAAAAAATCAAATCTACCTGCCAAAACAAACCCAAGAACCATATGAACAAATTACAAAATGCTTTTCACACAAATAAAGTCAGAGCTAAATAATTGGAAAAATATCAGCTGCTCAGGGGTAGGCTGGATTAATATAATAAAAATGACAATTCTACTTAAATTAATTTACTTATTCAGTGCCATACCAATCAAACTACCAAAAAATATTTTATAGAGCTAGAAAAAATAATAACAAAATTCATCTGGAAGAACAAAAGATCCAGAATATTAAAGGAATTAGTGAAAAGAAATGCAAGGGAAGGTGGCCTCGCCATCCCAGATCTTAAATTGCATTACAAAGCAGCAGTCATCAAAACTACTTGGTACTAGCTAAGAAATAGAACAGTGGATCAGTGGAATAGGTTAGGTACACAAGACATAGTAGTCAATGACTATAGTAATCTACTGTTTGATAAATTCAAAGACTCCAGCTTCTGGGATAAGAACTCATTATTTGACAAAAACTGCTGGGAAAACTGGAAAATAGTATGCCAGAAACTAGGCATAGACCAACATCTTACACCCTATACCAAGATAAAGCCAAAATGGGTATATGATTTAGATATAAAGACTGACACCAAAAGCAAACTGGGAGAACAAGGAATAGTTTACGTGTCAACTCTATGAAGAAGGGAAGAATTTATGACCAAACAAGAGATAGAAAACATTATGAAATGCAAAATGGATTATTTTGATTACATTAAATTGAAAAGTTTTTGTACAAACAAAGCCAATGCAACCAAGATTAGAAGGGAAACAGAAAGCTGGGAAACAATTTTTACAGCCAGTGTCTCTGATAAAGGCCTCATTTCTGAAATATATAAAGAACTGAGTCAAATGTATAAGAATACAAGTCATTCCCCAATTGATAATCAAATGATATGAATAGGCAATTTTCAGATGAAGAAATTAAAGCTGTCTACAGTCATATGAAAAAAATGCTCTAAATCACTATTGATTAGAGAAATGTAAATCAAAACAACTCTGAGGTACCACATCACACCTATCAGATTGGCTAACATGACAAAACAGGAAAATGATAAATGTTGGAGAAGATGTGGGAAAATTGGAACACTAATGCATTGTTGGTGGAGTTGTAAACTGATCCAAACATTCTGGAGAGCCATTTGGAACTGTGCCCAAAGGACTATAAAACTGTGCATACCCTTTGACCCAGTAATACCACTTTTAGGTCTGTATCCCAAAGAGATCATAAAAATGGGAAAAGGACCCACATGTAGAAGAATATTTACAGCAGCTCTTTTTGTGGTGGCAAAGAATTAGAAATTGAGGGAATGCCAATCAATTGGGGAGTGGCTGAACAAGTTGTGGTACATGAATGTAATGGAATACTATTGTGTTATAAGAAATGGTGAGCAGGCAGATTTCAGAAAAACCTGGAAAGACTTACATGAACTGATGCTAAGTGAAGTGATCAGAACCAGGAGAACATTGTACACAGGAACAGCCACATTGTGTGATGACTAACTTTCACAGACTTGGCTCTTCTCAGCAAAGCTAGAATCTAAGACAACTCCAAAAGACTCATGATGGAAAATGCTATCCACATCCAGAGAAAGAACTATGGAGTATGAATGCAGATGGAAACATACTATTTGTTCTCTTTTTTGTTGTTGTTTTGTTGTCTCTTCTTTCTTGTGGTTCCTCCCAATGGTTCTAATACTTCTTTACAACATGACTAATGTGAAAATATGTTTAATATGAATGTATATGTAGAACCATCTTGTGGAAAGGGAAGGCAAGAGGAGGAGAAAATTGAAAACTCAAAAGCTTATGAAAGTGAATGCTGAAAACCAAAAATTAGTTAATTTAAAAAAAAATTTTTTAAATGGTAAAACTGCCACACTTGGACTCCAACATCACAGTCCTAGACATATTTATAGGGAAGGTGGAAATGTCACTAAAGAGAATCAAGGTAGGAAAAGCAGGTGAGTTGGATTAAGTATATATAGAGAAGTTTCATGCTGGAGGTTACACAACTGTGAGGGCACTGAAGGACTCATATATAAGGTATCTGAAGATGGGAAAGATACCCAAGGCATGAAAAAAGATCTTCAGCATTATTATTACCTTCCTCCAAAAAAGTTACAGAGAGAACATCAATAACTACCATCCTAAATGCTTATCCTCCCAATACACAAAATCTTTATTAGAGTCATCTATCCACGAGTAATCTACCTGCAAGAGAATCCTTGATAAGGATATTAGCAGGGAACACTCAAGATTTTCAAAGTAACATACAACAATGGACTGTACTTTTACCACTATACAATAAATGGACCACATCCTTTCCATTTCACAATTAATTAAAAGATGTAGAGAATATAAGATCCCTTTGTACTTACAGCTTATTTATAAAAAAAAAATTTGATTTGGTCAAACAAAACCCCAATTTACAGGTTCTTTTACAACAAGATGCCTTCTATCCATAAATTAAAATCATTCAAGATTCTTTGGAAGGTATAACAACAGAAATAACCTTGTTCAGTGACCCTCTGATGAAAAACACTAGGTGAGGTGCTTAACAGGAAGAGGTATGCCTTTCTTAGATATTTGCCGCTATGTTGAAGGACTCAGGCTGAAGGATTCCTTGAGAGGACAAAGTCCTCCAGAAGCTTGTGTGAAGGGATAACATTAGACTAATTGCATCAAGTCCCAGAATATTGCAGAGCCTCCTGGAAGAGGGCTATAATCACTCAAAGGATTTTGCATGTCTTTCCACATAGGAAAGACCAAGTGGATGAAGAATGTCTACTTACCATATTTCAACACGCATTTGAACAAACAATCGATAGAGCTTGTCCATCAGTATGTAAATCTGTGACAGATAGTGCAAGTTAGCAATGAGTGGGCTCAGAAGAGAAGAGTAGGCTAAACTACCTTTGGAAAACAAGAAAATTCCTTTAATGGTCTTACACTTCCCATGAAAGAAAAGTCTAGCTTTTTAATAACAACATTCTACTGGTATTGCTACATGGCAGTGAGACATAAAATATAATTGTTTGTCTCTGGAGAATTTTTAAAAAGAGTATCATGCACAAGATAATGTAGGGACACATGGCAGATGTAAGCAGGTAGGACGATGTAATCAATAAGGAATTCCAAAGGACATGAGTAAAAGGCATCATCGAGGAATTATATAACAGGAAGAAAAGATGGTCCAGTTACAGGATGACAAGAGAACAGCCAGTGTTCCACTATGACCTTCACAATGGCAAGAGAAAGCAAGGAAGTTCCTTAGTACATTAGGTGGATCTCCTGTGTTGAATCTGTAGACTGGCATTGATAAAAGACATATAGAATGGTCAGGCATGGATAGATTGAAGGTTCTTCCTCATGCCTGGATTGCTCTCTCTCCTCATCTGTGCCTCTAGGATTCCCTGGTTTTCTTCCGAGACTCAGCTCAGGCACTGCCCTCTGCATTAAGGCTTGCCCGTTCCTCCCCCAGCTGAATCTTCCCCTTGTTCTTGTTTGTATGATTTTGCACATACCTGTGTGTGTGTATGCATATATTAAGATATGTATTCACATATATGTATGTACATAAGTACATACATAGTGTGTGTATGCATAGATATATAGTTATACCTATATATGTAGTGACTGTGTTCATGTTTATATATGCACATATATATTTATTTTATTTATATGTACACACTTGTGGGTTTTTGTTTATATATGCACATATAAGTAGGGTCTCCATTTCTATTTGTTCAGTTGTTTCAATTTTGTCTGACCCTTCATGACCCCATTTGGAGTTTTCTTGGCAAAGACACTAGAGTAATTTGCCATTTCCTTCTCCCACTTACTTTACAGATAAGGAAACAGAGGCAAATGGTGTTAAGTAATTTGCCCACACGGCTATTAAGTACCTGAGGCCAGATTTGAACTCAGAAAAATGAGTTTTCCTGACCCCAGACCCACCATTCTATCCACTAAGCCATTACATACACACACACACACACACACACACACACACAGAGACATATAATATTTATATGTGTACATGTATGCATGCACATATTCACTACATGTGTACATAGGTATGCCTGTATATATATACACATATACATCTTTGTCTTTGCGTCTCCAGTATTTTGAACAGTGCCCAGCACAGAGTAGGTGCTCAATAAATTCTTGTTGATTGATTGATGATTGAGCTACCCCTTGTTCCAGGCCCTGATGACATACATTTTCAGATAAAACCAATGTGTTGAGTTGGTTTTCTTAACCTTAACCCTGCTACAAGGGAGGATTTCTAGGTGGTGAGATGAGTTAGTGATCTAGCTGAAAAAAGAGCGTAAATAAAACACTAGGATGGAAACAAATATTTATTAAGTGCTCATTATGTGTTAGGCACTTTGATTAGTGCTTTACAATTATTATCTTATTTGGTTCTTACAACAACCTTGGAAGGTGGGAGCTATTGTTATCCCCATCTTACAGTTGAAGAAACCGAAGCAATCAGATTAAGTGACTTGCCTAGGGTCACACAATTAGGAAGTATCTGAGACTGGATTTGAACTCAGATCTTCTTGGCTCTGGAGTCAGCATTCTATCCTCTAAGCCTCTAGCAGTCCACTGAAGAAAAACAAAAAGAAATTCCGGAAGTGATGAAAACAAATGGGGCGACTTTGTTACTACCTTTATTAAATTTAATAGATACTTTAAAAAACAAACTATAATTAAAGTTCAGCATTTCCTCTAAAAGTCTCTCTTTTCTTTATTATACATTGAAAAGTTTGTCTTTATTGATTTTTAGTAAGCTCATAATAAAAAAAGAAAAGAAAAAAGAATTTGAACGTGCAACATTTCTTACCAATCTCTACAAAATGTAAATAAAAGGCCTAATGAAGGGCTCTTGTGGTCAGGGCTGAAGTACATAATCAAAAGACAAGTGGAAGATTTTTTAGCTTTCTACTTCAAGTTAGCTCTTAGACATCTGACCCAGAGGAGACAGACCGGTGGAGTACATAGAGAGCTGGGCTCAGAGGCAGTAAGACCTGAGTTCAAGTCTATTCCTCACATATATTTGCCGCATGTCCCTGGGCAAGAGACACATCTTTTGGTGCCTTAAGCAACTAAGAGGAGAAGGTGTAGACTTGCATTGGTAGAGGGAGTTCCTTACCAGTTGCTTCTAGAGTGAAGAAATCACAAGTCTGGTTTTAACCAATGCAAAAAAGAGAAAGAAGGAAGGAAGGAAGGAAGGAAGGAAGGAAGGAAGGAAGGAAGGAAGGAAGGAAGGAAGGAAGGAAGGAAGGAAGGAAGGAAGGAAGGAAGGAAGGAAGGAAGGAAGGAAGGAAGGAGGGAAGTTACATTACAATGCTTATAGATTCACTAAAAATTTCTTCAGTCTCCCTGCTTCTCTTTGTCATCATCCATTCTTGCCTGTCACATAACAAGTGATGTTCCTTTTAGCCATGGCTAACCCTTCTATCTGTATCCTTGGGTTCAATTCATTCATTCATTCAATAAGCATTTATTAAATGTTTGCTCTGGGCAAAGAATTATGCTAGGTGCTGGAGGTACAAAGCCAAAGCCAAAAATAGCGGCTGCCCTCAAGGAGCTTACATTCTAATAAGAGGTCATAAAACATGTAGGAAAATGGTAATCAGTGAAGGGAATCTTTTGTGACTCTGGGGAGTCACAAAGATTGTGAGTGGAGCCATAAGGCAGTAGATTGTTCCACCCTTACTAGTAACGATGATTGCTATGATTGATTAGATTATTGAATGAATGACAGTAATAATTGCTTACATTTATATAGGCTTGCAAAGGCTTACAAAGTACATTCCTCACAATGGCCTCACAATAAATGAATGAATGAATGATATTTTGTAGCCAAGAACTACTTGAGTCTCCATTTAATTCAAGAAATAATGGATGAAATTAATAGAGAAAAATGGATGCTGAGATCTTCCACTGCAGTGTTCTCTTCTGTTCCATTGGAGAATGGAAACCTGCCATCCTATTGCAATGAAATACTAACAACTCACTTGGCTGGCAAGCAATGTCATGGCAGTGCCCAAGAGTGAAAGAGGAGGATAAGGCAGAAGTTAACAGGCAGGATGCCCATTTGAACAATGAATTTTTTTCCTCTTGTCTTGACTAAGCAGGAGTCTAAATTGAAATATCATCCCAGTTCAGCAGAGTGATTGCATTAAAAGCAAGTTGGCAAAACATCAGACAGCAGGTATTATGGCTGCTGGTAGGAGCTCCAATTGATTTGCTAATTGGGGAAAAGCACCTCAAGTGTTCAGAAGCACCAAGTTCACTTATCATCACCAGTGGCTAAAGGGACTAATTCTTTGATCCATTTAACTGTTTTTTCTCAGAAAGCATTTTTTTTCCCCTTGGAGGGAATAATGAGTTTTCCATGCATGACCTGTGCTTGCATTAGGACTTAAAACTAGTCCAGGAAACTGATACTGTCTTAGAGCTGGTGCGCGCACATGCGTGCTCACACACACACACACACACACACACATACACACACAGACACCTTCACAGATATGCATACATTCACAAATCTGTTATATTTTGAAAGCTGGCACTGACTGCTCATTTTACTCCTCACCCCCAACAAGAATGGTGAAATTAATGAAATATATTTGCACTAATAGCTTTGGGGATGGGATATGTCACTATCCACAACTAATTCCTATTGTGTTTGTGTATTGTTCAATAATAAAATGTTTAGCATATATTTTAAATGTGTGTATTATATATATATATATATATATATATATATATATATATATATTACATATGCATATGAATGGATAGAGACTGGACCTGTAATTTCATTGATAAGGGGAATTCCAGAGGAAGTCCTCTCTATCAATGCATATTGGCACCTTTTGTACAGCTTACAGAAATATCAAACACATGCCATGGGCCACATGTAGCCCACAACACTCCTGAGTGCAGCCCAAACCAGATTAAAATCTAATGGGGAAATATTTAACAAAATAAATTTTAAAAAGAAATATACAAACGTGTGATTTCCCAAATTAATATGTAGCCCAAAGAGATTCTTATGCATGGTTTAGTGGCTGCTATTTCTCTTTGAGTTTTGCCTGGGCAGTGCTCTTAAACTGTGGATAGCGACCCCATAAGGGGTTGTGTAACTAACTGAATGTGGGGTCAAGAAAAATTTGGCAACAATAAAAGGTTTCTAAACATGCAACGAACAAAAATTAATTCAAAATCAAATGCATAATGAATCCGAGGTGTTTCTGGCAGCGCTTGCCCGTGTTTCATCGTGCAACTTCACTACAGCCTTGATTCTGAACACACAACACACACACTTTGCACGTGCATGCCGTCACGCCATGCAATGCCAACGAACGCTGCCAGAAACACTTCGGCTCTGATTGGACATTATTGTATGTTATGAATTACAGTGTTTTTACTGTATGTACAAAATTGTTAAATGAATTTTGGCTTGGGATTAGGACAGAATTTCCAACAATTTCTGAAATGACCCTAAACATACTTCTGCCATTTTGTACTACATATTTATGCAAAGTGGCTATCTTAGCATTGACAATTATAAAATCAAAATATCAATCAACTCTGAAAAATGCTGAAGATATTCTATGTCCTGCAGTATCAAATGTTCTGCCAAGTTTTAAATCTTTATGTAAAAATAAACAAGCACATCCATATTATTAGTATGCAAATTTGCTTTTGTCTTTAATAAATGGTAAAATTGGGGCAGCTAGGTGGTGAAGTGGATAGAGCACCCACCCTGGAGTCAGGAAGACCTGAGTTCAAATCCGGCCTCAGATACACAACACTCACTACCTATGTGACTCTGGGCAAGTCACTTAACCCCAGTTACCCTCACCAAAAAACCCAAAAAACCCCCCAAAAACAATAAATGATAAAATTATATATATACCAAAGAATTGTTTTAAAATAAATTTCTTTTTCTTATGATTTCTTTTATTACTATTTATTTATATTTATTATTATCATCATTTTATGATTAAATTTCTTTTTTCTTATGATTTATTATCAGTAAATGTTTGATTTAATTTACCTATTTTATATACCTATAAACCTGGGGTCACGAATTTCTCAAGCGAAAAGAGATCATGAATGGAAAAAGTTTAAGAAACTCTGGCCTAGAGCACTGAGAAGTTTAATTGTCTTGTTCCAGGTCAAAAATACCCAGGATGTATCAGTTCAGTCCAGTCATGTTCAACTCTTCATGACCCCATTTGGGGTTTTCTTGGCAAAGTTACTGGAGTGGTTTGCCATTTCCTTCTCCAGCTCATTTTACCTATGAGGAATGGAGGCAGACAGGGTTAAATGTCTTGCCCATGGTCACACAGCTAGTATGTGTCTGAGGCCAGCTCATGAAAATGAATCTTCTTGACTTCAGGCCCAGCACTCTATCCATAGAGATGAGACTTGAACTCAGGTCTTTCTGGCTCTAAGGCAAGCTCTCCATTCACTATACACAATGCCTCTCTCTATATACATGCATAGATAATTATATTATCTATAACTCAAATATTATATATGATATATATGAAATCTATATTCTCTGGACTCACTATCCCAACTACCCAGCACCCTGGCAGAGTGGGTCTTTAGAAGGTTGTAGGGATAACTCCGAGAGGTTAGTATCGCTGTTTCTAGTATCACTGTTCACAAGCCCCCATCTTCTGTGCTCCCTATCAATGAGTGGAGCTCTATTAGCTTTTAGAAAAGGGATTTACTGAGAGTAAGAAGAGTAGTTACAAAATAATTCCCCCAAACAGAGACCTCACTTTCCCCTTGCACATAAAAAGTCCCTCAGGAGAGTGGACTCAAACTTAAAATGCGAAAGTGTTCAGGCACACTTTAACAATGCTTGGTACCAAAGGGTGCCTCCCAGCTCCTGGCCCTGCAAGCTCTTTTTTCCCAGCTCTATGCAGAGCTCCAAGGACTGGTGTCTTTTTAGAATACCTAGCAAGCATTTCTTTCTCTGAGAGGATGTGATCCCTGAAGCTGGCATTGCCCCTTGGGTATGTTTTCCTACCTCCTCTTGCATAGACTTCCAATGGCATCAGTTATAACCACTCTAGCAGTCTCTGCTACCAACTGCATTTGCTCACAGGACTTCTCATGGCTCTGATAGATCTTCTTATCCCATGGTCAGTCAGGTTATAAATATTTATTAAGCACCTACTGTGTGCCAGGTATTGTGCTAAGCACTGAGGACACATAAAAAGGCAAAAGATGGTCCCTGCTCTCAAGAAGCTCACAATCGGGGGCAGCTAGGTAGTGCAGTGGATAAAGCACCGGCCCTGGAGTCAGGAGGACCCAAGTTCAAATCTGACCTTAGACACTTAACACTTACCAGCTGTGTGACCCTGGGCAAGTCACTTAACCCCATTGCCTGACCAAAAAAAAAAAAAGAAGCTCACTATCTAATGGAGTAGACAACAAGCAAACAATATGCACAAACAAGCTACATACAGGACAAATAAGAAATAATTAAAAGAGGGAAGGTAAGTAGCAAAGGCTTCCTGCAGGAGACGGGATTTTAGTTGGGATGTTTACAGGATGCCAGGGAAGTCAGTAGGCAAAGCAGAAGCCCCTACCCCAGACGTGGGGGGTAGGGGCAGACAGTCAGAGAAAGTGACTGGAGCCAAGAGATGGAGTGACTTGTTCAGGGAACAGCCAGGAGGCCAGTGTCGCTGGATTGAAGAATAAGTGGTGGGGGAGTAAGGTGTAAGAAAGGTAGGAGGGGACTAGATTATGAAGAGCTTTGAATGCGAAACAGAGGATTTTGCATGATCCTGCAGGCAATAGGAAGCCACTGTAGTTTGTCGAGTAAGGGTAGGAGGCTGGAGGGGTTAATGTGGTCATACTTACACATTAGGAAAACCACTTTGGTGGCAGAATCTCTATTCAATGGATTGGAGTGGGGAGAGGCATGAGGCAGGCAGACCCACCAGCAGATTACTGCAGTAGCCCAGATGTGAAGTGATGAGGACTCGCACCAGAGAGATAGCAATATCAGAAGAGAGAAAAGACGGCATATAAGAGAGATGCTGCAAAGGTGAAATCAAAAGGCCTTAGCAATAGATGGAACATGGGGGTGAGAGACAGCCAGGAATTCAGGATGATTCCTGGGTTGCGAGCCTGAGGGACTGAGAGGCTGGTGTTACCCTCTCCATAACAGGAGAACAATATTTTAACAAAGAAAGAGATTAGGTTCATACTCCAGGACAAGACAACAAGAAAATAACAACAACGATGATGATGATAACTTTACATAGCACTTACTATATAGTGCTATAACTAACTCAGTACAATAATAATAACATTTATGTAGCTCTTACTATGTGCCAGGCACCGTGCTAAGCACTTTACAAATGTCTCATTTGATCCTCCCCATAATGCTGAAAGGTAGGTGCCATTGTTATCTCCATTTTATAGAGGAGGGAACTGAGGCAAACAAACTTAAGTGACTTACCTAGGATAACACAGCTAATAAGTTTCTGAGACTGGATTTGAACTCAAGTCTTCCTGTCTCCCAACCCAACACTCTATTCACTGTGCCAGCTAGCTGCATAGATGTAGGGCAAGAAAGTCATCTAATCTCACCTCCTCGTTTTACAGATGATGAATTGAGGTCAACAGGGATCACATGACTTGTCTATAACTTCATGGTAGCCTGAGGCAGGATTTGAACCCCATTCATTCTGACTCCAAGTTGGGTGCCCCATCCATTATACCACTCTACCTTTTCATAAAAATGATGAACCATTAAGACAGTGCTTTGAGTGAGAGGGCATATGCAGTGGAAAGAACATGGAACTGGAATTAAGGAGATGAATTCTAGTCCCAACTCTGCCATTGTCTGACTTGGAGAAGAGTCTCTAACCAAAGTCTCTAGAAAGTGCAAAGACTCTAGAACAGTCTCTAGTCTCTAGAAAAGTCTCCGAGCCTCTAAAGTTCCTTCCATTTCTTATACCCTATATTGCTATGGTTTGGGCTGATCTCCTTTGACCCTTCTCTACTCCTTCCCTTTCCCCCCTGAGGCCAATGATAGATATTTGAGAAATAAATGTCTGACCAAGGTTAGGTACTTTGGGGAAAAAGCTGGCTAGTTCAGTAGGTTGTATTTGGTATGGTCCCCTTGCAAATTCAAGGAGAATGACTGATAATCGATGGGATCAAGGCCATGGCCTCGGTCTCATTAGTGCTATTCTTTAACCAGGAGAGCCACTCAGGTACCTACAGGTATTGTTCCTATAGATACCTTGCTGCTTATCCCACCCCACAGGCCTGACACAGATGATTAAAAAATTCTAATTCTACAACTAAAATGGCCAATCGGACTTCTGGCGTTAGAAGGTACTATTTTCTGATAAATGTTGGACATGTGAGAAAATTGAAACACTAATGCATTGTTGGTGGAGTTGTGAACTGATCCAACCATCCTGAAGAACAATTAGGAACTATGCCCAAAGGGCTATAAAACTGTACATACCCTTTGATCTAGCAATACCACTACTAGGTTTGTATCCCAAAGAGATAAAAAAAAATGGGAAAAGGACCCACATGTACAAAAATATTTATAGCAGCTCTTTTTGTGGTGGCAAAGACTTGGAAATTGAGGGGATGCCCATCAATTGGGGAATGGCTGAACAAGTTATGGTTTATGAACGTAATAATACCATTGTCCCCATAAGAAATGGTGAGCAGGTAAACTGCAGAAAAACCTGGAAAGATTTGCATGAATTGATATCAAGTGAAGTGAGTAGAACCAAGAGAACATTGTACACAGTAACAGCAACATTGTGTAATGACTGACTGTTAGATTTAGCTCTTCTAAGCAATGCAATGATCTAAGAAAATTCTAGAAGAGTCATGATGAAAAATGCTATCCACATCCAGAGAAAGAACTATGGAGTCTGAATGCAGATCAAAGTATACCATTTTCTCTTTTTTGTTGTTTCTTATGTTTTCTTTCATATGGTTTTTCCCTTTATTCTGATTCTTCTTTTACAACATGAATAATATGGAAATATGTTTAATGTGATCATACACATACAGCCTATATCAGATTGCATGCCATCTGGGGAAGGGAAAAGTGGAGGGAGGGGAGAAAATTTAGAACTCAAAATCTTATAAAAGTGAATATTGAGGGGCAGTTAGGTGTGGCGCAGAGGATAAAGCACCAGCCCTGGAGTCAAAAGGACCTGAGTTCAAATACTGCCTGAGACACTTGACACTTAACTAGCTGTGTGACCCTGGGCAAGTCACTTAACCCCATTGCCTAGCAAAAAGAAAAGAAAAAGAAAAAAAACCCAAATATTGAAAACTAAAAATAAATATTTTTTAAAAGGTACTATTTTCTCTACTCACAGATAAGGAAACAGAACTGATGAACCATGTCATCCAGGATGGACATGAACAGAACTGAACCAGGAATTCTTGAGGCTGGGCCAAATCCAATTGAAAGGAGCAATGTGATGGGAGAGGGGAGCCTCAACAATGCGACCCTGGGGATAGTGATCTGGGGAACAATCTTACCACTGTGAGACAGGCTATTACAATTTTTATAAAGAGAAAGAGTACCCTCTTAGTACGCTGGCACTGTAAGACAAAGCCCAAGTTGCTCCTTCCTAGTTACAGCTTTAAGCATTAGTATGTGATTAATACAATTATTAAAATTCAGAGCCCAAATTTCCAGTCCTTTGCCTTGGCCACTGATACAGTGTAGTTGGATATATCATGGCATCAGAATAGATGTGACTACTCAATTTACCATAATTCACTAGGGAAAATCTATGATGCTCTCATTTACAAAAACTAGTAACACAGTCTCGCTTCTTTTCTCTTAGCTGCATCAAAACCAGTTTTGCATTTACCAGCCCTTACCTATTTTTTTTTCAAGAATTCTGAGACATGAAGTATTTCTTGCCTTCAACTTGTGACATCACAAAAAGCAAAGCTGTGAGTAAAAAGGAAATGATCAGTGTCAGGAAACAGCCACCAAATTGTTAAGCAAAGTTACCCTTGCAACAAAGGAAAGGAAATACAGTGCTTGTGACTGAGGAATGGAGCTGGTGGTGGCAAAGCTTGTTTCTAAATTGCCCTGCAGTCCCAAACAGTGATATCGGCTAAGTGGGAAACCAATTTTTGATTCTACAGAGAAGCAATATCAAGATGCCTTCATGGTCGAAGGAGTAACTCATGCCAAGCTGGCTGCTGATGTTTGAACCTTTCTTTAGTTTTGTTCTTTGGCTTTTATATTCTTTAAATCTTGCCATTTGGCTTTTAAAAAAATTGTTTTTTAAAAAAGATGTTTTGCCTTCTTTGATGGCTCATGACTTTTTCAAGGTCAATAACCATGTCTCCTCTATTTTTTTTAACTTAAAAAACAAAAACAATTTCCCATCATAGTGTCAGGCACAAAGTGCTGAATCAATGTTTCTTTAATGGATGAATTTGAACGTTAAAAGAGGCTCCAGGTGTCACCTTTTTTTTTTTGTTCCTGGGAGGATGTGCAGTGCTGAAGACAGCAAAGTATGGATGACAATTGAACTCTTTAATTGCGGACTGCTTTGTGGTTGAGAGAATCTCTGTTTCTCTGCCATCAGCCTCATAGCTTATATCTCTGACACACATTAAAAATTTGGAAATCAAATCTTGCAATTGATTTCCTCATGTAGATTGAAAAGTCAAGCCAAAGAAATATGCACCAGCTCCATGGATGGTTAATTAGAAAGGCATTAAAAACTCAACTAGATATTGTTTTCTGTGATTTTTTTCAAGCAACATATAGTATAATATTCAGTGATTTCAATGCAAAGGTAGGCATTAGGGAGGATGGGGAAAAGGGCATTGAAAAATATGGTTCAAATTTAAATAATGAAAAGGGACAATAGCCATTAATCAGAAACTTCATAATTATTTATTATAAATACTTTTTTCCAGAAGGTCAGAAGACACTGGACATTATTACCATTGGAGTATATCATGGAAAAAAATGAAATTAAGTTATGAAACAGACAGAAAATACCTGGCTACTACTGTGTCAAAACCAGGTGTTTGTATGCATTCAGACAATTAAGTGGCAGAACAAAAGCCCCAAATCCACAACTACATAGAAGTCAAGTCAGCAACCATTTATTAAGCACTTTACCATGTGCCAGGCACTGGTCTAAGGACTGGGAATATAAATATAAAAAAGAAAGAAAGACATAATGAAGTGGATGGTTTTAGAGAAACCTGGAAAGATCCATGTGAACTGATGCAAAGTGAAGTGAGCAGAACCAGAAAAATTTATACAATAACAACAACACTGTAAAAACAAACAACTTTGAAAGACTAAGAATTCTAATCAATACACAACTAAGCATCACAATTCCTAAGGACAACTCCAGATAGACATGATGGACTTGGATTGTAGATTCACACACACACACACACACACACACACACACAATCTTTTGAGCATGACCAACGTGGCAATTTGTTTGCTTTACTCTACATGTTTGTAATGGTTTTTGTTTTTCTTTCTTTCTCAATGGGAGGAGAAAGATGGGAAGCAGAGAATGCAGACCTGAAAATAAAATAAAAATTGAATAAAAAAATTAAAAGACGTTAAGATTGCCTGATCAACCCACAAAAACCTATGTAAGACATAATACAGTTGAACTATATTCTTAATAGCTGTTAATTCAATGAGGGTAAGGGATTACATTTTATCTGACCTTTGTATCTCACTCAGAGCTAGCACATAGTTCTATACATAGTAGGCACTTAAATGTTTGTTGTTGAAAAACACTCCATAGTTAATAATTTAACTCAGATTTTCTAGCCTACAAGTTCAGCAGTCTATAAATTGTGCCACTAAATTACTTTTTCTAAACAATCCATTTTCATCCTTGGTGACAGTGAAACCATTTGGACTCTAACATCTCAGACCTTGACATGTCAAGTGAGGAAACAGAAGTGAAACTTAACAAAGTTGGTGATTTGGAAAGCCAGGGTGATTGTGACTAAGTCTGATTTCACCTGTTTTTCATGTGAATGAAAAAAATGTATCCATAAAAAAAAAGGAAGAAGTTGGACATATTCGAGTTCTTGCTGGAGACATGACCCTCCCTTCTTACCTGTTTGGTAATTGTTTCCTTTGTTTTTTTGTTTTGTTTCGTTTTGAAGTATCCTTTATTAGCCAAGAGGACCAGAACCATTGGTAAATATGGAATCCATTATTGTGCATCCCTCAGGAAAATAATGAAACATTGAAATTATCCAGCATGCCCCTTTTGTAGCAAGATCAGAATGAAGCGATAAGCCAGGAGATTCTGGCATTACAGATTCTTTTGAAAACAGAATCTGTTAGTACGTAAACCTGTACTACCCCTCTACATTACAGTTATATTAGCCATTAATGGGCCAAAGAAATTGGAAGACCAGTAGAATCTTCACTTTATCAAACATCTACAACACATAATCTAGCATTAATGGGTTAATTTATGGAAATAAAAAAATTGGAAGAAGCAGCTGTAACTCTGCTAAGCACTCTCCACACCAAGAACTCTGAGAAGCAATGAATCTTGAACGTTTTGAGGGATTTAAAAATACCTGTGTATGTACAAATATATATTATAAACATATGTATAATAAACATATGCATATAAATATGTGTGTATAAATATATATTTATGCGCACATAAATATATATCAGGCAGAGAAGGAAAGATAAAGGAATCCTAAAGAATGGAAAATATAATGGATGATATTATTATACAAAAAAAGCAATGAAAAGGAAACCAATGACTTCTGACTTACGTGTTTGCTTTCTGAAGATTTAAAAATCTTTATAAGAATGACCTACATGTATATCAAGGATATATCTTGATCAATATATGAAAAGGGAACAGATAGGTTTTTTCAAGTGCTTTTGTATGACTGGTCACAAATTTACATTCAGTCAATAAATCTATTAAGTACCTACTACATACAGGCACTGTACTAAGTGTTGGGAATAAAAATATGAAAAAGAAAGATAGTCTCTGTTCTCAGGGAGCTTACAATCTACTGGGGGGAAAGAACATACAAAAAGAAGCTGAAAAGGGGGGAAGGAGAGGCAGCTGGCGCGAGAACACGACAAAGAAATGCAGAGGAGCACAGCTGGGCACCCCTTTAAATGGAGGCTCTGAGAGGGGCTCTTAGGGGCCATGTGAGTTCCAGGAGTGAAATGATTTTGCAGAATGAAAGGTTGCTGGGGCGTGTTGGAAAAGTCCAGAAGACGGCAGACGGATACAAAAATTTACTGAAAGGTATAAAGCGTACAAAATCTTGCTGGATCTCTTTGTGGACTACAAAAATAAACTACAAAAGAATATTTGTTTTTATAGAGCAGTGGTTGTCCAAGTACGATCCAGGGCTGGGTCCCAGAGACTCTTTCAAGAAGACCTCAAGGTCCAAACTATTTTCATAATAATATTAAGATGTTTTCATTTCTAATAAGGAAAGTATTGAAAATATAACCCTCCTCGAAAAAAAAAAGCTCTTGGAGGAATCTTCAATCATTTTTAAGAAAGTAAAGGGGTCTACATGATGGAAAATGCTATCCACCTCCAAGAGAGAACTGATGAACTCTGAGTGCAGATTGAAACAGACTTTTTTCAATTTCTTGCTTTTTTTTTCAACATAGCTAATATGGAAATATGTTTTTCATGACTTCACATGTATAATTGATATATTGCTTACCTTCTCAATGGATAGAGGAGAGAATTTGGAATTCTGCATGTAAAAAACTGAATGTTAAAAATATATAAATAAATTATTATTGAGAGAAAGGGAGAATAGAGTCCCGAGACCAAAAGTTTTGAGAACCTCTGCAGTAGATCAAAATGCTTCCTGAAAGTCTATCTTCCAAGAGGGCATCTCTCAAGCATGTATTAAATTCCAACAAAATTTTCCCTGATCAATGCCACTGCAGAGAAAATTGTTTGACAATTCTCTGATAATTAACATCAAGCAAGGCATAAAACAAAGAAAAGCATGCTTGACAATGATCTTATTCACTCAGGGTGGACAGGCTATGCAAGGGGACAAAGGCAAGAAGAATGCCTTGTAGATGGTGACGTCTTCCAAATGCTTCTGTACATACTAGTTGTGTTGACTGCTTCAAAACCCAGAGCATGACACAGCCTCCTCAGTCAGATACAGAATTACTTGAAAGAGTAATTGGTCACAAATTTACACTCAGTCTATAAACCTATTAAGCACCTACTATGTGCGAGCACTTTGCTAAGTGTTGGGAATAAAAATATGAAAAAGAAAAATAGTCCCCATTCTCAGGGAGCTTACAATCTAATGGGAGGAGGGGAGACAATAGACAAAAAGCTGAAAAAGAGAGGAGAGGTGCCCGGCATGAGAGTCTAATAGAGAAATCCAGAGGAGTGCAGCTGGATGGGAAATGAAGAAATGGCTGGCCTGGGCCCCCTCCTTAAATGGAACCTAACTATATACTGCCTAACCCTGAACAAGAAAATCTAAATGAGTGAAAAATGTTTATATCCCAGACTATGGCATGAAGGTGAGTGACAAATGAAATGAGTACGTATATCGAGGACAGATATTCAGATAGACTATATGATGGGCCCAGAATTAAGTAAGCAAGAGAATGAGCTGGATTGCGAATAGGAAATTGTATCTTGTATTTAAGGGTCGCAAGCTCATTTCCTTGTTACAAAACAAACAAACAGACAATCTTTAAACACAGCTGTTCTCCCAACAACACAAATATGTTTGCAAATGATGGAACACTGGAATATATAAGGAATCAAACTTTCAGGTGACCCAACAGGACTTGGAGAGGTGTGGGTTAGAGTAAAGTTGGCTACAACATATTTCCAACAATGACCTACATACAGGAAGCATAGTGAAGGATATTGTCAGGGAAATGTACAGCCAGAAAAGGAGGCAGTATAAACATAATATCATCACCATCTTCTTCATCATCTGACTAACATTTATATAGTGCTTTAAGTAGGTGCTACTATTATTCCCATTTTACAGATGAGGAAACTGAAGCAAACAGAGGTTAAGTGACTTGCCTATGGTTATACAACTAGTAAGTGTCTGAGGCATGATTTGAACTTAGGCCTTCCTGACTTCAGGCTCAGCCCTCTATATAGTCTGTATAATCATATAACAGATATATAGCTGAGGGACAACAGAGGGATAGCCAAGTACTGCTATGGTATCCATGAAAAGTAAAAACATGCACATTGGTAGATCCTTAAAGATCTATGGCCTTAAAAATTGTTTTTACATGTAAGTAGAAAAAAAATTTTTTAAGACTTATGGGAAATGTGTACAATGATCACATAAGATAAGAAGGCATGAATGAATTCTGATCTATGTTAATGTAGGAAGGACACTGTGAGAGATTGTGGCCATATTGGATTTTACATGTATTTAAATTTTATGCATAGAGGTGAAAAAAACAAATGTTCAGGGCGCCAGCCACCTTCACATGTAGAAAAGGGCTTCTCAGTACAAATATGCATTTAAAACCTGACGCAAAGAACGTGTGATCCTTATCAATAGTTTAATGACTTCCCACAACAAAATTTGAAATAAAGAACTCATACTATGCTAAGCATTCCAAAGCGATTTAAGACCTGTTAAGGTCAAGACATCCTCTCATCACATGGGTTTAAATGGGAACAGCAGCTCCCAGTGTTCAGCCAAGAGTACTGTGTTATTGCCAAATGCCTGATTAAAAACCATACACAATGAGGCTTTAACTAAAACACAGAAGTTTTAAAGCACACGTTTAAGTAGCAATCATCCTTCTTTCTTCAAGATAAATGTGTCCATTAACCCTTGGATGCTAAGAGAAGATTTCTTTCCCTTTGACAAATTTTTAAAGCCATTCATAAGAAAATGACACAGAAAATGATTTAGGTGTTTGGTTGCTGAGTGGGTGCTTCCCTGCTTTCCACTGTTACAAGCACAGCTGTGTCTCAAAGTACACTCATCATTTTAACTAATTCACAAGGTCTTGTCATACTCAACTAGCACCACCACACATATAAGCATGGAAGCTTAGGTATAAAGCCATTACAGTGTCAGAAACAGCTAGGGCAAGAAAAACCTAAAGGGGAATAGAATTTACTTTCCAAAAGTAGTACCACTGGACCAGGAATCAGGAAACCTAGGGCTCAAGGGCTAGTTTGGACCCTAATGAACTTAGACAGGTTTTTCACCTTTCTAGCCTTCAGTATTCATAGAACAAAAGAGCTGGACTAGGTTATCTCTAAGGCAGGAATTCTTAACCTTTTTTGTCATGGACCCCTTTGACAGTCTACTGATGCCCATGGACCCCTTCTCAGAATAATGTTTTTAAATGCATAAAAGGAAAACGAATATATCCAAATACAATTATCAATTTATTTATTTTTTAAAATTCACAGACCCCCAGGTTAAGGTCTCTTCCAGCTCTGACATTTAATGAGAATTCTCAAGTCTGACAATTAAGTGAAAATTAAAACTCTCTTTTCTAAGAAACAAGAGTAACATGTTAATCAGAGATCTGATTATTGAGGTTGATCAGAGATTTAGGTTGGAGAAGATGTAGTAAATAGAATTCTAACTTGGAATCCTAAAGCCCTAGTTCAAAACTCCTTTTGATACTTACTAGATATGTGACCCTGGGAAAGTCACCAAAGTTCTCCAATTTTTTCATCTATTAAATAAAGATAAGCATACCAGGAGTATCTATCTCCCACGGTGAAGTTCAAATGAGATTTTATCTATTAAGCACTCTGCAAACTTGAAAACACCATATAATATCTGTTTTTATTGTTGCTATTACCTATTCCGAACATCTCATTTTATAAATTCCTTCCACAAATAATCTTTTCACAATCAAAAAGGAAAGTAAGGGGGCAGTGAGGTGGCGCAGTAGACAGAGGACTGGCCCTGAAGTCAAGAGGACCTGAATTTAAATTCCGCTTCAGACCAAACACTTGGCACTCACTAGCTGTGTGACTCTGGGCAAGTCACTTAACCCCAATTGCCAAAGGGGGGAAAAAAAAAAGGAAAGTAAGGGATTTCCAGCCAAGATGGCTGCCCTAACAGATACAGATAGTTAACAGTCAATGAACATTTATTAAGTGCCTACTATGTGTGTTAAGCCTAGCTCCCATATACCTACTCCAGCAAGAATCTGACATTTGTACCATACTGAACAATAACCAAGAAAAACAATGAGAAACGACAGAAAGTTACTTTTTCCACTCCCAAAATACACACAAAGTCAGTCAGAAGCCTGTGGGCAATAGCAAAAGACAGAGCCAGCACAAGCAAACAGGCTGATAACTGCAGATAATACAATTCTACAGGCCAGAAGCACTTCTAGCTTGCCCTGAAGCAGCAAGAGTGGAAAGTCTCTGAGAAAGCCCCAGAATGGTCAGAAATTCCATGAGTGGGGACCCTGGAAGCCCTGAGGAGCAGAAGTGACCAGAGAGGCATGGTGATGCTCTGACAGGGGCAGCCCAGGAGCCCAGGACTTAACATTCCTTAGCATTCCGTCCTGTAGGGACAGAGAACTCTGACCATCCAGACTTTTTAACCTCAAATATCCACAGGCACCCAATATTAAGAGTTGGAAGTTAGTATAAAGAAGCCAAGTAAGCCCTAGGGGATACCCAGCAGGGCTGACCACTCCACCAAAAACCACAGCAGGACACATAGCTTGGCCCAGCACACAGTCCCAATTCAGGAGCTAAAGCCGAAGAGATAAGTAAATCAAAGACAACACTGACCAGCTTTAAAAAAACAACTACAACAACTATTTTAGATGGAGAATCCCCCCCCCCAAAAAAAATAAGGAGTGAGTAACTCCATAAGAACTAAAAGCAATTAACTCGGAGGAAAAACAATGGGTTTTTCACAAGGACAGCATGAAAACCTAAAGGAAATGAAGCAAGAGGTTAAAACTCTAGAGGAAAGAATTAGGAGAACAGCTTTAAAAAAGCAGTAATTAATAGAGGAGAGGTGGAGCCAAGATGGCAGAGTGAAAGCAGTGACTTGCTTGAGCTCTCCCCCAAACCCCTCCAAATACTCATAAAAAATGGCTCTAAACAAATTCTAAAGCAGCAGAACCCACAAAAAGACAGAGTGAAGCAAATTTCCAGCCCAAGCCAACCTGGAAGGTTGATCAGAAAGGTATATAGCGCCGGGCTGGGAGAGGAACGCAGCAGGCTTGGGCACGTAGGCCTCAACAAACCTGGAGCAGGCCTCAGAGGACTGAATCACAGGCAGCTGTGGAGGTTTCCAGACTCCTCAACCAGAACCAAAGACAACTTAGAAGGTCAGTGGGAAAAGTCTGTTTCTGCGGTGCTGAGAGAGGAATTCTGGGTGTCAGGTCCAGTTCCCTGAGAGCATGGCCTTGGGGCGGGGCAGATGCCTCCTGAGCTTCCAGCCCACAGACTGAGGGGGAATCCAGTGACTGACCAGAGGGAGATTGCAGGGATCTTTTTGCCAGTGCTGAGGCAGGAATCTCTTGCTTTGCCTGTGCTTGGATCTGGGTCACAGTTCTGGGTGGCACTCCTGGGGTGAGGAGGAGTGCTGGAGTGGTGGAGCTTGTAGTGGCTGTGGAGGGGAACCCCTCCTCACAGTTACAGGACAGAAAGGAATAAACACCTCGCCACTTATCATACCACCTTGGAAGAACTGAAAATTTACAAGTCCCTACAAGTATCTCTGAAAACAGCTGTACAAACCCCCAAAGCTTGGGACAGTACATTTCTCACATTGGAAGCAGACTCTTACCTTAACAAAGAGTTTAAAACTCAAGTAATTGGCCGGGATCATGAGCAAGCAGCACAAAAAGAGTCAGACTATATTATCTTACTTTGGTGACAAAAAAGATCAAAATATACAACCAGAAGAAGACAACAAAGTCAAAGCTCCTACATCCAAAGCCTCCAAGAAAAATATGAATCAGTCCCAGGCCTTGGAAGAGCTCAAAAGGGATTTTGAGAAGCAAGTAAGGAAGTAGAGGAAAAACTGGGAAGAGAAATGAGAGTGATGCAAGAAAATCATGAAAAACAAGTCAACACCTTGCTAAAGGAGACCCAAAAAATACTGAAGAAAATAACACCTTAAAAAATAGCCTAACCCAAATGGCAAAAGAGGTCCAAAAAGCCAATGAGGAGAAGAATGCCCTAAAAAGAAAATTGGCCAAATGGAAAAGGAAGTCCAAAAGACTTACTGAAGAAAATACTTCCTTAAAAATTAGAATAGAGCAATTGGAAGCTAGTGACTTTATGAGAAATCAAGACACTGTAAAACAAATCCAAAAGAATGAAAAATTAGAAACAATGTGAAATATCTCATTGGAAAAACAACTGACCTGGAAAATAGATCCAGGAGAGAGAATTTAAAAATTATTGGACTATCTGAAAGCCATGATCAAAAAAAAAGAGCCTAGACATCATCTTTCAAGAAATTATCAAGGAAAACTGCCCTGATATATTAGAACCAGAGGGCAAAACAGAAATTGAAAGAATCCACATATCTCCTCCTGAAAGAGATCCCCAAAGGAAAACTCCTAGGAATATTATAGCCAAATTCCAGAGTTCCCAGGTCAAGGAGAAAATATTACAAGCTGCCAGAAAGAAACAATTCAAGTACTGTGGAAACACAATCAGGATAACACAAGATTTAGCAGCTTCTACATTAAAGGACCGCAGGGCATGGAATATAATATTCTGGAGGGCAAAGGAGATAGGATTACAACCAAGAATCACCTACCCAGCAAAACTGAGTATAATCCTTCAGGGGGAAAAATGGTCATTCAGTGAAATAGAGGACTTTCAAGCATTCTTGGTGAAAAGACCAGAGCTGAATAGAAAATTTGACTTTCAAATACAAGACTCAAGTGGAACATGAAGAGGTAAACAGGAAAGAGAAATCATAAGAGACTTATTAAGGTTGAACTGTTTACATTCCTGCATGGAAAGATGATATTTATAACTCATGAGACTTTGTCAGTATTAGGGTAGTTGGAGGAAAAAAATTATATGTATGTATAGACAGACAGATAGATAGAGGGCACAGGGTGAGTTGAAGATTAAGGGGTCATATCTGGAAAATAAAATTAAGGGATGAGAGAGGATTATACTCAGAGAAGAAAAATGGAGAGGTAGAATGGGGTAAATTATCTCACAAAAAAAAAACAGAAAAGAAGTCTCTTACAGTGGAGGGGAAACAGGGGAAGGTGAGAGGGAATGATTTGGCTTATGGAGGCAATAACATATACATTCAATTGGTGTGGAAATCTATCTTACCCTACAGGAAAATAGGGGGAGAAGGGGACAAGAGAGCAGGGGATGATAGAGAGGAGGGCAGATTGGGAAAGGGGTAATCAGAAACAAACACTTCTGAGGAGGGACAGGGTCTAAAGAAAGGATAGAATAAATGGGAGGGCAGGATAGGATGAAGGGAAATAGAGTTAGTTTTTCACAACATGTCTACTGTGGAAGTGTTCTGCATAACTGTACATGTATAACCTATATTGAGTTGCTTGCCTTTTCAATGAGGGTGGGTGGGGAGGGAGGAAGAGAGAAAATTTGAAACCTAAAGTTTTAAAAATGTGTTTAAAATAATGTTTTCACATGCTACTGGGAAATAAGAAATACAGGAAATGGGGTACAGAAGTCTACCCTGCCCTACAGGAAAACAGAAGGGGAAGGGGATAAGAGAAGGGTGACAGAGGTAGAAGAGAGGACAGACAAGGGGAAGGGATATTCAGAATGCATGCCATCTTGGGGTGGGGGAAGGGGTGAGATGGGGTAAAAATTTGGAACTCAAAATATTGTAGAAGTAAATATTGAAAGCTAAAAATAAATAAATTTATATTTAAAAAAAAGTAGCAATCCTTACCCAAGTAACTGACTCCATAAAAACTAGAATAGAATAAGCAGAAATCACTAACTCCATGAGATAACAAGAAATAATAGAATAAACTCAAAAGATTGAAAAAAGTAAAAGAAAATGTAAAATATCTGACACCAAAAAACCGACTTGGAAAACAGGCCAAAGAGATAATTTAAGAATCAGTGAACTCCCTGAAAAACATGACTTTTAAAAAGGCCTAGATATTATATTTCAACAAATTATAAACAAAAACTGGCTAGATCTACTACAATTAGAGAACACAGTGAAGATAGAAAGAATCCACAGATTACCTCCTAAAAGAAGCCCCAGAAGGAAAAATCTCAGGAATATAGTAGCCAAGATTCAGAGATCTTATCACACCCCACCCCCACAAAAAAATACTGCAGGTATCTAGGAAGAAGCAGTTCAAGTATGAAGAATCACAGCCAGCATCACGCAAAATTTGGCAGCTTTTGTCATAAAAGAAAGGAGATTATGGAATACAATATTCCAAAAGGCAAAGGGTATATAGGCTTACAACTAAAAACAATTTTTCCTCAAAGCTCAGTATGATTTTATAGGGAATATATGAAGTTCTTAGGGATTAGAGGAATTTAAAGCATTCATGATAAAGAACACCAAAAGAGGGTAAGAACTTTGAAATACAAACACAAGAGTCCAGAGAAACCTAAAAAAGTAAATTTACTTGAGCAACTGAAAAGAATCATAGGATGACAAAGTGCTGGTATTCTAATAGTGGGGAAAAAAACACAAATTTCCTTTCAAAATCTTAATGTTTGCCAAGTGTATTGAATAAGAAGTTTAAAAAGACAAAAGTCATGAAAGTGGATTAGATCTGTTCTGAGAGAGAAAAAAGAGCAGAAAAGGATTATACTAGTGTAGAAGAAAGAAGAGGGTAGAACTTGGAGTGCTTGAGGAAGGAAGTAAAGAAACAAGCATTTACTATATGCCTGCTGTGTGCTAGGCACTGTGCAAAATGCTTTTTAAATATTTGATCCTCTGGGAGGTAGGTGCTGCTCTGATCCCCATTTTAGAGTCAAAGAAACTAAAGCAGGCAAAAGGTAAGTGATTTGCCCAGGGTCACAGAGTCAGTAAGTATCTAAGATCACATTTGAACTCATACTCCTCCTAACTCCAGGCCTAGTACTTCACTGCCTGAAGAAGAACGTGAAAACATGGTGAAAGTCATCATAGATGAATCTCACTTTTATCTGAAATGGAAAAAAAAAGGGTTGAATATTCACACATACACAGTTTAGTATAGAAATATAGTGAAGATAGGGGAGTGGTACTAAGGGGGAGAACAAAAGCAAAATAAACTTCCAATCCTAAAGAGGAATGGGGAGGAGAAAAGCAAATATCATAAGGCATGCTAATCAATTGGGCCATGACTGACTATATTGGAATATTATTGTATCTTAAGAAATGACAAAAAAACCAGATGATTTCAGAGAATCCTGAAGAGTATGAACCTACCCAGAGTGAAGTGAGCAAAATTAAAAGACAAATTTACATAAGGACAACCCTGTAAAGAAAACCAATTCTGGAAGACTTAAGAACTCTGATTAATGTTATGATCAGTCTTGTCTCTAGAGGACATGTAATGAAGACTTTTAGCCACCTTCTGGCAGAGAGGGAGATTATGGTCTCAAGATAGAGAAAGAAACAAATATTTTTGGACAGCACCACTGTGAGGATTTGCTTTACTTCACTGTGTTTATTTTAAAGTAAGGATGCTTTTAAAAAAATGTTTTTTCTCTATTTTTGTTTGGGAGAGCAGGCTGGAGGAAGTGGAGAGTTAGCAACAGTGATGTTCAAAAAAGAGATACATTAAAAATTGTCTTAATATGCAGAAGGAAGCACAGATAAGCAGGACAGTTTTGAAATAACAGGTGTAATTTTTAAGTAAGTTACATGAAATAGTGATTCATAGTTTCATATCCAATTGTCTTTTTGTGTTTTGCTATAAAAATGAGTAAGTCTGTATTGGGAAGACAAATGTTTAAGTTCAGAATAAAAATTTTAAACATTTTAAAGGAAAATAGGATTAGGGGCCGCCTAGTCTAACCCCCTAATTTTAGTGATGAGGATGCTGAAGTCTAGATGGTGCTGAGTTCCTCGCATAAAGTCACACAGATAGTAGAATCCAGAATGTGAAACCAGCTCCTCTGACTCTAAATCCACCACTTTCCCCTATTGGCTCTGACAAGTCAGGCTGCTCTAAAGCTCTAGGATTGTATTTATAATCTCCTTCCAACTTTCCTTTTTTTCCTCTTGTACTACTATTTTTAGAGAGGCACTGTAGTGGGAAGCACACTGGCCCTCTGGCTCTGGTGTCTGATAACTTAGGTTCAAATCGTGCCTTGAATACTTGCCATCTGGAAATATGTTTTGCATATAATTAATATCACATTCTTTAGCTTCCCAATGGGTGGGAGGAGCATGGGATGGAGAGAATTTGGAACTCAAATTTTTTTAAAAATTAATTTTAAAGAAAGGAAAAAAGACATTCACATGCTAACTTTATTATATATTTAAAAGGAATAGCAAGTTCTACATAATAGATTTGCAGTTTCATGTGCAATCATCTTAATACTATGTTATGGAAATGTTTGTTTTATTCCATAAATTTAAAATTAAATTAAAATTAAAAAAAGAAAAAATTAATGCTAAAAAATATAAATAATCAGCTATGTGACCATGGGCAAGTCACTAAAAGCTCCCTGTGCCTCACTTTCCTTATCTGAAAACTGAAGGGGGGAGGCATTGGATTAGAAGGCTGAGGAAGTCCCTTCCAGCAGTACAGCTCTGATCCTACTTTCTTTTTGACTTGGAAAAGATGAAAATAATATCAGACCAATATAATACATGAATCCTACAGGATGCCAAAGATCTTTGTGCATGTTCTCTTAAAAAAAAAATGCAGCCCCAAATGTCTGGGAAATGAGGTTTCTATCCCTTTCACTCACATATTTTCCCTTTTAAATGTAGTCCCTCTGCCTAACGGTTCAGTGAATGACCTTTTTCTTTATTGCCACTTATTAGATATGACAGGCAGCAACACTCCTCTCAGAGTCTCACTTCACCACAATTATCTAGGAATGCCTTACAGGCAAAAGGCTGCTCCAAGCTCCTTCCTTATGGGATGCCCTCCCCAAAGGCAGCCAGTTCAAAGCAAACCTCTCTTTAACTGGAACACTGACATCCTTGGGAACTTTCTAATCAGGAAAATGCCCCTCCTCCTGTTGGGGTGTAACAATGGACACAAAGATGAAAACTCCAATCACACTGAATTCACATTCAGCACTTTTGAACAAGTTGAGATAGGGGTGGTGGATGGGGAGAGTATGTTTCTAGAAGAAGCATCACTGCTACTGAAGGGCATAGCTGGACTGCTATAGATCACCAAGAGATCTACAGTTGGATATAGGAATAGTTAGATATAGATCTATCTATCTATCTATCTATCTATCTATCTATCTATCTATCTATCTATCTATCTATCTATCTATCTATCTATCTACTATATATACATACAAATAGATATAGTTGGATATAGATCTAATTGTATATAGGAACAATGAGGTCACCCAGAGTGGGGAAATAAATTTACTATGAACCTCGACTAAAAAAACAGGTGGGTGGTGTTGTGGGAGTTTTAATAGATGGATTATATACACCCATGGCTTATGGGTCCTTTGTATATCTACAAATAAAACAAATTAGGTGCCCCTTGACAACATGGCTTAGAACCTAAAACTGGTAAAATATAAAATGGTTAGAATGCTTTTCTCTCATTAAAGTATCTTTATTTTCTTTCCTCTATATTCCTTCTGATTCTCATATTTTGAGGGGAAAAAAGAAAGGGAAAAGGTATGAGAAGAAAATAATAAGAAAAATTAAAAGAAGGAAATAGGGAAAGACTAAATAATCAAAGAATGATAGCACTGGGAGGGACCTTAGCAAACACTTAATCCAGAGGTGGGGAACCTACCACCTTGAGGCCATATGTGGCCTTCTAAGTCCTCAAGTGTGACCCTTTGATTGAATCCAAACTTCACAGAACAAATCTAAAACTTGGATTCAAAGTTGTTTTTTTTTAAATTTTATGTTATTAAGGGGATTTGTTCTGTGAAGTTTGGATTCAAAGGGTTGCACTTGAGGACTTTGGGGCCACATCTAACCTCAAGGCCGTAGGTTCTCCACCCTTGGTCTAGGTTCTGGGTTTATGGGGAGCAGAAGGGACCAAAGACTGAAACTGCCATTCTGAGTCTACTACCTGGGATCTGGAGGACCCAGCAAAAGCCGCACCAGTAGCACTGGGGAAGACCTCCGCCTGCTTCCAGCTCTCCCAACCCTCCCTTATCCTCCCTACGTATATTCACTTTCACTTGGCCCTAGTGAAGGTCCCCAAGGCCCAGGGAGCTCTGCCCATGTTTTTTGGGCCTGGCTGAAGGCTAGAAAGGGATCCTTTCAGGAAATAACTAGGCCTGGATCTGAGAATGCTTGGGCTTTCCTGTTCTCTGGCTTCTCCCTCATCTTCCTGAGCCCCTAGGCCAGGCCTTGAAAGCTGAGGGTAAGGGAGGGAGTAAGTGATGTCTGAAAACCAGGGCCGCCCCATTTTCTTGTCCTCTTTTTTCCTCCTATCCCTAATTTTTTTTTAATTCATTCCATCATTTACTTAAATGAGGCTTCATAAGTCCTAAAGCTACAGCTACAAGAGGCCTAGGAGACTGGCCCAGGGCTACCTAGGTAGTAAGTTGCTCTGTCTCTTTACTGGGTTAATATTTTTATTAGGGCTTCATTATTATGATGATCATCACAGATATTGCCTACTAGCAGACAGGGCAACCTTTGATAATATGACCCAGTATTAGGCTTCCAAAATGGCTGGACCAGTTCACAACTCCACCAATAATGCATCCACAGCCCCTCCAATATTTGTCATTTTCCTTTTTTTTTTGTCAGTTTTGCCAACCTGATGCTTGTGAGATGGTATCTCACAGTTTTTTTTAATGAGCATTTCTCTCATTATTAGTGGATGACTAGGTGGCACAGTGGATAGAGCACAGGGCCTGGAGTCAGGAAGACCCGAGTTCAAATCTGCTTTCAGACACTTACTACTAGCTGTGTGACCCTGGGCAAGTCACTTAATCCCATTTGCCTCAGCTGTTTCATCTGTAAAATGGTCTGGAGAAAGAAGTGGCAAACCACTCCAGTATCTTTGCCATGAAAACCCCAAATGGGGTCATGAACAGTAGCACATAATTGAAATGACTGAACAACAACAAATTCATTATTAGTGATTTAGCACACTTTTTTCATATGGCTATTTTTTCACATGGCTTAGATTTCTTCCTCTGAGAAATGTTTATTCATATCCTTTGACTATCAATTAGAGAATGGCTCTTATTAATAAACAGGCTTCCCTACGGAAAAAAGGGTCCTGGACCCCAACACTGAACCAGAACTAACAGGGAGCTGGTATCTGGCCTGCCCTTAACAACTGGGTTACAAGAGTATTGATGTTTTAGAAATATAATTTACACAATAAGCTCTTTTTCCCAACTACGATCATGAGCTGTGCAAGAAATAATTAAGATAAATAATGCAATAGAAAGCAAACATTCTGGTTTTTGTCCTCTTTAGGTCCCTATTTTGACCAGCCCATTAGAAAACATTGTCCTATTTGTTATTCCCCAAATTCAGCACAGCAGAAACTTTGCACAGGCTTACCACCCCCCCATACCCGGTAAAGCACTTTCCCTTCAAATCTGCCTCGGCATCCAGGCTCAGCTCAGTTGTCTTCCTCCCTCTCCTCCTCCAAGGAATATATTTCCTGCTCTATTTGGTCCTGCTCTCCTCTTTCTCCTATACTTACCTGTTTACATGCAGTATCCACCCCAATAGAATGTAAGCTCCTTGAGGGACTGCTTTTAGTTTGTCTCTGTATCTCCCATGTTTTCAATAGAATTATTGTTGTTGTTGGGGTTTCATTCGTATCTGACTCTTCATGACCCCATTTGGGATTTTCTTGGCAAAGATACTGCAGCTCATTTTACAGATGAGGAAACTGAGGCAAGCAGGGTTAAATGACTTCCCCAGGGTCATACAGCTAGTAAGTGTCTGAAACCAGATTTGAACTCAGGAACATAGGTCTTCCTGACTCCAGGCCCAGCATTCTATCCACAGCACCATCTAGCTGCCCTTCCATAGATTGGCCCCATTTATATTTCTAAAACAGACAGTTCTGATGTAACACAACATAGGGATCCCCAAAAAGCATGGAGCTATGCAAAATTTCTCAATAAAAACCACAGGGCTTACGATAAAAATAGAGTAAGGAACACTACATTCAAAAGCTTTGTCAGTGACATATCAAAAAAAAAAAGATAGGAACCTAATTTTAAAAATCAGGAGCACAGTTTTTATACATGTTAAGGGGTTAACAAGTAACTATTACAATAAATAGTGGCAGGTGTCTGAGGCCTCTGGCTGCTGCTCAGACCTCTGGCCTAGACTAGCAAAATCTCGGGCAAGTAGGGCAGGCTGAAACTCTGGGCCTCAGAGGCTGGAACTTCATGGAGGAAGGGGGTTGGGGTGCAGACCAGCCCCCCCCCCCCAGCTCCTACTGCACCAAGCTAGACAATAAAGATGGCACTTTCCCTTCACAAAGTCCTGTAGTTTGCTTGTGGAAGTGGTCATTCTAAGAGGGGTGAAATGGTGCATTTTTCTTCATTCTGTTTCTGACAGATGAAACTGAGCATAAGCAAACACATTGGAATTATGGTCAAATCCTTCCCTACTACATCAACTGTGCTGGAACAAATCTGAGTTTTCAAAACAAGCTTACGGCCAAAACTGACAGTATTCTCCACCTGCTTCTACTACCAGGTGTGGATACAAACCATGCCCTGGAGTCTTAACCCTTTCAGTTCCAGAACCCTGGCCTTGGTTAGCACCTTCCTGAGTCTTCTATTTCAGATGGTCACCAGACACATTTTCCTCTACTTCCTGGACATCAGCAGCTATCTAACCTGTAGGAACAGATATCACGTTCTAAGAATTTGTTCTAACCCCACCGTCTTCCCAGTTCTGGAACCACAATGAAATCAATGCTGCCCTTACCCCAGGAAAGGGCATGTCAGTCTAATCACTTATGGCACCACTCACCAAATATCCAAAACGTAATACACCTATTTGGCCACCCCCCCCCATAAAAGTTGTTTTCCCCCATTAGAATGTAAGCCTCCTGAGGGCAGGGAAAGTCTGGTCTCATTTTTGTATTTGTTTTCCCAACATTTAGCATAGTGCTTCCACATTTATAAGCACTTAACAAATCCTTTTTCCTGAGGCAAACAAAGATTAAGTAACTTGCCCAAGGTCACTCAGCTAGGAAGTGTCTGAGGCTGGATTTGAACTGAGGGGTTCCTGATTCCAGGCCCAACACGCTATGCAATGTACTGCCTACTGGAGAAATACAGAGAAGGGAGGTGAAGAAGGAACTGCCTTTCAAATTCTGTAAAATGAGGGGATTAGACTCATGTAGGTAGTCTAGAATGTCCTCCCCACCTCACTAGCTCCAAAAGTCTGCTTCTAAGTTTCTAATTATAGCCCCTCCTTTCTTACCTCTAAGTTAACCCCCAAATCTCTCAGAAGTTCTCAGTGGAGAGAATACTGATTTATGATCACCACTGCCAACAATAATCTCCAAGTTTCAATAAAGGCAAAGCATGGCATCAAGAAGGGGCCCAGAAGTGGACATGTTTCTCTAGTAAAAGGAATCATAATGATTTGGGGAAGTACTCATGTTAAGCATTTATAGTTGTTATTAGCTGCATAGTGAACTTTTCCTCCATGTTTCTGATAACTCATCCTGGCACAAAAGTAACCTGGAGGTTGTTGATAGCTATGTCCCCACATAGCTCTGCCTTAGAGTCCCATCACAGCTGAAGACTATATTCACTGTTCAAGTACCAGGCTAAATACAGCAATGCTCACTGCCAAATAGGAGAGCTACTAGGTCATAAAGTCTTTCACCCGAGACTCAATGAAACACAGAAAAACACAGAACAGGTCTCAGTACCAACACCCTTCCAATTTTGGTGCCTGCATGATGGAAAATAGGACAAAAGACATTAAGAATCTCAGAATTTTCAGACCATAAATATTCATCTAACTGTGGGTGCCCTCAATTTCCAACAACCAAGTAGATATATCACTGGAAGAAAGAAATCATATCTGATATTGACATTCTCACTTTAATTAAACCAGAAAATGTGAGGAAGTTATAGCTAAATGGAAGGACAGTTCACAGGTTCTCTTTAGAGACAGATAAAAGAATTGAACAAGAGAGCTTAGAAACCATGTCAGCCAGCAAACATTTGATATCCTTGCTAAAGGAGAGAATCATAATAAACAAGGGCAAAACTAGTTTAGAATTAAAATTCATCTGCAAACCTTTATGGAACATAGTGTAAGGTTATTAGCAGTATCCTCTCATAAAACAGTAAGAGAAGAAGAGAAAATAAGTTTACAGAAATACATGTGAGATCCAATAAAGCAAGATCATCTAAGTTAGTCCATAAAATTGGTTGATAAAATTAGATTAGGATAACAGACAAAAATCTGAAAAGATCCATCAAAATTTCTATAACAAATTATTCAGTTTATTGATGAGAGTGGAGCCAGCCACCACATTTGGACTCAAAGATTATAGTCCTTGATACACTACGTAAGGAAGTAGAAATGGTCCTAAAGAGGACAAAAATGGGAATAGTTGCTAGGCTAGACCAAGTATACACAGAGGTTGTCCATGTTGAAGGCGACATGATCTTGACAGCATGGAGGGATGAATCTAAAAATATCTGAAAGAAGGGAAGAAACAACTATTAGGGAAAATTGGACAATATCACTTCTAGCCTGGGGCACTAAGAGGTCATGACTTGCCCAGGGTCACACAGGTAGCATGCCTCAAAGGTGGAACTGGAAGCCAAGTCTTTCTGACTCTGAAGCTATCCTTCTACTCATTAGGCCATGCTTTTTTACATCTCTATGATCTCTTTTCATCTGGACATTGGTAATGTCCTGCAGACTTTTATATGTCTCTCCATTGCCCTTTGGGTGACTTGGAATTCTAACTCTTCAAAGACTGGGATATTCCATGATTCACAGCGATTCAGCATCATTGGAATATTGGTGTTAAAAAGATAGAGATAGAGAAAGAGAGATCTATGGTTGTATCTACTGGTATGGATATATTGATACATATTAAAATCTAGATGTATTTATAGATGCAATCTATATATTATGTACTTAGATCTGTTAATCTATATAGATGATCTAATAGATATATCAATATATCTAGCTCTAAATAGATGACATATAGGCCTATAAACAACCTGTGAACTATGTCTATAGACACAGTTTGTGTATATAATCTATACATCTCTATATTGATAGATCTATATGTGTTTATAGATAGACAGATATGAAAATTTATATTTCTATCTATCTAAGATAGATACAGAAGATAGGCAATGAGCTGGGCCCAGATTTAGACTGAATTTAAATTTAAACTATTTAAAGAAAGTGGGATGGATTAGTTTGGAAAGTTGCATAGTACAGGCAAGCAGAAGATTCTCTCTTTTTAAAACCAATATCCTTCCAACAATGCTGAATTGCTGTGAATCATGGAATATCACAGTCTTTGAAGAGTTAGAATTCCAAGTCATCCAAAGGGCAATGGAGAGACACATAAGTGGACTGCAGGACATGACCAATGAATAATTACATATAAACAGATGAAAATGTAAGAACGCATGGCCTAATGGGTAGAGGGATAGCCTCAGAGTCAAAAAGACTTGGATTCCAGTCCCACCTCTGAGGCATACTACCTATGTGACCCTGGGCAAGCCATAACTCTCAGTGCCCCCATTCTAGGAGTTGCAGACTTATTTTGATATGGAGACTGTGGGTAGGGGAAGGCACTAAGGCCAATGTATCTTTGATGCATATTCCTGCTATGTTAGGACTAAGTGAACCTCCTTTTGCTAACTGTTCCACAGCCTATGAGTTCTTCATTCCTAACCTAACATGGAAACTTAATCGGGTCAAAGTGTCAAGATTGTCCCTAACTACGGTTATTATAAGCTGCTCAGCACAACCTTTTCCCATTTCAAATAGTGCCTTGTATTGTAGACAACAGTGCTAATTTTTCCTTTTTACCAACAGAAAAACAAGTTCCAGGTGTGGGGGATAATTGATAACTGAGGAAATAATCTGAACAATACAATTAATTAGCAAAACAGGCATAATAAATGGGTCAATGGACTCCCCAAAGACCCTAAATACAGATCAGAACAGATTTTTATTAAAAACAATCAAATAAAACTAATTAATTAAAAGAAAGCAATTAACAGGATACAAAATTAGGTAATCTGATTTCTAACTGGAGGAAAAATTAAAGGCTTTCCAAGTTTGGAGGTGGTGGTGATGGTGGGGAACAATGAGTTTAGACTGAGTTGGGAGGGAACTGGGTCTTTTTTTTCCAACAATGGAGGGATGCGTTTATGAAACAAGAAATGGCTTATACCATCCAGTTGATTTGCATGAATGATTTACAGAGAAATAACAACATGGAGGAAATACATGTGGGAGTACAAGATGGAGTCAATATTCATAAGATATAATCTTAATTGATTCTCTTGATTCCCACACCAAACCAACTCCATTTTACCATGGGTCTTCACTCCAAGCTTTCCACCTCAGTGAGTTAGGTGAACACATGGGAATAGAAAAAATGGCCCATTCTGACTTCCAGTAGGGTGGGGGCTCCATTGCTTTTCAAACAGGCACTTAAGAGATCACAAAAGCATAGATTTGGAGCCAGAAAGGGCCTTAGAAGTCAGTGTCCAACCCCATCATTTTACAGATGAGGAAACTGAGGCCCATTAAGAGTAAGTGACTTGTCCAGGATCTCGTGGATACTTTGAATATAGCAGTAGAAGAGAGACCAAAATCCAAGTCTTCCTGACTTGAGGGCCACAGCTCTATCTATACCCCATTGGCTCAGGAATAATGTATGCTGTTGAAGTTTGTACTGATCCAATTTCTTCTTTGCTCCACCATCTTGGCTCCATCCCCGAGTCAATTTCTTCTTGGCTTTACATGCAAATACAGACTGGCTATGAAATCCCATGGATCATTTTGTGAATTTCCACATCTAAACCAAGATAAAAAATATGGTTAAATCCCTGGACCTCCATTCCCTAGAAGGAACAGCACACTCCAGAAAAGACAAAACCCAGCCCTTCAAAGAACATATTGGGCAAAGAGTTCTCTAGGGCTACAATTCCTCAGACTCCCTCCTCAAGGGTCTATAATCATTGATGAATTAAGCCCACAAGAGGACCAGTGAAAAAAAGGAGCCTTTCCAATTAACCAGCATGTATTTCCTCTCCCTTTCAACTTCAACTCATCCCTAGAAAAGAAGAAAAATAAAACCCTTATAACAAATATACGTAGTCAAGCCAAAATCCCATATTGGCCATGTCTAAAAAAAATGGGTCTCATTCAACATATTGAGTCCATTGCCTCTCTGTCAGGAGGTGGATAGGATTCTCCAACACTGGTCCTCCAGTTACCACTGATCACTGTGTTGAGCAGTGTTCTTAGGTCTTTCAGACGTTCATTTTCACAATGTTGTTAATCTCGTCTGATTTGTTCTGGTTGTGATCCCTTCACTTTTTGGATGGCTGGAGAGCACTGTCAGAGGTGTTTCACAGAGAAAAAGGAAACAGGAAGCACCTGTTCACCTTTCTCCATCACTTTCCTTCCAATCCTGGCCCATATGAGTGCAATGTGTAAGATCAATGTCTCCTCTCCTGAGCCCTCTGCCATCAATTATCCCCTCCCATTGCTCAGAGGAGGGATCCAAGCCCTAATCATCTTATACCTTATCACAGTCTTTTTACACCCTACTCTCCCTTCAGTATACTCTGGCCTCCTTGCATAAGAGACTGCATTTTCAGTGACCCATGTTGGGTATTTAAGTCTTACCTAAGGTCCCAGCTTCTGCAAGAATTCTCTCCTGGTGCTCTTCTATGCCAGGTCCTTCCCCGAGATATCTCCAATAAGTCCCATCTATATCTTGTTGTATGTACTTTGTTTGCATGTTGTTTCCTCCATTAGACTGTGAGCTACCAGAGAATTGGAGACTGTTTTTTGCCTTTGTACCCCAAACACTTATCACAACGCCAGACACATAGTAGGTACTTAGTAATACTTGTTGACTTGACTTGGTTAGAATGTAGCAGACCCAGAGGAAAGAGGTGTGTCTTTGGTTTCTACACTCTGGTTGCTGGGCTAAAACTGGGACAATTTTCTGCCTTTAACTGAAGGAATCCAAGATAGCTTGGCTTCTGCTAATGCTGGTGACCTCTAGGTTACATATTGGTGCCCACTGGAAAAATCTAGTCCTTGCTAGAACAAAGGCAATGGAGTCAGTTTTCCTTGCTTAACCCTACACACTTTAATCTTCATTCTTGCCCACGTAGTCTATTTGAAAATATGGTACCATAGTGGCCTAGTGTCTTACACATAGTAAGAGTTTAATAAGTTACTATTATTGAACTGGAGTCCTTTTTTGTTTCACTGCTGTCTGGTGGTAATTGTTTTGTTTTTTTTTCCATTTGAGTCTCAACCCCAAAGGCAGTCCAACTTGGTAGGAGAGGCAAGGATCAACTTTCTCTTCCAAGGGCAGGGCTCTGGGCCCTACCCTAAAGATATACAAATACCTCATGGAAGACTTCTTTATTGATTTCTAAAATCTAGCCCCAGGAAAAGGCATCACCTCCAGATTTTTCCTAGGGAAAATCTGCAATGTCAGTAGCTTGAACAAATGGTAACTTAGAAACCTGAATAGCAGGCGTTACAGTGTCTTGTCTCATGCTCTAGGCACCACTAACAAGCATGGCAGGAATTGTAGAATTAAGCATCCAACATGATACTATAATGATGAGCATACTTCAGTTAGTAGATTTTAATAAGATTTTAATAATACTGGTAAAACGCCAAATTGCATAATGACTGAAAATATGGAGTACAAAAACCTTGGAGACGATAAAAGTTCAGCAAAATATAATGCTTTATTTTTTTTTTAAAGAGAGCAAGTAATACTCTCCAAGAGAAGAGAGTCATTTCTAAACAAAGGGACTAAACACAGCTAATAAAAAATTAAATTAGATAAAAGACAAGGTGCACTGACATGCATTCCCAAGCCTCGTGCTGATTAGTGAGGCTGTTTGGTTAAGCAATATTTTTGAAGACAAAGGCAATGAGCCAGTTTGATTAAATATGCCCAAGTCACCACTCTAGCTAGAACAGGCTGCCTCCAAGTGGGCTCAATGCTTTTATTTTAAATTTAGTCTCATGTTAGAGAGTAGCCCAGGTGCTGAACAAAGGCGGTCTGCAAGAGGACAGACAGAACCCAGCCCTAGTGTGCAGACACAGTTTCCAGGAGATGAGAAGAGGAAGGAGAAAGGATTTGGAGTTATGGGTCAGAATGCCAACTCTGATACTTATTCCCTGGGTGAACCTCAGTGAGTCATTTCTCTTTCTGTTGCCTCATCTGTTACATGAATGGTGGGATTAAGTAATATAAGAAGTTCCTTGAAACATGAAATCCTGTGAGTCCTTGACCTTAAATCTACAAACAATTAACAGTGTTTTGTGGGTCAGGAACAAATTATTACAAACAATGGACGGTACATGGAAGTTTGAAGAACAAGGTGAATTAAATGTAGTGTCTGACAAGAAGACGAAAAGTGATTCACAAAAAAACCCAGCTGTTTCTGCTCAGATCTCGTGACTAAGGTAAATGACAACTGGTAAATGATCACACAAGTAAGCACTCAATCTGTATTTACTGATATGGTGCAATGCCCCTCTGTCAGGATCTAACAAGACAAACCAGCAATCCTAAACATGTGACTGTCTTCTTTTTTTGTGACCTTCTCCCAGCACTATTTTGAAGCTACCATAAGATGAGTCTGTTTTTAACAAGGGCACTTCCATGTTCTACTTCATTGGGACCAGATGTTCAACACAGTGTGTCTGCTCATCCCCGCTAAGAAGACAACAACAATTATTTATCTGTTCTTCTAGCACAAGTAAGCACACTGCATATTACTGAAAACTGAAGCGATACGATGGTGTAGAGTTTACCTAGGTAATCCCTACTGGCCCCAGCGATTAGGTACCAGGGTAAGAGGATGGTGCTCTTATCGTAGAGCCACAGATCATGTATGCCCAACCTGTTATTTTTACAGATGAGAAAGCAGAGGCCAACAGATTAAGGCATTCGCCCACTTTACAGTAACTGGTAAATGGCAGAGTCAGGATTTAAACCCAGGGCCTCTAACTCCAAATCTGACTCCTTTCACTGCTCTGTTTTTTTCTGGGAAAGGAAGAAAAGAAACACCTCTACCCAAGCCTTGCCTATGCTATAGATGTTTCTCCATTTCGAATCACAAATCAATAGTTTAAACAGATGTAGATTCCATGAGAGCAGAGAGACAGTAAGGGAGATCTGAGGCTTTCTTTAGAAGTCTACTTTTGCTGTACTGGCTATTAAAAAGTTATGGGTGACTTCAAGATGAAAGGCATTAGCAGCTTCTTAGAAGAGGATAATCCCAATCTTCTAGAGTTTTAATGAGATGTAACTCACTAAGGCTTTTGACTTGGTTGGGTGTTAATTGAATCAAAGTCAATGACAATCTTGCCGTACTTGGGTGTGAATTTCCTAAACATAAAAAAAAGAAGAAAAATATAAAGATCTCATGAGTAGATTAAAATAATTTGTTTACTTTGACTTAAGCAACATTTTCTATAAGGAAAAAAAAATGCTCTATGTTTCGCTTGAAATTTTATCTGAGCCAATTAGAGTACACCATACTGAGAGAAAAATGAACAAAAAAGGCAAAGACAAAAAGACACATGGGATTGCTTAGGTTGTGTGTTGTTTAAGCTTTGGAGTTCATGAATTATCAGGGAGTCAACGAATTTCTAACAAGTGAGCTGCAGGACATAACATCAGATTAGTGGCTTTCTCCCAAAATTTATCTCATTTTCTATCAAATTTTTGCAGTAAGTTTAGAAAGTGTATTTCTGGTGGCTCAAGAGTCTTAAGTTTTACTTCACATCTTGCATAGGGGCAGATAAATCAATGAACTTTTAACAGAAAGTTATTTAAAAATTATACTTGCAAGTATAAAATTAAAATGAGCCCCAAACACTTAAAAAAACCTCAAATCTTCCCCAGCAACTAAAAAAAGACACTATTTGGGGACTGCATTTATTTCTTTGGATCAATCAGCAAACAAAGAATTATGCAAATAACATGGTGTTAAAGTCTCATAAGGCATTGCACTTTGTTTAATTCAGGAAATTCATTAAGCACAGCCCATATCCCTAACCATTAATGTAATAGGCAAAGACCTTAGGTCATTATCTTAAGCCCACTGTTGATTATGCTGCTGACCATTATAAACCATCCATGGCATCAGACCCATTTCCTTAAGCTTTGCCATCTCAAAAAAGGCTCAACTAACTTTTCCCCAGGAATCCAGGTGGCTGATCTAGCTTCCAAGTAAAACTTCTCATATTCCTCTTTTGCCCAGCCAAGATGATGATCAAAATCCAAATAGCTTTTGAAGGCAAGAAATAACTGAATGACTTCAAACCTCAATTTAAAATACTGCTGTAGGAATTCCTGGGTGTCTCAACTTAGCAGGCTGCTTTCATCCTAAAATTTTCTATGCCACATTTGTTATATTTGCAAAATTTAAGAAGGTCTTATGTTAATATTGTAAAACTCTGTGAATTTTTAAATCCCCCCCCCCCAGAACAATTAGTCAAAGCCTTAGAAAGTTACTGGAATTGAAGTCTGTTAAACAGATTGCCTTCAGATGCTCCTGTCATTGCTTTTAAAAATCTATTCTTTCGATGACATTGTACAGATTCTTATAACACTGACAGTGTTTCCATCATTTCAAAAGCCCCAACAAAGCAAAGAAAGTCAGGTATCCCGGAGAGTAACTAGAGAGCATACTCCAATGTTGATGCAAGTCAAATAAACCTCTTCATTAGGAACAGAGATTTTTTTCAGAACTCAAACAAACAAAATAAAAACCTCACATCCATGAAAGGTTTGTCCTTTTTACCTGAATTTAATCCCGGCCAAGTCAAACATGACTCTTGCAGCTGTGGCTTCATCACTATCATGGTATTTATCAGATATAAAAATAACTTCTTTTATACCTTAAGAGATAATGTGGAAAAGTCCATTAGGAAATGCAGATATGTATAATATATAAGATTTACAGAAACAGATGGAGTCCTTGCAGTATCTGCTTAATTACACTTTGTAAGGTGAACTTATAGAAAATTCCAATTCTTACTAGCAAAAATCCCTATCTTCCATTCTCTGACATAGAAAAGAACAGTTAGTACATAATTTTCCCAATAATCAACTTAGAGTCCCACCTCTACCCTCTTAACGTGAAATGGAAACGTACTAAAACATTTAAGGTTTGAGAGGATGACTGAATTTTAGGTATGGGATTGAAGATTTAAGAGCTGAGGTCAGCTTTGGTCCATCTCCCTCATTTTATGGATGAAAAAACTGAGGTCTAACACAAGTAAGTACACTATATTAAGGAAGGACCTAACTTGAAGCAATAAGATATTGTAGATCTAGAGTCTACCTACGAAATCCCAACCAGCCCCAATGGCTGGGTACCAGGGTACTAAGATAATAAAGTGGCTTGCCCAACAGGTAATAAGCAGTTTGGACTGAATTTAAACTAAATTGGCTTCAACGCTGGACAGTCAATGGCATGGTGGATAGATGACTGGGGAAGTCAGGAAGAGCAGGTTCAAATCATGCCTCCGACTCTGTTGTTTGCCTTTTGTTTTAGAAGAGGACCAATGACATCACAGGGTGATGTCTTGACTCATGAGTGAATTGGACTGGAGTGAAGCAGAGCTGCACAAAGTCTCACTCTCTCTTCCAGAGTCATGGAAGTGCAGCGGTGAGACAAAAATCAAGACGATTGGTGATGGCCTACAATGTAGTCAGTGGATGACCTTGGCATCTTCAATGTCTGACCAAGCTCTAAAGGCTCCATGGAGCCTGCTTCAGCCATCTTCATGGCCATTGGAACATGTTGTTCTCATCCATCCATTCCACCAGGAGAAATCTGTACATTCTGGGGGAGACACCCCACCCCAACACCAATGGGTTTGAGGCCTGTCAGTTACCCTTAACCTGGTTTAGCCCAACTGCTGAAACAGTTTACTAGAGTGTGTCCACTGCACACACTACAGCTTCACAGGTGGACGCCAAAAGTGGAAAGCACCTCTGAAAAGGGCACGGCAGGCCTCACACCAGAGGTGCTGGTCCTCCCCGAATACTCTATACACCTCTGCCTTACCCCCGTGTCTGTGTGACCCTGGGCAAATCACTTTACATCGCTACGCCTCATTTGTAAAATAAGGAATCAGACTTAATGGCTTCTAAGGTCCCTTCCAAGTCTTAATCTGTGAACTCTACATTCACAAATTATAACTCAAGATGCTACTTTGGGGCAACTCCATAGTGGAGAGGACCTGGAAAATTTAAAGCAGGGCTCTTAACATTCTTAACAGCCATGAACTCCAGTTTAAAAAATATTTTGACGATTGAATTTCAATATGACTAGTTTTCTTCTTAATCCTATGTATTTTATCTTGCTTTTAAAAACATCATTCTGGAGAAGTTCATAAACATCACCAGGCCACCAGAGAGGTCCATGACCCAAAAAAGTTTAAGAGTCTCTGATTTAGAAATTAAGTGCCAAAACACTTCCAATTCCAATGTTTTATAGTTTGAGAGGTATAGATGTGTTTATTTCAAACTAGTTCCTTGGAAGCAAAGATAGAACATACCTGTCCTCATCCCCTTCTGACAATACCAAGCTGGAAAGTTACCCCACCTGTGCTAGCAGGCTCCCTGCTTTTCCCTACCCACATATAAACAAGACTGTGCTTTTTTTGATTCTTGTCTCTTTTCCATTGTTCCCTCTGGAGAATGCAGTCCAGGGAAAATAAAACCCGAGGGAGAGCACAAAAGGAGGCCAGAAAGGTATTTTTATAAGAGCCCTTCAACATGAGGCTTTTGATTTCAATACCCCCACACTCAATCTGTTCAGAACCACATGGAGGCACATGATAAACAGGCCCTTTAAGCCACACATCTGGCCAACATGATAAGTGTTTAGGACTCAAGCCGAGAGCTTTATGGAGATAAAGTATACTGTAGTTAGCTCAATACTTGGATATCATAGTCTGAAGAAGGAGAAACGTTCCAAGCGGCACCCTTGCTGCAAGAACACAGATTTATAGCAGCTGTAATAAGAGGAAAAATTAAAGGCTGGTCATATAAGTCTTATGACATTTCTGAACAAAGATATTTTAAAATCTTCAAGTATCTACCCTATATTATATACAAATTAAAATTTCATGGAGAGGCTCCCAACTGACCTTGTTTCAGACAGAAGTTCATTTCCTCCCCCTAATCTATGCATAATATGTCAGAGTACAGTAAATTGACAGTAATTATATTCAATGCCGGTGTTGTTCTTTGGCAGCTCGGTGGTTTAAGAAGTTGCAAACCTAAATTAAAAACATGCTAAGAATCACAGAGGATACAATTAGTCTTAGAATACCTGGTACCATTCAAACACAAAACATGGGAAATCTCCTGCGAAGTTGATAGTGCAATTAATTTAGATCTAAACAACAGCAATTTAAAATCAAATACATCTGTGATGAGGTACTCAGGAGCAGACAGCAATGCAAATGTGACAAATCAACCTGGCACCAGCTCTTACCTGCCTGGATGATGAGTTTAGCACATTCATTACACGGGAATAAGGCAACATACATGGTGCAACCCTTCACATCCGCGGAGTTTTTGTTCATAATGGCATTCAGTTCAGCATGGCACACTGCATGATGAGAGAGGGAAAAACAATACTCCAGGTCATGAAGAATATATTGTTACTGAGGAAGTTCTTTTAACTGTATCCTATACGAGATCAATCACCTGAATGATGAAGATTGCAATTTTTAAAAATCAGCAAATAGAGGCATCCCAAGATCACCAAATGAAGGCCAAGTGGTCTGACCAGTTGGGTAATCAGCAACAAAATCATTAGTCACAGTGGCACTGCCGAGTTTTAGTACCTAGAGCAGATACCAAGGCCCAAGGCCAAGTACCTTTACCTACCGTAAGTGTTATAATAACCCATGGCTTCAGAATACCTTAGAGACCCCAAATGTCTATGGAAAATGGCCCATTTGCGCATTTATATGCATATGTAAGAATATCATTATGGTCAAGAGTATGAGGCATAGTTTTTTTTTTTTGAAACAAAAGAATTGGAAAGTAAAGCTAAGCATTTCTCCCTTGAGGAATTGGGCTCAGCTCCCAAGTGACTCATCCCAGAAATGCTTAAAAGATACCCAAGAATTATAAGAATGTACAAACAGTTCAGCTGAGTAAATACACCTTTTTTTTTCCTCAAAAGAAAAAGAAGATAGAATAAAAGGGAGAAAAATAAGGAGAGAGAGACTGCATTGGTCCACATAAAGGCTACATTTTATCTCAAATGAGCTTGTATAACACCTGTGTGATCTACTGTTGGTATGATTTTTCAGCTAATATCTCTTATTTTTTTCTTTTCAAAGGAGTCTCCATTTAAGGGCCTGTATCAGGGATAAATTCAGTGACAATGAAAAATCTAAATTCTTTACCAACTGAACAGTCTTTGAAGGTTCCAAAAATAGGGTTAATTTCACTAATTTTTTTCTCCATTAGACTGTGATCTCGAAAGGAAGGACACTCTTTTGTTTTTCTTTGTATCCCTATCACTTAGTAGAGTGCCTGGAACATAGTAGGCACTTAATAAATGTTCCTTTATTGACAATCTGACATTTCTGCCAGTGTGCCAGAATGATACTTGACCAGATCTAATCCATCTTTCAAGGTCTAGCTGAAGTCCAACTTTTCTTCCATCAAGCCTCTTTCCCTCTTCTCTGAATCCACAGCACTTCTGTCTATACAATTCATTTGGTACTATATTACCTACTCCTCTGCTAAACTTTTTAACTTTAGAAAAAATTTAAAGTTTACAAAACTTCTTCAGTTAAAAAAATTTAACCTAATTACTGATTTATTTTATTACATTACCTTAATTTCCTAATATATCCCTCCCCTTTTCACCCAGAAAACCACCCCTTATTTTTTAAAAGGAAAAAAAGTACTCCAGCAGTTAATCAAATAATTTCCAACAAAATAAACAGTGTTCAACACTCATGCCCTCTCCACTAATGCTAAGTAAGGAAGAAGATATATACTCATCTCTCTTTTTCTTCTTCTTTTTGCTTTTTGATGAGGCAATCAGGGTTAAGAGACTTGCCCAGGGTCACACAGCTAATTAAGTGTCAAGTCTCAGGTCCTCCTGACTCCAAGGCTGGAGCTCTATCCACTGTACCACCTAGCTGCCCCTAATACTCATATCTCTTCTTTGGGGCCAAGCTTGGACATTATAATTACAAAGATTTTTATTTCAATTTTTTTAATTGTTGACATTTACATTGCTGTGGTCAACGTGTATATTGTTTTCTAGGTTCTGCCTTCTCACTTCACATCAGTTCATGTAACTCTTCCCATTTTTTTTAATCCTTCATATTCATTATTTCTTAAGATGCAGTAATATTCCCCCACATCAAGGTTTTCTAATTTCTTTATGTATTCCCCAAATGATAGGCATCTGGTTAGTTTACAATTTTTTGCCCTACAACCATAACTATTTTGAGATAGGTGGGACCCTTCTCTCTATTTCTGACCTCTTCGGGGTATACGTATACCCCAACCATTCCTTAATGTTTTATACATTTGTAACTTGTCTCTTCAAATTAAAAAGGCATTGGGGCAGCTGAGTAGTGCAGTGGATACAGCACTGGCCCTGGAGTAGGAGGACCTGAGTTCAAATCTGGCCTCAGGCACTTGACACTTACTAGTTGTGTGACCTTGGGTAAGTCACTTAACATTGCCTAGCCCCTCCTCCCCCAAAAAGTAAGGCATCTACTGCTATTCCTTTCTGTATTCCTCATATTGCCTAGCACAGGCTTATTTATATACACAGAAAAAAAAATAAATATTTGTTGCATGAGGCAGGGTATACTTCTTCCCTGAAAAGAAACAAAACTTGACATGAGTGGCCCATGGGTCAAAGCTAAAGCTGTACTTCTATGAAGCTTCCTGGTAGCCGTATCAAAGTGGCTTCCTGGTCACCTGAGGACATAAAAAGGCCCATCAATGTGGGAGTCCCTTGGTTACTGGCACTGAAGTCACCTCACTCTGCCTACACTCATCTCCACATGAAGATGAGGGGCGCTATCTACCCAAATAGCCATTTTATGCTATGGCTAAGCCAACCACCTTTTGTTAACTGTTCCAAAATGGAAGAAGGGGGCTGGCCTGAGTTGGACTGACTTGTAACTCAGAATACATGAAGCCTTCTTAATCCTCCCAGATGTTATATGTGCCTATATATTTATATATATATGTAAATGTCCCAACTCAGTAGCTTTTTAATAGTTGTTCCGCACATCTGGGGAACTCTCTCACTGCTTACCTCCTAGCTTTGTGGATCTCATTCAACATTCAGCTCATTCTCTACCTTCTACAGGATGCCTTTACCTCTCCCTCCACTGCTAGCTCCTTTTCTGATATTACCCTCCATTTATGCTAGGTATATCGTAGATACAGTTATTTGTATATTGTTTCCCCCATTAGACTGTAAGCTCCTTGAGGGCAGAGGTCTGTTTTTGCCTTTCTTTGTATCTCCAGAACTCAGTACAGCACCTGGCACACAATTTCATAAATGCATATTGCCTGCCTGCCTGATAAAGGCTTATTAACTGATGGATTGAATAGAGACTTACACCATTTCAACTACCCAGAAATGTCTGAAAAAAGAAGTAAAGGTTTTGTTTCCAACAGGAAAGGGGAGCTCCATCCCAAAATGCCCTCCTCCTAAGAAATGCCTACAGCACAATCATCTCTCCATCCCATGAGGCCAAGAAATTTGGTGCAGGAACTACACATTGCTTGTTGTTAGAAACAATTAAATGTAATTGTCTTTTATACCCCCCTGGAGGGCAGAGCCCTGTCTGCTCTGCTTTTGGAACTCCCTTGAAGCCTAATGCAATGCCATCAACACAATGGATGTTAAATACTTATTGAATGAATAAGGAAAGAAATGAGGGCCCCAATTATTGATGGTGAAAGTTTAGACTTCCTAAATCCAAATGTCAAAGCAAGGCTCCCTCTACGAACAAAATACATTTCCGGTTACTTTCTATTCAGAACATTAAACAGGTTATGGACACAATTATATTCTCCTGTTCTGAATCACCAGAAGAAATTGTCAACACTGACTACAACAGTCTTCCCTTAATTCACACTAGGCAGTTTGGGGCAAAATTTAACATTTCTATGTCCTACCTCATTAATGGAAATTACCATATGAAACAGATCCTCCCAGCTCAAGCAGCATTTTACAATTCTGCATAGAAAGAAACTGTGGTTTATAGGCAATAAGGCAGAGAATTATAAATAGGCTTCCTTCCACTTAGCCACAAAATAACTGGAGTTAAAACGTAAAACCTCCCTATTGAGAACATGGTCGGCTGGGCAATGTGAAAACCTTGAAATCGGTGTGATCCTTGGAAACACATGAAACTACCTCCATGGGACACAAAGCCTCCCAGCTGTCTAAGTGAGCACCAAATCTGGAAAAAGGCGAAAAAGCTATCTTAATAAAGAGATACAGTACATGTCGTTTCATTCCAGGGTTGAGTCAACAGCACGTGAATCCCTCAAATCACATCATTCCTGGTCATTTGCTCTGTAATCTCTCTTGAGCTCTAGGGATCTCTGTCAAGAGAAAATGTGACTCTCTTCTTTTCATGGTGAAAGGGTGGGAGACTACAGGCTTAGGTTGTACTTAATTGTTTTCCTTTGTCACAAGGGGAAGACTACAAGAGGTGGGGGCTATCTGGATAGGACTGTGACCTTTAAAACAAAAAGCATCAATAAAACATTAGTTGTTTTTTTTTTAAATGTTAGGTAAGCTTTCTTCTTCACAGTTCCATCTTTCTAATGGGCTCAACCCAAACCCCCAGAATTACTTCCATCATTGCTTTCCATTGTGTTTAAACCTCAAAAGAATTAAGTTCTCTGAAGGAAGGAACTATGTAATTTTTCATTTTTGTACTCCTGGTGCCTTAACCAGTACAGGAGGTTAACAAGTATTAGTTGAATTGAAATAAATTCCTGTAGTTATGCAACTGAGTTCTATCGGAGCAAAAGGACCACCGCTAAGTGGTGCAATGGATAGAGTGCAGGGCCAGGAAGAACCAAGTTCAAATCTAGCCTCAGACCCTTCTTAGCTGTGTGGCCCTGGGCAAGTCACTTAACCTTGTTTGCCTCAGTTTCCTCATGCGTAAAATGACCTAGAGAAGGAAATGGAAAACCACTTCAGTATCTCTGCCAAGAAACTCCAAATGGTGTCATAAAGAGTCAGACACAACTGAAATGACTGATTAACAACATGTGTAACCTGGGCAAGTCACTTCACCCCGTTTGCCTTAGTTTCCTCATCTGTCAAATGAGCTGTGATTAACAACATGTTGATCAAATGAACCTGGTAAGTGAGAAAACCATGCTGGGCTGAGAAGAGACAAGGGGCTGCTGTTTGTATACCCAGTAACTAGTACACAGTGCCCCGCACATAGTAGGAGCTTAATATATGCTGGATTAGACCGACACTCTTTTATTTCTTGTATACCGGTCCTACTGATTGCCTGCTGGACAATCCAGTGGCCAATTCAATCCACTTGGATGTCCCATTAGCATCTCAGATTCAGCATGTCTGAAACAGGATTCACGACCTTTTCCTCCTAAAACCAGCCTTACCTTCCAATGGCTTTATGTCTCTTGCAGGTGATACCACCTTCCCCATCACTCCATCTCCCCATGACTGGAATATACTCCAGACTCACTTGGGCTCCCTGGCTTCCTTCAAAACTCCACTCAAATTCCACCATTTGCAAAAGACCTTTCCTTGTGACATCCTCCCACACTGAGGTTACCTTGTACTTGCTCTGTGTACCCTTAATGTACACAACTGTTTGCATGCCATTTCCCCCCATTTGAAGCTGAGCTATCTGAGGGCAGGGGCTGTGTTTTTGCCTTTCTTTGTACACCCTGCACTTAGCAGAACACCTGGCACACCATAAGTGCTTAATAAATGCTTGTTGACATGACTCCTCCAACTCTGGGTTTGCACTCTCATAGGGATTAGCAGTGAAAACAAATGAACATAATAGAGACCTGCTGTTTCATGTCCAATCCTCTTTTTCTGTTCTTCTACATATGTGCTTTTTTGGTGTTTGTTAAGTTCAAAATAAAATTTAAATTAAAGAGAGAGAGAGCGAGAGCGCGCACAACCAATGGCCCGAGTTTAGCCCTCCCACCAAATCCTTTCTAATCTCAGTTTTGGTCTAATCTTTAGTTTACTAGAAGAGCTGAAATAACAAACAGTTCTCTTGCCTGATACATGAGCACATACTGACCACTGACACCTCTGCTTATCTCTCAATGGCTCAGTGTCTGTTTTTGGTGTTTACACCCTAATAACTAGAAGAGCATCTGGCATTTGGTTGTTTATTTAACCGTTTTCAGTCATGCCTGACTCTTTGTGACCCCTTTTCGGGGTTTTCTTGGCAAAGACACTGGAATGGTTTGCCATTTCCTTCTCTAGCTCATTTGACAGATGAGGAAACTAAGGCAAACAGGGTCACACAGCTAGTAAGTGTCTGAGGCCAGATTTGAACTCAGGAAGATAAGTCTTCCTGACTCCAGGCCTGGTGTTCTATCCACTTCACCACCTTGCTGCCCTTTCTGGCAGTTCGTAGGTACTTAACTGTATTCTGAATTGCATCTGTCTCTCCTTCTGACACCCTGCCCAACCTTCATTTCATCCACAGCAGGTGTCACATATGTCATCCCACTTCATATACACAGCCACTATCCTAGCACAGGCCCTCATAACGGCTTACCTGCCCTACTATAAAAGTCTCCTAACTGATCTCTTTGTTTCCACGCTCTCCTCCCCTTCTTAATCAATGCTTTGCTTAGCTGCCAAGATAATCCTAAGGCACAGGTGTATGTCCCTCCCCTGGTCCCCTATATCCTCAGTGACTTCTTTATGATAAAATGCCAACCCCTTAGCCCTTTCAAGGGCTGCCACCCCTCTTTCTGGCTAGCCTTCACTTACTCTGGCTGCTCCAGCTAACATGGACTGCTGGCCACCGCCCAAATTCCACTTACCAAACTCCTCCCCGGAGCATCTGCCCAAGCCTTCTCCCATGCCTGGAATGTGCCGCATGCATTCCTCAATTCTGTGTCTGATTCCTCATGCCGGCTCTATGCTGAGCTTGGATATTATCTCATACCAGGGAAGCCTTCCCCGATCCCTGCAGGCAATGTGCTTCTTCCTTCAAATTATCCTACAACTCCTTATCTCTCTCCATGTTCTATCCCCAGAATCTAAGTTTCTTGTGGTCAGACATTTTTTGTCTTTTTTTTACCTTACACTCAATTCCCTCCATGGCACAGACAGAGTGCTGGGCCTGGATTCAGGAAGTCCTGAATTCAAATCCAGCCTCAGACTGTGAGACCCTGGGCAAGTCACTCCACTTGTGTTTGCATCAGTTTCCATGTAAAATGGGCATGATAATGATAGCACCTACCTTGCAGTGTTGTTGTGAAGATTAAATGAGCTAATGCTGGATTAAAAAAAGAAAAGCACTTAATAGGCGCTATTAAAGCACTTATTCTTTTCACACTAAATCCATCAACACTTTCTCTTCTCATCCTTCCACACATCTGTGCTACCTTTGCGCTTGGTGACGAATCTCCATTATAACTCTTTCTAGCCTCAAGAATGGGGCGACTTGGGATAGCGACGTGGTGCAGTGGGTATAGCACTGGCCCTGAAGTCAGGAGGACCTGAGTTCAAATCCTGTCTCAGATCAGACACTTGACACTTACTAGCTGTGTGAACCTGGGAAAGTCACTTAACCCCAATCGCCTTTTCAAAAACAAAAAAATAACCGAAAACAAAACAAAACAAAGAATGGGGCAGCTAGGTAGGTGGCACAGTAGATAGAGTGCCAGACTTGGAGTCAAGAAGATCTGAGTTCAGATCTGGCCTCAGACACTTACTAGCTGTGTGATCCTGGGCAAGTCACCTAACCCCCAAGCTCCTCTTCTGTCAAACGAGCTAGAGAAGGAAATGGCAAACCACTCTAGCATCTTCGACAAAAAAATCCCAAATGGGGTCACGAAGAGTTGGACGGGGCTGAAAATCGACTCATAACAACACAGGCACGAAGAATACCCATACTTGCTTGCCTGTCCTCCTACTTCTCTGATCATTCTCCTATGTCAACTCCCTCCTCCCCCACTTTGTGGGGATTTCCCAATGAACAGTCCTAAGTTTTAATAGCATTGCCCTGCCTCTAGTCAGCTGCTTGGAGAACTGGCCTCCTCACTTAAGGCTTTCAGATCTTTACCTCTCCTCCTGACTTTGCCTCCCCAGTCCCTTCTTTATGAGCAGCCAGCAGGAAATCTGCATCTTGAGAACACTCTAGTGAAATTCGACAAATAAATATTCCCCCCCAAAGCTAAGGAGTTAAGGAACAGACTTATCTTCCTATTTTGCTAAGCAACCTTAATTCTCAGTTGGAATTCCCAAGTATCACTGTGGTAAGTATTGTAAACAAGTCTGATGACAAAAACCAGGCAGATGAAAGTGACTTTCCTAGTACAGGCTTTTTGTATCCTCAGGAGGCATGCTGGTCAAGTGTACCAAAGAAGGCACAACATCTTTGCAATATTCATGAGATGCTTTAAATCTGTGAAAATATGACCAATTACTAAAGCATTTTAGCTGCAATTCTTTAGAAATAGCTAAGCGATAATGCCCAAATGAAACTAACAATACTTGATGCTTATTTGATAAGAACAGAGAATAATATAAAACTGTTCAATTATTTCCCCAAATTATCTAAAAGGAAAGAAATTAAATGCCAAAAATATCAGATTAATACTTTTAAAAGCTCATGATTGCCAGAAGGAAAATCTTCTTTTCAGGTAATTATAAGACAATTCGTATACTTGAGTCTCTTTTCTTGTTACTGACTCTCAGAATTCAGCTCTGCATTAACCCCAGACCACTGTGAAGAGATCGCATAATTAGAAAAATATATTTTTCAAAATTCTCCCTTGCTTGATTAATCCTTACTATCTTGTATAGGCGGCTCACCTAGAAGGCTGACAAATTAACAGGATATATTCTATCCCTGGTTAGATTTAAAAGATTCTGAGTCTTCATAATTTTGGAGATTTGACTTTTATCTCATTTGATATAAGACGAAGATCTGTTTCTGACAATGGTATTATTAAGATTACTCACAGAGGTGACAAGGTAAGAAAAAAATGAAGGGAATACACTGTCAAGGGAAAAAAAAACCTTAATGTTCCTCCAATAATTTAGCAGTAATGCGACTTCAGTACAGCCGATGGATCTGAAGACGGGACGCAAGGATGACAGGTAATAATAATGCCCGGCAAAATATGGCAGCAAGTAGCCTTTCAGTTTTTACTCCCATTAAAGAGGAGAGGAGTTCTGCAGATTGCCTGAAAGCCTTCATTTTCAAGGGTAGGGTATTTTTCTTTTAAGAAATGTTTTCCAGCTCAGAGAAGCCATCTTGACCCCAAGCTACCTTTAGAAATTAGGTTGCTTGACACAGTGGCAATGTTAGGGCAAAGGGCTTACAGCCAGGCATAGGCGATCTGGGACCACTTAGCAATGGCGCACACTGATTTCTGCAAAGTAGCAGCAGTACTCTATTTTATGTGTTTCTCTGGGGAACCCATTCCCTGAACCAAGTTGATGACTCTGAAGGTTCTGGGACTTTGAGGGCCACCTATGTTCAAAATGTAGACAGTTTGGTTCATTGACAAGACAGGGTCAGGTTGTAAAAATAACAAAATCTTACACCGTAGTTCTTCTGGAATTTTTTAAGAGTAAAATGTGTCCTCTATCCAATGCATCCTTGCTATCCAATTAACAACTAAGATGAGATGGGACACGTAGGTTCAATGCTGGCTTGTTTGTGACTCTGATAATTCCTTGTTAATTTTCACCATAAACTCCAGCTATATTCTGGTAACTGAGTTTTATGACTGACCTGAGTCAGAGGACCTTCAGTGGGGTGTTCACTATCCAATTAACAACTAAGATGGAATGAGACACCTAAGTCTAATATTGGCTTGTGTGTGTCTGTCTCATAATTTCTTCTTAATTTCCACCATAAACTTTACCTGTATTCCGGTAACTGAGTTTTATGATTGATTTGAGTCAAATTACTTTGTGTTAGAATTCTTACTCTGCCAATAATTCTGTGTGGCCTTGATTTTCTCATCTGTAAAATGGAGGGGTTGGGGGCAGCTAGGTAGCGCAGTGGATAGAGCACTGGCCTGAAGTCAGGAGGACCTCAGTTCAAATCCGGCCTCAGACCAAACACCTGACACTTACTAGCTGTGTGACACTGGGCAAGTCACTTAACCCCAATGGAGGGGTTAGGCTAAGAGATCTCTAAGGTCTGTCTCAGCTCCAAAAAACTGAGATTCAAAGTCTTTTGTTTGCTCTTTTAACTATCAAATGTTCCCACAGAACAAGAAAGAACCTTAGTCTGGGGGTTACCTGTTCTAACCTCCCACCTGACACTCACTGATGGTCCTCCCCCTTCTACCACACTGCTGACAGGTTGGTCATTCAGTCACAGTCTGAGTACTTCCTGTGATGGAAACTCAATTGTTCTCCTTTCTGTAAAAATCAATTTACAGAATTATTCAGCTGCTTCTTGAGTTAAAATGGATTTTCACTATTCATTTTCCAGTTACTGAAAGACATCCTGTCAGGGCCTTCGTATATCAATGCTGCTCTTTGAAGTACATATCGTTTGGGTCAACAATTTAACAATTTAATATCCTCTAAATCTAAATCCTTTCCCCCAGAAAAGGACAGGAAATGTTCCCTATGGTCATTGCTACATGAAGCAAACATTTTAGGTCAGAATCCTCTATCTGAGCATCTTCCAATTTATACAGTCTGTTCCACTTCAAAAGCCACCCCTCATTGGATGATAAGTTGTCAGAAACTCTATTACTGGACTCTTCCCTCTCCCATTCACCCCAAGCATCATGGTAGAAGACAGTCAAAAGACCTGGTTTCAAATCTCCGACTCTGACTGTAGGTCATTCCTGTATGACCTAGCTTCCTCACCCAACTAATGGGAAGGAAGGAAAGAAAAAGGCATTTATTAATCATTTACCACGTGTCAATACTGTGCTAAGTGCTAAGGATATGAATACCAGTAAAAAGAAAGTCAGTCTCTGGCCTCGAGAAGCTTAAATTCTAATGGATAAAGACAAAACACAAAAGGGGGCTGAAAAGGGAACTGGAGTGGGGTGAAGGTACCAAACTCGAGGGCATGGATCTCAATGCATTTTCCATTAGCATCATAGTTACAAATGGTGATTCGTTTTTACAGAACTATTAGTCCCACACTGCAATAGCTCATACCCTCATTCCAGTTCCTAACTTTCAAGAATTCAAAACTATGCCTTAGCTGATGTCTCACACTGGAACTTCCCTCAGCTCCTGGGGTCTCCTCATCCTGGAACACCCAACCACCCTTTCTGCCTTCTCACACTGGAATATCACTCCACCAAGACCCAATGGTGAATTTCCTGGGGCCTCCATTTTGTGGAAAGGTCCAGGTCAACCAACCTTCATTACCCTCCCAGATCCGTTTGACCATTCAGACTTAAAAACTATGCCTTGGCTTTAAGCATTTTCAACTCCGTACTCTATCTCATTTTTTGTTTTCTTCTGCTATTAAAACAGAAGCTCCTTGAGGGTAGAACCTTTCTTTTGACTTACATTTGTATCCCTAGCATTAGGCACTGTGCCTAGCACATAATAAGAACATCTTTCCCTCCCTTTTTCTTCCCTTTCTTCTTTCCCTCAACTTTTCTTCCATTCTTCTCTCCCTTTCTTCCTTCTATCCTTCCTTCCTTCCTAAAACAACCCAATTAGTTTAAGGTTAACCCAAGTATTAATATAACTACTTGACAAGAGTGCTGGGCCTTCAGACATCAAGTCTGGTACTGTTTAACATGTAAGACATAGAAAAATACTATTTGACAGAGGAAATAGCACATGTCAAGAGGAACAGACTAGGGCCCAATTCACTGCTGTGTGTATACACTTGTCCCAATAGAATGGAAGCCCTCGTGAGGACGGATTGCTTCTTTTTGTCTGCGTCTCCAGCTCTCGGGATTGCTCCTGACACACAGGAGGCACTTAATTAGGTCGACTGATTGATTGTTCATTGGCCTGGCATACCTACCACCATTTATAACATTGATTCCCCTGGAAAATATTTACAGAAGGTAGGGCATCACATCCCTTTCTTGGCAAAGAGGTGGGGGACTATGGGTATTTAATGTTACGTATGCTATCACACACCAATGTTCTATCCCTTGGTTTTACTTAACAACTTTTCTTTGTGAAAACAAAGGGTTTTATAAGGGAGGAGAAGAGATATTGGGAAATATCTGTAGTATAAAAAACAAAAGGCAGCAATAAAATTTTTAAACAGAAAAGAAAATATGTTCAGATATAAACTTTTGATAATTGGAGACTACCCATCATCAGAGAAGACAAGGACTTCGGTGGTTGCTTTCTTCTCTTTTCTGTAAGGGGTAACAGGCTTCCAGTAAATCCATCAATTCTTTCCTTCAATCCCTCACTCTATCCCAGGGCTCTAATCACTATACCACCTAGTTGCCCTCCGAAGGGACAGTCTTAAGGTAGTATAGTCTGACAGCCCTTTGCCAAGGTAACCAGCTTGGAATGAACCTGCAGTCGTGATTGAAACAGCATTAGCCTTGAGCTAGCCGAGCCTGGGCAGCTAAGCGGTACAGAGGATAGAGTGTTAGGCTTGGAACCAGAAAGACTCACCTTCATGGGTTCAAATCCAGCCTCAGACATTTACTAGCTGTGTGACCCTGGGCAAGTCACTTAACCCTGTTTGCCTTAGTTCCTCATCTGTAAAATGAGCTAGAGAAGGAAATGGCAAACCACTCCAGTATCTCTGGCAAGATAATCCCAAATGGGTCATGGACTGAAAAAACGATTTCACAACATAAAGCTGAGCTAAGTTTGTTTAGCATCAATATACTACTACCCCCTGACCCATGATGACCCACAGTAAGGATGTCAAACTCAAACAGAAATGGGGCCACTAAGACACACAAAAGGATCCCTATGAGCCATTAACGTAGGAAACTACATATTAACATCATCTGTGTTCTTTTGTATTTGTATTTATTTTGTTAAATATTTTCATTATATAACTGGTTTTCACGTTTGACATCTCTGATATACCGTTTACTCCCTATGAAAATGTATGTATGCTATTTTCTATAATATATAAGTATTTTAAATTATGTTTATATGTGTGTGTGTGTGTGTGTGTGTGTGTGTGTGTGTATTGTTTATATTAAGCAAGGCTCCCACTAACTCTGGACATGGAGGAAACACCTAGACTACAAGGGCACTGGTTTCTCTACTTGAAATTCAAGTGAAAAATTCAACAGATCAGGATCAAAAGACATTGAAGCCATCAGAAAAGAAAGCAGGCAAGCAAAAGAAGCCTAGATACTCTCAGAAGCCTCTTTACATAGCAATCATTTGGAACATGAATCTTCATCTATTCATGGCAAGCAGAAACTGACAGGTTCTGGACCAGGTAGTTAGAAAAATGGCAGAAACCCAGCTGATGTTTTATCTGGTCCAGTGAAGACACCACTCCAAAGTAAAAGCAGATCTGAGAGTGCAAAGGGATTGTCAACGGCTCAGACTACCCAGAGGAGGTCTACTAGGGGATGTCCTTGACTCGATGCCTTCAAAAGCTGACCTGTTCACCATCCAGCCATCCTAACAGCCCTCTTTTGCAGCTCAATGGACAGAGATCAACTTGGTACCCAACTGCTCCTCTTCTTAGGTCAATCTTTCCTCTGTCCCTCAAATGGAACAATTCAGAAGCTCTTTGCCACAGCCCTCTCTCCCCAACTCATTCACATCAACTCTAAAGCCAGAGAAATGAACACTGAACAAGGACAGGTTCTCATCCACCCTCTCAATGTCTCCAAGACCTTCCCGACAGGGGTCCCTAATCTAGGGACCACGAACTTGATTTTTTAAAATATTTTAATAGCTACGTTCCAACATAACTGATTTCCTTTATAATCCTATATACACGATTCAATGTACCTAAAAATTTCTCTGAGAAGGGGTTCACAGGCTTCATCAGACTGCTGAAAGGGTCCAGAACTCCCTCTAAAAAGGTTAAGAACCCTAGCTGTGGAAACAAGCAGTGGATTTGCAAATTTACTACATATTCTCTCTTTTTTTTTTTCTGCCAGAGAGAGAAGGTGAGAGGGGGATGAATCACAACCACCACAGTGTTATTATCTAGTACATTCAAGTTTACAAAGCATTTTCCCCTAACGATCCTTCTGAAGTAGGTAGTGGTGTAAACATTATCACCCCTATTTTATAGGGAAAGAAACTAAAACTCAAGTACATGACCAGCCCAAAGTCACACAGATAATAACTGCTAAAACAAGAGATAGAAGAAACAGGGGGAAAGGTCTCAGAAAGAATAATACAGACTAAAGGGCCAGTGAGAGTGTATAGGTAAATCATAGGGGCTAAGGTCAACAAAATCCAACAATTATAGCAAGAACTAAATGCCTACAAAGTGCCCGGTGCTGGGGATACAAGGACAAAACTAAAAGTCTCTGCCTTCAAAAAATGTAATGAAAAAGCAATAGTAAGGCTTGCAGCAGATGCATCAAACCTGACCCACCAGTCAGCAAAACTCCACCACAGATTAAAATGTAACTGGGAAATGTTCAACAAAGTAAATAAAAATATAACACAACATAATGTTAATACATGGTTTTCTAAGTCAACATCTGGCCAGCAGGAATCTGTTTCTATTTGAGTTTCATACCTGGGTTCAAATTCCACCTGTGATATTTACTAGCTGTGTGACCATGGATGAGTCATTAGCCTTTCTGAGCCTCAGTTTCCTGCCCTATAAAACTGAGTTAATAATGTCTGTAGTACTTACTAAATGGGCTTTTCATTTCTTTGTTTTTTGGGGGAAAGGGAGTTTGTTAAGTGAGATAATGTATATAAAATGCTTTGCAAACTTTAAAGTGCCTATGTAAATGTCAGTAATCATGCAGGTACTGTTGGGGCTGAATGAACCCAATAAATGAAATAGGTAAATACCTGAATAAGGTGTGAGAACTTTTAAGTGACTGACTTCAGGACTGACTGCCCAACTGAATGCTGGTAATTTACTCTCTTCCAAATTACCTAAACAACACCCTTCTCTTGGCAGCAGAGAGAACTGAAGATGTACCATATTTGCAATGCTCCTCTAGATGCAAAGAGGCTTGAAACAAAAATAAAACCAAAAAGAACCAGAACAGGAGGAATCTGGAGAAACACTTGAAGAACCATACCAACTGATACAGGCTGAAATAAACAGAAGAACAATACGCCTGAAATAAACAGAAGAAACAATACGCCTAAAAATGTCAATGAAAAAGATCAAGAGGAAACCAACCTGAATGACTGAAATAAAAAACTGACCCCAGAGAACAGATAGTAGAACACGTCACTCTCCTTTTGGCAAAGAGGTGAGAGACTATGGGGGCAGAATGATGCCTACCTTGTCAGATGAGGTCACCATATTGGGTTGTTTTCTGTTTAACTTTCTCTCTTTCATGCAAGAGAAGGTTCAATTCCAGGAGGTAAGAACAGGAAATAGGAATAAATATATCCAAAAATGATGTAAAAGGCATCAGTAAAACTTTTTTGGGGAAAAAGTATTTCCCCACTCCAAACCCCTTGATTTCTCCAAAACTATAGAACACTTGACAAGATAAACTGGCATCCTTCCACTCACACTGACATTTACAAACATCCCCTTAAAACCTGAACCTGATCGAGCAATAGCTTCATTTGATCACCAATAGAACTCTCCTACCAGATTTCATGCAGTTCCTTTTTTACTGCAGGGCTGTTTAAGAGTGATGGGTTACTCTTCATGTTGACTCTTAGGAAGACTCAAAATCCTTAGGGAGGGGTAACAGAAGGAAGGAGAAGTTTAGGGGAAAAAAATCAGCATGGACCAAACCAACCATGGCAGAATCTATTAAAAATAATTTCCCTAAAGTCTTTATCTTATTTTAATTGATAAGCACTTACTGAGTATATTTTGTCAACGTTACTGACTTTTTATTTTCAAACAAGGCAAGTTTGCTTTTTTTTTTTTTAACATAGAACAAATTAAGCTCATCTCTTTTTTATTCTGTTGCACTTGGTACCTGTGGGCTATAACCAGTGTGCCAAGAACAGAGCTGATCAATTAATCAATCAATAAACATTTATTAAGCACCTACTAAGTGCCAGGCACTGTGCTAAGTGCTGGGGATATAAAATGAGGCAAAAGATAGTCCCTGCCCTCAAGGGGCTTACAATCTAACGGGGGAGATGACATGTAAACAAATATATACAAAGTAAGCTATGTAGAAGACAAATAGGAAACAATTAGCAGGGGGAAGGCTGGAATTAAGAGGGGTGGGGGAAGGCTTCCTACAGAAGGTGGGATTTTAGTTGGGACTTAAAGAAAGACAGGGAGGTCAGTAGCCTAAGACTTTTCTTTTCTGTAAAATCTCACCCAAAATATAAGTTACTGGGCTGTCAGTAATCATGACAGAGTTCCTCTGTCAAGGATCCGACCACAGAACCCAGGTCAGGCCTAACCAGAGACAAAGCTGGCTTAAAATCAACAGAGCCCAACTCAGTCCAACAAGCCTCCTCAGTACTTCCCACCACATGATTGGCCAAATCCCTTCTGGCCTACATCTAACATCATAGGACTTGGTCACAATCTTCTTTCTGGGACCCCACATTGTCTGAGTCCCAGTCTTACCAATGACTGGCTGTATACACATACCGACCTGGATGAACGTCCAAGAAACAGGCTTCCATTTATTCTGTGACTTGGGATCTTACAACGGATAAAGAAATTAATTCTTGCTCTACCAACCTCCTACAGTTGTTATGAAGAGCAAATCATGTCAAAGGGTCATAGAACTCTGGGTCAGACAGATGTGTTGGACATTGGGGAAAAAAGCATCAATGCTATACCGATCTATAAGAGGTATTAACACTATATGCCAGGCACAGTTGGAGACGATGAGGATGCCAACACAAAAGTGAGGGATTATACCATAAAAGGAAACTGAGACTCAGGAAAGGTTGGGTGACATGTCCACAGTCACATGGGCAATGGGTAGAAGGGCTGAGATTTGAACCCAGTACTCATTAACCTAAACCATACTGCCTTCTATAAGGCCAAGCTCTAGCAGGATAACAACAATAATTATTTTAACTGTCATTTGTAAGTGATTCAAAGTTTGCCTTACATGTCTCACTGACATCTCACTGAACCCAACAATAACCCTGTGAAATTCTCAGTTATTTTACTTTTTATAGATAAAGAATTTCATTCTTCTATTATATATCTATAACTATATACATTATATCTTCTATATATAGATATGTTGTTCTATTATACAGATGGACAATTTTATAGATGAAGGAAACGGGGCCTGGAGAAGCTAACAGACCTGCCCGAGGTCATAGAGCTAGTTAAGTGCTGAGGCAACATCTGCATTCTGATTGGGGGGGGCGGCTCTCCACATTCAGAGTCTAAAGATTTATCTACTAAACAAGCTGCTCAATTGTATTCAACTCTCCATGGGTTTTCTTGGCAAAGATACTGGAGTGGTTTGCCATTCTTTCTCTAGCTCATTTTACAGAAGAGGAAACTGAGGCAAACAGGGTAAAGTGACTTGCCCAGGGTCACACAGTTGGTAAGTAAGTGCCTGAGGTCAGATCTGAACTTAGGAAGATGAGTCTTCCTGACTCCAGGCCCAGCACTCTATGAACTATGGCGCTATGCAGCTGCCATACTTACAAGTATTCTGTCACAGTAAAGTCTAATATCTACATTTGCTGAAAGATTAAAATGAGGAAAAATGGCCAAAAGAGCTCCAATTTTACTGTAGTCACCTAAATTCAAAATTAATGGCATCTTGAACAAAGTCCTTTAATTGCAGAATTTAAAAATTCATGCTCAATTATCATATTCAATATTTTAAGCTCACTGTGGTATCTATCATTTGGGTAGGAAGGAACAGTGAGAAATAGTTTATGCCTCTACTAATTGGGAGGTACAGAGTCACCAGAATGGATGAGGATGAAAATAAATGTCCTTCTCCTCCAAGCCTACACATAGGCCTATACTAGCTTTCTGCCCTCAGGATCAGGGCTATACCATTGCTGGGCACATGGCCTGCGTTCAATAAAATACTTTAGTGATTCACTGATTTAAAAGTGATTTCCAAAGCCAGTCCTTTCTACTTTGGAAGGTTTTTCCCTCCTCAACAAACATCTTCTGACCACCTCTAAGGGCAAGGCATTAGGCTAGTTGCTGGAGATAAAAGGGAGATACTGTGTAAAGAATGCTGGTTTGAACATTAGGGAGCTGACTTTAAATTTGGAGGCAGAGACCCTGCCTTCCCATTCCTGTTTCTTACTACCTGTGTAACCTCAGGCAAGTCATGCTATCTCAGGGGGGTTTAGTTTCCTCAGTGGGATGGACTGAATGACCTCTAAGGTTCCATCCAGTCCTGATTCTCAAGATCCTCAAAGAACTTAAAGTCTAGTAGGGGAGATAAAACATGTGTATAACAAGTTAAATGTCAATTATCAACTGGGCACAGGCTGAGTGAGTGGTATTCTAAGGAAAAGGGGTGGAGAGGCAGAGAGGGAAAGAGAGGGGGGGAAGAGAAAAGGGGAGAGGAAGAAAGAAAGGGGGAGAGAAAAAGAAGAAAGGAAGAAGAAGAGGAGGGAAAAGGAGAGAAGAAAGAGGAAAGGTGAGAAAGGGGGAAACGGAGGGAAAGAAAAGGGGAGAGGGAGAAAGAAGGGGAGAGAGAAGAAAAGGAAAGGAAGAAGAGGAAAAGAAGGGAAAGGGAGAGAAGAAGGAAAGAGAAGAGAAGCGAGAAAGAGGAAAGGGGAGGAAGAGAGAGGGAGAGAAAAGGGGAGAGGGAGAAAGAAGGGAGACAGAAAAAGAGGAAAAGAAATGAGAGGAAGAGAAGGGAAAGGGAGAAAAGAGAGGGGAGAGGAGAAAAAGGAAAGAAAAATAAGAAGGAAAGAAAGGGGGAAAGAGAGGGAGGACAGAATGGAGAAAGAAAGGGGGAAGAGAGGAGTAGGAGGGAAAAAGAGAGGGAGAGAAAGTGAGGGGAGGGGAAAGAGAGAAGAAGAAAGAGAAGAAGGAAAGGAGGACAGAGTAGAGAAAGGGGGAAGAAAAGGAACAACAAAGGAGAAAAGGAGTTAGAGAAAAGGGGAAGATAAAGAAGTGAGAAGAGGAAGATGGAGAGGGAAAGGGTGAGGAAGAAGGTGAGGGAAAGGACAAATTCACAGGCTGCCCTGGCTTCCTTCAAGTTCCAGCTAAAGTCTCACTTTCTGCAAAAAGCCTTTCCCAGTTCCTCTTAATCTTAGTGCATTCTCTTTGAGAATATCTCCAACTTATCCTGTATGTATCTTATTTCTCCATAGCTGTTCTCATGCTGTCTCCCCCATCAGACAGTGAGCTCCAAGAGCAAGGACCACCTTCTACCTTTTCACCATCTTTATATCTTCAGTGCTTAGCACAGTACCTGGCACATAATAAATGCTTGTTGACAATCACATATTTGACATTCTCAAATGCTGAGGCATCACACAGAAGGCACAGCTTGAACTGAGTGAGCAGTTAGGACCAATATGGTAGGTATTGATTTCGGCTCAATGTGAACAGAACTTGAGGCTGACACAATTTGCTGTTTGCACCCCAAGGCGGACTCCCTATGTGTCCTTAGAAGTCAAGACATGCACCAATCAGTCTGCACCAGACTAAGCAGTTTTTTTGTATGCAGCTGGAACCCTTGTAGATAAGCAGACTATCCTATCTTCGTGCTCTAGCAGTTCCCAGGGAAAAGAATGTGGATTTTTGCCATCGCCTTCCTTCTCCCCTTCAAGAGGGGATTAGTCCTTTCCCCCTCCCCTATGACTTCCCTATAACATAAATACCAAGACTTTCCCTGCACTGCTGGGCTCCTTGGTATAGGGAGGTCCCATGTATACGTGTCTTTCTCTTGCAATAAATCCAACTGCAATGTATGCCTTATGGACCTGTGATACTGTTTTTTGGTTAACAGTACATAGATAGGTGGACAATAAATACAGATACAGATAGATATACATATATACACATACCCATACATACATACATATATATATATATATGTAGATATATATATTTATCTACTTCTATATTTCAGTTCCCTCTCCACCAAATCATAAGACCCTTTCCATTATACATTGTTTTTCCAACTTATTTATTTCCTCCATGCTTCCTACTCCTTAACCTAAAGGGAGAATAGAAAGGAGGAGGAAGGGAAGGGAAGATACCTTTAACATCCCTTCTAGCACTCAAGATCTTGAGAAGTCTGAAAGACTCAGCTGATTCTCATCAATGCAGCCCATAGCTGCTGCCACTAAACATGGTTCACAACTCTATGGCTCTGGCTTCCCCTGACATTTTCTGACTCCTCATAATTCAACAACCCTTTGGTTGGTTGAGAAACAATGTTTGTTCAGATTTTAAAAAGCACTATCCCGGGGGCGGAGCCAAGATGGTATAAAGCAGTGACTTGCTTGAGCTCTCCCCCAAACCCCTCCAAATACTCATAAAAAATGGCTCTAAACAAATTCCAAAGCAGCAGAACCCACGAAAAGACAGAGTGAAACAAATTTCCAGCCCAAGACAACCTGGATGGTTGATCGGAAAGGTGTATCACAGGCTGGGAGCGCAGCGCAGAGCGCTGTGGGTGTGCAGGCTGTAGCAAACCTGGAGCAGGCCTCAGAGGACTGAATCTCCTGCTGCTGTGGAGGTTCCCAGACTCCTCAATCCACCAATGCCAAAGACAACTTAGAAGGTCAGTGGGAAAAGTCTGTTTCTGTCGGTGCTGAGAGGAAGGCGGGGTCTCAGCTCCATTCCCATGCCCTGAGGGGCAGCTGCTTCCCGAGCTTCCAGCCCACAGACTGAGGGGGAATCCAGTGGCTGATGAGAAAGGGATTGCAGGGATCTTTTTGCCAGTGCTGAGGCAGGAATCTCTTGCTTTGCCTGTGCTTAGATCTGGGTCACAGTTCTGGGTGGCACTCCTGGGGTGAGGAGGAGTGCTGGAGTGGTGGAGCTTGTAGTGGCTGTGGAGGGGAACCCCTCCTCACAGTTACAGGACAGAAAGGAATAAACACCTCGCCACTTATCATACCACCTTGGAAGAACTGAAAATTTACAGGTCCCTACAAGTATCTCTGAAAACAGCTGACAAACCCCAAGCTTGGGACAGTACATTCCACATTGGAAGCAGACTCTTACCTTAACAAAGAGTTTAAAACTCAAGTAATTGGCCGGGATCATGAGCAAGCAGCAAAAAGAGTCAGACTATATTATCTTACTTTGGTAAAAAAAGATCAAAATATACAACCAGAAGAAGACAACAAAGTCAAAGCTCCTACATCCAAAGCCTCCAAGAAAAATATGAATCAGTCCCAGGCCTTGGAAGAGCTCAAAAGGGATTTTGAGAAGCAAGTAAGGGAAGTAGAGGAAAAACTGGGAAGAGAAATGAGAGTGATGCAAGAAAATCATGAAAACAAGTCAACAGCTTGCTAAAGGAGACCCAAAAAATACTGAAGAAAATAACACCTTAAAAAATAGCCTAACCCAAATGGCAAAAGAGGTCCAAAAAGCCAATGAGGAGAAAATGCCCTAAAAAGAAAATTGGCCAAATGGAAAAGGAAGTCCAAAAGATTACTGAAGAAAATACTTCCTTAAAAATTAGAATAGAGCAATTGGAAGCTAGTGACTTTATGAGAAATCAAGACACTGTAAAACAAATCCAAAAGAATGAAAAATTAGAAAACAATGTGAAATATCTCATTGGAAAAACAACTGACCTGGAAAATAGATCCAGGAGAGAGAATTTAAAAATTATTGGACTATCTGAAAGCCATGATCAAAAAAAGAGCCTAGACATCATCTTTCAAGAAATTATCAAGGAAAACTGCCCTGATATATAGAACCAGAGGGCAAAATAGAAATTGAAAGAATCCACAGATCTCCTCCTGAAAGAGATCCCCAAAGGAAAACTCCTAGGAATATTATAGCCAAATTCCAGAGTTCCCAGGTCAAGGAGAAAATATTACAAGCTGCCAGAAGGAAACAATTCAAGTACTGTGGAAACACAATCAGGATAACACAAGATTTAGCAGCTTCTACATTAAAGGACCACAGGGCATGGAATATAATATTCTGGAGGGCAAAGGAGATAGGATTACAACCAAGAATCACCTACCCAGCAAAACTGAGTATAATCCTTCAGGGGAAAAAATGGTCATTCAGTGAAATAGAGGACTTTCAAGCATTCTGATGAAAAGACCAGAGCTGAATAGAAAATTTGACTTTCAAATACAGGACTCAAGTGGAACATGAAGAGGTAAACAGGAAAGAGAAATCATAAGAGACTTATTAAGATTGAACTGTTTACATTCCTGCATGGAAAGATGATATTTTAACTCATGAGACCTTTGTCAGTATTAGGGTAGTTGGAGGAAAAAATTATATGTATGTATATATAGATAGATAGAGGGCACAGGGTGAGTTGAAGATTAAGGGGTCATATCTGGAGAATAAAATTAAGGGATGAGAGAGGATTATACTCAGAGAAGAAGAAAGGGAGAGGTAGAATGGGGTAAATTATCTCACAAAAAAAAAAGAAAAGAAAAGTCTCTTACAGTGGAGGGGAAAGGGGAAGGTGAGAGGGAATGAGTGAATCTTATTCTCATAGGATTTGGCTTAAGGAGGGAATAACATACACATTCAATTGGGTATGGAAATCTGTCTTACCCTACAGGAAAATAGGGGGAGAAGGGGACAAGAGAGCAGGGGGATGATAGAGAGGAGGGCAGATTGGGAAAGAGGGTAATCAGAAGTAAATACTTCTGAGGAGGGACAGGGTCAAAAGAAAGAATAGAATAAATGGGAGGGCAGGATAGGATTAAGGGAAATAGAGTTAGTTTTTCACAACATGTCTACTATGGAAGTGTTTTGCATAACTGCACATGTACAACCTATATTGAGTTGCTTGCCTTTTCAATGAGGGTGGGTGGGGAGGGAGGAAGAGAGAAAATTTGAAACCTAAAGTTTTAAAAACATGTTTTAAAAAAATGTTTTCACATGCTACTGGGAAATAAGAAATACAGGAAATGGGGTACAGAAGTCTATCCTGCCCTACAAGAAAATAGAAGGGGAAGGGGATAAGAAAGGGGGAGAGATAGAAAGAGGACAGACTAGGGGAAGGGATATTCAGAATGCATGCCATCTTGGGGTGGGGGAGGGGGAGATGGGTGAAAATTTAACTCAAAAACTTGTGGAAGCGAATGTTGAAAACTAAAAATAAATAAATTTATATTAAAGAAAAAAAAAGAAAAAGAAAAAGCACCATCCCAATGCTAACAACTAGACTGCTTAAAAACAAACAAAAAGCTTGACTCACAGGATTGAGATGGACCTTGAAGATCATCTATTGCTCCACCCCCCCATTCTAGACATAAAGAAACTGGGGCACAGAAAGGTAAAGTCTTGTTGCCCCTAAATGTATTTGTGGGTTGAGTTGCCCATGGTCATATGGCTAGTTAGTGTCAGAGGAAGACAGTGGGACCCAAGTTTCTTGGCCCCCAAACCAGACCTTTTTATACTCAAATTTTTCAAATGCTATTAGAAAAAATATATATTTATACAATTTTTAGGTCTAGACTTATTTCATTCATGTCGGAAGGAGCTCCGAGTGAGAACATTCCCTCTAAGAGTCCAGCGCAGCAACTGTTCTGATCTTAGAATGCTGCTTAGGGGCACTGCTTTAACATGTATTTGCAAAATACTAACAGACTTAGAAACAGAAGAGATCTTAATGTTGCCTCATCCAACCCGCTTATTTTATAAATAAGGAAAAAGGAGCCTGGAGAGGCATAGTGATCCACCCAATGTCACATAGGTAGGCAAAATGGCAGAGCCAGGACTTCATGGACCTTCACAGGATCATAGCTGGACCTTAGAGGTCAAATCGTGATCTGAACCCAGGTCTTCCACCTCTAAATCCTCTGACTCCCCACTGCACCATGATGGCACAAGAGCCTCATAACAACCCTGGTAGGCAGAGAGTACACATATTTCGAGTCTCTTTTACAAATGAACCCAAGATGTGACTTTCCCAAGGTCACACAACTAGTAAAATTCAAGTCCAACACTCCTAGTACTATTACTAAACCACACTGTGATTTTTTTTTTTGGTTCAGGTTGTAGTAACATTCACATTCAAATAAAAAAATGCAGGCACATCAAAGGAAATAACACAAATAAACCCAGGAATTTGCAAGAACTAAATTTTGGTTCTTATGTCTATGTTCAAATAACGCCTAAAAATTCTACTTTAAAATCATATACAAACAAATCCTGTAAACTGGAGATTCTCCAGGAAAAAAAAAACTCACCATAAAGTTAAACCTCACTAATTCAGCCTGAAAATGGGGGAAGGCCAGACTGCATTAGTACAATATCTAATTTACAGACTATTTTAAAGAATTGCAGTCTCATTATTTTCAAAGCCTGGATGACAACCCCAACTGCTAACAAAGTATTTCCAAGCAAAAATCTCATCATCCTTAATGAACAGATAGGATATATTTATAATTAGCAGCATTCATTTACATATCAACAATTAATGTTCTAAAGTACTTAAAATCACTGAATGTGCCCCCAAAGTCTTATTTTCTTAATTTCTTAGCAAACCCTTTCAATGGGGCAACGCAGAGAAAAACATCAAATAAGTCAGAGTACAAATATGGAATATGTTACTTGAAATTAGCACTTTATGACAATTAACAGTAAAAAGAATGTTGAACCTGGACATGGTGCATGAGGTCAACTCCTGGCTTTGTTTCTTACTAACAGTATAGCATTGAGTCAGTCACTTAATCTTCTCTGGGACTGGTTTCCTCATCTGTAATATAAAGGGGAGGAAACTCAATGACCTCTGAGATTTTTTCCAGTTTGAATTCTATGCTCTGTTAAATCTCCAAGAGATGCAAATGCTAACAAACTCCTACATCCTTGTATGAGAAGCATCTCTGCTGGGTTTCTTGTTATCTCCCACTTTCTGAAGACAGCCCTTCAGCTGGGTATTCTAACCCTCTTAGTCTGGAAAAAGTTATTGTATCCTTGCCCTGACTCTCATTTATAGTTATATTCTCCAGCACGACCCCAATAATTCAACTCTTGCAATCACAGATTAAAACATTAACGCAAATTAGCAAAAAATCATTACTTAAGTGCTCTTTTCTTGAGACTATTTACAAATAGTTACGCGTTCAGGCAAACCCACTTCTGACAGCCAGAAAGGAATGGTTATAAACGTCTGCATCTATAGGCGGCCTTTATTTATCTATAAACAACTTGAGGATCTCATTCCCCCACCTTCAATATTTATAAGTGATCTGCTGGATTTATTTTCTGTAAAAATCCCTCAAAGGTTTTCCCTGTCAGATACAGTTGTTTTGTGCAAAAATCTCTAATTAGGCTGGCTGTCACGCTGGGCTCTTCCGAGATTACCCTGAAGATGGAGAATGAAGAAAACCAGGCAGCCCATGCAAAGACACAATATGTTAAAACAAGCATTTTGCTTGTACTTTAAGCTCTAATTGAAATTTAAATTCTGCAGTAAAAAAAGACACAGTAAATCATCAAATCTATGGATCAGCCTCACAAAACCAGAGGGCATTCCATTTCAACTGACTGCAAGAACAAATTTGATCTTAATTACTAGGAAGCTCTTACAAGTTACGAAGGAAGTCACAGCTTAAAGAGGATCAGCCTCCTAACTTCTTGATAAATTAGTTTCTCCAGACTAACCTTTTGGATGCCAAAGAAATATATCACATGCATGGCAGTGAGGAAAATGTCAGTGTTCAAAGAGGGGTGAAGTAAATGGCTAAGTAATCACTAAAATGACACGTATGCACGCTTAACAATATGCTAAGTCTGGGAAATAAAGATTAAATTTAAATATAAAATTCGAACAACCACTGCCACACACTGGCAGCATTTAAAAAATGTGCTTTCCCAGCATCTTACTACAAAAATTTAAGGTTTCTTAGCATTTTCCCAGTTCAGGTTTCTTTCTTTTGAGGCCCTTCTATAGACATGAGAAAGCCCTCCAGATTGATTCCTGGGTCCCACTTCATTGAAAGATGTTCCTTATCTGGGACATGAGGATTGCCAATTTTGTGATGATAGGGTAGAGTCAAAGGGATAGTGCCATTCTTGATCAATGGCAAAGAGGCCAAGGTGAAGAGTCCCCATTTACAGTAGATTACTTTCTACATAGCCAACAGAAATGAGCCCAATGGCCTAATGAGGTCTGGGGAACATTTATTTAAATGTACCCAAGTGGAACAAGAATCACTCGATCCTAGAAGAAGTTCCCTTTTTGCCCCTTTCCTTAGTTGGGTCTAGAAACTGCAAAATCATCTTGCACCCCTTGGGTGAGAAAACCCAAGGAAATGGGAGTGATTTTTCTTTGTATTTGCTACATGTGTTTTTATCTGTGCTTTACTGAATCTTTATTTTGGTGGCATGTGTTTTCATCAGATCTTTGCTATACTAGATTTTCCAGCAGGAATAAAGTAATCAGCAGGAGAAAGGAATGCCTTCCTTTTTCACAAGGGAAGAGTCTACAATTGGTTTTGGTCCAGCAATCCTGCCTTTCATCAATATAAACATTTCAGTTTTGCTGTTGTTTTAAACACAGTCTCCTTCAATCCTGGACATTTGGACCTGATACTGATTTTGGGTGTTCTGAAAGGTGTAGATAGGGAAGGAAGGAAAGCAAGAAGGGAAGGAAGAGAGGGAAAGTGTGAGAAGAAAGAAAGGGAGCAGAGGAGAGAAGGAAGGGAAGGAGGGAAAGAAGAAAAACAGAAAAGGAAGAAGGAAAAGGAAGGAAGGGATCAGAGGGAAGAAAGAAGGGAGAAAAGGAAGAAGGAAGGAAGGAGGGAGGGACGGAAAAAAGGAGGAAGGGAGGGAAGAAAGAAGCATTTATTAAGTGCCAGGCACTGTGCTAAGTGCTTTACAAATATTATCTCATTAGATAAAAAAAAAGACCCACATGTAAAAAATATTTATAAACAGCTCTTTTAGTGGTGGCAAAGAATGGAAATTGAGAGTATGTCCATCAACTAGGGAATGGCTAAACAAGCTGTTGTATATGACTGTGATGGAATACTACTGTGCTACGAGAAATGACGAGTAGGGTGCTCTCAGAAAAACCTGGAAAGACTTCATGAACTGATACAAAGTGAAATGAGCAGAATCAGGAGAACACTGTATATGGTAACAGTAATGCTGTACGAATGACAGCTATTCTCAGCAATACAATGAACTGAGACAATCTTAAGGACTTATGATGAAAAATGTTTATCTATCTACAGAGAAAAAACTAATGGAGTCTGAATGCAGATCGAAGCGTACTTTTTCTTCACTTTATTTTTCTTGGTTTTTTTAATAATGTTTTCTTTCACAACATGACTAACATGAAAATATGTTTTGCTTGATTCCACCTTTATCAAATTGCTTGCCTTCTCGATGGGGGGGAAGGGAGGAAGAGAGGGAGAGAATTTGGAACTGAAAAAAATTTTAAAAAATGAATGTTAAAAATTATTTTTACATGTAATTGGTGAAAAAAATAAAACATTAAATTATAATTTAAAAAATCTCATTTGATAATGGGGAATGAGGTAGGGGAGAGGGAGCCACTTTACTGGCACATACGGTCTCCTTAAAAAAAAAATTCACAATGAGGTCTTCATACCATCTAATGCTAGTGATACCACAATACTTCTCTGTTCTTTCACAGAAAAAAAGATAAAGTTGTTTAATTGGGCTAGGATAATCTTCATCTTCTTCATCAGAATTATAACCTGGCATACAGAAGAAAGCACTGGTTTTGGAATCACAAGACCTTGGTTCATATTCTCTTCTTAAAACACCTGGCTTCCTTTGAAATTCAACTCAAGTGCTACCTTCTCAATGAGGTCTTTCCTCATCTGTACTGCCTCCTCCTCTCCCAGAGCAAAATGCATGAAGCCTTTCCTGATATCCCAGCTCCTAGACCCTTACCCCCAGGTTGTATATGCTTGCTAGATAGGCAGATGATAGACATGATAGATACTTTCTTAAAGAAGAGTGTCAAAAGACACTCTTTGGTTGTGGTGAGCCATGAATGGCATCTGGAGAAATGAAAGCGACTATGGCTTAAAAGGCATGAAATGATTGGTTACAGATGCAGCAGACATTTCAGAATCAGCTGTCCATGTTAGTCAAAACAGTGACTGCTTAAAGAGGTCAAAGCAAATACCAACTTAAAACAATGAGGAAATGACTCTCTCATGAGGACGATTAAAGCTACTCCAACCCAATCTGTTAAATACACTGTTTGTCCAGAAAAATGGACAAACATCGACTGATATTCCTGTCAAATGCCATTTCTTAGAAAAATGTATCTCATTCACAACCATCTAGAATAGTCTAGTAGGTCTGTGGACAAATTTCCAGGCGGCCATGAACTTTAATGAGAAAAAAATAACATTTTTGTTTTTACTAATCTCTAACTGAAATTTTGCATTTTCTTCAATTATGGATATAGGCAGTCAGTCATTACTATATGGAATCCATGGGCTCCCCCAGACTGTCAAAGGGGTCTATGACATACAAAAAAGGCTAAAACTCCTTGATTAAAAGAACTAAAAAACTGTCTCAATCAGCAAATAATCTTGTTCACAGAATCATAGAAATTCAGAAGAGGCTTCAAAGATCGTCTAGTCTAGGAGCCTTTATCCTTTTTTTGTGTTGTGAACCCTCTTTGGTAGTCTGGTGAGACCCCTTCTCTGAATATGAAAGATAGAAAGGAAGAGGCAAGCATTAATTAAGCACCTACTGTGTGCCAGGCATGGTACTAGTGCCTTATAAATATGATCTCATTTGATCATTTGTTCTTAAATGCAAAAAGTAAGAATTAAAAAGAAAACCAATTGTATGTATATACGTATGTGTACACGTAAAAGTTCATGGACCCCAGGTTAAGAACCCCTGATTTAGTCCAACCCACATCTAAACTTGAATCCACTCCAAAACATTCCCTCTGTCACCTAGCTTTTCCTCAAATACCTCCACTGATGAGGAACCTACTACCAACGAGGAATGTAGAAAACTATGCCATTTCCCAGCTCATAAACATTCAATGCTTTTCCATTAACCTCTAGGGTAAAACACAGATTCTTCAGTCCATAATTTTAAGTCCTCTACCATCTTGTTCCAATTGATTTTTCTGGGCTTATTTCATTCTACCATCCTTCATGAATGTTATATTCTGACCAAACTGAACTATCAGCAGTTCCCTCGAATCCAACGTTACATCTCTCACCTCCACACATTTTGTACAGGCCATTCCCTAATGCCCGGAATGCATTTCTTCCTCATCACCCCCAACTGGAACCTCTGTCTTACAAGGCTCAGTGCAAGGGTCCACCCCATTCATAAAGCATTCCTTGAGCCCCCCCCGCCTCCCCTCATTAGTTGTTAGTCCATTCTTCTACAGTCTCCGTTTATCTTGGTCGTATACTTACTTGTGTTCCCCTATCCCACCCCACTCCACCCCCACCAACAGAATATAATTTCTTGAAGGCAAGGATAGTTTGGTATGTCATTATATCTGCTTTGACTACCTAATAGTGCTTTACACACAGTAAGTGCTTAATAAACTTTGCCACCATTTTAATAATGATTATCTTCATTAGCAATGACAAGACCACCACACAGGGACTCCACCTGATGTATCACAAGGAAGCAGGAGAGATACTCAAAATGATGGCAGTCCAGAAGAATGCTTGGGTCTGAAAAAAGAAAAAACATCTAGAGGAAATTCATACAGGAAGCTATACCATTTTGAAGGATCTCAGGATGCATTATCAAGCTATCCCAAAGAAGGAAACATTCCATTAGAATGGAAAATTTTAACATTAGCAACTGAGAAAAAAATACAAACAATTCAAATTTAAGTATAGCATTTTAAAGTTTACAAAGTAGTTTCTTCACAAAAATCCTGAAAAATATTACAATGAATATCCTTCAAGTGAAGCTCGGAAAGAATTTGGGACTGTCTTATGGTCATATTGCCAGTAAATGACTTTAAGAACCTAGGATCTTGGTAATCACGCGTCACAACCTTGCACAATTTAAGACAGGCAAGGAAGATGTCTTGTCTAAGGAGTATTCAAGGTTGGATTTTGTTCTCTAATCAAAAGAATTTTGAAAATCAAATAGTAGTAGACCCAGTGGGAACCTATTCTCTTTTCTGTGACTATAAAGGTATGATTTCCAACAGGTAATTGACTGTGGAAGCCAACCTATTCACTTTTCATGTTTCCATCAACAACATCCTTAATGCTTGCACAGACTATTTCCATGAAGCTCTGTAGACAATACAGGCTCTCTAAGAGCAGGCAAGATATCAACCCAGGTTTCCCTGATCCTGAGTCTAACATTAAGACAGGCAAATACTGGGAGGATGACCTCAAGTCCATTCCATCACAACTTACTTGTTTCCCCAGGGAACTAAAATTCCTTGCAGATAACAAATACTAGAAAAAAAATTACCTAATTTGTAGTATTGCACTCACCATTATTTAAAATTTTAACATATCTTTATGTGTATTATGATGAAATACTAAGTGTTTTTTAAAAGCCATTTAATACACTCTTACACTTCCATAGCACATCAATGGCTAAAGACAACTGCAGATCCTAACATCGCTAAATAGAAAATGAATAATTAGTGACAGGAAAGAACTTTGAAAATCTAGAAGGGCTCCACAGATGCGGAAAAATGACAGTCAACCAGTGCCCCAAAGCTCAACACTAGGCAATAACCCCCCCCAACAAAACACTAAAAAACTGCAGAGCCAGACAGATGCCTGTGTTTGTATTTTCCCTTCTACCCTTTCTACAAAAGATAGCTCCTAAGCTCTGCTCACGAAGCATGTTGTCAACACATACAAAGGCAGCATCTTAACATAGACAAAATCTGCTATTGTTGAGATTGGGAAGGCATCAGCAGTTCAGGCGACTAGAGGACCATTAATGGGATACAAAGCTTTAGCTTCTGGGTGACTGCTACCCGTCTGTAGAGGGTCCCACCAGCGGAGTTACTCACAACCAATGGGAAATGAGCTGGTGGACGGGTACCGTAACACACAATCTCCTTTCTATTTTGTAACAATCTCTACTTGACTTACACTAGCATGCCAAAGCCCAACGGGGAATTAGGATTGAGGTCTTCTCACCATTCCAAAGAATTCCAAATCAGGGTTCAGGCACAGGAATGAATAAACTGCCTTCAGGCAAGGTCCTATCTGCTTGGTGAATAAATAATGACTTTGGTATCTACATATTTCAATCCAGAATTTTTAAACTGTGACCTTTTTATTTCTAAAATCTATATGTGGGACATGTCTATACTACATACAGTTTGGGTCTATACATACTCACCACTAATCTCTTCCTTTCCTGTTTCCTACTATCAAAAACATAAAAAAATAATACCCAATCAACTGGGGAATGGCTGAACAAGTTTGGTATATGAATGTAATGGAATACTATTGTGCTATGAGAAATAATGAACAGGGGGCAGCTAGGTGACGCAGTAGATAGAGCACCAGCCTTGATTCAGGAGGACCTGAGTTCAAATCCGGCCTCAGACACATAACACACTTACTTACCAGCTGTGTGACCCTGGGCAAGTCACTTAACCCCATCGCCAAGCCAAAACCAAAAAAAACAAAAACAAACAAACAAAAAAAGAAATAATGAACAGGATGACTTCAGAAAAACCTGGAAACACTTGTATGGTCTGATGTTGAGTGAAGTGAGCAGAACCAAGAGAACATTGTACACAATAACAGCCATACTGTGCGATGACTAATATTGATAAACTTAACCCTTCCCAGCAATAAAAGGATCTAAGACATCTCCAAAGGCCTTGTGATGGAAAATGCTATCCACATCCAAAGAAAGAACTATGGAGTTGGAATGCAGATCGAAGCATACTATTTGCTATTTTTTTTTCTGTTAAGTTTTGTTTCCTCTTCCTGGTGGTTCCTCCTGTTGGTTCTAATTCTTACAACATCACTAATGTGAAAATATGTTTAATAGGAATGTAAATGTACAGCTTATATCAGATTGTGTTATATCTTGGGGAGGGTGGTAGGGAAGAAGGGGGAGAAAAATTTTTAACTCAAAAGCATATGGAAGTGATTGTTGATAAATCAAAATAAATTAATTTTTAAAAAATACCCAAATTAATACAAAATCTTTACTCAATTTTAACACTTTTTTTCTTTTTGCTTACCACAATTAGAGTCGAAGTGAAGGCTACTTTATGCCCTTCTAATTCCCATCTTTTTGCACTGAACTGGTCCCTTAGCAAGCAAATCCCTCTAAACAGAGAACTGTTATAGTTTGAAAAGATTAGGTATGCTCTGTGGTGGGCCTTCCTGTGTCTGCCGTCAGTGAGTTCGAGTCATATGGCAATGACTGGCAGGTGGGAAATGCACACTGATTTTTTTAAAAATTAGGATCAAAATAACTGTATCCCAGTTATCTAAAAGATCTTGCAGAGATATGACTGCTGAACTGCTCCCAGAGAAAGCCAGATTGGCTTTTTAAAAGCTGGACATAGCATCAAAGGGTCTCAGTCTAACACCCTCTGCCATATAACACCTATGTGATCCTGGGCAACTCACTTCATCTTTCTCGGCCTGTTTCCTCATCTGTAAGATGAAATAACAAACGTAAAGTGTTTTGTAAACCTTAAAGCGCCACATGAAAGTGAGCTAATGCCAGCTATCACTGGCTCTTACTTAAGCCATAACAATTTTAAACTGCACTAAAACATTTAGGACAGCCTGTATTGCTGTTTTTATTGTTATTAGTATTAGTACTAAAATGAGGGGATTATACTTTGAGGACCCCTTCCAGCTTCAGAATCCCATGATGCTATGGATACACGGTTAGACTTGGAGTTAGGAAGACCCGAGTTCCAATTCTGGCTCAGATACTTACTAGCTGTGTGACCTTGGGCAAGTCACAACCTAAATCTCAGTTTACCACACATAAAAGGAAGATAATAACAATGCCCACCTCATGTGGTTGTTGTTAGGATCAAGCGAGTCGACATATATAAAGTACTTTGCAAACCTTAAAATGAGATACACACACACACACACACACACACACACACACACACACACACACATTCACTGATGTTTAGTCATCTCAGTTGTGTCCAACTTTGTGACCCCATTCACATTTTCTTGGTAAAGATACTAGAGTGGTTTATCATTTCCTTCTCCAGCTCAGAAAACTGAGGCAAACAGGGGAAGTGCCCAGGGTTACACAGCTTGTGTCTGAAGCCACACTTGAACTCAGGTCTTCCTGAATCCAGGCCAATGTTCTGTCCACTGCACCACCTAGCTATTATATAAATGCTAGCTAGTACCATTATTCCTTATTATCATTATTTATTATTCAACTACTATCCTGCAAATGGGGAGAGATACCATAGAACTGGAGATAGGGAAGCACTGAAAGATTAAAAAAAAAAAAAGGAAGATAGTGAGGTCTTCAAACAAAAGGCCAGTGAGCTTGATGACAATTTCTAGCACAATTCCAGAATGCTTTGTTAAAGCGGTAGTTTGTGAGAACTCAGAAAGGGAAGCAGGGATCATTCTAAGTCAGCATGGGTTCATTAAGGACAAGTCGATACCAGACTAATCACATTTCCTCGGTGGATGGGTTACAAGGCTGGCAGATCAAAGGACTGTTGTACACACTCTATGATATACCTGGATATCGACAAAGTTTTTCATGCTTCCCTGTGGATGAGACAGGTAGGTTAGGTAGATGGATTTGGAGCTGATTGAATGACCAGATGGAAAGAATGGTGATTAAACGGATCAATGTCACCTTAGAGGGAAGCCTCTGGTGGAGTGGGCCCCCCCAGAGATCTATTCTCAGTCCTTTGGCCTTAAACATTTTTGTTAATGACTTACAGAAAGGTACAGATGACATGGTTAGCTAAAGTTAGAAATGAAAGCTAGCTCAGAGGGATAGAGAACCCACTGAGTGACAGAATTGGGATTAGGAAAGATCTTAAAAGGCTAGAACTGTGGACCAAATGTAATAAGATGAAATCTAATAGGGATAAATGTTAAAAAAAAAATCCTTGAACTTGGGTTCAAAAAATCAACCCCATAGTATGGGAGAGATGTGACTAGACAACAGTCCTTGTACAAAGGACCTCAGAAGGTTAGTGAACTGAACATGTCTGATGATGACAACCAAAAAAGTGAATGTGATTTTAGGCCACAATAACAAAAGTACAGTCATACGGGGCAAGAGCAGTAATTTTCCTTAAGTGCAGAGCTGGCCATGTGACTTCTCTACTCCACCAACTCCAGGGGGCTACTGCCTCTAGGATAAGGGATAAACTTCTCTGTTTAACTTTTTAAGCCTTTCCCTACCTGTCTTTCCAAACTCACTGGACATGACTCTCCCCTCTATACTGTCATCCAGCTAAACTGGCTTCCAACACTATACTACTCTCCCATCTCAGTGCCTGTGCAATGGCCACCCCTCATGCCTAGAAAGTATTCCTCCCTTAATTCCACCTCACAAAGGCCCTATCTTCCTTTAAGATTACTGTTATCATGCATAACCTATATAAAATTGCTTACCTTCTCAATCAGGGAAGGGACAGAATTTGGAACTCAGAATTTTTAAAATGAATGTTAAAAATTGTTTTACATGTAATTGGGGGAAAATAAAATACTAAATACTTAAAAAATAAAATCAAGACACAAAAAAAGAGAAAAAAGACTTACTGTTGGGTCGTTTTTCAGTCATGTCTGACTTTTTGTGACCCACATTTGGGGTTTTCTTAGCAAAGATATAGAAGTAGTTTGCCATTTCCTTCTCCAGCTCATTTGACAGATGAGGAAACTGAGGCAAACGGCATTAAGTGACTTGCCCAGGGTCACACAGCCACTAAGTGTCTGAGGCCGGATTTGAACTCATGAAGATGAGCCTTCCTGATTCTAATCCCAGTGCTCTATTCACTTCACCCCCTAGCGGCCCTTCCTTTAAAATATATTTTGCATGTCTTCACCCATGTAATTGATACTATATTGCTTGCCTTTTTAATGGGTTGGGGAGGGGTTGCAGGAATAAAGAGAATTTGGAACTCAAAATTCAAAAATAAAAAATGTTAAAAATAAATTTAAATTTAAAAATATGCAGCTCCCTAATGCCTCTCCACACACGCCAGTAGTACCTTCTCTCCAAAACGACCTTGTATTTAACTACTTTCTATATATTGTATTATATTCTATATATTTATTTTCTGTTGTTTTATTATTTTTTCTATTTATTTCTTATTTTATCTTTTATATTCACTTTATATTTATGTTGAATAAACAGACACATACATGGGACCGTATTTACATTCATCCCCCTCCCTGTTTGATTTTTTTTTTTTAATTAAAGATGTCATCCCTTGACTCACTTCTTAAAGAGGCCTATTCACTGAAAGGGTGTTGCCTAATTCAAAGGGAGAACCTGAAAAGACCTTAGCTTAAAAGGGTGGTCTCCCACTGCATCCTGGGTCACCTCTAGTCCTCCTGATGAATATCTGGCCACTGGATCCAGATGGCTCTGGAGGAGAAAGTGAGGCTGGTGACCTTGCACAGCCCTCCCTCACCCAAATCAGTCAATTGCAAGTCATGTCATCTTACTGATTTCATGGTCCTCTTCGAGAATGAAGGACAAACACAACAATTTAGACACATACTTGTTTTCTCCCCATTAGAATGTCAACTTCCTTGAGACTATAGATTGCTCCAGTCTTTGGAACTTGTATTCCCAAACATAGTGTCTACACACAGTAGGTAGTTATTAAATCCTTACTAGTTGATCGACAGACCCACTGTGCCCTTCCCTAGTTGGAGTATTCTGAAAGCCACCTTTCAGGAGGACATTGACAAGCTAGAAAATATCAAAAGAAGGGGGACTGATGAAGGGAAGGAGATTCAAAGTCATGCCATCAGAGGGATGGGTGGAAGATGCAAGGATGTTTAAATTGAAGAGAAGACTGTAAGGTTGGGATAACTAATTTCATATATCTTGGAGTCCGTCAAGTGGAAGGATTACATTTGTTCTTCTTGGCCCCAGAGAGTGGAATTAGGAGCAATGAATGGAAGGAATTGAAGAAGCAGATGGCTACAATGGACCACACGGTGGGTTTGGAATCAGCTGTTGTTTTTGTTGTTTATTTGTGTCTGACTCTTCATGACCCTATCTGGAGTTTTCTTGGCCAGTGGTTCGCCATTTGCTTCTCCAGTTCATTTGACAGGTGAGGAAACTAAGGCAAAGAGGGTTAAGTGACTTGCTCAGGATCACACAGCTAGTAAGTGTCTAGGGCCACATCTGAACTCAGGTCTTCCTGATCTGGTGCTCTATCCACTGTGCCACCTCAAATCCCAGGTGAGCCACTCAACACCTGAGCAATCTCGAGCAAGTCACTTAACTTTTCTGGGTTGAAGGCTCTTCATTTGTAAAAGGGGGGGAAGGGGTTGTATTTAATGGTCTCTAAGGTCCCTTCTCTCTATATCTGTGAGCCTATAAACTTGTAAAGAGCCTTCAATGGTTCTCTGTTACCTATTAAATAAGGTCCAAACTCTAACTTGGCATTCAAGGCCTTGCACAATCTGACAGCTCCTTATTCATCTCATACTGCTCACTGCATCCTACCCAACTTTCCCTGTACAAAGGACGGTGCCTGGTTCAATCCTGGAGAGGCCAGGAGGCAGAAGAGTCACACCTAGATAGATGCAGTGTGGTTACCATTATGGAACAGCATCTGCATATGACACACAACAGCGATTCACCTTCTCCCTCAGCCCTGTCTGTTTTTACCTCTACAGCTGAGCTTGGAGGCGCCCCCTCCAAGAGCAGTGCCCTGGCCAGGAGGCCACCTTACCCCTTTGCTCAGCATTCCCAATGGTACTGAAGCAGACCAAGGAGTCACAGAGAAAGTTCTTCCATGACTTCTGAACGTCTCTGTGGCTCAAACTCTATCAGCAGCCCTGGCTCTGTCTCTACAGCATCAGTGAGACAATGAAATTTACCGAGTGTCCACTAGTGTGTAGCGGAGCCCCGGCTACAACTGCCCTCCTGTCCCTCCATCTGCTGGACCTCTGTGGCACTTGAGGGGTACGCAGGGTCAACAGATTCAAGTATTTTAATAGAATTTTCCTTCCCTAGCTGTTGATAGCTAACAAGGGAGACAGATGTCTGACCAGCTCTCTGATTTAATAACAGATCTGAGGTGAAACACATTTGTCACAGAGATCTGGTCATGTTCCATACCGTAAGGATATTTGGTATCCAGTTTACTCTCGGCTGCCCTGTTCCAGGGAAGCAAGTCATCACTGCAACCGTTGGGCATCCCGTTGTACCCGATGCCAACAATTTTGTTTTCTGCATTGACGATGCAAGCCCCAACCTAAGTAGGGAAAAAAAAAAAGCCCAAATGATTCCAATTCAACTTGAGATCCACACTTAGAATCAGGAAGATCTGTGTTCAAATCCTACCTCTGACATTTACCCATGTGTGACTTGAGGCAATCACTTAAGCTTTTCAAGTCTCAGTTTCCTCATCCATAAAATGGGGATATCTATAGTAGCTACCTCAAAGAGTAGTTGTGCGTTTCAAATATGATATGTAGAATGCAGTTGACAAATGTCCAAGTGCAATATTAGTGTTTGCTATTATGATTATTATTACTACTTCATAAAGGTGCTATGAGAAACAAGCCTAGCCAGTTACCAGCCTAACAAGGGCTCTTAAAAAATATTAGCACTAAATTAATAACAGTAACTAATAAAATTTTTTAAATTAACAATATAATTAACATTATATAGTATAATACAGAATAGTAAATATAACATTATATAACATTATATATAACATTATAACAATATAATAAACATTATAACATATAGTATGTAATACATATCATTTTAACATTCTATATTATATAATGTATAATAGTACATATAACATATATTATTGTATAACATTATATATAATATAACATATATTAACATAACATATAGTATTATATACTACATAACAATTGTATAATATATAGTATATATAATATTATGTTATATATACTATATATGATATATACTATGTATACTATACACACTATAATATATAATAGTCTATATAATATATGATAGTATATATAACATTATGTTATTATATAACATATATAAAACATTATAATATAATAATTAACATTATAACATATTGTATATATATAACATATAACATTGTATAATGCATAATAGCACATAAAACATTATATTATTATATAACACATATAACAATAATAAACATTATAACATATAGTATTATATATTATATATAGCATTATGTAATATATAATAGTATGTATAACACTATATATTATTATATAATATTATATATAACATTATAACAATATAATAATCAACAGGGCTATATAGCTCTTACTACGTACCAGGACAATACTAATACTTTACAATTATCTCATTTGATCCTCCCATCAACCCTAGGAGGTAGGTACAATTATTACCCCTATTTTGAAGATGAGGAAACTGAGGTTGAGGTTAAGTGACTTTCCAAGGTTACACAGCTACTAAGTGTCTGAGACTGGATTTGAACTCAGGTCTTCCTGACTCCAGACACAGCATTCTATCCACTGCAACAAAGATAAGTCATGGTGGTAGATACTGAAGGGATTTGGAGATGAGTACGGCATGGTTCCTACCCTCAAGGAGTTTACAATCCAGTAGGAGGATAATAAGATAGTTAATAATGATAGGTATTGTGGTATAGTGGATATAGACTTGGCCTCAGAGTCGAGAAGACTTGGGTCCTGGTCCCTCCTTGGGCATATGTACAGAGTATATAAGAAAATATTGTGACAGTCCACAAGAGAGATCACTTGATTTATCATTACTATTACAAGCAGAAAAATTTAATGAAACCAGAAATACAATTAACTCCAATGCCACTGAAGTGGAAGACATTGTGGGGTGCCCTATCTTGTTAGAATGAGATTTTTATATTCTCTGTATCTGTATCTCCTGTCCCTAGCACAGTGCCTCACACATAGCAGGTGCTTAATAAATGCTTGATTACTGATCGATTGATTACCCATTCCTCAATCTTGCCTCCACAATCCACCAGTCTTTAAACAAATTCCTGCTGCAATGAGGCACTTAACTGAAGAACCTAACAATGTACTCGGGCAGCGAACTGTAAGAGAAGAAATAAAACTGCGAACATGGAGACAGCAGATTTATCCTAAATCTTAAAATTAATGGTCAGTCTCCTAATTTTTCCCTTTTCGGCCATCAATGCATTTATGTGCATCTGTGTGAGTGTGAGTGAACTACACTCTGAGAAATGGTCTTACCTGGGAATTTGGATCCTTGCTTCTCTGGGCAGATAAAAAGGCCACAGCCATGAAGTACTCGGGCCATTCCAAATAGTCGTCCCGTTTTTTACAAGTTGCTTCACTGTGGCTTGAGCTGCAGGGACAACAAAAGCAATATGATAATGATGATGATGAAGAAGAAGAAATTTTAAAGCCCAGCATCTGAGAAAAGCAAACAGGTCATTTTGGCCAACAGCCCCCAGCGAGGTGGCACCATAGCGCACAGAGCACCAGGCCTGGAACAGGGAAGATTCATGTTCCTGAGTTTAAATCTGGTCTCAGACGGTTACTAGCTGTGTGACCCTGGGCAAGTCACTTAACCCTGCTTGCCTCAGTTTCCTCACCTGTAAACAGAGCTGGAGAAAGAAATGGGGTCACAGAGAATCAGACAGGATTGAAATGACTAGCAACTCATATAACATTTCTCTAGAAGTTAAACAATCTACAGCAGCCAGAGATGATGCAGGGATCTGTGCAAGAGAGGAGTCAGCTTTGCTGACTCTAGCTATATGACCTTAGGCAACACTGTGCCTCAATTTCCTCATTTGTAAGATTAATAAAATCTGCTCTATAGCTACGTGGTATCGTGGACAGAGCACTAGGCCTGGAGTCAGGAAGACCTGAGTTTAAATCCAGCCTCAAACACTGAGTAGCTGTGTAATCCAGGGCCAGTCTGTTTGACTCAGTTTCCTCAGCTGCAAAATGGGAACCAAACAAGATAATAATTGTAAAGCACTTTACCACAGTGCCTGGTACATGGTCAGTGCTATATAAATATTATTTATAGTTCATATTATTATATTATATATAACATAAATATAATATAGTTAATATTATAACACTTTTGCAAGGCACTTTGAAGAATATAAATTGTTATGGGAAATGAAGTGATTATTATACTACCAACAATAAAGTGAAAATCTTCATAGCACAGTGCCTAGCACTACAGTAAGGGTTTAATAAATGTTTGCTGACTGACAGTAGTATGAACTATAAATGGGCTAGAGCTCACGAAAGGGAATCGAGAACTTCAGCTCCTGAAAGGTCATCGAGGAAAAGAGGCAAGGCCTCAATAGAACACCCTGGAACCTGTCTGTGCTCAAGCGCCAGGCTTGGCAGAGAAGTCATGTGGAAACCACAGAGATGCAGTCTAGGAGGCGGAGGGCCTTCCAAAAGCTTTGCTGGAGGGCCCATTCAGCAAGACCTGGATTCCAATCCCACCTCTAACATTTATTCACCTTGGTGATCTGAGGCAACTCAAGCTCTGAGTCTCCGTTTTTCTCAGCTGTAACATGCAGGTAACTGCTGCTGCACCTACTTCACAGGACTATTTTGAGGTTGAAATGAGATAATCTAGGTAAAGCACTTTGCAAACATCCAGGTGCTATATAAATCTCAGTTACTATTATTACTTCTTCATGAAGGTGTGGTGAAAAAGAAAACCAACAGTACCTGGCCACGCAAGGGCATTTAAAAATATTAGCATGGAAAAGCTGTAACTCTTCCTGCAAAGAGGCCAAGGTCCATCTTCCAACAGAATGGAAGCTGGGAATCGTTTTCTCTCTGTCTCTGTCTGTACACTAGCACATAGCACACAGAAGGCATTTAATAATTGCTTGTTTTTTGGACTGATTTTCCATGTACTAAAAGAGGGGTGCCATCCACCATCAATCCTCTCCCCAACAACCCTCATCTAGACTGGTTTGTAATACTGAAAATAAACTGACTCGAATTGGGGCAGAAAGAATGGGGGAAGAGTTATTCTGAATTCAGATCAGAGACACCCAAAGGGCTAATTTTTTTTTCTTTTTTACACTTTAACAGGGAATACACAAACACTATATATTGTTTCTCTATGCGCAAGCTTCTTTTGGTATAATGGTGGAATAACATAGTGCGCTGTACTTAGAATAAGGATCTGTGATCAAATCCTGTCTTGGCCTTTTACTAGTGTAGTTTGTCCCTGAGCCTAGGTTTCCCCATTTGTAAAATGGGAATGGTAGCAACTACCCCCCAGGGTTGTTTGAAGATAATACAGGAAAACAAATTATGGCACTGTTAAATAAATGTAAGCAATTATTATTAAGCTGCTGTGCAAACCATGCTGGCTATTAGGCTGTTGTGATTATTATCGGTATTATTATTATGGGAGTTTGAGGCATTCCAACTTCAACGTCAGGTTTCAATTAATCAGGCCATTCCAGCATCCGTTCAGTCTACACCCCTTCTTCCTCATTTCCAGGGTATTTCAGTGGGTTTGGGGGCAGGTGGTGTGGGCGGGCTGAACACACTCCAGCGCAAACGCTCCCAAAGCCCAGCACCCTTCCTCCACAGGGAGCCTCGAAAGTGCACTTGACAGGAACACCCCAGAAGGGCTCCCACCGCAGGGCGCCTCGTGCGTGGGGACCCCGGGGCGCAGAGGCCGGGGCTGGGGAAGTGGTGAAGGAGGAGGAGGGGGAAGAGGAGGAAAGAGGAGGCACGACGGGACAGGACGGGGGGGGAGTGGGAGAAGGAAGAACGTGGAGGAAGAGCAGCAGGAGGAGGGGGGAAAGGAGGAAAGAGGGGGAAGGACAGGACAGGGCGGGGGGGAGGGGCAGAAGGAAGAATGCGGAGGAAGAGCAGGAGGAGGAGGGGGAAAAGGAGGAAAGAGGGGAAAAGAGGAGAAACGACGGGACAGGACAGAGGGGGAGAAGGATGAATGTGGAGGAAGAGCAGCAGGAGGAGGGGGGAAAAGGAGGAAGGAAAGGAGAAGGAGGAAGGGGGAAGAGGAGTAAGGTCAGGAGGAAAGAGGGGGAAGGACAGGACAGGGCGGGGGAGGGAAGGGGGAAAAAGGGGGTGAAGGAGGAAAGTGGAGGAAGAGCGGCAGGAGGAGGGGGGAAAGAGAAAAGAGGAGGAATGAGAAGAGGGAAAAGAAAAGGAGGAGGAAGGGGGAAAAGGAAACGGAAGGGAGAAGGGAGGAATGGGAAGAGAGAAAAGAAAAGGAGGAGGAAGAGGAAGAATGGGAAGGAGGAGAGCAGAGCGTACCCTCCGAGCCGGTCCCCGCTCATCCCGCCGCCGCTGCAGCCGCCTTCCCGCCTCCACGCGCCGCCAACAAAAGCGGGAAGAGGAGGAGCCGGAGGCGGGGCCAGCGTCCCCAGCCCGGGTCCCTGCGCGCGCTCGCCCGCCCGCCCATCCTCGGCTCCCGGGGCGGCCCAGGAGGGAGGGGAGCCCGGGCACGCCTCCCCATCTCCCGCCATCCCCTCCGAGCCGCCTCCCCGCGTCCTCCCTCACCCTGACCCCGTCTCCATCTGCCCGCGCCACGCTGCCACCTGGGCTCGCAAACTGGCGCAAAAGTCTCTCTAATCCCCCGCAAGCTTCTCCCGCAAAAGGGAGGGGGCCCCAAAGTTGTGGGTGGAGATGGAGAGCCAGCGCGCACCCCTGTCCAAGAGAACTGCGAAGCGCGGCCTCTGGGGCGCAGGTCCAAACTCGTGAAGGGCGTTCTCCCCGCCTGTGCGCTAGCAGGGCTCCCTCCGCTTCCACGAGCCCGCTGCCGGGGATGCTGCGCGCGGGGAGAGCGCGCGGGGCACGCGTGGCGAGCCGTTGCGCTGCCTTCTCTCGAGCCGCCTCCCGCCGCTGTCTCTGCCTCCCCTATGTGTCCACTTCTGCCCTTCCTCATTTCTACCTCTAGTCTTTGGAGTGTTGGGACTTTTTCCAGAATTCTAGAGGGGCTGGTCATTTGATAGGGAAGAATGGATGAAACCAAGCGAGTTTTTGCCAGTGACTAAAAGAAAACCAGAAAGGATGCTAATTAGATAGTGCAAATTAGATAAGAGTGATGAAGCTGCAGGCCTGCAGTAGAGTGGGGGAGTGGGGGACAACTACGAGAAAAGGGGCCCAGAAATCCACAGATCTGTGTTAGTGTTTTGATACCTGCTACTGTTAGCGTTCTGAATGGCCCTTTGCATGCAATATGGAAATGATATTTGCATCTTATGAAATTTTTGGAGATTTGGTTAGGGTCCCAGCCAATTAGATGTCTTGTCCTTCTTCCTCTTTTCTCCTCTTCCCCCTTCTTTCTCTCCCCCTTTCTTCCACTTTCTTCCTCCTCCTTTTCTTTTCCCTTTTCTCATTCCTCCTCCTTCCTCCTCTTCCCCCTTCCTTCTAATTAGGGTAAGTTAACCTCTCTGAGCCTTTCTTCATCTGTAAAATAAAAGGGTTGCATTTTCCTTTTTCGTAAAAAACTCTAAGAAGTCAGAGGAGGACGCTTAAAAGTTGGTTCACAAGCCAGGATGACCTTGGTTTTGTGACCAAAAGTATTTTAATTCTCTGGACCTCAGTTTCCTCTTCTGTAAAAGGAGGAGGTTGGACTAAATGACCATGGAAGACCCTTCCAGCTCTCTAAATCTATTATCCTGGGGCAGCTAGATGGTGCAGTGGATAGAGCACTGGCTCTGGAGTCAGGAGGACCTGAGTTCAAACTGGGCTTCAGACACTTGACACTTAACTAGCTGTGTGACCCTGGGCAAGTCACTTAACCCCATTGCCTACCCCCCCCCAAAACGAAACAAAACCTTGTTATCCTGTGAAGCTTTGTGACCCACAGCCCTGGTCTCAAAACAACTAGTACTCTAATAATTGCCCCCTTAAATCTGGTGTATTGGATTTATCTATAGAGGGCTCACATCCACTTTTACCCCATAAGCTCCATGTAGATTTAATGTCTTACCAAGGCTTATTATTCCTTCATTGCCCAGCACCATGCTTTACACAGAGTAAGGTCTTAATAAATGTCTGCCAAGTCAAATTAAATTGAGCATTGGCATAGGCACAATAAAATGACAAAAGAATTCCTTTCACTCATGTGCTGGCTGAGTGCACTGTCAGCAATCAATAAGTAATAAATACTGTAATAATCATGAGTCCTGATCTGTGCATCACACATGTGAGCTGCTAGTCCAAACAAAAGCTTGTTAACTATATTAATTTAGTCCAACAGAGGAAGAATGATGGGAATGAGCAGTGGGCTGCTATCTCATTTCTCACAACAGCAGACACATCATTCTTTCCATGGTCCAGCCTATGGATTCAGTAATTAAATTATATACTGCTCTTGATAGATTCTGGGAAAGCAAAAGCAAAAATACTTCTTAAATATAGATTTTATTCTTTATTCCCTTGATTAGGGGTGGGAAACCTGAGGCCTCAAGGCCACATAAGGCTCTCTAGGTCCTCAAGTGCAGCCCTATCTACTCAATTGGCCTTTCATTGTGGCTCTGCCCAATCCCCCAATTCTGTTCTGTTACCTCTGGTTGCCCCTGGCCACTTCCCACCCTTAATCCCACCTAGACTACATTCTCCCTTGCCCATGTCATCCAGGTCCCTGGCATTCTGTTACCTCACAGTCACTCCAGCTTACTGGCCACTCCCATCCTGATCCTCAGACCGTCCTCCAGTTACCCCAGACTACTTGTCCATTCCTAGATCCCTTCCACAGTCTTTCTATATATATATAAGGTCCATCTGGCATCCATTAAGGTGCTCAGATTCTTAGAATCTGGCACACTTGCATTAGCGATACAAAGGCTTAGATTCCTTAAGAGTCTGGCCAATATGGCGGGTCTTTAATAAATCTTGTCTTTGGCTGAAAGAAGGCTTGGGTCAAACTCATTCGGGCAGGACCTGCATCTCTTGCTCTCGATATTTTGGGGTCCCAGCACTCCTAAACCTCAACACTTTGACCAAATCCAAACTTCGCAGAACAAATCCCCTAAAAAAAGGATTTGTTCTGTAAAACTTGGACCTAGAGATCCACATGTGGCCTCGAGGCTGCAAGTTCCCTACCTCTGCCCTTGATAAAACTCAGGCTTAAATAAACAGTGTAGGCAACTTTAATTATTTCCCAAGTCAATAAGAGCTCCTTTAGACAAATGACTACTTTCCTATGTCATTGCAACCAAAATTTATTGTGAAAAATGTTGAATTCTTAGCCTCCTCATTCATTCTCCAAACTTCCATTGAAGTCTTATCACTACAATCTCTGGGTCTTCTTAGAGTCATTCTTTTTCTCCCAACCATACCTGATACCCTGATAACATCACCAATTCCCAGAATTGCAACTAGGAACTCAGGCACCTGGGGCAGTTTCAGTCGAGTGAGGGCGGGATTCATCCAAGGCAGAAGTTCTTAACCGTTTTTTGTGTGATGAACTCCTTTCGCCATCTGGTGAAGCTCACCTAAGGCCTCCTTTTCAGAATAATGTTTTTAAGTGCATAAAATACATAGGATTTCAAAGGAATACCAGTGATATGAAATGCCGTGATTAAAAAAAAATTATTTAAGTTCATAGACTGCAGGTTGAGAGCCCTGGTCTAAGAAATGACCACTGCAGTGTGTGGCAAAGGTAGGCTACAAACATGTCACAGGAGTTGAGAAGGTTAAGGAGGTTAGGATATTCAGAAAGGCAGGTTTTGGAATAAGACGAAGGCTTTGAGCTAAGTGGTTGTGCTGTTTGGGAGAGTATAAAGAGACCTGAAGGTCACTAGATGAAGACAAGAAATATCTGGATTAGGATGGGGTTCAGTTAAATGGCCAGACCCGGTTGCTGAATGATAGTGAAAGGAGCATCTGAAAGTGACATTGGGAAGCAAGGAGAGTACCATCTATTCCTCTTCCTGGCCCTGGATGACAGAAAAAGCAGCTGACCTTGGAGAGGGTATCAATCAATCATAGAACCAGAGCTGGAAGAGATCTCAAAGGCCATGCAGTCCAAATCTTTCACCTCAAAGATGAGGAAATTGGGTATATTGAGGTTAAGTGATTTTCCCAGGGTTACAAGTATCTGAGGTGGGATTTGAGCCCACTCTTTTCAAAAAATTAATGAATTAGTTTTTAGTTTTTGACATTCAGTTTTTGAGTTCTAAAATTTTTCCTCTTCCTTTCCCATGCCCCTCCACAAGACAGCATGCAATCTGATATAGGCTATACATGTACGATCATATTAAACATATTCCCACATTGGTCATGTTGTAAAAGGAGAATCAAAACAAAAGGGAAAAACCACAAGAAAGGGGAAAAAAGGAGAGAAAATAGTATGCTTTGATCTGCATCCAGACTCCATAGTTCTTTTTCTGGATGTCGATAGCATTTTCCATTATGAGACTTTTACATTGTCTTGGATCATTGCGTTGCTGAGAAGAGCTAAGTCTATCAAAGTCAGTCATCACACAGTGGCTGTTACTGTGTACAATGTACTCCTGTGAACCCACCCTTTCTGACTCCATTCTACGGCATGCTGCCTCAGAGCATATGGTATCTTCAGGAAAAAAAAAGTTTTCATTAATCTGCAGAAGATAGAAAGAATAAGAGAGGAAAATATCTAAGATGATAGATTTAGAACTGGAAGGTATTTTATTTTAGAGATGAGGAACCCATTTACTCAAGGTCACATTATGGGTGACAGTACTGGGATTCCGATTCAGGTCCCCTGATTGAAAAATCCATCTCTCCACTGCCACACAAAAGAGGAGGGCTTTAGAGAGCATAGTGGAAAGGGAAGGCCAACAAGGAGAAACACCAAGGAGGGCTAAGGCTAAATTAACATTTAGGAGGGAAGGTCAGCCAGGAGCAGGAGTCCCAGGACACCTGTAATAGTCTCAGGACACCTGGCTGGGACTGTATGTCCCAGTATGTCCATTCTAGTGTGAAGGAAGGGCCCTAGGAGACCAGCTATCGGCCAGAAACACCCAAGGGCTGACAGCTCTGGGCAAGAGCAAGCTGGCCTTCTTATTCTCCCCTTTGATTACCATATGCACAAACATACATTGTTCAGTCATTTCTCAGTCGTATCCAACTCTTCATGACCCTATTTGGGGTTTTCTTGGCAAAGATGCTGAATTGTTTTGCCATTTCCTTCTCTAGCTCATTTTATAGATGAGGAAACTGAGGCAAACAGGGTTAAGTGACTTGACCAGGATAACACAGCTAGTAAGTATCTGACCCCAGATTTGAACTCAGGAAGATGAGTCTTCCTGATTCCAAGCCTGGCACTCTATCCACTGCACCACCTACCTTTCAATAAAGTCAAACTTTCACTCCCAAAGTAGTGTTACTATCCTCTTGTTGCAAATACATTCATTGCTCTGAGTATTCCCAAATCTCACCAAGAGCAAACTTAAGAAAAAAAAATCCCAGGGGGCAGCTAGGTGGCTCAGTGGCTAGAGCACCGGCCCTGAAGTCAGGAGTACCTGAGTTCAAATCTGGCCTCAGACCAAACACTTGACACTTACTAGCTGTGTGACCCTAGGCAAGTCACTTAACCCCAATTGCCTAAAAAAAAAAAAAGTGTATCCCTTCCCTTTCCAAGACATTCATCCCCTAGAACAAAGAGCAAAGAAGAGAAAAATTAAATAGACTATCAAAACCAAACCAATACAATGAGAAAGTCTAATGTTATAGACAGTGTTCCAAACCCATAGTCCTCTACCTCTGTAAAGGAGGAAAAGCAAACTGCTTGTGTGTAACAATAAATGAAACCTTTCTGGGAAATACCCGGAGCTAATTTCAAAGGCCAGTTGTGTTTGGGGAACAGTGGCGAGGCTAGCCTGGCTAGAGTAGAATGTGCATGAGGAGGGCAGAGCCTGGCACATAGCAGGCAATTAACAAACAAATACTTGTTGACTGACTGAGGGGTTTTGTGGTAGATAAAGGTTGCTTAAATATAAAATAATTTACCAATAAGCTTGGTTCAACATAACTAATAAATATTGTTTAATAATAATCTCAATTTATTTGTTTCAACACCCCTAATAAATTGTATCTTTTTCATTTGGACCCTTAATTCCACCTTGGCTCCATCTTTCTGGATCCTGAATGTACCATGCAATGTATTAGCTATTCCTCCTAGCTTTGTGTCATTTGTGAACGAGCTAAGCATTCCATCTGGGCAGCTAGGTGGCACAGTGGATAGAGAAGTCAGGAAGATATGAGTTCATATATGGCCTCAGACGCTTCCTAGCTGTTTGACCCTGGGCAAGTCACTTAACCTGTTTGCCTCAGTTTCCTCATCTGTAAAATGAGCTGGAGAAGGAAATGGTAGACCACTCCAGTATCTTTGCCAAGAAAACCCCAAATGGGGTCACGAAGAGTTGATACAACAAGCATTCTATCTTATAACTTCATCTGACTCTTAGTCGTTGACAAAGGACTGAACAAAATAAGGAGGAAGAGAAAACCCTGACGCTCATCACTAGATGCCTCCTTACCCTGTGATCAACATAGACCTTGGGGAAGAATAATTTAACCAGTCTAACTGTAATATCAAACAGCCGATATTTTTCCATTTGTCCACAAGGATGTCATGACAGACTGTCAAATACCTTGTTGAAAAGCAAGTATATGAGGCCTACAGCATTTCCTTGATCCACCAGTCATTGTCAGAAAAGGAAATGAGGAAATTTCGCCATTAATTTTTTACATTTTTTGTTGGGCAAAATGACAGATCCTTACAGAGAGAAGATAGATGTCTGTGCCACTGGAAAACATCCTCTGATTCTATGATATATGTTTGGTGCCAATTTAACTTTTTAAAAGCACATTATGGTAAGAAGTACTCTGCAAATGCAAGCTATTTTTAATAAAATACTTAATTTTCACAACTTTCTATTGACTAGCATAGTATAAACAAGCTGATGAACACTAATAACTATATCCATGACTAAACTCCTGAGGGAAAGAATGCCATCTTATTTTTCCTCTTTAGTACTATGCACATAGCTGGAGTTGAGTGAATATTTATTGCTGGGTTGATTTGTTAGCAGTCATCACATCTATGCAAAAACAAAATGTGAACCTACGATCTTTAATGGCATCTTAATTTAGGGACCTACCAATTCTCTTTAGTTCAGGAGCAGCCAGTTTTTAAACTTCTCTTTTCAAATTTCTAAATTCATGTTCTAGGTCCAAAAGGGTTTCTCTACCCTTGCCAAGTCCCAGTCATTACTTTGAAATACAAGTCAACCTTGGTCCAAACACAGCCACTTAGCCCAAGTGCACATTAGCACATCTATTTATGCATGTCATTGACAGAGTTGTATGTCCAAGGTCTTGTTTTAAGCAGATAGAATCCCACTGTCTCCATTTGCTACTCCAACTGTAGAACTACAGAAATTCCTTATTCCCAGTCAGTACAGTAAATGTTACTATCAAACAGTTGCAAATTATGAGAGTTAACTTTCCTTTCTTTTTTTTTTAATAACTATGCAACTTCCATTAGAGGCAGAGTGATAATAGAGCCAGCATTTATAGAGTACCTTAAGGTTTGCAAAGTACTACTTTACATATGTTATTTCAGATTATCTTCACGTCATCATTATCATTATTATTCCCACTTTACAGATGAGGAAGCTAAGGCTGAGAAGAATTAAATGACTTGTTTAGGGGCGACATAGCTACTAAGTATGAGACAGGATTCAAATGCAGGTCTTCTTGGTTCCAATTTCTTTTCTTTTTTTTTTTTAACTAGGCAATGGGGTTAAGTGACTTGTCCAGGGTCACACAGATAGTGTCAAGTGTCTGAGTTCAAATTTGAACTCAGGTCCTCCTGACTTCAAGGCCAGAGCTCTATCCACTGCACCACCTAGCTGTCTTCTTGACTCCAATTTCAACATTCTATTCCACTGTGCCACCTAGCAGCCTCGATAATAATAGCAAATAATAACCAGGACTTCAGGGTTTGCAAAATTCTTTATATTATATTATAATTTTATGTTATTATATGTTGTGATAATATTATAATATATTATATTATCTCATTTGATCCTTATAACACTATTATGGATAGATGTTCTTTTTCCCTATTTTATATATGAGGAAACTGAGGCCTGCAGAAATTAAGTTATTTGTTCATTGTCACCTATCTAATGAGGAGTCTAACAGGAACACGCTGGTAAATGTTTAACAACTGGCTCTCTGAAAAAGAAATGAGGGGGAGGGGAAGAAAAAAAGAGAAATGTACACGGTAACTTCATTATAACTTAAAAAGAATAGTAAGTTGTATATAATGGATTTGCAGTTTCACGTGCAATCATCTTTTTATTATACCATATCGTGGAAATGCTTGTTTTATTCCATAAATTAAAAATAAAATGAATTTTTAAAAATTTTTAAAAGGAAAGAAATGTAAGCTTGGCACTCTTTTGAGCTCGATCTGTATTACAAACATTTTCTCCATCACTTTCTTAAGTATGGACCACTAGTGTCCAACTCCCTGCGGGTTGACTTAGAAAACCACATATTACTGTTATCTGTATTTTATTGTATTTGTATTTATTTAGTTAAATATTTTCCAGTTACACTTTAATCTAGTTGAGCATGCACCCTATATGGTTACAGGCAGCACTCTGTGTTTGATGCCTGTGGTCTGAACAATCAACAAAACGATAAATTAAGGGCTACAGCCTTTGCACAGATTTCTGGGGTATAAGTGCTCACATTGGAAATTTAACAGTTGGTTTGAGCTCCAGCACATCCTTGATTCTATACCACCTAATACAGTCTCTAGGCAGCTCCCTAAGCATATGGGACTGGTGATTGAAATCATGAGGGGAGAAAAAGCTTTCTGGGAAAAGAGAGCAGGGCCTAAATAAGGAGTAGACAGGAGGGGTCAAGCTAGAGTCCTCAAAGAATCAAGAGCAAGGGACAATTGGTGGGAAATGGAGTCATGACAATTCCAAAACCAAGCTGGAGAATCAGTGTGTAGTGTGTTGAGGTGAATACAGTGAGAAGAAGCACTTGACACATTTCTCAACAAAACCAGAGATTTCATTATTTTATTGTGGGCTGGAACATTTACTTTTTAAGTACAAAGGAGAGTCTATTTATGTTGGCCGAGATGTCTGGCAAACTGTCTTCATGGAGACTGGAAAGAGGTCTGGATGGTCTTGGAGTGGAAGAAACCTGAGTTAGAACCTATGAGCTTGAGTAGCTGAGCTTCCTCAGTGATAAAATGGGGATACAAATGTCTGTAGCATCTATCTCACCTCAGTCTTTTGTGATGATCTGAATGAGTGAATGCACAACTTGAATAAGTGGGAACACATTATTAGGTGCTTCTTATATTCAAAGCACTCTTTTTTTTATTAATTTATTTTAATTTATCAACAATCACTTCCATAAGCTTTTTTTTGTTTTGTCTTGTTTTTGTTTCATAAGCTTTTGAGTTTTAAATTTTTCTCCCCCTCCCTCCCTACCTCCCTCCTCAAGATGGCACATAATCTGATATAGGCTATACATATACAGTCCTATTAAACATATTTTCACATTAGTGATGTTATAAGGAAGAATTAGAACCAATAGGAGGAACTACAAGAAAGAGAAAAACAAAACAAAACAGAAGGAAAAAATAGCAAATGGTATGCTTCGATCTGCATTCTAACTCCATAGTTCTTTCTTTGGATGTGGATAGCATTTTCCATCATGAGACCTTTGGAGATGTCTTAGATCCTTACATTGCTGAGAAGAGCTAAGTCTATCAACGTTAGTCATTGCGCAATGTGGCTGTTACTGTGTACAATGTTCTCCTTATTCTGGTTACTTCACTTAGCATTAGTCCATACAAGTCTTTCCTAGCTCTCTTCTAAATGTTAGGAATATAAATAGAGAAGTGGAGACAGTCCCTTATCTCGAGGAACTCATATTTTAATGGTAGAAGACAACCAAAATAAGAGGTTTCAGCTAAAAAGATCCTTAGGGTGTAGCAGCAAAGCAGATAAAAATTCTCCTTTTCCACCTCCTCCTCCTGTGCCTCCTCCTCCTCCTCCTCCTCCTCCTCCTCCTCCTCCTCCTTTTCCATGCTCTATCCACTGTGCCACCAAGCTGCCATTGTTTCCATTGATAAAATCATGTCTGTGTCTGATGCTGTACCATTTGACATTGCCAAGGAATTCTGTGGGGAGAACTTTCTTTTCTGGGTCCTTAGCAGCTATGATTGCTAAGGAGTTGGGCCCTCCTATGCCTGTAGAAGTACTTGCTAGGTTCTCATCTCCCATAGAGCTGGCTTCCTTGGGATGATGGCGGCAGCATCTGGGCTGGAAGAAGCCATAGGGGCATTGCCATTTGGGAGGCTCTTGGACTCACCTACCCATCAGTAGTAGTTGGTCAGTGTTTGGTATTAATGGTCGTGAAGAAGGGGAGGCCCTTCTCCACAAGGGTTGCTTCCTTCAATGCTGGCTATGTAAAAGTAGGGTGAGTATTCTGGACGACGCCGGTCTTCCCAGAGCTCTAGAATTTAAGATCCTGGGCTCTCTCCATCAGGGTCTAAAAGGCAGTGATAGCCATGGTGTTGATGGTGGTTTCTAAAAATTCACAAGACCGTGGAAGGACCATTAGAAGTCATCTGCTTCAAAACCCTCATTTTGCAGATAAGGCAGTTGGGGCCCAGAAAAGTTAAATTACAAGCCCAAGGTCACACAAGGAGTAAGTAGCAGAGTCAGGTTTTGAATCCAAGTCTTCTGGATTTAGGTCTAAAACCAATACACTTTTCATTACAACATGTTGCTTCTCATGTCATTTTATACACAACATTTACTTTATCCCCAACTTTCCAGGAGAGTCTTCTGCATAAAGAAAGGACAGCCTATGTATGTATAAACAAAATCTGGTTTATCTTTTGGTTGTGAAATTAGAGAATGGCACTTTTAAAAATCTCTGCTCTGTTTTATACCTACCTCTTTGTTCTTCCCCTCAGCAAATCTATCAATATTTGATCATTAAGACATCACTGCTCGTAGGACTGTTTCAAATGTGGAGATTAGAAGAAAGTTTTGTCAGAAGCATACTGTCACCACCCTGAATTCTTCTCTATACCAGGAAATGACCCAGTTGGCTTTGTAAGTTTTTGCTCTACAGATCTGACTTGTAGCCTTTTTCCATCTATGATTCTGATTGACTCTCATGGAAATTACACGTGTGGGATCAAACTAAAAGAAAAAAAATTTGTGTAAAATGTAAATAAAAAAAAGGCAATTTTCTTGTGCCACTTTCTATTTCCGTGTAAGTTACTGGGTGCCAATCATTCTTCCTTTTTAAAATTCAGATTTGTCAAGCAGCGTGTAAGCTTTCAATGTCGTACAAGAAAAAATAATGCCTCATGTGGAACAGTCACTCATGTTGGTTCTATGAAAGTGCCTACACGATGTGAATTTATCAGATTGCTGGTTTTATAGAAATATTAACTATCTCATTAAATTATATACTCTGCTATGGGGTCATTGAGGAATCTGGAAAAGGGTTACCAACAAGGATTAAAGTTCTAGATAGGGTACTCTTTATTGACATACAGAATCACTAGTCATTTTGCAGGGTGTATTTTAACTGATTTAGCAAGGTGACTGTCCAAGAAATCACTATAAATGAAAGCAGCTGTTAAATTGCATTTGTGTGCTAACAGCTATCATAACCTGCTTGATATGTGCTGTAGGCCATCAACTACCTGGTGAGCACCTTGCTGCTGGTTTCTGGTATGTGACATAAAGAATCAAAAGAAGCATCTTGGTTGCAGTGTGCAGTGTGTGTTTGAGGGCAGTAACCTGCTATAATTGTCATTAAATTGAAAACGATTATTTAGAGGTGTTATTGATAGCTAAGAGTCCCCTGTCCCCAAAAGGGGCCCTGGCTCTGGGCTCACACAGACTCATGGTCATCCTGGGGTGGATCTGGCCTCTGAAAATTGGAGCTCCTGCCTTTTTTCATACTCTTTGGCTTAATATGCCTCTATCCAGATTTATTCCCAGAAAACATCCTTTTTAAAAAAAATTAATAGTATTTTTTTCCAATTACATGTAAAGACAACTTTAAGCCTCCAATTTTTGAAAGATTTTGAGTTCCAAATTTTTGTCCCTCCTTCCCCTTTCCCAAGACAGCAAGCAATCTGATATAGGCTATACATGTGTAATCACGTAAAACATATTTCCACATTAGTCATATTGTGAAAGAAGAAACAGAACAAAAGGAATAAATCATGGGAAAAAAAGACAAAAAAGTGAAAACAGTATGTTTCAATCTGCATTCAGACTCCATCAATTCCTTTTCTGCACGTGGATAGCATTTTCCATCATGAGACTTTTGGAGATGTCTTAGGTCTTTTCATTGCTGAGAAGAGCTAAGTCTGTCAGAGTTAGTCATTCTTACAATGTAGCTGGTACTGTGTACAACATTCGCATGGTTCTGCTCAGTTCACTCAGCATCAATCCATACAAGTCTTTCCAGTTTTTTTTGAAATCTTCCTGCTCATCATTTCTTATAGCACAATAGTATTCCATTGCATTCATATATCACAACTTGTTCAGTCATTCCCCAATGGATAGGCATTCCCTCAATTTCCAATTCTTGGCCACCACAAAAAGAGTTGCTATAAATATTTTTGTACATGTGGGTCGTTTTCCCTTTTTTATGAGCTCTTTGGGATACAAAACTAGAAGTGGTATTGCTGGATCAAAGGGTATGGTTTGATTGCCCTTTGGGCATAGTCCAGGAAAACATCCTTAAACAAGATTCAGGTTTGACTTATGACTAAGAGTCTCCCAAAATGGGATTAGCAGAGCTCCATGTCAAAAAATTACACAATGTACAAAGTGGTAGCTCTCAAGGACAGGACAGCTATTTATTTCCTTTAACACAAAAGAAAGGCTTAAAACCAAAAAAAGACACATAAGCCTGCATTGACAAATACATAAAACATGAAACAGTAACCCATAACAAAAAAACTCACAGGAAACCATAAACAGATACAGAAAACATATTATGTACTCAAAGGCTTATAGAAGCCCATTTCCTCCACTGTACTCTCCCAGGTAAAAGCTCAAAGGAAACTTATGAGACTGCTAAACAGATTTCATTTTTACCTCAGTCCACAACGTCTGAGTAGCAACTCCATGTGTTCTGACCTGCCAGGCATTCATGGTTCATCCTCCTCAAGGTAGTCATCTCCTCCAAGAAATGTGTGCCTGTAGCAAACAAGCCCCCAGATTTTGCAATCACTCCAGACCTCTAGAGCTCCTCCACCTCTGTGGCCCCTTCCTTTGATTGGCTGTCTCCTCTTAGAACCTCCATTTTAAGGGGAAAAAATGCCCAACTCAGCCATGTTTTCATTCCTCCCTAGGCTTGGGTCCTGACTCTCAGAGCTTTCTCTACCACGTTCTCAGCACAGTCTCCTCCCTGTAGCCCCACTTTCAGATGTCTCTTGTCATTGTGTTTGGCCCACTAGAATGCAAGCTCTGAATAAAAGCAAGATGTCTTTCTTTCCTGCTTCTGTTTGTATTCACAGAGCTCTGCACAGTGCCTGGCATATAGTAGATGCTTAATAAATGCTTATGGACTTAACTTGATCTACTTAAACCGTCATCAGTATTATTGCCAGCCAAATCTTTACCTGCTTTTGTTTTCTTCTGTTTAACTAGAAATCCAAGTTCCCATTTCTTTCTTGATCAATAGCTTAATTGGGTATAGTGAGAAATAAAATGTACATTCATTTGTTTCCATAGTAGCCTTCTCAGATTCATCTGCTCTCTGATACAGACTATCTTCATTTCAAGAGACCTTACTTTCTTCTCAGTTACAACTATTTCAATAGGTAGGCACTGTACTTTATGGAATTTTCAGCATAATTTGTTGTTCAGTCGAGTCCAACTCCTTGTGACTCCATTTGGGATTTTCTTGGCAAAGATACTGGGGTAGTTTGCCATTTCCTTCTCTAGCTCATTTGACAGATGAGGAAATTGAGGCAAACAGATTAAGTGACTTGCCCAGATCACAAGACTAGTAAGTATCTGAGGCCAGATTTGAACTCAGGGAGATGATTAGTCTTCCTGATAACAGGCCCAACACTCTGTCCTGCCCACATAATTCTTATTTTACAGTGTTTTTGCCTTATGCACTGATTTTAGAGCCTAACACCTTGATGTAACATAAGATTTCATTATGTAATCTCTATGTAATTGATAGAACATCTTGAGTTCAATATGTCCAAAATGGAATTTATTACCTTTTCTCCTAAGCCCATACTTCTTTCAATGATCATTTCTATGCTGATGGTTCTTGGGGTTTGTCTCATGTAGTTTTCATTTGTGGTTTCTTGAAATAGAGCTCTGAAAAACCAGGCTTTGTTAAAACCCATTGGGATTCAAATAGAGCTTCTTTTTTTGCTTTTTAGTGAGGCAATCAGGGTTAAGTGACTTGCCCAGAGTCACCCAGCTAGTAAGTGTCAAGTGCCCAAATCCAGATTTGAACTCAGGTCCTCCTGCCTCTAAGGCTGGAGCTCTATCCACTGCACCACCTAGCTGCCCTCCAAATGGAGCTTCTTGCCTATGCTTTTAAACCCAAAACACTCTGGGTCTCACTGATTGGCCAATAACAGATCCCAGCCCAAGCCTCACCTGCTCATTGTTTGGGACAAAATGAGACCTAGCTTAAAAAAGCCAAGGTCTCCTACAGCATTCTGGGCCATCACCAGTTGTCTTTATCTATGTTGCACCACTGGACCCCAGAGACTGGAGGAAGAGTGAGGCTGAAGACTTTGCACAGCTCTGCCTCACTTACATCCAATTCCCTTGCTAGTCAAGATATCATCCTCCTGATGTCATTGGTCCTCCTCAAGAACAAAGGACAAACAACAACGATGCATATGGGATTGGATACCATAGAAAGTGACTTGCCCAAGGTGACACAGTTAGTCTAAAACTTGGGTCGCTTGACTCTTAGTCAAATATTCTGTTTGTTAAACCAAGCCCCTCATGCACAGTGTAAAAACGAAATTCATCAATAAATATTTATTGAGCAAGGTGCCTCTTATACATGTGTTAAAATCGTGAAAGACTGCTTGATAGATGTAGATCTTCAGCGATCCTCTGAATAGCAAAGTCAGGCAAGGCATGTAAGACAGAGACACGTGCCCATCAAAGATATTGGCCAGGGTCATCAAGACTGTCTGCTGCAAAAGCTAGAGAGAAGAAGTATTCCTTATTAAATGGATAAGATTCTCCAGATGCTCCTATAGGATGATTACAGATTTAGAGCAGAAGGGATCTCAGAAGCCATTTAGTCCTCATATTACACGTGGGGAAACTTAGAGGCTTAGAGATTTTCCCAATGTCACACAGCTATTAAGGATCTGAGGCAGGATTTGAACCCAGGTCTTCCAGTACCAAATCACTTAGTCAACAAGCATTTATTAAGTGCCTGTTATGTGCTGGGTACTGTGCTAAGTGCTGGTGCTACAAAGAAAGGTAAAAGACAGTTCCTGTTCTCAAGGAGTTTTCAGTGTATTGGGGGAGACAATATGACGACAACTATGTATAAACAAGATATATACAAGATAAATTGGAGATAATCAACAGAAGGCTTCTTCTTACAGAAGGTGAAATCTTATCCATTGTACTTCATTGACTTTTTTTTAATGACATTGTATTGATACCAGTGCTTGGCATAGTACTTGCCACATAGTAGGTGCTTAATAAATGCTAATTGACTTGATTTGAAGATCGAATCCCAAAACACTAAAGGGCTTCCTTAATGAGACCCACAACCACTCTAGAGGGACAAATCTACCCAGAAAATGCCAATTAGATGAACAATATATTTTGCCCCCATTATAACATATAGTTAGATGGTCAGTCCACCAGAACACAGATACACTGGATGAGCATGGCAGATGGACAACAGTCTGGGCCCAGACGTGAATAGTAGAAGAGCAGGCTAGATCGCACTTTGGAAATTGCACTACCTTTGGAATGTCGCTAAGCTGCCCCCTCCCATAAAAGTTCATCAGTGTTCTCTTAATGAAGTCCATATACCAATCATGGAAACATCATGATGTCAGAAGAACAAAAATTTCAAGTTATCCAAAAGATGCTAGAAAGAAGCATGGTGGACTGCCACATGTTATCAAAGACAGCTTGTGCACACACTTGGCATTAACAGCGTCATTGAGGACATGCTTACTTGTAAAAGCAGGTGGGCGAGCCATGTAGCAAGAGCAGGGATAACAGATGGAGAGCTTAAGTATCACAAAATACTGAAAAAGACTTGGAGATCTCCAACACACTGAGTATAGGGGAAATGATCTTTATGGAGGATTTATAGATGGACATGGAAAAATTATGAGAAGACCACATGGGTTAGATGAAGCAAGTTCTCACACCAATGAAATCATCTATCCACTGAAGGATACCCGCTGTCTACTTAAAATCTTACTAAGTAATGGAGGAGTCAGAAGATCAGACTACAAAGCTTGCCTCTGATGGCAGCTGGTGGTTTAGTGGATTCAAAATCAAATCTGGCCTTGGGCACTTCGTCACTGTGTGGTCCCGGATAAGTCATTTTATTGCTCTTTGCCTCAGTTTCATCAACTGTAAAATGGAGATAACAGTAACATTTACCTCCCAGGACTGTTGTTAGGATCAAATGAGATAATATTTATTAAAAGCACTTAGTGATGGGATCTGGATTCCCTGAAAGGAGAAGACCATGTCCTTGAAAGCAACCCAGTACCTGAATTTTCCCATATGTTTCAGTAGCCCAGATCATTGGCCTCCACCCGAGGCATCTGGTCCACCCCAGCCCACCTAAATCATTTAATTAGCTTTCTTGGTCCACCCCAGACTACTTAATATTCTTTTTACTATTGCACCAGGCCTACCCCAGACTACTTGCCATTCCTTAATCCCACTCAGATCCTTTCATTGTCCTTTTTGTATATAAGCATCAATCTCACCCACATTAAATTGCAGGTTCACTAGGAACCTGTCGCACTCCTATTGCCTACAATAAACTGCCACTTTGACTGGAAGATGGTTTGAGTGTGTGAATTCATTCCAAGAGGACATCGCCCTATACCCTGACATTTCAGAGTCCCCAGCAACCCCAAACTGCAACAATCCCAAGTATTCTAGTGAACTGAAAGAAAAAAGATATAGTTCCTACTCTCAAAAAGCTTCACATTTAGACCAAAATTTTGCAAATTCAAAAGATAATATTAGCCCACAATGATGTTACCAGATCCCATTGCAGATTATGTGTGTGGTTTGTTTTTTTCTATTATGTCCAATTTATATTAAGATTCTTTTTCCAGTTTCAGTCCCTACATTGAAAACCATTCATGAATGACACCAACAACATGAACCAAAGGTCTTCATTTTTTCATATCCATGTAACATTGAGATTCAAAGAAGTATCATTATAGCTTGACATACTTCATGGCTTCAATGTTTCAATGGCTTCATGATCTAATAACTCTTCCTCTAATGACAAATATGGCAGCTCATCCATACCTTCCTAGCCTGTGTAGTCTTGTCCATGCCTTATCTGTCTTTGATAGAGAGCTTCCTAATATTCTAGACCCCAAAAAGGAAAAACCGTGGACTTTCCCATTTGGCCAAATCTCTGGCATTTGCTAGAGGCTATAATCCCATCAACTAGCCTTTCATCATGGCTAAACCCAATCTCTCAATTCTCTGTTACCCTTAATTTAGCCTAGCCCACCATTGTCTTATCTCCCTATGGCCCCTTCCCACCCTTAATCCTAGCTAGGTTCCATTCTCCCTTGGTCATGTGTTCCAGGTCCCTGGCTTTCTATCACCTCACGGTCTCCCCCACCCCCCAGATTTCTTGGCCACTCCTAAGATCCTCCCACAGTCTTTCTGTATATAAGGTCCATCTTGTCCCCATTAAGGTGCTTAGATTCTTATAATCTAGCCATAGGCTTAGATTCTTAAAATCTAGCCACTGCTCAGATTCTTAGAATCTAGCCAATAGTCCACTGATATTCAGACTGCTTAAGAGTCTGCCCAAAATGATGGATGTTCTAATAAACCTTGTCTTTGGCTGAAAGAAAGTTTGGGTCAAATTCTTTCAGGCAGGATCCATGTGTTGTGATATTGGGGTCCCAGCACCCCTAAACCTACAAACCTCATCAGTTCTGGGTACTATCTTCTGCATTTTGTGGGTACCCCTACAACACTTGAGCTGGCCATCCATTGTCCTTTACTCCATTTAGATGATCAGCTCACCTCCTACCCTCCCCCTGGCCCATGGCTTTCTTGGGATGATACACTTTTTTCTACTTATGCAGAAATCATCATTGCTAATATGCATGGAGTAGCCTGAGAAAAAAAAAAGAAGGGATTTTTCCTTCCATGGATGATTTGAAATTTGCCTTTGAGTTCTGGTTGAGCCCAGCTAAAGATATTTGGGAAGAGAAAGACACTCATCTTTTTGCACTGGTTGTCCAAATGTTCTTAGCACAGGTAAAGTTCAGCTAAAAGAAAATATCTTCTTTCTGTCTTTCTGCTTTATGCTGTTTAACATATGCTCCCTAAAAGCCTAGGGACCATCCTAAGTCTTTGCTTTGTTTTCCATCATCTTATCCTCAAAAAAGCATTACATAAAATAAATAGATGAAAGTATGCAAACCGTATCTATTGCCCTTCCCGATTGGAGATGAGTGTGACTAAATATGGTTTATAGGCTGATAACTAAAACTTAAGGCTGAATGCTGAAATTCAGCATTATGTAGACACAATATATACCCAAGTGGAAATTTCTTATCTTGCCTCCCACTCTTTGTGTTTCTTCACTCACAGCTCCCAGGGAAACCCAGGGGAGTGGATTTCATGGAAGTATTCTGCTACTGTCACGTCACATCACAAATGGTGTTGGTGTTGATGAGGGGTGAGAAAGCAAGTGTACATTTGATAGTGTAAATCCGTTAGAGAGCAATCCATTTTGTTTCAAACAGCCTGCCGTTGTGATAGCCAGGTCCTAAAATAGTGACCTGCCTAGGTCAAGCATTCATGTAGCTAAAAGATATTCTTTCCATAAAAATGTGGCAAATTCTATTAGTGGTTTTGAATTAGTGGTGCATTAGGCAAGTTATTATTAGACAGAACTGACATTTCACATGTTTTAACATTCTTTACTTAAAAGCCAAGAGGCAGTCAAAAGGTGGAGAAATTATTTAGGATTAAAAATAAAAAATCATAGAAATCCCCTGCAAACTGAAAGTCCTCATTCTCAAACTGGTGCAAGGCTCAAATCAATTCCTCTGATTTCTCTTTGGTGCAGCGCAACAACACCAAAATGGAATGGCTTTAGGGAACCTTAATAAGCAGCTGTCAACAGAGCAGAACCTTCCTATATTGCCTAAGCCAGGCCAGAAGATGGCTTGAGTAAAGTCCATCTGAAGTTTGGCATTTATTCATTTCTAAAAGCTCTCTCTTGGCTTGGCCAAACAAATATCACCTTCCTCCTGGATAGACAGATGTGACGGTAGCCACTTGAAGGATTTTTCATGCGTATGTCTTTTGAGGCACACATTTTGCCCAACAGAAGTTAGACTTTTTTTTTAACTGCACAGTAAGAAATGGGCCAGAAAACCTCAAAGCTTTACAGCTTTTTAGAAACCTTGATGGTCTTGCTGGTGCAACTCCCCATGATATGGTTCAGTTGTAATAACAATGGAAAGCGTATTGGTGCAAAGTAACATCAGACACCAGGACATCAGAAAAGAAAAGAAAAAACAACAGCAACCACAAAACTCATAGCCAAGTGTCTTTTAAACAGATTTAAGAACTGTCCTTTTGAACGGTGGCTCTTCGCCTTGGAAAACCCTTTGAGATTTTAAACAGTGCTTTGGGTGAGCTGCAGAGCGAGAACCTGGAATTATCTGGTGCCCTGTAATCAATATTGAGCGATATTTTCTCTTTGAGAGAAATTTAATCTGACAGGACAGAGTAAGAGCAGTAAGGAAACTGGGACCCTGGCTAAGACGTTTTCTATAGAAAACCACCTGTAAAGCAGAACAAATTAGGTGATGTCACTCGAGGCAGAAAGCCATGGTGACAGACAGAGTCAAGCCCTATGGAGGCTTCAGAATACTTCATTATCACTGTCACGGGTCACTTGGCTTCACAAAATGCATCCATCAATGCCCAGAACAATTCAGGCACCGCCCTCCCTCCCGACCTTGGCCACTAGGTGGCGCAGGCATGTCATGAATGGGCTCACAGTTATGGGGAAACCAGGGTTCAAGCCAGGTTAGGGTGTCATGCATTGGGTTTGGCCACCTGGCTCCCCAGTGGACAGCCAAATATAAAGTTGCCAGATGACTGGGGAATCTGCTCAGAAGAACAACCAGATGAAAGTGTCATTGTGCAAAGGAAAGCAAACAGCATCACAGATTCCCCTGGAAACATATGCTTTATTCATATTGATAGATTTAGAACTAGAGGGAATTTGGAAGTTATTAAATCTAACCTGTTCAATAAATCAATCAACCAGCCTTTCCTTCTTTCCTTTCTTCCTCCATTCCTTGGACCTGAAGAAAAGGAAGGAAGAAAGAAAGAAAAGAAAGAAAGGAAGGAAAGGAAAAAGAGGGAAGAAAAGAAAGAAAGAAGGAAGGAAGAAGAAAAGGAAAAAAGAAAGGATGGAGGAAGGTAAGAAACTGAGGCCAGAAAGGTGGAGTGAAATACTAATGATCTTTTCATGAGCGATTAGATGACTTTTTTGTCTTGATTTTGTTAAATATATATTGATATCTTTTATTTTTATATCTTCTTCATTTCCAAACATATCTTTTCCTTCTTCCCTCACAGAAAGCCATACCTTATGATAAAGAAAACTGGGGCGGAGCAGAGGTCTGGGGTGGGGGTCAGGGACAGTTCAACAAAACTAATAACATATGAACTGAGTCTAACAGTTTGCTATGTTCCAACTCCTAGTGCCCCATCTCTGCAAAAAGGGAAGGAAGGTATATTTTGCCCTCTAAATGGCACAGTGGTTATAGCACTGGGCCTGGAGTCAAGAAGACCTGAGCTCAAATCCAGCCTCAGATACTTGCTCGCTGTGTGACCCTGGGCAGGTCAATTAACCTCGATCTGCCTCAGTTTCCTCAACTGTAAAAAGGAGATAATAATAGCACCTATCTCTCAGGGTTGTTGTGAGGATCAAATGAGATAGTGTTTGTAAAGTACATAACACAGTGACTGGTACATAGTAGACATCTAATAAATGTTTCTTCCCTTCCCTGCCCTCCCCTCCTTTCTTTTCTTCAGGTCCGGGTTTGCTATTATAATTATATAGTATTCAATTTTTCAAATGTATTAGATACCTTTTCAGCTGTACTAGGTTGTGAACCAGAAACTTCCATTGAAAAATGAGGGGTTTTTGGTTTGGTTTGGTTGAGTTTCTTAGCGTTACTTTGCTCTAGCAAACTGAACTACAAAGTCATCTAAGCATTTACATTCACTATTTTGGAAAGCAAACATTGTGCTCCGCCCCAACCCCACCATCTTAGCAAATTCCCTCAGATAGTTTAAGACAATTCATTTGTAGTATTTTAGGAGATACATTTTTTTTTAAGCAGAGCTCTATAGAAGGGACTAAGCTTTTGGTCTAAGCCCATCCATCTGTCTATGCAGATGTTCCTCAAAACTACCTTTGAAGCAAAAACAATTGTTTTGAAGGCTTTCTGATTTTTAGTTTTCTATTGACTTGGATCCATGGGTTTCTTTGCAGTTTGCTATGTATGTTCATTGTGGAACTCGCTATTTGTAGGGGATTGGATATAAAACTTAGGCTCCTCCTTTCCCTGCTAAGAAATAGCAATCAGCAGTTTAGCCTGAAACCAAAAATTATAACCTCTTGACCCTCAATATTTAAGGGAGCAAATAGATATGATTCTAGCCCAGTATCCCCTCTCTTTTGAGGAGACCAGAATGACCAGCTGTTCTTGGAGTAGCTTGGAGACTTGGAGAAAGATCAGGGGAGGAGATGCTAGGGATGTTTCTATTCTTGCCTCCCTTTGAACCACATCCTTACTACGTGTGCACCTCAAAAGAGCCCACTGACTTTACTTAAGTGTCAGCAATACTGCACAAGGTTCTTTGAAAAGCCCTGAAATTAATAGAATCTATAGGTCCTGCTATAGACTCTAAAAGCTAATTAGGGGACAGGGAAGAACAAACTATAAATGCATACAAACACAGGTAACACAACATATGGATCCACATCCTTTATAGAGATAGACACATGAGCTGGGCCAAAGAGGTAGCTACTGAGACAAAGCTCCAGAAGGCCACCCAGTCAGGATCAAAGATGGCAGACCCACACATCACCACCATCCATTTCTGCTACCTGCTGCAGTGAGATTTTATAGAGAACTAGTGGAGGGGATGGGGAGGGTGGTGGAACAAGAAGCAGGATCCAGATCAGGTCCACAAGGCACCAAGAGATGGAATGCTTGGGGAAGGTAAAGTGACACATAGAATGTGTCATGGGGCAGATCTTGAATGAAAGAGCTACATGCCTCATAGATGTAGAGTTGGGAGGGACCTCAGAGACCATCGACTTTATCTTTCCTATTTTATAGATGAGAAAACTGAGGCCCCAGAAGGTTACATGACTTGTCCAAGGTAGCACAAGGATGTATTCATCAGACAGGACTTACATTTTGACTACAGAGCCAGGGGGGTCTTTCCACTGTACCATGCATGTGAAATGTGAAAGGACAGTTCAACTAAAAAAGTGGCCCTACAACAACCTTTTGCCAATGACCTACAACACAAAGGTTTGCTTAGTAGAGAGAAAGGATGGGAAGAAAAATACTGGGGTCAGAACAAATATAAGGAGGCTACCGCAATAGTCAAGTCAAGAGTTAATGAGGGCTTTAATTGGGGGATAGAGTCAGTATGAATAGAAAGGAGAAGATAGATTTAAATCCAGATCCTTGTCCCTAAGCCCAGCCCTCTAGACACTATACAACACAGCTTTCCCAAAAGTACTGTTCAGTAGCATCTCAGGCAAATAATATAGCCTAGAAAGAATGAAAGACAAGCATCATCTTCCTTCAGTTAGGTGACTTTTGCAACAGCAGACATGGCTGGTTGGTTGGTGACAATTCTGGTTTTTCAATTTCTCCTTCTTTAGTACCAGTTCTGATTGCTGTAATTTATTGTTCTCAGCCAAGTCTTGCCTCTCATTCCTTCTTGCTATTTATATTTCTGAAATACCAGTGCAAGAATAAAGATATCTAACAAAGGAACCATTTTTTATTTTTGTATGGAAAGACAAGGGTGATTCTTATTTAAGAGACTCATTTTTATCAAGCATGATGAGAAGACGAGATGGCCAAGATTTGTGCATCTTCAAAAGAATTTGAATTATACATTTAAATTCAGATTTGTGGCATCAACGAAGATAATTACCAAGAATATATTAGGATTTTTCTCAGGCAACAGCAGACATTGTATTGAGTTTGTCAGTTTTTGAGTTATCAAATAAAAGATTATATCTGAAAAAAATTGAGTTTAGAGATTATGTGAAAACCACTATGGCTTATGTCATGCTTTTAGCATAAAAGCCTGGAGCTGAAAAGAATACTAATAAATCTATACATATTTTTTTTTCCTTTTGGGGAACCCTAATCAGTAGGCTTTCAGAGGGCTGTGTTGTCAGAAAACTGGTTGGTACAATGATTATCCTCCAATTGGTTTTAACTGTAGAAGGAAAGCAGGCAGCTATTTTATTATTTCAGAAGTACCAAATGCTGAGTCACACATGGTTGAAGCAATCAGAGGAGATATATATATGTGTAGATATACATATATATGTATATATATGTATATACGTATATATATATGTATATATATGTATATACATATATATATATAATATATATATATATATATATATATATATATATATATATATATGCACAATCCTTCCTCTCGCCCTACAGAAACACATAAAGTAAGATTATAAAAGCAAAGGACCTGAATGGAGAGGGGTATGGGGGGGAGAAGGTGGGGGGGTAGTGCTTGTGTAATCAGTCTCTTCTTTTCCTTTTCTTTCTCATGATCCCATAGCAAGAGGATTGAGAAGATTCTGAATTTTCAATTGCTTGTACCTTCCAGTTTCTGGAAAACTGTTGATGAGAACCTTAAGGCTGGCTGATGGGAGCTCAGTTCTGCCCATTGGATGGGTTTAAATTTTTCTGCTTGAGCCAGAGCACTATAGCTTTGAATAGAATTTATGATCAGCAGTACAATCAGCCAGAGGTTGATTCAGTCAGTTCCAGATCTCCGGCTCCAGCCTTTTTCATGGGCTCACCCTTCATTTCCAACTGTATTGGATACCTCTGCCTAAATGACTTGCTCTCACATCAAACTCAACATGTACAAAACCAGAACTCATTATTTTCTTTCTAAAACCTACCCTTGCACTAACACCTCTATTTTTACTAAAGGCACTACATTCTCCTAATCATCACCTTGAAACCTCAGTCATTACTGACTCTTCTTTCTCCCTCAACCCTTACAATCAGTTGGCCAAATCTCTGAAATTTCTCTTCTGTCCATTCTCCTTTCTATGATCTTCCTGCTTCCAGTATCTCTGTTCTCTAATCCTTCTTTCATGCCATTGTGAAAGAACTCCGCCTAATCAATATGTCCAACAACTTAGCGTAGTGCTTTGGTACGTGGTAATAGTAAATATGTGTTTCCTTCTATCTTTACCTTTTTCCCTCCCTCCCTCCCTCCTCTTTTCCTTCCTTCTGTCTTTCTCTCCTTCCTTCCTATACCTTCTTTCTTTCCTTCCTTTGCCTGCCTTCCTTCTTTCCTTCCTTCCTTCCTTCCTTCCTTTCTTCCTTCCTTCCTTCCTTTACTCAAAAGCCTTCAAAGACTTCTTTCATTCTTTGCTTGATTCCTTCCTTCCTTCCTCAACTCAAATGCTACTCTTGGGTTAATGATGACCTCCCCTTTCCGACTCCCATAGTTTTTTTGGCTTATAATTCTCTAATGCATTTACGTAATATTGTGCATTATAGCTATCTGTGTTGGTGTCTTATAACATTTCTTGACAGGATTCTTCCTGTAATCTTTTTGAGGCCCTATCTGTAACATGAAATCACATTGTTTCACACGGAGGGATCTCAGGAAATTGACTTTATTTAGGTTTCAGACTTGGCTTCTAGCAAAATCTGAAACAATGCCCCTGGAGTAGAGGAAGGAAAAGTGCCTCCTGGCATGCTTGGAGTTGTCAAGTGTAATGTGTAAATAAATATCTATCTTTGTGTTAAAGCTCAGTTTAATAATTCAATCAGTAAAAGACATTCAAGGGGAACAAGTAAGATAAAGAGGCGCAGTGTATATTATTAACTTAGCTTTAAGAAGGCTTTCAGTGTAGCTATGTATTTAAGCCTAATGTGTAATGATAAGGTCTAGCATTAATGGTGATATACACAAATGAATATACATTTTATTTAGTACCTCAGGGGACAGAGACTATAGATCAGGTAGAATTCAATTCACTATTTCCTCTCCATCCTTAGGCTACCCATAGAATCCATGGGGGTACCTGGAGGGCCCTGTTTGGAGCTGGTTCCTCCTGCTCCTTTCCCCAGGCTTTCCAGGCTATATCCTCAACCCTCCCGCCAATGTTCTCTTCTCTTTTTCTCCTTCTGTCGGTATAATGACACCTCCATTCCTACCCTTGCGGGAGGGAACCTAGAATCTCCATTAGAACTCTGCCCCTTCCTCACCCCTAACCACAACCCTAATCTAGCACTCTGTCCCCTCTAGACACCCTACCCCACCCACCCCAGAGGGCAGTTAGCCAGTGTATCTGAAGGACACCTGGGCTTTGCCACCAACTTTCATCTAAACCCTCTTCCAAGTATTGTTTGCCCCTCCCCCCCAAAAAAACCTTATTAAAATGTGCTCTCCTTCACAACTGGGACTATCTTCTCTTTCTGTTTATGTAACTAACACTTAGCACAGTGTTTGCCATGTTTGCTGTTGCTGCTCCATAATTTCAGTCGTGTCTGACTCTTTGTGACCCCATTTGGAGTTTTCTTGGAAAAGATACTGGAGTGGTTCCTTCTCCAGTGCATTTTACAGATGAGCAAACTGAGGCAAACAGGGTGAAGTGACACAGCTAGTGTCTGAGGCCATATTTGAACTCGGGTCTTCCTGACTCCAGGCCCCATGTTCTATCCACTGTGCCACCTAGTTGCCCTTGCCACATAATAAGAGGCCAAACAAATGCATTTTTTACTGATCCATTGGACAAATGACCAGTAGGATGCAGAAAGTTGTCACAAAATTCCCAATAGCAAATTAATTAGGAGGATTGTCAGTAGAGGGAAATTTTAAACTTTTATAGGTGCCCAGCACATGTAAAGTTCCTATTATGGCTAACATGATAGGAACCTTAACAATTTCTTTAAATTCTCAGTCTTGTCTAGACACTGTCCTTTACACATGAACTGAACTATAAGCGGCTAGGAGTTTGGGCAGGATACTTTTCTGTAATTTGTGTCACACATTGCAAGTTCTGCCAGTGTAAGCAGAGTCACAAAGACCTACTGACTTGTGACAGCACCAGTTAGAATTTCATATGTCATCAGATTCCTACTTGAAACAGAATGTGTTGTCTTGCTCCTTTAACTCAGCAGGAACAGCGATATTCACGTAGATGCTCACATTTGGGATTCTACATCATTTACGAAATCATAATCACTCATTACAGAATCTTTGGACAGAATGTTTTTCCCCCTTCTAATTGTTAATGGTATGGGTGACCAGAATGTGAAGCAACAAAGACATGAAGACTAGTATCTTTCCCTGATTTTTTTTTCCCCTGCTAAGATTTTCCTTTTGCCATATTAAAATGAAGCTATTTAGACTTATTGTCTGGTCTGTTGTGGTTGCTTTGAAGATTTAAGAGGCTTTCACTGATGGGTGGGTAATGCTAAAAACAAAAACAAAACAAAACAAAATGAAAAAAACAAAAACACAAAACCTTTATTATAAGTGCATTTTAACTTGAGATAGCCAAGAACAGGAGGAAGGGATTAAAGGAAGGGAAGGAGGATTCAGATGTGCATAGGAAAAAGAAGTAGGTCAATGTTACTCGGTCAACAAGATTAAGGACTGAGTAATGGAAATGCCAAGAAAGAAAGAAAGAAAAAATTATCCCTGCCCTCAAGGAGCTTGCTTTCTAAAGGGGAAGACAATATGCAAAAAAATTTTTGCGTACAAGATACAGAATCAATTAAATGAAAAGTAATCCCAAAGTGAGCAGCAACTAGGTGGCACAACGATAGAGCACCGGGCTTGGAGTCAGGAAGACCTGAGTTCAAATTCAACTTCAGACACTTACTAGCTATGGGACCTGGGCAAGTCACTTAGCCCTGTTTGCCTCAGTTTCCTCACCTGTCAAATGAGCTGGAGAAGGATGCGGCAAATCCCTGCAGTATCTTTGCCAAGAAAACCCCAAATGGGGTCACAAGAAGTCGGACACAACTTAAACAACTAAACAACAACAATCCCAAAGGGAAGATCTTGTCAGGGGAGGGGGGATGGTGTGGTTTGGGGAGAAAGACTGGAAAGGCCTTGAGAAAGAACAGAATCAAGAGGTGGAAGGTCACATACAAGAAACCATCTAGTCCAATCATGTTATTTCTGAGCTAAGTGACTGAGGCCCAATGACACTAAATGACTTGTCCCAGGTCACAAAGGCAGTAAGTTCCTGATCCAGGATGTGAACTCAGGTCCTCCAACTCCAAATAGTCTGTCTCTCCCCTGATCCACAAAGTACCTGCTGCTTTTCCAACATTCACTTTTTTTTTTTTGGAGGCAGTCTGGGTTAGGTGACTCACCCAGAATCATATTGCTGTTAAGTCCAGCACTCACTTTTTAAAAAGATCTAATGACAAAGACTTCCACATCCCACAAATTAGGCAATTCTATGACTCCAAGGTCAGTCCTCTTTCCACTGTACCGTGCTGCCTTCTCTCAGAAGGGAGAGTGGTTTACTGGTGATGGTAGTTTAAAGATTCATCAATAAAACATTCTTTGATAAAGAAATAGAAGCAGGAGTCAGTCAAGGAATCTCTGAGGCTTACATCCACTTTTTTCCTTGCAACCCTGGCCAAATGTTGAGAAAGTGGGGAGGAGGAGGGGTAGGGAGGTGGTAGTGGTATGCCAGGTGGTCAGTCAATGACTAATCTCATCCACTAGTACAAGCTGAGTTTGATTTCATCTAAACCAGAGGTTCCCAAACTTAATTTAGCCTATTGCCCCCTTTAAAAAAAATACTCAATGCACCCCTGGAAATCTGGTTTCTTTAACATTTTTTTTGAAATTTATGTCATTTCAAAAAAAAATGAAATACTTTTTTTTAAAAAAAATGATGCATCTTAAATTAAATAATTTATTGTAAATTTGCATTGAAATTTTGATTGTGCAATATCACACATGTTAACCATATAGTATCATATTTTAGACAAGTCATTACATGTACATATTCCTGCCCATGGATGCTGGACTTCCTGAAGATGCTCGGCATGCTTGCCTGCCAACACTTCCTTGTTAAGACCTGTTAGTGGACTTGACCACTGATTGGTTATAACTTACATTTTGTATGTTTATTTGGAAAATAATGTAATCACTAGGACTTTAACTCTGTTACAGATGAAATATATAAGGACAGTTTTTCAAAATTTTCTTCTCTTCTTTCCTTATGCTTCCACCACCTCCTTATTTTTATTCAACACCCCCCAATTGCACCCAAGGTTACTATTGCCCTACCCTGATTGTTCTAGCACCCCTCAGGGGACAGTATCACCAACTTTGGAAACCTCTGTATCTAACCAGTCAGTATCTGGAAAAAGATAATGCCACCATTCCCTTTTCTCTGACCATGGCCTCCTTCCCAACATCCTACAAGCCCACACATGAGACCATACCATGGAGAAACTTCCATCCAGAGGTTCCGTTCCCCTGATTGGAGACCATTTATCTGTCCAGGAACACTGTCTCAGGTAAGTTTCAGCCATTTTATACTTTACCCTCTTTTCTCTTCCTACCTCATCTATATCCTCTAGCTGACTACACTGAGTTCCCTTTCCTGAGACTATTCCTGTCCCTCCTCCCCTCCAATTCGGAAACTATTTCTTCCCTTCACGGCTCTGAAACAAGTTCTCCTGGAAGTATATTTACATGATGTTTTCTGGAAATTATAAGCATGATTCCTGTTTTAGGCAATAAAGGTAATTTTGAGGTGCACTGCTTAGCTTGTGCAAAGGATTTGAGAAAGTAATCACTGTTAAGATGTATATTATGAGGAGCAGGTTATTAAATTTATAGTAAATTAATTTACTGTCCAAAAAAAAAGCCTACAACAAAAGACTAATACAATGCTCATGCTAGCAGATTGTCAATTATCATTTTTCTGAGCCTTATTCAGAAGAAAAGAGGCAAATGGAAACCCTGAAATCCAAGAACATATGGAATCCACAAAAGAGACACCCGCCAAACTGTTCATCTCTAGAATATGGAAAGTGGAGATGCTGCTGCCGTTGTTAGAACCATATGTTCTGGGTAGGAGGACAGGTTTTGTGTTCATGCTGACATTTGTTATGTGGCATTTCTATGGATCTGATGTGAACATGTACTTAACAATAAATTCCAATTAGCAAAAATAATCTAAAAATGGGCAGCAAAAAAAAGGAAAAGATACAAAAGGCAAGAGAGACTTTTTTTTGAGGCCCTTTGTGTTTGACCTTTATGGTATTAGATATAGCCAGTCCCAGGATATTTGAGTGTACTTAATAACTCTAGGCTTAAGAATTCTAGGTTTAATCATTCAAGCTTTGAAAGAAATTTATTCAAAAAGCTAAAGCCTGTAATTTAGAGGTACTGCCACATGGTGGCAGCAGTACTTTCCTTGGGCATGAGATCCTAGGATCTAGATCAGAAGAGATTTTAGAGATCATTATAGCATCATAGGAGAGGGGACCTCAGACTCCATCCAGAGAGGAAGGAAGAAAAAGAAAGAAAAGATTATTTCTTAAGTATCTGTTGTGTGCCAGGCACTGTACTAAGCACTTTACAAATATTATATCATTTGGTTCACCAACAACCCTGGGCAGTAGGTGCTAGCCAATTTTCAACTTTTTGGTCTTAGGCCAACTTTACACTCATAAAAAATTCTTGAGGACCCCCTCCCCATACACACACACACACAACACACACACACACAACACACACACACACACACAAGAGCTCTTGTTCGTGGGGGTCATATAGATCGATATTTACTATACTAGAAATTAAAATGTTCTAGTATTATGAAAATAGTTTTGTCCTGTCCCCTCCCCTGTAAAAGTCTGGGGGACTACCAGGGACCCCTGAACCACACTTCAAAAACCATTGGCGTAGTGGATAGGACACTGGATTTGGAGTCAGGAAAATCTACATTCAAATCCTACCTCATACACTAGCTGTATGACCTTGGGCAAGTCACTAGCTGTATAACCTGTTACTTAACTTCTGTGGGTCTTGGTTTCCTCATCTGTGAAATGAGAGATTTTTGTCTTATTGGTTACTTCCTCTCTGATGACGTAGTGAAATAGAACAGTGGATAGAATGCTGAACTTGAAGTCAAGAAGACCTGAATTTGAATCCTGTCTCAAACCTTTACAGAGCTATGTGGTCTTGTGCAAGTCATTTAACTTCTTAAGGCTTGGTTCCTTCATCTGTAAAATGGGGGATAATAATAGCACCTACCTCACAAGATTGTTGTGAGGATTAAACCAGATATAGTAAGTAAAGTGCCTTTGAAACCTTAAAACATTATAAAAATGCTAAATATTATTATGACTACCAGTTGCAACCCTTCTATAATTTAATAGTTGGACTTCCAAGGCTTACGTAAGCTGATGCAAAGTGAAATGAGCAGAACCAGGAGAACACTGTATACACTAACATCATGTGATGATCAACTATAAGTGACTTAGCTCTTTCTAGCGCTACAAGTGATCCAAGACAATTCCAAAGGACTCATGATGAAAAATGTTATCCACGTCCAGAGAAAGAATTGATAAGAATCTGAATGCAGATCAAAGACTACTATTTTCTTTCTTTTTTTTCTTTTTCATGGTTTTCCCCTTTCATTCTGATTCTTTTGCATAACATGAGTAATGTGGAAATATGTTTAATGTGATTGCACATGTATAGCCTATGTCAGATTGCATGCCATCTTGGGGAGGAGGGAGAGGAGAAAGGGAAAATTTTAGAACACAAAATCTTATAAAAGTGAATGTTGAACAAATGGGAAAAGGACCCACATATACAAAAATATTCATAGCAGCTCTTTTTGTGGTGGCAAAGAATTGGAAATTGAGAGGATTCCCATCAATTGGGGAATGGCTGGGCAAGTTGTGATATATGAATGTAATGGAATACTATTGTTCTATAAGAAATGATAAACAGGCTGACTTCAGAAAAACCTGGGAAGACTTATATGGTCTGATGCTGAGTGAAGTGAGCAGAACCCAGAGGACTTTGTATACAATAGCAGCCACGTTATGCAATGACTAAGAATGTTAAACTGAACCCTTCTCAGCATTATGAGGATCTAAGACATCTCCAGAGGCCTCAGGATGGAAAATGCTGTCTACATCCAAAGAAAGAACTATGGAAGTTGAATCGCTCTCACTTAATTTTACCTTAAGTTGAATTTTGTTTCATCTTTCTGATGGTTCCTCCTATTTGGTTTTAATTTTTACTTACAACTTCACTAATGTGGAAATATGTTTAATGGGTATGTAAATGTAAAGCCTATGTCAGATTGTGCGCCGTCTTGGGGGGGGGAGAAAAAGGGAGAAAAAATTTTCAACTCAAAAGCATATGGAAAAAAAAATTTAAAAAAAAATTAAATTTAAAAAAGTGAATGTTGAAAATGAAAAATATATAAATAAGTGAATAATTTTTTAAAGAGTCTGATGCAAATTGAAGCATACTATTTTCACTTTTTTTTAAATGGTTCTTTCTTTTGGCCTGTTTCTTCTTTCACAACATGACTAGTATAGAAATATGTCTTATGTTATTGCATGTTCATAATCTATATTAAATTGCTAACCATCTTAGGGAGGGGAGTGGTGAGGGAGATAATTTGAAATTCAAATTTTTGAAATGAATGTTTAAAATTGTCTTTACATGTAATTGGAAAAAAATATTATTTTAAAAATCAGTGCACTTCCAGACTTGCTATTGCTAAAATTTCATCACTCTGTAGTCATCTTTGTGACATGCCTTTCTCTACTTGGTCTGGTCTTTGGACAGCAGCCCCACAATCTGAGATCCATATTGGAAGCCTTTCCAACTTGGAAGAACCTGACACAGCTTGTTCTTTGCTTCCATACCCTTCAAGAACCCAAGGTCCCCTCCAAGCCACAGTAAGGCAATTTCAGTTGCCAGAAAACTCAATGCCAACAAAACATTCTCAATTCTTCCAAAAGAATAATTTTCATTTGTGGAAGAGGAGATAGCCACAAATTGGCAAGTATCATTTGCCTTGAGAAGCAAAGGGTGACCTTAAGACCCTTTCAAATCACCGATCCAGCAGTAGCTAAGACAATGACACATCCATCAGATATGGTGCTTTGGACATGACCTTGGTGGGACCAATATTATATAGGAACTGATCTAAGTTGAGCCTGTCCCCATTTCCCCCTCCAGAGACCAAGATGGTCTAGGGGAGAGTATGTTAGGAAGGTACTGGGGAGAAATGTTTGTAGATTATTCTTGCTATATCCTTGAAGTAAATATCCATTTGTAAAAGTTAATCAATGTTACATAGTAAAACTGGCTCTGGAACCCAGACTCTGACACCTGGGATATTACAGTGCCCTCCTGATCTTTCAAACTCATTAGGTCAGTCTCCAATCTCCTTCACTCAAAAGGGAAAAGAAGAAATGCAGAATATAAGGACTGAGGCCATTTTGTAGATCCAGGTGGCCCCAGAGGAGACAAGGCCACCCTGCCCTGCTCCCAGCCTCACCCCAACAGCGTTGCCCCTCACCGGATCCCAGAATGGAGAAGAGAAGTCACCCAGTAAGGCTAAGAGGGCCCCCACAGCCAATCAAAGAGCCTCCCCTACTCCAACAAAATCAGTCACAGAATGTCCAAGCATTCCTTATGGTTTCTCCAAGGTGCTTCCAATTCACGTCATTGCAGCTCTCCTAGGAGCAAACTCCCTAGCCTTTTCCACATGGAGAGATGCTGTCCGAGGAGCTCCACACATGTAGCAGACCCCCATCTACGTAAGTAAGGGCAACAGCAACCAAGCAAGGAATATTCACTGCTACCAACTATGGCCCTAAAAGGGACACCCCACTTCCCACTATTGTCATCTAACCCTTCCCCACAACAACACACACACACACACACACACACACACACGCATACACACACACACACAAATGTGCTTTTCTCTTCACATTTATCATGACCTGCTTAATACCCTACTAACCTGTGTTCAGTAATTCCTTCTGGGACAATTAGAAATAAGTTAATTTTTCTCTAAGCAAAGCCTAGTCTTTGCTAAATAAATATTGGTCCTAGCTCTCAGCATGCCCTTAACTTTACCTCTCCTAAAGCCAGGGACAGATTTGGACTCTGGCCACCAGTCCAGCATCAAGCAGGCTAGTCAAATTCCCAGGATTCCAAAGTACTTGGCCAGTTTCCAGAGGCAGCAGATTCTAGCTGCCCCTTCCTGGGTCCTAGAAAATCAGAACTCCAGGTTCATGCACAGGCCACCTGGCACAAGCCCAGTTGTCCCTTGAGGCAACCTGACCCTGGACGAGGGTCAATGTAGCTTAAAACCCTGTGCCTGGTTAGTAGAAGTTCAGAGCTATTAAAAATGTATGGATTCTTACACCTAGCTGGTTCCCAGGATTGTCAAAATCATATCAGAGACCTGCAATTCTCTTGATTTGTTTGCAGTCAGAACAGGCTCCAGTAATCCCAAACCAATGTAAAGCCACCTACGACAATATTTCCTGTTCTTAATATGCTGTGAAATAGGGGGACATTAGCAAAGGATCAGTTCCTTCTAGACACATGATTTTCCATAAACACAAACTGTCTCCTTCAGTTCCACGGCAGATCTAGCTCATCACAAATCAAAGCTACAAGTAAGATTCATCTTGCCTCCTCTGCTCTTCCTGTCTGTCCTAAATGTACAGTCACCTTGAATCATTATTCCATTATTCCAGACAATAGAATTCCATTACATTCCGCCCTGCTGCCTCTGATTCAGAATGGTGATGGCCAAGATGAATTCTCAGTTCGCTTATTGCATACAATAAACCACAGACACAGATGTGGTCCTAGCCAGGTGAGCAGAATAAAGATTCCGGGCTGGAAAAGCCATCCCAATACCCAGATCAGGAGGAGGTCCATTCTGGCTTGCTTCAATATCTGAGTGTTTGAGTGTGAAACATAAGTAATGGAGGCTGTCAATGAAGGCAAAATATTCATCTTTCCTCTATGCTGAAAGGAAAGCCTGGGGACTAGCTCTCAGAAGAAAAATTCTTGCAAAGGAAGGAAGGGAAGCAGAAAAAATATATATCTGTGCATATCTATAAATACAGTTGTGTCTCCCTATATCCACCGTGCATATGTGGTATGTTATATCACACCCGGGGCTTTTTAAGAGGTGATTTTTCAGTCTCATAGAAGTTTAAAACAAGACGCTTTCTGTACCCAATAAGTTACCAGCCTTTGAGAGTGATAAGAGAAATTCTGCATGGACAATCTTTTGGCAGAAAAGGTATGAAAGAACGCAGGCAAACAATAATTTTAATAATTGTCTGTTCAATATAGCAGTCAATAAATCTAACATCTGCTTCCCCCCACCCCCCGAAACTCCTTAACCAAGATCTACAAGAACAATAAGTGATGACAGTCACCTTAAGTGTAATCTATCTTACATGGGCTATATTCTGGATATTATAACCAGCTAAAGACCAAATCTAGCTAATGTCACTGGTACAGGAAAAATAATTAGCAAGCTCATGCATTTTGTCCCTTTTTAGCAACTGAAGTTAAATCATTAATTATTTAATTAAATCATTCATTGGTTCTCTGTTTCCTCCAATCCCCTTATTTCTTTTCTTTTTTAAAATGAATTTTAAAAAATTTTTTAATATAAATTTATTTATTTTTAGTTTTCAACATTCACTTCCACAAGTTTTGAGTTCCAAATTTTCACCCCATCTACCCCCTCCCCCACCCCAACATGGCATGCATTCTGAATATCCTTTCCACTGGTCTGTCCTCTCTTCTATTTCTCTCCCCTTCTCTTATCCCCTTCCCCTATTTTCCTGTAGGGCAGGATAGACTTTTGTACCTCATTTCCTGTATTTCTTATTTCTCAGTAGCATGTGAAAACATTTTTTTTAAACATATGTTTTTAAAACTTTAGGTTTCAAATTTTCTCTCTTCCTCCCTCCCCACCCACCCTCATTGAAAAGGCAAGCAACTCAATATAGGTTGTACAAGTGCAGTTATGCAAAACACATCCATAGTAGATATGTTGTGAAAAACTAACTCTATTTCCCTTAATCTTATCCTGCCCTCTCATTTATTCTATTCTTTCTTTTGACCCTGTCCCTCCTCAGAAGTATTTACTTCTGATTACCCCCTTTCCCAATCTACCCTCCTCTCTATCATCCCCCTGCTCTCTTGTCCCCTTCTCCCCCTATTTTCCTGTAGGGTAAGACAGATTTCCATACCCCTTATTTCTTTTCAAGGACACATCATGCCAGGCAATATGGGAAAGAAGTACACAGGGAGAAGGATATTCAGAGCTGTGGTCAATTTGCCATCATAACTACTCTTTGAGCCTCAGGACAAAAATCCAAGCTCTCACTGGGGTTAAGCAATCCAATCCAGAAAACAGGTACTTAATACCCCCTCCAGCCAAGGTAGAAGGCAGCATGGTTTGGTGAATAGGAGGCCAGCCTTAGAGTCTGGGAGAGGTGGGTTTAAGTTTTGTTTCTGTGTGACCCTGGGCAAGTCATTAAGCTTAGTGCCCCAGATAACTCTGTAAGGTTACGTTATAGGCAAGTGACTATTTTCACCAGTGGAGAATGCTTCTATGTTGGGAGCTCCCTAAACCAATGAAATCACAGGTGTATAGACATAGATATGGATACACAATATGACATCTATATTATATATTACATTTATAGCATATTATGTGTGCGTGTATGAGAGAGAGAGAAAGAGAGAGAGAGAGAGTGAGAGAGAGAGAGAGAGAGAGAGAGAGAGAGAGAGAGAGAGAGAGAAAGAGTGTGTGTACGGGGGATACAAAAATGGAAAATAACATGATTCCTTCCCTCCAGAAGATTCATAATGAGAAAGATATGACATCAGATAGAAAGCCATAGCCACAAGGAGAAAGGAAGGAATAAGCATTTGTATAGCACCTATGTTGTGCCAGGTACACTGCTAAGTGCTTTTTACAAATACTATCTCATTTGATTTTCACCACAGCTCTGCAAGATTGCAAGGATGTTTTTATTATTCCCATTTTGCGATTGAGGAAACTGAGGCTAGAAGAATTTAAATGACTTGTGCAGGGTCATACAGTTAGTAAGTGTCGGAAGTCACTGGCTCAATAGCTAGAGTGCTGGATGTGGAGTCAGGAAGACCCGAGTTCAAATTCAGCCTTAGCATTTAACTAGCTGTGTAACCCTGGACAAGTCACTTAATCTCTGTTTGCCTTAATCCACTGGAGAAGGAAATGACAAACCACCTCAGTATCTTTGCCAAGAAAACCTCATGGACTATTGGCTTGCTATGGCCCACAGGGTCACAAACAGTTGGACATAACTGAACAACTGAACAATTTCACACCTGGCACTTTATCCAACAGCTGCTCTGGAGAGCCAGGCAAAGCACTATGAGAAATTCAGCCCAGGAGAGATCCCTTTCACCTGGGAGAATCAGAGAATGTTTCCTGGAAGCAATGGTACCTGAACTGAGCTCCAAAGGAAGAACTTCCACAGACTGAGATGAGGGTAAGGGGAAGAATATTCCAAACACAGAGAACAGGATGGCTCAGGTAAGACCTCTGTTACATGTCTATTTCCCAGGCAGCAGAGGCAATGCCCTGATTCAGTCATCTCCTCTTTGATTAAACACACTAAGAATGTAAGCTCCTCTACAGAAATACACCATTTTTTGGAAAACAACGCTTAGTTGGGTACCTCACAAATAAAAGCACAGGATTTCATTACTCCTTATCGTGATATCAAGAGGCCTGATACTAGTAAGTCCCTTTCACCCACCCAGTGGAATGTGGCAATGAAAACACTGTTATCAAGATCTCAAGGCCACAGGACCCAAACGAATTTTCTCCCAGTGTTTGTTGTCCAGCTTTGATGTATGACTCCTGTCAGCCAGCCCTGCCGTACATCTATGTCATCTCACTGGCTTATTCTCAGCCTGTAGGTCGACCTGGTCAGCCAGTGCCTCCTTGCTGAGGGAAAGAATGCGGTTAAATTAATAATGTTAACTTGTCAGATCTTCCCCTTTTTATCTACCTCCACCCATTGTGATAGGTCTGTGTTCTACCGTCTTCTCCAAGGTATCAAAAGCCCAGTTAGAGGAGAGAAGAGCTAACTGAGTATTCAGTGCCCTCTTCAAGAAATCCAATTATCAATGGTCGCTGGAGACGTTTTCCTTTAAGTGTGTTAGGAAGTGACCTAAATATGTGGCTTTCCTTCTCTCATAGCTAGAGTCTTTTCTACAGCCTACATTTTGAAAACTGAGAGTGTCTCTCCTCCCCCTCAGTTCTTAGCTGCTAGATCATGTATTTTCAACTAGAAGGAATCTTGGAATCTACCTACCTTGTTACAAATGAGGAAACTGAGGCATAGAGAGATTAAATGACTTGCCCAGGGTCAAGTATTTGTGGTAGGATTTGAACTCCAAGTCTTTCTGACTCCAGGTCCACTGCCTATTCCACTATAATACTCTGCCTCTCTTCCAGGGCAGTTTAAAAAATGGTGTGTCCATTGTTGTTCAGTCATGTCCACCTCTTTGTGACCCCATTTGGAGTTTTCTTGGTAAAGATGCTAGAGTGGTTTGCCATTTCCTTTTCCAGCTCATTTGACAGGTGAGGAAACTGAGGCAAACAGAGTCAAGTGACTTGGTCACATAGGTAGTAAGTGTCTGAGGCCAGATTTGAACTCAGGAAGATGAGTCTTCCTGACTCCAGGCTGGACACTCTATCCACTGTGCCACCTAGCTGCTACATAATAGATACCTAATAAATGCTTGTTGATTAATTGAACCACTGATACTTCAAATGATCCATGATTCACCAGTGTCCATGGACACTGGAAGGTCCGTTCCCTCATTCATAGTGTAACCTCTCCGACACCTTGGTAATCAGCTTAATGAAGGTGCTGTGGCCAGAAAATAAATCATAAATCACCTATAAAGCTTCCGGTGATGAGTCTCTCTAAATTCATTTTGGCTGGACCTCAAATGTGTAATCTCTAGCTTGACTCACCTTCAAAACTTTTCCTGATAGGATTCAGAGCTTGTGTTCCATTGGTATAATTTGTGAATGAATGAATGAAGAACCTTTATTAAGCTCTTAATATGTGCCAAATGCTGTGCTAAGTGCTGGGAATACAAATACAAGTGTCATAACCCTGCCCTCAAGGTACTTACACTCCAATTGGGGAGCTAATGGTAGAGGGAAATAGTGATCAAGGAAGGAAAATCACATAGATGATGTGTAGAACAAGAGGCCGGGCCACTGACACACCCTTTCCAGGGGCAATGGTAGTGTTGATTCAATTACTGTTCTCTGGGCAAGAGGTGGAAAAGAGAGGGAGGCATATACCTGATGACAGACCAGAAAATGGCCAGGTGGAGGAGAGGTTGCATGGTAATAGGGAACATTTACATAGTGCTTTAAAGGTTGCAGAACACTTTGCTTTTATGTTATTTGATGTGATCCTCACAGACCTGGGAAAGACCTTAGCTTAAAAAGGCCAAGGTCTCCCACTGAATCTGGGGCCGTCGCCTAATCATCTTGACCCATATCTTGCCGATGAACTCTGATGACTGGAGGAGAGAGTGACTCTGGTGACTTTGCACAGCCTTCCTTCACTTAAATCCAATTCACTTGCTGATGTCATTGACCCTTTTCAAGAATGAAGAACCGCCAACAGCAACAACAATCCTAGGAGGTGGGTTCTTTTGTTATCCTCATTTTATAGATGGGGAAACTGAAGCACAGAGTGGTTAAGTGACTTGTCCACCATTGTGCTGGAAGGGAGGTTGCGTGGTCCCAGGGAGTGTTGGACTAAGTGAGTGGCTTAGCTCCTTTCAGGTTCTCCCTTTGAAAACCCAGGACCACCATCAAAATAAGACGTTAGGAAAGGATAGAATACATAGCTTATCAAAAACACAGCCCAGCATAAGTATAGCATTTAGAGAAGGAAACAAGAGGATGTAGCCTCTGCAGCCCCATACTGTTGCTGTACTCTTGACAGGGAAGGAGCCCAGTTTCATATTAGACCCCAATCTAGAGACTGCTTCTCTAGGGATTCCTAGCACCACTATCTCCATTTCTCCATTTTTAAGCTCATTGACTTTTAGAGATAGAAAGACCTTTCCAGATGGTCTTCAAGGGTTCTTAACTTTTTTTGTGTGTATCATAAACCCCTTTGACAGTCTGGAGAAGCCTAAGGACTCCTTCTCAGAATGATATTTTAAATGCATAAAATAAAATTCTTGTTCAGTTGCATCCAACTCTTTGTAACCTCATTTGGGGTTTCCTTGACAAAGAAGTTGGAGTGGTTTACCATTTCCTTCTCCAGCTCATTTGACAGATGAGGAAACTGAGAAAAACAGGGTTGAGTGACTTAACGCAGGGTCACACACTTAGTAAAAGTCCGAGGCTGGATTTGAATTTGGGTCTTCCTGACTTCAGGCCCAGCACTCTTGACACTTTTCCACCTAGCTGCCCAGTGCTAGCAAAATGCCATTTGTGACAACAGCACAGAGGATTTCTCAATGTGGAGAACCTCAGTAGGGAACTCCTCTTCTATTTGGACTCTGTGCAGACCTCTTCTACGTGATCATCCACAAAGGGAAAAAATAGATTTACCACAAAGCAAAAAACCCTGAAAGCTTGGTGTATTAAATGGAAATGGAAATTACAAAGTGATAGAAAAGTCATGAATAAGATCTCAGAATACAAAGATGGTCAATGGAAAGGAAATAAAAGTAAAGTAGGAAAGGGAAAAATATAAAATTCATACTTTAAGAAATTGAGCGTGTCATCCAGCCCTCTTCACTAAAGCCCTGCTTCCAATGGATGTATCAAGTAATATTTAGAAGTGTCCCTCCCACATTCTCTGGCTCCTCGTGTGTTGCAAGCCCTCCTTCCCTCTCCACAGGTCTCTAATTGACTCTGGCTTTGAGTGGGTCTTTGAGTCTTTATCCTAGAGGGGATTCTCTACTCCACCTTTCTGAGAGGAAAAGCTAGTTTGCATTCCTCAAAGCTATGGACTTTGGGAAGGGGATAGAGGCCAGAGAGGCAACTTCCCTTCTTACTATGCCCTTCCCCTTCCTAGGAATCATAGCAAAGAGAATGCTGCTGGGAAATGGTAAGTAGCTAGGAGATTTATCAGGCCATCTTTATGTCTGGGCAGCTAGACAGCTTAACCAAGAAAGTGTGGGACTTGGAGTCAGGAAGATCTGAGTTCAAATACTGCCTCAGACTCTTTCTAGCTGTGTGACCCTGGGGAAGTCACTTAAACTCTTTGTGCCTCAGTTTCCTCATCTGTAAAGGGTGGTTAATAATAGCACCCACCTCACAGGGTTGTTGTAAGGATCAAATAACTTAACATATGTAAAGTGCTTTGCAAACCTTAAAGCACTATATAAATGCTGCTATTATTATTATTCCCCAAATCATAAGAGGTACCATGGTTTCTTTTATTTTTTTTTTATGAGGCAATTGGGGTTAAATGACTTGCCCAGGCTCACACAGCTAATAAGCATCAAATGCCTGAGGCCGGATTTGAACTCAGGTCCTCCTAACTCCAGGGCTGGTACTCTATCCACTGCACCACCTAGCTGCCCCCAGTAGCTTCTTTTAACACTCAACTCAAATGCTATCTTCTAGACCTTTCCTATTGCTACTAGCACCTTTCTATCTTCCACCCAACCTATATAATTCTTATATGTCTGTCTATGTAAATGCTATCTCCTCCATTAGAATATAAGCTCTATGAGGACAGGAACTGTTTTTACTTTTTCCATGTATCCCCACTGCCTGGCATAGAGTAGGTATTTGTAAATGCTTATTGATTGAAAAGGCACTGCCTTTAGAATCATAGAACTTGGGTTCAAATCCCACCTGTGAGATTTTCCCTCTGAGTGACCCTGAACAAGTCATAGCCTCCCCGGTAAAAATGAGCTCAGGGGGCAACTAGGTGGCATAGTGGGTAGAGCACCGGCCCTGAAGTCAGGAGTGCCTGAGTTCAAATCTGGCCTCAGACCGAACACTTGACACTTACTAGCTGTGTGACCCTGGGCAAGTCACTTAACCCCAACTGCCTAAAAATAAAAAAAAAATCACTCAGACTAGGTGGTCTCTTGGGTCCCTTCTAGTCCTAGAGATATGATCCTATAATCATGAGTAGATTTGGATTGAATGTGCAATATCTCTTGCCAAAGCTGTCCTAAGAAAGATCAGCACATGGGAATCTGAGCTCCCACATTTCAGGAAAGAAAAGTAGCACTGGAACCCAGCAGAACTGAGGAAGTCAGGTCAGGCAAACAATAAGCATTACAAAGTACCTACTATATGTCAAACAATGATGATACAAAGAAAGGCAAAAGACAGCTCCTGATCTCAAAAGGCTTACTGTGTAATGGGAGGACGTCATGCAGACAACTATGAGCACACAAAATATATGAAGGATAAGTTCAAGATAATCAACAAGGGGAAGGCATGATCACTGAAGCAGATCTGGAAAGGTTTCTTGTAAAAGGGACGATTTTAGCTGAGACTTGAGCAGAGATGAGGAGGGAGAGAGCACAAGGTCTGGGGAACAGTCAATGAAAATATCCAGAACTGGGAGCTTGGGGTGGGACATAGGCTGTGCTAGAGGGGGTGACAGTATTAGGGGAAGCAAAGGAGTGTATATGAAAGATTTAGGAAGAAAAAGCAACAGGACTTGGCCCCAGATTGGGTGGGAAGGTAAGAGGAGAGAGCACTTGAGGGTAACACTTGGGTCATGAGTCTGGGTGCCAGGGAAGATGGGCAGAACTTCTTTGTTCCTTTTTTACCCCCTTTGGGGAGGCAATTGAGGTTAAGTGACTTGCCCAGGGTCACACAGCTAATAAGTGTCAAGTGTCTGAGGCCAGATTTGAACTCAGGTCCTCCTGACTCCAAGGCCAGAGTTCTATCCATTGTACCACCTAGTTGCCCCAAAAATCACCAAGCAGAACTTCTTAAGTCACACTAGGATTCTATATAGATTCCTTCCTCCCCAAATTCAGCCAACTTCTGCACCCTTGGTTCTAGCCTTCCTTCTTCTTTTAGACCCACAGAAAGCCAGACTGGCCTCTAGTGAATTAAAAGCAATGGCACAGATAGGATCTTCTTATCCATTCTAAGCATCACTTAAAGGATTCTTTTTTTTTTTAAATGGTTCTAGTAAGTCTTTATTTAGGGCAGCTAGGAGGTGAAATGGATAAAGCACCAAGCCTGGAGTCAGAAAGATCTCAGTCCAAATCCCACCTCAGAAACTTACTAGCTGTGTGACCCTGGGCAAGTCATTTAACCCTGTTTGCTTGAGTTTCTTCATTTGTAAAATAGGCTGGAGAAGGAAATGGCAAACCACTCTAGTATCGTCGCCAAGAAAATCCCAAAAGGGGTTACAAAGAGTCAGACACAACTGAAACAACTGAAGAACAACAAAATAAGTCTTTATGCACCTTAGTCCTTAGAGATAAACTAAGCTGTTGAGAAGATGGCAAAATGAATAAAAGTAAAATATTAATGTAACATCTTGGAGGCTCCCCCCAATTTTCAGAGCAGGTCCCCAGAGTATGCAGCCACAAGTTCAAGGTAATCCTTGGGTCTGCATCCACTAAAACCATAGCTCATGAGCCCCCACTGATGTGTTTACTTTTAATGGTCAGCCAGAGGACACAATAACTTCAAACGAAAGCATTTAGCATAATGGCTTAGTAAGACAAAAAGTAAAACAAACAAACAAGAAAATCAAGTCTTTTATAAACCTGGGGCATATCATCCCACAAATATGTACATCATCAGTGGGAACAGTGAAAACACATTGGGAACATGCACGAAGGAGCATATGCATAAAGACAACTCACAGTTCTGACGTTAAAGGATTGCTAATATTTTCTTATATCACCTCACTGTGCCCACTAGACTTGTTCCACACTGATCTTTACAGAACACTGTTCCATTGTCCAGTGCTTTCCTGGACAAATAGTCTTTCTGCTGGATGATGCTTAGCTGAACATGTGGCTGTGAAGTTCTCTGATAGCAGCTTCTGGCTCTAGATGAAGTGCTTAATTATCTCCTCCTTATAAGAAGGATATACTTTACTGTACTTAAATTTTTTTTTTAAAGCAGAATTTAAAAAATAGAAAACATTTTAAAAATTAGAGAAGCAGCCACCTTTAGCCATAGAACCAGAAAAGAGAGGGGGAGGAAGGAGGGTGACATTTTTCCTTTCTTTTTTTAAATAAGTTTTTATTGATTTTTTTGCTTTTTACATCACTGTAGTTTTCTCCAGGATCCCACCCCCTCACAGAGAGCCATCTGATATTACAAATAGTATTTTTTTCAAGACAAAAAAGGAAAAATCCAGCATAACTTATCAATTTATCAAGAGTCTTTAATATGTGTGCAGTGTTCCACACTTTTAAACCTCCTGCCTCAGCAAAAGAGAGGATTGGAAGTAACTTCTCATAGGTCTTCTTTCAAGATACACTTATTTTTTATACTTTTGCAACTTTTCCTTTTGATTTTTTGGTGGGTAGTTCTTTCTATTTACATTGTTGCAGTTGTTGTATATATTGTTTTCTTGGCTTTACTTTCTTCATTCTTGATCAGTTCATGTAGATCTTTCCATGCTTCTCTGTATTCATTAAAATCATCATTTCTTACAGCGTGGTAATATACCATTACATTTATGTGCTACATTTTCTTTAGCCATTTCCCAATCAATGGTTGCCTACTTTGTTTCCAATTATTTGCTATCACAAAAGATGCTACTATAAATATTTTGTTGTATTTGAGGACTTTCTTCTTGTCAATCGCTTCCTTAAAGGTATAAGACCGGTAATGGACTCTCCTGGACACAAGACATGGACATTTTAGTTACTTTATTTACATACTTGCAAACTGCTTTCCAAAATATATCAATTTACAGCTCTACCAACAATGTATCTATCTTCCCACAGCCCCTCCAGTATTGACTGTTGCCATTTTTGTCATCTTTGCCAATTTGAAGGATGTGTGATAAAATCTCAAGGTTATTTTGATTCTCATTTCTCTTATGAGTTATTTGAAACGTTCTTTTATGTGGTTGCTAATAGTTTGCAATTCTTCTTTTGAGAGCTGCTTCTTTATATCCTTTGACTACTTATCTTTTGGGAAATGGCCATTAGTTTCATATGTGCATATATACACACATACACTCATATACACATACATATATGACTAATTTAAATATAATTTTAAAATCTATAATGCCTCAGTTTTCTCAACTGTAAATGGGGATCTTAATAGCATGTACTTCATAGGATTGTTATTAGGCTCAAATGACATTATATTTGTAAAATGTTTACCACAATGCCCGGCAAATAATATAAATTACATATACATGTTTGTTCATATTTGTCAATTTTTTTATTTTATTAATTTATTTTGATTTATCAACAATCACTTCCATATGCTTTTGTGTTTAAAATTTTTCTCCCCTTTCCTCCCCACCACCCTCCTGAAGACAGTGCACAATCTGATATATGCTATACAGTTACATTCCTATTAAACGTATTTTCACATTAGTGAAGTTGTAAGTACAAACTCTCACTAGTGTTTTGCTTTTGACCACTGCTTCCCTCAGTCCCTCCCTCCTTTTCCCTTTTCTTTCCCTTTAGCCTTACTGCTTCTTACCTCCCTTCTATTCCCCCCCCCCTTTTCTCTCTTACTGCCTATAGGGCAAGTTAGATTTCTATACCTAACTGATTATGTTATTCCCTTCTTGAGCCAAATCTGATGAGAGCAAGGTTCAAACAATGCTCATGCCCCTCTCTTCTTTCCCTCTGCTGTCATAGGATTTTCTGTCTTTTCCTGTAATGTAATTTACCCTTGTCTGCCTCCTCCTTTCTCAGTACCTTTTTAAGATCAGACTAATCCACTTACCTGGATCAATTTAAACCACTTGATTAGATTTTTTTTTATCATTACATCAAAGTCAACTAATATCCACCCCCTTTATGTATACTCCTTTAACATGGTGTAATAACAATACAGTTCTCAAGAGATGCAAGTGTCATCTTCCCTTGTAGGGATGTAAACAGTCCACCCTTATTAACAACATTTTGTATCTTTCTATCCCATTTACCTTTTCATGTCTTTCTTGAATCTTGTACTTGAAGATCAAATTTTTTGTTGAGCTCTGGTCTTTTTATCAGGAAGGCTTGGAAGTCCCCTATTTCGTTGAATATCCATTTCCTCCCTTGAAAAATCATGCTCATTTTCACAGGGTAGTTGATCCTTGGCTGTAATCCAAGCTCCTTTGCCTTATGGAATATCATGTTCCATGCCCTGTAGTCTTTTAATGTAGAAGCTGCAAGGTCCTGTGTAATCCTGACTGTGGTTCCACGATATTTAAATTGTTTCTTTCTGGCTGCTTGCAGCACCTTCTCTTTCATCTGGTAATTTTGGAATTTTGCTATTATATTGCTTGGCGTTGTCAATTTGGGATCTCTTTGAGGTGGTGACTGGTGTATTCTTTCTATGGTTACTTTACCTTCTGGTTCTAGGACTTCAGGGCAGTTTTCCTTTATGATTTCCTGAAAGATACTGTCCAGGCTATTTTTTCATCATGATTTTCAGGTAGTCTGATGATTTTTAAATTATTTTCTCCTGGATCGATTTTCCAGGTTGGTTGTTTTACCAATGAGGTATTTTACGATTTCATCTATTTTTTCATTTTTTTGTTTCTGTTTGACTGATTCTTGCTCTCTCATAGAGTCATTAGTTTCCATTTGTCTAATTCTAGGTTTTTTTTATTTTTACTTTTAGGCAATTGGGGTTAAGTGACTTGCCCAGGGTCACACAGCTAGTCAGTGTCAAGTGCTTGGTCTGAGGCCTGATTTGAACTCAGGTCCTCCTGACTTCAGGGCCGATGCTCTATCCACTGTGCCACCTAGCTGCCCCTCCAATTCTAGTTTTTAACAGATTGTTTTCTTCTGTTAGTTTTTGTACTTCCTTCTCCAACTGGCCAATTGTATTTTTAAGGGATTTGTTTTCTTCAGTGGACTTTTTTTCCAGTTTGCCAATTATGTTTTTTAGGGACTTGTTTTCTTCAGTGGACTTTTTTTCCAATTGGCCAATTGTATTGTTTAAGGGCTCTTCTACCTCTCTCATTAGACTTTTAAAATCCTTCTTGAGCTCTTCTAAGAAGGCTTTTTGGGCTTCAGACCAGTTCATATTCCCTTTTGATGTTGCAGATGTGGGTTTGTTGACAATGTTGTCCTCTTCAGAATTTCTGTCTTGATCTTCACTCTTCTCATAATATGAATCTATGGTATGTTTCTTTTTACTCATGGTTTCTTTATTCCCTGGCCTTTAAAGAGAGTGAGCTGTCCTGCTGGGGAACAGAGAGCACTGACCCAGGCTTCTCGTGTTGGGAGCCTAGGCCTTGGTCACTGGCTTTGTGTGCTGGGGCCTCTTACGTTGGCAATTGAAGGCTGTAGTGTTCTGGCAGCTTACCTCGTGTTGAGCTGAAATCAGCAAGGCTGGAACTTTCAGGCAATTCTAGGTTGCCTGCTTTTCCTTTCCTTTAGCTTTCTTCAGCTCCTTTCAGATGTGTGCTGCAGGGTGTTTATCTGCCTGGGGCCCCTTGCAGTGCTGTCTCCCTAGTTTCTGCTAATGCACTGGGATATTCCTTTGCAGTAGAGTGCCGAGGCACCTAGTGGTTTTCTGAGCTGGTTTCTGCACCCTCACTGAGGCACTCAGAGGTCCAGGTGTTGGTGTTTGCCTGCTCTACCACCTGGGCTTCAGATCTCTTCCTAGTTGACAGTTGGAGGTTCTGACAACTTACCTAGTGCTGGGCTGGAATCAGCAAGGCTCGGACTTTAGGAAGATGTTTGGTTGCTTTCTTCAGCTCCTTTCAGATGAATGCTGCAGGGTGCTTACCTGCCTGGGACACTTTGTGATGCTGCTGCGTTTATTTTTGCTGAGGCAATGGGAGACCTGTTTGCTGGGCTGCAGCACTGCTGTTCCCCATCTTTCTTCTAGTTCAGCTGTTCCAGGGTTTTGTTTTGTTTTTTTCTGGGGTGACATTTTCTGAGTTTTTGAAGGTTGATAGGGAAGGGTGAGAGCGACTACCTTTTTATTCTGCCATCTTCCATATTTGTCAATTGTTTATATATCTTGAAAACCAAACTCTTATCAGAGAAATTTGATACAAAGATTTTCCTCCATTTGACTGTTTCTGTTCTTATCCTAGACACATTCATTTTTCCTGTGCAGAAGCTTCTGAGTTTCATATACCCAAAGTTATCTATTTTATTTTTAGTAATTGTCTTTACTACTTGTTTGATTAAGAATACATCTCCTAGGGAAGTAGGTAGAGCCAAGATGGTGGAATATAAAGAGGCAATGCAGAGAGTTCCCCTCCTCAAACTCCTCCAAACAGGTATAGAAAATGCATCAGAAAGAATCCTGATGAAGAACTCCAGAAAAAGTCAGTGAGTCATCTGTCTAGTCCAGCTCGGTAAAGGGAGACAAACCCAGAGACCTGCAGACACTGGAGAGAGTGGTTGGGCCAGGAGCATGCTGGTCAGGGCACTCCAATGCCCATGGAAAGGCTGTGCACCAATGCAAGAGAGGGTCCTAGAAATGTCCTGGGGTCCCACCAGACCAATACTGGAGCGCTGTGAGGGGGAAATGGGTGAATTGATGGCTTCGCTTTGTCACCCACTCCCCTGTTCCAGGTCACAGATGTAGGGCAGACTGAGGAGGTTAGCAGCAGCAGCCCCCATGAGGGGACTCAGACCTCAGGTACAGAGCAGGGTCTCATTTCTAGTGTCTAGCCCAGCCTGCAGTGGAATAACGAGGGCAAGAATCCCAGAACAATGGTGAGCCAATGCTTCTGTCACTGAACTAATAGAGCTTTCCAGCTGGCTGGTAGGGAGTGAGTACCTCAGCACTCTATTCTTGCTCAGCTCTGAACCCAGGTCAGGAACTTGCAGAGCTCAGACCAGGAGGTGGCAAACAGACTTTTCCTGGATTAGACTAATTTGGTGCGGGAATTGTGGGAGTTGAGCAAAACACACTGCAATTCTAGATCTAGCTCAGTTCCTTTGCAATTCAATTACGGTCTAGTGCAATTTGTCTTGTGAAAAAACTTTATTCAGTTATGGGAATGATGAGAAAACTTGATTGCATTGTTAGAACCGAGCCCTGCATGGCTGAGAAGCTGGACCACCTCTAGAGACTTTTAACTAAGGAAGTAGGTTATGATGACCAGAAACCCAGTCAGATCCCAATTGATTCAAGGAGTTTTCTCACAATTATACATCTCAAGCAATTATCTCTAGATAATATGTCTTATCTGAAATTGACCCCATACTGGTCTGTCAGGTACTGTTTCCTTATTCCTTTGATTTAATACAGACACTTAGAAGTGAATGGACATCTCTTTTTCTTATTTCAGGGACTTGCACCTGTTCACTCTTGCCCCTCCCAACTCTCAAAACTCACTCATCTCCCTCCCAACTTGGGAAACCCCTAATCTTTTCTCCAATTGGAAATCAGATTACCTAATCTTGTATCCTTATTTACATCCTGTTAATTGTTTTCTTTTAATGCATAAAAATCTGTCTCCTCCTGCATTTAAGGTCCAGTGCCAAGCTGGGAGGCCTGTTCCCAATTTGTTATGCAATTGGCATCCATTGCTTAACAAATCAATATGCATGGAAATTTGAACCTTTGCTTCCTCAGTTATGTCAGATTTTAACCCACCACGTTGGGAATGCTGGGGTTCTCTAAGGTCAAACTATTTTCCTAATATTACTGAGACATTTTAATTTCTTGTAATATAGTGAAGATCAATGATCAATACAAACAAAAGCTCTTTGGAGGGGCCTCAATAATTTTTAAGAGTGTAAAGGAGTCCTAAGACCAAAAAGTCTGAAAACTACTACCTTGTGTTATCTGGTTCAGACTGCCTTTCCAGTCTTATCTCACAGTGCTCCCTTTTAAAATCTTTCCTGAAGCAAGGGAAGAACTTTAACGTACATATTACTGAATGACTCATTCATTCAGCCAACATTTATTAAGTACTATTGTACCTGGAATAACGTCCTATACATGCATTGGAGGAAGCAGAATGTTTAGCTACTGTTACTATTCCTGTCCCCTACTCGGTATTCTCTGTGTTTCAACCCAACTGGGCTATTTAGGTGGCACAGTGGATAGAGTTCTGGACCTGGAGTCAGGAAGACCTAAGTTCAAATTTTGCTTCAGACATTTATTAGCTGTGTGACCCTGGCCAAGTCACTTAACCTCTGTCTGCTTCAGTTTCCTCAACTGTAAAACGGGGATCTTGATAACACCTATCTCACAGGGCTATTGTGAGGATCAGATGAGTTATTTGTATTTGTAAAGTACTTAGCTCAGTGCCTGACACATAATAGGAGCTTAATAAATACTTATTTCCTTCCCTTTCTGTATTCACCATCCTTTGTTCTAGTCATTCCTTCTGGTCTCCTTTTCTCTGTTCATTATTGTCTCTCATGCCTGGAACAGATTTCAACACCTACACTTTTCCTGATCCCCCTCTATGCTAATGCTTTCCCTCTGTTGATCATCTCCTACTGAACCTGTCTGCAGCTTGTTTGTACATAGGTGTTTGCATGTTGTCTGCCCTGTTAGATTGTGAGCTCCTTGAGGGTAGGAACTGTCTTTTGCCTTTCTTTGTATCCCTATCCCTTAGCACAGTGCCTGGCATATAGTAGATGCTTAATAAATCCTTGCTGACTATTGACTAACAATATCTTTGTCGAATTCCATCCTTAAATTGTACTCATCCACTGACCTAGCTTGAAACTTTCCTCCTCTGTGAATCCTTCCTGGTATAGTGTGGAAGCGTCCATCTTTAGCAGTCTGATCTCCTTGGCAACACCTGGAGGAATCCCAGTCGAGAAAATACTATACCAGACCTCTCCCGCCTCCAGCAATCTCTCCTCTTCTGAGCTCATAGCACTCTGTCTACACCACTGAACAATTTATCCCGCACAATATCAGATCATTTTCACTTAGGGTTAATTATAGGATCATAATGCTAGGTCTACAAGGGACCTCAGAGGCTATCAAATCTCTCCCCCCCATTTTACAGATGAGGAAACTGAGGCCCAGGAAGGTTAAGTAACTTGGAGAGGAAGCATGGTATAATAACTAGTTGACAGAGACCTCGACTTGGAGCCACTTATTACTAGTTGTATTACCCTGGTCAAGTCTTCTAACTTCTCCCAGCCTCTGTTTTCTCATCTATAAAATGGAAATAATAATAGCACCTACTTCACGGAGCTTGTTACGAGGATCAAATAAGATAGCATAGACCAAGTGTTTTGCAGACCTTAAAGTGTTATGTAAATACTACTATTACTGTTGGTGCCCAAGGCCACGTCTGTTGTATTATTGTCTTTATTATCTAATACATCGATATTTAACTTTTTAATGTGTGTTTTAAAAGTGTGTGTTTCTGCCTTATCTCTGTGATTAGATTGCAAATTTATTGATGCCAAGAACTCAGATCTATTATAAATTAGAAAGGGAAGTAGAAAAAGCAACAGTTTTGGCATCAAAAGACAAGTTTACATTCTACCACTGATACTTTAATAGCTGAATGACTCTAAAGAAGTCACTTCTTTCCTCTGATCCTCGGTTTCTTCATCTATAAAATGGGAATAGCAATCCTATACTACCAACCCCATAGAGTTGTTTAAGGAAAGTGCTTTGTAAGCTTTAAAAAACTGAACAATACAGAACAGAAACAAATACCCCAGGTCCATTTCTCTGAGCTGTAGGGAAAAGGGAGAGCAGGAGCAAGAGAGAACCTCTCCAGGGGTTCAGCTCATGGCATCCACCCTGGTCTCAGATAGGAGTCAGGGCAAAGAGCAGCCTGCAAAGGCAGCAGAAATAGAGCAGATTGTGGGCAGCCAATCAAGGAGTTATCCTCACCCACAGGATAAGGAATGCTACTGGGCTCTAAGTTAGCCAAACTGGGCATGCTTGAAAAGCCAGCCTGGATTATGCATATAAAGGTGAGTTATGATTTACACTACTTAGGGAAGTGATGGCGTGTGTTGCAGTCAGATGACCCGAGTTCAAATCCCAGTTCTGCCACTTATTATTACTGTACTTCTGTGACTTTGGGCAAGTCATTCCATCACTATAGGCCTCAGTTTCCTTATCTGTAAAATAAAGGAGTTGGATAGGATTCCTGTTTAGATCCTGCCTTACTTTAGACGATAATATGATAGATTTCTGAACAGTAGCAGTGTCTCCACAGTGACTCTGATTTCCTCATGGTTTTTGTTCTTTACAAAAGGCCTATGAAGAAAGCAGCCATCTTTTCTATCCACAAATTGGAAAGTATAGCCGGAATCTGGTATAGGTTGAGTTGGGGCAGGTGGGGGTAGTCATGCCATACTTTTGGATAAGGGCTCTGTTTTCAGTATAAGTGGGCTAGAAATCAACCCCAATTTTGAGGAATATTAGCTAAATTACATGACTCTGAGCAAGTCATTTCATCCCTTTTAGCCTGTTTCTTCATCCATAAAATGGGAATAATAGTCTTTCCTTGACAGCATTGTTGAGATTATATATATATATACACACACACACACACACATATATATACATATATATATATATATGTGTGTGTGTATATATGTGTGTGTGTATGTGTTTGTATAGGTGTGTATGGGGCAGCTAGATAGCGCAGTGGATACAGAGTTATGCCTGGAGTCAGGAAGATGCATCCTCCTGAGTTCAAAGCTGGCCTCAGACACTTACTAGTTGTGTGACCCTGAGTAAGTCACTTAGTCCTTTTTACCTCCATTTCCTCATCTGTAAAATGAGCTGGAGAAGAAAATGACAAATGACTGCAGTATCTATGCCAAGAAAACTCCAAGGACGGTCCATGGAGTCACAAGGAGTCAGATGTGGCTGAAAAATGACTGAACAACATATATGCGTATATATATATTTTATATATATATATACACACACACACACACACACACACACACACACACATCATATATATATATATAAATATATATATATAAATATATATATATGTATATATAATCATTTAGTTGTATTTTCTTTGCAAAGGTATTGGAGTGGTTTGCCATTGCCTTCTCTAGCTCATTTTACAGATGAGGAAACTGAGGTAAACAGGGTTAAGTGACTTGTCCAGGGTCACACAGTTAATAAGTATCTGAAGCTGGATTTGAACTCAGGTTTTATTGACTCCAGGCCCAGCACTCTACCCACTGAGCCACCTCACTGCCTCCAATATCTATACGTAGTGCTTTGCAAATCTTATATATGTCATCCATGATTATGGTTACTCTAGAACCATAGCATCATCACAGATTTAGAGCTAGAAGCAGGGGTGTGTGGTAGCCAGTTCTGACTATTATTAAATTTTTAGGTTGCACATTTACATCTCGGAAATCACAGCTTTGTTGATTGTTTTGTTGATTTTCTAGACTTCAGAATGAGATGGAAAAAATGTTAACAATGCAGATTAAAAGTGTGTTCTACATTTTCTCCCCTGGAGATCCAGTTGTTAAACATTTACCAGCACATCCCTGGCTGGAAGGGACCTTAGGAACCATCTAGTTCATTTTAGAGTCAAAGAACTGAGACCCAGAGGAGCTAAGCGATTTGCCCAATGTTACATTTTCCCGGAGATATCTATAACCAAGTACTGGATTTTACTTATGGTCATGACACTTAGCTTTCATAACCTAAGAGTAAATAGAATCATAGTTCACACATTTGCTATCAGTCCTTATATGCAGGAGATACTAAGCAGAATTCAAGATAAGACAAATGTTATCATCACCATTTTACAGATGCAGCGACTGAGGCCCAGATGGGTGAAGTGCCGTGACCACATACCTGATGAATAGCCTGGCTGGAATTCAAACCTGTGACTTCTGATGCCAGGCTCAGAGTCTGTTTCACTATACTACAGTACTCTCCCAACCACAAAGTGATTTTCAAGCAGATCACAAACTATTTGGCTGAATTATTTCCTTCTACAACCTTTCAATGATTTTTTTTGGCATACAGAAATTATGAAATAAAATTAGAAGTTTTAATCAATAATAGTGGTTCTCTGCAGTCCTACAGATTGTGCTGTAATATAATCAATTATGTATGTCTCCCAGGGGATGGCATGTTTCGGGAGAGTGGAAATTGAATACCAAGGCTTTCCTACTCATTTTCAGTCCAAACCTGTCCAAGTCTTTAGCTTTCCCAGCATTTCTCTCTCCACTCCTTTCCTTCTCCACCATGCCCTAGCAACACAAACCGTCGGAGTGAAATGAGTCACTGGTTTCCCTCCAGTTCCCAGGAAATGAGTGTTCTTATTTTAATAGCTAGGTTGGCTGAAAATAACTGCTCACTTCCTCGAGGTCTATCCATACTGTACAACTGCACTGGGGGAGAGACTTACAAATTAAGGTTTTTTTCCTTTTTTTAAATTGCTTGCCAGTTGAGCTGCCAGACATATTCATGATCCAGACCCCAAGCTACCTGCAAAAGAGAAGCTAGACAATGACCATGTTGGTCCTAATACAGGCTGCACTTGAATGTTGGTTATACCCCTACAAGGAGAACAAAAAGATTGCCTAGGTATAGATCCTGTAACATAACACCAATTATAGGCCACTTTCTGTTCGTATAAAAATCCAGATTTAGTGGGACAGGTCAGGGGAAAGGGAAGGCTGTATTTGGAACAATACATATATCTAGGAGAAAATACTTCCCCATTCCAAATGGGCTGGTATTCTTGTAGAAATTATTCACTATTCAGGTACCATTAACTCAGGTACCTTATAGACCTGTGTTCAAATGACACCTAGATAGTGATCATTTAACCAATGGTCAAATGAGATAATACCTGCAAAAAGTCCTCAGCAAGTGCCCAGCACATAGTAGGCAATGTAGAAATGCTTATTCTCTTCCCTTCCCCCTTAACACCCTGGACTTCAGTTTCCACATCTCTAAAATAAGGGAGGTGTATTTACTAGAGGAAGGGCAGCTAGGTGGCACAGTGGATACAGCATCAGGCCTAGAGTCAAGAACACCTGAGTTTAAATCTGGCCTCAGACACTTCCTAGCTGTGTGACCCTATTTGCCTCAGTTTCTTCATCTGTAAAACAAACTGGAGAAGGAAATAGCAAATCGATCCAATATCTTTACCAAGAAAACCTCTAATGGAGTCATGAAGAGTCAGACATGACTAAAGAATAACAAATTAGCTAGGTGACTTCTGAGGTCCCTTTTAGCCAAGAATGTGCTGGTAAATGTTCAACAACCTGCTTTGTGATGGGAAAAATGTATGTGGAACACACTTTTAAATTTAAACCACATTGTTGACATTTCCTCTGCCATTTTCTTAAGTCTACAGCAGGGGTGGGGAGCCTGCATCCTCGAAGCCACATGTGGCCCTCTAGGTCCGCAAGTGCAGCCTTTTGACTGAATCCAAACTTCAAACTTGAGGACCTAGAGGGCCTCGAGGATGCAGGTTCCCCACCCCTGCTATAGAGTCTAGACAATCAGCAAAACAATCAAACCCTGATTTGTAGTATTTGCTGATTCCTGAAGTATAACTGCTCACCCTGAATTTAACAGCCAGCTCTTAGGAACCAGTTCAAGCTGGCTCCAGAAGTCCCCTGTTCGAAACTCTAGATCTGTGATCCTCCTACCTACGAGTTTCTCTTGCAGATAAATTAGCTTTAATTGAATCTGCTTGCAGTGCTAACTCTGTCCTGTAGGTGGCAGACTAAGTGTAGCTAACCACAGCAACAAAGTAGCCTGGGTAAGTTTCCCACGCTCAGACCAGGGCATTGAAGAAAATGCAAAATTGTAGAAAGGAAAAGGAACGGAGAGTTACCAAATGAGGAGTGAGTGATAGCACTGAAACAAGAAGAGAGAGAAAAAGAGGAGAATGAAAAGCGATAGTCCAATTCTTCCCAGCTTATCCACGAACATCAGATTTACTGATCTGTGTGGGTATAGCTACAGGGGTGTACCAGATGCTAATTTTTGTCTCAACCTAATTTTTTAAAAACTTGTGTCTCATTTCTAAGATGCATATTTTAAAGTAAAGCTCAACTAACTTTTTAAAATTAAGTTTAGTCAGATTTTGATTTCAATTTACTTGATGAATAAAAATAATGTCCTTTATGATTATACAGTAAGTATTTGCCTCAAAAAAAAAGTTCCATGCATGTTCCCCCTAATGAAATGTGTCACACCTATGATTGGACTCTTGGAATTTCAGAGGTGAAAGGGGCAACCCCTTCATTTCACAGAAGAGGAAGATGAAACTCAGAAACCAAGTGGTTTGCTCCATTTGATGCAACAGAATTCAACAAACATTTAATAAGCATATATTAATGCTAGGCATTGGGGATATAAAGACAAAAAAGAAACAATTCTTGCCTTTAAAGAACTCCATAGCTTCAGAGCAAACACTTGACACTGACTAACTGTGTGACCCTGGGCAAGTCACTTAACCCTAACTGCCTAAAAAACCCCAACTAACCAAACAAACAAACAAAAAAAGATCATGGCCTGGGATTTGGGATGCCACCTCAGAGGCAATCCAAAGCAAAGAGAGAGGGCAAAAATGCTCTTCCTAAATTCTCATTCCTGTTACCAGGGAGAGATTACTGTGGTTCTGAGCAGTAGCATCAATCTCAAGTAGAAATAGAGGCCAAGGATCCCTGAGACCATGTATTGACAGTTTAAAAAGATGTAACATTATCTATGTTTTATTGTATCTTTATTTGTTAAACATTTCCCAATTTTCATCTAGTTCAGGCCACACTCAGGAGCCTGATGGGCTGCATGCAGCCCAAACCCCGAGTTTAACGTGTCGCAAGGATTTGAAGTAAAGGATTACCACTTATTACCCAAGTGATTTTGAGCAAACTACACATGGTCTTTCTGAATCTCAGTTTTCTCAGCTGTAAAATGGGCCTAGCAGTATTTTCATTATTTTACTTCACAAGTTTGTTATGGGGCATCAAATGATGTAGTTTATGTATAACATTTTGTAAATTGTAAAAGAACTATATAAATGTGGGTTATTTCTGTTGTTGTTATAACAAAACAAAACAAAAAAAGGAGTGGAGGAAGATAGGATTTCCACAAGCACCCAACCTAAGAGATTAAAAGGAAGCTAAAAGCTTTGGATACAGAGATAAGGTCAGAAAAAAGAGAGGGAGTCAAACAAAGGGAGTCATACAAAGACTTTCTTTGAGAATAGTCTTTAAGTCTATCTTTTATTCTATGTAGTCAAATGCTTTTATAAAAAAATTGAACGGCCCAACTATAATTCTCTATGCTTTACAGTCAATTGTAACAGCTGAGATATAATCTGCTGGAGAAAATGTTGTGCAAAAATCTGCAAACTCTGGCGCATAAATAGACTATTCTCCCATCTAATGCAATAAACATTTATTACATGCCAGGCTAAGTGCTGGGGATACAATTAATAAAAAGAAAGAATGTCCCTGCCCTCAACAAGCTTACAATATAACGGGGAAAGACAATACACAAAAGGAGGCAAGAAAGTATGTGGGAGGGTGGACAAGATAAGATAAGCTGTGTATGTGTGTGTGTGTGTGTGTGTGTGTGTGTGTGTGTGTGTGTGTGTGTGTGTGTGTGTATCTTGTTCTATGGAATTGAAATGAAACCAGGCAGGGCAGGAGATGCAAAGTGGAATGATCTGGTCTAGTTTCTACCCTCTATAAAGAAAGGCATTAGGAAGAGTTTGGTACCCTGCCCTCCAGGCCCCCAAACAGATAGAGAGAGTCCAACCAGCCTAAGTGATGAGCTTATCCCAGGAGAAGCATCTTGTTCTGCTGAGTTGAAACTAGTAGATGCAAAATGGAGTAACAATTTTATCTAAAGTAGATAAACGGATAGGTACTTTCTAATATTTTCTCAACCACCATTTTTTTAAAAGTACCATACATAATATTTCTCATTCCCTCAGAATTTCCCTTTTCTTTGAGATGTCTTTAAAATTAACATGTTCCTTTAAAATTAAATGTTTGGTCAGCTCCTCCAGCCACCCTTTTTGACTTCTTAAGTATCCTTTTTGTTTCCTCGGGTAATAGGTTGGGCACTGAGGTGGTAGAGGCCAAGCTCCAGAATCACATTTGAGAATATATTACCTTCGAAAGGCCAGCAGATCTGTTCCAATTCGTGGTGTAGTGTATAGAATTTGGGACTTGGAATCAAAAGAGTTCTGATCCCTTTTTAGACACTTTCTAGCTATGTGACTTTTGACAATTCACTTAATCTCAGCCTCAGTCTTATCATATGTAACATGCGGGTAGTTACAGTATCTCCCTCACAGAATTTTGTGAGGATCAAATGAGATAAGAAAGTGCTATATCAATACTAACTATTATTAATTTCTTATACAAATGCTCTAGCTTGTCATCTGCACTGGTGGAGGGATAGCTGCACTGAAGAGATCATGTATCCATTAAATTATTGAAGTAAGACCAAGGATTATTTATTTCTTTTTAAGAAAGTTTTGATAGCTTTTATTTTTTTATATTACAATCATTTTCCAATTATATGATGCTTAAGTTTTTTCTTGTTAAAAAAAAGGAAGGAAGGAAGAAGGAAAGAAAGAAAGAAAGAAAGAAAGAAAGAAAGAAAGAAAGAAAGAAAGAAAGAAAGAAAGAAAGAAAGAAAGATTGATTGATTGATTCATCAAAATTGACTGGTGGGGGCAGCTAGGTGGTGCAGTGGATAGAGTACTGACCTTGGAGTCAGGAGGATGTGAGTTTAAATCTGGCCTCAGACACACAACACTTACTAGTTGTGTGACTCTGGGCAAGTCACTTAACACCAACTGCCTCACCAGAAAAGAAAAAAAAATCAACTGGTAAAAGGATCATGTCTGATAGTACATGCCTCATTCTGTGCCTATAGTCCCCATCTCTCTTTTAAGAGGGTAACGTATTTCATTATTTTTTCTGGTCACTTGTTCCTGACAAACTTGTAGCCCTATTAATCTCTCTCCTCTCTCTCTCTCTCTCTCTCTCTCTCTCTCTCCCTCTTTCTATTCACCTACACATAGTTTCCTATAGTGCATAGCAAATTTTTTTAAAGTTTGAGATGATACCTTATTTTTAAGTTTAAAAAAAAAGCTTATAATTTCTCTTATTGACTGATTGATTTAGCCAGCTACAAATAGAGAACCCAGGAAATAGAGAGAAATTAACTGGCAGGGTACCAAAAGCCTGGGATATTTACGGGGTGCAGGAGACCCATGGTGCCTCAACTTAGTTTTCCCATATAACAAGTGTATAAATTTAACTCAGGGGAGCTGTGATGAGTATGGCAAATGAGTTACAACAGCTCAGTTTATGATAAATCTGTTCACTGGGCCCTGTGAACCTTCAGAAAAAAAGGAAAGTTAAATTCATTTTTTGGAACTTCTAGCAGGAATAATCAAGCCTATTTGGGGCCATATCCCCTTTGGACAGAATGTGACTTACAAAAAAGGTGGAAATAAATGGTCACTAATCTCCTGTTCATTTTAAAGGCATAAGAGAACACTAATGGCATTTTTATGGACCTTCATAACAGAGGTACAGTAAAAAGAAGACCATGTTGGACCCCGGAAACACTTTGTTTGAATTCTGATTATATACTTTTCTAGCTGGGTGACCTTGGACAATGATTTAAACTCTCTGAGCCTCAGTCTCCTCATTGGTAAAATGAGGTAGTTTCATTCAATAATCTGTATAGTCCTTTCTGAATCTACCTCTCTTGAGCTGGAGTAGAGGTGCTTTGAATTGGCATTCATTCCACCGACATTTCCCTGAGTACCTACTCTGGGTTCCACTAATAGCTGTTCTGCTTGGAAAGTCAAAGGTGACAAGCCTACCACCATTTTTCTTCTTCTAATGGGTAAGATGCCCAGGAGTAGCTTTGAAAATCATCTCACGAGGAGCAAGGAGCAAGACTGCTTAACCCAAAGAAGTTTTTTCATGGTTAGGATCAGAACACATTAATGCTAATGAAAACAGAAAGCAGACCTCTTCTGACATATTTTATACTGTTTAAAGATAAACATTTGTGCACCACATGCCTCCAATGGATTTAAACTCCAATGAGGACTTTATAAGCCATCTGCTAGTCTCCTAATGAGGCTAGTAACTACCATTGTTTACAGTCAGGCACCAGGGGTCATGGGTATTTGTTGGAATGCATTATTGCAGAAAGTAAAAGAGTCTTTTCTTCACAAAGGCTAATTACATCTACAATAAAACAACGCATCTCTGTAAAAAAAAAATCATGAAGTCCACAGAGAAGCCCAAACTTGGCACAGCCATCACCGTAGTAGTGCCTGGTCTGTTTTCATTTAGTGAATCTAGATTATAGAAACCAATCATATTTAACGGTTAACAATACGAGCAGCCACCGATGATGCCTTTGTTTTCGATCACTTAATCGCAAGATGCTTCCCCCTGCCATCTGGATCTCTAGGATGCTGGATGGGAGACTGTTCACATTCCTGTTCTAACTCTTGGCAAGACTCACAAGTGGGTGGTGGTGGCAGTTTTTAATAAGGTTAAAGCTTGGCTTTGATAATGATCAAAACTGAACCAGGGGATTTGGTGGAGACAGTTGTAGCATAAGTAGACCAATCCACAGGAAAGAGCCAGAGCAAATGGTCCAGCAGGGGTGGGAACCTGTGGCGTTGAGGCCACATGTGGCCTTCTAGGTCCTTTTGATCGAATCCAAGTTTTACAGAACAAATCCTTTTATTAACAGGATTTGTTCTGTGAAGTTTGGATTCAGTCAAAGGGCCGCACTTGAGGACCTAGAGGGCTGTATATGGCTTTCAGTCTATAGGAAACGGTCCCATCATAGAATCAGATATTTAGAAATAGATGGGACCTCAGAAACCATCTAGTCCAGCTCTTTTTCTTTACCTGTATGAGAAATCAGAGAGGTCAAGTGGTGTCACCATCACCTAAGTAGCAAAGATCAGAGGTCCTTTGAAATGAAAAGCTAGTGCTCTTTCCATTGTACCAGGTGGTCTGCCATCCGTTAACTACACAGTTAAAATGACAACCAGAAAAACAACATCCATAGAGGCCGTGTGGTCCAGTGGAAAGAATACTGATAGTTGAGTCACCAAACTTGGATCTAACTCCCACCACTGCCCAGGGCACTCCCTGCATTCTCAGTGCCTATTCCTCATGTCTAGCATTCTGTTCCTCTTCCCCTCTGCCTCCTCCTGCCTTTCCTGGCTTATTTCAAATCTCAGCTAAAACCAGCCTTTTATAAGAAGCCTTCCCCAGTCATCCTTAATGCTAGCTCCTTGACTCTCTCCAGTTTATCCCGTATGTATCATATTTGTTTGTATGTTGTCTCCACCATTAGAATCTGAGCTCTGATGGCAGGAATTTATATTATATCCCCTTTATAAACCTTTATATACCCAGCTCTTAGCACAGTGACTGGCACGTTATAGTAGGCACTTAATAAATGATTGTTGACTTAATGACTTAAATCCTTTGAATTGATGTGATTTAGTACTTTAAATTTCCAAAAGAGCTCCATATATCATTTCATTTGAGCCTCACAATGACCCTGTGAGGTACAAACGAGACTTGTCATTATTCCCATTTTGCAGATGAGGACACTGAGATTCAGAGAAGTAAGACAACTAGTCTGCTAAGGTCACACAGCTATTAAGTGTATGACAGGATTCAAACCCAGGGCTATTAATTCTAAATATATGAGAGGACTACAATGAGGCCCATCATCTTGAAAGGGTTAAACTTCCTCTTTTTTGTGTCATGGTGAAGTCTATGAACTCGTTCTGAGAATAATGGGTCCAAGAACTTCCCCATTTTTTTTAGAGTTTGCCTTGATTATCTGGCAGATGATTCTTGGACCATTTCTGTCAATTAACTAGTATTTTTGTTCCTTCCTAACCTCCTAATCCTTTCCTCCATTTCATCCATCATTCAACATATATATATATTTTAGGCAATTGGGGTTAAGTGACTTGCCCAGGGTCACACAGCTAGTAAGTGTCAAGTGTTTGGTCTGAGGCTGGATTTGCACTCAGGTCCTCCTGACTCCACTGCTCTAACTAGCTGCCCCTCATCACACTTTTTTAAAACATTCACTCTGTGCCTGGTGTTGTACTAAAATGGTGGGGAGATATGTGCATGAGTAAGTATACAGAGCATCTCAAAAATCTTAGTGTAGTTTTAAGCTTTAATACTTTCAAATAGTTTAATTCTTTTAAAGCTACACTAAGACTTTGGGGACACACTAAATATATACAGATACATACAGAATAGAAGGAAGATAACATTAGAGGTGAAAGCATTAGGAGTACCTGGGAGAGATGGAAAAGGCCTCCTGCAGAAGGCAGCATTTAAACCGAATCTTGAAGAGGCATCTAAGAGTTATCAGGATGACATTTCAGGCAAGGAGGGACAGCCTATGCAAAGGGAAGGAGTCAGCAGATGGAACATCCTGGTGAGGATAAGCAAGCAAGCACATAAAGGAGAATAATGTGTAAAAAGACTGAGTTGCAAATAAAGGTGTCCCGGTAAATGTTTGTGGCTTTCTGGAGGGAAAATAAACCCATGGCGCACTTTCAATTTTAACCTAGACTATTCACATTTTCCCCATCACTTTCTTAAATCTAGACAATCGACAAAACAGTAAATCAAGCTTTGATTCCCAAATTGTAAATGCTTGCATAGGAAGTTTAACAGTCAGCTTTCATGAGCTGGTTTGAGCTGGCTCCAGGACACCCGTGGCTGTAAAAGGCTTTAAATGTTAAACAGAGGAGATTACATTTGGTGCTAGGTTTAATCAGGAGATACCGGCATTTATTTGAGCAGAAGAGTGATACGGTCAGGTCCACGTTTTAGGAAAATCACTTTGGCAGCTTTGTGGAGGGTGGATCGGTGCCTCCAGTCAGGTACCAATAGTTCAGGTGAGATGTGATGAGACGTGATCTAGGCTAATGGCCATGTGAGTGGGGAGAAGAGAAGATATGTGAGAGATGTTATGGAGAGAGATGTGATAAAATTTTGCATCTGTTTGGACATATGGGATGAATGAGAGAGGGAAGTCAAGGATGACACCAAGGTTGCAAGCTTAAGGCCAAATTTGACCTGGACTCCATTGATGTGCGTTGGCAAAGACTCCAACTATAGGCTTTGCTGATACTACACCCACTCTGGCTGTCACATACTGTGCCTGTGATCAAGCAACAGACCCCTCATCCTCAAAAAAAGTTTAAAAATTAGGTAAAAATGTGGTATTAAAAAAGTCAGTTATTCCCTGTTTTCTCCAATAGAATACCTAGCATTTTCATTTGTAAAGGCCTTTTTATGTGTTGTTTCATTTCATCCTCAGAACAACCCTGTGAGGAGAGTACTATCATTATCACCATTTCACAGTTGGAGAAACTGAGACAAACAGAAGTTAAGTGATTTGCCCAGGGTGAGTGTTTGAGGCCAGATTTTAATTCACAGGCTCATGGGAATTAGGCACTGGGGCCCAGTGTGCCACACTCCATACATATTAACTCAACCTCTGATTCTTTCCCTGGGACACCTGGCTTGGATAACATCTCATCTGGGACCTTATCTTGCCTGGAAACAGACTTCCAAGCCACTTCCAGGCCATTCTTTTCTCCCCCGCCTCTCACCTCCTGGAGAGACTTTTTTTCATGTATTGTCTTCTCCCATTGGAATGTAAACCCACTGGGGGCAGGGACCCCGGCATGCTTGTGCTTGTATCCCCAGAGTTTAAGCACGGTGCCTGGCATACTGATAAGTGCCCAACAAATACTTTCTTTCTCTATTTCTGTTTCTCTGCATATGATACCCTTCCACATGAAGTCCAATAATTTCACAAATCTTTGTTAAGTACCTACTGTGTACAGAGCTAAGGGCTAGGCCTCATGGTAGATATAAATGGGGTGATTCTAACCCTGCCCCCCAAAGCTTCATTTCATGTGGCTCAGATGCTGCAAGAAACCTGCTGTCAGCGCATTAATTATTCAGCAAGGGAATTCGATGAGCTGGGTAAGCTATCTGAATTGTTCGCCTGGTGGTGCTCTGCTTGAGGCACCAGACCAGCAGAGGTTCTCTGAGTCTAAGGCTATCAGAGAGAGCCAAGACTGGAAATGCCCACAGGGATCACCTTCTGTCCTTCTTCTCCTTCTGTCCCCAACCAAGTACACATTTTGGTGATGGCACCACTAGTATGGATTAATACTCTCTTTGGCTAGGTCCAAAATTAACCTAGGGCATGAAACTGAATAGTGCTAAAAATATCATGGGTTCATATTAGATGGCGCCATACTGCATAGAGTGCTGGGTCTGGAATCAGGGAGAGTCATCTTCATGAGTTCAAATGTGGCTGGCCTCAGGCACTTACTAGCTGTGTGACCTTGGGGAAGTGGCTTAACCCTGTTTGCCTCAGTTTCCTCATCTGTTAAATGAGCTGGAGAAGGAAATGGCAAACTACTGTAGTATCTTTGCCAAGAAAATCCCAAACAAAGTCATGAAGAGTCAGACATGATTGAAAAACAACTGAATGACAACACACCTTTCCAACTTTATTTCATATTACTAGCCTTCATATATCATATTCTTCCTCAAACTTGACATGCTGCTTTCCACTGCCACGTATTTCGATAGACCATTTTCCATACTAGGAACATACTCAGCTTGGCCTTTCAGAATCCTTGTGTTCCATCCTAAAGACAATAGGAAGCCAATCAACGTGACAATAGGGAATGAAGATAAGGAGACAAATTAGGGCAAGAAGGAGAGGGGAAGGGAAGGGAATAAGAATGTATGTAGTGTTTACTATGTGCCAGGCACTGTGTTACATGTTTTACAATTACTATCTCATTCGAACCTTAGAACAACCCTGGAAGGTAGGTGCTATTAATTATCCTCATTTTACAAATGAGGATACCAGGGTCACAAAGCTAATAATAATAGCTAACTTTACATAGCACCTACTTTGTGCTAGGCACTGTGCTAAATGCTTTACAATTACTATCTCATTTCATCCTTACAACAACCTTACTAGGTAGAAGCTATTGTTATCCTTGTTTTACAGGTGAGGAAACTGAGGCAAACAGAAGTTAAGTGACTTGCTCAGGCTCACACAGCTAGTGAGTGTCTGAGGCTAAATATGGACTCAGCTCTTCCTGACTCTAGATCCAATGCTCTAATCACTGTGTCACTTAGCAAGACACAAGATAGGTGAGTAATCTGCATAAATACCAAATATGAACCCATAGGAGGTGTTCATATTGACAGAGAAGAGAAAATGATTCAGGACAGAGCCCCGGGGAATACTCATGCTAAGGGGACAGGAGATCTATGATTATCAATGAAAGAGACAAGAAGGAATAGACAGGTCAGGGAAATAATGTCAGTATCCTGGAAACTGAGGCAGGAGGGAATGATCAATAGAGTCAAAAATTGCACTTATCCACATGGGCATTCAGTCTAAGACATAGAGAGCAACTTTCTCCATTTTGGGTGTTGATCTCCTCTTCTCTTGTTACCTCAAGGTCATCATTATTAAAACCGATTTGCACTGGCAAACGATAAAGTGTTACCCCCATGGAGACTGTGATGAAATCACTTAAACAAGCATTTATTCATCACCTTCTCTGAGCCAGGCTCTCTGGGGATACCAAGAAAGGTAAAAGACAGCTCCCACCCTCAAGGACTGTGAGTTCACAGTCTTTTGGGGAAGACAGCATGCAAATAAGATCGAGAACTGATAAATTGGAGATGATCTTTCTTATTGTCCTGGCAGTAAGGTGCCTAGGACTATTTGGTTTTTCAAAGACTAGCCCAAATAACTGAGGTTTTTTCAGACCTAATTGGTCTGATTTTTACAATTCTTTCCTGTATTGCTAACTGGACAGTGGTAACTTCTCACTGCTCTCAGTGTCCTTGCCCGGACTGGGCCCTGGACTCCTTATCATTTACTTGTTTCTAATCAGCCACGGATCAGGAAACCATATAACCAAGGCTGCTAGAATTATTCATAAAGTAAGAATAAATAGACTTTATCTTATGATAACCACAGAATGGCCATAATTGGAAGGAACCTCAAAAGGCATCTAATCCAACCTATACCTAAATAAAGCTCCCCTCTAAAACATCCTTAAAAGTGTTCATCGGGTTTCTATTTGAAGATCTCCAGAAAAGAGACATGTTCTTCTCTTCCTTCTTCTCCTCTTCCTCTTCTTCCAGTAGATAAAAGGGTAGATCTGGAGTTAGGAAGTCCTGAATTCAAATCATCTCTCAGACACTTTCATATGTGTTCCTAGTTAGTTTCCTCGACCTCTCTCAGTCCCAGTTCCCCGATTTGCAAAAGAGAGGGACTACTAGTTCCTACCTCCCAGGGTTGTTGTAGATAAAATAAGAAAATGCTTATAAAATGCTTTGCAAACTTTAAAGTACTATATATTGTGGTTGTTCAGTCATTCACTTGTGTCTGACTTTTTGTGACCCCAAGGACTATTCTTAGAACACGCCAGGCCCTTCTATCTTCCACTATCTCTCCATGTCTGTCTAAGTTCATGTTCATTGTTTCCATAATACTCTCTATCCATCTCATCCTCTGCCATCCCCTTTTCCTTTTGCCTTCAATCTTTCCCAACATCAGGGTCTTTTCCAATGAGTCCTGTCTTCTCATTATGTGGCCAAAGTATTTAAGCTTCAGCTAGCTTCAGCTTCAACATTTGACCTTTCAATGAATAGCCTGAATTAATTTCTTTAGGTAATGACTGATTTGACCTTCTTGCTGTCCAAGGAACTCTCAAAAATCTTCTCTAGCAAATATATATATAAGTGCTATGAGGTAACTAATTTTACTTTTAAACAACTAAAATTGTTAGGAAGTTTTTCCTCGTCAGAATTTAGTGGAGGATTCAAATAAAAAAGATTTGAAAAAAATGATACATAAAATCATTGATTTTATATTTAGATAAGTGATCCTGCTGGGATTTATAACAATATATGCTATGATCCCATTTTCAACATGTTGCTATCTAGTTTTCCCAATAATTTTATTGACAAATAATTTCCTTCCCTAATGTTTTATAATCTTGCTTTTATCAATGATATGCCTTTTGGTCTAATTCTGAATTATCTATGCCTTTTGGTCTAATTCTGAATTATCTATGCCATTCTATTGTTCTTTTATTTCCAATACTAAATAGTTTTGATAATTAACCTCTTTAGAAAAAAATTAGAGAAATCTGGCAGTATCCTCATTCTCCATTTTTTTTTATAATTCCCCTTGATATCCTTGTCTGTTCTATATAAATGTGGTTCTCACTTTACCTAATTCTGTTGAAGTAGCACAAAAGTATTTTGATTGGGATTGCATTAAAGATACAAATTAATTTGGGTGTTATTGACATCTTTATATATTGCCTTGCCTGAGCCATGTACATTTGTTGCTCTCTCTCCAATTATTTTAATTCTTTCTATCTTTGCATTTAAATTGATTTCTATCTGTCTTTATGGAAGACTCATGTGTGTTCTGATAGATTAATGTTCAAGTATTTAATTATTTTCTCATTACTGCTATATCAAACTTTGAAATATTAGTTTGTTTAGAAGTGAAGTGGCCTTGATGAAGAGCCTTCTCCCCAAGTTTTGAGGTACCAGACAGGGGAAGTGGAGAGGAAAGGGTGCTATTTAAGGGGATGAATGAGCACACTGGAGTGCAAGGAGAAAACATGGGCACAACAAAGGGCACAATTGTGAGATAAGGCAGTTGTGACAGTTAATGCCATCTCATCTGATATTTTTACATGGATATTCATACATTAATGCTTCCACTTAAGTCCCACTCCAGTGACTCTTTGTGGGAAAGAAGTGACCAAGGTTCTTGACTTCTAAGCCAGAATAGTACAAAGTCTTATCAAGCTAGAAAGGCTTAGAGTGTGGTTGGAGGAGTACCCAAGATGACTACAGGGTAATGAGTTTTTTAGCCTTACTTGCTCTTAAAAACTATCAACTAATTCATAAATGGGGTATGATTTAAATCATGGATCCATGTAGTGTGGAAATACTCATTAACTTCATTGTCAAAATTTTTTTCTTCTGCCTTATCTTTGCCAGGTTTGGAGATGAAAAGGTAATGAATCTGTGGGAACTGGTAGAGAAGTCTTTAGGCACCAAAGACCAGAGACAAGACCTGGAACTGAGAGAGCTAGGGAAGCTACAAAGTAAAAGTTGAGTGTAGTTCAGGACAGCTAGGAATGACCTAAGGACTAATTCTACAAGATAAAACTGAGAAATCGTCTTCCTTCCATAACACAGCAGCAGTGACAATCCAAATGAACCATAGGCTAGAAATCTGAGATGCTTGGTCTAGCATCCCTTCTTTTATTCTAGACAGAGTTGAAACATAATAAGAAGTTAGTGCTATGGCTGTTCAAACCACAGAGTGACTAGTAAGGTTAAGATAAGACATTTATACTCTGCAATGCATCTAGAGAAAGGTAATTGGTGCAATCTAGAGAATGTTGGACTTGATGTCAGAAGACCTGAGAATGAGTCCTAGACCTGTTTTTTACTAGCTATGTGATCTTGGGCAAATTAATTCACCACCCTGAAACCTTAGTTTCCCCATCTGTGAAATGGAGATAATAATACTTGCATGAACTACATTGCAGGGATGTTGTGAGGGGAAAAAAATGGCATAAAGCATATAAAATACCCTGCAAATTGTGAATCTTTATATAAATGCAAAATATTATCATTATGGACTGTTTCTAGAATTTGCTTTTTTTAAACTCACAAATAAAGCAACTATGAACTACTTTGTAAATCTGAATATGTCTTTCAAAAAGCAATGTAAATGTTGTACCCATGTTTTCTCCTTGCTCTCCAGTGTGCTCACTCATCCCCTTAAATATCGCTCTTTCCTGTACACTTCCTCTATCTGGTGCCCCAAAACTTGGGGAGAAGGCTCTTCATCAAGGCCACTTCACTTCCAAACTAATATCTAGAAGTTTGATATCACAATAATGACAAAATAATTAAATACTTGAACATTAATCTACCAGAACACATATGAGCCCTCCATAAAGACAGATTGAAATCAATTTAAATGCAAATGTAGAAAGAAAGAAGTAACTGGAGAGAAAGAGAACAAAAAATGTACATGGCTCAGAATATGTCTTTCTGCAGCTTGGTAGTGGGCAAGGACTTTAGTGTACCTATAGCGGTCTGGTGTAATGACAGCATAAGGAATGATCTGCTTCAGAGCCCAGGAAAAAGCAGGGGATGCTCCATGCATTCCACGTGGATATATTAAATTTTATTTCAGTTTAGTGCAACATTCATTAGCACTAAATGCAAGTCACTGTGCTAGGTACCAAAGATGTAAAGATTAAAAACCACTCAGCCCCAGCCCTCAAGGAACACAATTGAGGAGGGGTTAAGAAGAAACAGCTCTTCCTGCCTGGGATTTTCCTTCAATTTCCCTCCTTCTGTTAATAATACCAAGATACATTCAATCACTCAGGCCTCTCTTCCCTTCGTTATTTCCCTCATCTAATCAGGTGCCAAGTCTTGTCAGTTCTACCTCCAAAACATTCTTCTAAGTTTTAAGACCAAATTTTAGAAGGATCTTTGAATTCTTCTAGTCCAAACCCCTTATTTTTTTTATAAGGTGGAAAGTAGAGAATTGAGCATGACAGCAGAAACAAAACACAGGTTGCCAGCTGTGTCCCAAGCCTTCCAGTGTTGGCAACAGGAAAGATTTGGCAACTGATTGGCTTTATGGGATGAGAGAGAATGAGGAGATAAGGATAACTCCAAGCTTATAAACCTGAGAGCCTGTAAGAATGATGCTGCCTTCCACAGCAATAGGGAAGTTTGGGAGAGTGATGAGTTTGGGGGGAAAGATAACGAGTTCTGTTTCAGACACATTGAGTTTGAGATGGCTCTGGGACATCCATTTTTAGATGTCCAAAAGGGGCGGCTGCTCTGGGGGGAATTGAAATTCAGATAGATCTCAGATGATAATTAAACCCACAGGAGCTGATCAGATCACAGAAAGTAGATAAAACAAGGGTTCTGAATATTTTTTGTCATGGAACACTTTGGCAGTCTAGGGAAGCCTAGCAGACCCCTTCTTGGATGTTTATAAATGCATAAAACAAAACACAAAGGAATACAAAAGAAATTAATTATATTGAAACATGGCTATGAAAATATTTTTAAAAGTTCAGCAACACCAGGTTTAGAATCTATGATATAGAGAAAAGAATAGGGGGTCTAGGACAGAGCCTTAGGGAACACCCACAGTTCGGAATCAATATAAGGATGACAAATCAGCAAATGAACCTGAGAAGAAATGGATAGATAGGAGGAGAACCAAATGAGGAAGAATATTCATGAAGAAAGTGTGGTCACTGGTGTCCAATCAGGTAGATTAAGAAGGACGAAGGTTTGGGAGATCTTTAGCAACTTTGGGAAGAACAATTTCAGTCCAGTGATAAAGTCAAGTATTAGGTTCAGAGTCAGAGACTGAGAGAGGGAAAGAGGGGGAGAATTTGTTAAGCACATACTATGTGCCCAAAGAGATGAGGAGTGAATAAAATGAGAAGTGAAGGCAATGGCTATAGACAGTTTTTTCTAGGAGCTTTACTGAGAAAGGGAGGAGATATGACAATAGTTTGAGGGGATGGTAAGATGTACTGAATGTTTTTTAAACGAAAGGGGAGGGAAGAAGCATTTATTAAGTACCTAATATGTTCCAGGAACTATGCTAAGTGCTTTATAAATATTATCTCAATTGGGGAAGATTGCCATGTTTGAAGACAGTAGTAAAGGAGTCAGTAATCAGAGCTGTAAACCTCTTGAGAGCAGGAATCACTTCAATTTTTTGTCTTCGTATCCCTAGTATCTAGTGCAGTGCTTGCACAGAGTAGGGGCTTAATAAATGCTGCTGCATGAATGATTCAAATTTAGATACTCTGATTCCAAATTCTGTGCTTACTCCATATCTAGTTTTCCACTTCTATTTCTACCACCCTAATTCAAGCCCTCATCTTCTGCTTTAATCCTCCCTCAGTCCAAACCATTTTGCATATTACTGACAGATTAATCATCCTAAAAGACAATACTGACTTTAAGCAGTCCCCCCCTTAAAGACTTGCTCTAGCTCACCAGATCCCGAATGTGTTAGAGAGTTATCCTTACAGTCAGAAGACTTTAAATCTGGACTCTGGTCCTTCCCATCTGTGTAAGCCTGAGCAAATTATTATTTTTTTTCTCCCTGAGCCTTAGTCTCTTCACTGGTTGAATGAGAATAATAATATTTAGACTAGCTAGACTATAAAATTGTGTTCGGTTTGTGCCACACTCCAAAAACATCTTATGCTTCCTACATTTTCTAATGTCAATTTCCAGTTATTGCGATTCTAGCTGTCCTTCAAAACTGAGCTCAAATGCCACCTCCTCTGTGAAGTTTTCCCTGATCCCAACCCCAACTGAAGTCAGTAACCTTACTCATGACCTCTGAACTTAGCACTTTCTTTGTATGGCCTTTATGTCTTGTAGTTCACACTGCTTGGCATTGGAGGCATTTACATATCTGTAACCTCTCTGCTTCTGAGTTCCTAGAGGTTAGAGATAGTGCCCCTATACCTGAGTAACAGCATCAGCAAAGTTCTCCATCCTCTAGCACCCGCCAGATCATATTACTTTATCTAGATTCTTGTGTCAGCTACTCACTGACCTCTAAGCTGCTTTCCCATCTTCCTCAATGATGTCAACTCTTGGCTCACCCCACCCACCATCAATATTCTTGGTGAAACCACCATTTTCCTCAGGGACTCTACTAACATCCTGGTCTCCAACTTTATCAATGTCCACCACTCCCCATCACTTTCATCTCTGTAATTCCTTAGCTACACACAAAGTTGGTTATCCTTGGACTTCACTACCGGACCATCTGTAAGATCAGGAATTTTGAAACAAATCCATAGAATGACAATCCCTTATCTTTCCACTTCTCCCATTGCCTCCTGAAGATGATTAGTGCCCTTCCAGTCCCTTGATCCCTTTCCAGGCTTCCATTCTGTAGCTCCCATTCAGACTCCATTCATTCCCCCCTCTGGCCCTTTCATGGGCTTTCACCCTAAATTGTCCTCCAGGCTGGAATCTTCTTCTCCCTTGCATTTCTATTGTTTCCTCTCCAACCCAACTCTACACCTATAGTACTTTCAGTGATCCTGATTCCAAGCCACAGGAATTGCAGGAAATCACCAAATTGTGCTGACTTACTCCACTACCAATTTTTTTAAATTTTATTTATTTACTCATTTTTAGTTTTCAACATTCGCTTTTATAAGATTTTGGGTTCTAAATTTTCCCCCTCCCTCCCCTTCCTCCTCCCCAAGATGGCATGCAATCTGATATAGGCTATACATGTATAATCATATTAAACATATTTCCACATTAGTCATGTTACGAAAGAAGAATCAGAACAAAAGAAAAAACCCATGAGAAAGAAAACAAAAGAAAATAGTGTGCTTCAATCTGCATTCAGACTCCATAGTTCTTTCTCTGGACAGCATTTTCCATCGTGAGTCTTTTGGAATTGTCTTAGATCACTGCATTGCTGAGAAGAGCTAAGTCTATCAAAGTTGGTCACCACACAATGCTGCTATTACTGTGCACGATGTTCTCCTAGTTCTGCTCACTTCACTTAGCATTAGTTCATGTAAGTCTTTCCAGGTTTTTTTTAAGTCTGCCTGCTTATCATTTCTTATAGAACAACAGTATTCCATTACATTCATATACCACAACTTGTTCAGCCATTCCCCAATGGATGGGTATCCCCTCAATTTCCAATTCTTTGCCACCACAGAAAGAGTTGCTACAAATATTTTTGTACATATGGGTCCTTTTCCCTTTTTTTATCCATTACCAATTTTTGCTGTCTAACCTCTGCTGCGCCTTCACTATATTACTGTATTCCTTTAATTCATCTTTGATCAACTCCTTATCACACTCCCCACAGCAGCTATTCCATGCTGTATTAGACTAGGCCTAACTCAGGCCAGTCTAATAGTTCAGGTTCAAGATTGAACAAAATGAGACACTCATAGTTTAATCTAACAGCGATCAAAAAGGGTATTATTGTGTTCTAAGAAATGATGAAAGGGATTATTTCAGAGAAACCTCTGGGGAAGACTTGGATGAACTTACTTGGGTTACTGAGCCACAACAGGGAAAGGATATTCAGCAAAGATTGATTCATTGGGTGCAGCTCTTCCCTGTTCCTGTTGTTGTCCATGTTGATCTGCACCTCAAAACCTCCCTACGTCCTTCTTTGTTTCAGTATTAGGGAATGAAGTGACCTTAAGCTTTGCAAAGTCTAACCTTTCCACTTATTTCCCTGATTCCATTCCCTCCTGTCTCTGCTGCTCCATCAATCATTCCCTTTCTTCTCTGTCCCTTCTTCAATCTCTCGCTCTCTAAAGGTCCCTGCTCAACTGTTTTCAAGGTCAGATGTTCTCTAACCTAAACCAACAATGGTAATATAAAACTTTCCTTCATCTTAAGCTATTATTATAGTATCATATATTAAGCTATTATGCATAGCTAATAAAATGATCTTTAATGCACAGACCTGATCATGTCACTTTTCTGCTCAAAAAATTCATTATATCTCACTATAAATGTATAGCTGAAAGGGACTTCAGAAGATATCTAACCCAGACCTCTAATTTTATAAATGAAGAAACTGAGGCCCAGGGAGATTACAGGTATTAACTGTCAAAGGTGGCACTTGAACCCAGTTCTTCTGATCCCAGAATCCCAATTCTTTCATCTCTACAGCAGTATACTGTACTGCTGCGGAAAGTGCACACTTCTTACACTGTTGGTTAAGGTCCTCGACAACCTGGCTCCTAGTATAGCCTTCTTTCTCTTTGAATTTTATTTCATTTTTTTCAATTGGTATAAATCTGTTTGTTCTCCCTTTTACCTCTCCTCATTGCAAATGAAAAAGTAAGAAAAACAAAAGTTTTGTAACAAATTTGCATAACCAAGCAAAACAAATTTCTTCATTGGCCATATCCCCCCCAAACTCCCTACCCCCCAAAAAAAAGTCTGTTTGTACCCTGAGTCTACCACCTTATTGTATATGTACCATGCTTCATCATGGGTCTTCTGGAATCATGACTGCTTGGTCATTGCACTGATCAGAGTTAAGTTGTCCAAAGTTACTTGTCTTTAGGATGTTGCTTTTAATGTGTAAATCGTTCTCCTGATTCTGCTCACCTGATTCTGCATCGGTTCATCCAAATCTTCTTTGAAAGTTTCTCTGAAATCATCCCCTTCATCATTTCTTAGAGCACCACATTATTCCATGATATTCATATGCCATGACTTATTTAGCTATTCCACAGCTGATGATAATCCCCTTAGGTTCCACTTCTTTGACCCCCTGCACATATGCACAACCTGTACCCCCATGCTTAGGACACACTCCATTCATCTCTGCCTCTGTAATAGCCTTCTTTTCCATAAAGTTAAGGGAAGAGTCTCTTCCTTCTGCTAAATCCTTTCTTTCCTTTTCAGCAAGGTATACATAGTAAAGAGTAGAGCAGAGTAGTAGTAGAGTAGAGTAGTAGTAGAGTAGAATAGTAGTATAGTAGTAGAGTAGAGTAGTAGTATAGTAGTGGAGTAGAGTAGAGCTCTAGATTTTGAATCACTGAAGATCCTCCAAATTCTGATTCTATCTAAAGACTTTATCAGCTGAGTGACCCTGAGTGAGTCAATTAACCTCACTCTGCCTCCGTTTTCTCATCTGTAAAATGGAAATCAAATTAGCATCTACTTTACAGGGCTGTTGTGAGGATCAACTTAGATAACATGTGTGAAAAATGAGATTCAGAGCTTCCCCCAGCCCCATTCTTCCAAAGTCCTGACTTTAAGTTCAGTTTTTCTACATTACTAATAACGAGATTGCATTGACTCTCCTCATCCTGGTCAGCCCAAGCTTGGAAGTAATTTGATTTAAGGTAGAGAAACCCCATTCTGCTCTACTCAGACTTGGGTGGAGAGAGATTCTTCTGTCTAGATAGCCTAGAACTGAGTGGTCTGGTATAGAGATATTTTCTCTGTCCTGGGGTGAATGATAATGGGGTGACATCTGCCCCTGTTGGAAAGGTATGTAAACTGTGTAGCCTAACCCCAAAATGAACCCAGTTCCAGAATGGCTCCCTTAGGAAGCCAGTTCTAGACAGGCTCCCATGCATGCATGCCTTCTTCTTAGACCAAACTCCATGAGCTTGACACATGTAAGTGCTTTACACTTTAAAACACTATATAAATGCTAGCTCTCCTCCTCCTCCTCTTCCTCTTTCTTCTTCTTCTTCTTCTTCTTCTTCTTCTTCTTCTTCTTCTTCTTCTTCTCCTTCTCCTCCTCCTTCTCCTCCTTCACCTCCTCTTCCTCCTCTTCCTACTTCAAAACCCATCTCAAGTATCACCTCTCCCATGAAACCTTTCCTGATGCTTTGCACCCCATCCCTTGCCCACTCTGAAAATAACATCTCCCTATCCTCAAATTTCCCTTAAATTTTCTGCAGCTAGCTAACACAGTAGACAGAATGTTGGGCCTGGAGACAAGAGGTTCTGAGTTCAAATCCAGCCTCAGATACTTATTAGCTATGTGACCATGGGCAAGTCATTTAACCTCTGCCTCAGTTTCCTAAACTGTAAATTAGAGATAATAACAGCACCTACTTCCCAAAGTTGTTGTGAGGATCAAATTGACAATATTTGTAAAGCATTTAGCACAGTGCTTGGCACACAGTAGGCATTGAATAAATGCTTATTCCTTTCCCCCATAGCCTTTTGTCTAGATCTCTTCTTGGCCGTTATAAAAACCAACCTTGCATAATATTTTTTGTGTTTGTCATAGCCCCTCTAATAAACTGAGAGGAGAAATTTCCTTTTTCATCTTTGTGTCTCTAGCTTTGAACATAGTAAGGACTTAATAAATGTTTGTTGAACTAAATTGAATTGAAGCACACATATTAATAATCTCCAGAGCCCCTAGCACAATGTTTTACACATGATAGATACTTGATAAATAGTTGTTATTGAATGAATGAATAAATGAATCATGAATAAATGGGTGAATCATGAATGAATGCATGCATATACACTGTATGGAATCAGACCAGGAAGTAGCTCAGCATAGCTGAATGAATCAGAGAGGACCCCAGTTCAAATCCCTCTTCTGATGTTTATTGCCTTATTGACTTTGGGCAAATCAAGGCTTTTGGGGGCTCTTTTAATTTCCTCTTTAAAATGAGAGGTGGGACTCAATGGCTTCTAAGGTCCCTTCAGCTCTGGAACTGTGCCCCTGGGTTCCTTTGCTGCTGGGTTTGAATTATAGCTCTGCTATCTATGACCTGTGTGCTCTGGGGCAGGTCGCTTACCTCTCTGGGCTTCCATTTTGTCATCCTTAAAAAGAGGGAATAGGCTTGCATGATGGCCAAATTTCCTTCCAGGTGCAAGTCCATGAAATTTACAAATGAATGACTAAATGAGCAAACTTGAGTGAAACTCCCTCTCAACAGAATATGACTCTTTGCACCAAGGACAGAGAAAGCAGCCCTGACTTGAAAGTCATTCAGTGTCCTCCCAAGCTCCTGTATCAGTTTTCTAATCTTTCAGCCGAATCGGGTCAAATCTGTCTAGGTGTTTGACTTTCCCGATGTCCAGATACGTACGATGCTGAGTAACAGGGCTCTGGAAATGAAATAAAGGTAGCAAAATAAATCAATATGGAGATGGGTGCAACAAACAAGTAAGATAAATGATAAAAGGGGGAGACACAGGAGAGGAAGGAGCCCTGTCATTAGCTCTTTGTCCACATTTACCTTTTTTCTTCCCACCCCACACACAAACAGCCTTGCCATCTCCATTATCATTCTCCCAATCCAGAAACTTAAATGTGTGGCAGTATCTATCTTCAACTTCCTTTCATCCTAACCCCTATCAATTACCGCTAAATCAGGCAGTTCCTAAGTCCCTGGAGTTCTTTTCCCTTCTAATTTTTTCTGCGATACCTCCATTCTTTCTAAAATGATTCCTTCCACATTACGAGGGTTTGAGGTGCAACCCCCTGCCCCAATCTGGAAAATTAGTGTAAAATTTTTGGCCTCCCTTTGTATCAGAGAAAAGAAATTGTGTATACATATAGTATTAAAAGAAAAAATGTTGATATATAATAGTATGCATGTATTTTATGCATTTCTGAGTTTCTAAACTTTTTTGTGTCATCTGCTAGCCTTCTTGCATGGTCTATGGCCTCCACAAAACTCCCTCAAATCCCCATTAAATTTCTTATGCCAATCCACAATATATCAAAACAATAATGGGGAAAGTAGCAATGTGGAAGGGATAACTGTACTTTCAAAGCTACTACCCCAGTGTGGGCCTTCATCTACTCAGGGGAAATGATTGCTGATGGGGATGGGATTTGCACTGGACCCCTAAAAGAAAAAAAATATGACTTTGGGGTCCAGGTCCCAAAGATCTTTTCCTTTTAGAAGCCCAGCGCGAATCCATCCCCATCAATGGCCACAGACTCCTTCCTGACTTCCTCCACTAGATTCCAACCTCTAGTCTAGAGATGTCACAAACACAGCTTCCAACACTCTAGAGTGCCTCCAAACCAGATTAAAATATAATTGGGGAATACTTAAAAATAAATAAAAATACAATAAAACATAGACAACATTACATTTTAAAACTAAGTCAATATGCAGCCTGCAGGTACCCTTATGTATAGATTAGTCTCCCTGCTTCTGAGTTTGATAGCACTGCTCTAGTCCATAGTAACAATAATTAATGTGTAAGTGTTTTAAAATTTACAAAGCACTTTCTTCCCAGCAGCTCCACAGAGGAGGTAGGGCAAATAGCATTATCTCCATTTTGCAGATGAGGAACAAGGCCGGGGCAGACTACTTGACTTTCCCAGACACACAGGTGTTAGAATTGAGGGAGACAGGCAAAGACTTCCTGTGGAAGGTAAGATCTTAGCTGAGACCTGAAGGAAGTCATGGAAGGGAGACTGAGATGAGGAGAGGGAGCCATCCAAGCAATGGGGATAGCCAGTGAAAATCCCCAGAGCTGAGACATAGAATATTTTGTTTGAGGAACGGCAAGGAGGTTGGTGTCACTAGATGGAAGTACAGGGGAGAGAAGGTGAGGAAAGCGTTCATAGGGTCTTGTCAAGGATGGAGCTATTAATCACTTTGTGACACAATCTCACTGCCCTTTGGCATATACTGTGCCTTAAGACCTCCATTACCTTACAATGGAGCAAACCACACACACACACACACACACACACACACACACACACACACACACACGCACACAGGAGAATGTAAATATATGTCCAACCAGGGCCATTCAGGTAATCATATTCCCTGGAATGGCTATGCCTCATGCAGATGTTGCCTGGCCAACTCTGTAGCATGAAGACCAATCTGAAAAATAGCCTGGCAGCCTGAGCTATCTCTGCTTTTACAAGTTAGCTTCAGGCAGCTTCAGGAGAGAAAGGTTAGTGCCCTGATTAAGGCTGTTATTGGTTGCTGCTTCTGTCTTCCTTTCCCAAAGATCAATTGCCCTGCCTTCCAAATTGTGCTAACACCATCATAATCAGGCCTAACTAACTTTATTTCCCATTATTCTCCAACACACATCCTCTGCCCCTCGTAAAGCCTGTCCTCTCAAGTGCCCCAGACATACACTATACTAATTTTCCCATCCAGTCATCCCTTTATCTGAAATTCATTCTCTGCTGTTCTCTCTGCCTATCCATGTTCTCCCAGTCCTCCACTGGCCCACCCAAGTCTCACCTCTTCCATGAAGTCTTTTCTGATTACTCTGGTTCTTCTTGGTCTCTCCCCACTCTGAAGTCCCACAGCATTCATAGTCTACTTGGCACCTAATTATATGAAACAGGACCAGAGAGACAAGAGGTGCAATGGGTTGAGCACTGAACTGGAATCAGACACTTATTCAGACACTAGCTATGTGACTCTGAGTAGGACACTTAACCTCTCTTAGCCTCAGTTTTCTCATCTATAAAATGGGTAGCATCTACCTCATAGGGTTGTTATTGTTGGGGATGATCTGGACCCTTAAAAGGACAGGACCATCTCTTTGGGATGTGGACCCCAAAGCCTGGGCTTTGGTCCCAAAGATGTGATCCTTTCATTTTAGGGGTCCAGATCTCATCCCCATCAATTATGAGACTCAAATGAGACAATATGTGTATAGTGCTTTGTGAATTTTAAAGTGCTATATAAATGTTAGCCATTATCATTGTTTGTTGTAGATTTGGAGAAATATCCCTTCTTTAAACTACTTTTTTCCCCCTCCAACAAAAATGGTTACATAAGTGTTTCTCTTTTTATTTTTTTTGTGGAGAGGGGGAGAAATTTTCCATAATTTTTTAATTGCTGAATTTCAAATAATAACATGCATGTGTGTATTTAAAATATGCTATATGTATATATTTAGTTATAAATCATTCTATTATTCAATTCTGGGCCCAGCTACTTATTCATCTGTAGCATCTGTTTAATATATATGTATATGTAATATCTTGAAAACATGCATTCATAAAGACCACATTTATCTGTGTTCTATAAATTAAGGGTGTGCTGGAGAGAGTTCTAACAACTTTCTTTGAGAGCTGATTGTTAAATTTTTAATGTGAGCCTTTACACCTCAGCAATCTGCAGTCTCTATAAGCTAGGGCTTGATTTATTGTTTTGTTGATTGTTCAGACTTAAGAAACTGCTAATAATGCAGATTAAACTTCACAGTGTATGCCCAGGCATCCCTCCCTTTGTTAAACTTTTACCAGCACACTCCCTGTAATGAGCATTGCTTGAGCTCAGCAGGAGGGCAGTAGAAGGCTCAGGGAATGAAGTCATCACCAGACTGGAGGCTAATTAATAATAATGATAATGATTTATATAGTGACATGTATATGTATTTATAATAGTGGCATTTATATAATGTCTTAAGGTTTACAAAGTGCTTTACATCCTTCATCTCATCAGATACCCCTGCAATACAGAAGACAGGCAGATAGAGCTGATCTCTGAGCCAGAAGGTCCCTCCTATGACATAGACTAGCTGTTTAACCCTGGGTCAGTCAATTAACCTGCTCGAACCTAGTTTTCATCTTCTGAAGAATGATGAAGTTAAATTAGATGGCCTCTAAGGCCGTCTCTAGAACTATGATTCTATGGTCACAGGGTTCCCTAAAGATAGTCACTGTAGCCTCAGGCTGACTGGTTAATGAAAGCACAGGTTCAGCTGCCCCACATGTGCAGTGGGGCTCTTGAACGCTATACCCAGCTGCAAGGTTAATCTTGAGACACCTAGCATTTAGTTTCTCTATATTTATTCCATATATATATAGTTATGTATATTTTCTCCATTGTAATGTATGCTCCTTGAAGGGCAAGGATTGTTTCATTCTTTGTATTTATATCCCCAGTATATAGCAAGATATCTGGCACATATGAAGCATTTAATATATACCTGTTGATTGTGACCACACAAAAATAGGAAGGCGCATTGATTCAAAATAAGTGCATCTAATTAAAGAGAAAAGCATAATAAGGAACAATGAAACCTCCCTTTTCCCCCCTTCCCATACAGAAGGGCATATTCTTCAACACATTTCCATGCTACCAATGGGAGAGGAAAAGACAGAAAAGAAAAATGTTTCCAGTGGAAGGAAGAATATGCATACTGCAGACAGCTCGTGCTCCTGAGTTATGAGTTAGTCGTCCTGACCTATGTCTTGCCATTGGACTCTGATGACTGGAGGAGAGAGTGAGGCTGATGACTTTGCACAGCTTTCCTTCACTTAAATGCAATTTGCTTGCAAGTCAAGACTTCACTCTCCGGATGTCATTGGTCCTCTTGGAGAAGGACAAACAATTGCTCCTATTTCTGCATCCCAGCTGAAATAGCTCGCTGCCTCTAGAACTGATGCTGTTTCCCAATATATTCCTTTCAACACCAGAGCTGGGCAGAGCTTTGCTTAGGAAGCTCAAAAGGGGCATGACAAAATTGATCATCTTTGTCCTACATTCCTGTGATGCTACTCAAATTGCTACTCTCCCTACTTTTACAAATAATAACAAAAACATATATGAACTGATCTTTTTTTTAAACCAGGTAAGGAAACAAGCATTAATTAAGTGCCTACTGAGTGCCAAGCACTATAGTAAATGCTTTAAAAATATCTCATTTGATCCTCACAACCCCACAGGGCAGTAGCGTTATTATCCCATTTTACAGTTGGAGAAACAGAGGCAAACAGAGGTTAAGTGACTTGCCCAGAGTCACACTGATAGTGTTAGAGACAAGATTTTAACATCAGTTTTTCCGGACTACCGCTAGGTGGTGCAGTGGGTAGTGTTGGGAGAGTCAGGAAGACTCATCTTCCCTTAGTTCTAATCTGGCCTCAGATACTTACTAGCTCTGTGACCCCAGGCTAGTCACTTAACTGTGCCTGCCTCAGTTTCCTCATCTGTAAAGAAGAAAATGGCAAACCACTCCAGTATCTTTGCCAAGAAAACCCCAAATGGGTCTTGAAGAGTCAGCCAAACTACAACAAAAAGTATGTTGAATTGAATAGAGATTTAGATTGCAAATCAGTAAGACTTAGAACGATGGATGGATATTTTATATGCAAGGCTGCATTCATCATGGATCTGTGTGATGCATTTTAAATAATGATAATAATAGTATAAATATAACTTAAGTGCTGCAGTTTTAAATAAGAACCATCTGTGTTGAAGAATTTTCAAGCAGAATGTAATTGATAGAGAAAAATATATAGTATGTTTACAATAAAAGAAAAGCAGGATGCTTGGAATTTTTAAATTTATGGGAATAATTTCTTTTTTAAATAAGAAAGTAGATTAGTAACAGAGTCTTTTGATGAAAAATCAACTTGGAAGTGCAGTATGGTGTCCAGAATCTCAGTAAATGTATGTTAAATTTAATTTCTGTATTTAGAAGAAAGAAGCACATATGGTGAGACTATCTCCATTTGTAATGTGACAGATTTCTATAAATATTAAAATTCTGTAATTATCAGTAAAGTTGTTTAGCATAGGCATGCATTATAGGGTGTGCTGGTATACCTTGGGGGAGTATTCCCATTGGCCTATTTCCTTTCCTTCAGGTCAAGTCTCAGTGGGAATGTTCTCTCCTTCCCCCACCCCATCCCTCTCATAGTGTACTGGCACACCAGCCCATGCTCTCTGAACAACAATACTCTTTAGTTATCTGCTTTTGAATCTTAAAATAGAAATATTATTCACCAATGTTCACCAAGTTTAAAAAGTGCCATTCATCGAATGAATCAAGCCTTGTCTATGGAACAGAAGCTATAACAAACAAATAAACCTTAAGGCTAACACTCTATATTTAGCAATCATATAATCAGGAAAACCTTCATCATTTTTAAAGCCTATTTCCATAAGATGAACATTGCAAAACATTTTAATTTGAGCTTAAATGTAGGGGGAAAAAAAGTCTTTTTTTTTTTCCTACAAAGCAGTGTGATATAGTGGAAAGGGTTCTAGTTCTTCTCCTACCACTAATTTGCTTTATAGCCTTTGAACAAATTATTAGACCTTTCCAGACATCAATTTCCTCCTTTATAAAGTAAGGAGGTAGGTCCTGATGGCACCTAGCTACTTCCCACGCTTGACCCTATCTAGAGCCCATTCTCAGACCTCCCAGTCACTCCCATCAAGATTACCCCTAGACCCCTCCTCCAATCAACCCAGCCTACTGGCCACCCCCATCAAGATACTCCCTAGATCTCTCCCACAGTCTTTCTGTATATAAGGTCCATCTTATTTCCATTAAGGTGCTCAGATTCTTATAATCTATCCAATAGCTCACAAATGGTCAGATTCCTTTAGAGTCTGGCCAATATGGAGGACCTTTAATAAACCTTGTCTTTGGCTGAAAAAAAAAATAAAGTAAGGAGGTTGGATTACACAATAGGATCTAAAGCCCACATTCAAATAGGTAGGAAATCACAGAACTAGGATTACATATTGTATTCCCCTGTAGAATGCAAACTCCAAGAAGACAGGAGTGTTTCATTCTCAACTTTGTATTCCCAACATATAGCCTGATACCTTTAGTACTTCAATAAATGCTTCTTTTTGTTAAGTTGATTCAAATCCAGGTGTTACAATGGCAAATTCAGTGCTTTTTATACTGTACCATAAAACCTAAATAACCTCTGAAGTCCCTTTCATTGCTGTGATCTATCTCACTTTTCAAGGACCTGGACAGAAATTATGCAAATGGTGATAAAGTGGTTTAATTTTCTTTGCTTTGTCTCTTCCTGGATTGATATATCAAGACATATTTGTCTTATAAAAAAAGTTTATCTCTGTTTTTGAGAATAATTTTTGTGGCATTAATTATTCTTTAAGTGTCTTATAATTCAATTGTAAATTCTCCTGACCTGGGCATTACTTTTTTTCTTTTAGCAGTTTGTTTATGGTTTGTTTAATTTACTTGTTTGAGAATTGGTTATTTACTATTCCTACTTCTCCTTTTATTAGTTTGGGTACTTTATATTTCTGTAGATATTTACAAAGTTTCTTTGAATTCTCAGTTTTAGTAGCATATAATTGTGTATAGTAATTTCTGATATTTTTATTTCCTTTCTCTTTTTTACAAATTCACTTATTTATTTTTTATTTGGAAAATTTTATTTTTCCTCTCTATGTATTTATCATAATAGCTAATAGTTTATCAATTAAAAAAACTGTTAGATGGAAATATGTTTTACATAGCTGCACATGTATAACCTATATCAAATTGCTTACCTTCTCAATGAGGGGGGAGGGAAAGAAAGAAGGAAGAGAATTTGGAACTCAAAAAGTTTTTTTAAACGAATGTTAAGAATTGTTTTTACATGTAATTGGGGGGAAAACAAAACATTAAATTAAATTTAAAAACTGTTTGTTTTACCAGTTCTATAGCTTTTTAAAGTTTCTCTATTTCTCCTCTAATTATGAAATTCTCATATTTGCTTTAAAGTTAATTTCTTTATTTTCTAGTCTTTTAGTAACTGAAAAGTTATATTTATAGAACCTTGATCCCCTCTTTTTCTATTTTGTTAATATAATGTCTTCAGAAGTATAAATTTTCCTCTGAGAACTGTTTTAGTTGGGTCCCATAAGTTTTAGTATATTGTCTCATTGTCAATATCATTGCCGTCATTGTCATCATCATCACTGGAATTTATGTATCTTTTTAAAGTTTGCAAAGTGTTTTACATATATTATTTTATTTGATCCTCACAAAAACTGGGTGATAGTGGTACTGTTATTATCCCCATTTTACAGATGAGGAAACTGAGTCTGTAGAGAGAGCCGACAATTTTCCCAGAGGCATACAGGAAGTAAGTGACTAAGGCACATGTGAAACTCAAGTCTTCTTAACTCCAAGTCTAGTGTTCTATCCACAACTATACCATGCTTTTGTTTTTCAGTCCGTTCAGTTATCTCAGATTCTTCGTGATCCCATTTGGAGGTTTCTTGGCAAAGACACTAGAATGGTTTGTCATTTTCTTCTCCAGCTAATTTTACAGATGAGGAAACTGAAGCAAAAAGGTTAGGTGACTTGTGTGTATAAGGTCACACAGCCAATAAGTGTCTGAGGCTGGATTTGAACTCAGGTCTTCCTGACTCCAGGCCCAGTGCTCTATCCACTGTACCACCTTTAAAACAACTGTTTTTTTTGATGATTTGCTATTTAACACACTCATTACTAAGGATGTCTTTACTTTATCTCCATTTGCTCACGTTTCCTATATTCATTTCTATTTTATTATGATTTGTAAAAGATGCATTTATTATTTTAGCATGTTTACATTTATTTGTAATTCTTTGATATCCTGGCACATGATCAATTTTTATAAAGATACTGTGTGACACTAATATATATATTCTGAATATCCATTCAAGTTTCCATAGGTCAGTCAAATGTAATTTGTTTAAAAAAATTGTTTAATTCACAAATGCTCAGATTCCTTAAGAGTCTGGCCAATATGGTGGACTTTAAATCTCACCCACCCCCAATCAATGTTCTAATAAACCTTGTCTTTGGCTGAAAAAAAATGTTTATTTCATTATTTTCCTATTTATTTTTCTGTTGGATTTATCTTCTTCTAAGAGTGGAATTTTAAAATTTCCTACTATTTATTGCTATTATGGTACTGTTAATGTCTTTTTTGGATTTGCCCAGCTCTTCTTTCAAGAACTGAGCCACATTTAGTGACATTAAATTGTAATGCCCATTTCCTAGAAGTATGATCATTTAACTCCCTTCCTTACTCTCTCCAATCTATTCATATGAATGTTACTTCTTTTTTTTACTTTTTTTTTATTAATTCATTTTGAATTATCAACAATCACTTCCACAAGCTTCTGAGTTTTAAATTTTCTCCTCCTCCCTCCCCACCTCTCTCCCCAAGATAGTGTGCAATCTGATATAGGCTCTACTATACTGAATGTTACTTCTTGACAGAGGCAACAGAGCTCAGTGGGATGTTTTCTGGCCTCTAACTCTAGCCTGGAGGACTCTTTGCCTTTTTCCTTACTGATTCTTCCTTTTGATGTCATGCTTTGACATCTCTTTGAACTCATGACCCCATGTTCAACCCTCTCTGATCCTTGCCTTCTATCCCAGGGATCCTGACCTTTTCTTCTCCCCAGGGAGAATTAATACCAATCAGTCAATCAGTAATAAACATTTAATAAGTGCCTACAATGTACTAAGTAGTGTGGATATAAAACAGGCAACAAAGCCTGCTTCCAAGGAGCTCACAGTCTAATGGGGGAGGCAACGTGCACACATTGTCTGTTGTCCAACTTTTCTCGATCCTGTGGACCGTAGCAAGCCAGTACTGTCCATGGGGCTTTCTTGGTAAAGATACTGGAACAGTTTGCCATTTCCTTCTCTAGCATGTTCAGACAGACAGAGGTTAAGTGACTTTCCAAGGTTACACAGCTAGTAAGTGTCTGAGGCTGGATTTGAACTCAGGTCTTCCTGACAAAAGGCCTTGCACTCTACGTACTGCACCACCTAGAGGCTTTGAAAAGACAACTACACATAAATAAGATATATACATTATATACACGTACATTATAAACATATATACATATACATTATATACATATATACATTAAAAATGATCAATAGAAAAAATGTGGAATTAAGGTGCATCCAGAAAAGGCTTCTTCTAGAAAGAAGGCTTTTAGCTGGGACTTGAAGAAAGCCAGAGAAGCCCGGAGTTTGAGATGAGACAGAGCATTCCAGGCACAGGGGACAATCAGTGAAAATGCCTACATTCAGGAATTGGAGTGTCTTGTTTGAGGAAAGGCGAGGAGGTCACTGGATAGCAGGGGAGGGGAAGGGTTAAGGTACAAGAAGATGGTAAAGGTTGTGAGAAGGGAGTCACAAAGTAGGCAATAAAAAGGTACTCAATGTTTAATGTCGTTCATGTATAGGATAACTATTTCCTTTAGACTAAAGAAATGCTTTATACACACAAGTGTACATTGGCAGAAAATCTAATAAGCAGTGGCAATAACACAACCATTTTTATACTCTCCTGAGAGGCAGATGCTTAAAATGTCAAGAGGGTGCAGTTTGCGGGATGACAGAATAGGTATTTTATATTTCACCTCAGCTTTGTTCAAACAGGTTCCTCCTGGTCTGTGTTTTTTAGCAAGCCTGGCCAACTTTGGGGCTCATTATCTTACTGGTGGTCATCTTTTCTAAGAAGCACGGTAGCAGCTGCACCTAAAAAAAGAATCAGGGTGCGGCTAGGTGGTGCAGTGGATAGAGCGTCAGCCCTGGAGACTCAGGAGGACCTGAGTTCAAATCTGACCTCAGACACTTAGCTATGTGGCCCTGGGCAAGTCATTAACCCCATTGCTAAGAAGAAGAAGAAGAAGAAGAAGAAGAAGAAGAAGAAGAAGAAGAAGAAGAATCAGGAGCTCCTGACATCTCAAACTCATAAGGTAGCCTCCAAATCCATCTCAGGATGACTGTTCAGTCACCTATACTCAGGAAAGATGTAAAACAAAAGGGAGATGCAGGAGGTTTGCCCAAGCCCAAATATATGCTTGTGGTTAACCATTTCTCCCTCAAAGGACGGGCTTGAAAAACATGATCTGCAAACAAGACCTTAAGGTCCACTTAGTCAGTAGATCTCCCTGTTCAGCAACTAATTAGGGGATTTCTTCATTGTCTCAAAGAACCAAATCTCTTGGTCTTAACCTGCTTCCCCAGAAGAGGCCAGGGGCCCAGACTCAGCAACCCATGAATTACACTTCAATTCAAACCCTACTACACTCCGACAATCTCCAATTTCAGTGTTCTTGTTTTGTTGAGTTCTTATGTGCTCATATAATCTTGGGTTGGGTTTGTGTTTGGATTTGTTTTGGGGTGGGGTTTGACCCATTAATTGCCTTCTGCCTTCTGAATTTTTGCATTCCAATTTTGTTATTCTCTTTTTCAAACAATCCATGGTGATAATTAATGTCTTTCTCTTTTCTTCTAGATGTTTTAGTGTCTTATTACACTTGTGTTTTTTTTTCCTGAAGAGCTCTGATTTCTATTTTGTATTATTGGTATGTTCACTTAATTCTATGAGTGCTCTTCTGAAGCACACTGACATTCTTAAAGTTGTTCCAATACCATTTCAGGTGGCCTTGCCGAATTAGTAATGATACCTTCACCTTCCTCAGGGGATTTTTCACTTGATTTCCTTTGTTGTTAAATAATTTTTTATTTACATGGGTCTTTCTTTGAATGTTCATTTCTCTTCACTTCACTTTTATCAGTCAATCAATTCTTCTGCCAATTTCTCTATGGGTCCTTGCAGCCAATGTGTTTTGAAGGCCCAATACTACTGTGCCCAACTTCCAGCCCTTTCTTGGTCTCCTTTCTCTTCAGTTACATGACCAGGATTGGATGAGGTTTTTGGCCATATTAATAGCTTCAAGGAAATTCCAAGAAGCCACCGTATTAGAGACAATTCTCCTGCTTTTTCCAGGCCAGTCTAGATTCTACTTTATTCTCTGAGACTGGATTTCTTCAGTCCTCAAACTGATTCTTTTGTTGGGGTAGAGGAATGGGCAAGAGTCAGGCAAGAGTCCAACAAGACCGTATTGAGGAAGGAGTCATTAGCTTTTCCTTTGGGATTGTCCTCCTTCTTTTTTCTTATTCCTCTACTGTCTGCCTGTTTCCTCCTGTATTTTAATAATTGGTTGTAACCAACCCTGTGCTTCTAGATTGTTTCTTTCTCTATGATCTTGCCCCTCAAGTTTCAAACTCATCCGCAGCTTCCTCCTTTTCTCCCTCTGCTAAATTTCACATTATTTCATTCACATTTGAAGCAGAGGGATACACACAGAGTAAAGGTAAAAGGCTGGAGCAGAATATATTATGCTTCAGCTGAAGTAAAGAAAGCAGCGGTAGCAATCCTGATCTAAGACAAAGCAAAAACAAAAATAGATCTAATTAAAAGAGATAAAGAAGGAAATTATATCCTGGTAAAAGGTACCATAGATAAAGAAGTAATATCATTACTAAACATATATGCACCAAGTGGTATAGCATCCAAATTCTTAAAGGAGAAGTTAAGGGAGATACAGGAAGAAATAGACAGTGAAACTATACCAGTGGGGGACCTCAACCTTCCCCTCTCAGAACTAGATAAATCTAACCACAAAATAAACAAGAAAGAAGTTAAAGAGATTAATAGAATTTTAGAAAAGTTAAATATGGTTGACCTCTGGAGAAAACTGAATGGGCACAGAAAGGAATATACTTTTTTCTTGGTGGTACATGCCACCTACACAAAAATTGCCCCCAAAATAACCATTAAATGGTGTGTGGGCAGCAGCCTATTATTTTCCAATCCATGAGCTCTGAGTGACTTGGGTTTAAGGCTTTGTCTTTGAGAAAGAAATCTAGCCAGTAAACCCCAAATCAACTAAGTAGCTTTTGGCCATCAAAATTTACTTTCCTTTGGGCAGAACACCCTCAGGTAAGGGGAGAGGAGAGGGGAGAAGAGGAGAGGAGAGAAGATGAAAGGGGGGGAGAAAAGAGGAGAGAGAGGAGGGAAGAAGAGAGGGAGAGGGGGAGAGGGGGAGAGGGGAAGGGAGTGGAGAGGAGGGAAGGGGAGGGGAGGGGAGGATAGCACTCTTACCTTTCCTATGAAGGGCTATTATCTCTGTTTCCCAGAAGAAAAAAACTGAAGGTCAGAGAGGTCAAAAGATTTGACCTCTGGTCATACACTTAATAAATGTTAGAGCTGGGATACAAACCCAGATTTCCTGATTTCAAGTTGAGCATTCTTTCTATGATATTCTATTTAATTGTAGTCCTGTTATTAGTACCACATCAATTAGTTATTTTCCTTTGTTCTCTATGGATGACAATTCCTTTAAAGATCTATGATTATTTAATCAGCATGAGCATTACTTTCCACCACCTGCAGTTCCCTATACTTACTGTTTGGTGAGGAATATCTCCATATTTAGGAAGGCCAATGAGGCTCTGGGTCAAGATTTAGGGTCTTTTCTGCTTGATAAATTTTACCAGAACTTGTGCTGTATTGTTGTAGCCATTGAGAACACAGGTCAGTTGCGTGCCATGATGAATTCAATTCCATTTCATTCAATAAATATCTAATATGTCCATAGCCTGGGCATCAGGGTAGATGCTGAGGATAGAAACACAAAAATGGAATAATATCTACACCTCCTTGAGGGCAACATCAGAGCAGATTGTCAGATTGTTAACTAGCTAAATGGATAGATAGATAGATAGAGCATTTATTAATCATTTACTATATGCCAGATACTACAATAAAGAATGGTTAATGATGCAATATGATATGACGATATTCTTAGTGTCTGAATTTTACTCTTCCACTCCCAACATTATTTCTATTTTCTTTCAATTTAACATCTTAACCTGTGTCAAGCTGCTTGACTTCTCAAAAGGGAAAGGAAGGAGAGAATTTAAAACTCAAAATTTGAAAAAAAGAATGTCAAAATTGTTTTTACATCTAATTGGGGAAAAATAAAATATTAAATCAATTTAACATCTTGATTCTCAAGATTCTATTCAAATCTTTTTTCTTAACTTTGTGATTTCAATTTCCATTTAATATATCCAGTTTTGAAGTATTTTCTATTTTTCCCTTGGGTGTTTGACATACTCTTCACTGGCATACTTTGTTCAAGTGAACATATGAGATGGATAAGGATAGAGAGATAAAGCATTTATTAAGCTCTAACTATGTGACAAGCACCATGCTAAGTGCTGGATACAAATAAGATAAGCTAGACAGCCTCTACCCTTGAGGAGTTTACATTCTAATGGGGAATGACAACATACTAAAGTGAGCTGGAAAAGGGGGCAGGGAGAGTGGCATGGCCCATAGATGTTCGGGAAGTGATGTCAAGACTTGGTTTCAGGCAACAGAAAGCAAAAGTTCACCTATCAGAGCCCAGAATCCAAGGGCAGAGTCTAATGTTGCAGGAGAGAGGGAAATGGAGATGGTAACATGAGTTGAGGAAGCATGATGTGGAGACTAGCTTCACAATAGTCATTATTCACCTCTCGAACATATGTTTCTTTCTATGACTAAAACTCGATGCTTCACAGAAAAGTGGTTTCACTTCTTCTATTACAAAATGTTATCTATTAAATCGTTCAGAGTCAATATGGACTGGTCACCTTCTGCTTCCCAACAACACATTTTTTTTTTTTAGGCAATTGGGGTTAAGTGACTTGCCTACGGTCACACAGCTAGCAAGTGTCAAGTGTTTGGTCTGAGGTCGGATTTGAACTCAGGTCCTCCTGACTTCAGGGCTGGTGCTCTATCCACTGTGCCACCTAGCTGCCCCCCCAACAACACATTTTGAACTAAGCCTAACCTCTGTAATAAAGCTGTGCATACTTTTTTCTCTTCAGACTAGATATCTATATTTTTCTCTTCAAATAGACATCTATGAGGTATCCAGGACCTCTGCACACATGGGATGCCAGAAATTTATCCCTTGTTTGAGGTACTTTCTGAATCAGCACACACTAAAACCTTAGCTCATGAGCCCCCATCAGTATGTTTCATCCATTATACTAACCAAAGGTTGTTGTTTGTCCTTTATTCTTGAAGCGGTCCATAACATCCGAGGCATGATGTTATGACATGCAGGTGAATTGGATTTAAGTGAGGGAAGGTGGTACAAAATCACCAATCTCACTCTCTCCCCAGGAGCCATATGTGTGCAGTGGCAAGATATAGATCAGGAAGACTGGAGATGGCCTCAGATACAGTGGGAGGCCTTGGCCTTTTTAAGCTAAGGTCTATATATAACCAGCCTCAGTTTGACTAAGGCAATACCCATTCAGTGATGAAGGCTAGGTAAGAAATGAGTCAGATAATGGCCTCTTTCATCTAGTCAAAAAAAATTGATTTGGAAGGAGAAGACTCTCAGGGATAGAGTCTAGACAGAATAGAAACAATTGCTATTTATCTTTGCTCTGAGCCAATCAGGGCCCAAACAATGAGCAAGTAGGGCTTTGCCTGGGACCTATTGTTGGCCAATCAATAAGAGCCCCAATGATTTGGGTCTAAGGCACGGTCCTTAAGAAAAAAAATCTAGCCAGTAAATGCCAAGCTATCTGGTGAGGTTTCAGTGATCAAAATTTACATTCCTTTGGGCAGAACACCTGCAGGTAAGGATATGATGAGAGAGAGAGAGAGAGAGAGAGAGAGAGAGAGAGAGAGAGAGAGAGAGAGAGGGAGAGAGAGAGAAAGAGAGAGAGGGAGAGGGACAGAGAGAGGGAGAGAGAGAGAGAGAAGAAAGAAAGAGCTGTGTTGCCCAACTGGCCAGTTGCAGTTTGGTCCCTAGTGGGACAGCTCCTACTAATACTCAGAGGTTATTGTGATGCCATGACATGGAAGTGATTCAGATTTAAGTGAGAGAGGCCTTTGCAGAGTTACCAGCCTCACTTTCTCCTCTGGAGCCATCTGTACACTTTTTTGAAATGGCATAGCAAAATAAGTAACAAGAAATATCATCCCATACACACAAAAATACTCTATCCCATAGATTATAGTGTCCCCAGCAGGGGAGGAGTACACTCAATTAGGGAGCATATATAGAGAGGCAAATACGTAGGGAGAATGTGTAGCAAAAGAACACATATGAAGGGCATGTATACAGGAAACACATGTGACCATGGAACACACATAGCTGGAGACAAAGCTTGCCTTGGATGCTACAGAGCCATAAATACCTTCTAACGATGACATCACACTTCTTTCTGCAGCCTGTCTCTACTGAACTGCTTTCTTTGCTACCATCTTCTAGTCTTCAGTTATAGTGCTGCCAAAGTAATTTTCCTTAAATACAGATCTGACTACATAACCCACCTTACTAAAGCCACTCTAGTTGCCTCTAAGATAAAATACTAACTCCTGTTTAGCTTTTAAAGCCTTGCACAATGGTGGAGTAGTAAACTTGTCCAACCATTCTGGAGAACAATTTGGAACTAGGCTCAAAGGGCTATAAAACTATGCATACCTTTTGACCCAGCAATACCCCTGTTAGATCTGTATCCCAAAGAGATCAAAGAAAAAGGAAAGAACCTACATGTAGAAAAATATTTATAGCAGTTCTTTTTGTGGTGACAACGAATTGGAAATAGAGGGGATACTCATCAATTAGGGAATGGCTGAACAAGTTATGGCACATGACTGTGATGGAGCACTATTGTACTATGAGAAATAATAAGAGGGGGCAGCTAGGCGGCTCAGTGGATAGAGCACTGGCCCTGGATTCAGGATTCAAATATGACCTCAGACACATAACGCTTACTAGCTATGTGACCCTGGGCAAGTCACTTAACCCCATTGCCTAGCCAAAATAATAATAATAATAATAATAATAATAATAATAATAATAAGAATAAGAATGGTTTCACAAAAACATGGCAAAACCTATATGAACTGATGCAAAGTATGATGAGAAGAACTGGGAGATCACTGTGCACAGTAACAGCAATGTTGTAATGATCATCAACTGTGAAAGATGTGGCTACTCTGATCAATGCAATGATCCATGACAATTCCAAAGAACGCATGATGAAAAAATGCTGTCTACCTCCAGAGAGAGAACTAATGAACTCTGAGCACAAACTGAAGTAAAATTTTCTCACTTTATTTTTCTTGCTTAAAAAAAAAAAGCCAATATGGAAAATATGTTCAGCACGATTTCACACATATCAATTGATATCCTATTGTTTGCCTTCTTGATGGGTGGGGGTGGGAGGGAAGGAGAGAATTTGGAACTCAAAATTTAAAAAGAAAAGAATGTTAAAATAAGTAAAAAATTAAAAATAAATCCCTGCTCAGTCTGGACCCAAACTATATATATACATATATATATATACATATATATATGTATATATATGTATATATATGTATGTATATATATATGTATATATATGTATATATATGTATGTATGTATGTATGTATGTATGTATGTATGTATGTATGTATGTATTTTGCTTTTTGGTGAAGCAATCAGAGTTAAGTGACTTGTCCACAGTCACACAGCTAGTAAGTATCAAGTATCTGAGGCCACATTTGAACTCAGGTTCTCCTGACTCCAAGGCTGGAACTCTATCTACTGCACCACCTAGCTGCGCTGGACCCAGGCTCTCTGCACATTACTTGCCATCCCCTCCCCCCATGTCAATCCAGACAAACTAGCCTTCTCTTTTTCCTCATCTATGACACTCAGTCATTGATTCCCATGCCTTTACATTGGCCATCTGATATTCCTTCCTTAACTCTGGCTTATAGGGTCCCTCTCTCATCTTTTTTTTTTCTCCTAAATTTGTCACTGCATTTATTTATTTATTTATTTTTGCTGAGGCAATCAGGGTTAAGTGACTTGCCCAGGGTCACACAGCTAGTGTCAAATGTCTGAGGCTGGATTTGAGCTCAGGTCCTCTCTCATCTTTTAAAATGCAAGTGGTACTTGAGTATCATCTTCTACATGAAACCTTTCTTGATATCCCAAATGCTAGTTCTTTACTTCTCAAGCTCCTTTGTATTTAGCAGTTTTGAACAGATTTGTATTTATTAATTTTATGTTTATGCTGTATATATTGTACGTGTACTTGTTATCTTTCCCCATTACAATGCAAACTCTGTAAGGAAGAATTGTTTCGGTCTTTGTATCCCCTAGCACCAGGAATGTAGTAGGTGCTTAAAAAATTCAAATTGGCTGTTAATTGGCTTGTTAAGCTGCTTCCAAAGCTGCTTCAGTGGGGTCCCAGAATAGCTCTCAGGCTATTTTAGCCATTTTGTGATGCAGACCCTAGTCAGGTAAAGAGAAAATATCTTGGGCTTTTCAGTCAATTTTTTGAACTGTTGTCTCTCTTTGCTACTCTTTGTACTCTGTCTTTTTTCTGAGTTAGGGTCAGATTATTGCTTTTTTATTCCTGTCATACCCCCATAATGGCAAATCTTTCCTAGAGGCTCCACTTAGCAAATCTGCAAATGATCTGGTAAGAAGACTACTCTCAATTCCCCATATGCCCCTCAAGTTCCACATCAATCACAGGGCTAAGCTGGATGAAGGAGACTGGAAAGGGCTAGTGACTTTTGCCCTACCTCCCCCTGGTAGCAAAATCATTGCCTTCCTAATACTAATAGTAAACAGATTGGTAAATACTTAACAAATGACCTTCCAACATAGCATATCTCTCTTCTCTAGAACTGTGATTATCAGGCTTACTTTTTTTCAGTGAAGAAAGTTCTATTTTTTTTTGTTGCTCTCATTTTATAATAGACACAAATTTCAGATACAAGCTTGATTTTTTTTTTAACTTAACTGCCATTTAAGGAGGGGGCCCTGGCCAGCCATTTCTTCACTGCCCACTGGGCTGTCCTCTTTTGGACTTCTTTTAACTTTTCCATCTGGCTGCCTTGATGGATACTTCTTCCCTCTCTTACCCAAACTTTTCAGCTTCCTTAGTGTATTGTCTTCCCTCTTAACAATGTGGTTTAGGGTTGCTGGGAACTCAGAAATGACAGGTTACAGGGCAGGTATCTGCCTGGAATGAATTCAAGCACTCAAACTGCCTTCCAGTCAACTGGCAAGGTTTATCATAAAGCCAATAGTAGAAGGCAAGGTTCCTAGTGAACCTGCAATTTAATTGGGGTGAAATTCATGCATATATACAAAAGGGACAGTGAAGGAATCTGGATGGTATTAAAGAGTGGTAAGTAGTCTGGGATGGGCCCAGAGCACAGTGGAAGGATGTCAAGTAAACTAATTAGGTGATCTAGGTGGCTGGGATAAGCCAGTTGCCTTGGGCTGAGATGAGTGATCTGCCAAAATGTATGGGAAAATTCAGGGACTAGGTTGCTTTCAAAGACATGGTTGATGAGGTCTAGAGGTTTAGGGATGCTGGGACCCCAAGATCACGACATGTGGGTCCTGTCAAAAGAATTCAACCCAAGCTTCTTTCAGCCAAAGACAAGGTTTATTAAAGATCCACCATATTGCTAGACTCTTGAAGAATCTGAGAGTCTGTGAGGTATTGGCTAGATTGTAAGAATCTGAGTACCTTAATGGAGACAAGATGGATCCTATATACATTAAGACTATGGGAGGGATCTAGGAGTGGCCAAGTGGTCTATGAGGTAATAGAATTCCAGGGACCTGGACCAACCAGGAATGTTGGCCAAGGGAGAATGGAGCCTAGATAGGATTAAGGGTGGGAAGTGGCCTGGGACCCTACCCCAGGTTCACAATGAAAGGCCAGCTGATTATAGCCTCAGGTGAAAGCCAGAGATTTGGCCATGTGGGAAAGTCCAGGGTTTTTCCTTTTTGGGATCTGGGCCCCAACCTCATCATGGTCTTTTCCTTTTAGGGGTCTAGGTCCCAACATCAATTAGATTGTAAGCTCTTTGAGGGCAAAGACTACCTTTCTTTTTCATATTTATATCCTCAGTGCTTAGTACAATGCCTGACACATAGTAGGTGCTTAATAAATGTTTATTGATTGACTAAATTGGTCATATCCAAAATTTTACCTCATTCTGCATCTAGAGTTCATCACCTCTCTCTCAGCATGAAGGTACTATAAAAAATGATCTCTCAGAAGTGCAGCCTCCTCAAAGGGTTAATAGTTCTTGTTAATAGTTCTCACAAAGGGCAGCAATTAGGAGATCACTGGTCATTTGGAGAGAGCTGTCTCAGTTAAATGATAAGGTTAGAAGCCAGATAATAAGAGGTTAAGAAGAGAGTGAGAGGAGAGAAATTGGAAGCACCTGTTACAGATGGCCTTCTCAAGGAATTTAGTTGTATTGTTGAAACACACTCCCTTCTGACCTTGTCAAAACCCTGTCCCCAGATGGTGTTTAAAAGTTGTAGCAGAAAGAATAGCCCTAACCCCAACCTAAACTTTTTACCCTTGCAAAACTTCCTGCCTTTTTGTTGCTGGGGGAGATTTCTGTGAATAGATTGTGCCCCCAGAAGCTCAACCAATGAGATAAGGAGAAGGGGGTTAGGGAGGAGGAGCTGGCGTTAGGGTATAAATAAGCCTTGCTTTCTGGAACCAACTTGTACTCCCTGGCCCTCGAAGAGGGGTGATACCCTTTTTCATGAGAAAGCAATAAACTCCTTTCTGCTTTCAAGGTATCTAAGTCTTTGTCTTGATTTTGAGTAGTGGTCTCTGTCCCACACAGTACCATATTTCATTGAGAGTCTTCTGGAAGCATGGTTGGTCATTGTATGGAACTGGGTTCCTAAGCCTTTCAAAGTCATTTGTCTTCATAATGCTGTTGTTTTTGTATAATTTGTTCTCCTGGTTCTGCTTACTTCACTCTGCTTTAGCTCAGACAAATCTTCCCAAGTTTCTCTGAAACCACCCATTTTATCATTTCTCAGGGCAAAAATTCTTTTGAAATACAGATTTGATATCACAACATTTGGAGGGGGGTGTGGTGAAAAATGTCTCAGAAACTACACTAGACAGGCAAGCTGCTAGCTGTTTATCTTATAGATTCCGGTAAGTCCTTTTCCTAAGAACTTTGTAATCTTGTTATCACCAGTATAGAATAAAAATTACGTACTTCTGAATACAACGGAAGTAGAAATTGTTTTCCAGAAGATCTGTATTTTTACAAAAAGTTATCTATCAGAGCAGTTTCCAACAGTGCCAATTTCACCCATTCACATGTCAGGAAGAAATATTTTACTTGAAATGGGGGGTGGGTTGCACTGGATTCAGTTTTCCTTTTCTGGCTCAAGAGGGTACAATAGCTCACCCTTTTTAGCCACAAAGAGAAAAGATTCCCCTACCCCATTTACAACTGCCATGGTTTGGAAGTAAAGTTTTTCCTACACAATAAATGCCAGCACATTAGAAGTGCTGGGGGAATCTCAGGAGCCCTATGGTAAAATCACTATAGCAACACACTCCATAGCTTCAGCCTTACCACCATGCCCCCAAATAGGCATAAGTAGCTAGACAATTAGAGTTAAAATCACTTGACTTACTCTGCCCACAATGAGATATTTTCTACCTTCTGGGTAAACTGAGGAACATTTTATGATAAATTTTTCTCCTTCCAAGTTAGGAGTGCTCTACACTTGCTACTCTTATTAACCAAGCTCATTGAATACTTTGGAGTCTCAAGATATTCTAGCCCTCAAACTATCCAATGAATGTTGTTCATGCTTTTCTTAGAGTTCCGGGCATGCATCAAAGTTTCTTGGTTACCAAGTGACAGTGGTCAAAGGTTATTTCCTCCCCTTGTGCTCAGAGCCCTAATTGCAGGGCAAATTCGCTTCCTTTGGTAAGCACTAGATGAGGGAAGATGACGATTTTGACTGAGGAAAGTCATCAGGCTCAACCCAATCCAGTCTTCATTTGTGAACTTTTTATGCCACCTTTTTTTTTTCCTGAAATTCTGTGAAATCTCTGGGAATTACACAGATATATCCTCATCATTATAGTAATAGATACCCATTTGGACTTTGTATAGGATATCTATGACGTCATTAATAGACACAGAAAGATAGTGACATTTGAGATCAGCTAGTCAAATAATCCCCAAAGACTTCCCAAATTGTGGGCATTTGGGGTAACTAATTTCAAGTCATGGATCCACATCTGAGAACAGTTTGAGAGATGCCTTAGGTCCCAGACCCTTGGTTTTCAAAGGATTTTCAGTTCTGACTCATCACCCAAGATGGCAGGCAGCGCACAATTAGAAATGCACAAATTTCTCCTAGAAAAGGAGAATAAAATTAGGACAAGAAGGGAAATTAAGAAGCCATTTAATTAATTCTGAGATTGAATGGAGGTTATCTGTTTTCTTTTTAATTGAGAAGCGCATGGTATGTGGCTGGAACAGTAGGCCTGGAGTTAAGCAAGGTCTGCATAAAAATCTGCCTCTGTCACTGACTGTATGACCCTGGGTAAGTCACTTCTCTCTGGGCCTCAATCTTCTCACCTGCAAAATGGATTTACTAATATCTATAATATTTACCTCACAGGGATTTTTCCTTGCAAGTAAAACATTTTGCTTAAACTATTTGCTTAAATTAAAGCTTAAAGCACTGCATAAATTTCAGTCGTTATTAATGAGACAATCACTGTTACAGGGAAAAAATATTCAAATGTGTAGCATAGGTTCACAGAGTTTAGAGCTGAAAGGGACCTTGGACATCATAAAATCAAACCCTTTCATTTACAGAGGAAACTGAGGCTCAGAGGCAAATTTACTCCTACCTAATATCGTGTGGCTAGGTAGCACAGTGGATAGAGCAATTGACCTGGAGTCAGTAAAATCTAAGTTCAAATACTGCTCAGATATTAACTGTGTGACCCTGGACAAGTCACTTGACCTTTAGCTTTTTCCTCTGTAAAATGAAACTTTCCATCTAAAGAAAAAAAATCTCTCATTTATACAGCTGTTACATACATATTATGTATATATTATTTATTTATTTTTTGGCTAGGCAATGGTATTAAGTGACTTGCCCAGGGTCACAGTACCCATCTGAGGCTGGATTTGAACTCAAGTCCTCCTGACTCCAGGGCCAGTGCTCCATTCACTGTGCCACCTAGCTGCCCCTATATAATTGTTCTGTTGAGACTCATATTTCCTACCTCACAGTACAGCTGTAAGGATCAAATGTAATAATATGTAGGAAGGGCTTTGCAGGCCTTAATATAGTGTACAAACCTAAACTAATAGTTAGGATAATAAAGGGATTCCATCTGGAATTTGTGCAGGTTGTTCTTTGTGCTGTGTTTGCGCGCACACACATACATGCAGAGACATATATGTACATATACACTATATGTGATAAATCTTTCATGATATATATGTGTGCCTATACACATATATCCACATTTATGTATGTGCAAAAGTGTGTTTGTGTGTGTGTGTGTGTGTGTGTGTGTGTGTATAGCAGAACTGATATTCAAACTCAAGATTTCTGTCTCCAAGTCCAATGTTCTTTCACTCTGCATGCTGAATGCTCCCTGGATTCTGAGAAGCCATAGTTTCATATATCTAGTTGTGGAAGGGACCTCAGAGCCATCCAATCTACCTCCCTCATTTTACAGATGAGGAAACTGAGATCTAGAGAGGTTAAATAATAATAGCTAACCTTTATTTAGTGCATAGTAAGTACACAGTAAGTACCAGACACTTATGTTAAGCACTTTACATTTATTATCTGATTAAATTCTCACAATGACCCTGGAGATAAGTACTATTACTATCCCCATTTTGCAGATGGGGAAACTAGGCAAACAGAGGTTTAGTGACTTGCCCAGGGTCACACAGCTAGTAAGTATCTAAGGCTCCACTTGAACTCAGGTCTTCCTGACTTCAAGCCTGGACACTCTGATATCTAGCTAACTTGCTTAAGGTCACACAGGTAGTAAATGTCAGAGACAGGATTTGAAATTAATCTTGTTGTCCCCAAGGCAAGTGTTGTTACCGCTGTACTATGCTATTTGGGCAGTTGTTTTAATCTTGAGTGTTATTGGGTGGGTGTATGCATCCCAAGTAAAGTTCATTGCTTTACCAATAGCCATAGATACTAACTTGGATGCATTAGTGGATCAGCATGGGTACTCATCAGCCTCCACTACTGCTAATCACAACCCTTCTATTCTGTCTTATCTTGTGTGATTCTTGCCTGTGTCCTCCTACAAATATTCCATCAAAAAAAAAATCTACCTTCCTCTAGGTGTTTTTAATATTGTATGGATACTGTTATAACAGCTGACCTTCTGCTATTTTTCAGCCACTTCTTTTTTTAAGGCATGCCTGTTTCTGATTTTGTCTTTTGTGTCACATCTCCCAGCAACTCGTCATCATTGGTAATTGATCAATGGCTTTCTTACAACCGCAGGGAGCCTTTTGGCTCCCTTTGCAATTTTTATTATTTTAAGATCGTGATGTTTTCCGAGTTCCATCTGCATATTCAATAACCATGAGAAGGTCACCATTTTAAAATCGAGCTTTTGTAGCAGGGAGCACCAGTGGAGTTGTGGAAGTTCAGTTTCTTAAATCTTTTCAATTTCTTCTGTTGAATTCTGGGCCCAGCTCTGTTCCTTTTTATACCTGTCCAAGATACACATGCTGATAGACTGGCTCATCTAATTGCTTGTCATAATTTAAGCAATATATACTCTTTATCCAATAGATTTTCTTTATGTGAACTGCTAGGCTAATCTCTTAATCTCTTTTGAGTTTTAGGTATCATGAATTTCTTTGAAGGTCAGGCCTGCAAGGTTTCCGGGCTTGATATAATCAGCACACTGTCTTCCAAAAATAGGACAGAACCTTATCTAAAGGAAAACTGTCTTCTATCTAATGGCTATAGTAAGACTCCCAGTAACTACCTCACAGGGTATCTATCAGAATCAAATGCAATACCAGATATGAAGGGCTTTGCAAGCCTTAATGTATTATACAAATACAAGCTAGTAAGAGTAATAAAAGTATTCCATTTGAACTTTGTATAAAATATCTTTAATGACATTGTAAGCAGGTCTAGGTAGATAGAACTTTGAGATCATTTAGTCAAACTCCTTCCTTTACAGATGAAGAAACTGAGGCTCAGGAAGTTTTGGTTAAGTGACTTGACCATGAGAAGTCACTAAATTGTTCATATTCTTTGATCCGGAGATCTAATTGGCATGCATCCCAAGGAAGTAAAAGAAAGTCCCCCAAAATACCAAAATATTCAAAGCACCACTTTTTGGGTAGCAAAAGAATAGAAGTTAAAAGGATGTTCAAATTGGAAACTGGCTGAACAAACCGTGGTATATGAATGTAATGGAATATTCTTGTGTCACAAGAAATCATGAATAAGAAGAATTCATAGAAACATTTGAAGACTTTTACAAACTGATGCAGAATGAAGAAAGCAGACCCAGGAAACAATGTATACCGTTACTATAATAATGTCAATGAAAATAACACTAAAATGCAAGTGAAATTCAGATTAAGTGCAATCTTAGTTCCAGAAGGCAGATGATGAAACATACCTTCCTCCTCTCAGTACAGAAGATGGATGGAGTAAGGAGGTGGAGACTTAATGCTGAATACCACTTATGCAGATAGACTTGGTCTTTGTATCAGTTGATTTTGCTTGACTGTTTCTCTTTGTTGCAAGGGAAGGTTCTGTGGGGTGGGGGAAATAATTGTGTTTAAAAAAAAAACCCAGACACTGATAAAACTTTAAAACATAAATAAAATTCTACTCTGATGCATCATTTGATCATGAAGGTGACCCTGGGTTCTCTCTCTGTGTCTGTGTCTCTGTTTCTCTCTCCCTTACTGTCTCTCTCTCTCTCTCTCTCTCTCTCTCTCTCTCTCTCTCTCTCTCTCTCTCTCTCTCTCTCTCTCTCTCTCTCTCTCTCTCTCTCTCTCTCTCCTTTACTCTCTTTCTCCTCTGCCTTTATTTTGTGAACTCCAACCCTTCAAAAAAATCCCGTAGAATTCCCTTGTCTCCAGAGTGTTATAAGTTTTGTTGGAAAGCAGCACTACCCAGGGAAGTAGAAATCCATTGCCTTCTTCACCAAGATAGGCAGCATAGACACATGGCAGGTTGCAAATAAGTGAGAAGGCAAGGGACTTAGAGAAAAGGAAGGGAATAAGCATTTCTATAGCACCTACTATGTGAGACACTGTGCTAAGTATTTTTTTTAATATTCTCCCATTTGATCCTCATAGCAACCCTGCACTGTAGATGCTGTTATGTATATTAATATAAATAAGCCAGTAGAATACAGTCTCCCTTCCCAGCTGGATTTCTGTAGCACACTGAAAAAGGTGTTGGAGGCTTACATATCTCTAGGGACACTCTCAAGGAATAAGCACAGTTCCTCTAGCTGGTGTGATAAATCTAATTTCACTCTCCCTGGGTCTTATAACTGTCACCACCAGTCCTCATTTTTATTCCAAAGTAGTATGTGGCCTTGGGTTCTGAAAGGCTGCATGCCAACAGCGTGCAGGCTTTGGTAGGTTCTACCAATCTGGAAAGACATATATGAACCTAATGAGCTATTGTTTGTTCTAAAAACACTAGTCTAGCAAAGAGTGGTGGTGAGTCTTGAAGACTATCTTCTCAGTTACAGAAAGCTTGTAAGAAGGGTCTTCTGAAGCCAGCTCCTGAGAGAGCCAATTACTAAATTTTCATTTTCATTTACACCTCAGACACAAGCAATCTACCAATCAAGGCTTGATTTATTGTTTGTCTAGACTTAAGCAAGTATAATAATTCAAATTAAACTTAAAAGTGTGAGTACAGAGTACTTTCTTCCTCCAAAGAGACTAGTTGTTAAACATTTACCAGCACTCCCCAGCATTATTCTATAAACATTGCTTGAGCTTAGCAGGAGTGCAGAAGAAGGCTCAAGGAATGAAGTCATCTATGGATGGGAAGTCTGGTGACTGCAGGCTAGCAATAATAATATAATAATAATAATAACAATGATAACAACAATAATTATAACTCACATTGATATGGCGCTCTAAGGTTTGCAAAGTGCTTTATATAATTATCTCATTTGAACCTCACCCACCCTGGGTTACAATATATTTCCATGGAGGGAGGGCCCCTACTAAAGAAAATCACAGATCTTAAAGTACTGAAGGGTAGCAGGTTTGGTTTGAATTAATCAGAATCCTATTAGTAGATTTTTAAAACTATAAGGGACCTTAGAGAGAACCTAGTCCATCTAATCCCCTCATTTTACAGATGAGGAAACTCAGGCACAGACTGGCCCAAGATTACACAGCTGGTTAATGGTCAAATTCAGGTCTCTTGACACTTAATCTGTGCTTTTTAAAAACCAATTTAAAGCCAATTTATCTGTTCGAGGAGTACAGAAAATCCTTAGTATCTAGAGTGATGGTGTTCCCAAAGTTCACTTATAAATAAAATGTAAGCTTTGTAAGGGAAAGGAGTAAGCATTCATATAGCCCCCATGTGCCAGGCATTATGCTAAGTAAGCACTTTTTACAAATAATGCCTTATTTGATCTTCACAACAACCCTGGGAAGTAGCTGCTTTTATTAGCCCCATTTCAAAGTTGAGGAAACTGAGGCAGATGGAAGTTAAGTGACTTGCCCAAGGTCACACAGCTAGTAATTATCTGAGGCTAGATTTGAACCCAGGTCTTCCTGACTCAATATTCTATTCACTGCACTACCTGCTCCCTATATGTCCTTAAGGACAGGGACTGTTTCAGTTTTCCAATGCCCAGCTGGGGGCCTAGCATGTAGGAGGCATTTAATAAACGTTTAAGTGGGGGCAGCTAGATGGCTCAGTGGATAAAGCACCAGCCCTGAAGTCAGGAGGACCTGAGTTCAAATGTGGCCTCAGACCAGGCTCTTGACACTAGCTATGTGACCCTGGGCAAGTCACTTAATCCCAATGGCCTCACCTAAATAAATAAATGTTTAAGTGTTGAACTGATTGGAGCTCAATTATTCTCCCCAGAGAAATAGTGTCATCAGCAGTGGTAAGGTTGCAGGCTAGGCCGTAAAATCCATATAAGACACAGCATCACTGAAATGCCATAAATCTACTAGAGAAATAATAAGGAACTATACACTATTACTGGAGAAGGAAATGGCAAAGCACTCCAGTACCTTTGCCAAGAAAACCCCAAATGGAGTCACAAAAAGTCAGACACAACTGAACAACAACGTACACTATTACAATGCTAGTAACTAAATAAAACAGAAGAGTAAAATTAAAGAAGTATTTTTAAATACTTGAAAAATCAGCAGGTTTAATTAGAGGATCGAGATGTAAGTAACAACTTTTTTTGGATATGGCACCTGGAGTACCCACTCTCATAGACGGGTGCCCAGAAAGACTATCCCAGCTTCAAGGAACTCTGGATATACATCTACTCAAAACTCACAAGCTCTTGCTGATCAGTTTACTGTCACTAATTACTGATATTTTCTTTAACAAGTGAGCCGGAGGGCCCAATTAGTTCAAAGTAAAGGGATTTAATGAAATACCATAAGAAACACAACAACAGAATTCCCCCTTAGATGTGGAGCACACTTTACCTTATAGACATATTGTCACTTTTACATATAGCCCCTTCATCATTGGGAAGAGGACATGCACAGGGATCACACATCGGGGCACAGAGGCAAGGAATCTATGTTGCTGGGTCACAGGTATGGACAGGCAACTCTTTCTTTTTTTGGTTAGGCAATGTGGTTAAGTGACTTGCCCAGGGTTACACAGCTAGTAAGTGTTATGTGTCTGAGGCCGGATTTGAACTCAGGTCCTCCTGACTTCATGGCCGGTGCTCTACCCACTGCGCCACCTAGCTGCCCCTAAACTGTACTTTGTGAAAAGGAAGGATTTAATAAGGAAAGGGAGAAACAGCATATGGAGGCACAATCAGCGTTTAGGTGGGGGAAGCATTTTTTAAAAAAGATGTATATATGTGTGAGAAACATTGTCTAAGATGTAATTAATTATAAACACAGAGAAAGAGGAGGGGTGCAGTTAGGGAAAGTATAAGAATATTTGAGGATTGTTCCTGGGTGGTGGAAAAGAGATCGTGTTTGTTTATTATCCCCACCAGCCACAAGGCATTGTTGTTTTAAGCCCAGGATACTGCCATAACTATCCAGGACAGGCCTGGGGAGGTGGGTAAGCAGAAAGCAAAGGCAGGTAATAACCAGTCTTTCATAAGCCACCGAGATAAATGGTGAAGTAGATAGCGTCCTGGATATGGAGTCAGCAAGACCTGCCTTCAAATTCTCCCTCAGCTGCTCACTAGCAGTGTGAAAGTCCCCTCTTCTCTCAACCTCAGCTTCTTCATCTGTAGAAAGGGGATACTAATAGCCCTCATCTCACAAGGGTGTTGTTTGACATAGATGAAAGCTACTTGCAAACAAAAAAAATGCTACATAAATATTAGCTTTTATTATTATCATCACATGTATCAAGTATTTCAAATTTGGGCATTCATACCTTGGAAAATGTTTAGATGGGGTTCCTTTAGAATCCAATTCGGTATACCCGTTGTACTCTTCCTCATGTGTGTTTTGCAATCAAAACACCATCCAAAAAGGAGTTTTGATTTCAAAAATTATTAGTCCCAAATTTTAAAAGAAAAATAGAACAAGTGACATTCCCACAATTTTGATGACAGCCCTTCTGAAAGAAATATTAGTAACAGATGGTGCTTTTTAATAGTAGCTATGAGGGATGGCCTATTTCCCAAAGAAACCATTGTTCTGTATGTTGCTATTTCAGGTCTATTCACATATGAATATTCCTCTAGGTATTACTGAAATAAAAGCCAAGTGAAACAGATTAAAAACTATATTTAATGGTCCCAGAAGATTCTCTTTCTTGTTCATTTTCTCTGTCTAAGCAGGGAAAGACTGGTCTGTTAGGCAAACATGATCTGGAACTCTAGAGTAACAAAAAATTAAGTAAAATAAAAATATCTTCAGGAAATGCTAATGAAGAATTAAGTGATGACAGAGTGAAACATAATTGTGAAGTACGATGCTTTCCAATATCCTTTGATATCTTTTTATTCCTCACGTGGCACAATCAAATCTCCAGTGCATAAAGGCTCAACTAGTGTAAAGTGATACTGAGATTTAAAATAGTGATTAGATGGTTGGTGGAGCTGTAAATTGGCTCAACTATTCCAGAAAGCAATTTGTAATTATTATGAGGAAAAAAATGGCAACACTATTTATACCCTATCTGACATGTATGATGAGGAAGTCGAAGATAGAATGGTCCAATACATATCAAAATATTCATAGCAGCACAGTAATGTCTTTTTTAAAATTACTAATAGGAAAGACAAAGTCCCGCCCACCTATTTTTTTTTAAGTTTGGACCTATGGATTCATTGATATAATAAACTCCTGATGAAAGAACTCCTTCTACAAATGTAGACTAGTCCCTGTTGGCCACTTACAGTCTTAAAATGTTTCTGCGGACATGGAGAGTTTAATTGAGTTTCCCAGAGTCATACAGTCAGAATGTGTCAGTGGTAGGACGTTGTGGGAACAATGTCCTAACCCCTGTCCCTATGCAGGTTAAACTACCTTTTCCTTAAAAGGTACTGAAGCCATCCTTAAGGTTTGATTAGTTTGGGAGATTGATGGCTCCTGAGCCATTGACATCACTTCCGGATTACTAAGGAACTCCAGGTGCTGCCTGATGTTTGGCTGACAATGGACTGCAGAGAAATAGGAGAGCTTAAAAATTAGTCTAGGTTGTCCCTGATGCATATCCCTGCTGAATATCCTTCTTCTGTTGTGGCTAAGCAATTCTCTGTGTGTAAACTGTTGAATGACCTAAGTGTGTCTCATTTCATTCTAATATCACACACAAAGTACCAGGGGACTAGCTTGAATTAGGCACAGCCTGGAATAATTGGGATATTTTTAGAGGATTGGAAGAGGACTGATCTTGTTGGAGTTAGAATGGGTAGATCAAGGTTGGCCTCCTTGCTTCTGTGATGCTTTTAGTGAAACCTCTAGAGATGATGGTTGCTTACCACCAGGTACCCCTTCTATCCCTGGGGAGATGAGAGAGTAAACTGCGGCCATTCAACAAGGAGAGACCTATGTGAAAATGTTCTGTGTCATTATGAACTGAACTCTGAAGAAAACTGCAGCAAAATGATAGATGAATTTGAATAATTTGTTGTATTAGGGAGTGATAGTGGTCTTCAGGCCCAGGTGTGGGCTGATGAAGCAGCCTATTTCCTCCATCACCCAGACTATAATTTTGGAATAGTCTGTAAAAGAGTGCTGAATGAACTCTTGGGACTTTTGTGGCATTTGGACAGCCTTTGAGAGCCAAGCCATGTGGACTTTGTCAATAGACAAAAAGAAAATGGCTTAATTTTCAGCATCCCAGGACCCTTTCTGGGACGGGGGATATGGACAAAGGTACCCACTACATTCCAGTTGATTTGCTGAGAACACACGGTGCTACTTCAGTCTAAAAAGAGAGGCAACTTCCATTTTCACTCCTAAACTATGAGTCTCCCCCCTCAAGCCCAAAATTAATGGCTGCTGCTTAAACATGGCAGATAGAGTACATGTTGCCCCAGAAAAGTCTCTGGATCTTTGTTGTTGTTACTGTTGTTGCTCTGGGTCTGTTTAAGGGCATGGGTGGGCAGTCCTGAGCTGATGTTCCTAATCTTGTGAGTTGAAGTTATCAGGAGGTGCTGGGTCCATCAACGGGGGCTAACTGTCAGCAGGAGAAATTCACTGCACTGGAGAGGATAACCACCAAGACTCGATGGTCAGCCAGAATCCTTCAGTACTTGCCTGAGCCATCCCACATGGCAGTTCCTGAACTTAACCACTATGGCGGATGAGTCAGAGTCAGTGGCATTCTGGCCTGAGGCACACAAACCAGAACATGGGACAGAGTCAGACCCAGGACAGAACAGAACAATGGAAGTCCAGTCCCTCACCATCTGTTTTAAGCTGGCAGACCACCATAGGTAACTCAGAGTCAGGGCAGCTACATTCAGCTATCCTTGTTGAATACCCTTCGCCTGCTATGGTAAAGTAAATCTCCTTTTGTTAACTATTGAATGACCCTGGGCAAGTCACTTAACTGCTGTTTGCCTCAGTTTCCTCATCTGTAAAATAGAGATAATAATGGCACCTACATCCCAGTGAGGATCAAATGAAATAATTATTATAAAGCATTAGCACAGTGCCTGGCACATAGTAACTACTATACAAATGTTTGTTATTATTATCATTATTGTTGTTGTTCCAGGATCCATTGTTGTTAGTGTTATTATTGTTGTTGTTCCAGGATCCATTGTTGTTACTGTTATTATCGTTGTTGTTCCAGGATCCACTATAAGCTGCCAGAGAACTAGCCTAGATCACAGGACTTAAATGAAGGCCTTCCTCGGGCTATGCTGCCTCTCACATCATATTTTAAAAATACACTTCACCTTCTTTTTGGTAGACAGTTATGGGGTGTGCGGGACAGCAAGAAACAAAAAAAAATATAGATGGGGGAGGGAGGGATACGTGGGAGAGACTGAGAAATATTTGTAGTTGCTCAGTCATTTTCAGTCATGTCCGACTCTTCATGGCCCCATTTGGTGTTTTCCTGGCAAAGATAGTGGAACAGTTTGCCATTTTCTTCTCCCACTCATTTGACAGATGAGGAAACTGAGGCAAACAGAGTTAAGTGACTCGAGATACAGAGAGACAATTCCAAAGAGAGAGAAGCATACCAAAAAAAAAAAAGGAAGACAAAATGGGAGAGATTGAAGTAGAAAGAGGAAGAGGAGAAAAACAGATAAACTGAGGGGAAAAATTCAGTAGGATTTGAGGTATAAGCTAAGTACTCTTGTCCTAGTTGCCTGTTTATCACCAAGCTTTGAAATGCTAATTAGCTAATTAACCACTTTCACAGTTCTTAAATTGTCCTTTATCCTTTATCCTTTAAAGCAGCCCAGCTCAATGGGACAATCACAGCAGTCCACCCAGTGAAAAGTTATTCGGTAGCCCCAGAACTGGCACCCCCTGTTCCGATAAAATGAAGCCTAAGGCTGGATCTGGCAAAGAAGCTAGAGGTTCCCAGACCCGTATCCTGCAGGGAGAGTCTTTTTTTCCCAATACTTTTTAAAAGTATGATCTCTGCCCAAAGGGATAACCTTCTGTCTGTTTGCATAATGTCCCTTACACACACTCTATGCCCTCCTTTGCATAAAGTAACCAGGGCAGAGCACAGGATAGAATAAATCTCCTATAACTAACTGACCTATAAGTGGGCCGGGACCAAATATTTAATTGCTGACAGTGATCTGATGACTTTAATTTTAAGCCACATATGGCTCTATGTATCTGTATACATATGCCCATATTAGATTGTGCATGGTCACATACAAAATCATTTCAACATGGAAAACCATTTTTCAGCTCCGGATGAATCAAGCCATACGACTGGGAGACATTTCTTTGCCAAATTATTACCTTGCCTGCATTGTAAAGAAATTTATCAAATCCATCAACTAATCTTCCAGATTTAGTGAAAGTATTTAAGTCAACAGGAGGCTCAACACGAGGTTGGCTGATTCTCTGGGCAGTGAGCCCAAGTGAGTCTGAGTGCATTTTTCTCCCATATTTATTTTTAAATGGATGTTTTAAAAATTATGATTCTATCATTTAATATATGGGCACAAATGAGTCAATGTGTTTTTTTAAAATGAAAGAGCATATGGCTGGGTAGTCCACAGCCACTCTATCAAGAGAATGTACTTTTCCATGCTGGTGACAGAATACCAGAAACATCAGTAAAATGTTCTGGCCTTAACGATAGGTCAGAGTCCATCTGTGTCATCTGCTACTTGGCTATCTGAATGGTGGAATTGCCTTTTCTTCACAATACACCAAAAATCTTAAGAATAAGGAAAAAGAAAATCTTCCCCTCTAAGGAGTCTGCATAGAGCCATTGCATTAAGTATTCGAATGGCCCTCATCCTATACAACATATTTAAGGCCTTTGATATTTAACACTGTCTTGGTTTGGGGAATACTACTCAATGAGCATTAATTTTATGGCTATTATTAGTTTGTAGTGTATAGCACCCAGTGCCTTGCATACAGTAAATATCAGTAACTATTATTTGATAGTAAGAACACAGCAAACCTTTATAAAATTTTTATTCTATACTGAAACACCAAAAAAGAGCATTTCCATATGTGTAGCAGCAGACATCTGAAACAAATGAACAATAACAAAAAGCAGAATAGGAAAAGAGGACGCTATATGAAACTATGAATCTCCATTTCATCCTGCTCTCTTTAAATTATAAATAAATCAATTTAAATTATAAATTATAAGTAAATTTATAAAATCTTTAAAAATTAGAAAATTTAAATTATAAACAAAGCATAAATTGATTCTGCTTATCTGTGTTTCTCACTGAACTTCCTTTTATTTATGTAGTGTAGTGTCTGACACATAATAAGGGCTTACTAAATGCTTGTGGAATATTTTTGAGTTTTTTAAAAATGCAACAATGATTCTCCTTTTGGGGAGCATCTGTATTGCTGGCCTCCTCCTTTAGTCGTCTCCCCCCTCCCATTAAAAAAGAAAGGTGGGAAAAAAGAACTTGTAAGAAATAAGCATAGTCAAACAAATCTATACATTAGCCATGTCCAAAAATGTATGTCTGCCCCTTAAATCCATTGCTGTTCAGTCAGGAGATGGGAAATATGCTTTATTATAGACTTCTGGAAACATGGTTATAATTGCATTGATCAGAATTCTTAAATCTTTGAAAGTTGTTTTTTTTCCCCCATTTACAATCTTGCTATCCTCCTATAAATTGTTCTCCTAGTGTTCACTCTGCATCGGTCAATTCACGCAACCCAAGATTTTCTGAGATCTTTTTCTTTCATCATTTCTTATGCCTCAATAATATTTCATTACATCCATATGCCATCATCTGCTCAACCATTCCCCAACTGGCTAAGAGGCATTCTAAGGCACCCCCTTAGATCCTAGTTATTCGTTTCTTTCCCTTTTTTCCCCTTTCAATTTCTCCTCTGGGATCATGAAATTTGTTTTGTTGTCTAGATTCCCTCCTACGTATTATCCTCACTTAACAGCCTTCCCCCACATTTCTCAGTCGAGTCTGATGTATTTTTACACGTGTTTGTATACGCGTTCAACTTTCTTTCTCCATTTCAAAAAAGAGTGAGGTTTATCTGATGCCTGCTCCTCCCACTCTTTCCTCCATGTTTATATTTCTTCTTCCAATTATGAGAAATAACAAATTTCCATCTCCTTCTTAGCAGATGCTCAATACATGCTTTTTGACTTCACTTAGTTTCTTCTTCCTTTCTTCACTAATTTATTCTTTTTAACCTCCTTTCCATTTTTCCTCTTCAAACCGGCTGATTCCCTGTGGCCTACAGATACATTCATGTCTCCTCCATCCTTATAAATCTTCATTTGATCCATCTATGCCTTCTAGCTATTAGCTCGTATCTCTCTTCCCTTAACTCCTTGAGAAAGCTATCTTTAATTGGTGTCTCCACGTCCTTTCCTCTCATTCTTTTCTTAACTTTCAGGAGGCTGCTTTTGACTTCATCTTTCAACTGAAACTGCTTTTTCTAATAATCTCCTGATTGCCAAATATATAGCCTTCTCTTCATTCTCATCTTTCTCGACCTCTCTGAAGCTTTTGGCACTGTCCCTGACTCTTCTCCTTGATCATTTTTTCTCTTTAGGTTTTTATGACATTGTTGTCTACTGATTCTTGTCTCCTAACTATCTGATCATTCCATCCAGGTGATGCCTGGTACGGTAAGCTGAGGCTCTATCCTGGGCCTTTTTCTCCTCTCTATCATCTCACGTGTTGATTTCATCAGCTTTTATGTATTCAATTATGATCAGCAAATGTTTCTCAGATCTGCTTAACCAGCCCCAACCTCTCTCCTGACCTCCATCCTTGCATCACCAACCGCTATCTTGAAATGGATGTGCTACAGATGTATTAAATTCAACACATCCAAAATGAAACTCATTATCTTTCTCCCCCATCCCATTCCCTTCTGTTGCTAATTTCCCTAGTACTGTCAAAGGCACCACCATCCTTCCAGTTACTCGGGCCCACAATGGAGGTATCATTCTAAACTCCTCATTCTCTTATTTCCTAAATGATTACCAAATCCTATCTATTTTATCTTTCCAACATCTCTTGAATACTCTCCCTTCTCTCCTCTGATACTTCCACCACCCTGGTACAGGCTTTCTTAGTTCTTACCTGGACCATGGCAGTAGCCTACTGTTGGTTGCCCTGCCTCGACTCTCTCCCCATTCCAGTCCATCCTCAAATCAACTGGCAAAAAGATTTTCCTAATGTGCAGGTCTGACTATGTCATCTGCCTTATTCAATGAATTTCAATGGCTCCATACTACCTCTAGAACCAAATACAAAATCCTCTGTTTGGCTTTATAAGACCTTTATAATTTGGCTTCTTCCTACATTTTCTGTCTTTACTCTCCTCCACATGATCTACTTACCCAATGACACTGCCCTCCTTCCTCTACTTTGCCCAAAACACTCTTTTTTCCCCCCAACTTCATCCCTTTTCCACGGATTTTTCCCATAACCTCAATGTGTTTCCTTCTCATCCCCACTTCCTGGCCTCCTTGGCTTTCTTCTACTGTTAGCTAATATTTAACCTTCAAGAAGCCTTTCTCTGTCTCACTTACTGCCTTCCCTCTGTTGATTATTTCCAATAATCCTGTACATGTCTTACATGTACATAGTTATTAGCATGTTATCTCCCCCATTAGAAGGTGAACTCCTTGAAGGCAAGAACCTTGTTCTTGCCTTTATTTGTATTCCCAGCTCTAGTACAATGCCTGATACATGCTTGTTGTCTTGTCTTGTTGAACAGAACTAATCCACACTCCAAGACCTCTGCTTTTTTACAAACTCCATCAGTATTTTTTGAGTAAACGTTTTTTTTTTGGCTAGCACTATTTAAGTTTTGGAAATTTTGGTTTTCTTAAATCTCTATAATGTTTAACAGATAGCAAAAATAGTATTTCTTTGCTATTTTGTGTAGTTTAATTGACGCAGAACCATAATTAGGAATTCTTGCATCAGGGGCACATTCAGGTGAAAAGGGGTGAGGGTAGGGTATCCTATAGCAGCAGCAGCAGAGGGAGTCATCACATTTCTGTTGCAGTTGTTCCTGCAGTTGTCCCCCAAAGAAGTTTATCTTTGTCCTCTAAGAAACTGGGGGAGAAGGCAGGACCCTGAGAGTGGTGGCCTTGAGGCAGTTGTACCACATGGTGGTGTGGCAAAGCACTATAAAGCAAAGCGTAGGGATGACAGCTGCTGTGGGGAAGAAGTAGACCCATTCTGACTAGATAGTGGTGTTATGGGAAAAATATTTGTTACTCTGCACTAGTTATATACTATATTAAGTTTAGAATTGTTAGGTATAAAGACTGTTGCCATAAAATATTCAATGTGATAAATCTCTTTCCTCATCACCTTGGGTCATTAAACACACCATTACCATACACCCCATGGACACTCAATAAATATTAATTAAGTGAAATTGAATTCTCATAGGCTTAAAATTGCAGAACTCAGCAAGAAGGGGAAAGATGTTGAGATGCCTAATGGTCAAGCCTCCCTGCCATTGGACTGCTCAACCCACAAACTAGAGGCAATTATTGTTTAAAGATCAACAGAATGGAGATGGTCCAACCTCACTGGGTAACTTGTTTAAACATTTATTATCTTGTAGTTAAGAACGTCTTTCTTACACTTTTGTGAAACTATGTGATTTCTGCAATATGAGTCAAATTTCTGTGGAGACTGAAAAAAATGAGTTTGATGCACCTTGTAATAATTCTTCAAAATCAGTATTTGAAAGTATTTATTAATTATCATCGTCTGACCTTTTGTTTTTCAAACTACATGCCACTAACTCCCTTAGCCCTTCTTCGTGAGATTTCCTTTCAGGTCCTTTAATTATCATTAGAAAGGCATCAAGAGATGTGAGAAGACCAGCCTCAAAGTTGGGGAGACCTGGGTTCAAATCTAACTCTGCATGTACCAGATGACTGATAATTGACCAACCATTTAACTCTCAGTGGTCCCAAGGGACTTTTAACACTTTTCAGTCAACCAACAGGCGCCAAATTAGAGCTTACCATGTACCAGATGTGCTTTATGTTAAAGACAAGTCTCAATCTGTGTCTATGGAGTGAATTTTCATAGTAGAAGTTTCTCATGCTCTCTTGACTCAAAGGTCAAGACCAAAAGAAAAAAATCATTGTTGTCCTTCATTGGAGCATTCTGGGTTTCTCCAAAACCTTTCTCAAACATTGAGAATAAAGCTGGACAAAATTATAACAGTTACAACAGGGACTGAACAGGCGGAGGTGTGGTCTTTTCCTCTGTGAGGCTAGAGATTTTTCTTCTTATTATTTTATTTTGACATAGTAGATGTGTCCCCACAAGAACATAAAGAGACCTCTCTGCAAAATCCCATTTCCCAAAAAACAGTGAAGCGAAACTGTCTAAAAGAGGGATTGTACTGGCAATATGGGATACTTTCCACTTCTGAAGCCTGCTGGTCTGTGTTCCTTAGCTTTCACGGTTTGGTACTAAACTGTGTTTGACCCATTTGATGTTGGTGAAGCTAGTATTGTTTCTTAAAGTCTACTCTTCCTTCAGGTCAATGGTATTTATTTCATTTTAATTCAGACTTTTCCACAAACTTAATATTTTCCAAAAGTACAGAAGTATCGGTATGCAGTCTTACGATTCGACAAATATTTGTGTTCTGTAACTTTTGTAAATTATGCAAACAATCCAAATTATTTGGCCAGGAGTAACATCAAATGAGAAGCTCTGTAAATACTGAATACTGAATCTCCTCCCCACCCCATAACTCTTTATAATCTCATTTAGGCATTTTGTCTGCCAAGTATCTTGTCTCAGCTGCCAATAGGCAAGCACAATGTCAAATTCTGCCACAGGAAAGGAGTAAGATGGGGTGTTCCAGTCCGTCTACATCTGAAAAAGAGAAACCCTACGAACAGAAAGAACACCACAGACACACAATCCCTTAGTTCCACTGTTGTTCATTGAAGCTCATGAGTCTAGGTGGTCCCAAGCTAGCCAGTCCTAAGAAAGGTAAGAAGCAGTTGCCTTTGCCCTCCCTTCCCCTCTTCCTCCCCAGATGTGAGAGTTTATTTCCCAGGGAGCATTTCTCCCCGGCCTGTGTAATCATACCAACACAGCATAACTTCTGTGGGCAAAGACAGCCGAATGTTATAGTATATCTGAATTATTTTGCACTTCCATTTGGGATGCTAACGCTATTCCCCACTTTTTGATCTTTGTTTTGGGCTCCCAGGCATTTCAATTGGTGAGGGAATAAGGTGTTAATTCTATTCCTCATGTTAGGTCCTTTGCTTTGAGATCTTTTGGCCTTTTAACAGGTAATGAACTCTCTTGTGAGGTTTCTTGTGTTGTTGTTCAGTCACTTTTTCAGGTGTGTCCGACTCTTCTTGACCCCATTTGGAGTTTTCTTGGCAAAGAAACTGGAGTGGTTTGCCATTTCTTTCTCCAGCTCATTTGACAGGTGGGGAAACTGAGGCAAACAGAGTTAAGTTACTTGCCCAGGGTCATGCAGCTAGTGAGTGGACAGCACAGAGCTTATGACCAAATATTTAACCCAAATTTTACAATAAGGTACTGTAAACATCCAGCAAGAGAAAAAGAAAAAAAATCAGACTTCTTCTCTGGTATGAAGGGAGGATCAAAACATTTTATTTGGATTTTCCAGATCGAGGTGATGCCATGGCCCTAACCCTTGCAATGTGAAGGGATAGCTGAATACTTCTTGTTTTCGCTTGGGAGTGGAGATATCCTAGAGGTTTGCCCAGACATCAGACAAAGCAAAACTTCTTAAATTCAAGGGTATAGCTCAGATAGGCAAGTGTGTGTATTTGTATATATGTGTATGTACATAGGACAGATATGTGGCACAGTAGATAGAATACCAAGCCTGGAGTTGTGAAGACTCATCTTATTCAAATCTGGCCTCAGACACTTACTAGCTGTGTGACCCTGCACAAGTCACTTAACCCTGTTTGCCTCAGTTTCCTCATTTGTCAAATGAGCTGGAGAGCAAACGCTCCAGTATCTTTGCCAATAAAACCCCAAATGGAGTCATGAAGAGTTGGGCACAAGTGAAATGATTCAACACAACAACAAAAATAAATATGCACATAGCGCACATGTGCTGTTAGGAACTGGTGGAACATAAAAGAAACATAACACAGTTCCTACTTTCAAGAAACTACTAAAGGAGGGACATAGCAAAGCACATATACCTGAAGGGTTCATTTCAATTCAATTGAATGAACATTTATTAAATGCCTGTTATGTACATACATGTAAGTACGTATGTATTTCTATGTATAGATATACATATGTATTTATACTTATATATAAGTGTGTGTATATACATGCTTTTGCATGAATGAAAGAATAAAGTATTTATTGAGCCTTATTATGTGCAAAACACTATGCTAAGGAAGGGGGTACAAGTAGAAAATAAAATCCTGTGCCCTCAAGTTCACATTCTAATGGGGAGGTTTCAGCTTCAAATCAAATATGTATATGCACAAATATATGTATATGTGGCCCAATGAAAGAGACCTACCATCACTGCTGGCCCCAAGGAAGATGCTCAGATCTTCTGTTCCATCCCACCAATAGTGGCCAGAAGACAGACCAACACTACCTGCTGCAACTGAGGGGAGCCATGGACATTTCCCCCATATGGGCCCCAAACAACCAATTTTGGGTGGATGCTGACCCCCCCCATCTTGAAATTCTGCTGGAAGTATCCCAGAGTCCTATTGCCTTGTGACCTTTGGACCCATTATCTTCTTGGTTGGGTACCATCTGCCTGCCATCACTCCCCAGTATCCATGAGGCCTTGACTTCCGCCTTGGAACTTTCACCTCAATAGCCTCCCTCTTTCCATCTGTCATGACCTGACCACCAACATGATCCCTTTTTTGTGAGCTGTCTCCCCAAATTAAAGCTGCTTGAGAGCAGAGGCTGTTGTTGCTTGGCATATAATAAGCATCTATAAAGTGCTTTTCCCTTCCATTCCAATATTTATGGATTTATGATTTTATGGATTTATGATTTCATTGGTCTAGGGAGCTTCCAGGCTGGAGAATTGCATTTTAACAACTTCTTTATGACTTCCAGCCTTAGAGGAGAGACTAAGTGACTTGTTCAGAGTCACAAAGCCGATAAATGGAAGAGGTAGGACTTGAACCCAGATCTCTCTACGTGTAAGTATACATTATTGTTGTCGTTCAGTTGTGTCTGACTCTTCATGACCCCATTTGGAGTTTTCTTGGCAGAGATACTGGGAGCAGTTTGCTATTCCCTTCTCTAGCTTATCTGACAAATGAGAAACTGAAGCAAACAGAGTTAAGTGACTTGTCCAGGGTCACACAGCTAGTAACTGTCTGAAGCTAGATTTAAACTCAGGAAGATGAGTCTTCCTGACTCCAGGCCCAGCACTCTATCCACCGTGCCATGGAGATAAATACAGGAATTTTAAATGGCTGTTTCTTGAAGAAGAGAATTCCTTTGTAGTGACAGGAGAATTACATAAACTCATGGCTCATGGGCCAATCTTAGTCACCTTAATCAGTCATCTCAAATATAGTATCTTGCTGTCATTTTTCAGAAAAAATTGACTCATAATAAAACAATAGTTCTTTTATAGCTAGGCAGAAGCATGGCATTGTGGGTAAAGTGCTGGGCTGGTAGAGCTGGGGTCAAATCCCCACCTACTATGAGTATGACTCAGGACAAACCTTTCCGCCCCTCAGTTTTCTGAAGTGTACAATGAGGGGGTTAAATGAGATGGCTTCTGAAGACCCTCTAGCTCCAAATCTATGAATTTTACAGTTGGGGGGAGCTTTAGGGATTCAATTTCCTCATTTTCTTCAAATGTATATGTATGTGTATGTATACATATATACATACATACCCACATATATCACATTTCCTGACTTCAGGGTGCTCCTGAAGGAGTTACACAAAGCATATCCATAGTGTTAAAGAGTTCAATTCAATTTAACTAGCATTTATTAAATGCCTCTTATATGCTAAGTACTTGGGATACAAAGACAAAAACAAAAAAAGCGTTCCCTGACCCCTGGATGTTTACATTCCACTAGGGAATCTAACATGTAAATAGAAGACTAAACACAATCATCATAATAACAGTGAGTGTTTCTATAGCACTTTAATGTTTGAAGCACTTTATAAATATTGTGACTTTTTATCCTCACAACTTTGAGAGGTAGATGCTGTTATTCTTCCCATTTTACAGATGAGGAAACTGAGGCAAACAGAAGTGAAGTGACTTTTCCAAAATCACACAGATAGAGTCTGAGACTGGATTTGAACTCAGGTCTTCCTGACTTCAGGTCCAGGGGTCTATCCACTGAGCCACTTTGATGAATTTACTAGCAACCATGGGAGTTAAGAACCCCAACCTCTAGGTCTCTTGAAGTACATTTGGCTTCCCATCAGTTGGAATCCAAGGGCGAGTGTCACTCAGGCCAGTGATTGCTCCCTAAAAGCCTTCCTTAGGCCAGTATAAAGTGGAACTTCACAGTGCTCCTGAAGGGGATGGTAACATCGAATTAGTCCTTTCAATCATTAAGGTTTAGCCATTTGTTGACACATTTCAGCTTCTAGTAAAATATCCTAGTTGGGGTAGCACTAGTCATTCAGCTGACCAAATGCCCTATGGCAGGCTCTGACCAGTCCATCAGTGGTGAGAAAGGCAAATGCCTGGGTGAAATTTCCTCACTGGCCAAAGTGAGCATTTGAATATTATAAGCACTGCAGTATTTCATTACATGATGTGTTGAAGCTACTTTTTTGGAGCAGCTAGGTGGTGCAGTGGATAGAGCACAGGCCCTGGAGTTAGGAAGACCTGGGTTCAGATTTAGACTCTGACTAGCTGGGTGATTTTGGACAAGTCACTTAACCCCAACTGCCTAAAAAAGGAAAAAAAAACTAAACTGAAGTTAGGTTGTAAAGAATGGGAGAGTTGCTGCCATATTGGAGATTGGCAAAATGGAAGAGGGTCAACTATCACAGGTATAACAATGCCCCCTTTTGCATAACAATGTCCTGTTTTTGCAGAACCTGGAAACTGAGGCTCAGAGAGATTAAATGAGTCATCCATGATTGCAGTTATCTAGGGTCGGAAGTAGGATTTGAAAACAAGTTTTCCCAATTCCAAGACTAGCCTTCTACCTACTCTTCCATGCTGTCCATTTTAAATAATATACCTGATTTCTGCAAAGGATTCTGTAGTCTCTCATGCTGTCCATGTTAAAAAAGCTGGAGAGATATGAAGTAGATATTAGCATAATTACTTGGATTTGGAACTAATTAATGACTTGACTGGAAGAGTGGCCATTATTAGGTCACTGTCAGTATGAAAGAAGGTCTCTAATAGAGTCAACCAGTCAGCAATCATGTATTAAGCCCATATTATGTGTCAGGCATTGTGCTAGACACAAGGGGTATAAAGAAAGGCAAAAGCAAGGTCTCTTACCCTCCAGGAGCCCGTGAAAAGGCCCAGGCTCGTGTCTGAGGGATTGAACACAAGCAGATCAGCGTAAGCAAGTGGAGAAGAATTAAAGCATGAGACTAGAAAGAAAGGAAGTGGCTAAGTTGTGAAAGGCTTTAAAAGCCAAACGGAGGATTTCATATTTGATCCTGACAGTAACAGAGAGCACTGGAGCTTTCTGTGTGGTGCAACAGTCCAGGTGTCAGTGAAAAGCGGGGAACGTACACATATACATGTATTCATACACATCCAGAGCTCTGTCTATACATGGCCTGTTCTGTTCAACATTTTTATCAGTGTCTTGTATAAAGGTACAGATGACGTGCTTATCCAATTTTCAGATAACTCAGGAAAGACAGCAAATGTGGTGGATGACAGACAATGTCAGGACTGAAATTGATCTTGACAGGCTAGAATATTGGGTTGAATCTATTTCAGATTAAATTTTAGAGGGGTAAAAGTAAAACCCTTTATTTCCCTATAAATCAGCCTCACAAACAGAGAATGAGGATATGTGGTTAGATATAGGATGTGTGAAAAGGATCTGAGGGTTTTGGTAGCCCACAAGCTCAACATGATTATATTGTGACAAAACAACGCCCCAAAAGGCTGAAGTCTCACTCATAGGCTACATTAAGAACAGCATTTAGGGGGCAGCTAGGTGGTGCAGTGGATAGAGCACTGGCCCTAGATTCAGGAGGACCTGAGTTCAAATCCAGCCTCAGACACATAACACTTACTAGCTGTGTGACCCTGGGCAGGTCACTTAACCCCTACTGCTCAATCCTCCCCCCACAAAAAAAAAGAATAGCATTTAGCTAGCATTTATAACAGGTTTGCAAAAGCCTTTACAAGTGTTACATCAATCATCCTCACAGTAACCGTGGAAGATAGGTGCTATTATCCCCATTTTATAGATGGGAAAACTGAGAAAGGCAGAGGGTTGTAACTTGCCCTGTGTCTCATAGCTAGGAAGTGTCTGAGGTGGGATTAGAACCCAGGTCTTCTTGACTGCAAGTCTAGCACTCTTATCCACTGCACCACCTACCTGCTTCTCATGATGTCTATATATAGTTTGTAGAGTGAGGAATGATGTAGAAAAGTTAAACAAATGCTATTGAAATATATGTTGGGGGGCAGTTAGGTGGCACACTGAATAGACCACTGGCCCTGAAGTTAGGTGGATCTGAGTTCAAATCTGGCCTCAGTCCAAACACTTGACACTTACTAGCTGTGTGACCCTGGGCAAGTCACTTAACCCCAATTGCCTAAAAGAAGAAAAGAAAAGAAAAGAAATACACATTGGATTAGATGACCTCTAAAGTCATTTCCAACACTAAGATTCTGTGATTCTTCCTTTAAATATCACTTCAGGTGCCACCTCTTCCATGACACCTTCTTTGGTTTCCACCTCTCACCCCATATCATCATGCCCCAATTGATGGTGTCTTTCCCTGTCTCAAATTTCCCAAGACCACCTTTTCTGGATCTTGTCCTTTCCATAGGCATGCACAACTTGTGGTCTTGGCTGTGCCCTTATACCTTAAGGAAGTACTCCTCTGGGCCTTTGCCTTCAGATGAAGGGGAAGGAGAAAGGTCAATGGGAATGCATCTCCAGAGTGTTCACACACATCTTGTTATTGGTCATTTGTTTCAGACATGCCTGACTCTTCGTTAGCCCATTTGGCATTTTCTTGGCAAAGATATTGGAGTGGTTTGCCATTTCTTTCTTCAGCTCATTTGGCAGGTGAGGAAACTGAGGCAAACCAAGTTAAGAGACTTGCCCAGCATCACACAGCTGTGTAAGTGTCTAAGGTCGAATTTAAACTCAGGTTTTCCTGACTCCAGACTCAAAACTCTATCCACTGAAGTACCCAGCTGCCATAGGCTCTATGAATGCCTATGTCTCTGGCCCTAATACCACCACACTCTAACTTTGTAGTTCTCTGAACTACTGACACATCGTATTCTCATTGGTAAATTGTAACTCATGGTCTTATGGAAAGACTCTCAGTTTTGGAAAATATATGTATTACAAAAACAAAAGATACTGATAAAAATTTATTTAAAATATTATATTATTCAGACTTTTCATTAATGCACTTTGACCGCACTCTAAATTGTGGGCAAATGGGTGATATTTTGTTAAATGAATGAATAAATGAGAAAGAAAATTAGGCATGAGGAAGGCAAGACAGCAGCTAAAGCCCTCCAAGACAGCTAGAGAGAGCTCAGAAAGTCACAGGCCTGGTCATAGGGGCAGAAAGGGAGGAGAAGATGAGATAGGTGGAGAGAGGTCACAATAAAAAAGGGGGGAAAGAATGTGAGGGAGAGAATCCAAATGGAAGGGAGGTGAAAGTGAAACAACTTTATTGGCTAGATATTAGAGCAGAGTTTCAGCCTTGGAAGATCTCTATAAATAGTCGGTAGATTCTAAAATCAAAATTTCAGTGGTTAAGAAAACAACTAGAACTGAATAGCAGACATTAGAAGGATAATGTAGTGAATGTTTAGAGCATACCAAGAAGTAGACCCTACAGATGCAATATAAACATGATATCTAAGTTCCTCCTTTTATTCACTAACCTTAAAAAAGACTCAAAAATTTTATGTATCTTTTTAGCTACCGTGGATTGTACTCAGCACGGCTGTTTTATCAGCAGTTAGGTAAAGCCTAACCTGTTTGAAGTTGCTTATTATAGAATTGGAACGATTGTTTTTGCCTGAGGTGTTAGTGTGAGAATTAACTTGAGGGGAAGTGGTTATGATAATTGAGGTTTCTAGCTTGACCCAACTTTGGGAATTTTTTTTTTTAAAGATCATATGTCTGCTTTCTTAGGGACTGTCTAGACAAGGAACTTCTGGAATTGTGGATGGGGTCTACCTCTTCCCAGTAATTAACAACCTTATTTATTCTAACCTTTTCTATATCAAAGACCATGAAAGTAAGCATTAGTAAGATGCAGAAAAAAAGGAAGCACCTTTTCAGACTTTCCTCCAACATTCTTAATGAAACACAAATAGTATTTAAAATATTGAAAACCAGTTTATCCTGTCTCACATATGAATTTATTCACTAACTGAACAATAAAAGGTTATAACAATAAGTCATTCAGAAATGATTTACTAACTAGCAACTGTACAAGCATTAGAATACTTATATGTAAAAGTAAACACACACACACACACACACACACACACACACACACACACAGAGATATATCTATACATATATTTCCTGAAAATTAGGTGATTTACAAAGAAATAAATGAAAGTGCAACAAAATTAGTCAGATCTGAAGTAGCACCATAGATGTTATTTAATTCCCTTTGCTGTTCAGAGAAAGTTCTCTTTTTTGTTGTTTAAATTAAATTTCCATTTTTTTGTGAAATTAACAAATGTAAACATTTCATTACACAAAAAAGAACCAAAATAGGCTTATATAAGAAACTGAGAAATTGTTACATGTAGGTTATTTTAAAGCAATATAAATATACTTGGGTATATACACAGGCCGGAAAAGACAAAGACAGAACAGTATTGCTACTATTTAATTAAAATTGATGTGTAATGATGTTATACATAAAATATATTATTTAATATATCATATATTATTTATAAAATAACATATCAAATATATTAATATATAAATGATGTACATATTACATTATAGCATACATTGCATTATACTGTACATTGCATAATATATGGTATACATTATATTAAAATGTAACAAGATAATAATGAAATTACTCTGCATATAATTATGTTTTTCATTTATAATATATGCTCATATGGTATATAATATATTATTAGATTTTATTATATATAATATAATATATTCAATATAACTATGATATGATACTGTATATAATATATTATTTTAAATATTTTATATATAACACATATACATAAGTTATACATTATGTTATTTGTATACCTATACATGAAATTTATAAGATAGCTTCAAAATTGCTCAATAGATATTATGTATACATAATTTAATAAGATATTAATATGTTAATTTTAAATTAAATTAAATTAAAATGTTCTATTTGTGTTCTCTTCTGCACTTTTCCCCCTCTGAAGTTTTTAAAAATGTTTTATTAGTGTTCTTTTTCTGTGTGTATCTACCCTCATCTGCTGATTATCACCTAATCTTTCTTCTACCCTCCAAGGCTTTCTGTGGCCAGCATGATACAACTGGAAAGAACGATTACATTTAGAGTCAAAAGACCTGAATTCCTTTCCAGCTCTGTCACTTACTACTTTTGTGACCTCTGACAAATCACTCAATCTTGTTGGGCCTCAGTTTCTTCATTTGTAGAATGAGAAAAGTTGGAATAGACAGCCTCTGACGTCCCTTCTAGTTTCAGACCTCTGCCCCTACAAGTCTATGACACTTTCCCTTAGAAATAGGAACTCTTATCAGGGCAAATATGTTTCTCTACCCAGGCCTTTCAATTGTGAATCTCTAATTGTCTAGTGGATGTCTCCACCTGGATGTCCTACCATTGCCTCAAATTCAACACACTTAAAACCAAGCTCATCTCTGGTCATACTTTCCTCTTCAGTCCCCTGTTCTAAAGCCAGCTTCCTTCTGGACTTCTTCATATTTATCATTCATCCAGTCTTCCTTTGTTTCTTGCATCCCTCCATTCTTTTTCATTCCCAGCTACCACCTTCATCCAGGCCTTTATCACCTTAGGACTGTACTGTTACAACTGACTAACTGACCTCTATCATTTTTATTTTACACACTGCTACTCTATTATTAATTTTCCCCAAATACCGCCACACACACTGCTCATTTAAAAACTTTTAAATGGCTTCCCATTGCCGATACGATAGTCTGAATCACCTTGATACTGCCTAACAACCTTAGGCAAATTACTTTATTTCCCTAGGCCCCAGTTTCCATAGTTGTACTAAAGATGTCTTAGGTCTCTTTCATCTCCAGCTTTGGTCTGTGCTCTATAAGCATAGGTTATAGTGCCAACTTACCTCTCCAGCTTTAATTCCCACTCTTCCCCTGTATAGATCCTCCACCCTAACTATACCTACACTCCCTGCCCTCATGGATTTTACATACCAGTGATGGCAGAAGACACAAATACACATAACTACAACACGCACCCTTGCAGAAAGAACAGGTGATCTTTTTCACTTGAAAATACCATTTGGATTTGTACTTGAATCTTTTTATTTACCTTAATCCCTCTCTTCCTCTCTGCTATTACAACTTCTGCCCTTTCATGGTTCAATATGAGCTCTGATATTTGGCAGGTCTTCCTTTTTTTTTTAAAAGGGAAATACTTTTATTTATTTATTTTTGCTTTTTTTTTTTGTAAGGCAATCGGGGTTAAGTGACTTGCCCAGGGTTACACAGCTAGTAAGTTTCAAGTGTCTGAGGTTGCATTTGAACTCAGATCCTCCTGACCCCAAGGCCGGAGCTGTATCTACTGCACCACCTAGTTGCCCCCTTGGCAGGCCTTCCTTAACTGCCCCGACCATCACTGATACTCTGAACTCCAACTCTATAACTCGAATTTGGTAATTTAGTATGTGCTACATCTTATTGTTATTTTTCTTTTTAATGTATGTGTCCTGGGTCTTCAACTAGAGCATAAGCCTCTTGAGGGTAGGGACTGTGTCTTTTGCATCTTTATATCTCTAGCACTTAACAATGCCCTGCATGCGTTGTTGTTCAGTTATTCAGTCCTGTTTGACTCTTCGTGACCACCTGGACCATAGCATGCCAATATTGTCCACCGGGTTTTCTTGGCAAAGATACTGGAGTTGTTTGCCATTGCCTGCTATTGGATTAAGGCAAACAGAGGCTAAGTGACTTGCCCAGTGTCACACAGCTAGTAAGTATTTGATTTGAACTAGGTCTGACTCCAGGCCCAGAGATCTATCCATTGAGCCATGTAGCTGCCTCCTACACATAGTAGGTAAATAATAGATGCTTGCAGATGATGTACAGGAGGGACAGGAGATTTTTTATTATCTCAGGGGGGTCCAAAAACAGCATAGAAATTACAGAAACATTTTCTGACTCAGAGGGTACCGAGAAAACTAAAAACCTTCTTAGGGAATGGAATTATAAAGATTTAAAGCCAGAAGGGAATAGAAATCATCTTGTCTAATGCTGTCTTTTTTTTAATTGACGAGAAAACTGAAGTACAAACTCAGGGGAGAGAGGGTCAATGACGGATGGGTAGAAACCATAAAAGAAGAAAGTAGGAAGGAGTACATGGTAAACACAGATATGGAGGCAATCTTTTGCAATAGTGTTATCTGTGTTTGTGTCTTCTGCCCTCATAGGTCTGTAAAATCCATAAGGATAAGGAGGATAGGTCTTGCGTAATTTTTATATCTCCTTCAACACTTAGTACAATCTTGTGTACACATCAGACATTTAACAAATGTTTGTTGAGTGAATGTACATAGTCTGACTTCTGTAGATGAGGACAGACTTTTCCTGGTAATTCATATAGAGGTAAATAGCCACAGAAGATTGGGGTCCTGATCAAATTTAAATGACCTCCTTTTGTAGGAACAATGTCCTAACCCAGGGGTGGGGAACCTGTGGCCTTGAGGCCACATGTGGCCTCATCTTGGATTCAATCAAAGGGCCACACTTGAGGACTTAGAGGGCCACAAGTTCCCCACCCCTACCCCCATGTAGATTTGACTGTTTTTCCCCTCAAGGACTTGTTTGTCCCTTGTTCTTAAAGAGGAACATGACATCAGGAGGATGATGCCATGACTTGCAGGTGAGTTGGATTTAAGTGAGAGAGGGCTGTGCAAAGTCACCAGCCTTACTTTCTCCTCCACAGTCATCTGAATCCAGGGGCAAGACATAGATTAGGATGACTGGAGATGGCCCCACCTCTCAAGGACTACATAGCTGTCTGAGGGACTTGACTGGCCCAGCTGGCTATGGCTCAAACTATACTACCCTTGATACAGTTTTCTGGTAGCCTGATGGCTTCTTTGTCACCTTAGAACATAATAGGGCCTATCCACAATGAGTTGGAGCCCTTCAGACTTGGCTAGATGTCCTTAATGCCTCTGGAGACACCACACCTTGCCCTGCTGAGCAGATGAATATCCATGTAGAGACTGGAGACTTGGAAGCCCTGTCTATCCAAGCTAAGCAATGGAGAATCCTTGTTGAATATCTTTTCTGTGCTATGGATAAGTAAACCTCCACTTGTCAATTTTGTTCCAACATCAAACCTCCACTAATAGGGAATGGACTGAGTTAAGCCCATACTCAGTATCTTGTAGTTGTCCAGTTGATTCAGTAGTGTCTGACTCTTCACAGCCACACTGTCCATGGGGTTTTCTTTGCAAGCATAAGAGTGATTTCCCGTTTCTTTCTCCAGTGGAATAAAGCAAGCAAGGATTAAGTCGCTTGCCCAATTGTCACACAGCTAGCAAGTATCTGAGGCCAGATCTGAGCTCAGGTCTTCCCGACTTGAGGCCCAGTCCTCTCTCCACCAAGCTACCCCAACTCACTACCTGCTTTGCCTCATTTCACATATTTGTGTAATGGGAAGTATTTTTTACCTTTCTACTTTAAAAGCATATGTACATAAATGGAAATTGATTGTTACCACCAACATGAATTCTGAAAAAGTGAGAACCTACATTTTCTGGCCAAAAGTTATCCTAAACAAAAACAAAAGGTGGCTTTAAACAAGATTACTGGAATTTGATCATTAACTGTTCCTGGTTAAATTTCCAAAGTCATTATAATAGGCAATCAGACATTCTAAAACAAAGGATGCTTATTCATCTTGGCCCTAGAGAAACCAAGACTGATTGAGATTTGCCACGTCAAGCGATCGGTACACACAATGACATTTGAAAGTTCAACATTGAGACAATTCTTTCTTTTATCCCATCATCTCCGGAATTCCATTCCACTTTATTAGAGTTTGCCCTGGAGATTTGTTATTCAGTACCAACATTCGGTCTCAATAGGCTGAGCCTGCTTAGATGAATTTGGTTGCACTATATATAACAGGTAGTTTAGTTTAATGGAACAAAGCATTATCTTGGGAGTTGGGGGCTTAGATTCAAATCCTTCCTCTGATCCTTACACACACACACACACACACACACACACACATACACACAAAACCTTTCCAGAGCATTAAACCTGGGGCTATCCCGTTGAAGCTTCCTGGCTCTTATCTGCTTGCCCATGGCAGTGGACAGTGCACTGAAGGTAGTTCTGGAGACGTGGATTCTATTTCTGGCTTCACCATTCATCAGTTGTGTGATACTGGATAGAAAAAAGATTAAAAACAAACAAACAACCAAAAAAACTTCCTATGTGCCAGACACTGTGCTCGGCACTGGCGATACAAATTCAAGTAAAAAGAAAGATGGTGTCTACCCTCAATAGTATCTGCTGATGGAGGAAGATGACACATAAAAGGGAGATGAAAGTGGGGAGGAAAGATAGGAAAGTCCAGAGAGTCTTCTGCAGCACCTGGAGGTAAGTCTAGACAATACTAGACAAATCACCAAACATCTTGGAGTCTTTGTATTTGGACAGGCTTTTCATGTATTTTATTACAATGGAGCTGTTGACATCAAGGACCTGGAATCAAGAAGGCCTGAGTCCAAATCTTGCCTCAGACACTTAATAACTATGTGACCCTGAGTGCTTCACTTCATCTTTCTTTCAGTTTCCTCATCTGTAAAATAAAGATAATAATAGTGTCCACCTCTCAGGGCTGTTGTGAAGATAAAATGAGATTACACTTGTGTTATGCGGACTGTCTCCTACATATAGTGTAGCTTGTAGGGAAGCAGAACAGAAATCTTCAGCCTTTTCTCTCCCCCACTCTTCTTTCTGTAAGGGAAAACTTTATTTCCTGCTTGGAGGGGAAATAAGAGGTTAGAGGCCAAAAGCTTAGCCACTCTGCTCTTCTCATAGAGAGAGGGTACTGAGCTAGAATTACATCAGTCTGTTCCCTAAAATATTGTTATTCTAAGAGGTGTGGTTTTCAGGTTCAAGTGAACTTGGAATACTGTTTCATTATTTGGGTAGGAGCTGGACTTAAGTTTTATATCCAAGCTTTGATCCTTCTCCCCCCTGGATGCCAGTTCCACAATGAACATATGTAGCAATTATCAAAGAAGCCCATTTATCCAATTAGATAGAAAATAAAATTCAGAGAAAATATACATGTGAAAATATATTCCAGACAATACACAGTGAAGGAGCTTTCCCACTGGAAGTGAGGAGTCCTAGATCTCACCGAAGGGGAAGTTCTCCGAAGTCTCTTGTGAGGATTGCTCTGGGTGAGCTTCTTTCCTGGGTCTTTTCCTCTAGCAAACTGAAGTGAGATTGGCTGTCTCCCATATTGTTCCTGGAAGTCAGAAACTGGAAGCCAGAAGTACCCAAAGAGAAAGAGAACTGAAAAGCTCTCCTCTCCCAGCACTCTCCAACGTCCCTCTTAGACCTCCACCCAAGCCCAAGGCATAGGCATTGATCTCCACTAATAAGGAAAAAGTCCCTTACCAGTAGGCTTTAGGACTGGGGGTATATTTATAAAGTGCTATATAAATGCTACCAATTATTATCTGCAAAATAAAGGAGTCAGTCTTATTCTCTACTCATTTCTACATGTGAGGGATAGAGAGGGAAGGGAGGTTTTCTTAAGTGGGTTTAGGCAGTAATATTAGGAGTTGAGGAAAGGAAGTCTGTTTTCTACAAATGGAATGAGCTCCCCCCAAATCAGGAGAGTCAGACCCTGGTTAGGAAGGGGCTCATTTCTGTGGACTGGAAATTATCCTATTCCCTCTGCTGTCCCCTTATACATACCCCCTTCCCTTCTTTATCCCAGATGCTTCTGGGAAGGATCACGGGCCAGACGGGATTTGGGCCTCCTTTTGCTGTTGATTTTATTTATTCAAGGAAGGAACCACAGTGGTTTAGACCTCACTGAGGTGCTCCTGAAAATTTTATATACATTTATATATACATTATATATAATTATATATTTTGTATGTGTGCATGCATGCATGTGTATTTGTCTATATATGTCTGTATATCTGTGTATATGCATATGTACACACATATGTATGTATATATGTATGTATGCATGTATTTTAATCTGACTTCTGGGAAAATTGGGTGGGAGGGCATTCTAGGGAAAAAAAAGTTTAATGCGGACAAGCTTGTCTTTGTTACCTTCTCATCTTCTGTTCTGTCTCCCTCTCCCACCCTGTAATCCTTCTGCTCACCTTCAGTGAGGTTGATTTTTTTTGATTGCAGAATACATATTTCAACTAGATTTATACTTCCTGACTTGCCCCTTGCTACCTAATTACACCTCCATTCCTGGACTACTTCCTTATCCCCAGTCAATCTTCTCATCAGTATTTACAGGTTGAGGAAAGCACTCCAAATAGACTAATAGCTCCCTTCAACTTGTTTCATAATGCTTGTATTTCATAAGAGCATGCTTATATTTTAGGTGGAATAGGGTAAAGGCTTTTTAAATTAAAAAAAATTTTTTTGAGAAAGGGCACTCCTCTATATTCCAGTGCCATTGCTAGAACAAAAGTGGGATAATTGAGTTTTTTGAGACCTTGAACCTTTTCCCCTTTCATATTGAGGAGGGTGTAGGTGTAGGTATGTTTGGGAATGGATTGGAGGAGGAGGCGTGATTCCCTTTCCCCTTCCACATCAGGGCTAATAACCCTCTCTCTGACAGTAGAAGTACTGGGCCACCCTTGTCTGATCTGTAAACTGAGGTCAAGATAGACAAATACTTTCAGTGGAGACTTCAAGAAGGAAATGCCCGTCTTCAGCTTCAAGCGAGGGCCACAAACTTATTCTTCTTGGGTTCTATTCCTTGGGAATGAGTTGTGAGTTGGGTAGCTGGTCTAGGCAAGGTAAGGGTGCAAAAAGCAGGAGGACATAACAAAGCTCACTTTTAAATTTTATTTTTATATGAAGGCACATATTTTTAATGCCACCCAAATTTGCTCTCCATAGCACATGTGTATAATAAACCAGGTTACCTGTATGACAGTTACGACTCAAAGCCTCCAGTGATCACTAACATACTTTCCTGGAGACACAAAAATGAAGGAAAATAGACTCTTTTAAGAATTTTCTTTGCCTTTGAATGTTGCCCATACAAATGAGACAATATAATGGTTTCTGTAAATTAAACTTTGTTGTGATGAATATTGTATGCATTGAAAAAAGTGTAGTTAAGGGGCAGCTAGGTGGCGCAGTGGATAGAGCACTGGCCCTGAAGTCAGGAGGACCTGAGTTCAAATCCGGCCCCAGAGCAAACACTTGACACTTACTAGCTGTGTGACCCTAAGCAAGTCACTTAACCCCAATTGCCTAAAAGAAAAAAAAAAAGAAAAAAAGTGTAGTTAATAATAGAATTTAGGCAGCACTCTATGGTTTATAAAAAGCTTTGCCTATGTTATCTAATTCAATCCTAACAACTCCACGTAGGTGCTATTATGACCTTCATTTTACAGATGAGGAAACGGAGGCTGAGAGAGGTGAAATGTAAATGTCCAATATAAGATTTAAAATCAGGCTTTTCTGACTTCATGTCCAACACATTTGTCAACTAGCTGTTCCAAGCCTAGGTGAGTCAATTGTTTCGTATGGTCTAATAAAGACAAAATAATCATTGACACCAAATTTTGAATATTATTACAAAGCACGTTATTGTATCTCACCGAATAATCGATGCAGATTTTATGGGAAAAGAGTGGGTGTGACCATTACGTGAAGGTTTTAAAAATTGTGCCGGCATTACTTAAAAATCATTTATTGCTAAGCTGTCTTTGGTACAAGATTAGGATGCATGGAATACTCCTGAATATATGTCAGAATTGAATACTGACAATGTGGGTGTGCTAAGAATTCTAGGCTCTCAGCTTGAAATGCCCAAGAGATAAATGCATGTCCATATGCCACTGGTGAATATGTTGCTGCTCTGTTCACCTTTTAAGCAGCATGATGAACAGAATTATACCATGCGATGATTAAGTGATGAAAGGTTATAAACCAATATTTGGATTGAAAAAACAGGGTGTGGTGATTATGTAGTGGCAGCGACTATGTGGTGAAATGTGGTAATTTTGATTATATAATCAATGGCTTTGTTGTCACTTAAGCAACAAAACTTGCCTGACATGCTGCCCCTTTTATATATAAACAATTAGGTTGCTGAAAGGTGCAGGGAGAAAAGCACTTTTGTGTGGAAAACTGACAAAATCAGCTTGTGAAGAGAGAATTTCTCAGATAAACATTTGAAAAGAGGCATCAAGTATTCTGAGGACCGGAGAGAGGACAGCCACTCAGATGAAGGCAAAGCAGTGTCTACAGACCATTGTATTCTATCAGCTTATTAATATGTGACTGTTTTTAGAGTTTTGAAGTTTATAACTGAAGAATCATAAACCAAATAACTGTGGGTTACAGGAAGATTATATAAGCACTCCTAGATGACAGGAGTGGCTTTTTAGAGTTTTGCCTTATGAAGATGGGTCACTGAAAACTGGGAGGCCCTAATTTGAAGCCAGCAGCAGAAGCCATGTGAAAAGCTACAGAGAGGAAGAAGTAGCTAGTATTAGGTAATATTTGTATACCACTTACTATGTGCCAGGCATTTTATAATTATCATCTCATTTGATTCTCACAATAACCCTGGGAAGTAGGTGCTATTATTCTCCCCATTTTATACATGAGGAAACTGAAGCAAGCAGAGGTTAAAGTGACTTGCCCAGGGTCACACAGCCAATAAGTGTCTGAGGATGGATTTGAACTCTGGTTTTCCTGGCTCGAGGCCTGGCACTTTACATTGAGCTCTGGAAAAATATCAAGAAGGCAATGAGAAAGATTTTTTACAGAAGACAGAATACAAAATCTGACAAGAAGATTTTGTAGCTGCTTTGCTGGGAGCCTGCTGATTGGAAGAGAAAGATTACTTTGATCATTGACTAGAGAAAGAATGAGCTCTTCAGCTGCTCTGCTATTTGAAAGAGAGTTGAATCCTGCTAAGGTGTGCACAGGTATTAGAACTTATTTTGCTCTCCAGCCCCTTCTGCCCCCTGAGAGAGGGGTGCAAAGTTGGTGTCTAATACCCTCTCTGGTTAAGAGGAAGAAACATAGGGGGAAAAAACAGGCTTTGCATATGTGTTGCTATGAGTTGTTCTTTACTGTGAGAAGAGGCTTGGAATGGATTGGATGAAGCAAAATTCCCTAGTATTTGCGAAGCTGAGGAGCTTAAAGGGATTTCTTGTCGCTGAAAGAACTCAACACTATTTCTTCTATCTTTATCAAGGGTGACTACAAGAGAAGAGATCTTATTATTGCTTTCTTTGGATTGAAAGCAGAAAAGGAATAGGAGAGTGTTCAGGACCAGAAAGAGGGCAGGTAGTAGAGAAACAGCTTCATGGGGTGCAGATTGTTCCTAAAGGGACCAGATATACCAAAGGTTGTAGTCCAGGGTTGTAAGATACCCCAACATGTAGGTTTACAACTTATATGTCTTCCTATTAGGTTTCTATAAGTGTATTCCTCTCTCTCCCACAAGTACTATTGGCATTGGTAGGAAAATATAACCCAGGAATATAGATGGGTTGAAAAGTTTTAATAATTTCTGCTTTTGCCTTCTCTTAAATAATTGTGAATGCTTTATCATTCAAGCTTTTGCCTTCTGTTGAGTAAATGTTATCAATTGGTTGGTAAATAAATATTTATAAAGTATTTACTATAGACCAGGCATTGTGCTAAGTCATGGGGATACAAAGAAAGGAAAGAGTCTCTGCTCCCAAGGAGTTCACAAACAATTATGTACAAACAAGCTACATACAGGAGAAATTGGAGCTAATCAACAGAGGAAAGAGAATGAAGTGTTTCCATAGAAGTCTGAATTCTTGTAAAAGAAGGTAGGATTTTAGCTGGGACTTGAAGGAATCCAGTGAAGCCAAGAAGCAGAGATAAGGAGTAAGAGCATTCCAGGCATGGGGAACAGTCAGTGAAAACACCTGGAGTCAAGAGATTAAGAGTTTGTTGTTCAGGGAACTGCAAGAAAGTCAGTGTCACTGGATTACAGGTACATGGGGGTTGGGGAGATGGAGGAGCAGGATGAGCCAGAGAAGCAGATGTATTCAGCTTCACTCTGAGGAAGAATAAAACAACCCCCCCCACCCCCAGACTTCACAGTAAGTCAAGTTGGGAGTAAGCAAGTCAGCACAGACAGAGGGAGGTGGGGGTACAGTGCCTTGTCAGATGCCAAGCCCGGCTGGCACTTCCAGAGTGTTTAGGCTGCTCTTGTAGTCACTATTAAAGTCCCTATACATTAGCAATTATCATTTTTGTAATGTTGTTAATTGCTACTCCTTTAAATTGAAATAACTTTTTTTCTTTCAGCAGATGTGTTCATACTTTCTTTGGATATGGGAAAGAATGTAATTTCCAAGTATTCCCTAGGAACCACTAATGCCTTGGCTATCTTTGCCCAGTATACTTAGACCATTTTTAATCTCTGTTGAAAAACCAGGAAAATCCAGCCACCTGAGTTCTTTCAAGTAGCTCAGGGGTTTTCAGAGGGGCCTTCTAGTTCTTCCTCTCCCTACTTTCTTCCTAGCTCTCTCCAGAAATGCTCTTCTGATGATACCTCCTGCATTGACTCTACCTAGCCTGGTACAGTGGAAAAATTAGATTTGTAGTCTGAGGCGCTGAGTTCAAATCTCTCTCTCTCTCTTTTTTTTTTTGCAATTTACAATTTATATTATCCTAGGCAAGTCACTCAATCTCTCTGGGCCTCAGTTTCCTTAACTAAATTTAGCAGATTGAATTATATGGCCTCTTAGGTACCTTCTTTGCTCTAGATCAGAGGCCTCAAGGCCACAGTTTCCGCATCCCTGCTCTAGATCTGATTCTATTCTAGGGTGCAGCTAGGTGGCACTGTGGATAAAGCACTGGGCCTGTGTTGGGAAGACCTGAGTTCAAATTTGACCTCAGATTTTTACTAGCTATTTGACCTTGGGCAAGTCACTCAACCCTGCTTGCCTCAGTTTCCTCATCTGTCAAATGAGCTGGTTTTCTTTGTCAAGAAAACCTCAAATGGGGTCACAACAACTCGGACACTACTGAAATGACTCAACACAACAACATATATGCAAGTAGCAGGGCTGAACATCAACTTAAATATGTTTTTGTTTCCTCCTTAAAAGTCTTTAATAGTAGGGATTGTTTCATTCATTGTCTTTATCTCCAGTGCCTAGCACAGTGTCTGGCATATAAGTACTTGTTGCTTAATAAATACTTGTTGATTGAACGATAAAGGACTAATTCCAGAGTAAGTCTAAAGATTAGACTCGAGAAATTTTGGAGCTGGAAGAGACTTTTAAGATCATGTAGGCCAATACCCTTATTTTAAAGTTTAAGTAATGAGATCCAGAGATTTGTCCAAGGTGACAGTTTCTTAATTATTCCAATCCTCATTGATTTCCTTCTTCTCTGAATTGTTAAAACACTTTTATTATTTTTACCGCAAAATTTAATTTTTCTTTGTCTTTTATTGTTTATAATGTGCTGCTTTCTCAAGTAAATTGTAAAACTGTGTGAGAGCAGGGATAGCTCCTTATATTTACCCAACACATGGTAGATGCCTGATAAATGTCTACCCAAAGATTGATTTAAAAATTTATCGTTTCATCTAGGGTGAGAACCAGGAGTCTTTAAAAGTCTACGGGGCTCGGAGGACACGCTGGCCCGTCCCCTGGGCAGACTTTATAATTCTGATTGCGCACTTCTTCCTTCTCCGACCATGCTCTCCTAGAGGGTCTTTTCTGAACTACTTAACCCACAGCCTGAAGCATTCTCACCAGAAGTACAACTAGAACAGAATTGTCTTGGAATGAAAGCATGAGGCGATCCTTTGACTTTTGTTACCTGGTTAACAATGAGGACATTCACAGCATAGCAAGAATTTTCTGTTGCATTTGACCTCATCAACCTGCCAGGCTTCCCAGAAGTTGAAGAGATTGGAGTGTGAGGGTGTCATCCTGCATTTGACCTGTTACGCTCCTAGCCCGGACACCAATGGGGAGCAGTTTATTGTGCAACTAGTTTCCAAAGCCTGGCTTCCTTTGTCCCTTCCTGGGGATAAACCTGAACCCCACTAACGGGCAGAGAGAAGAGGCAGTATTGTAGTCAACACACATGTAGGACTAAGCTGTAAGGGTCAAGCCTTTACCTGCTTCACTCCAAGGAGTTGTTTACCCTTCCCTAAGAAACAATGCTCACCTTTTCAGAAGTGAACAGATACCAGGGGGGTCACTTTGGGGAAAATCGTGAAAAATAAACCTTTTACGCAACAGCCACCAAAGTGCCTGGGGTTTTATTGAGACTGAAGACTGCAGATAACCTCCCCCCACCCCTTAAAAAAATCCAGCAAGCAAGGGCACCCAGCTTCCTACTTTCCCTCCCCCAAAGGACTTACACACCAAGAAACTGGATTGTAGGAAGGAAAGGGGGGAGCTAGGCGGGGACTTGGAATCTATTTGTACGTTGGGGATCTCGGTGGGACACGAATTTTCTCACCCGAAGGGGAGATTCCCCTTCCTCCTCTTTCATATTTAGAATCCTGTGGTTCCTCCAGGAACCAAGAGGGAAGTTGAGAGGCTTTGGGAAGAGAGAGGGAGGAAATGCAATAGTTTCCCTTTTGCAATCTCTCCCATTCTAGGAAAAAAAAAAGAGGTGTTCAGGTTTTTGTGAGGCGGTGGGAGGGAGGAGAAGGACTCGCTGATTTTAAAATTCTTTCTCTTTCTTCCCACTTAGCCTCACCCTCCCTTCCCCTGACCCCCTTGCCCGGGCAGGGAGAGCTCCGGGGCGCTGCAGAGGGTCGCGGGAGCCGCAGGGTTAAGCCCGAGGAATGCGGCGGCGAGGAATGTGCATGCAGATGAGCAGAGGGGAGGGGAGGGGGGTGGGGCTGGAGCCGGGAGGGGCGGGGCAGGATACTAATCCTATGCAAATGAGCAGGATCCTCGGCCCCGGTCGCCGCCGCCGCCGAGAAGACGCTGCTTTTCCCGGATCCCAGCCCAGACGGCGGCGAGTCGGGCGGCCCGCGGGGGGACCGGGAGGAGGACGAGGAGGAGGAGGAGGAGGAGGAGGAGGAAGAGGCGGAGGCAGTGGCGAGGAGGAGGGGGGTAATCCTAATCAGTCTCCTGCTCCGAAGTAGACATGGTGGACTGATCCCAAGCAGGGCAGGGAGCAGGATTTCCTGAACGCCCCCACCCCCCAGCCCCCGTGTCGGGGTCCCCCCTCCCGTGCACCCCGCCCCCTGCACCCCGCCCCTCCCGTGCACCCCGCCCCCCTGCACCCTTCCCTTCCCCGTGCCGTGCAGTGCCGTGCGGTGCCGTGTCCGCTGCCCGCGGGGCTCCCGGGGCCGGGCTGTCGTTGTGTTCCCGCCCGGTGCCCTCTGCCCGGTCCCTATGGAGGAGCTGTGCCCCAGGGGGGCCGCCGAAGACCATGCCTAGGAAAGCCGGGAATGGGCAGCTGCCGCTCCCCCAGGGCTGGGAGGAGGCCAGGGACTACGACGGCAAGGTCTTCTACATCGACCACAACACCAAGAAGACCAGCTGGATCGACCCCCGGGACAGGTAGGGGTGCGGGGGGCCGGACCGGGGCGGGGAGCTGGGGCCGGGGAAACCCCTTCCCTCCCCCTCATCCTCCCAGCTCATCCTGCTGGCTGAGGGCTGAGGGCGTCTGGGAGTAGTGAATGGTCAGCCGCAGGCTAGAGCTGCGGCGGCGGCGTTTGTTGTCCGGGAGACCGGGGAGCGGCGGCTGCTGCTGCCCAGTGCGGGGCGAGCTGCAGCCCCGGGAGACTGGGGGAACGGCTGGGCGCTGGGAGTGGGTTTGAACCTGCGGCAGCGCCGGCTCTGGGGGAGCTCGTCGTGCATCCTCGGCTCTTAGGGAAGGCAGCCTGGTGCAGGGATGAGCCCCCTCTCCCTGTGCCAGGGCCCCTCTTCCCACCCTCACTTAACCGGGAGTGCGGGGGGCTGGACCTCCGAGCACTCCCGGGTGCAGGAGCGAGGGGAGGGAAGGGAGGGTCTGAAACACTCCCTCATAGGCCGTCCTGGCCAGCCAGCTAGCTCTCCATTTAACCTGTCTCCCCTAGGACCAAAAGAGGGGGATGGATTGGCCCCCCAGTGCTGGGAGAGATGTCAGGCTGGGGTTTGTTGTCCTCCTCCTCCCATGAGCTCCTAACAGTCACAAAGAGATTAAGAGCCAGGGTGGGGGACAGACAGAAGGCATTTTCAGAGGAGGCTTTGCTTTCCAAAACAAAAGACTTGAAGTGGGGGAGAAGGGAAGCTGAGTTACCCAGGCTACCTGTAGACATCTCTGTCAGTAGTACTTCCTAACCCCCACCCCCTTCTCATAGTTGGAGTTTACAACTATATACAGTGTAGGGAGCCCAAGCCCACCCATTAGAAGTCAGACTTTGGCAGGCTGTCTCTGCTGGAAAGATTAAGCCTGGAAAGATGTGTACACCCTTCTAAGAGAATGTAATAATGTATACAGTTCAGTAGCTGACTAGACTTCCACCACCTTCCCATTCTTAGAAATGTAGACTCTATGCTTCATTACCTAATAGTAAGTAACTGCCTTTTCTTTGAGATCTTGAACTGGGCAGTTTCCTTATCTTCCAGATCTTGAAACTATTCTGTAGCCAAGGTGGCTGAAGGGGACCTGTTGGTCTCTTAGCCGTTGGAGACCTAGTATAGTGTCTATTAGCTCCCATTCCCAGGCCTTGGGGAAGCTTCTGCTTTTTCCTTGCCTGTAGATGTTAAAAAAAACAATATATATGGGTATATGTGTGTATATTTAATATCTAAGCCATTTTGGAATTTATTTAAATTAAATAATATGTAGTGTTCACATTTTACATCTCTGTCCTTTCTCACTTTTTTTTTTCTTTTTTAAGAGTAAGTTGATTGTTATTAGTTATAGGAGGGTGAATTTGGCCAGTTGTAATAATATAATAAAACAGTAATCAAGAATAACTTAGCCCTTTTGGACTTTTACCTCTTTCTGAAATTTCTTCTTCAGTTATTTATGGAATGTGGTCAGAGAAGTTAATAACCAGACTATTTAAATTGCTTCCCCTTCTAAAGTCCCTTCTCTAAGATCTGAAGTAGAAATAGCCCTGGAATATAGTTGCTGTTATCTTTCATGCTCTAGTTTGCCTCTGCCTCTCATATATTACTTGTGAAGGCTATTAAAGGCGATTATAAGAAAGTTATAAATGACATTATAGATTCATGGAATGATCCTTGTTAAATTATCCATGAAGGTATCAGCTTAGGTTTCCCCATTGAAAATTAGAAAAGATACTTGTGCAGGACCTAGGTCTTGTCAGAATTCCGCCCACCTCTTGCAGAGTGAAAGTTTTGACAAACATCACACCTTCTATAGGTCTCTCCAGTCATATTAGGTATTGCCATGAACTTAACACTGTAAACGTGTTATTTGACTTACCCCATTGCACTTTGAAAGTACTTAACAGATAGTAAATGTCAGCTCTAATGTTATGCATGGAACTTCATCATTGATGCACCTGTTTAAATATTTGCCTTTGACATTTGTGGTTATTGCTTTTCCAATACTTGTAATTGTAGGTTATTGAAATTTCAGTAAATTCTTGAAATATTTGGGTAGTTTAAGTCCTATTCCACTTCAGTCAGCTCTTTAGATTTTATCTTCCTTTCTGTATTTACCAGAAAATGTAAATGCCTCAGGAAAGCTAAGCTTATCTGTATCAGTGCTTCTTAAACAAGTCAGATGTGTGTTATTTTAAAACTGTTATTGGATTAGCAATTCTCATGAATTTTATTGTTAGGAAAATAAGTAAACAATGCATCTTTTTGTCTGATGTGACTAAAAGCCAAAAAACTGGTCCATATCACTTTAGTATTATGATGCTCTAGGGATGTTGGACAGATGTGATGTCTTTTGCTCTTAAGTATTGGAATTTTTTAAAGTTCTTCTCTGAGGTGAGAGCAGTGTTGACAGAACTTTAATTCCTGTTTTGATCATGTTTCTTTTTTTAGGATAACTGTAGTTTTTGTTAAACAGTGTCGGAGGTGGCAGTTGGCGAAGCTTTTAACTTCTGTCAGTCCCATTAAGCAGCAAGCATCTTTTAAGTGTCTACTATGCTGCAGGCACTGTGTTAGGTCTTGGGTGTAAAAAATCATAAAAATGAGACAGTTCTTCAGGGAGCTAATGTTCTGCTGGGGTTAGGATAGTAAATAAACGGAATAAATATATACAAAATGAGTACATGGTGGGGAGGGGGACTAAGAACTGGTGGAATCAGGAGAGGCCCCTTAAAGGAATTAGCATTTAAATTGACCTTTAAAAGGAGCCAGGAGTTCCAAGAGGCAGATATGAAGAAGGGAGGCATTCTGAGGGATAGAGGACAGCCTATGAAAAGGCTTGGAGGCCTTGTAGTAAAGGTGAATAGGGCAGTTGGCTTGATATTTTATGAATAGATTTAAATACTATTGTACATTATATTTGGGGCAGCTATGTGGTACGGTGGATAGAGCTCTGGATCTGGAGTCAGGAGGATGTGAGTTCAAAATCTGACTGCAAACACTTCCTATTTGACCTTGGGCAAATCACTTAACCCTGCCTTAGTTTCCTGATGTGTAAAATGAGCTGGAGAAGGAAATGGCAAACCCCTCTAGTATCTTTGCCTAGAAAACCCCAAATGGGGTCATGAAGAGCTTGACACTACTGAAAAACAACTGAAAAACATTACATCTAAATGACTACCATGCTTCTAAATATTCTTTAGTTGCTTAAATAGTCATGACCTTTCAGTTAGCTTGACTAAATACAAGCGTAATAATAATAATAGCTAGCATTTATATGGCACTTTAATGTTTAAAGCTCTTTATAAATATTGTGACTTTTTATCCTTATAACAGCCTTGAGAAGTAGATTTATTTTCTCCATTTTACAGATGAGGAAACTGAAGCAAACAGAGGCTAAGTGACTTGGTCACATAACTAAGTGTCTGAAGTTGGATTTGAACTTGGGTTGTCTGTCTTCAGGCCTGCTACTGTTTTCACTGCATCACCTACTTACCCTATGATGCCCATAACATCTTTTTCTCTCCTACCCTCTCCTCCTACCTTGCTCCCTTGAAATTCCATGGATATGGATGTAGGTGTTTAAAAAATGCTTGTTGACTTGCTTTTTTCCTATCAGTTCTAATTGGTGTTCCACCATGAGTCTTGAAACGTGGTGAATAGTCTAGGTCAGGGATGGGGAACCTGTGGCCTTGAGGTTGCCGGTGACCTTCTAAGTCCTTGAGTGTGGCTTTTTGACTGAGTCTAGGTTTTACAGAACAAATCCTTTTATTAAGGGGATTTGTTATTTAACACTTCCAGGTAAGGAGTAAATAGGAAGAATGTTAAGGAATAATAGGACAGTCCTTCTTTCATTCAGAATGATGTCATAGCCTTCTTTAATTTACCTTCAGCTTAAGCATTACTAAGTGACGACAGTTTTACTGTTTATAAAATCAGTTCCCCACTATAGAAAGTGACTTCACAGTGATGCTGATATGATCTGACATTAGGTTTTCTGATTCTCTCCGTGGCTCGTGGATAATATCAGTTTAAATGTTGAGAGAATCCATCTACTAACCTATTATGGTGATGGGGTTATGTCATCATGGTATACCTTAGGTTAGTCAGGGACCAAGAGCCATGGATTGCAGAGGGCACAGGTTGGTTGTAATAAACAGTTATTGGGGTTACTAGACAGTGAACTCTGCTATGTGTTTAATAGCATATTATTAGGGAAGGTAGATGAGGCAAGTATGGAGCCAGTATTTCTAGTTAATTTGGCAAACATTTATGAAGTGTTTGTTATATTGAAGGCACTTGTTTGCTAATATATCTGATGATACAAAAAATGTTTAGGTCTTTGAAAAACTTCTTTCTATTTATTGGCAATTGCCCTGATTTCCTTCCACCCATCCACTCTGTTTCCTAGCCATTCGTGGCCCTTTCTCAATTCTGTCTTAAATATGTCTACTTAATTCATTACATTTTTGCTGATGCGTTTTATTTTTAATAGATTTTTATTGGTATTTTGTTTCTTACATCACCTAGATTTCCCTTGTCTCCCTCTCTCCTCCCAAAGAGCCATCCTTATAATAAAGAAAAGCTTTTAAACAAAAAAAGAAAAAGAGAAAAATGTTAGTTAACTTGGTCAACATATTGTTTGGGTTTTTTTTTAAGGCATTTGGGGTTAAGTGACTTGCCCAGGGTCACACAGCTAGTATGTGTCAACTGTTTGGTCTAAGGGCAGATTTTTGAACTCAGGTCCGCCTGACTTCAGGGCCAGTGCTCTATCCACTTCACCACCTAGCTGCCCCTTGGTCAATACATTGAAAAACATCTGACATCATATGCAATATTCCACACCTGTGGACCCCTCACCTTCGCAAAGGTGTGGGTGAGATGTCTTCTCATCTCTTCTTTGGGACCAAGCTTGTTCTTTGTAATTTTGCAACATTCATTTTCAGTTGTTTTATGGTTGTTCTTTGTATTTATATTATTATACTCATCATGTATCTATTTTTCTTGGCTCTGCTTGCTTCACTTTGCATTAGGTCATATAACTTTTCTGTATTATTGTACCCATACTTTCTTATAGCTCAGTAATATTCTATATGAAGCATGTACCATAATTTGTTTAGCCATTTCCCAATTGATGAGGATCTGCTTTATTTCCATTTCTTTGCTACCACAAAAAAGTGCTGCTATTAATATTTTATTGTATATGGAAACTTTCTTTTTGTCAATGGCCTTTTTAGGGTAAGTTACAAGTAGTTGAATTTTTGGGTCAAAGGTTATAGACATTTAATCTACTTTATTTGCATATTTCCAAATGGCTTTCCAGAATGAATTTTACTCTTCACAGCTCCACCAAAAATGTGCCTTTCATTTCATAACCTCTCCAGCATTGATTATTCTTGTCTTTTATCAGCTTTGCCCATATAATGGTTATAAGGTAAAATGTCAGGATTGTCTTTTGCTTTCCATTACACTTCTGTCAATGATTTGGAGGATCCTTTTATATTGTTAATAACTTGTAATTCTTTTTTTGGTGTGGTTTGGTTTTTTGTTTTTTGTTTTTTGTTTTTGCTAGGCAATGTGTTTAAGTGACTTGCCTAGGTTCACACAGCTAATAAGTGTCAGGTGTCTGAGGCCAGATTTGAACTCAGGTCCTCCTGACTTCAGGGCCAGTGTGCTATCCACTGAGCCACCCAGCTGTCCCCAATAGTTAGTTCGTAATCATTTTGAGAATTGTTTGTTCATATCTTTGACCACTTATCTATTGGGGAATAGCTTTTGGTCTTGTAGCTCTGTTAGCTGTCTATATGTACAGGTATCTTGGGTACCAAACCCTTATCAGATATATTTGGTTCAAAGATTTTTCCCCCCCAGTTAATGTCTTTCCTGCCTAGCCTTACATTGATTTTATTTATGTAAAAGTTTTTTAATTTCATATAATCCAATTATCTATCTTATGATTATCTCTTTTCCTTGATTGATTATGAATGCAGCTCCTACCCGGAGTTGTTAAGAGGATGTGATATATTTGTCTTCTTATTTTTTAAAGGTATGATATTTAATATTAAGGTGGCATGTCTATTTTTGAAGTTATTGTGGAATATGGTATAAGATGGGCAGTTGGGTGGTGCAGTGGATAGAATACTGGACCTGGAGTTAGGAAGACTCCTCTTCCAGAGTTCAAAACTGGCCTCAGACACTTGTTGGCTGTGACCCTGGGCAAGTCACTCTGTTTGCCTCAGTTTCCTCATCTGTAATATGAACTGTAGAAGGAAATGGCAAACCACTTCAGTATCTTTGCCAAGAAAACCCCAGATGGGGTCACAAAGAATTGGGCGTGATTGAAACAGCGGGATGACAACAAATGGTAGAAGATGTTGTTCTAAGCGTAATTTCTGTAGGACTGCTTTCTAGTTTTCTCTAACAGTTCTTATCAAACAGGGAGTTATTTCCTAAGTAATCAGTATTTTCCAGTATATTGAACACTGAGTTATTGAGTTCCATTACTTCTGATTCTCTCACGTCTAATCAGATTTCTCTTGTCTATATTCTGCCTTGTAGTGTTCTGCTTTTTTATTTTTAAACCAATATCAACTGTTCTTTGATGAGAACTGCTTTATAATATAATTGAAGTCTAGGAATGTTATTTCTCATTCATTTGTTCCCATTTCCATTATATTCTTTGATATTCTGCTTCTTTTGTTTTTCCAATGAAATACTGTCGTTTTATTGAGTTCTGTAAAGTATCCTTTGGTAGTTTGATTGGTATAGCATGAAAATGCTATTGATGTAGCAATAACTTTGATGACATTATAAAAATGATGATTCTGAGCACTGAATATTTCTCCATCTATTTATGGTCTTCATTTCTTTTTTTTAATTTTTTTTTTGGTCTTCAATTCTTAAAGGAATATTTTGTAACTTAATCTATATAGGCATTGAATGTGCTTTGGTAGATTGGCCCCTAAATATTTTATGCAATTTCCAATTATTTTGATATTTTAATTTATTTAGCATTTTATTTTCCTCCAGTTACATGTAAAAACAATTTTTAACATTAGTTTCTAAAACTTTGAGTTCTAAATCCTCCCCCCACCCCCCCTCGGGCCAGTCATTGAGAAGGCAAGCAATTCAATATAGGTTATACATGTATAGTAATGCAAAACATTTCCATAATAGTCATATGATTTCCAGTTATTTTGAATGGGATTTGCCTTTTTATTATTGCCTCTTGGATTTTGTTGTTATTACCTAGAAATGTTGTTGATTTTTTTAAGGGTTTATTTTGAAATTTGCTACTTTGCTAAAGATATTACTTGTCTTAATTTTTTTTTCTGATTCCCTAGGATTTTTTAAAGGAATTTGTCTTGAGCAAATAGGGATAGTTTTGTCTTTTTGCTTTTCTTAGCACTTTTAATGTTTTAGTCTTGTCATTGTTTTTGCTAGTATTTCTAGAACTATATCAAATAATGACACAAGAGAATAGATGTCTTTGCTTTACTCCTGCGCTTGTTGGAGATGCTTCTAGTGTATTACATTTCATATGATGCTTGCTTTTGGTTTTGCCTTTTTTTTCCTGACATTGTAGTCATTTGATTATATTATTCCCTCCCCAATTGAATTCTCTCATATAACAAAGAAAAACAGTTAAACCACACGACTGTGGCTGACATAAGCAATATGTCAGTATTTTACTCTCATTATCTCCTACCTCCCTATAGAGAGAAGTGTTTTATCATCTGTTCTCTAGCACCAAGATTGGTCATCACAATTAGTTTAAATTCACTTGCTCTTTATTGTTTTCAATTACTTTGTTGTAGTTATCATGTATATTGCTTTCCTGATTCTACTTTCTTTGTTCTGCATTAATTCACATATCTCTGTTCCTCATATTTATCATAACTTATGGTACAGTATTATTTCATCATATTCATGTACTATGGTTTGTTCGACTGTTCCTCAACTGGTGACAACCTGTTTTGTTTCCAGTGTTTTTGCTGCAACAAAAAGTTATGTTGTGATTTTTTTGGTCTGTGTGGGACTTTCTTTCATTGACCTAATTGGGTCAGTTTACCTAATTGGAGTACTCTGCTTTGTATCAAGTACCTACAGTATGCGAGAAGGGCACTTTGTCTGTGTGTAATCTTACTGATCCTACATCTTCTAGAATCACTACTTTATTAAAAGGTTTCGTTCACCTCTCAACTGTTATGACGATAATCACTTTGCCTCAAGTTTCTCTACTTACCATACCTCCAATACCCTACTATAAATTTAATCTTAAAGCACAAATCAGATTGTATCAAGAATTGGCTCTTAACTCCCTCTTTAAAACCCCACCCCCTTGTCTACAGAATGAAATTTTCTTTTTACCTGGCAATCAGGGTCCTCTAACAATGAATGGATAAACGGAAAAAGTATTTATTAAGTGCTTCTTGTGTACAAAGCACTGTGCTAAGCCCTGGGAATGTGAATAGAAAAATACCAAGGAGTTCACATTCTAATAGGGAGAGACCACACATATTTTTTTTTTTTGGTGAGGCAATCGGGGTGAAGTGACTTGCCCAGGGTCACACAGCTAGTAAGTGTTATGTGTCTCAGGTTCCCCTGACGCTAGGTCTGGTGCTCTATCTACTGTGCCACCTAGCTGCCCCACATAGTTTTTTTTTTTGGTCAGGCAGTTGGGGTTAAGTGACTTGCCCAGAGTCACACAGCTGGTAAGTGTCATGTGTCTGAGACTGGATTTGAACTCAGGTCCCCCTGACTCCAAGGCCAGAGCTCTATCCACTGCGCCACCTAGCTGCCCCCTCCTACATATTTTTTAAAAATAACATTAATATGGTGGCAGTTAAGTGGCTCAGTGGATAGAGCACCGGCCCTGGACTCAGGAGGACCTGAGTTCAAATCCGGCCTCAGACACATAACACTTACCAGCTGTGTGACCCCGGCCAAGTCACTTAACCCCATTGGCTAAACCAAAAAAAACCAAAAAACAAAAAAAAGCCCCATTAATATTTTATTTTTTCCCAATTCCATGTAAAAACCAATTTTTAGCATTCATTTAAAAATTTTTTTTGAGTTCCAAATTCTCTCCCTGTCTGCCCTCCCCTCATTGAGAAGGCAGGCAATTTGATAAAAGTTATACATGTTCAATCATGCAAAACATATTTACATGTTAGTCATGTTGTGAAAGAAAACACAGACCCTCCCCCAAAAAAACCACTGAAAAATAGTATGCTTTGATCTGCATTCAGACCCCATCAGTTCTTTCTTTGCAGGTGGATACCATTTTTCATCATGAGTTCTTTGGAACTGAGAGCACACATATAAAGGGTTTCGATTGCAAGTCGAATGGCAAGGCCCCATGGCATCTTCTTGAAGGTCATTTCCATTAGTAAAACCCTACCAGCTTCTGATGTTCACCTGTTTGGTGGTGCCCAGGACTTTTGTGTCCAGCACTTTCCTTTTTGGTCCTTCTGTGGCTGTAGCTCGAGAAGAACCATAGCACTTGCAGGGGAAATGGACAGGTTACATTTCTGTAAGGCATGCTTCCCTCCACGATGGTGGCCGGAGCGAGGCTAGAAGAAAGGCTAGTGGTCTGAGGATTGCTGTTGTTTGTAGGGTTCTTAGCCTGATCTCCCTGGTGGTGCCAGTTGGTGGGCAGGTGGCGTTGGTTGGAGTAGTGAATCCTTTCTCCACAAAGGTTACTTCCTTGGACTCTGGCTTTGAAGAGGTCAGTCCGGAAGCAAAGCTTGTGGTTTGAAGGAGTGTTGTTTTCAGGACTCTGATGATTCAGGACCCCCTTTCCAGCCTCTTCTCTTACTACGTTCCATGCAGCCTAGATGTACTTGCCTGCTGTTGGCTTCCATCCTTCTGCAGTGTCCTTCCTTCCCACCACTCTCATCTCTCCCTGTCCAAATCTTACCATTATTTCGAGGCCCTACTCAAATCCTGTCTCCTCCACAAAGCTTTAACATAACTTTTAGTATTCTTCACACTCTTGACTCCACCCTATATTTCTAGAATTCCTTCACATTATTCCCCTTCACTGATTCTTTGTTCCAACAGAATGGGCTTACTGGCTATTCCTGACTCCACAGAGCATCCTCTGGGCTTGCAATATTGTCCCTTCTTATCTCTCTTTCTTAGGCCCAGTTCAGTCTTTATCTTCCTTCTAGGCTAAGCTGGATAGAGCTCTGGGCCTGGAGTCAGGAAAACTCCTCTTTCTGAGTTCAAATCTGGCCTCAGACACTTACTAGCTGTGTGATCCTGGGCAAGCCAACTTAACCTTTTTTGCCTCAGTTTCCTGACCTGTAAAAATAAAAGCTGAAGAAGGAAATGGTAAACCACTCCAGTATCTTTGCCAAGAAAACCCCAAATAGGGTCATGAAGAGTTGGACAGAACTGAAAAATGACTGAACAACAACAAAAAAAGACTCAGCTTAGGGGCCACCTCTTTTTGGAAGCCTTTGAAGGGATTCTAGAGGTTATTTCTGCCAGTTATTAGGGTTATTTTTTCTTTTCAGATTTCCTGGTCTACTTGAATACATACAAACACACACACACAGACATGCATGTATATATATGCATATACACACATACACATATATACACATATACACATAATGGACATATACATACATATAATAGACACACACATACACACAATATACACACATGCCCATACATATGCGCACAATACACATATACGCATATACATACATACATAATATGCATACCCAATACACAATGCATGCATATTCACATACAATATACACACATGTACATACATACACATGCATAATATACACACACGTATATGTATGCACACACCTAATATTACATACACATAATATACACATATATGCATATATACATATACGTATAATATACACATACACATATATACATACATACATGATATACACACATATATACATGTACACACATACACACACATATCTCTGAGGAGAGCTCAGTGTTCTTGAGGGCAGGAAGTGTTCTGGTTCTGTTTCCTTAGCATCTAGAATTGTGCCTTGAGACAGGTTTGGAATAGGGGTTATGGATCTATGTTTTCATTGATGGAGGAGCTTCCTCTGTGAAGGGTGGTCTGTAACTGCATAGCCTTGGACGGTCAAACATCGAGTGTGCATTATCAGAACCTGGGAACCTGAACCCAGGTCTTTCCAACCTGGAGATAGCTCTCTACCCCATGTACTAGGCTGCCATAGTTCGGCTTAAATTTTTAAAAATTAAATTGCATTTACTCTATGCTTCTTTGTATCACTTATTTATGTATATGTCTTATCTCTCTCACTGTAGTGTGAACTGCTTGTCCATTCTGAATGGAGTGCCTGTCTCAGAGTGAGTGCCAGCAAATGTTTATCAGTTAGATTAAGTATTCAAGCCTTTATAAATTGCCTTGTTTACCAACATCAGCTTGGACCTTATGACTTTTGTAATAGCATCATCCACATAGAGGATCATTCTTGAAGGAACACACCACGGTAATAAGATATATGGTTCTCTCTGGGAGACCTGAAGTTTCTTTGTCTCCTGGACTATATTGATCTTTTTCACCATGTGTTTCTCAAATTCATTCCATTCTGTTGTGACCAGAGTAGGGGTTGAGGGAGACTCTTAGACTTCAGATGGACCCTTTTGACTTAAGGTGGAATGGGTTCAGGTTCTCCTTACACATTAGCTCAGTCAGGTTACACCTGTCTGCTATTAAGATTAGCTCCTCCCCTCCCCCCCCCAATCTCTGACAAAGATAAGAGGGGAAGTGGACAAATATTTATTAAGAACTTACTATGTAGCAAGCACTGTGTTAGTAAGTGCTTTACAAATATTGCCTCTTTTTTTCAGGTAGAAGTTCTAAAAATGATTTAATTGAATATTGGTGCTTTACAAAGTCTTAAGATTGGTGAGGGTATTTGGACAGGATTAGTGAAACATTCTGTATCTTTTCTACCAGGTGCTTTGTTGAGGAGCTTTTGCACAATGTCTGATCCATAGATGACCACTGATACATTTAAAGACTTTTTTCTTTTTCGCTTTGAGCCACCAAAATATTTTTATGCATAGATGTGGTTTATGCCATAGAATGACTTGAGAGAGTAGTTTGGTTTTTAAATAAGTGAAAACTCAAAATGAAAGTAAGAACAATGATCTGTCTTTTGACATGCCATCTTGAACATGGCTGATCTTAAAAATTAATTAGGATCTGGCCTAGATAGGAGACTTTCTGGAAATACTAGTTGAGGTAAGATTTGGAGTCAGAGGACCTGGGTTCAAATACCATCTCACTCTTAGAGCCTTTGGGACCTTGGACAAGGCTGAACTCTATTTTCTTGTCTGTAAAATGGTCCCTTCCAACTTTAGATCTGGAATCTGATGATGTCCGTCCCGTCCCCCCCCCCCCGTCATTTAAATTGTTCCTGGTCTTGATTTTTTACTTAAAGATCTAAATGATTACTGAAGTCTTTAATTCTGTTACAGGGACCAACAGTTTAAGAACATAATAACCATTTGTTAAAATTGAAGAATACTCTTTTTCTCCTCATAGTGACCAAGTTAATTTTCTATAGTCAATATGTCAGTAAAAAGATGTCATGTTAGAATTCACAAGGCGGGCAATTTCCCTATTTTTCTACTCCAAAACACTAAACTTTACTTACTTAGAAGATACTTTGAGGGATGTCTTCCTCTTGAGATACCATGGAATGTTTTAGAGTTTGAATTGAGGCCATTTAAAAAATAAGTTTGCATTAAAAAAAAATCTAACAAGTTTGAGGCATTTGGAATGAGGAAAAATATTGTTCTCTAAAGTATATTTCCATGAATATGTCTGTGTGTGTACATGTACATTTGTATATTTGTACATGTATATGTGTGTACATATATGTATACATCTACACACATATAAGCACATCCATAGTGATAAAGAACAAGGAAGAGAGTGACATTTTAAGGGTGACTTTCTGAATCCAGGAAGCATGTGAGTGTTGTAATAGTAAAAGAAGAAAACTCTAGTGTGGTTCAAGTTGACGAAGACATTGGTGATTAATTAATACTTGTAAGGTTGGAGTATGAATTTGTTTTTGGTTCGGGCAAGGGTCTTAGATTATAAGGAAATTTTAATAGAGATCATTTTAGGCTTCAAAAATAATTGCCTTATTTTGTTTTTCTTTTTTATCTTAAGTTTATTTTATTTTAAATTTGTAAAAAATTTTAAATGTATTTAAATTTAAATATTTATTTTATTTTTTATTACATTTTAAGGTATAATGTGTGGAGGAAGAGAAAATAAATGCTCACTAACCAAAAAATAAAGTAGAATGAAAGATTTTTTAAAGTTGTCTGTGGCATTTTTGTAGAAATGAAAAAAATTTTTTTTTGGAAGTAGGAGGATGCTTTGATAATGGATTTTGTTAGTCTGGTTTCCTTTTTTTCCTCCCCTGGAGCGGCTGTGGTAGCCCTGGGCTTCAATGTTGAACAATGTTGAACAAAATCCAGCCTCAGACACAGGATACTCACCAGCTGTGTGACCCTGGGCAAGTCATTTAACAACGATTGCCTCGCCAAAAAAAAAAAAAGAAAAGAATAAAAAATAACATATGTAGATAAGTGAATGCAAAGTATATAAAATATAATATACATAAAATATGTAATATATATATAATACAGTGGAGTGTGGGGGAAGATACTAACAAATGGGAATGGGAAATCAGGATGAATCCTATCAGATGTGGCACTTGAGCTCAATGTTGCAGGAAGCTAGGAATTCTAAGAAGCACAGCTGAGGAAAGAGTACCTTCTGGGTATGGGGCAGAGGCAGGCAGCCCGTGAAGAGGAAAGGTGGGGTGATGGACTGTACAGGAAACAGCAAATAGGCCAGTCTGGAAGAAAGCTGAACTGTGAAGGGCTCCAAATGTAAAGCTTATGTTGAACATTAGCTCTAACAGATGTAAAATGTGTTGTTAGAGCAGAGTGAGAAATGTGTGCCATGAATTCCTGCTTAAAATTCTTGCTTCATAACAAATTATAGGATGTTACATACCTTATTGCCATTTTTCTGGTTTGGGCAAAAGAACTTTATTAAATGACATAGCAATCCAGTAGGGTTACAAAATACTGTATCCAATTTTACTGAATTATTTTACTGGTATATAATTTCACCTAGTCCTTACTTCCTCTTCTGTTTTTAATGGAGATGAAGGAAAAAATGTCAAACTTCTCTCTCTCTAATTATAGAAATAAAGGCATGCACATGTAATCTACATCTTTGCTATATGCTCTGAATGGACTAGAATGTAAGTTTGGAGTTAGCTTGTTCATTTAAGTGACTTTCTTGACCTGTCAATATTCTTTGTGATCACTGAGTTGACTTTGCTTTTTCCTTGGGCCAGCTATGCCTATAGTTGTCACCTGTTCTCATTGGTGGAAATAGGTTATTTGCTTTCTTTTTCCCTCCTTCTCTTTTCCCTTCCCCCTACCTTTTTGCTTAGTGATACAGCAAATCTCATAGGATTGTACTTTTATGAACAATATTTAACTTGGCTAAATGTTTAACAAAACAAGTAAAGACCTAGTTTGCAATTGCAGACCCATAGACAACAAAGTTAACTTAGGTTGTTTAAAGTCCCTTTTACCTTCTCCTTTCCTCTTTTCCACAAGGGAAAGATTTGACACATCAAAAATTAACTCCTCATCCCTCATGCTATATACTGAACCCTTCTCTCAACTTCCTTATTGTTGTTGAAGGCACCTCCATCTTTCTTATAAAAATAGTTAGCATTCCATTGCATTTTGGTCTATAAAAAGGTTTTACTAATGCTTATAATTAGAGATATATAGTTCTGTGTTCAATGTCACACCCAGTTCATTGACTTCCTCAATTTCCATGACCTCGGCAACATTCCTTCCATCCATTCTATCTCTCCATTCATTTAGCCACCACCCTCACCTTTCACCTGGACTACTGTAGTGCAGTGATCTCCTATTTTGATAGCCTTGCCTCCAGGCTTTTCCCTCTCCAATTAATCTGCTCAGCTGCCAAATTTATATCCCTAAAACGTAGGTATGACAGTGTCATTTCTCCTGCTCAAGGAGCCCCGATGGCTCTCAATTGTCTCTAGTATAAAATACTGTAAGTAAACTTTCCTGTTTGACATTTGGAGCCCTTCACAGTTCAGCTTTCTTCCAGACTGGCCTATTTGCTGTTTCCTGTACAGTCCATCACCCCACCTTTCCTCTTCACGGGCTGCATGCCTCTGCCCCATACCCAGAAGGTACTCTTTCCTCAGCTGTGCTTCTTAGAATTCCTAGCTTCCTGCAATGTTGAGCTCAAGTGCCACAGCTGATAGGATTCATCCTGATTTCCCATCCCCATTTGTTAGTATCTTCCCCCACACTCCACTGTATTATATATATATTATATATTTTATGTATATTATATTTTATATACTTTGCATTCACTTATCTACATATGTTATTTTTTATTCTTTTCTTTTCTTTTTTTTTTTTGGTGAGGCAATCATGACTTGCCCAGGGTCACACAGCTGATGAGTATCCTGTGTCTGAGGCTGGATTTGAACTCAGGTCCTCCTGACTCCAGGGCTAGTGCTCTATCCACTGTGCCACCTAGCTTCCCCTTACATATATGTTATTCCTCCCCAAAAGAATATAAGTTGCTTAAAGGTAGAGATATTTTGGTTTTGCCTTCATATCTGTCCCCACACTACTGCCTCATACAATATACCTCCTGTACATCAGCTAACTAATAGCTAGATGGTGCATTACAAATATTGCCTCATTTAATTTGCATAACCCTCTTTGAGGTTGGTGCGGTTATCCTCATTTTACAGAAGGGAAAACTGAGGCAAGTAGAAAATAAGTCACTTGCTCAAGTCACACACCTAATAAACACAAATTGGAATTTGAACTCTGGGCTTCCTGACTCGGCTTAGCTGCCTGAATGATTTCTTTGTTCTTATTCATTCAACAGACACTTAAAAAGCACCTAGTATGTGCCAGGTGCTGTTTTGGGCACTAGAAATATAAAGGCATTTATATCCTATTCTGTTGGGGAGTGGTAACGTACAGAGAAAATTAGATACAGAAGGAATAAAGAAATTAAATACAAAATATATACAAAGTGATTTCCTTGGTAGGCAGACTTCTATCAACCAGGAGAAAGAAAGACCTCCCTATAGGAGGTCACCCCTGAACTGAGCCTTGAAGGAAGCTCAGTATTCTAGGAAATGGGGGAGAAGAGGGATTTGCATCCCAGGTATAGGGGACAACCTAGGTAAAGGCATGAAAACAGGAGATGGATTGTCATGGAGGAGATTCAGCAAGCAGACCATTTTGGCTGGACAAGGAAAATGACGTGTAATAAGCTTCGACAAGTAGCCAGGATAGGAAAGACTGAAAGCTAAACCGAGGAGTCTGTATTTTATCCTAGAAGCAAGAGGGGAAGCCACAGGAATTTCTTGCACTGGGGAGGACTGATTGGAGAGGGGCCAGAATGGAGGCAGAGAGACCAGGAATTCAGGTGAAAGGTGATGAGTGGAAATCCAAGGGATGGATTTGATCCATAACGTGGTGGTGGTACAATGAACAAGACTTAGCAAATAAGTGGACATGAGGGATGAAGGAGAGAGAAGGGTGACTCTGAGGTAATGAACCTGGATCCTTTCAACAGAAAAAGGAAAGTTAGGAAGAAGGGAGAGTGTCTGGGTATAGATAATGAGGTTTTACCTTGAACTCACCTTGAACCGTAGTCACTGGGTATTTTCTCTGACTATCCCTCATGCCTGGAATGCCTCTCCCTCCTCATCTCCACCTCTTGGCCCCCCTGGCTTCCTTGAAGTACTAACTCAAATCCTACTTTCTCAGGTGGGCTCCCTCTTAATCTTATTGCTTTCTCTCTATTATTTCTTATGTGTCCTGTATATATATCCCTTGTTGTCTCTCCTATTAGATTGTGAACTCCTTGAGGTCAGAGACTGTCTCTTGCCTTTCTTTGTAACCCTCACTCTTAGCATGGTGCCTGCCATCTAAGAGGTTCTTAATAAATGCTTATTTATTTACTATTGACTGAACTCTGGTTCCTTAATCTGATATCTCATTTCCCTGCCCTTCATTCTTGACTCTGGCTAGACAATTCAGGAATGCTTCATACTCTGCTAATCCACAGGACTAGATTACCCCCATCAGGCAATTTTCCTCCTACTTCCAACCTCCTGAAGGGCTTTTGAGGAAATTGCAAGCTTATCACCTGGGTCCACTGTGAATGCCATTTACTTAACCTCAGCTGGGTCTTTTTGATGTACCATAATCATTTCCAGTTTGACTCCTTCTCACTGTCCCTGAAGTATCTATTCGAACCTGTCTTTCTTTTTTCCCCCCTAAGGCTCCAATTATCCCCCCTGCTTCCCTTCTTAGCAGATGACCTCAACTCTGATTTTATGAGAAGCTTATGGCTATCCATTGGCTATCTCTTCAGGTTCAATCAACAGTCCCTTATTAAGTGCTTACTGTGTTCTAGGCACCAGGGATGCAAAGACATCTCTCTTCTTTCATACCTCAAAACCCTTTTAAATCATGTGTTAAAGTTATAGGATCATAGATTTCATGCTAGAAGGGACCTTAGATGTCTTCTGGTCTAACTTTCTTATTTTACAGTTGAGGTTCAGTTATTACCTCTCTGCAGATGACTCCCAAATTTTTATAATGCTATTCTTTCCTTTGTTCTACTCTCTTGGCTGGATGCCTGTAACTGAATGGCTTACCAGATCTTCAGATTTAACATTTCCAAAATTAACTCCTCATCCCTCACACTATATGCTGAATACCTCCTTTCTTATTGTCATCAAAGGCACTCCATCTTCCTCATAATCATGACTAGCATTTACATATATCCCTTACAGATTTGTAAAATACCATGTATATGTTATCTTAGTTGCTCTTCACAACAGTCCTGTGTGGTTGGTTCTGCAGATGTTTGTTGTCCACATTTGGCACAGGGTTTGTAGAGACCATGGTCATGGAGCTAGTTAAATATCAGAGGTAGGATTTGAACTCAAAGCTCTCTGGATGCTGGAGTGTTGGAGGCCAACACTCTACTGTAACTGTATTTTTTTTTGTCAGGCTTGAAATGTTCTATTCTTTGGAAGGAGTCAATCAGGTGACGAGTCTTATTGATTTTACATTAACATCTAAAATATACCCTCTTTTTTCCAATTCACAAACCAGGCCCCTCATCATTTCTTGCCTGGAGCACTGAGGTGACCTTCTAAGTGGTCTCCCTTCTACAGTTTCTCCCCCCTCTCTCTAATCCAGCCTTCACAGAGCTGCTAAAATAATACTTGTGAAGTACAGGCCCTTCTTCTGCTCCAAAATTCCCTATTTATTGTCTAAAAGATGAAATACAAACTTCTTAGTCTGGAATTTCAGGACCTCTACAATCTATCTCTAAAAACTTTTCTGATCTTTTCCCCCAGTACTTCCCTTTAAGCAGTTTATATTCTAGCCAGGCTGATCTTGATCTGCTGTCTCCATTCATTCATTCCGGTAGTGTATTTATTGACCTTGCATATGTCTCTTTGCTTTTGTTCATTTGTACCCCTAATGCCCTTTGCCAATTCTATTCTTCCTGTAAGGCACATCTTAAATTTTCCCTGATTGTTACATCCTGAAGAGGTTTCTCCCTCTGAACTCCTTATAGTGTAGTACTTGAAAGATTCTGGTATCTTTTCTGTTGTCTTGGAGTGTTTACATCTTATGTTCTTTAATTTATCTCCAAATAGATTATAAGCCCCTTGTGAATTAGGGCTAGGCTTCTTCTAATTTGTATCCTAGTGTATTATATAACTTTATATATACTCAAATATATGTATATATAAATATATATATTTAAATGAATAATAATACACAATAATCAATGTGGTTGCTACTTGTACTTTTAAAAATCCTCTTATAGATTTGGATTTGAGATGCCATGGAACGTTCCTACCTGTCACTTCAGCCTTAAAGTACTTTTGAGACCTAGCCGGTTATTCCTCACCCAAATGCCCCTGCACTCCCCACCCACCCTATCCTAGCAATTGCTAATAAAGGGTAGGTATCAGCCTGTAAATGAAAGCATTTAGATGATGAGATCATAGCTTTAGAACTTTTAAGAGACTTTAGAGATCATCTGGTCCACCCCTCTCCCAATTTACCAGTTGAGGACACTGAAGCCCATGGTTAAATGGCTGAGTGACATGCCCAAAGTTACAGTTGACAGAGTTGGGATTTGAGTCCTGGTCCTCCCACTTCAAATCCAGCTCTCTTTCCACTGTATCAATGTTTTATCAGACTACTTTTCCAAACATCTCCCAAATTATTTGAAAAAAGAAACTTTTAAAAAAACCATTTAATTGATTTTAAGGAGTATACAGAGTGTATTCTATTTTATGACCAATTCCTAGTAAACATTTGGTTTTTGCCAACAAATGCTGTGCTTTGGAGGGATAGTCTTCATTTCTCTTATTGCTTTGGCTGTCTTTCACAGACTGCCGGACTTTAGCTAAGGGGCTGGAGGTAGAAGGGGTTGGGGTGGGGCATTAGCATTGATAAGTTGGTGTAGTGCCTTGCTTAAGGGGCTGGTTCTGTAAACTGCCTAGATTGGCCTCTCACTGAACAGTCTTTAACCTCCAAAAGAGAAGCACACTAATTGTGTTCAGTTTTATTTATTCCGTGATCTGAAGTTGGTCAGCGATCAACAAGATGCTTTTCAGGAGGGTTTGTAGACACCCAAAGTGCTGCTAAATAGGCATTCTACAAATTGGGCATTTTTTCTCCTCCTCACGTGTTTTCCCCTTCTTCTCCTCTTCTTTGTGGTAGCCTCATAAACACCATGTGTATTTTCCACATGGGATCCTGCATGACACTTTTTACTTTTGACTTGCGTTTTAGAACCAGGTTTGGTGTGTGAATTTTAATTAAATGCTTCGATTATGCATGCGAGAAATATTTTCTTTTGTTCCTGTGTTGTTGCCATGAGCAACAGTTGTGAAAGTTAACTCTGACTTTTCAAGAAAATGTGAACAAAGATATGAATTTAACAGGTAAAAATAGCCTACCCTTCGGTGGTAAAAACGGAGGTATGAGAAAAGAAACTTAATACAGCCATAATTGTTAAAAGTGAAAGAAAGAATGCAGGAGAAATGAATAATCGTCCAACACATTGACAAAACATTCCTAAAATACTATTCAAATGAGGAAAGACATTATGAGATTCAGCCGGCTAGTCAAGCGTTGAGGCCTTATAGTCACTAGTCTGACGGGTAGAAAAGAAACAACATTGTAGCTCCCATCGAAAGCTTGTGACTTAGCCTTGGTTTCTCAAGCTTGTTAGTTTTTCCCCTTTCCTGGACTTTCTTCCTCCCCTTTGTAACAAGTTATCTCATTTCTAAAGACTTCTTTTGTCCCTATGTTTGTTTCTCTGCTTCCCACCCTACCCTGGCTGGAGTTTTACTGATTCCTGGTCTGTGTATTGTGTAATTTTGATTATGCTCTTTTGTGCTCTCTAAATTGGCAGTGTGTACCTCCACTAGAGATGATTGCAAAGTACACAAATTGCTCCATTTGTACGAAAATTTAAGTACTGCGTGCAGCTCTGGCAAAAAGCTGGGATTCTGTAGTATTGTTCCTTTTCTCCAGTGGGATACTACTCACTAGATTTTTTTCCATGAATTTAAAATGATTCAGAGATTTAACAATCTAGCAGGGCTCTGCCTGCCCACCCCCCAGCCCCCACCCCTTGGCATTTGTTTCACTTATTCACTGGGAAGTGTGGTTGGGTAAGGAAGCTTCCCAGTTAAAGGCATGGATTCTGGGAACTAGCCAATACTCAGGGATTTATAGTGATAATGAACTCTAATTCTCCCTCTGAGAATCCAGGACTACCGTGAAAAGAAAAACCTCTCTTTGTCCCTTCCTGCATTCTCCCAGTCATCCAGACTTACTCCTTGAGTATAAGCCCCGAAGTCACTAGTCTCCTACACAGCTGCCAGGAGAGAAACATAGCTGCCCACTGTTTACATTTTTGCAGAGGCCAGGGACTCCTTTCCCAACTAAGCCCACCCCCATTCCCCTTTTAGTTAGAAGGCTGTACTTTGTCTACATATAAGAGAGGGTAAAACAATGGCAAACTTAAACCTTCACTTTTCTGCTTTGCTCTTGAATGCATTACTCACATAGGTTTATATTAGTATCGCCCAATTAATCTTCCCTTTTTCCTACCGTTGGCCTCTCTGAATTCATGACATCATAGATTTTAGAGTTCTCCTCTGCGGTTTGGCTTCTGACCTCCTCATTCAACTGAAACTGTCCTCTCCAGAGTTTCCAGTGAGCTCTTAATTGCCAAATTTAATGGCCGTTTTCAGTCCTCATCCTTCTTGACCTCTGTGTCATTCTAGACTCCACATTCTCACTCACCCCACATGTCCAATCCATTGTCAGGTCTCTTTATTTCTCCCTTCATTCATGCTCTCATCACTTCTTGCCTGGATTACTTCAGTGTCCTTTTAACTAGTTTTTCTGCTTCAGTGACACCAACCCATCTTCTTGCCACTCAGCTGCCCAGGTGATTTTTCTGAAGTGTAGTTCTAATCGAGTATCTCTCTGTCTCCCAAAGAAGTTTCAGGGAATCCATCCAGGATGCAATGTAAAGTTCTCTGTATGGCATTTGAAGTTCTCCATAATCTGGCCCTGTCCTACCTTTCTAGCCGCCTCCTCCTCCTCCTCCTCCTCCTCCTCCTCCTCCTCCTCCTCCTCCTTCTTCTTCTTCTTCTTCTTCTTCTTCTTCTTCTTCTTCGATGAGGCAATTGGGGTTAAGTGACTTGCCCAGGGTCACACAGCTAGTATGTGTCAGATGTCTGAGGCTGGATTTGAACTCAGGTCCTCCTGTCTCCAAGGCCAGAGCTCTATCCACTGTGCCACCTAGCTCTACCCCCTTTCTTTCCTTCTTACACTTCATTACCTACCACTTCATGCCTGTAATTCTCCTTTCTATACTCCCACTACTGACCTTCATGTCTTCCTTCAAGTCCTTACTAAAATCCCATGTTTTACAGGAACCCTTCCCCAACCCCTCTTAATTTTAGTGCCTTCCCTAGGTTAATTATTTCTTCTTTATCTCGTGTGTGTGTGTGTGTGTGTGTGTGTGTGTGTGTGTGTGTGTGTGTATTTGTTTGCATGTTGTCTCCTCCATTAGATTGTAAGTTCCTTGATGGCAGGAGCTGTCTTTTGCCTCTTTTTGTGTCCCCTGTACTCAGCACAGTGCCTGGCACCTAGGAGGCACTTAAGAAATGTTTACTGTTGGATCTTTTTGTGGAACTAATTGGTGTTGTTAAGTGGAGTATGCTTGTACTTTCCCAGGACAAACAGTTCTTGGAGTGGTCATTTGAATTCATGTTTTGAAGGCAGTGTGGGGCAGTGGAGAAAGCACTGCATTTGGAGTCAGAGAATCTTAGTTTGAATCCCATCCCTGCCACTTACTCCCTGTGTGTCCTTGGGCAAGTCATATAACCTCTCTGGGCCTCAGTTTCCTTACCTGTAAAATGAGGTAGTTGAACTAGATGATCTCTGAGGTCCCTTCCAACTTCGAATCAATAATTCTATGATCTCAACTAGAATGTTAGCTCCTTGAGGAAAAGGGATAGGTTGACCTTTTATTGTATATAACTCTTTAGTACCTATCTGGGCTGCTGGGTGGCACAGTGGATAGAATAGCAGGCCTGGAGTCAGGAAGACTCAAATTCATGAGTTCAAATCTGGCCTCAGACACTTACTAGCTGTGTGACTAAGTCATTTAAACTTGTTTGCCTCAGTGTCCTCCTGTCAAATGAGCTGGAGAAGGAAATGGCCAACTACTCCAGTATCTTTGCCAAGAAATCCCCAAATGGGGTTAGGAAGAGTAGGACCCAATTGGACTGAACAGCAGCAACATTAGTGCCTCTCAGCACTGGGCACATAAGTAAATAGTTGTTAAATAAGCTAATTTACATTCTCTAAATACTGATCTGCTTTGGTTTCTGAGCAAGTGAGAAAGCAGAAAACAAAAGCCACTCTAATAGACCTGCTATGGTTAAAGCACATATGGATAACAGAGAATAGAAGATAATTGATAAACTCACTTCTTTTCCACATCCCTTTCCTTACCTTCACACAGGTATTCACATTCTTCTCTGCTGATTGGTCTAGGGTCTTGTGCATTATTCAACCCACAATACAGCTGTTCTCCTCCTCCACTCTCCATCATCACCTACTGGTACAGATCGAAGTTAACTATCATTTGGAACAGGGATGTTGTTGTTGTTTAATTGTTCCACTTGCATCGGATTCTTTGTGACCCCATTTGGGGTTTTCTTAGCAAAGATACTGGAGCCATTTTTTTCTCCAGCTCATTTTACAGATGAGGAAACTGAGGCCAACAAGGTTAAGTGATTTGCCCAGGGTCACACAGCTAGTAAATATCTGAGGCCAGATTTGAACTGAGGAAGAGAAGTCCTCCTCACTCCAGGTTTGGAGTCTATCTACTGCACCACCTAGTCCGGAGATAGATTAGACTAGATCATTGCATCATTGATATCCAGTGACTTCCCCAAATTACCCATTTTAGCCAGTGGTTTCTATTGTTTTCCTAACTAGCTTTTTCACTACAAATGTTAATATAAAACATTGACTGGTATGAATTTAAATAGTATTTTCCCATCATTTTATTTACCCATCCAGAGAAATGTGCTAAGAATGTAGACCCCAAGGGGGTCCACAATACAAAGCCTAAGTACCCATTGCTCTATCTAACTCAGAGGTGTTTCTTTACCTTTACCTGCCTCCTAGGCTCTTTTTCTCTCCCCCACCTTTCCCCCCTCCTGGTTAATAGTCAATCGCCAGCTCCCAAATTCCTGGCCCAGGAGACGTGGAAGGTTCCTCAGGCTGCCTGCTTCATGTAGATGTCTGATGGCAGATGGCAGATGGTGTGGAATGTCCAGGTGTGTACTCTCAGGTGTTTCTGCAGAAACTAATTAAAGAGGCCAGACCAAGGATTACTGTTTGTGGACGTCTGTCAACTTGGAGCTATCAAGGCACCTCTTTTTCTTAAAGATAACTTTTAGCCATTGTTAATCTTAACTGGATTTAGAACCTTAGCTAGATTAGAACCAGTCATCTTTAGATGGAAACGTCTTGCCGTGATTAGAGCACTGGACCTGGAGTCAGTCAGGCTCAAGATACTTATTTGCTTTCTGATTTAATCTCTACTTGCCTCAGTTTTCTCATCTGTAAAATAATAATAGTACTTACTTCCCCAGGGTTATTGTGAGGATAAAATGAGATAATATTTGTAAAGCGCTTTGCAGACCTTTGTGGTTGTTCAGTTGTTTTTCAGTAGTGTTCCCATTTGGGGTTTTCTTGGCAAAGATACTGGAGTGGTTGGCCATTTCCTTCTCCAGCTCATTTGACAGATGAGGAAACTGAGGCAAACAAGGTTAAGTGACTTGGTCACACAGCTAGTAAGTGTCTGAGGCCAAATTTGAACTCATGAGTCTTGAGTCTTCCTGACTTCAGGCCTAGCACTCTATCTACTGTGCCACCTAGCTACAAACCTTAACACACTCTATAAGTGCTAGCTATTATTTTATTAACTAATTTCTTTAATGATTTAACCTCCTTGGGAATTGACTTTCTTTAAATAGATTTTCAGCACTGAGGATAGCAGTATACAGCTATGAAGCTTCCATGTAGTGAATTCCAAGATAGAAATCCTATTTGGATGTTGTAGGGGCAGTGACATGCGTTTTCGATAATTTAAATAAGATCACTGAGGGTTGCTAAAGTGTCAGACATCTGTGGTTTGGCATCTAAAGATGTGACTGCATTGATCTCTGTGACAGAGACATATGCCTATGAAATTTAATTCCTCACCAGCTAACACTTAAGTCCATCCAGATTAAAGTGGCATATCTACTTAATTATTGAATTTAAATTGAACTGAGTTGAAAAACCATAAATGCAAATATCCTTATAAGAAGTAATTCAAAAAATTAATGTAATTTTGAATATTTGGGGATAGATATTGGTAAGAATTTTGCACGAGTCATTTTCTTTCAAATTTTACTTGTGTTAAACTATATTTCCAGCAATTTTCTCTATAAGAAATAAGGGATGGAGTTGTGAGGAAAAAGTTAATGTGTCTGCAAGTATTTGCTTGTAGAGCTAATTACAATTAGGGTTTTAGAGATCATTTAGTCCAACTCTTTCATTTTACAGGGAAGGAAATGGAGACCCAGAGTTATGGAAGATGAAAATAGAGCAGTTGTTTATAGTCTGTACTGTACCATAAATATGTTCTCTACATAAACTCTTAGGGACGTACAAGCTTGATCAAAAACTTCTCACAGAAGCATAGATACAGCAAGTGGTTCATAAAGAGTTGACAACTGAAATTTTTTGTAGTAGGCAAAACATTTAATCCAATTGAATTCAGTCAAAAGGTTCCATTTAAGGAACTAGAAGGGCCACATGTGGCCTCAAGGCTGCATGTTCCCCACCTCTGATTTAGATTAAGGTTTGTGAAGAGCTTTATCTGACATCCTTTTAAGTAGGTAATAATAATAAATAATGATAACAGCTAGCATTCTTATAACAATCTTATGGTTTGTAAACGTTATTATCATGCTCTTTTTACAGATAAAGAAACCGTTGGCTGATGGTCACACAGATGGGAAATGTTTCTGGCAAGATTTGAACCGAGGTCTTCCTGATTCTACTTTCGCTAATCTCTATACCTTATACCTTGGGGGTCCCGAGTTCCTATTTTTGTTATTCAGATACATCGAAGTTTCAAGATCCAATAATGTCCTGGGAAGAGGGGGCAAGGGACTGGAATACAAAATGTTTCATACATCCTCTAATAGTCAAATGAATCCTTGAGACTCAAATTTACAAGTTAGGTATTAGGTGCTTCTTGAGAGAGACTTGGCAAACCTAATATGTTAACTGAATTCCTAAATTCTTAATCTAACATTCCAGTCCTTAAATTATACTACCTCCTAGCTTCAGAAAACTTTTCTTTCAGAAAAGCTCCAAACCTATATTTCTTCTCATTGGAAGCATGTAAATACTGTAGACATTCAGTCTACCCCACTGTACAAGAAGTTCATAGAACTGGCACAGTGAGATCTTGTAGGATTAGTTTTTAAGACAAATGTGGTTAGACCTGTCTAGTAAACTTGCTCTCACTAAATTGAATCCATTTCCTTATTATCTTAGAGCTCTTGCCATCTTTTTAAAATAAATAGAGTATTGTGCTAAGATTTCATTTGTATCATAAGTTTCTTCCATGAATTGGGGTAAAATGTGATCTTATTAGCCTTTTCACCTACATAGCCAGCCAGTCCTGATTTAGTTAAGCAAAGTGATGGATAGTTTTGAGAAGCATGTTTGTTTTTGGTGACTTGATTTAAAAAAATTGTTATATTTTCTACCAGGAATTTAATTTGATTAATTAATAATGATGTGGTGTAACACTGTTGTGGTCAAACGGCATTCATTAGAATTAGGATCCTCTTCAAGTTCACCTAGCTCCCACAATATTTACTGAATGGGCCACATTTGCTGTCTCCCTCTTTTCCTTCCGAACCATCCCACAGTTCACTCTGCTTCACTACCACTCCACCAAAAACGACTGTGTCAAAGGGGTAACTGTTTCTTCTTTGATCAATCCAGTGACCTGTTCTTTGTTCTCTGAAGTATACTACTTTAAATACTAACCACTCCCACTCTATTGGAAACTACTCTCCCTTAAATTCGGGACTTCTCTGACACATTACAGTACAATTTTTGTTCCCCTCCCAATTCCCTGGTCCTTTTCCATTTTGTTCTTCTATTCCCTAAAGAAAGATATTTTTTAAGGCCCAATTCTTGGTTCTCTTGCCTTTGGTAGGCTCCTCATTCTCACAGCCTCAACTAACTATCCTTTCCTTGTCAATGATTTCTAAATCTCTAATCTGCTTGGTTGGCTTTTCACCTTTAATTCAAATGTTAAAAAAACTAAACCTACTGTCTTTCCTATTGTGACTCAATTTATCAAACTCAAACTTTCCCTTTGATGTCCTATCAGTTCTTCCATGGAAAATGTCTTCTGTGCATCTTTTGCTTTCTGCTTTAATTGCAACCAACCCTTTCTTTACTCTGGGCCTGAAAGATTGCAGCAGTCTCTTCTGATCCCAGGATGTCACTTCTGTACTCCATTCTGCATCGTATTGTCAGATTAATCATCTTTAACTATTTTTTAAAAATCAACTTACTTCTCTGTCCCTAAACCTTTAGACTTCATAGGGGTAGAAAAAAGGGATCTGTTAAAGTCCTACACCTCACTTTCAGGGTCCTTGATAATCAGACTTCACCCCTATGAATCCAACCTTTTTCTTGCTACTCTCCATGGGTACCCTTCCCTTTTCTTAGAAACACTGCGTGCCTTTGCTTATATTGCACTTATATTAGGGCCTCTCTTTACTTACTTATTCCAGTTCTTTCCTTTATCTGAGGCTGAGCTCTAGTTTTTAAAAGTTCTTAAAGAAACTTCCCCAGCTACTCTAAACCCTCATTGATTTCTCCTTTATTAATCTTTCAACTCCTATAACTCTTAGTCTGTAGGCTTCAATTTAGCAGTTGTCTGAAGTCTCATGAAGTAATTATTAAATGTGTATCAGGCTTGTCTGTGTCTCCTTCCTGGGCATCCAATCCATTACCAGGTTCTGTTGATTTTTTTCTTTTCTGTGTAGTAGTGAAAAAAGCATTGAATTTGGAGTCTGAAGATCTTGGTTTGAGGCCCACTGCAGCCATTTACTAGCTGTGTGTGACTTTGGACAAACCTCTTAACTTAAGGTTGGACTGTAAAATTGGGACTAGTATTTATTTGCACAGTGTTGTTATGAGGAAAGTGCTGTGTAAACCCTGAAGTGCTCATACCACAAATGTAAATTCCCTCTGGAATTAGCCCCTTCCTATATTAGCTTCTCCTGTCATCACTGGAATTGCTATGTTAATAGAGGCGGAGTGTCCAAGATTAGGAAGCTTATATATAATCCTGGTCAGACCACAGGTAACAATAATTTTAAAAAAATGTGACTTTGTGTAGCACTTTAAGGTTTGTGAAATGCTGTTTACATATGTTATCTTCTCTGATCCTCACAGGAATCCTGGGAGGTAGGTGTGGAATATTGTATTGAATCCCATGCTTGGACTGACTGGTCATTTTGCCTTTAGTTTCTGCTTCTCCAGTCTTTCTTGTACTAGCAGCAGGTTAATTTTCCTAAGGCATGGGTAGCATGTCTGTGATTTTACTCATTACTTACAAGATAACTTGCAGACTCTTTGAGTGCAGAATTCTAGGTCTTTCCTAATCTGGCCTCTAGCTACCTTTCCAATCTTGGCCTTTTTTCTGTTCTGGTCAAATATGTTTGCTCATTCACTTACCCTTGATTCCAATTCAATTGAGACTTCAAAGGTCATCAAGCTTGATTTATACCTAAACAAGGAATCCCTTAAACAATATTGTTGACAAGTAGTCATTAGGCCTCTCCCTGAAGACTGTCCCCGACCAAGTCTGCCATTACACACTTCTTCTTCTTCTTCTTCTTCTTCTTCTTCTTCTTCTTCTTCTTCTTCTTCTTCTTCTTCTTCTTCTTCTTCTTCTTCTTCTTCTTCTTCTTCTTCTTCTTCTTCTTCAGACTGTTGGGGTTAAGTGACTTGCCCAGGTTCACACAGCTAGTTTCAAGTGTTTGGTCTGAAGGGCGGATTTGAACTCAGGTTCTCCTGACTTCAGGGCTTTTGCTCTATCCACTGTGTCACCTAGCTGCCCCTACACACTTCTAATTGTTAGAAAGTTTTTCTTTCTGCCTCTTGGGATTTGTCATCCTCTCACCCCCAGGTCTTTTCACCTCTAGGCTAATCCTCCCTCTCTCCTGCTTTAATGAGTCCTTGTGTGGCATGATTCCAAAGTTCTTCACCATCCTCCTCCTTCTGGGTTGCAATACAGCTGAGGCATCCTTTTGTGCCTGCTGTGTTACACAGATCAGTCATTGGATTTTGTGGTTCCCTAAAGTCGACATCCCTGGGTACTGAAACGAAGGATAACTATGACCTTTGAAAGGTAATCGAGACTGGGAAACTCCTCAGCCTGGAGAAAGGCATATTCCACTTTTCAAAAAAGAGAAGAAGGTAGATTCTCAAAAGAGTGGGCTAGCAAGTTGGAATTATCTCTGGCAAAATCCTACAACACCTTTTTAAAGATTGGTGAGCCTTTAGAAGAGGAAGCAGTGATTACCAAAAATCAGCATCAAAGTCAGCTTTGTTCATTAAGGACAGCTCATGCCCAGGGAAATTTGATTTAAATTATTTTAAGTGCATTTTATATATTCCTTTTGTCTTTTCATCACTGTTGTTTCCCACCCCACCCTTTCCTTCATATAGAAACCTCCCTTGGGACATAGAAGACAACCAAGCAGCATCAGCTACTGGCTATGGAGTCCATATCTGATATTATAAACAGCATTCTGCTGTGAGGGAAGTGTCTTTAATCACTTGTTCCATGGGATCTTCATTTTGTTTTCATCTTCTAAAAAAAAAGTTTAGTAATATCTTTTGATTTTTATAACCAAATCATTTCTTACTCAGCTCTCTCCAGATTGAACCTTTTTTTGGGTGGGGGGATAAGGCAGTTGGGGTTAAGTGACTTGCCCAGGGTCACACAGCTAGTAAGTGTCAAGTGTCTGAGGCTAGTCTTAAACTCAGGTCCTTCTGACTCCAGGGCTGGTGCTCTGTCCACTGTGCCACCTAGCTGCCCCCCAGACTGAACCTTTTTTTTTTTGATTAGGCATTGGGGTTAAGGGACTTGCCCAGGGTCACACAGCTAGTGAGTGTTATGTGTCTGAGACCGGATTTGAACTCAGGTCCTCCTGAATCCAGGGCCGGTGCTTTATCCACTGTGCCACCTAGCTACCCCCTGAACCTTCTTTCAAGGAAAAGGAAAACAATTAAGTAAAAATAGTTTGCCTTCCTTTCCTGGGTCCCCTCCTTCACAGACTGTTTTCTCCCCGCCCCCCCCCCCATCTTTGCCAATTTGCGTGGAGTAAGGTGAAACCTCTGAGTTGTTTTAATGTATGTTTCTCTTACTGTTAGTGGTCATTTGTTGCTGGCAAATCTTTTGGAAACTATTCTTTTTGCTTTTCATTCATCATTGAGCCAGAGATAGGGACATGCTTGAATCTTGGCACCAAGAGCCATTCATATTTCTTCAGACTTAGATAAATGCATCCCGTTGCATTGTTTTACTTGTTTGGATTACCATAAAGAATCTCTAAAGAATTTGAAGAGCTGTTCTTTTAGAGTCCAGATGAGTGATTGTCTCTGTTTTCTTGTTCTTGTCCTTTTCAAATCTTGCACTGATGTCCATTTTCTTTCATAAGAAACATATATTCTTAGAGTTGCCTAGATCATTGAGAAATTAAGTGACTTACCCAAGGTCACACACATAGAAGTTTGTGTTAGAGCTGGGACTTGAACCCAGGTTTTTCTGGCTCTAAGGCTAGTTCTTTGCTATGCATACTATCTCTCTATCTTACACACACACACACACACACACACACACACACACACACACACACACACACACAGTATAAATTGTTCTCCTGGTTCTGTTCATTTCATTCTGTGTCAGTTCATTCAAGTTTTCTCAGGTTTCTTTGAAACTATCCGCTTTGTCATTTTGTACAGCACAGTTGTATTTCATTTAAGTTATAAACCATTATTTGTTCATGCATTCTCCATATATGGGCTCCCCCAATTTTTTGCCACACCAAAAAGAGCTATTACTATTTTTGTACATACTTTGAGTTTGTTTTGCTTAGGACTCATCCTTAGCTTACTTGCCTTCCCTCTGATTCCCTTTTGCTCCTTCTTACCTTTCCTTCTCTTTCCCTTTTGAGTGAAATGTACTTCTCTCTCTCTCTCTCTCTGTGTGTGTGTGTGTATTCTTCAGCCAGTTAAATGAGAGTGATCTTCAAATGTCAGCTGTTCCCTTCACCCCCTCCTCTTGCTTGTATAGATGTCTACTTATTTACCCTGATTATTTGAGATAAATTTTCACTAGCCTTCATTTTTCTTCCCTCACTTCCAGTCAGTGTATTCTTCTTCCCTTTTTCCATTCTTCTCTTAAGATCATTAAGACATAACAGAACCACCCCCCCTCCCCATGACTCCTGATGATAGTCTGGTTCAGAGGGGCCACATGTATCATCTACCCGTATTCTCATGTAAGTAGTTTATCCTCATTTGGTCCTTTATTATTGATTTTTTTTTTTGCTGCTTACATTTCTATGTCTTAACTCCTATGTTTGAACTTCAGAGTTTCTATAGAGTTCTGGTCTTCTCATTAGGAATGCTTGGAAGTCCTCTATTTCATTAAAGGTATATTTTTCCCTTATAGGATTATACTAAGTTTTGTGTGCTAAGTTATTCTTGGCTGTAAGTCTATATCAGTTGCCTTCTCTGCCTTCTGCTAGTGGCTGCTGAGTTGTATGTGATTCTGACTGGGTCACCTCAGCACCTGGATTTTTTCCTTCTGGCTGCTTGCTATATATTTTTCTTCAATCTGGAAGCTATGCGTTTTAGTCATACTGTTCCTAGGAGTTTTTATTTTGGGGTTTCTTTCAGGAAGTGGATGGTAGATTCTGTTTATTTCTACTTTGCCGTCTGGTTCTAGATTTCTTTTTTATCTCATGGTGTGCTTGGCTTCATTTTGATTATTCCAGGATCACTGGGACGGTTTAGGCTGGGATGCTGCAAGGTTTCAGTGCTCTCATGGTGGGTCTGATCCAGAGCAAAGTCTGATCAGTATCATTCTGGTCTGAGCTCTCAAGTTACTGACCTTGCTTTGGATCTGAGCAACAGTAGGCTGCTGTTGGACTCGGTCTCTGTCAGCCAACTGGAAATTTCTGTCAGTTCCAAGTGACAGAACCACAGGCTTCACTTTGGTCTGGGATTCCTGCCCTGGTTATTCTTCTGCAGGCTTCAGATTGGGCTAGAAGCTGGAACTGAGACCCAGCTCTGTTCCTGGGATCTGAGCTACATAGCTGCTGCTTTGCTTCTGAACTTGCTCCCTCTCTCAGTACAGTGCCCAGGGCCTTTCAGCATTATCTATTGGAATGTCATTCCAGAACATGTCCCTTCCTCATTCTGTTCTGGATCTGTGACCTGAAACTGGGTAGTAGGTGACAAAGCTGCCAGTTGGTAGTTGTTCGATGTGCCCTGATTCCCTTTTCTCTGGGGCACAGTCTCTCTATATGTGGCACTCTTGGCCAAATACCATCCCCTAGCGTCCACAGATCTCTCTCTGTCTTTCTCAGTATGTCAAGCGGGGTAGAAAAGTGATTCACTGTGACTTTTTTCTTAGGTTTCCCCATCAGGATTCAGTTTGGTGCATTTTCCAGGTCTGTTTGGAGGAGTGGGGTCTGTGTGGCAAGAGGGGGTTCATGGCATTGTTTCTTCCTGCTCTACCCCCTTGGCTCTGCCCTGCTGGACAGTAGACTTGCTTTTATCCAACCGGCCCTTTCTGTTTAGTTGCTTTGGCCAAAGTTGTGACTGATTATGGATCTCTTCTAGGAATCTCTGTGAGTTCCTTCACACCACGTATCATTTTTGCCTTTCTTTATTATGCTTAACACAGTGCCCGGCACATAGTAGGTACTTAATAAATGCTTATTGTTTGTCAATGGGCAAGCATGAAAGGATTGTGAGTTTATTACTGGAAGGAATAATGACATCAATAAGATAACAGATTTGTTTGAGTATTTTGAGAAGTTCAGATACAGACTTTTACAATATCCTTTGATAAAGAAAGCTGAAACCAAAGTGATTAAAGTATGAATGCACAGTTTGCCAGGGAGGGATTGAAAGGGAGGGTTTAATGGCCTGCACTGGTGGTGGTGGTGTTCACTTGTTTTTAGTCATATCCGACTCTTTCTGACCCAATTTGGGGTTTTCTTGGCAGAGACATTGGAGTGGTTTACCATTTCCTTCTCCAGCTCATTTGACAGATAAGGAAACCGAGGACTTGAGAACGAGTAAAACCCACGTTACTGCTTGGCACACAGGAGGCGCTTATTAAGTACTGGTTGACTTAGTGACTTGAGGTTTAATTTACAAGAGAGATGAGGGAGGAGAAGAAAGGAGCTTTCTGTTGATACGTGCCAGCTGGCTTATTATCTCTGCCCAACTTTTGGGTAGCAGCCGTTAGGGAAAAAGAGGTTTTTCTGCTACATTTGCTGTTTATTGTTTAAGCTAGAACTTTGCCCGCTAACTGCCAGTTATCACTCAGGTTTGCCAGAGGCTTGAGCCAGAAAGGGGAAGCAGAGGTGGCAGAAATACAAGTTTTGCTTTTGGAAGGTCTCTGACAAAGAAACGTTTGAATTTGCATGTGTTTCCAAGAAAATGGAGCTTCCTTCTCCATGATGGCTATTTTATGCCATCATTGTATAGCATTTGATTCAGAACCAAAAAGGGATATTTTAATTCTCTTAGAAGTAGTCTGCTGGTTTTTCTTTTTCTTTTTTAATTTTTAAATCCCAGGATGAATGGTCACACATTCAGGGCCAGTTTTATTGTTACATAATATGAGTGGCAGTGAAATTTTAGCTAAAACAAATATTACAGAGCATCACTTGGGGATTAAGCCATAGTATGAAGGTGTTAATGAAATGAGCCATTATATACTTTATATACATTGTGTATATATGTATATATAATGTCTACATTGTATACATTATATACTTTGATAAAAGCCATTGTATACTTTATATACATTGTGTATATATGTATATATAATGTCTACGTTGTATACATAATATACTTTGGTAAAAGCCATTATATACTTTATATACATTGTGTATATATGTATATATAAGTCTACGTTGTAGACATTATATACTTTGGTAAAAGCCATTATATACTTCATTGGTGCATAACGAACACTGCACAATGTACTCATTGGTGTATAATGTAAGAGGGCTGTATCCACGTCAATGTGCCTACTGAGTTTGTCATAGTGCCTACTGCGTGTGTATAGAACACTAGTAGGCCCTGTAAAGGAAAATCAGGAAAACAGACAATATGGGGAATCCTCAATTTATGACCTACAATCAACTCTGTATAAAGCCTTTGAAGTTTGTAAAGTGTTTTATTTCATTTGACCCTCACAGCAATCCTGTAAGGTAGGTGTTAATATTAACCTCAGTTTATAGATAAACCGAAGCTTAGAATGATGAAGTGATTTGTCTATGTGTAGTAAGTGTCTAAGGCATGATTTGAACCCAGATATTACTGACTTCAGGTCCATTGCTTTTCCCACTTTACCACCTAGCTGCTGCCTCTTCCTCTCTTTCCCCCTCCTTTCCCCAAACACCCACATTCAATATCTTTGAAAAAAAATGATTAAGGCTTTTAGATAATCTTTGGGTTAGGAAAGGGAAGAAAGAAAGCAAGCTGTAAAAAACAGGAGTAGCTTGGGACAACTAACATCTCCCCCTCCAGCCTCCCTACCCCCACCCCTGAAAGGCAAGCCTGTCTATGGACACTCCCTCTTTGGAAAACTTTTGCCACACTATTGATGTGCCTAAAATTCTACCAATTAGAGATTCATTTGAATCATTAAATATCCTCTTTGAAAAACTTGAGCACAGCTTGGAATAGCATAGTGAAAAGAGCCCCGAATTTGACGTCTTCAGTTTATACCCCTACTCTTCCTCTTACTGCCTGTGTGACCTTGGGCAAATCATTTGTGCCTCAGTTTCCTTGTCTGTAAAATGAAGAGGTTGGAATAGAGGACCTTTAAAGTCTCCCAGTTTTAGATCTGTGACCCTATGGGTTGATTAAGGAGCCACACATTCACTTATTAGTGTCTGTTACACTCATGGCTTTTTTCCCACAAATTGTTATTATATTGATCCTTTGTTCTTGAAGAGGACCAATGACATCAGGAGGATGATATCTTGACTTGCAAATGAATTGGATTTGAGTGAGGCAGGACTGTGCAGTCATCAGCCTCATTCTCTCACTTCAGAGTCATTGGAGTCCAGTGGCAAGACATAGGTTAGGATCACTGGCCAGTGGCCCTGGATGCAGTGGGAGACCTTGTTTTTTTTAAGCTAAGGTCTTTCCCAAGTCTCTGTTTGTCTGAGGCAATACTTTTATAAGAGGCAGAAGTAAGGAAGGAGTGCTCTTCAGGTATATAGCCATGCAAAGGCCCAGAAATGGCAGCTGGGATGTTGTATATAAGGAATAATTTAAATAGGCCATTTTATCTGGATTGTACATTGATGAAAAGGGGAGTAATGGAAAGGTAGGAGCTAGTTTGTGAAGGAATTTGAATGCCAGAAAAGTTTGTATTTTATCATAGAAGCAATAGAGCTTTTGGAACCTTTTGAGCAGAAGAGTGACTTGGTCAAGCTTGTGCTATCCAGGAATTTCCCCTACAAGCCTCCGAGAAAACCTCTAGCCTTTACTTTGCATGTCATCATCTCCTTGATGTCATGGTCCTCTTCAAGAATGAGGGAGAAACCACACACAACCTGTAGACTTTTACTAAGAGGGAGCCCACTAGTACCTGAGGCAACCCATTCTACTTTTGGATAGCTCTGGTGAAGGTTTCCTTATATTAAACCTAATATATAAATCTGCTTCTCTGAAATTTTGACCCATGTCTGTTAATCCAGCCCCCTCCCCCGGGGGGCCAAGCAGGACAAGGCTGATCCTTCTAATGCCCGATAACCCTTCAAATACTTGAAAATCATTTTTCTATCCCTTCCTAAGTTTTTTCTTTGTCTAGGCTCGACATCCTCGATTTCCCCCAACTAATCCTCTTGGATCTCTTTCCATCCTGGTTGCTTTTCTGTGAACGTTGTCAAACTTTTTTTTTAAACTTTTAGATATTTTATTTTTTGCAATTACATGTAAAAATTTTTAACTTTTTAAAAAATTTTGAGTTCCAAATTCTCTCCCTTCTTCCCTACCTTGCCCCCTCATTTAGAAGGCACACAATTTGATATAGGTTATACATGTGCAGTCATGTAAAACATATTTGCATATTAGTCATATTGTGAAAGAAAACACAGAACCCCCCAAACAAAAAACCCTCTTTATTTAGATTACATTAGTTCTTTCTCTGTGAATTGGATAGCATTTTTCATCATGAATCATTGTATTGCTGAGAATAGCTAAGTCACTCATAGTTTATTATCATACAACATTGGTGCTACTGTGTACAATGTTCTTCTCGTTCTGCTCACTTCACTTTACATCAATTCATGTCTTTCCAGGTTTTTCTGAAAGTATCCTGCTTGTCATTTCTTATAGCACAATAATATTCCATCACAATCATATACCACCTGTTCAGCCATCCTCCAATTGATGGGGATCCCCTTAATTTCCAATTCTTTATTTTTGAAAAAATTATTTTATTTTTAATTTATGGAATAAAACAAGCATTCCCATAACATAGTATAATAAAAAAGTTGATTGCACATGAAACTGCAAATCTATGTACAGCTTGCTATTCCTTTTAAATATACAAGAAAGTTATCATGTAAATTTCTTTTTTTCTTCCTCCCTCCCCCCGTCTTACAGATTTTTCTGCCACAAAAAGAGTTGCTATAAATATTTTTGTACATTTAGGCCTTTCTCCCCGTTTTTTGTATCTTATTGGGATATTGCCTTAGTAATGTATTTTGTTGGGTCTAGCCTTTTGTAGCACAGTTTTATAGCCTTTTGGGTATAGTTCCAAATTGCTCTCCAGAATGATTGAATCATTTTACAACTCCACCAGCAGTACATTAGCATCTCAATTTTCCCACATTTCCTCCAGCATTTGTCATTTTTCTTTTCTGTAACATTAGTCAATCTGATAGGTGTGAGGTAGTACCTCAGTGCTGTTTTAATTTGCATTTTTCTAATCAATAGTGATTTAAGGCATTTTTTCATATGATTGTAGATAGCATTGATTTCTTCCTCTGAAAACTGCCTGTTCATATCCTTTGATCATATATCAATTGGGGAATGGCTTATATTCTTATATGTTTGACTCTGTTCTCTATATGTTTGAGAAATGAGGCCTTTAGCAGAGAAACTTGTAAAATTCCGCCCCCCCTCACCCCCCGCCACTTATCATTTCTGCTTACCATTTTAATCTTGGCTGCATTAATTTTATTTATGCAAAACCTTTTTTAATTTGATGTAATCAAAATTATCCATTTTACATCTTGTAATGTTCTCTGTCTCTTGTTTGTTCATAAATTCTTCCTTATCCATAGATTTGACTTGACTACATACTCCCCTAATTTGCTTATGATATCACCCTTTATTTCTAAATCACGGACCCATGTTGACCTTATTTTGGTATGTAGTGAGAAAGGTTGGTCTGTACCTAATTTCTGCCAAACTGATTTCCAATTTTCATCAAATAGTGAGTTCTTGTCCCAAAAGCTTGATTTTGGGGTTTATCAAACACTAGATTACTATGGACACTTACTACTGTGTATCATGTACCTATTCTATTACATTGATGCACCACTCTATTTCTTAGTCAGTACCAAATTGTTTTGATGATTAATAACAACTACAAAATACGGTTTGAGATCTGGTATGGCTAAGCCACCTTCCTTCACATTTTGTTTTCATTGATTCCCTTTATATTCTTGACCTTCTATCTTTCTAGATGAATTTCATTATTTTTTCTAGCCCTTTAAAATAATTTTTTTTTTGTAATTTGGTATGGCACTGAAGAAATAAATTAATATAGGTAGAATTGTGATTTTTGGCTCAGCCTATCCATTAACAATTAATATTTTCCAGTTGTTTAGATCTGACTTTACTTGTGTGAAAAGCATTTTGTAATTGTTCCTATAGTTCCTGGGTTTGTCTTGGCACGTAGACTCTCAGGTATTTTATACGGTCTACTTTTATTTTAAATGTAATTTCTCTTACTATTGCTTGTGGCTGGACTTTGTTGCTAACATATAGAGATGCTGATGATTTACATGTGTTTATTTTATATCCTGCAACTTTGCTAAAGTTGTCAATTGCTTAAAACTAGTTTTTTTAGTTGATTCTCTAGGATCCATCTAAACCACCATCTGCAAAGAGTGATAGTTGCATTTCCTCATTACCCACTCTATTTCAATTTCTTTTTCTTCTCTTATTGCTATAGCTAGCATTTCTAGTACAATATTGAACAGTAATGGAGATAATGGGCATCCTAGCTTCACTCTGAATTTGTTGGAAAAGTTTCTAGCTTATTCTTCTTACAGATAATGCTTGCTGATGGTTTTAGATAGCTACTACTCAATATTTTAAAGAAAACTCTATTTATTCTTATAAACACTATTTATTCCTAGTGTTTTTAATTGGAATGAGTGTTGTATTTTGTCAGAAGCTTTTTCTGCATGTATTGAGGTAATGGTATTATTTTTGTTGGCTTTGTTATTGATGCGGTCAATTATGCTAATAGTTTTCCTAATTTTGAACCAGCCCTGCATTCCTGGTATAAATCCCACCTGGTTATAGAGTGTAATCCTTGTGATATATTGCTGTAATCTCCTTGCTAGCATTTTATTTAAAAATTTTGTATCAATATTCATTAGGGAAATTGGTCTATGGTTTTCTTTCTCTGTTTTTGCTCTTCCTGGTTTAGGTATCAGCACCGTGTGTGTCATAAAAGGAATTTGGTAGGACTCTTTCTTTGCCTGTTTTTCTAAATAGTTTATATAGTATTGGAATTAATTGTTCTTTAAATGTTTGGTAGAATTTACTTGTGAATTCATCTGGTCCTGGGGACTTTTTCTTAGGATGCTCATTGATGGCGTGTTCAATTTTGTTGAGCTTAAAAAATGTTCTATAAATATCAGTGCCTGGACTAGAGCCAACTTTTCTTAACTGCTATTTCTCTGTTTGTTCCTTTAATACAGTCTTACCTCTCTTTTAGACAAATTTGTATTCCTATTTCAATAATTGAGAGATGGCCATAATTGGCAGACTGGATTGCTACTGGGGCCATACTACTGTAGTCTTAGATTTATGACCATTTAATGGATTCAGGTTTTTTTTGAACTATTGATTTGAAGGTGAGAACAAAGGTATTACACCCTAGACTTGTTTAATGTTTATTGAACAGCCCTAACAAATACACAATATGATGGCAAGTGTGTCCTGAAGGAGTTATTACTTCAAAATGATCATTGATTTCCCTTATACCTTCTACAGATGTGGAGCACAGCTTTTTACCTTTTTTTAATTAGATGGTCTTAGTGAATTGCTATGGCTAAATAGACACACACATGCATATACTTGCACATACGCATACATACACACATACATGGCTGCATACAATACAACCATGTAGCAGAGATATCATTATATACATATCTATCTATCTATCTATCTATCTATCTATCTATCTATCTATCTATCTATCTATCTACACACACACACACACACACACACACAGTGCTACAGGTATACAATGGAACCACACAAGTACCTATATGGTTATGTATCCACCCATATAACATATATGCACAATATAGGTATACACATGTCTATATTCACATGTGTATGGTTATATTTTGTTATATACATATATATAACCACACATGCACATTGTATATGTATAGAAAACAACACATGTATGCACATGTACATATCCATACTATATATGTATATGCTATATGTGTGTGTGTACGTACGTGTGTGAGTGTGTGTGTGTGTGTGTGTATAGTATATACATATGTATACGTACATATGTATGTGTATGTGTGTAATATATATGGATGGGGAGCTAGGTGGTACAATGGATAGAGTGCCAGACCTGGAGTCAGGAAGACTCATTTGTGAGTTCAAATCTGGCTTCAGACAATTACCAGCTTTGTGACCCTCTGTAAATCACTTCACCCTGTTTGCCTCAGTTTCCTCATATGTCAAATGAGCTGGAGAAGGAAATGGCAAACCACTCCTTGCCAAGCTAATCCCAGACAGGGTCATGAAGAGTCAGACATGACTGAAAGGACTGAATAACAACAATAACCTCTTTTTATGTGGGTTGTATGTGAATTGCTATTCTTAAGCAAAATTATACCAACTGAATATAAAACCCTTGCCCATTGTATGGTTGATTCTGTTCTCACAGCATATCTTGGCTTTTTTCCTTTGCCTCTGGATACATGAGCATCATTAGTTCTGGTACTTATCACCTGTTGCTCATTGCAATGGCTTTCTCATTGGTTTCTCAGTGTTCACTCCATCCCTTCTTGCGTCTGTCCTCTAAATTGATTGTCCTAAAGTGCAAGGCTGATCATGTCACTGTCCTGCTCAAACTTCAGTGGTGCTGCCTATCATCTCTAGGATCAAATACAAAGCTCATCTGGCTATTAAAGCCTTTTATGGTTGAGTTCCAACCTACCCTTCCAACATCCTTATTCATCATTCCCCTTCATACATTCTCTGTTCCATCTAACCTAACCTTTTTGCTGGTTCTCACACTCCCTATAATATTCCATCTCCTATCTCCTTCATGCTTGGAATGTATTCCCACTGTACTCCTGCCTCTTAGAGTTCCTAGGTACTTTCAACTCGCAGTTCAAGGAACACTTTTTCCATGAGACCTTCTTGATGGCTCTCCACACCCAACTTCCCAGTCTCCCCATAAAAATCACCTTGTACTTAGTTTGTATGTATGTTTCATGCATATACTTATGTATATAATTTCTCCCCCTCCTTGCCTTCTTGAAGACATGGACTATTTTACTTAGGTCTTCATATACCCATCACTTTCACAGGACTTGTTCACATATCCTTGTTGATTAAGTGATTAATCCATGAGTTATGTGGGGCTGAGTAAATCTCAAATTAAGTATTTCTCTTATGTGCATTTAAGTAAATGTAATAAAAATGGGGCTAATAGGCCAAGTCTGTGAATTGTCATATATCTACCAGTTTCCACAGCACAGACAAAAAACTGTTCCAACGCCATAGACTGTAGCCTGATCAAGTCAGATGATACAGTGAAAACAAAGCATAGTACAAAGACATGGAAAACAACCAAAAGCATAAGATCTACCGATATTAGGTAAGTATTTGAAACATTTTCATGCGAAGGATAGCATGTATACTATTGAGAGCTATAAAAAGACATATGAGGAATTACCATTTTAAATCCGATTTGTGTTTGGAGTTGAAATGTTTTTGCTATACTCTAATGCAATATGAGAAAAGTTGAGTGGAAGACCTTCCGAGGTTCTGGCCAGAACAGAAATAGTTGCTATTTACAGTCACTCTGAGCCAGGTATTTCTTATAGTTAATAGTACTACCTTAATAGTTCTTTTGTATTCTAATGGATTTGCTATATTATTGATGGGAGCATTCCTTTGAATAATGCAGGTCAGTCAGTCGATCAATAGGCAGTGTAAATGCCTACTCTTTATCAGACATTGTTATAAGACCTGGAGATAACAAAGATAAATGAAATGGCGCTTGCCTTCAAGGAGTTTATATTCTGTTGGGGAAATCATGCATATATTTCCTGTATACAAAATATCTTCCATGCCTCCCCATCCAGTGCAGTTCTTGTTCAAAACCTTCCATAGTGGCACATGGTATAGAGCTGCGGCCTTGGAGTCAGGAGGACCTGAGTTCAAATTCAGCCTCAGACACATAACACTTACTAGCTGTATGACTCTGGGCAAGTCACTTAACCTCAATTTCCTCACCAAAAAACAAACAAACAAACAAAAAAAACCCCTTCTATAAATTGGATGCTAGGACTATTCCTCAATTTCTCTTGACATCTTAAAGATACAAATGGAGCATGTTGGCTATCTGTTAGTTATCCTTTGCTCTTGCGACGTGTACAGCTTATGTTCTTTTGTTGACTGTGCATTTCTTTGAAGTATACTTCACACTGCTGACTTTTCCTAATTCCTGGTTTGTAATGTGTGGCAAACTGCTTTAGGTGCTACCATAGGCTTATTCATTGGTCTTTGGTTGGTCCTGAACTTCAGTTCATTGGGCATGCTTGTGTTCCATGACTTAGGGCAAATGGAGAATTATAGTGTTCAAAAAATTGGGCTTTTAGTTTCACTCTATCAGAAAAAAAATTTAGACAAAACAACTCCGTCCACCCCCATCAGTGTACTATGGCAGGTGTTTGAGTTACTGAGAACTTAAATAATTATTAGCTTTGCTTATAGTAAACCCTTTCTTAATAAAGAGGACAAATTAATGAGGAAACAAGATAAGATTGTAGGAACATGGAAAAGAGGAAATGGATTTATTAAAAGATATTAAAGTGAACTTTTCAAACCCTAAATATTTCAAGAGTATATTTAAATATAAACAGTTGTTATGGCAATTACATGATTCATATCTAATCATTAAAGCAAGACAGCATTTGGACAGCTACTAAACACTGTTAGCCTGGTTAGTTAGCTAGTACTTGAAAATAAGGACATTAGATTTCTCTAAAATATTCTAGGAATCATTAGACTTTTCTATGCTTTAGGCTGTCCTCCCTGCTATTTCAAATGACTGACAATTTAAAGTGTATGTGTGTGTGTAAAAGAAGTCTTGGATTGGTATTATTCCTTTTTTAAAAAAAATTATGTTAATTTTAGTAATTGAAAGTAACGTATCTGAGGATTGCATTGAGATCTCTTGAATGAGTGAAGCTTGTATGCTATGTAGGTTACTATTTGGTTGAACATTTTAGATTTGCAGATAAATAAGTTCTGAATTGAGTGTTAAATGGTGAATGAATTAAAAGTTAGACACTATTTTGGTCAATTTTGGGGAGAGCAAAGAAAAAATTGCAAGTTGTTAATTTTGTGATTGGGGGAAGCACAGATAAATCAGGCTTTTGAAGTTTCTCATTAACTATATGCCAAGATTAACTAGTTGTGCTGCCAGTACTAATTGGAATTTTAAGCATTTAACTTTTGTCAAGAGAATACATATGATCCCAGATGTCATTGCCCATTTGATATCTGCTGTATTAATATGTGATTTGCTCTGGTTTTAATGGCTCTATATGATTATAATAGAGTAGTATGTGTCTAATGATGATGTCTACAAATGAACATTGTTATTCATTGTTAAAATATATTCCATCAGTTATTTTAAATGGCATTTTTTTTGCCTTAAATACATCTTTCCAAAATAACATTTTAAAATAAGTGTGTAGTATCTCCTTGGCACTTGTATCCCATCTGCCTCTTCCTTTAAACAACCAAACTTCTTGAAAAAGGTGATCTACATTTACTGCTTTCACCTCTTAATGACTCCTCATTCTTCAGCCCTTTAAAATCTGGCTTATTTCACTATGACTCTGTGTGACCTTGAGTAAGTCTTTAACATCTTTGGGATTCAGTTTCCTCATCTGTAAACTGAAGGATTTGAACTAGATAATCTCTTTAGTACTTTTCAGCTTTAAATCTGTGAGCCCATGATCCTAGCTTTCCATTTTGGCTGAGCATAGCCTGTGTGGAGGAGAGCAGTAATATGAAATAAGACTAAGAGTATTGTATTAGATTGTGAAGGGCCTTGAATGCTAGGCAGAGGAAAAGAAGTAGGAAAAGAAAGAAGATGATAGATGGGAGAGATTTTGTGGAGATGGAGTCAGGGCTTTGTAGCTCATTAGATATGTGAGGTGAGTCAAAGATAATGCCAAAATTATGCACATGGGAAATCTGGTCTGTGGTGGTGTCACAGACATAAATGTGGATTATGAAGGAGGAACAGGTTGAATGGGAAAGATGAGACACTGAGGGGGAGTTGGCCTATAGACAGTTGAGAAGGTGGGTCTAGAGGTCAGAACTAGATAAAGATTTCACAGTCATTTTGGCACAGAGATGGTAGTTGAAGCTGTGGGACTGAATCAGACTGTCAAAGCACGGAGTGTAGTGTGGATTCTTGGAGAACATCTACATTTAAGGGGCTAGGAAGGAGGGAACCAGAGCAGGATTGTTTAGGAAAGGAAAAGAACCTGGAATGCATGGCCTCTCTGAAGCCCGGAAAGAAGAATATGTGCCTGAAAGCTGCAGAAACATGAAGAGTGATAAAATCTGAGAAAAGGACTTTGGATATGGTAGTTAGGAGGTCACAGGTGACCTTTTAAGAAAGCAGTTTCACTAGAAGAAGGAGCCATGTGTAGTAAGAAAGTGGAAACATGTTTATATAAACTTTTAAAGGACTTTATAACTGAGAGATGAGTTTGAGAAATAGAGGAGGCAGGAGAATTAAAGGAAGATTTTTTTTTGGCCTTTTGCTATTTGGTATTTGACTTGGAATAAAGCACAGATGAAATCTTTATCAAATTTGTGGATGTCACAGCTGGGAGGAATAGTTAACATATTAAAAAAGATCCTGACAGGCTGAATCTAATGGGATGAAATTTTGGACTTGAAAAATCAGTTTCATAAGCACACAGCAAGATTGCAACTTGTCTGATCTGGGGATTTTAGTGGACTTTAAGCTGAATGTGAGTGAACTGTGAGATATAGCAGCCAGGAAAGCTATTGAGATCTTAAGCTTCATTGAGAGGCACAGTGTCTGTTAATGAATAATACAGCCACCACAGTCCTGTTGCCAGAGCACATGTGGCGTTTTGTGTTTTGTCCCGGGTACCACTTTTTTTTTTTAGAAAGAATATTGATAAGCTGGAGAATGTCTGGAACAAGTCAACTAGGATGAAAGGACTCAAGCTTAGACCAGATGAGGATCAATTAAGGAAACAGGATTTTTATCCTGGAGAAGAGGAAATGGGGAACTGGATAGTTGTCAGGTATTTGAAGGGCTGTTAAGCAGAAGAGGGATTTTCTGCTTGGCTTCAGAGAGACTCAGTGGGTGGAATCTGCTCTCCTCTGTAGAACTACCTGAAAGCAGAATAGGCTAGATTGGGAGCTAAAATTCCTCCTTGGAGTCCCCAAACTTTATCAGGTATGCTATAGAGAAAATTCTCCTCTGCTGAACACTGAAAATCCTTCACAGCCTTCTTCTAGCTTATTTTTCCAGCTTCATAAAGCATCACTCCTCTACATATACTTTGTGGTCTAGCCAAACCAGACGTCTTGCTCCTTCTCACATTTCACCCACAGCATTCCATCTTCTGTCTCTATATCTTGGCACTGGCTAATTGTTCATGTCTGGAATGGACTCCCCTTTGACCTCTGCCTCTTAGAAACTATAGTTGACCTCAAAGCTCCGCTCAGATGCTACCTCCTACATGAGGCCTTTCCTGACCCCCTTCATTCAGCTGCTGGTGCACCAGGCCTTCAGATTTTGTTGTTGTTCACTTGTTTCAGCTGACTCCAACTCTTTGTGAGCCCATTTGGGATTTTCTTGGCAAAGATACTTGAGTTGTTTGCCATTTCTTTCTCCAGCTCATTTGACAGAAAAGGGAACTGAGGCAAATAGGGTTAAGTGACTTGCCCAGGGTCACACAGCTATTAAGTGTCTGAGGCTGGATTTGAACTTGGTTCCTCCTGACCGTAGACCCCATTTTCTCTTCACTGTTCTGTCTAGCTGCCCAAACCCTCCGATTGTCTTTTATTTATTTTTCATGTACTTATATATATATTTATATGTGTGTGTGTGTGTGTGTACATATTATTTCTTCTGTTTAGTTCCTTGAGGCAAGGATTATTTTTTTGATCTTTGTATCTCTGTTGCCTACCACAGTGCCCAGTATACTGGTACACAGTAGGTGTTTAATAAATGCTTGCTGATTGAGTCTTGTTCAGGTATGGGTTGGACTAGATGGTCCCTGCCAACTTTAAGATTCTATAAGGACTAGGGATACTTGAGCATGCATGTTGACAGATGGCAATAAACCAGCAGTAAGGTAGACATTAAAGTGCGTGAGAAAGGCTCAGCAAAAGCCAAGGATGCAGGTAGTGGAATGAGTCTGAAGGAGTAGTTGAAAAATTCCTCCTCTGACCAGAGAAAATAGAAGAGGAGAACTGGGGGCATTCCCTTTGGATGGCCTTAGTGTTCTCAGTGAAGTAGGGGGTGGCTAGGTTGCTTTAAAAGAGGGGCTTTGAAGTACAGCTTGCTAATATTTACTTGTTGCATATTTCTATTTGTCATATATATTTTTTCTTTTTGGCCCAAGCCTGTTCTTTCATTGATATAGGGAACTTCTGGTAGGAAACTGACTGACTGACTTAGTGAAACACCCACTAATAGTGCAGACTGGTTGCATGCCCATTATTTGGTCTTAGAAAGTTGGCATGTGAAATGACTTGTCCATCCATAGTATGCTTCAGAGACAGAATTAGAACCCAGTTCTTCTCTGGTTCTAAGGTCAATCATCTAGCCACTATTTTGTGCTGTCTCTTGTATTATGTCTATTCATTGAATTGTAAGCTTCACAAAGTAGGGACTGTTTCGATTTGCAGATACTGAATAAATGGGGGTCAAATGACTAGGATAATTCTTCCTCCTAAAGTATCCTTGTGAAGCACTTTGCAAATCTTACAACTTTATAGAAATACTAGCCATCATCATTATTACAGTTAGGACTAGTTTGTGTTATAATGTTGCCAGCCTGATTCAAGGAATGCCTTGATAAATTCATGATAATTAAAAATGTAGAGTAGAAAAATGAAATTTCACAATTATTGAAAAAAGAAAGAAGAATTTTGCTTAAATTCGTCTTTAGAGATCTACTGTACTATAAGGTTCCACTTCTTTTCCCCTACCCTGAGAAGTGACAAGACCTCAGTTTTACGAAGAGTTTGAAAAGTTGTTATCCCCTTCATATACAGACGTCATATGAGGAAGAGTCCTAACCTCCTGCCCCCTCCTTGAAGTCCCCAGGGCATTTCTTGCTGGTCTTTTCTAAGTATTGCACATCCCTGGGCTTGTTTATCTGATGAAGTCTGACAAGATCCTAGCCCAAGGTAGAGTGGCTATGGGCCAAATACAACTATAATTTATGAGGATGATGGAGTAGGTTCTAGTCCTCAAGAAATGTTGCAAAGATGTAGTAAATTTAGCGGCAACCATTAAAGTGTCATTTTCCAGCCATATACATTTGAAACTATTAAATAGGAATGTGGTAAATAGAATTTGGATATGTATAAAGAACTTTTCTTTAACAAACTTAGTCTTTGAATATTTCATGATCGTTTCCAGATTATGCCCACTGCCATACTTGGAATCAGTTATAATAGGATTCCTACTTCAGTAAACCTGTATTTATGGAGGTCCTGAGCTAGAGCTTCAAAGTGTGACCTCCCACTCCCTTCCCTTTTTTTGTTCACTATGTCCAGAAACAATTCACAGGTTTCTTTGGGTTATTCTGACTAGCATAAATCCAAAGAAAATTTTAGATAAGGGGTGTTACTGTCTGAGATGGCAACATTGACAATTTCCATCATCTCTCAACTCTGCCTTGAAAATGATAAAAGTGATTTATAATTATAGTGGGTATTCCTTTATGGCATAGATTGAACTTACTGGTCACTGAGGTCCCTTCAAAATCTAAATTGGAAAATTTTGGATATAGCAGCTAATTTGCCACAATAATTCCATATACTTAGAAAAACTTTCATTATAGTTTCCAAGCATAAAAAAATTAGTATTTAATTTAATTACTGAATCAATTTTGAAATATTCATTGCATTGCTTCTCTTTTTGTATTGACAATTACATGGTGTCTGACCAGAAAGCTTTTTATTAGACAAATATTAAGCAGTGACAGGAATAGGTGCTAGAGTTACAATTACTAGGAGAATATGGTACTAATCAGTGATGGGTAAACAGGGAAGGGAGTTTTGGTGTAGGTCGTCCCATGGATTGTGGGTAGAGACACAGAGCTGTATGTTGACGTGCCCTTTCTAGTAAAAATGATACCATTTGATTATTGTTCCCAGAGCAAGAGGGAAATTGAGTAGCAGAACAGATGGCAAGATGCCTGTGTTGGCAAGGCACTGATATCCTGGTTGAGGGCTGAATGGGAAGAAGCATGATCTAGGGCCAGCTAATATGGGGTGGGGGATGGAATAGCTGATGTTTTCTAATTACTGTATATTCCAAATCAATAGCTACTTTGCTTTAATATTAGTTTTAATGTCTTCTAATGAAGTGTTAAAATTTATAGTAGTCAATTACATTTTTTTCCAGATATAAATACAAATCATTCAATACAGAAGAGGAAATTCCAATCAAAATGGTAGATTAGTAAGTTGTTAAAAAGTTGGGTTTCTCAAATTCCCAGAAAAAAGAACAATGGAAATACCAAAGAAGAAAAATAGCTAAGATCAAACATGATAATAAAAACATTTGCCAAAAAAGAAAAGTGAAGAAGAAAGCTAATATAATTTTTAAAAGATATTAGAGAGCAAATGAAACAACTAAAGTTTTATAATGATGCTGGAACATTACAAGAATGGTGACCTCAAATGGATAAATTATAGTAGAGAATCATCTAGTAAGACAATTTATAAGAGGAAATAAAAGAAGAATTTGAAGAAATTTTAAAATCACATTAGAAACTGAAGATGATCAGGATTAATTAATCGTGGAAATGACTGACACGGAGAATTAAAAAAAACCTAATAAGGAGAGAAAGAAACCAGGAATATATGTAGAAATAACCTAAAACAATTACTGTAGCCTAAAACAAAATCATAGACAATCCGGAAAAAATGGAAAAGTCCATTTCAATTTTGTCACATAGGACCCTGATATGGAAAAATTAAAGATTTAATTCTCCTGTAATTATATATTATAGTTAATTTTCTTTCTTTTTCTCTTTTTTTGTTCCTTCCTTTTCTTCTTTTTTTCTTTCATTCTTTCTTTTGTTCTTTCTGAGTTTTCATGTACAAAAGAACTATATGGAAATAGTTTACGTGATTGCACATGTATCAGATTGTTTATTATCTCAGGGAGAGGAGAGGTGAGATAGGGATAGAATTTGGAACTCAAAACTTTAAAAAAGTATATTAAAATTGTTTTACATGTAATTGGGAAAAATAAAATATATTTAAATAAAAAGAGGAAATAAGGCTTTGTTCTTTGGTTTTTCCATTGTTCTTATTTCAGGGAATTTGAGAAACCTAACTTTTTTGCAACTTCCCAATCCACCATTTTGATTGGAATCTTCTCTCTTATACTGAATGATTAGTGTTCATTTCTGAACAAAAAATGTGATCAACTAGTATAAATTTTGACATCTCATTAGGAGACATGAACCTTAAAACCAATATTAAAAGAAGGTCCAGTTTAGAGACTTCTGCAGTTAACAATATAAGGCATAACTACTGTAAGCAGATTATAGGCCAAGGACCAAATATGGCCTACTGGCTGTTTTTGTATGGCTCCTCCCCTTTTCCCATTAAGAATGGTTTTTATATTTTTAAGTTCAATAAAACTTTATTAAAAATTTTTTTAAAACAGGTCTTAGCTCACTTGCCCTACAAAAAGAAGCCAACAGCTGGGATTTGGCTTTTGGGCCATAGTATAAATATTTGGTTTAGAACTCATTTGTTTTTGTTTAATTTGGGTTAATAACAGTGATCATTAGAAAAAGAAATATTGTCAGGCAGAGACAAGATGGTAGAGTACAGGCAGCTACCCAGCTGAACTCTCCCAACATTCACCTCTAAACAACTTTAAAATAACTCCTTGAATCAAATTTTGGATTGGCAGAGCCAACAAAATATCAGAGAGAAATACTTTTCCAGTCTAAGACAACTTAGGAGGTTGGCAGTCTCAGACACTGGAGCGCAGCTGTAGCAGCTTCAGGAGCTCTCAGCCCAGAGACAGTAAAGGGATCGGCCAGCTGGTCAGAAAGAAATTACTGGGGACCTTGTGCTGGCACTAGGTATAGCTGATGCTGATTGGAAACTCTATTGCCCATATGCAGTTCTGGGTCCCAAGTCACAGTTCTAGGGCAGAGAGAAGCAATTGTTGTTGGTCATAAGGGAGCAGGTGGTTCCAAGGCAGAGAGGAGTGCTAGCACTTGTGACTGCAGAAGAACAGGGGATGTGGTTTACCGTTACAGGGGAGTGCTAGTGCTTGTGGCTTCTGGGTAAAAATTAGAGTACAGATCAGGAGAGCAGGGAGCACACCTCTCCCTGGATCACACCATCTTGGAAGCACCAAAAAATTGTAGACCTAGCTCCAAAAATAGCAGCACAAAAAAGCCTAAACCTTGAAACAATGCATCCCCATACCCAGGTGAGTAGAGCTCAACTTTAACATAAAGTTCAAAATCAAGAAATAGGTTGGAAAAATGAGCCAAGATAAAAAAAAAAGAACTTCACAATAAAAAGGTACTGTGGTGGCAGGGAAGACTAAGCATAAACTTTAGAAGAAAACAACAGTGTGAAAATAGCTACAAGCAAAGCCTCAAAGAAAAATGTGAATTGTACCAAAACCCCACAAGGTTTCCCAGAAGAGTTAAAGAAAGAGCTAAGGTGTTGCAGAAGAAAAAATGGGAAAAGAAATGAGAGTGATGTAAGAGAATTATAAAAAGAGATTTAACAGCTTGCTAAAAGAGGCACAACAATTCAATGAAGAAAAGAACTCCTTAAAAAACAGAATTGGAGGGGGCAGCTAGGTGGTACAGTGGATAGAGCTCCTGCCTTAGAGTCAGCAGGACCTGAGTTCAAATCTGGCCTCAGACACTTGACACTTACTAGCTCTGTGACCCTGGGCAAGCCACTTAACCCCAATTGCCTCATCAAAAAGCAAAAAAAAAAAAAAAGTAGAATTGGGCAAATGGAAAAAGAAGTACAGAAGCTCGCTGAAGAAAATAATTCTTTAAATATTAGAATTGGGCAAGTTGAAGCTAATGACTCTGTGAGGCATTAAGAAACAATAAAACAGAGACAAAAGAATGAAAAAAATAGAAGAAAATGTAGAATATCTCATCAGAAAACCTATTGACCTGGAAAATAGATTGAGGAGAGGTAATTTAAGAATTATTGAACTGCCTGACAACCATGTTCAAAAAAAGAACCTAGATATATTTCAAGAAATTATCAAGAAAAACTGCCCTGGTATTCTAGAACCAGAGGGTAAAATAGAGATTTAAAGGAACCATTCATCACTTCTGAAAGAGATCCTAAAATAAAAACTCCCAGGAATATCATAACCAAATGTGAGAGCTCCCAGGTCAAGGAGAAAATGCTTCTAGCAGCCAGAAAGAAACAATTCAGATATCATAGAGCCACAGTAAGAATCACAAAAGATTTAGCAGTTTCCACATTAAAGGAGTGGAGGCCTTGGAATGTGGTATTCAGAAGACAAAGGAGCTAGGGTTAGAACCAAGAATAACCTACCCATCAAAACTGAATAAAATCCTTCAGGGGAAAAAATGGATATTTAATGAAATAGAAGATTTTAAAGCATTCCTGATGAAAAGACCAGAACCGAATAGAAAATTTGACATTCAAACAGAAGACTCAAGAGAAGCATAAAAAGATAAACATGAAAGAGTAATCATAAAGATTGCCAATAAGTAAAATAAAAAATCTATAATGAGATCCTCTTGGGTTGAGATGGAAAAGAAGTTTTTAAAACTTTTTTAAAACATAAAAGTTTTTAAGCCCACATAGAAACTGAAAAATGAATTCTTGAATAATGCTGTTAACTTTGATTAGGATTGCCTATCATTTTTTACATTTATTGAAATCTGTAAGATATAGCCGGTGCAATATTTATAGGCCAATTTATAGCGCTGAATAGCTTCAGTTAAAAAGAGAAACTTGATGAGGTGAAAAAATAAAATATAAATAGTAAAAATTAAGCAAAATGGGATCTGTGATTGATATTAAGAAAACAAATCAAATCAAAGGCTTTGGTGGGGAAGGGGTTGCTGTTTCCTCTTCATATGTACTGAAATATAGGGCAGATTCTATTTTTTCTAAGGGAAGTAATTCTGTGTGGGTAGCATAATCCAAGAGTATGGTTATCACACAGTTCTCAAGATGGAACCTTGTCCATGTCAACACAACACTGAGGTGCTGGGCTATGGGTTACATTATATTAAAAAAAAAGAAAGAAGAAGAAGAAAAAAGACTTATCTGTTCAAAAATGTTCCCGGCAGCTTCATTTGTAAGAGGAGAAAAGTGATAACAGCCTATATGTTCAATATAAGAGAATAGCAGAATAAATATAAATGTAATGGATTATCATGGTGCATTATACAGGGAAGAATATAAACATGTAAACATGTATGACATGTTACAAAGTGAGATTGGCAGAGACAGGACAACTTTTGCATTGCTTATTGACAGCAAAGAAAATAAGGGAATTGGGATTTATAAGTACACAGACAGATTTTAAGAGTACATTAGACAAATGTTTTGTTTGTTAGATTTTATTCTGTTAATGTGTATTATCTTGTGTCCTCCCCCATTCCAACTTTAGATGACATAAATGCACAAATTTTGTGGTTTTTGTTTGCGGCGCTATCCCCTCTTTGCTTCTCTTGTAGTTTTGTTAGAGTTGCCTATAAATGTTGTGTTTATAGTTACAATATAAATGGGGAAAAACTTTCATCATCCTTTTAACGTGACTATATGAATCAATCAGACTATTTTCTACATGGTGCTATTTTTGGTGATCCTCAAGTTAGTCATTTCTAGTCAGACATATAAGCAGTATGGTGATAAAAGACAAATTTTTCAACTGGGAAAATTAAACATTTGTGATTATTCAAAATATTTTTAAATGAATAAAAAAAAATTACTGTTTGCTAGTGATACAAATACAAAAAGCAAGGCAATCTCGGCCCTCAAGGAGCTTACATCCTAATAGGATGGGCAAGCTTAAATGGATTGTGATCTCATCATTGGAGGGAAAACCACATTGATGAGATCACAGATCTCCCATTGGAGAACTGGGGCTCTCGAAAGGAAGAGATTCTATAATATCAAAATGATTCTAATATTCTTAGGCTCTAACATTGCCTTTTTATGTTTTTCTTTTGGATGAGGCAGTTGGGGTTAAGTGACTTGCCCAGGGTCACACAGCTAGTTAAGTATCAAGGTCTGAGGCCAGATTTGAACTCAGGTCCTCCTGTCTCCCAAGGCCAGAGCTCTATCCACTGTACCACCATAACATTATTTCATATGAAAACCTTGGAAGTAAAGGCAAAACCTTAGTTGCTAGAATGTGCTTTCTGGCACAAATATGTTTTCTTGAAATGTGTTCTTCACAACTAGTTTTTATAACTGACTCATGACCCGTATGGGGAAGGGCTTCAAAGTCCTTTTGCATGAGAGTTAGTTGAAGAAATTGGGAATTATTATCCCGCACAAGAGAATAGTGACTGTGGACATGGCTAGCTAACTAACCTTTTAATATGTAGTGAATGTCTTAAGGTTTGCAAAGTGCTGTGACTGCTATCTTATTTGACCCTCAAAATTACCCTGGAAATTAGGTGATGTCTGAGGCAGAATTTGAAGGCAAATCTTTCTGACTCCAAGCTTAGCAAACTACTATGCTACCTTGGTGTCCTCATGGACATGATGGGATATCATGTGGAGGAGGGGTCCTGCATATGTTGAAGTACTGGGGAGAATTACAAAGAGGGATATTTTGGTCTGATGAAAGGAAAAACTCCCTAACAATCACAATTGTCCAAAAGTAGGGCAGCTAGGTGTTTTAGTAGATAGAGTGCTGATCGTGGAGTGTCAGGAAGACTCATCTTCCTGAGTTCAAATCTGCCCTCAGACACTAGCTGTGTGACCCTGGCAATTCACTTCACCCTGTTTGCCTCAGTTTCCTCTTCTGACAAATGAGCTGGAGAAGAAAATGGCAAACCACTGCCAAGAAAACCCCAAATGGGGTTATGAAGAGTCAGACACAACTGAAAAATGAACAGTAGCAACAAAAGTAGAATGAACTGTCTTAGGAAAGTAGTGAGTTTCTCCTCATATTGAAGGTCTTCAAGGAAAAGCGGAATTCAGTAATTGAGAGTATTCTTGGGTATGTTGTAGAAGGAACTCTTTTTGAGTAGGAGTTATACTGTGTGGCCACTGAGAACCCTTTCTGAGAGTTGGTGATGTTGATAGGACTGTTAAAATTTTTTTTTTGTATTTCAAAGAATGCTTTAAAAAAAGATTATTTCTTTAAATGAAACTTGAAATGTTGAAAAAGAAGGGAAATGGAAAGGAACTGTCAAAGTTTTGGCTTTATTTTAAGGTGCATTTAGGAGTTTAGTTGTAAGCTTTTTTACTGGAGATAAAGCTTTTTCTGAGATCAATGATAACATGAAGCATTGTGGAGGTAATTTATTTCAGGTAGAATCTGTGTTTTGAAACGTCATAAAAATCAAAACATGCTGTCTAGCTTGTTGAGGTAAATACAAGAATAGCAAACAGAAAATATTTTCTAGCTGAGGAGATTTCTGTACACACTAATATTTTTTCTCTGTTCCGTGGCTAAACATGAATGGGAATTGCTTTTAAAAACCAGATGCTTAGAGTGGCTTGATCATATAATCCTTTAGTTTTAAGTGGTTAAAAAAAAAGTAGGTTATAAGAAATTCTAGAAGTCTGTGAAATTGCAGCTCTGTGGTCAGCTGATCTTGTTCAAACCATCCTTAAACTCTGCTTTACCTCCTTGAGTACAAAAGATACATGAGATTATTAGGCAGGCAGGCATTTTTCCCTTGTAGAAAAATAGCTCTCTTTGAAAAAGAGATTATATTTGTAATCAGTGCTACTGTCATATATAAAAGGTGAAATCTGGTTTCAAGGAATAGCCTAGTGCAGCTGTTCTTAAAGTGTGGCCCATTCCTTCCTTTTCCCCTCCTTCCCAGGTCCTTTTGGAGGTTCTGTGAGGTCAAAACAACTTTCTTAATAGTGCTAAGATGTTATTTTCCTTTTAAAATACTCCTCCATTTTCCAGCTACATACTTGTATGAGACTAAATTTTCTTCATGTACTTCAACCACAGATCGAATGCAAATAATAGAGAGGAGAAGACAATTCTCTTCTATTAAGCCAGACATTAAAGACATTTCTAAAAAATATGTAAAACACTGCCATTCTTATGACTACATTTTTAGTTTTGGAAAATATAATTTCTTTTAAAAATATATTATTTATGATAACATGTAATGAATTTATTATTATCATTTATTTATTTATTTTTGGTGAGGCAGTTGGGGTTAAGTGACTTGCCCAGGGTCACATAGCTGGTAAGTATCAAGTGTCTGAGGTTGGATTTGAACTCAGGTCCTCCTGACTCCAGGACTGGAGCTCTATCCACTGCGCCACCTCGCTGCCCTTATTATTATTTTCAAATCATTAATGAAGACGTTTAAAATTTATCAGCTTTAATTTCTAATATGATAAATATCAAGATATAACCCACATAAACACAAGGTCTTTGGGGCCCTTAAAAATATTTAAGGGTATACAGGGATCCTGAGACCAGAAGTTTAAGAAGCACTGGCCTAGTGAATGGTGTTAGTGTTTCGTATTTATATTCATTATTAGTATTGATTATTTAATAAATGTGGAGCATAGAGACTTATTTAATGTATTAAAAAAAATAAGATCTGGTATAAGGAGCCCAGGATCATCATTTTATTGCATCTTCGCTATGCCAGGGGCTGAAGACACAAGGAAAAGAATCAGACCCTGCTCTGAAAGAGCTATTAGGGAATACACAGAAGACTAGGTGTCCCAAAAGTCTTCATGCAGTTCTTTATTCTTTGGAACTCTCCATCATGTCTTCCTTTGCCTGGATTCTTTCATTGGGAAGAATCATTATCCTGCAAGAATGAGTCCATTCTCATATTCACATCTTATTAGGACCCTCCTGCCTCTCTGTTTGGATCCTCTAACTGGAGAGCAGGGCCTCTATGTAAAGAAGGGGCTCAGCACAGATTTTCTGCACATTTTCCACCAGCTACACTATCTTGGGACATCTCTTACTCTCCATTACATTCCCTTCTCCACCCCACCTCCTTGTCAACTTCTTTTTGCATATTTTCTCTCCTATTAGATTCTGAGCTCCCTGAAGGCAGGAGCTGTCTTTTTTTTTCTTTCATATCTGTATCCCTACTGCTTAGCACAGTGCCTGGCACATAGTAGGCACTTATTAAATGTTTACTGACTGACTAGTGTTTTAAGCTCTGAAGCTCTTAAAGCTTAAAACTACACTAAGACTTTTGGGATACTTGGTACGTAGAAAAGAAATGCATTCCTAAAACTACCTATCTCCTTTGAGATGCAGCTCTGGCACGTTCTTCTGCATCAAGTCTTTCTTGATTTCCTAGAAGTGCTAATACTCTTCCTCCTTTTGCGTATATTTTGTATATACTTTTATATATTTGTGTGTATGTGTATATATATGTATGTACTATGCATATATTTTATTTGTTAGCTTTTTACTGTATATAATAATTTTACATGTACTTCTTGTTACCTCTATTAACTTCTTGTGAATAGATTTTATTTTATTCTTTTTTCTTGGATCCCTAGCATGATGCTTGGTGCGTAGTAGGCGCTTTATAAATATTTGTTGATTGATTTTGGGAGAGCGGGTGCAAGTTGCTGCTGGACTTCAAAATGATGCCATTGACCGCCCTTTCTTTGAGATGGCTCCTGAGGTCTTCCATCACAGAGGAAATAATCTCTTTAGAACTTTTATGGCATGCTCATGAATAAGTGAATTATACTTTGTGGGCTGCTCCTCAGCTATCCCACACCTTACGTCTGTACTGAGAGTATGCCCGTCGTCATACTGAGCTTCTACCTCAACTGGTTCTTATGTTCTTTTGGTACTGGGAACTCGCCAGATATGTCAGGATCCACCAGTGTTCTTGTGCTGTTCACTGGCTCTGCTTGATTCTATTCTCTTGCAGCACTGTTCTCTTGTACTGGCAGCACGGATGGTCAAAATCTTGCATATATTTTGATAGGCTGGCATTGATTCTCATCATATGCATGTTCTTGGGTCTGGACACAGCAGAGTCACAGTGTCCAGTTTCCTGTTGATACTAACAACTTTCTTAATGAACTCTAAGCTCAACTTGATGTAGTTGGATAGTCTTTATTACTTGTTCTATGAAGTGTAAGCTCTTTCACAGCATTTAAAGATACTTTTCTTAAGCATTTCTCATAGAATGGCTGGAAAATGATCACTTGAGACTCAGTGTTTAAGAGAGCAGTGCAGTCCACATTCTTAGTTTTTATCATGATTTCTAGGCAGGGTTCTATAAGTTGAGATGGAATAGACCCATAAGGAATTGATGATGAGGTCGGTGTCACTGTCCCCGTTTTCCAAAGTGATCACCCCTTCCCTGGTTCTGTCTCCATTTCTCAAAACTGGCTCAGGAGGTATATTTTATTTAATTATTTTGTTTTGTTTTTATTTTAATTTAATTTCCTTACCTTTGACAAACATGTTTAGTCGAGCAAAATAAATTCCCACATTGATCACATTCTCTTCCCACTCCCCTTCCCCCAAAAGTTTCAGTCTGCATCCTGAGTCCATTACTTCTCCATCATGAGGTAACTAGTGTGTTTCAGTATGAGTTCAGTGGAATCATGGTTGGTCATTATGTTGATCAGTTTCTCTCCCTATCTTCTCTTTCCTTCACTCAGAGCCCAATCACAAATTCTTATGCTTTCTTTTCTTTTAAACTCCTTTTCTAGATCGTCCTCTTTACTTAGAGTTTGTTTTGTTTAGGATTGATCACTCTCTTAATTAGCCCTCCCTCTAAATCCACTCCCCTTCTGCCTTCCCCTCCAGTTTCTCCCTTTTCTTTCCTGTTTCCTTGTTGAGTCAGGGTGTTTCTGCACTCCTGTGTGTGTGTGTGTGTGTGTGTGTGTGTGTGTGTGTGTGTTTATCCATCCTTTAACTAGTTCAGATGAGAATGGAGTCCCAGTGTCACCTGCTTCTCCTTCCCCCTCACTTGGGTATAGCAACTTCTACTTGCACACCCCAGTTATGTGAGATAATTTCACCTAATCGTCCTCTCTCTTCCTCTACTCCTTATTGTATTCCTGTCCTCTCCATTTCCATTCTTCTTTTAAGATCATCAAGACATAACAGAACCACTCCCAGGCCCTCTGTCTAATTAGATTCCCCCTATGATCCTAGATGATGATAGGGTTTTGAGGGAACACACATATCATCCTTCCATAATAGAATGTAAACAATTTATCCTTGTTTAGTCCCTTATGAAGATTCACTCATGATTACTTTTTTTATGTTTCTCTTGACTTCTGTGTTTATATTTCAGAGTTTCTACACAGCTGTGGTCTTTTAATCAGGAATGCTTGGAAATCTATTTCATTACATGTCTTTTTCTTTTCTTTCTTTCTTTTTCCTTTTTTTTTTTTTTTTGCCCTGTAGGATTACACTAAGTTTTGGCTGGGGAAGTTATCCTTGGTTGTAGCCTCTATCTGTGGCCTTCTGGAATATCATATTCCAAGCTTTCTGCATCTTTGTAGTGGTGACTGCTAAACTATGAGTGAGCCTGACATTTCAGTACTCAAATTTTTCCTTTTGGAATTCTTGTAGTACTTTTTTCTATTACCTGGAAGCTCTGGATTTTAGCCATAGCATTCCTATGCATTTTTTCATTGGGAGGTTTCTTTTAGGAGGTCACCAGTAAATTCTGTTTTCCAAATTGCCTTCTGGTTCTAAGATGTCTGGGCAGTTTTCTTTTGTGATTTCTTGAAATCAGATGTCTAAACCCTTTATTTTTTCCTCTTATGCCTTTCAGGCAGTCCAGTGTTTCTTAAGTTTTATCTCTTTTTTTCCCCAGGCCAGTTGTTTTTGTTATGACATCTCTTACATTTTCTCCTATGTATTTTTGTCTGATTTTGTTGTCTCATGGGGTCATGATCTTTGATCCATTATCATTTTCATGAAGTTTGTTGCTTAGGTAAGGTTTTGTACCTCTTGTGCCAAGTTGTTAATTCCCTTCCAATTTTTTGTAATATACAATAATATAAGTTATATATGATATAACCCCAGAAATCCAAGTTCTACAGGTCGCCCATTGGTGCATTCTGGGATAGCATCAATGTAAGCATTTCTCATCTCCATAGCAACGCAGGCATTATAGTCTCAGGAAAATGAGTTCCAGATGAATGAGATGAGGCGCCGCATTTCAGAAACAAGACAGAGAAAAAGGTATTGAAAATATTGTTTAATGTCAGCTAATTTATTTTATTAATAGCTTCTGTATGTTGTTTTGATGGTTACTAAGCCCTTCCCTCAAAACAGCTTTGTGAGGTAGGTAAGACAGTCACATACTCAAATCAACATCAGTGCAACAGGCAGGAGGGAGCTGTTAGATTTTATTAAGCAAGGAAGTGATAATAGTCAGTTTCTTTTGGCATAGGGACATCATTTGGCAGCAGTGTGGAGGGTGGATTGGAGTCAGGAGTGACTTGAGACAGAGGCCATTTAAGAGTATATTACATACTTCAGGCAAGAGGAGATAATGACCTCAACTCTAAGGTGGTGTTGTGGCTTTGTGAGTAGAGAGAAGGCAGTGGATAGATAGATGCAAAAAATGTTGCAGAGGTAGAGTTGCCAACACTTGACAACTCGTTGGATATACTGAGTAACAATGATCATTGTAGAAGATAATGACTGTGTTACATACCTCACTGGGGTGTTATGAAGAAAACTTTTATGATTTACAAACCATAAAGCCACACAGAAATGTATTGTTACTAGTATTAGTTTTGGTTGTGGTAGTACAGTACTCCTGGGACCCACTTTTAGCTATTGATTAGTCAGTAAGGCATAGCTAAGGTTATAGCTGAGTAGAGGCAGTGCAAATAAAAATCAGTTAACTTTATAAGTTTTAAAATATTTTTCCCACTTATAATGGTTTTTGTAAATCACTTAACCCTTAGGTAAAGATAATTCAACTTAAAACATGTTAAATCTTAAAGATATTGTTGTGGAATAAGGATTATATTTTTAATTGGATTAAGTTTGAAATAGTAAATTCATATAACCGCTTTAGAATAGCTATATGAAGGTCATAACCAGCTAAGTATGCTTTTCCCATTTTTTCCTCAGTATTATGTTAGTTTTTAACTGCCAAAGTGGTAGCTGACATGAACATCTAGCAGTCATGTCTCCGCAAATAGCAGCTATCACAAATTTAAAACGTTTTTATGAGGTTTTAAAATTACAATCATGAGCTGCTAGAATTCACATAAGCATTTGGAGTCTTCAGAGACTAGAGAAGTGAAAAATCAGAATTATCTGTGAGGAGACAAAGAATATTTGTTTCATTCTAAGTTAAAAAAATTAGATCAACAGGCATTTATTGAATACCTACTATGCATCAGGCACTGTTAGGTATACAAAGACAAAAGAAGAGGTCTCTACCCTCGATAAGCTTACATTGTATCTGAAAAAAGAACATTGATACATTTAAGTAAATACAAAATTTATATCCAAAGTAAACATAAGGAAGTATCAGATACGAAGTACTGTTGGCTGTGGGTGAAGGAGGGGGGAAGGAATCAAGAAATGCCATATGTGGGAAAGAGATAGGAGATGAGATGTATAAGGGGAACAGTAAGCAGCCTAGTTTAGATATATGGCAGTGTGTTAAGGGGAATTACATTTAATAAGCTTGGTAAGATGACGATAATGACAATAATAAAATAGCATTTATTAATTTTTTTAAACTTCCTTCTTTCCTTTCCTTTTTTTTTTTTGGAGGCTGCTGAGGTTAAGTGACTTGCCCAGGGTCACACAGCTAGTAAGTCAGGATTTGAACTCAGAGTCTTCTGACTCTAGGGCTGCCACTTTATTTACTGCACCAACTGGCTAGCATTTATTAATATCACTTAAAAGTAGATAAGGCAGTAGATAGAGTTCTGTTCCTAGAGTCAGGAAGACCCAAGTTCAGATGAGCCTGTTGTTCGGTATTCAGTGTGAGCATTTTACATCTCAGGGAATCTGGGCTCAATTTATTGCTTTGTGGATCATCTAGACTTAAGAAAGTGATGGAGTGAATGTTAATAATGCAGATTAAAATAATGTTCATTAGTCTGTAGGTTCCTTGAGGGGGCAGGAGCTGTCCCAGCACTTAGCATGGGACCTGGCACATAGGTGCTTAATACATTTTGGTTGATTGCTTGATTAAATTTAAAATGTGTCATTTCAGAGAGCCAATTCTTTTTATTTATTTATTTATATTTATATTTTTGGTTTTTAAATTTTTTAATTGATTTTTGTTTTCAAAGAGTCAATTCTTAAACATTTATCAGCACACCCCTGCTTACATATATATATATATATATATATATACATATGTATATATATATATATATACATATATATATATATATATATATACATATATATATATATATATATATATATATTATATATATATATATATATATATGTTGTTCCCCCTATAGAATCTAAGTATTTTGCTCCCTTGTGGTGGCAACTTTTCCCCTAGTCCTTTTCATTTTAGTGTTCCTTCTCACTCCCAGTATTGTGGCTGACTCTGACCTGTTACAAGTTTTCATATTTCTGTCTTTATATTTTGCAGTTAATTTAAATAAAAGTGCCTTGATTTGAAACACTGGAAAGTTTGCTTTTCTCTTATGTTCTGTGTTGCTGTTCAGGTGTTTCAGTTGTGTCTGACTCTCTGTGACCCTGTATGGGGTTTTCTTGGCAAAGATACTGGAGCAGTTTGCCATTTCCTTCTTCAGCTTATTTTTACAAAGCTGAGGCAAATAGGGTTAAGTGACTTGTTCAGGGTCACACAGCTAGTAAATGAGACCAGATTGGAACTCAGGTCTTCCTGACTCTAGGCCTGGTGCTCTGTCCACTGCACTACCTAGCTGCCCCTTATGTCGTATGGACCACTGTTTCTCAAACTAGGGTTGTCCCCTGTGCCTGGAATGACTTCCCCCTTTCCCTTACACATTGAATGTACAAATTACATGACATTTCCATAAGAGAATTTCCCTGTTCTCTTGCAGCTGGCATTGACTTCTCATTGTCCCTTCCTCATCATCTTGGACCTCACACAGCATTTCATTTGTACCTCTCTCGGGCCTTTATCATGTATGATTTGTTAAGCAGTTATTTGTCTCTGTGCTCCATCGTTCAGTAGCCTGTTTGCTCCATGATGGTAGACACTGTGCTTCATTTAACCAGGTCTTATCCTCCGTGTCTCTAGCAGAGAGTCCTGTACCCAGCAGGGACTTAATAAATTAGGTCTGTTGTTTTAGGACTATAGGACTGAGAACTAGAAGAGATATCGAGATTACCTAGTCTAGGCCCCTCATTTTACATGTGAGGGAACTGAATCCCAGAGAGGTAAAATGGACTTCTTGAGGTCCTATAACTCAGTTAATATTAGCATAATGAAAATTAGGACCCAGACCAGGGGTGGGGAATCTGTGGCCTTGAGGCCACATATGGCCTCCTTGGTCCTCAAGTGCAGCCCTTTGACTGAATCAAAGGTGGCCCTCTAGGTCCACGAGTGTGGCCCTTTGACAGAATCCTTGGCCATACTTGAGGACCTAGAGGGCCACATGTGGACTTGAGGCTGAAGGTTCCCCACCCCTGACCCAGACCTTTGGGCTCCAGATATCAGGCTCTTTTCACCACAATGGTGAATCACCACAAGTTGAGTGCGTCTGCTCCTATTTTTCTCAGTCACTGTCAGCATTATCCGCTGTATATTCTTCTCTGTCTGCCTTCCATCTGTTCCCCATTTTGCCCACCATTATCCCCCATTATCACCGTATGCTATCTGTCATTCCTTGAGCACTGTTAGCATCCTCTTCTCCACCTGTCCCTTATCTGTCCCTTATTAACTCATCTCTCTTCTGCCTGTGATGCCTATTCCTCAAGTTATGGAACTGGGCTTTGGTGTGAACCTAATCATTTCTGACATAAGTGAAACCAAGGAGAATTGTTGCTATAGTATTTTCCTTTCTAAACAGAACAAATCCTGCTTTTTTGTTTGATAGCAGGATGGGGTGTGTGTATGTCTATGTATTATGTACACACATATATACATTTTTGTGTGTGTTTACACATGCATATATGTTTTTGAGGGAAAAAGTATAGTATATTTTTCTTGATTTAATGCAAAATGATTATATAGCCCAGGTAAAGAAATTCTTACTAATTTTTTCCAGTAAATCTAGTTCTAACCTATTTCCTCTTGAGAGAGTATGCAGTGAAGAATGGAAGGAATGCTGAAGAGAAAATAATAGGAAGTGAATAGAAATTGCAACAGTTATACTGCCAATATTTCATGGATAAACAGAACTGGGAATATTTGCTTCATTTCCAAAAAGGAATTTGCATTGCCTTCACTACACTTTATTTGGAATAATTGTTTTGTGGTACAGAAGATATTACAAGTCATTGTCATCCTATTTAAAAGTGCCCTGCATCTTGATTGAGTTATTCTATGGAGAAGATGCCCAAAAGTACTTTAGTTAATTCAGGTGTTTTCATTTTTTTTTAATGTGAAGCTAGTGGATATTTTCTAGGTCAAGATACCAGAACTGATTTCTCAGTTAGGTATTGGATGGTTTTAAATTTTGTAACTTAATCATATGTGGAATTGAATCATGAAATAAGGTGGAAAGGTTGGGAGAGATGGCTTATTGGACTTAATTTTCTGAGTCATAGTAATTTTGGATGAAGTGAAATTGGTATTTGCTTGGACAATTTAGGCAAATTACAAACTGACTCTAATTAGGATTTTGACAAAATCATAGTTTTAGAGTATTGGAGATTAAAGAAAAAATTGAGCCAGAATTCAGTTTTGCCCTTACAGGAGGAATGGGATAGTTTCTTTGGGTCATCAATAAAATCACAGACTCATCGGATTTCGAGCTGGCAGATACCTTCGAGATCATCTGGTTGGACTGAGAGAAAGAAAGGGTCTATGGAAGGGATTCACTTTCTGCCCTAAATTTTATTAAGTAGGATTTTGGTTTTCAGTTTTGAGGACCTTATGACTTAATTTAAGAATGTGGTAGAGTATTTGGGGCCTCTAAGATGACTTGATCTGGTCCCTTTGGGGAGAGGGGTGATGGTAAGTAGAAGAGAAGGAAACAGGAAGAAGAGGATGACAATCCAAATTAAAATGATGGAGAAACTGATGAGGATCTCCGTCTTTTCCTTACTATAAAATTCGGGAAATTCCTAGGACTGGATGTAGCCTGAAATAAAGGCTTGTGGTTGCAGGAAAGGTGTTGTAGTCTTGGAGGGTTTGGTTCTGACCCATGGCATGGTCAGGGCAGGTTTACTCTAGTGTAGGGGCAGTGAGGTGGCACACTCTGGACCTATTGTCATGAAGAACTGAATTCAAATTCAGCCTCAGACACTTACTAGCTGTGTGATCCTGGGCAAATCACCTAACCCTATTTGTCTCAGTTCCTCACCTGTAAAATGAGCTGGAGAAGGAAATGGCCAACGTCTCCAGTATCTTAGCCAAGAAAACCCCAAATGCTGTCATGAAGAGTCAGACACAACTAAACAGCTAACACCCCGGGGTTCATAATCTGGGGTCCATGGACCCCCGTACCTCACCCCATCCCAGGGAGACCATGAATAGATTTCAGAGGGTTCATGAAGTTGGATGGGGAAAAAATTACATCTATATTTCAACATAATTGGTTTCCATTTATAATCCTATATTAACTTTATTCATTTATAATCCTTCTGAGAAGGGGTTCATAGGCTTTACCAGGTTGACACAAAGGGGTTCATGATGCAAAAAATGGGTAAGAAACCCTCATTTTCAGGGGCTACTGAAGGGGGCCAGCCTTTCAGATCAATTTCTCTTGAGTGGAACCATCTCATTGCTCCTGCGTATGGCCTTAAAACAACTTAATAATAATTCATAATTATATAGTGCTTTAAGTTGTACAAAGAATTTTCCTTATAATAACAGATGTAGAAATTGCCCAGAGTTACAAAGCTATTAAATGTCGGGACTGGACTTGAGACCCAGGTCTCCTTCAGGTCTGGTGCTCTTGCCCGTCTGTCAGGCTAAATGTGTTAAGGGGGTGCTGAAAGACCAGGCAATTGCTAGCCTGGCTCTGTCCCAACAATAGACGCTGCCTTCTTGCCAAGAATTCCTTAGACTAGGAATTTTAAAGCTGGAGGGGACCCTAAAGTTCTAGGCCTACTGCCTCTGTCATTTTCAGATTAGGAAATCGAAACTAAGAGACTAGTTTTTTTTAATGCAAAGTCATAGGTAATAGTTCTGTCTTCTATGTCCTAGCATTTTTTGCCACAATGCTACCAATAGGCATTCAGTTTTTTATCATAATGACATTCTTGGAGCTCTTTTTTTCCCCCTGAGAAATGTGTTTACATCTCCAGATGTGGCAACACGAAAGAATACTTTTGTCTATGACATACCAAGATAGGCATCCCTTTGTATGTTTTAAATGTTTTATTGATGCTTGCTATTTTTTTTTAAATCACAGACCTTTCCCAATAACCCCAATAAAACCATTCCTTATTTTAAAAAACACAAACATTTAAGGAAATCAAATGGACACATTGATCACATCTGACAATTGTTTCCCACCCATTATCCATTACTTCTTTAGATAGAAGAGGGTGAGTTTTGTCCCATGATTTCTCATTGTATTATACATTCTCTTTTCCTTGATTCCCCCTATGTCTGGGCAGGGTTAGTTTACAAGGTTGAATTAGGCAGTCAGAGCTATTGAGAGGGGGAGGGAGGAAGAGAGGGAAAGGGGGGGGAGGGAGGGAGGGAGGGAGAGAGAGAGAGAGAGAGAGAGAGAGAGAGAGAGAGAGAGAGAGAGAGAGAGAGAGAGAGAGAGAGAGAGAGGTGTGACCTCTTGTGACTTTGAGTGTCAAAGTAACACTTATGTCACATGCTATTAACTAAAGAAGGACTCTTGGTCCATCATTGGTATGTGGAGAATGGAAAGAGAGGTGAGTAACCTTACTTCTTTTCCTCCTAAATTCCACCCTGATAACAGAAGAAAAGCATACTTGACCTGCCAGACATTAAAATCCTTGGGCAATGAGGATCAGGTGCTGAGATTAAAAAGTTATTTAAACCAGTCTAAATAAAACGTTAGGGTGAATGCAAGTGTCTAATAAACAAACCAAGAAGTAAGTACAATATTTCTATTAGTAACTAGTGTTTAATTTTTAAAGAACACAGAAGACCCTTTGAAGGCAGTTTTAAGGAATGGGTGTGGAAGGGGGTGTGGGGGAAGGAAATCTCAGCAGAATGCTTTTAGATGTTTCCTGTTATATAAATGCTACATACTTCTCATACCATTAGACTCATTGCAAAAGGGAGTGAGGCCCATTTGGGGCTCATAAAATCACTGTTTAAAGGAAAGAATGTAGACACTATATAGCTCACGTTTCTATAAAGTGCACAGTGCAAGTATCCTCCCATTTTGCAGATGAGGAAAGCTGAGGTTAGGTAATAAAGGAGCCTTAAAAATTGTTTCGAATATCATTTAATTTTTTTTTTCAATTCTGTACTGGTGCTTTTGAATATGTTACAATGAAATATTCTTGACAAGAAGCCACAAAGAGGACTTTTTAAAAAGCATATATGATTTTGTTTAATTCCAAATGGCTGTTTTAAAAGCTGTCTTCCTGGTAAACATTTCTCATAATCTTTATTATATCCTAAAGGAAATTCCTTGCTGCATTTATGTTAAATAAAATTTCATAAAAATGTGTTTAGACGAACAGAATACTGTTCTTATATCGTGATATTTTGAGGGTCCATTTAGTAAAATGTGTTTTCACATCTCTATTTAAATGAGAAGGTTGGCTGTTTTTTTTTTTAAATAAAATGAAATTTTTTTTATTAAATTCTCAGTTTAACTTTGTAAGGAAAACTAGTTAGTGGTTGAAATAAATACTTTTTAACAAAAATTTTCCTCCTAAGGCTTAGCTTGAAATTTGGCATTTCCTCTGCTTACATGCTCTTTGCACAAGAACAATAGAATCTGGAGAGATTGGCAAAGATCATCTGTTCCAGACTGCAGTTTTTAAGTGGGTGAATTCCACCCGCCAAGACAGATTTCAGCCACATGAATCCCGGTTCTGTCCTTAAATCCGTGTCTGCTTGAAGATTACCACATTGGGTGGTGGGAACTCTTGAGCTGGGTATTTAAAACCTTAGGGGATAGGAAGAGAAGAAGTTAAAATGTTATTTTGCAAGTGTTGATTAAGCTGCTTGGGGATCTAGGATTTAGATTTGGGGCAGTCCTTTTCTTCAACTGACCCCCTCATTTTTCAGATGAGAAAATTGAGATCCAGGGAGGTTGAGTAGCATCCTCATAGGTGGCAGAACTGAAATTTGAATCCAGGTCCTTGAATTTGGATTGGGAGTGTTTTCTTTTTGTTCCAGTGTGATGTGGCTTCCAACCCTCTGTCATCAGTTAGCTTGCCTGTGTAATGTCACGTTTACATTTACTTGATACAGTAAAAATAATTTCACATAAGGCCATCATGCTGATGGTGAAGATGAGGCTTAAGAGGTCTTTGATCTAGGGCTGAAAGGGTCTCTAGAGGCCATTCAGGTCAAGCCCTACAGATGAAGAAACTGAGGGCTAGAGAGGTTAAGTGATCTGTCCAAGGTCACCTAAGTAGTAGGTTTTGAATTCAGATCCTCTGACTCCAAAGGCACTCTCTCCCACTGTTCCACCGCCCCACTCCTTAATATGATAGGTTGTAGGTCATTCACTGGACCAGGAATTCTTCTTCGTACCCCTTCTCATATTGAATAAAGATAATATTGCTCTGATTTACACAAAACCCACATTTTTATCTTAAAATTCAAAAATAGGAATGCCCTTGAATATCTAATCCAATCTCGTTTTACAGATGAGGAATAGGGATGGGGACTGACTATTAAAAATACATAAGAATTCTTATATTTCCTGTTCTGTTGACCACAGACTTCCTTTGAGCCACAGGGAATTTAAAGCTAAACTATTAAGAATGGTTGTCAATTGAAGCTCAGTCAGTCAGAGATGAAGATAGAGCCTCCCTGGGATTATTCTGTAAATCATTGGGAAAATATGTGAATTATTGAAATTTAGTCCAAAAGCATCAATAAAACATTTAAAAAATTCAGTCCACCCACTTTTGTGAAATACAAGATTATGGAAAGAGAGATCTATGAATACACTAGATTATTGAGAGCATCAAATGATGTGTGTGTATGGTTTTGTGTGTATGTATGTGTGTAGCTCTGTCCCATATTGTAATCTTTTCAATTTTGTAGGACCTTATAAAATCATAATATTTTAGAGCAGAAGTGGTGTTAAATCAACTTGTTTAGCCTTCTTATTTTCAGGGTGGGAAGACTGAGGCCTAGAAGGTAGAGGCAACTTTTCCAAGCAAGGTCTTACAGCTAAATAGATGGTGGCAGAATTCTAAGACTATTGTTAACTATAAAACATGGTCAGATCACAAGAACTTTGTATTTTTTAATGTACTATTAAGATAAAGTAAAAATGTAAAATATGTTTTTTGAAAAATAAAGTAAAGGTGATCATCTTGTAAAAATGTTGAAGCTTTTTTTGAAGTGGCAAATTAGATAGTTAGGTAAATGATTAGCTAATTAGATAATCAGTGAAAAAAGACATGGCTGTGAAACAAGTGTCATTCTTCTTACATCCATGTTTATAGAAGACAGGGTTGGAAGAAATGTTTTCCAAACTGGTTTTTAATGGTTCTCATGTTGCAGCTACTAGTTTAAAATTCACCAAAGCCATGCCTTGCACACTGCATTCATAATTATGTTAAGGTGAGGGAAAAGGATGCTCTTAATTTTTGGTAACAATGAATAACTAGATTTAGCTTCTCCCAAAACAAGAGAAGCAGCAGCAGCAGAACAGCCCCAGTAGTCAGCACACCTTTGTGTAATCTAGATTGCAGTGTATTTGAATTTCTTACCTAAAGCTCAAAGGTCATACATATTTTTATGGCTGGGGTATGATCTCTGAACTAGGTATGTTATCAGACATTCTTAACATTCCATGTGTTTAATTTTTAGGCCTCATATGATCTAGTGCTCTGTAAATGGAAAACAAAAGAGAGATTACAAGGAAAGTAGCACCCAAAAAGTATGTATGAAAATAACTCACAGTTATGTAGTGTTTTATGACTCATAAAGTACTTTCTTTATGGCCAATCTCAAGTTAATATATTAAAATGAAGCTAATCTTGGGTTATGAATGGATTTTTAATATGATGGCTGCATTCCTCAGGCCACCTAGGAACATTTCTCAGCTTTGTGGTATTTTATGCCCTCAATATTCCTTGAAAGCCCAACTTGGAGATTTCTTTTGATGTTGTTTTATGAAGTGTGTGTAACTAAGGAATATCAGCAGGGCCTTGAGGAACTGAAATGCCTAGGTCTGTTGTGCCATCTGAGAGCAGTGATGAAAGGTGGGGGTCATGGGATCATTTATGTTGTTCAAGGTTTGGGAGGAAGAGGAAATGTTCTGATCTGTACCCCTGTGTGGCATCTGCCTGACTAGTATTTCCTTTGCTTTCTCACTGGCCTTATTCTCTATAGATTACCTGTCACTTACTGGCCTCTTCAACCAAAATGAGTTTAGTTCTGAAACAGCTTCATTTGTTTTTCACTCCCTTCGTTTGCTTGCAGTGGCCTCTCGTAAGAATGAGATGATCTTTTTGGCATAGCCAGCTTTTCTTTCTTTGCCATTTAATATTTATGGAATACCTACACCTGAAACTGTGAAACTTGGCTCTGGCCCTGTTGGGTGAGCAATTTCCTTTTTTGTACCTTTCCTTGAAACCAGGGGCTGGGAGTGCTTAAACTCCTCTTCATCCAGTAAATATAGAACAACAGGTTGGTGCCCTGAAGTCCAAGAAATCAGGAGATCTGTATGAAGTGTTTGTGGACATGGTACCATCTAGTGTTTGTTTCATTTGATCTCCATTTTTATTTACTAACAATATTTCATCTCCATCTTTGATCTTTGATCCCTTCATAAGGTGACCGTTTGGGTGACGTGATACAATAACGCTTGCAATATTCTGTGCTTCACATTTTCCACTCAAAAGTTACCTACCTCACTTGTTTGCAACCTGTTGCTGCAAAAGCAAAATTCCAAACAAAAATTTGTTTCGGCAGCTAGGTGCTATAGGGGATAGAACTCTGGGCCTAGAGTCAGGAAGACCTAAGTTTAAATTCAACCCCAGATGTTTAGTAGCTGGGTGACCCTGGGCAAGTCATTTAATTTCCTCATCTGCGAAATAGGGATAATAATAGCACCCAACTCTCAGGGTTGTCATGAAGATTAAATGAGATATTTGTAAAGCACTTAGCACAGAGCTTGGTACATAATAGTTGCCGTATAAATGTTAGCTATTCACTAAAATTAAAAGAAAAATGTTGCTTTTTCTGGGATGATTCACTGGTGATGGGTGTTTGCTTAAATATGCACATACTAGAGTGGTTTGTCGCTCCCTCTATTAGGGCTGTGTGAATGGCAAAATGGAATGGTGAAAGAGGTAGCTCAACTTGGGAGTGAGCAGGGACAGTTACAGGAGATGTAGCTTTGAGACAAGTTAGTTACCTGGTGTTCTAAGGTGCCTAGCAAATGAGATCATAGGGAACAGAAAGATAAGTCAAGAAACCCATAGAAAAGCTATCAGTCAACATGCTATCATTAAATGCCAACCGTGTGCTGTTCTAGGTGCTGAAATAAATGAAATAATTTCCACTGAAATTTTCATGGGGGAGACATCAAGGGCACTTGTCCCATCTACTCCCCTACTCCTATATCTTCAATCTTTCCCTGTATATTGGCTCTTTCTCTACTGCCTTCAAACACACTCAAATTGAGGTAGTTAATAGTACAGTAGGTAGAGTATTAATCTGGAGTCTGGAAGTTCAAAACCTGACGGAGACACTTACTAGCTATGTGACCTCTGGGCAAGTCACTTAACTCCCCTGAGCCTCGGTTTCCTCATCTGTAAAACGGGGATAGCATTGACCTCAGAGTTGCTGTAAGGATCATAATATAAGTAAAGTATTCTGCAAAGATTAAAGTGCTATATGAATGCTAGCTAATATTATTATTATCATCCCACATCTTAAAAGAAAACCTTCAAGAAGAATCTATCATCTTCTTAAGTTATTATCCTGTATATCTTCTCCCAAGTTCCTTTTTAAAAAGCCCTCTTGCTGCCTCTACTTCCTCTCACTCCTCAAACCTTTTACAATCTGGCCTCCAATCTCATTACAAGACTGAATCTGCTCTCTCCAAAGTTACCAATCATCTCCTATTTACCAAGTAGTTTGGACTAAATAGAAATAAATCAAAAGTAGTTAAATACAAGGTAGTTTGAGAGTGAGGGGATCAGGAAAGGTTTTCTATAGAAGATAGTACTTGAACTGCATCTTGAAGGAAGAGAGGGATCCTCTAAGGTGTGAGTGAGGAATTAGTGTATGCCTGGCATGAAGCACGGTTAATGCAAAGTCATGGAGATGAGAATGTGAGAGAGAGAGAGGTCCGTCTGGTTAGATTGCAAAGTGAGGGAATAGGAGGAGTGTACGATGAGATTGTAAAGGAGTTTAAGCGGGCAGTTAGTATTTAAACTTAAGCAGGAGTTTGTATTTTACTCCGCAGGTAATGGGAAGCTTCTGGAGTTTTATTATGTAGGAGAATGCCGTGATCAGATATGTGCTTAAAGTCAGTGATCTGGGCAGCAGTTGGAAAGAGGAGCTGAAGCAGGGAGAGACTTGTTACAGGAAGACTAATTAGAAGAACATTGCAATAATCTAGTCAGGAGACGTTTAGGTCCCGAACTAAGATGCTCATTGTGTGACTAGAGAAAAGGGGGTCAGATTTAAGAGATGCAAGGTTTGGTAGCTAGATAGGTGGAGTGGGATAGGAAGGAATCAAGGCTAATGATGAGGTTATTAACCTCAAAGACTAGAAGAATGGGGGTGCTTTTTTTTCTGTTTTTCTTTTCTTTTTTTTTTTTTTGGTGGCTAGGCAGTGGGGTTAAGTGACTTGCCCAGGGTCACACAGCTAGTAAGTATTATGTGTCTGAGGCCGGATTTGAACTCAGGTCCTCCTGAATCCAGGACTGGTGCTGTATCCACTGTGCCACCTAGCTGACCCTTGGGGGGTGCTTTTGATTGAAAAAGAGAAGATTGGAAGAGGGAGGATTTGGGGGAGTTAACAATAACAAGTCCTGTTTTGGACATGTTGAGATTGAGATGGCTCTCAGACATCCAGTTTGAAATGTGTACTAAGCAGTTGGAAAGGTTGGGATTGAATGCCAAAGAGGAACCAGGGCTGGATAGATACACTCGGGAGTCATCAGCATAGAGATGATAATAAAAACCTTGGGAGTTGATGAAATTAATGAAAAAGCTTGTAGAGAGAAGAGACCATTATGAGGTCCTAAGATAGCCTTGGAGAACACCCATAGTTAGAGGGGGTGATTTGAATATTGAACCAACAAAGGAGACTGAGAAGTGGCGAGACAGGAAGGAGAACTTAGAGAGAATAGAATCACAAAAGTCCAAGGGGAAGAGAATGTGTAGGAGGAGATGGTGGTCACCAGTGTCAAGGCAACAGCTAGGTCTAGAAGGATGAAGAACTGAAAGACCACTGTTACTGCTTGGTAAATAGGAGATGATTGGTGACTTTGGAGAGAGCAGATTCAGTCTTGTAATGAGATTGGAGGCCAGATTGTAAAAGGTTTGAGGAATGAGAGGAAGTAGAAGCAGCAAGAGGGCTTTTTAAAAAGGAACTTGGGAGAAGATATACAGGATAATAACTTAAGAAGATGATAGATTCTTCTTGAAGGTTTTTTTTTAAGATGTGGGATGATAATAATAATATTAGCTAGCATTCATATAGCACTTTAATCTTTGCAGAATACTTTACTTATATTATGATCCTTACAGCAACTCTGAGGTCAATGCTATCCCCGTTTTACAGATGAGGAAACCGAGGCTCAGGGGAGTTAAGTGACTTGCCCAGGGTCACACAGCTAATATGTGTGTGAGGCTAAATTTGAACTCACAAAGAGAAAATCTTCCTGACTGCTGTCCAGCACAGTATCTGCTGCACCAATACAAACTTTCACTAATAGTTTAGCCACCCCAGGCTTGGTTTTCTTCTATTGTAGGAAGAGGGGCTTGGATTAGATAATTTCTAAGGTTCTATCCACTTTTAAATCTAGAACCTCATTGTTCTTTCATAGGCCCAACTGCTGAACTCTGCATTCACTGAACGGTTTGTTTGCTTTCCCATCTCCTCTTTGACCCCTGCTGTTCACTCTACTTAAGATATTCAGCTAGTCATAACATAATGGCAATTGTGCTCAAGCAGGCCTGTAGTATATCTGCTTTATGTTTGCTTAAGCTTTGCATTTATACATTTGAAAGCTTTTGTGCCTTTGCTTTCACAGTTGAGTAATGGGGATTAAATCTAGAATTTTTTTCCCAACTGATTCTTTGTTAAGGGAGTGGATAAATGACTGTATAGTAAGATGAAAGGCTTCCTTAGCTCCATGGATTTCCTTTTCTTTTTCTGGGCTTTAATATTTATGTTCTGTTGATATAGACAGATAAATTTATGGGAAAATATAATTAATCAAAAAGCATTTACTGTGTACTTATTTTGTGCCTCCCCTTTATTACATATTTCCTATAGCTCATTTATACATATTTGTTTCCTTTTTGTCTTCCCCACTAGATTATGAGCTCCTTCTGGGAAAGGTGCCTTTCTTTGTATCCCTAGAGCTTAGTAGTATCTGGCATATAGTAGATGCTTAATAAATGCTTATTTACTATTGACCAGTGCAAAGTACTGAGGAGACAAAAAAAAGATAAAAGACAATCACTCACCTTGAGAGAGGCAACATGAAAATATTTATCTATCTATCTGTCTGTCTGTCTGTCTATCTGTCTATCATACGGAATAAATGGGACATAATTTCAGAGTGGAAGGCATGTTTTTCTGAAAGGAAAAACTGCTTGAGTGACTTTACTTTTTAGTGTGGTGGCTGCTTCTCTTGTGAGCCAGTGCTTACCAAGTTTGGTTAGCAATTGAGCAGGTTTTGGAAGAGATTTCTTTGGATTCTCAAAAGACAATTCACTTCTGATTTCCTTTTTATATTTTTAGCCATCATTGTATGTAAGCACATCCATCCATCTATCATTCTATCTTTCTATCTATCTATCTACCTGCCAACCATATCTCCGTACTCTGACATATCTCTCTCTCTCTATATATATATATCTATAGATACATACACACATATGTATTTATTTTGTTGTTGCTCAGTCATTTTCAGTCATGTCTGACGCTTGTGACCCCATTTGGGATTTTCTTGGCAAAGATACTGGAGTGGTTTGCCATTCCTTCTCCAGCTCATTTGACAGATGAGGAAACTGAGGTGAACAGGGTTAAGTGACTTGCCCAGGGTCATGCAGCTCATAAGTGTCTAAAGTCACATTTGAACTCAGGAATTTTCTTGACTCCAGGCTTGGCATTCTATTCACTGAATCACCTAGGTGTACGTATATATATATATATATATATATGTATATATATATAGATAGATAGATAGATAGATAGATAGATAGATAGATATATAGATATAGATATAGATATAGATATAGATATAGATATGTATGTATACACACACACTTATGACTTTCCATGTACATTTCAATGAATCCTTATAACATGATTGCTTTTTTGGTAGAGAATTCTATCTTAATAGCTCTCTTGAAGATTACCTTTGAGAATTTTCTGATATGTAGGGTGGGATCAATCTTAACTCATGAAAGAACATTTTTGGAGCCTTCCTAATGACAACTTTCTGGCATTTAAAGTAGTCTGCCTGTGATACAACTGATTGCATATATACAAGGTTTGCAAACAGTAGTCATGTAAAAGGCTAGTTTTCTTGCAGTGGTGTAGATTTCTTGGTGTCTTGGCTAACACAGCTTGAGTCCCCTTTTCAATGAATGAAGCTCCAAAGTTATATTTTGTGAAGAGGATGAATTTGAGCTCTGAAAGTGCCGATGTTCCTTGGAATAGCAGCCCTTTAAAAAGCCTGAATGCAGTGAACCAAGCCTCAAGCAACTCAGGCACCATTGGACTTAGAACTCAAGTTTCAGAAATTTTTTCCTTCATTTTTTCTACGTCCATGCCAGAACATCTGAGAGTCTCATTCGGTAGATTTTCAAATGAGTTGTTGTCGTTAGGACTCCCTCTGTGAAGTTTGTTGGGGTTGGGGGGAAGGAGAGAGGAGAGACACAGAGACAGAGAGAGAGAATTGTCTGGAGACATTGAGGATTAAGTGACTTGAGAGGAGAAGGGGAGGGAGAGAGAAAGAAAGGAAGATACTGAGAAAGAATGAGAGAAAGCTTGCATGTGACTTAGTGGGAGAGAAAGAGAGAGGAAGCGGGGAGAGAGACAGAGAGAGGGGGAAGCAAGAGAGAGGAAGAAAGAGAGAAACACAGAGAGAGAGAAAGCACAACAGACAGTGGCGGGGAGTTGTCTAGGGGCATTGAGAGTCACTTACTTAAGAAGAGAAGGGGAGGGAGAGAAAGGGAGAGACAGAAAGAGAGAAAATGAGACAGCTTGCACGTGATTTAGTGAGAGAGAGGAAGAGAGAGAGGAGGGAGAGAGGGAGAGAGGGGGGAAGGAAGAGAGAAAAAGGGAGAAACAGAGAGAGAGACAGAGACAGAGAGAGAGAGAATTGTCTGGGCACATTGCGGGATTAAGTGACTTGAGAGGAGAAGGGGAGGGAGAGAGAAAGAGACAGAGAGAGGGAGTGCAACAGTGAGAGAGAGAGAGAGAATGAGAGAAAGCTTGCATGGGACTTAGAGAGACAGGAAGAGAGAGTAAGTGGGGAGAGAGATACAGAGAGAGAGGGAGAGAGGGGGGAAGTAAGAGAGAAAAGAAAAGAAAGGGAGAAAGAGAGAGAGAGAGAGAGAGAGAGAGAGAGAGAGAGAGAGAGAGAGAGAGAGAGAAACAGAAACAGTCTCTGCTGTGGTCTCCTCTACTCTCTTCTTGTCAGGGAGTTTTGCTGCCCCTATCCCTTGCTGGTGTTCTTAAGATTCAAGAAAACATCAAGTGATAACTTCTCACCGACACCTTTCAGGACCCTCTTGAAAAGACAAGTCTTCATGGAAACAGGAAGTACTTTCTCATCTATAAAATGAGATTGGACCAGGTGACTTAAAAAAAACACATTCGTATTGGTAACTTTTATTTTTACATTTGCCTACATTTTCCAATGGATTCCTCGCCCAGAGATCCAAAAGAGAAAGCATGACCCACCCGTGTGCTCTGTTGCACATCTGTAGTCTGAGTTGAGCCTAGCAAAGGTATTTTCTTTTATCTCTTACTTGAGGCCAAACTTGTAACTTTTCACATAATTTTGTTTGTTTAATTGTTCTTTTTATTTATATTATTATTATTTCTTATATTGTTTTCCTAGTTCTTCTTATTTCACTTGGTATCAGTTCCTGTAAGTTCACATGTTTAATTCACTTTTTATCCATTCTCTGTGATCATCATATTAATTATTTCTTTTTGGGGGCGTTTTTTTTTTTTTTTTGGCTAGGCCATGGGGTTAAGTGACTTGCCTAGTGTTATGTGTCTGAGGCTGGATTTGAACTCAGGTTCTCCTGAATCTAGGGCCGGTGCTCTATCCACTGTGCCACCTCGCTGCCCCATATTAATTATTTCTCGTAGCACAGTAATGTTCACAGTTAATGTTTCCCAGGCTGAAATTTGGCCATTGTTGGGGATCTACTTTGTTTCTAGTTCTTTGTTTGTACAAAAGTGCCACCATAAGTATTTTGTTGTGTAAAAGGTCTTTCTTTTTCCACTGGCCTTCTTGGGGTATATGTACTTAGGAGTGGGATCTCTGGATCAAAGCATTATGGACATTTTAGTTAATATAACTAAACTAAACTAAAATTATAGCATACTATAATTCCAAATTGCTCTCTAGAATTATTGGGCCAATTCAGAGCTTCATCAACAGTTTATTCATGTGCTTGTCTTTCCATAGCAATCTTTCTGCTTGTTTGCTTGTGTTTAATGGTATGACTCTTAATATTGAGGTCACTAGTCCATTTTGAGTATGTTATTGCATATGAGGTAAGCTGCTGATTTAAAGCAATTTTTTTTGCCAGACTGATTGCTAGTTTTCCCAGCAATTCTTGTCAAATAGGGCTTTTTTTCCCCCAGATGTAACTTACATGTCAGGTTTATAGGTTGCTGGGTTATTGAGTTTGATAATTTTTTTACCTTTACTTTGTCTGGTCTAAAGGACTACTAAAGTCCCTTCTAGTTCTGAGTCTGTGACGCCAAAGAAACCTCAGGCAACTCATTTATGGAACAGATGGATGATAGTAAACCAGTGAGTAAAGTATAATAACTCTGCTTAATCAGAATCTATCAAGTTGGAGACTTCATTTAGTTGGAACTTTGTATGCAGTTTTCAGGAGAAAGAAAGAAATAAAAAAGAAATCAAGTTTATAGCAGTGTCTCTTTTGCAAAACCCAATTTCTGTTAAATGACTGTGTCTGACAGTCAGAATAGATTTGTTTGAACTGATTCAAATTTAGCCTACTTTATTTATTTTACTTTACCATCTCTATATTAATATATGATGAGAGTAGATGCTTTGGATGACTGCTGAGGTACTGCAGATCCTTATTCACCACAGATGTATTATGTTACTTTAGTGTACTTTGCTTAGACAAGAAGATGATCTATTACATTTTAAGTACATTTTCAACAGAGGATGTATGAAGCAAAAGGGCTTCCTGCTTAACCACCAGGTAACCAATATTAAATAAACCAAAACACTTCATCCCTTAAGTTGGTTGGTTAAGGGATTTATAAAGTTCAGTTCTTTTTGGTCCTGTCCAACTCTTTGTGACCCCATTTGGGGTCTTCTTGGCAAAGATACTGGAGTGGTTTGCCATTTCCTTTTCCAGCTCATTTGACAGATGAGGAAACTGAGGTAAAGAGGGTTAAGTGACTTGCCCAGGGTCACACAGCTAGTAAATGTCTGAAGCCGGATTTTAACTCAGGAAGAGGAGTCTTCCTGACTCCAGGCCTGGTACTCTATTCATTGTGCCACCTAGCTGCCCCAGTTAAGGGATATGACATATGATAATTTTATGGTTTAGAGTTACTATGGACTCTGCCTGTAATTCCAGTAACTATTAGTGGGGGTTCCCTACAGGACTGAAATGGCCATCCTTTCCATTGGCATGGATAATTGAGAGAGAATTTCCCATTCAATTACAGTTGCTAGTGTTTTTAGAAATTATTAAAACACTCAAGCATAATGGTGAATGAATCCTTTATTAATCATAAATAAAGTATTATACACTTTAGAACAAAATTTAACACTAACATCAAGGGAACAGTCATAGGATTATAGTTTTCGATCTCAAATGCACCTTAAAGGGCAACTAGGATAGACTGGAGTCAGGAAGATCTGAGTTCAGATGTGGCCTCGAACCCTCAAACCTGGGCAAGTCACTTAATCCCTATTTGCCGCAGTTCCTCATCTGTAAAATGGGGAAATGCTGGAAAAGGAAATGGCAAACCATTCCAATATCTTTTCCAAGAAAACCTCATGGACAAACAAATTCCATGGGGTCACTCATAGTCAGACACAACTGAACGTCATGTATCTTAAAAGACAAGTTAGTCCAACTCTATTCTTTTACATATGTGGAAACCAAGGTACACAGTGGTTAAGTGACTTGCCTAGGGCCAGTAAGTATCAGAGGTGGAATTTGAACCCATGTCTTCCTGGCTCCAAGCACAGCACTCTGTCTGTTAGATTACTACTTAATCAAAGCATGCTTTTTCAGTGTAAAAATTTTTTTTCTCATTAAACTTTTATTTAATAAGAAATCTTTAAGTGTTCCTTTCAAGGTACATAAACCCTTCCCTCCTTTTTAAAATCAAAGAGTCTTTGCTTTATTGTGTCCCCATAGTATAAAGTTGGGTGTTTTTGTTTGTTTGTTTGTTTTAAATACGTGGACTTTCTAAGTGTGCTAGCCCATGCTCAGCTCTGCCCAGGTCTAACAGTATAGTTTTTGTTCTACAAACCTGGCCTTTCTGTTCTGTACAGCTTGACTTCATCCAGAATAGAAAATTTAGTGATACTATGCATGGACCTCTGTAACTCCTATGACTGTACTTTTCTATTCAAGAGAATATATATATGTATATATATATATATATATATATATATATATATATATATGTATATATATATATATGTGTGTGTATATATATATATATATATACAACATATAAATATATGCATGTGATATATGTTCATCTCTCAAAGGAGGGGGCATTCCCCTTCTTAGTACCACCCCTGTCTAATTTACAAATGTATTATATGCTAAAATAAGGTTAACTACTTTAAGTACATGAGCAAAAGAGAAAGCAATGATATTAGAATGCTTAGCATGGTGCCTGCAACTTAGTAGTCCCTTAATAAATGCTCATTGACTTGACTTGGTATGCTATTAACTAAAGAAAAGAGAACAGTTATAGTAAAATAGCTTTTTTATCTTGAAAACTGATATTTGAAGAACAGCAGGCTTAATGAGAGAAGGACATAAGGTAACATATACCTTTGCAGCAGTTCTGAAGAGGCTTCATTGCCTTAATAGACTCTTCTGAATTATGGAGCTGATGTCTTTTTATCCCTAAAAAAAGTTACGAAAGGACCAGCTTCCATCAGCTGAGTCTATGTATCGGTGTCAATCAATCTTTTGTGTTTCTCTGAATTCTTCTTATGTGCTTTCTCTTGTAGTTCAGCAGTGGTCCCTTGCATCCACATAGCACAATTTGTCGAGCCATTCCAATTGACCAGGCACTTGCTTTGTTTCCAGTTTTTTGTTTGTTTGGCTACCATAACAATTACTTCTGTGATTATGTTATTGTGGCCAAGGCCTTTCCATCTTTGACTGCTGTAGCAACAGGTTTCATTTCATTGTGTATTTAAGGCCATTTCTGGGACGTGAAATCACATTTTTAACACTTTTTTACCCAAGCATATTGGCTTTTTTCCCTCTTTAGACATAACACCTTCCATTATCTGGCCAGTGCCTGTTTCCACCAAGGGAATAATAACCTTCTTATGCTTATTTGCCATAATTAGGGTAGTATTTTGGCTTATATTTTCGCATTTGGAATGGAGAGAAGTACATATTTTTCTGAGGTAACTTGGTAAGAATTGGAAGAAAGGAAGCAGGAAAGAAGAGAAAGGAAGGAGGAAAGAAAAAGAAAGGGAAGAAAAGATGTGAGGGAAAGGATATTTGGTAGGATCAACTTGTGGGAGCCGTGAAAGACAGAGGAAATGTTGGGAGAGCACAGAGTACACATGATGCCCTGCGGGGGGTGAATAGAGGTGGTAAAAAGAGCAGATGGCTGCCATGTGGTACCTTCAGCATAGGGAGCTGGGTTGCTGTGGCTTTGGAATGGATGGGGGAAGGAAGACGCAAAGTGCCACTGGTCATGCATATGTATGTGTGTTACAAGGCAGGTGTTTATAACTGGGGAAGTACCCTTATTTAAAATTCAGATGCACTTTATTTACTAAACTCAAAGGCTTCAGTGGTTTCGAATCCCATCTTCTGCCCGAGACTTCTAACACTCACTTAATTTCACTTTTTCAATTGGGAAAAGAAGGCAAGGGAATAAGCATTTATATAGTGCCCACTATATGTCAGGCACTGTGCTAAGTGATTTTTTTTAAAACAAATATCTCATTTGATCCTTGCAACAATCCTGAAAGGTACGTGGGAAACTGGGACAGAGAGATTGAGTGAGTTGCCCAGCATCACACAGCTAGTAAGTGCCTGAGGCCAGATTTGAACTGAGGTCTTTCTGATTTCAAGCACAGTACTCTATCCATTATTTCTACAATAACCAAGATACTTGCCAGATCCACTGTATGCATTTAAAAAGATAATATAGATGTAATAAGAAGATAAAATATAGATATAATATAGGACCTATAATATAATGTAGTATTAAAATTATTCTATAACATTGGCTGGATGGTCTATGGAGCTCATTCTTTAGAGGTAGGGGTGTGTGTGTGTGTGTGTGTGTAATTTTAACCCAAGGGTTCCTAATAGGCTAAGGAACCTTCAACTAAGTAATTAATTAATTGATTCATTCATTCATCCATCTGTCTATATATTTATTTACTTAAAACATTTATTTAAAAAAATTGAGTTCTAAATTCTCTCCCTCCCCTCTTCCACTCATTGAGAAGGCAAGCAATATGCTATCAATTATACATGTGAAGTCATGCTACACATAGTTCCTTAATAGCCATGTTGCAAAAATAAAAAGCAAGAAACATAAAGAAAGTGAAAATAGTATGGATCAAACTGCACAGAGTTTATCCGTTCTCTCTCTGGAAGTAGATAGCTTTTTTCATCATTGGTTCTTTGGAATTGTCTTGGATCATTGTATTGATCAGAGTAGCAAAATCTGTCACAATTGGTCATCATTAGAATATTACTGTTACTGTGCACAAGGATTTCCTAGTTTTGCTCACTTCACTTTGCATCAGTTCATAATCGTCTTCCCATGTTTTTTGAAACCATTCCCATTGTCATTTCTTATAGACAATAACATTCCACATAATCATATACCACAGCTTGTTCAGCCATTCCCTCATTGATGGCCATCACCTCAGTTTCCAATTTTTTGCCACCACAGAAGGAGCTGCCATAAACATTTTTGTATAAAAACATCCTTTTCTCTTAGTGGTACTGCTGGTTCAAAGGGCATGCAGAGTTTTATAGCTCTTTGTGCATAGTTCCAAATTATTCTCCAGAATGGTTGGACAAGTTCTTGTTGTTGAGTCATTTCAGTCATGCCCAATTCTTTGTGACCCCATTGGGGTTTTCTTGGCAAAGATACTGGAGTGGTTTGCCATTTCCTTCCCTAGCTCATTTTACAAATGAGGAAATTGAGACAAACAGGGTTAAGTGACTTGCCCAGGGTCACAAAGCTAGTAAGTGTCTGAGGCTGGATTTGAATTCACAAAGATGAGTCTTCCTGACTCTAGACCTGGCACTCTGTCCATTGTGCCATCTAGCTGCCCCTGGACAAGTTCACAGCTCTACTAACAGAGCATTAGTGTCCCTGTTTTATAAACTTAAAAATAGTATTTGGTATCTGTTTCAATATAATTGGTTTCCTTTGTAATCCTACATATTTTATTTTATGCATTTAAAATAATGAGGGGTCCTTAGGATTCCCTAGATTATCAGAGGGGCCAGTGATACAAAAAAAGGTCAAGAACTCCTTTCTGAGATGGTCACTACAATGAACTAGAAGTCAAGAGGTCTGAAATTCAGCAGGAGGAAAGTAACATGGATAGCCTGTAGCCTTGGGGAAGTTGCAGAGTTTTTTGTTTTTTGTTTTTTAAGTTACCCCTGCAAGCTTCCCCCTGAAACAAAGTCCCAACTTTTTGTAATACCAGAGGTCTTCTAGTGATGATTTATATATGGCTGCATGTCCTGGCATGTTATAGTTCCTGAAGAGTTGAAGCTGCAGATCACTCAAAGGGCTCTAGAAAGACTCATGTGGTCAAGAGCAGATTGCAACACACTACAGTTTCACATTTGTCAAGTAAGAGGGTTGGCCAAGATGATTTTCTAACTCTGAATCAATGAACCTATCTATAATTTATAATTGAACCCTTCAGAAGAGAAAAAAAATTAAATTTGAGCTTTTTTGAATCTTCAAAGGAGAAAAATTGAGTCTTTTTAATATGTATTCTTTATTATAACTTCTATTGTTCTTTGCTTCATTGGGCTTCAAGGACCAAGGGTTTGATACAAACTTGATGTAAACTCATCCCACATAGCCTGTCCACTGCTAAATCTTCTTGTTTCTACCATTGCCGTATTTCTTGTGTAAGTTCCCCTTTCTCCACTCACATAGCCACCACTTGAGCTCAGACCCTCATCACCTCTCACCTGAACATTGCAATAACCTTCAAATTGGCCTCCCTCTCTCCCCCCATCCTCCACTTAGCTGTTATAGTGATTTTCCTAAGGAGCAGATCTGACTACATCACTGCCCTGTTTGAAAGCTCTTATGGCTGCCTGTGAACTCAAGGATCCGATATAAACCCTGTTTGGCATTAAAGCCCTTCCTAACCTGGTCCTCTCCTACCTTTCCAGTCTTCTTACATTTTATTCCCCAGCATGAATTCCAAGATCCATCCATACAGGCCTCCTTGCTGTACCTCCTGTGTCCATGACTTTTCAGGCTGTCCCCCCCATGCTTGGAACACTCTTCCTCCCCACCTTTACCTCTTAAGTTTCCCTTGCATTTTTTTCAAATTTCAGGTTAAAGGTCACCTGTGTGAGGCCTTTCCTGGCCCCCCAGCTGCTAGTGCCTTTCCTTCTCAAATGACTATTAATCTACTTTGTACATATCCTGTATGTGCACGATTATTTACACCTCCACTCCTTCCCCCTCCCCCCCGTATAATGTGACCCCCTTTAGGGTAAGGATTGCCTTTACCTTTTTTTCATTTCTGCGAAACACAGTGATGCTACATTAAATTTAAGGCTAGAAAGGTAAATGAGGCTGCTAGGTAAGCAGGTGTTTAGAGTAGAGTGCCATACATGGAATCGGGAAGACCTGAGTTCTGATGTAGCCTCAGACACTGACTAGCTGTATGATCCTGGGCAAGTCACTTAACCTTTCTGTGCCTCTGTTTCCTCATTTGTAAAATGGAGATAGTATAATCACACCTACCTCACATGATTGCTTTAAGGATCAAAGGAGATAACTTGATAAAGATAAAACTCTTTGGAAACCTTAAAACCACTCTGTAAATACTGTTACTATTATTGTTATCATTGTTACAATGTAGAAGACAATATGTGGCATATGTAAAATTTGATTACTGATTTTTTAGAGCTGTGGCATGCAGGTTGTTCTGGGGGCAGAGAGGGGTGGGGAGAAGATAGTTTGTATTTTTGAGTTGAAAAGGCATTTAATTTCAACTCATTGATGTTAGTGTGCACAGAATGGCTAAAAATCACTGAAGTCCTTTAATATTGTTATGTATTTCAGTGCTTGGCTTGGAAATATGCATATTGGCCTAAGCAATTCATATGTAAATATACTTTTACTTCAAAAACTGCATTATAGGACAGCCAAATTAAAAAAAAAAAGAACCAAACAAATAGAGAACCAAGGAAGTTTATAGTTGATGGGCACGCAGAATTCCCTCATTTCATAGTGGTCCAGGAGAACTTAAGTGACTTGTCCAAGGTCACATAGCTAGTTAGTGACATAGCCTGTCTTAAAGTTGAGTGTTCATTTTACGCTTACTGGAGAAGGATTCCTCAAATTATTTTTTAAAAAAAAAGAATTTCAAACTCTCTTAAAATACAAACTTCTCTAGATTTAAAATAGGACAGATTATTTTAAAAAATTAGATGTATAGAGCTTTCATAAGCATATCTTTTGTCCACTGAAATATACTCCTTATCCAAATGTCATGACATCAGCATGCATTTATTAAGCACCTTTTGTGTGGCAGGCATTATATTAAGTTTTGGAAGTATAAAGACCCAGTCCCTGATCTGAAGGAGTTTACAGTCTTTTGGAGGAAACATATACATCTATTAATATATTTAAAATATTTGTAAAGACTATACCAGGTAATAATGAAACCATTTTCTTAAAACTAAAAATATTTTGGTTGCCATTCTAATTTATTTTAAAATACTAGAAGACTTATTCTGACCTTACCAGTGTTAATTTACTAGACATGTTGGTACTGGAAAAGAAAGAATGATAAGGCAAAATTTTCTACTTTTGTTTACTGGTTCAGTTAAGCAAACATTTATTTATCAATAAGTAGGGAAGGGGAAGAGAATAAGCATTTGTATTATGCCTACTGTGTGCCAGGCACAGTGCTAAGCACTTTATAAATAGTATCTCATTTGATCCTCACAGCAACCCTGCAAGGTAGGTGCTGTTGTTATCCCCATTTTACGTTTGAGGAAACTGAGGCAAACAGAGGTTACATGACTTGCCCAGGATCACACAGCTAGTAAGCATCTGATTTGAACTCAGGTGTTCCTGACTCCAGGTCTAGCATTCTATCCACTGTGCCACCTAATATGTGTTGAAGGCTGTACTAAACATTGGCGATGTAAATATAGATAGGACAAATACCGTCCTTTTTTTCTTCCTGTACTACAAACTGATTTCTCCATGGAAAGTACTAGAAAAAATCCTATCTCAACTTTTGAATCACTTTAAAATTATCTACTCATTTAGAATCATAGTAATTAGATACCTAAGGGATTTTAGCAATTTAGTCAGCCCCATTACTTTACAAATGAAGAAACTGAGCCCTAGAGAGGTTAAGTTGCCCAAAGTTGTACAGATTGGTAAGTAGTAAAATCAGAATTCGCACCCAGGTCCCTGGATGTTTAGCCTTGTGCTCTTCCCACTGTGTCACAAGACCTTCCTCTAGCATAATTTCTTTCAGTGATACTTGTATAGTAAAACACTATTAATCACAAAATTAGATGGTGATGATGTGGAAATGAGTTAGGCAAATGGATAGGGAACTGGAAATATAGTATATGATAGATGAAAAAGCATTTATTCAGTATTACTATGTATCAGGCACTGTACTAAGCTGTAGACATACAAATACAAAAAATAATATAATCCCTACCCACAAGCTTATATTCTAAAAAGGGGAAAAGACATATAGGGCTAGGGATGAATATTTGGCCTGGAAAGTCACGGAGATGGTGAATGGAGCCATCCTTTCTAGTAATGGTGGTGCTAATTTGGTCAGTGTTCCCAGAGTCAGATTTGGAATTTTTGGGGGGTTGGGGGAAGGTGAAGGAGGCAGGTTGTGTGCAAGCAGGGAGAAAGCTTAGCAGGAAGATGGCTGGATAAGAAGAAAAGTTGTCAATTGGGGGTGGGGGTGGGGATCTCCATCAATATCTTTGAAAAGGGCCTAATAGCCAAAATATTAAAGCAACTAACAGAACTAAATGGATAAGGAGACAAAAGAAATGACCAGTTCTTGAAAGAAGAATCGTGAGCTATGATCTAAGTGGACCTAAGAAAAACTCTATTATGATGATCACAGTATCATAAATGTAAAAAATAACAAATGAAACTAAATGTATTCACATTAAACCTAATTATAATAATCCTTATCTATGAAATTGACTACCTAATCTGTGAGTTTTACAGTTTTATTAGCCTGAGAGGTAAAATAAATTCATAAATATACACACATACAAGTATGTGTATATATATGTGTAATTGTGTGTGTAGAGAGATAGGTAGGAAGATAGATAGGTAAATATCTTTTACTAAAAATCTTTGTTGGGGTCCATTGGCGCATGGATTCTGGAAGGCCAAATCACTGGAGCTCAGTTGAAACACATTTGTTGTTGGAGGACCAGCCCATTCTGCTCTGAGAGACTCGTCACTGGCTTGACAGATTTTTGGCCAAAGCAACTTCTCATGACTCTTTTCTAAGTTGTAGAGAGTTTGAGGCCTGCCTGGGTGGAGGGAATTCATGGATCCTTGAAATATCAAGTATAATTCACATATACTCACAGAAAGAGCATAGATTTTCCTTTTGTGGATCTCTTATTTAATTAATAAAGGAAACTTTGGAGTCAAGAAACTCCTATCGGTGCAGATTGACACTCTTAGTTCTTAATTACTAGTGTACTGATTAATTCTTAATTACTCAATACCGAGGGGTTAGATGACAAAGGGTCACACAGTCAGAATGTGTCAGATAGGGCTTTAACTCAAATTTTCCTGGCTTTGAGGCCATTTCTTTTTATCTCAAAACTGGAACTGGCACTTGATACTTACTAGCTGTGTGACCCTGGGCAAGTCACTTAACCCTGATTGCCTCGCCAAAAAAACAAAAAAACTGGAGCTGGATGGGACCTTTGCGGCCATGGAGGACAATCGGGTCATTTTACAGATGACAACACTGAGGCCCTCGGGGTTAGGTGACCTGCTCAAAGGCACATGATTACTAAGCATCAGGGGCTTGATTTGAATGCAGTTTCTGCTTCCAGAGTCAATACTCTTTTCAAAGTGGCACAGTGCCTTCTTCACCGTTCGCAGAATTACCTTCAAACATCGACAGAATGGAGCCATAATTATTTTTGGTGTTTTCCCATCTCGTTTCTTACTAGTATAGATATCTGTAACATGCAATAAATATTAGTTTATAGATTGGTGGGACATAATAATCCGATGCCAGAAAGTAGAGGAAATGCCACACAGATATCCGATTTCAGCTGTAAATGCTGGCAGGGCAGTGGAGTAAGTCGCCGTTTCCTTTCACATTAGTTTTTTCTCTTTTTCTTCTAATCATGTTCAGAGGAGGAATGTTTTGGAAGCTGAGTGAGTGTGGCCTTGCTTGGGCGTTTGGAAGGACAGCCAAGTTCACATAAGGTCTTTTCCTTGATTTTTCTCCTCCAGAGTGACCTGACAGCAAAAACATGCCTCTCTAGCTCAAACTATTATATGTGTTGCTCCCTGGCCTTCTAACCATCATCGTGATTAAGAACGAAGTGTTAGCATTTTGGAGTTCCCTGGTGCAAAACAAGATGAAGTAATGCTAGAAACTAATCATATGTCTCTGTTCAGTGCCTTTGGCTTTGTTGAGGATGCTTCCCAGTTATTTGGGGGAGATGATGACGCGGTAGAGCCAAGATAGGTAACTCTCTTTGTGTTTTATCCCATTCCAACAGATTTCGTATCTCATAAGTTTCTTTTTGGGCAATCCTGGAGAATATCACGCTATCTTTATAATGTTAAAATTTGGGTGAAAACTATGTTATAGAATCTTCAAGTCAGTAAATATTATGCCTTGATTTTCTGTCTTGTTAGGGATGTTGCTTGTATTTAGGGGGACAGCCATGGAGGAAGCTAGGTGATTCAGTGGATAGAGCACTGCCTGGAGTCAGGAAGGCCTGCATTCACATTTGGCCCTTAGACACTAGTGTTGTCATCTTGGGCAAATCATTTAAGTTCTGTTTGCCTTATTCTACTGGATAAGGAAATGGCAAACCACTCCAGTATCTTTGCCAAGAAAACCCCATGGACAATATTGGTGTGCTATGGTCCATGGGGTCAAAAAGAAGAGTAGGCCATGATGGTAGGCAACTTATTTAGCCTCTGTTTGCCTTAGTTTCCACATCTGTAAAATGGGGATAATAATAGTACCTACTTCCCAGGGTTGTTGTGCAGATCAAATGAGATCATTTAGCACAGTGCCTGGCACATAGTAAAGGTTATGTTATTTATTAATATTATTGTTATTATTATTATTGTTATTCTCTTTAAAAATGAATTTTATTTTTTATTACTTTCAGTTTGAAATTCTCTCCTTCCCTCTACCCTTTTCCCCACCCATTGAGAAGGCAATTCTTCCCAATAATAATAATTATTATTCCTAAGCAGAAAATGATATATAACAAATAGAGCAAAACCAAGGAAATTTGGCTTTGTGAATTGGCATTGCCTATGCTATGGTTGCAAGTTCTGGCACAAAAATAAATATTTTTCATAATTTTGTACAATCTTGTCACATCTGGAAATTGAACTTCATGAAAAATGACTTTCGTACTTTTTTTTAAAAATCATTTTTCATAATGATGAGAAGATTCAGAGCACATGCTGGATTAAGCATATTCAGTCAGTCAGTCAACAAATAACTATCTAGGGCCTACCATGAGCTTAGGTGCTGGCTGCAAATTAAAAAATGACACTGTTTTTGCCCTCAAGGAACGCACATGCTATTGGTGTTAGGCACCAGCATGCAGCTTGTGAAAATAACGCTTTTCTTGTTTCAACTTCTCTTTCCCAGGGATGCTTCTTTCATTTTCATCCAATCTTTTTTTTTTAACATAAAATCTTCTTAAATTATGTAATAAAGCAAAGTGATGAGAAGGGAGGAGGTGTATAAAGTCTGCAAACCAGCTGGAATATAACGAGTGGGTAGAGCTGAACCTGAAAAGCAATTGAGAAGGAAGATGACTTTTACACAAAGATCTACTTCAAATGAGTTGCCTGCAGCTTCAAATACTGTTGATAAGAAATAATAATCATAACAACAGCTAGCATTTATGTAGTGCCTTAAAGTTTGTAAAGCACTTTATGCATTTTATCTCATTTGATACTTTGGGAAGTAAGTGCTATTGTTATCACCATTTTACAAATGAGGAAACTGGAAGAAGGATCAAGTGACTTGCCCAGGGTCACACAGCTAGTACATGTCTGAGGGCAGATTTGGACTCAGAAAGAGGAGTCTTCCTCACTTCAGGCCTGGCAGTCTATCCACTGTAGCACCTAGCTACCCATAGCTATGTGATTTTGGGCTTGATCTTTCTGGGCTTCTCGAGATCCTCCTATTGAGAGAAGAACTTGGATGATATTTAATTGAATGCCCTTTTTATAGTTGTGGACTTATTACATTCTGTAAAATGAATGTTGGACTGAAGTTCTCTTTGACATCTATATATTGTATAAGTTAACAATATTCAGTCATGGGTTTGCATTCAAATCCATTTTTTCTTTGGTATTTTAGGGATTGAGATAGGTTTCTAATTCTCACTGCTATGTCTATACCAACTATAAATTTATTTCAAACATTTTTATGAATCATTTAAAAAATTTCATGTAACATCTTTAGAAATAGGAAGCTTTAAATGTATAGAACATTTATTTATATCCCCCCTCTTTAGGATTTGTTCTCATTGAAAAAGTCCTAGAAATGGACCTTTTAAGACTTTGGGATCTCTAAACATTAAAAAAAAATTGTCAGTTATTGCTTATTAGACCTCCAAATAGATTTGCCCATCTTATTAGCTCTGATTGGAAGACACTTAACCTCTTTTTTCCATAGATTTTGATTAGAGCAAGTAGGAAACTTAAAAGTCATCATGAGTTTTCTTTCTATAAGAAAGGTCAACCAATTCTTTTCTGTTCCCTAAACAGACTCTTTTTATACACTGACTCCTTCCCTGCTATCTAAAACATCTCTCTGTTTTAAAGAAACAAAACAGAATAAAAAATGAGGTACGCTAGTGCTGTCCTCATGGATTGGTTCCACCATGCTGACAAGCAGTTTGTATCTCTACTCCAAAACTATGTATATCCTTTAACCCAGTAATATAACTCCAAAGCCTATACTCACAAAACGATGAAAGAAAGAGGAAAAGGACCCATATGTGCCTATATATTTATAGCCACTCTTCTTAGTGTCCTCAAACTGGAAACTAGGAAGTCCCTGCCTATTGGGGAATGGCTAAACAAATTGTGGTGTGCGAATATAATGGGATAATATTGTATCATAAGAAATGATGAAATGGACAGTTTCACAGGACACTGGACAGTCCTCTATGACCTGCTGCAGAGTGTGTGGAACTTGGAGAACAATTTATACAATGACAACACATTACAGAGAGATACAAGTTTGAAAGACTTCAGATAAATGTAGTGATAAATCATGAGCTCAGAGGACTAGAGATGAAACATGCTAACAACCTCCTGCTAAAGGGATGATGAAATTAATATTCAGAATGAGACGTATTTTTGGACAGTGTCACTGTGGACTCTGCATATTTGTTAGGAGGGTTTTATTTTTCAGGTTTAAAAAAATGTTTAATTGAAGGAGCAGTGGAAGGGAGAGCTAATAAATGCTTGTGAAAGTAAATTGTTTTTTAAAAATGAAATCCCAATTTCATGTAAATTGATTAAGCTGTGGTAAGAGGCAAAGGTTTATGAACAGTAGTACGTGAGTTCTTTTCTAAGCAACATGAACTCCTATTATGCAAATACTTGGGACCTCTGAGCGTGGTTGCCTAAGGCTTTTCTTAGGTTGGTGGGGAAAGAGGGAACTGCCCAGTTTGTTTCTTCTAAGCTAAGTGAGGGGAAGACCAATAGATGAAAAACCTAGGCTTATGGAAAGTGTTTTACCCATTCTTTAGTACTATTCTATTTCCTTTCTCTTAACACAATTAGTAGTGTCACTTCCTTAGTACTAGTCAAGTAGTTAGGGAGCAAGTAATTTGTTTTTGTAAACCATGCTGAAGCTAAGTAGATTGACCACCATGGAATCCCATTCATAGGAAGTCAACAAGCATTTGTTAAATGTTTACTATGGTTGGTGGGACTGCGAGCTGATCCAACCATTTTGGAGAGTAATCTGGAATTATACCCAAAGAATTATAGAACTGTGCATACCCTTTGACCCAGAAATACAACTATTAGGTCTGTTTCCCAAGGTGATCAGGGAAAAAGGAAAAGAACCTCTATGTTCTAAAATATTTATAAGCAGCTCTCTTTGTGGAGGCAAAGAACTGGAAATTGAGGGGATGCCCCTCAGTTGGGGAATGGCTAAACAAGTTGTGGTATGTGATTGTGATGGAATACTACTGCGCTATAAGAAAGGATGAGCTGGTTGATTTTAGAAAAACATGGAAAGATTTGCATGAAATAATGAAAAGTGAAATGAGCAGAACCAAGAGAATGTTTGAAGAACAATTGTGAACAACTAAGTTATTCTGAGTATTATAAATACTCAAATCAACTACAAAGGACCCATGAAGGAAGACGCTATATATCCCTAGAGAAAGAACTGATAAGTAGAAGTATGCATAGTATGTTTTTACATATATATATGTGTGTGTGTGTGTGTGTGTATATATGTGTGTATACATGCCCTTCTCTGGTGTGGAATGGGGAATGAGGGAGACAGTTTAGAGCTGAAAATATAACAAAGAAATAAATAAAATGAAATTTTAAAACATGTTTAGTATGTGCCAGGCATTGTGCTAAGCACTGGTAATATGAAGAACAGTCCCTGTGTTCTCAAGGAGCTCACGATCTAATGATGGAAACAATATGCAGGCAACCACATGTAAACAAGATGTATTCAGGATAGTAATTTGTAATTAGTGTTTAAAGTCTTCACAATTTCAGGTGCCTATACTGTAACACAATGCCTTCTTCAAAGCAGCTGTCAGTTCTTTAAAGCATTGGTTTAGTATTTAAGTGATATCATCTGGTTTTGATTTTTTTTTCAATTGACTGAAATGTGTTCACATTGCCTAAGATCCCAGGATTTCGCCCCTCAAGTAAGATTTAGGGCTAAGGAGAGCCATTGTCTCTTCCTTCTTTCACTGACTCTGGTTGCCAGAACTACTTCAAGCCACAGAAAGGATGTTTTCTTTACCTGCTTTATTGTTATCTTCTGCTGGCAATCCGAGAGAGAAGAACTGCATTTGTACATGAGATAATAGAAATGACCTTTGTTTTCATTCTGCTGTGGGGTAGCTGTCATTCATTAGCACTTCTGTTCATAGTGAAGAGCATTGAGATGGTGGTAGGGTATTAAATCAGAAGACATGTGGTCTGTGGTCTCACAAGAATTTGGTGATCTGGGGGTGAGGGGTGGGAGGCAGGCTCTCTGTGACTGTTCTAATGGAGCAAAGGGAAAAGAGAGAAACGTTTGGCAAACATGACAGGGCATAAAGGAGAAAGTCAGCTTCCCAGCGATGTTGTCAACAGCCTGAACTATGTCGATGAAAAGTTTTGGGAGCTACATAGTCTCTCTGGTGATTTTATGAGAAGAAGAAATGTGGATAACTTCATAAAGAGAGAATGTGACCACCCTGTTGGTGGGTGGACATTCTGTTGGTGAAACAAATTATGTAAGATCATCCACTTATGAAATATACTCAGACTTCTTGTAGTCGTATTACTAAGAGTTACAGATGGGATGAATTCCCCAATATAGATATTTAAATCTTGGGAAATAATTTTGAAGGGAAACAGCAGATAATGCCTCATATTAGCCATATTGGTAGGCTGGTTTTTATTATATCCACCGGATGAACTTAGTGTACATTTTGATTATTGGGTGCATTTTGTGTTTAAATTTCTTATTTAAAATTTTATTTTTCTGATTTAGAACTGCCTATTTCATTTGTTAGGAATTAGGTAAAAATGCTTTTCATCAGAGAGCTATCAGTGACGGTCCTATGGGACAAAGGCAATTCTTTTTCTCTCATGAGTGATCAAATTCTTTTGCTGAGATTCTTATTAAATATTTTTGCCATTCCGCACATGTGATACTTTATCTCACCTCCATGACATTGAACAGGCTGTTCCCTGTACCCAGAGTACAGTCCTTCCCCACCTACCTCCTACAATTGCTGCTTTCCTGACTTTAGAGTTCAGCTTAAACACCACCTTCTATAGGAGGCCTTTCCTGATTGAAATTAGTTCATTCATGAGAACGAAACCTGTCACAGTAGCCTCCCCAATTTATGCTCAGTCAACTTTATTTTGAATTAGAATTTAGTTCATTTCATTCCAGTCATATACATGAGCTAGCTATATTGATGAGTAAAAATAGTTTTTGAAATCCTGTAAATGAATGTGCTAAAGTTGGGGGGGGGTGATTTGAGTCAGGCTCGTTGTGGGGAGTGACAATTTCCTTTTCTGTTTAGATAGCCTAGATTAAACTGAGCTATCATTAAAGTAATTTTTTGTTCATGCAGTTTTTGTAAAATTAATCCTGAGTTACTTGTAAATAGAATCATAGTCAGAACCTTTTAAGACCTTAAAGTAATTAGTTATTATCTAATCCAATCCACTCATTTTCCAGATAAGTAAATAGGCCTAGAGAAATTAAACACCTTGCTCAGGTCCACACAGCTCATTAGTGACAGCAGAGCAAAGTCGTACTAGAAAGAATCATCATGTCTTTTCATTCCAACACCTATTCTGCCATGAGTTCAAGTATGACCTAAGACACTTACTAGCTCTGTGACTCTGGGCAAGTCACATCCCTTAACCTCTGTCTAAACAGGGAAGATAATAGCACCTACCTCCCTGGGTTGTTGCAAGGGTAAAATGAGGTGATATTTGCCAAGAACTTTGAAAACCTTCAAGTACTGTAGAAATGATCATAATTATAATGATAGCTGTTATCATTTTTATTGTTATACAGAACTTAATTCTTTATCATCTTGAGTGACCATCACTTCACACCCAGCCTGTCCAAAACAAAACTCATCTCTTCTAAACCTTTCTCAGTCCAAGCTTCCCTATTTCTGTTTTTATTTTATTTTTAATTTGTAGAATAAAACAAGCATTTCCATAACATAATAAAAAAGACAATTGCACATGAAACTGCAAATCTACTATGTACAGCTTGCTTTTTATTTTAAATATATAATAAAGTTATCATGTAAATTTCTTTTTTTCTCTCCTCCCCCACCACAGAGATGGCTACTATTAGACAGAAATAGGTATATATGTAAAATTATTCTATACATACTGGATGCAGATATTTCTTCCTATATCCTTTAAAATTAATTTGGGTATTAATAATAGTCAAAATGACTTATTTGCTCAAAGCCGTTCTTAAGACAATATTACTGTCATGATATATAATATCCTCTTGGTTCTGCTCATTTCTATTTTCTATTTCATTTTGTTGATGACATCGCCGTCCTTCTAGTTTCCAGGGTTTGAAATTTGGGCATTTTCTGTGATTTCCCTTGTCTTCTTTGCTATATCCAATTAGTTGCAAAGTCCTATTGACTCTACTGCCACATCTCCTTTTCTATCACTCCCATCTTCACCTCTACCTCTGCCTCTCATCATCTTTTCCTTGGACTGTGTTAACAGCCTCCCAACTAGTCTCCCTTTTCGCCTCCAATCTTTCATTTAGCTGCCAGAATAATATTAATGTACAGGTCTGACCATGTCACTTAGTGGTTCAGATTTTTCAGTTGGCTCTCTGTTGTTCTTAGAATAAAGATAAACTTTTTAGCCTGGCATCTGGGACCCTCTCCAGGTCTCCAGCCTTGATTCCCATCATTCTCCTTCTTACTCCTTGTTCTGGCTAAATCGGATTATTCCCTGACTTGTTCTGGCATCACCTGCCCCTGTGCTTCTTTCAGGCACTCCTCCATGCTTGCAATATGTTTCTTCCTCATCTTTGCTTTCTAAAACCTTCCTCTTATGTCAAGGCTCATCTCAATGGCCGCTTTCTCCATGAATCCTTCCCAGACCCTACTAGCTCAAAGGGTTCTCTCTTTTCTCCCATATCCCTAGGGTTCTATGTTTGGATTGTCCTGCCCCCCCTACCATAATCACAATCTTTTTTTTTTTAATACTTAGCTACATAGCTATTGCATATTTCACCCCAATCCCTGCCCCCAGCCTTTTTCATCTTTGTATCTCCAGTGACTTACACAGTTATATGCCTATAATAAAGACTTAAGGGAGGTTTGTTGACTTTCATTCACTTCAATTTAAATCTAACCTATCTAAATATCTTGTAAATTGTTTTGATGCATTGATCCGAAAGGTGATGCCATGACTTGCAAGTGAATTGGATTGAAGTGAGGGAGGGCTAAGTCATCAGCCTCACTTTTTCCTCTAGAGCCTTCTGCGTCCAGTGGCCAGATAGAGATCAGGACCACTGGAGAAGGTCCCCATGGATTTGGATATTTTAGTATTGGATAGAGCGCAGGTTCTGGAGTCAAGAAGACTTGAATTTAAATCCAGCCTCAGACACTTACTAGCTGTGTTACCCTAAGCCTCAGTTTCCTCAGCTTTAAAATAGTAGACAATAATAGGACCTCTCTTATAGTAGTGTTGTGAGAATCAACTGAGATCATATTTGTAAAGTGTTCAAGTGCAGTGTATGGCACATAGTAAGTGCTTAATAAATGCTTCTTTCATTCTGTTCTGTTTATAGAAGAAATAATTCTCACTGGCTTTCCTGTTTTGATTTATTTCAGGTTAACCAAGCCTCTCTCATTTGCGGATTGTGTTGGAGATGAGCTGCCTTGGGGATGGGAAGCAGCATTTGACCACCAGATTGGAGTCTACTACATTGACCACATCAACAGTAAGTTTCTCATTTCTTTTAAAATGCCTACACCAGATATTTGCTGTTCAAGATGTATTTGCTTGTGTTGTCTCAATTTAATTGTCTACAAGGTGCGTTTTCTCTGGGCTTCACATTTTAAAAATGGGAGAGAAGTTTCTCAATTAGAGACAACAACAAAAATAGTAAAAACCATGTCCAACTTGAGAATAATAACTCAGTGAGAAAGTGGATTCACTAAGGACAGAGTTCTCCATTACTCTGGTGTTAATTTTGCTGGTATATAGGGACATGCCTTGTTCTGGCCATCTTTGGTCTCTCAAGACTCTGGGGAATGGGAGTAAGTGACCGTCTTCTGCTCATGAAGATTTAATCTGCCTGTCTCATAGAAGTTTAAAGCACTCTGAATCCTTCCTGTTACTGCTCTGTGGGGACTGAAAGTGCTTTGCTTGTGAGGGGCAAAGGAGACATGCTGCCTTTCTTCCCCCACACCGTCATGGCAGATAGAGTTGGACAGCCATTGTCATAAATGTGGTGATAGCTGCCTATGAGAGAAAGCCATGTTCTCCCCTTGCCTCTTTGCAGCTACTCTTTCAGTTCCCCCTGGGGGTTGGGAGGGATTTCCCTCTCAGTCTCCTTTTGCTGATTTCCCTTTAGCTTATGTAGCAGATAAACTTTCTGGAAACATTTCATTAATGCAAGTGTTGTGGGAATATAATCGAATATATTTCATACTTCAAACAATTCTCTTCAGCAAATTCTTGTTGTAAGTCATTATATAATGTGAATACTGTGTGATATCTTTAAGTTGTAAGTACATCAGAAGTACTAAAGTAGGCACACTCATTGTATCAGTGAAACCCAGTGGAAATCAAATATTCACATATTTGGAAGCCAGCTTTTATGCGTGGAGATGGCTGTTTATATAAATAACAATTATCATAAATGGTACCTTTTATCTCTTTTTACTCTGCTCAGAAGAAATTTTGTTCATTTTTTGTGTTCTCTGTTTTTTAAATATAAATTAATATATTTTTAGTTTTCAATATTTACTTCCACAAGATTTTGAGTTCCAAATTTTCACCCTATCTCACCCCTCCCCCCACCCCAAGATGGCATGCATTCTGTATATCTCTTCCCCTAGTCTGTCCTCTCTTCTATCTCTTCCCCTTTCTCTTATCCCCTTCCCCTTCTATTTTCCTGTAGGGCAGGATAGATTTCTGTACCCCATTTCCTTTATTTCTTATTTCTCAGTAGCATGTGAAAACATTTTTTTTAAACATATGTTTTTAAAACTTTAGGTTTCAAATTTTTTCTCTTCCTCCCTCCCCACCCACCCTCATTGAAAAGGCAAGCAACTCAATATAGGTTATACATGTGCAGTTATGCAAAACACTTCCTTAGTAGACATGTTGTGAAAAACTAACTCTATTTCCCTTAATCCTATCCTGCCCTCCCATTTATTCTATTCTTTCTTTTGACCCTGTCCCTCCTCAGAAGTATTTGCTTCTGATTACTCCCTTTCCCAATCTGCCCTCTTCTCTATCATCCCCCTGCTCTCTTGTCCCCTTCTCCCCCTATTTTCCTGTAGGGTAAGACAGATTTCCATACCCAATTGAATGTGTATGTTATTCCCTCCTTAAGCCAAATCCTATGAGAATAAGATTCACTCATTCCCTCTCACCTTCCCCCATTTCCCCTCCACTGTAAGAGACTTTTTTTTGTGAGATAATTTACCCCATTCTACCTTTCCCTTTCTTCTTCTCCGAACATAATCCTCTCTCATCCCTTAATTTTATTGTCCAGATATGACCCCTTAATCTTCAACTCACCCTGTGCCCTCTATCTATATATCTATACATACATACAATTTTTTTCCTCCAACTACCCTAATACTGACAAAGGTCTCGTGAGTTATAAATATCATCTTTCCACGCAGGAATGTAAACAGTTCAATCTTAATAAGTCTCTTATGATTTCTCTTTCCTGTTTACCTCTTCATGTTCCACTTGAGTCCTGTATTTGAAAGTCAAATTTTCTATTCAGCTCTGGTCTTTTCATCAAGAATGCTTGAAAGTCCCCTATTTCACTGAATGACCGTTTTTCCCCCTGAAGGATTATACTCAGTTTTGCTGGATAGGTGATTCTAGGTTGTAATCCTATCTCCTTTGCCCTCCAGAATATTATATTCCATGCCCTGTGGTCCTTTAATGTAGAAGCTGCTAAATCTTGTGTTATCCTGATTGTGTTTCCACAGTACTTGAATTGTTTCTTTCTGGCAGCTTGTAATATTTTCTCCTTGACCTGGGAACTCTGGAATTTGGCTATAATATTCCTAGGAGTTTTCCTTTGGGGATCTCTTTCAGGAGGAGATCTGTGGATTCTTTCAATTTCTATTTTGCCCTCTGGTTCTAATATCAGGGCAGTTTTCCTTGATAATTTCTTGAAAGATGATGTCTAGGCTCTTTTTTGATCATGGCTTTCAGATAGTCCAATAATTTTTAAATTCTCTCTCCTGGATCTATTTTCCAGGTCAGTTGTTTTTCCAATGAGATATTTCACATTGTTTCTAATTTTTCATTCTTTTGGATTTGTTTTACAGTGTCTTGATTTCTCATAAAGTCACTAGCTTCCAATTGCTCTATTCTAATTTTTAAGGAAGTATTTTCTTCAGTAATCTTTTGGACTTCCTTTTCCATTTGGCAATTTTGCTTTTTAGGGCATTCTTGTCCTCATTGGCTTTTTGGACCTCTTTTGCCATTTGGGTTAGGCTATTTTTTAAGGTGTTATTTTCTTCAGTATTTTTTTGGGTCTCCTTTAGCAAGCTGTTGACTTGTTTTTCTTGATTTTCTTGCATCACTCTCATTTCTCTTCCCAGTTTTTCCTCTACTTCCCTTACTTGCTTCTCAAATCCCTTTTGAGCTCTTCCAAAGCCTGGGAGTGATTCATATTTTTCTTGGAGGCTTTGGATGTAGGAGCTTTGACTTTGTTATCTTCTTCTGGTTGTATATTTTGATCTTTTTTGTCACCAAAGTAAGATAATACAGTTTGACTCCTTTTGTGCTGCTTGCTCATGATCCCGGCCAATTACTTGAGTTTTAAAGCTCTTAAGTTAAGAGTCTGCTTCCAATGTGGAGAATGTACTGTTCTAAGCTTCAGGGGTCTGTACAGCTGATTTCAGAGATATTTGTAGGGACCTGAAATTTTCAGTTCTTCCAAGGTGGTATGATAAGGGGTGGGATGTTTACTCCTTTCCTGGTCTGTGACCACAAGTACTCCTTTCGTCCTGTAACTGTGAGGAGGGGTTCCTTTCCACAGCCACTACAAGCTCCACCATGCCAGCACTCCTCCTTATGGCAGAACTGCCACTGAGAACTGTGACCCAGATCCAAGCACGGGCAAAGCAAGAGATTCCTGCCTCAGCACTGGCAAAGAGACCCCTGCAATCCCTCTGTGATTAGCCACTGGCTTCCCCCTCAGTCTATGGGCCAGAAGCTCAAGAAGCAGCTGCCCCCCCCCCGGCCATGCTCTTGGGGAATGGAACTGAGACCCTGTGTTCCTCTCTCAGCATCGCAGAAACAGACTTTCCCCCCTGACCTTCTAAGTTGTCTTTGGCATTCGTGGATTGAGGAGTCTAGAAACTGCTACAGCTACCTGAGATTCAGTCCTCTGAGGCCTACTCCACGTTCGCTGGGGCCTGTGTGCCCACGCCACACTGTGTTCCTCTCTGACACCAGCGCGATATACCTTTCTTATCAATCATCCAGGTTGTTTTGGGCTGGAAATTTGTTTCACTCTGTCTTTTTGTGGGTTCTGCTGCTTTAGAATTTTTTTAGAGCCATTTTTTTATAAGTATTTGGAGGGGTTTGGGGGAGATCTCAAGCAAGTCACTGCTTTCACGCCACCATCTTGGCTCCACCCCTTTTGTTCACTTTTTAAGAAATTCTTTCTCTACCTGAAAGGTTTTTTAAATTTAAGAGCTTAAAGCCAGAAAAATCCAAAAGCTGGTGAGTTTTAGACTCAGTTGTTTTAGCTCTATTCTCATTTGTTTTTAGCTCCTGATTGTTACCAAAGGAGGCACATCAAAATCTTATGGTGGAAGGGACTAATTGGTTTAAAAAAAATGTGGTCTCTGCTTCTTTAGTTGATAAGACCTTTGATTTCTTCTGTGTAGGGGATTCCTGTGATGTAGTGGAATGATCACTAGATTTAGAATTAGAGCATTTGATTAGAATTCTAGCTTTGATGATTACTCCCCATGTGATCTCATGTAAGTCATTGTTAAATGACTTGGCCTCTCTTGGCCTCATTGTCTTCATCTGCAAAATAAGGGAGTTGAACTATACGTTCCCTACCATTGCTTTCATCTCTAAATCCTATGGCGCTTCTGTGGAGGCAACTTGAAACCCATCTATGCCTCAGCAGACTGTATTATGTGAGTGTGCTTGTGGTCAGAGCAGTTCATTACCTGATACCTAGACTTTTGCTGATGAGAACCCATCCTTAATTCAGCGAGGCTGGTCCTCGGATGGAAGGTACGAGGTCTTTTTTTTTCCCCTTGTCCTCAAACACTTTCCAGTTGGGTTAAGACCCGACATTTTGGTTTGCTGGGAGGGTCTTTGAGAACCCAGTAAAACCATACTTTGGGGCCATCTCAGATAATTATGATAAACTGAAGTCTCTTGAAGCAGTCATCAAAGGAGGGTAACGCGCAGATGCAGCTGTAAAATTACATCTGCAACTAAAACATTTTCTATGTGTGTTGTTGTAGTGACAGTAAAAGGTTTTACTCTCATAGCCCCCTGCAGTCCTCATCATCTTTGGCGTTCTGAAGCTGCCCAGCCATCACTGCTGACCAGATACTTCACTTTTATAATCTCTCTTCCCTAATTTTTCTTCTTTTCTCTCTTCTTGCTCTGATTGTTCTGTCTCCGTCTCACTCACTCTGTCTTCTCAGGGGTCCTCTTCCCCCCTAAGTCAGGGTAATTCAAAGGCTCTTTCCCTTGGTGAGCCTCAGTAGTTGAACTTGGAGCCAGAGGAATCCTGGATTTGGATTCCAGCTCTGTGCCCTGGTACTTCTGTGACCTTGGAGGAGTCTCTTTTTGGATCCTAGTTTCCATCTGTACTAGAATGTTGGACGGGTGAATTCTAAGGTCACTTCCATCTCTGAAGTATGTGATTGGTCCTATGGCTTCTTCTACTGCCAAAATAATCTTCCTAGCACCTGGGTCTCATCTCATCAGTGCCCTCTTCCAAAACTTTCCGTGGTTCCCCATTCCCTTAGTCTGACATTCTAGGACAACCCTCTACCAGATGATGCTAGCCTGCCTTTCCACCCTGTTTCACATTGCCTACTTCACACTGCCTGCCTTCACACACTCTGCCATTCATACTAAGTTAATCCCCTGTTTTAGGTCTCCTCTCTAAGCACTTGCTCCTGATATGCTCTGGGTGCCTGAAATGGATACCTCCACTAACAGAGATCTGCACAACGTACAGCCCAGGGACTGCTTGCAGGCCACCAAAGGATTTCAGGCAGCCTACAAAAATTGTAGAAGATGTAAAAGAAAAGAAAGATATAATGAGTGCTTTGTCCATGTCCTACTTAGCCTACCTTCCGGTAGTCAGTACTATGCCTGTCGTGTAACTTGGCAGGTGGGTTGCTGCTGCGCACTCTCTCCTGTTTGTCACATGACCCACGGCAACCTACCATCCTTAGTCTGTCTCTAGTCTGAGAAGAGTGAGAGTCATATCTTTTTGCTGTGTTTTTGGTTGTTACTGGCATTGAACAGGGACGAAGTGAATGCAGCCGCACGCCAACACAGTTGACCCCGCTATGTGATGAACATTGCACAAGGGCTTCTTCCCCTCCCTCACTGCGCAGCCTCTCTCAAAGTTACATGAGTATCTGGTACTCTCTCCAAGGTTAGATACTCAGTTCAATATTTCTTTGTATGTGGGCAGTTGCTGTGGAGATTTTTTGGTTTTAACATTAAAGTTTTTGGGGTGACTTTGTAAAATGAGTGATAAAAAGAAATGGAAGATTGAATCAGAACATAGAATATTTAATCTAGAGTAGACAAATAGATACTTGTTTACTTACATGAGAAAAAAAAATTGTGCCTTGTTTGTCAAGAAGTAATAGCCATTCCAAAGGAATATAGTCTTCATCGCCATTTCGAGTCAAAACATCCTGACTTAAGCAAATTGGACACCAATGAACAACAAATTAAAGCATCCAAATTGTTGAAAAATCTCAGTGGGGAACAATGGTTTTTCAAGAAAGTAAACTCCAAAAATGAGGCAGCTGCTAAGGTAAGTTGTCAGATTTCTAAAGAAATCAATTTCAAACATGATTCTGGGGTACGATAAACAGATGGCTTGCAAGAAGTGTAACACGTCCTATTAATCAAATATAAACAGTAAGAAAACCTGAAAAATGTATTAAAACTAGTACCACTTAGCAAAGTAATATTTTTAACATTAATGTGATTTCATGATAAATAAAATTCTTAGGTAATAAGTATCATTAATTGATATTAATTGAAACTTTCCTTTTTAAAAATATGGTTTATTTGCAAAATAGTTTAATGATTAATTATACCTTTACTTGGAAAGTGAGCTGCTAAAAACCTATCTGCGTCCTGAAACTTTTAGTCTATTTTAATTTTGGCCTCTACCTACTGCCAAGTTGTTCAGGTCTGCTCTAACATCTTCCTCTTACAATCACTGCCTTACATAAAGCCTTAAGTCCAGTGTTACTCCGTTCCATGAGATGCCTGCTCATTCCTTTATTTCCCCATTCCCTATGTGTTTGACTTTTTCCTCTGTCCTCAGTATATCCTAGCTTATGCAGACAAGTGTCTTCTGTTCTCTGCTGGACTGTAAGTAAGTTCTTTCAGTGTATTGCTTTTCATCTTTGCATGCTTAGTGCCTTGTGTACTGTGTTTCACATAGTAGTTGCAGGTTTAGTTATAGTGAATTTTTCTTTCACTCACAATTGAATTGTTAGGCTCCCCCCCCCCCCTTTCAGGAATTAAATTCATTTCCACGTAAGTAAGTAGAAAACAATTCATTTGCAGTATTTTTGAAAATAATCACAAAGATATAAAACTTTCAGGGCTACCATTTTGCCTCAGTGCATTAATGACATCCTAGTGCCTTAATGGATTTGATGCACCCTAACGTGTCCAAATTACATGCAGCAAAGTAGATTACTCACTTAAAAGGACCTGGTTCATTATCTCATTAATCTTCAAGACATTCCTGTAAAGCAGTTTAGAGAGCAAATGGTATTATCCTATTTTAACAGCTGGTGTGTGCATATGCTATATCTGTGCATTACACAATTTCAGCAGTTTTCCTTTTTCTTTTTGTGAAGGATGAGGGATTGAAGAGTTTTGTTTATTAAAACTGTCTCATCTGGGTCAATACTTTAAAGTTTGACCTTGAAAACTATAGTTGCTTAAAACTATAGGTTTATGGAAGTTTTGTGGATTTTTTCTTATTTGGATCTTGAAATAAGTAGTGAAGGGTTTTCAAAGATTTTAACTTTTCTATTGGGACCTGGGAAATACTCACCTTGATAGGTAAGTCTCAAAGTTGGAATCTTTTAAACTTAATTCATATGCCTCAGTTTCTTCTGGTTGTATGTGTTGATCTTTGTCATCAAAGTAAGATTCTGTGGTCTGACTTTTTTGTGTGTGTGCAGTTTGCTCATTTTCCCAGCCAATTACTTGAGTTTTAAACTCTTTATTAAGGTAGGGGCCTGCTTCCAGTGTGGCGAATGTACTGTCCCAAGCTTTAGGGGTTTTGTGCAGCTGTTTTCAGAAATACTTCTAGGGACCTGTAAATTTTCAGTTCTTCCAAGGTGGCATGATCAAGGGTGAAGTGTTTCCTCCTTTCCTGGTCTGGGGTCTGGTCTATGAGTGATGACAAGCACTCTTTTCTGCCTTGGAACTGTGAGGAGGATTCTCTCTGCATTGCCGCTACAATGACCGTGCCAGCATTCCTCCTCAGCCCAGGACCGCTACCCAGAACTGCGACCCAGATCCAAGCACGGGCAAAGCAAGAGATTCTTGCTTCAGCACCAACAAACCACTTGATCCCCTCTCTGTGGGCCAAGAGCTCTGAGAGCAGGCACCACCCCAGATCTGTGCTGGGACTGGGGCTGGGACCGAGCTTCTCTCTCACCTTGGTCCAAAAACCTTTCCTACTGACCTTCTAAGTTGTCTTTGATGTTTGTGGGTTGAGAAGTCTGGAAATGGCCACGGCTGCCCGTGATTCAGTCCCCTGAAGCCTGCTCCAGGTTTGCTGAGGCCTGGCTTTGCCTGTGTGGCCCATGCTGAACTGCGCTCCTCTCCCAGCTCGACACAATAGACCTTTCCAGTCAACTATCCAGGTTGTCTTGTGCTGGAAATTTTTTCACTTTGTCTTTTTGTGGGTTCTGCTGCTCTAGAATTTGTCTAGAGCCATTGTTTAGAGGTATTTGGAAGGGTTTGGGGGAGAGCTCAAGCAAGTCACTGCTTTTACTCCACCATCTTGGCTCTGCCTCTGCCCCAGTTTCTTCATCTGCAAGCAGAACATAGATTAAAAGTAGAAGGGACCTTAAGGGTCTGGTCCAACCCACTCATTTTACAAATGAGGAAAGTGAGGCCTAGAGAAGTAAAGGACTTATCCAAGGTCCCATAAATAGTAAATAGTAGAACCAGTATTCACCACACTCAGGTCAGCCCATTGACTCTAAACCCAGTACTATGTCCACCTCAAGGAACTCTAAGATCCCTTCCAGTTCTGTATCGTGTAATGATAACAATTCTTATGTAGTGGTAGAAAGAGCTCAGCTCTCTACTTAGGGGTTTGTGAGTTTGAAGTTCGCCTCTGATGGGGAAGTCATTGGATGTTGTCTGAGCCTCTGTAAAATAGAGATGCACTTGGAGTATATCCCTTGGGGGTGTTTACCATGCATGGTGGTTGCAAAGATCAAATGAAGTAATATTTGTAAAACGTGTGAAAACAGAAAGGTCATCTTGTAAGCCTCGAGGTATTTTTTCCCCCTTTCCTCCCTTCCTTTTCTCTCCCTCTTTTTTCTTCCCTGTACCCTCCCTCCCTTCCTTTCTTTCTTCCATTCCATCCTCTATTTCTTCTTTCCCTTGGATCTTCTGAAGTAATTTATTTCATAGCTCTCTAAGTGGTTACCTTGTATGAATATGTAATCTTGCATGCAAAGTACCTTATCACGGCATTGGAAGCTATGATAGGGGGATGCAAACTGAGGCAAATCTGATGAAATTAGAGGGGTTACATTCTCTGATAGAGGAGTGAGCTCCCATGCTGATAAAATGACGTCATTGCAGTATTGAAGTGGGAAGTATCCTGTATTATAATTACCTTTGTATGTCTGATTTTATTAGACCCTCAATTCTCTGAGGACAGGGACTGTATCTCATGTAAACTGTGTATCTTCCCAGCACATAACCCTTTGTTCTGTGTGTGCACACACACTACATGCTTAAAAGGGGTCCCCTTAATTGAATGAATCGATAGACGGAATATCTTGTTTTATGAACCCCTTTTTAAAAAAAGTCCTTTTGCATTTTCAAATCAGTAAGTTACCTGGCTTGTGTATCTTTGTTATAGCTGTTACTAAGGCAGAATATATGTGATAAATTTTAGTTTTTTCTGGAGCAATGATTCTCAGTCCAGTTTTTGTGACTCCTCCATCCCCCAGGGTACCCTTAATTAGCCAAAGGGATGCCATGTGTTGTTCTGTTACTGTATTTCTGCCAGCTCTCAAGTTGTTTTTGAAGGAGAGATGGGCAGGATTTTGTTAAAATAGCATCAAAAAGACTGATAGGGCATTTGAAATTTTAATAAATGTAGGAATCACTATTTTAGAAGAGAAATTTGAGACTCCCAGGCTCTATTTTTTCTTTCCATTGGTAAAGAGAAGCAACCAGCAGAGCTATTTCAATACCGATTCACTTTATGGCCATGAGCATTGTGCAACTGGCAAAATATAAAATTGGGGTTTCAATGTTAAATTTAAAACGTGATGAAATACTCTTATTTCAGGCTGGCTTCAAGTTCCTTTTTGGGATGACTCTTTCTCCTCCCCCGTTGACTTCTTAAGGGAGAAAGGCAAGGTGGGGGCTGGGGATGGGGGAGGAGTAGATAACGTCCTATGAGAGTTAGGCCTATGTAAACACCTAGTAGAATCCTGAAAGGATTGAAAAGTACTGCATTTAAGAAGACCAAATTATAATTAAATGTTTCTTAGTTGATAGAACATATGCATTGATCCTCTTGACTACATTATTTAAACATGGCCTTTCAGAGTCTGTAAATTGAACATTAGACAGTGCTGGCATCTTTCCAATATATACATAAAGCTCATGTGAGGTCAAGTTTCAGAAGTAATAGAAAACAAAGAGAGTGTGTGTTGAATACTGGTGACTCAGTTCTCAAGGATAATTCTGCAGCACAATTTTCAAAACACAAAGACTTGTAGTTATAGTATTTAGAATGTCACTTGAGTACTGTTAACTTTCTTTGAGGTTAGCTGAAATACCAATTTTACTTATTTCCTTCCTTATTTTAAGAAGAAAAGCAAAGACATATTTTCCATTATAACTTAAGATAACAATTTAGAGCAGGTAGGCAGAACCTTAGAAATTAGCTAATCCCACCTTCCTCTTTTTGTAGAAGAGGAAAATGTGGCCAGCTGCTTCATAGTCACTCTCATGCCTCAATCTGAGAGTTGTCTGTGAAGAGATGATCATGGAAGCCATGTTATCTGATAAGTTGAGAATAAGGGTCCAGGACAAAACTTTGTGTTACACCCACAGTTAGGGAGTGTAGTATGGGAAATGGTCCAGTAAAAGAGACTGAGAAAGATCCGTCAAGATGGAAAAGAAATGGGAGGAGAAATGTTCAGTAGGAGAAGGTGGTCAGCAGTGTCAAATACAACAGAGAGGTCAAGAAGGTTGAGGGTTGGGAAGAGGCCATCAAATTTAGCAATTAAGAGATCATTGATAACTTTGGAGATAGCAGTTTTGGTGAATGATGGGGTCTGAACACAGGCTGCATTGGTTAGACGAGTGAGAGGGAGAGGAAGTAGAGACTATAAGTATTCATATTTTTTTCCCCTAGCAGTTGGGCTTAAAAAAGGAAGATAAAATGGAGGATGATTGAATGAGGGGATACCAGGGTCAAGTGAGGGATTTTTACCTATTGGGGAGAACTAGGCATCTTTTAGGTAATGGGGAAGTTGCTGATAGATTGGTAGAGCGTGAAGTTTAGAAAGAGAGATGGGAATAATTGTGGGGGCAGTTTATCAAAGTAGGCAGGAAAGGATAAGAACCTGGGGCTGTTTTGAGGAATTGGCCTTGACAAGGGCCATCTCTTCATCAGAGATTGGAAGAAGGATGAGAGAATAGAGGGTTTTGAGATGAAGAGATTTTCTCCATAATTAATCAATAATTTTTTCTGGAAAGCAAGGCATGGGATGAGATCTTCTGGGAACATATATGATATTGTGGGAAGCTTGAGGAGAGAAAACAAGGTTTGGAATGGCTGTTCTGGTGGGAAGTGTGATAGAGAATCAAGTGGAGAGAAATAAAAGAATTTGCTTTGTGGCAGTGTCAGCCCAGTTAAGAATTAGATAATGTAGATTTGTTGTGAACTCATTTAGGATGGTATGTCTGAAGTTGGACATGATTTGAGTAGCAATGGGCCAGGGGCATGGAATTAGACAGTAAAGAGCGGTGTAAAGTGCTTATTGTTCAATCATGTCTCACTCTTCATGACCCCATCTGGGGCTTTCTTGGCAAAGATACTAGAGTGGCTTGCCATTTCCTTCTCCAGCTTATTTTACAGATGAGGAAACTGAGGCAAACAGGGTCAAATGACTTGCCCAGGGTCAAGTAAGTTTCTGAGGCCAGATTTGAACTCAGGAAGTTGAGTCTTCGTGACTCCAAGCCTGGCACTCTATCCACTGCCCCACCTAGCTATCTTGAAGTGCTAGGTCTGGTTAAGTATAGCATCAAGTTGGGGAATGGAAGAAAGTAAAGCTAGAAGAGGATAATGCCTTGGAGAGTTCTAAGGTTTGGAGGGCATTGGATGATGAATATGAAGAATAAATTTAAGAGGTATGAGTCACAGGGAGAGATGAAGTGATAAAAGGTTATGGTCAGAAAAAATTTCAGAATTATGGAAGTAGAATACTTATAGGGCATGGGGGAAGATCAAGGTATCCCTATGTGTGGCACTGTGGTGGAGGGAAGGAGTAGGTTATAGAAATTGAAGATTTACAGGGAATATAATGAAAAGGTAAATTAGTCCAAACAAGGTCATTTTTTAAACCCATATTGGTGATATCCATCCTTCCCAACAGGGAGAAAAATAGCCAAGCTTGAGATTAGTTCTAAACTAGTATGCATTTCACCAACCTAATGTTGTCTTCCATGGCAAGCTCTAATAATTCATTCCTGTATTTAAATTCCACATTCATAAGAACTCTTGGAACAGTGAATTCCCATGAGACCTGTCATGTTTGTGCATTATGCAATGTATTACTACTCCTGTAGCATAGACAACATTCAAATCATTTTGCCTTGTAAGTGATCTCCTCGAGCCACCACATCTTAATAAAAAAAAAATCCCACCTTCGTAATAATATACTTTCTTTGAGTATTTACCATTAATAAATAGTTTTCATAGATCTGTTCAGCAAATACATACATTCAATGGAGATGAAGTACAACATCATTTTAGGAAACCTCTCTCTCTCTCTCTCTCTCTCTCTCTCTCTCTCTCTCTCTCTCTCTCTTTCTTTTCCTTCCTTCCCTCCTTCCTTCCTTCCTTCCTTCCTTCCTTCCTTCCTTCCTTCCTTCCTTCCTTCCTTCCTTTCTCTTTCTTTCTTTCTTTCTTTCTTTCTTTCTTTCTTTCTTTCTTTCTTTCTTTCTTTCTTTCTTTCTTTCTTTCTTTCTTTCTTTCTTTCTTCCTATTTAATCTTTTTAAAATTTATTTTAAAAAATTAATTAATTTTTATTTTCAACATTCACTTGTGTAAGATTTTGGATTCTAACTTTTCTCCCCTTCCCAACCTTCCCCCCTCCCCAAGATGGCATGCAATCTGATATAGGCTGTACATATACATTCATATTTAGCATATTTTCACATTAGTCATGTTGTAAAGAAGAATTAGGACCAATGGGAGGAACTACAAAAAAGAAGAGAAAAAAAAAGAGAGAGAAAATAGTATGCTTCAATCTGCATTCAGGATCCATAGTTCTTTTTCTGTATGTGGATAGCATTTTCCATCATGAGTCTTTTGGAGTTGTCTTAGATCCTTGCATTGCTAAGAAGAGATGAGTCTATCAAAATTAGTCATTGAACAATGTTGCAGTTAGCTGTGTTTTCCTGGTTCTGCTCACTTCACTTAACATCAGTTGATGTAAATCTTTTCCAGGTTTTTCTGAAGTCCGCTTGCTCATCATTTCATATAGCACAATAGTATTCCAGTACATTCATATACCACAACTTGTTCAGCTATTCCCCAGCTGGTGGGCATCCCCTCAATTTCCAATTCTTTGCCACCACAAAAAGAGCTGCTATAAATATTCTTGTATGTGTGGGTCCTTTTTCCATTTTTATGATCTCTTTGGGATATAGCCCTAGAAGTGCTGTTGCTGGGTCAAAGGGTGTGCACAGTTTTATAGCCCTTTGGCCATAGTTTAGGAAGCCTTTTTCAAAGGTACCTTTGAGAGCCCTCTTTGGTGATTCATGTTTGAATTGTGCAAAATATTTCATAAAATGTAAACGTTCCTTATAGCACATGGTATTCAAGAGTCTAAGGAGTATTTCTGCTGATGTACCCCAAATCCTCAAAGAGAGTAACTTTTGTAACATAGTTGTGGTTAGAACCTAGCCTGAAATAAATAATTTGTCTTTTGTAACTTCGGATATGAGTTGAAATTGACTTTAATAAATTAAGTGGTTTAGTAACTAAGTTATGACTATTTAGAATTGAAGCTATGTAACTATATTGTCTTGAAACCACAGATACTCCCTACTCAGCCGCAGAATTGTCTACACTACAAGATCATCCACGGGGATGCTATCTGCAAAGGCTCATTGCTGTGCAGAGTAGCATCTCCTCATCTCTTGTCTTTAGCCTTCATTTTTGGACATTGAAGAACCATACTTATTCTACACCTTGGTAATTTTAAAAAATACTATGTGCATTGATTTTTATAAATAAATGAAAAAATAACAGTGGTAGGATGCTTACTGCTTTAAAGAAGATTCTCTTTTCTTTAATATGAGGGAATGTATAATAGGATTGACCAAGTTAAGAAGTCTGTCCCAGTGATACAATGGCTTGGGCTCTGGAAAACCACTCCTGTGTAATCTAGGCCTGAAAGAAAGATGAGCTTTCTAGCATAGTCAGTTTAGTGGTCAGCTTTGATCTACCTCTGCCTTGTGCCCTTTGAAGCCAGCCTGGGTCTGGCCTAAGATGAAGCATTAAGGCATGCCACATTCCCCAAGCCAGTTTGGCTTCCGAGGGTCTTCTGGACCAAGGACTCCCAGCCCCCACCCTCCACCCACTGGGACCATTCCAGACTCTCCCAAATTTACCCTGGTTTTGTTAAGTTGCTACTCTTGAAACAGACCTGTGGGGTAGGTCTGTGGTAAGACTGAAAAGCATGCATTTGGTTATCGTGGAGACACCCAGTCTTTAGAGAAAGCAAGGAGGCACAGTGAAATAATTGCTGGGCTTGGAGTCAGGAAAACCTGAGTTCAAATCCAGCCTTAGATACTTACTAGCTGTGTGACCTTAGGCAAGTCTCTAACCTCTGCCTGCCTTAATTTCTTCAGTTGTAAAATGGGGACAGTCGTAGCACCTGCTTCCCAGGGTTGTTATGAGGATCAAATGAGATTGGGATTGTAAAGCGCTCAGCACAGTTCTTGGAACAAAGGCATTTAATAAATACTTGCTTCCTTCCTTCCTTCCTGCTTTCCTTCCTTTCTTCCTTCCTTCCCTCCTTTCTTCTTTCCTTCCCTCCTTTCTTCCATTCTTCCCTCCTTCCTTCCTTCCCTCCTTCCTTCCCTCCTTTCTTCCATTCTTCCCTCCTTCCTTCCTTCCCTCCTTCCTTCCTTCCCTCCTTCCTTCCTTCCCTCCCTCCTTCCTTCCCTCCTTCCCTCCTTCCTTCCCTCCTTCCCTCCTTCCTTCCTTTCTCTCTTCCTCCCTTCTGCCCTCCTTCCCTCCATCACCAGGGGCTAGTATCTTCTCTGTACCTTGTGAGGAATGGAATGTGACAGGTCAGAGGATTATGAGTAGATAAAATACTAGAGTTCTTTATTAGAGTTATACAAACAATATTCATTTTTGAATGTAATTTTCCCATTGGATTCTTTAGGATAAGACTTGGCGAAAGGACAAGCTGTTAGTCTTCATTGTGAACATTGACCACCAACACTTAAACTGCCTCAAACAGATAAGAATAAAGTTAATAAAATACCAAGTAAAATGAAAGTTTCCTATAAATTATGATTTGTTGTTTATGTTATTTTAAACGTAAATGGCAAAAAGGTTATGCCATAATATATCCAGTAACAGTCAGTCCACAAGCATTTATTAATCCCCTGCTGTGTGCCAGGCATTGTGCTAAGTGGTAATATTACAAAGAAAGAGAAAAGACAGTCCCAGGCTTTGAGGAGGACGCAGTCCAGTGTAGGGAGTCTGGGGTAGGGTGTGTGTGTGTGTGTGTGTGTGTGTGTGTGTGTGTGTGAGGGGGGCGGAAGATGTGGGTGGTGGTGGTGGGGAGTGGCGCTTAGTGGGGAAGACAATGTGTAAACAATTAAGTACAAACAAGATGTTTACAGAATAAATGGGGCATCATCTCAGAGAAGACACCAAGATTAGGAAGGACTGGGCAGGGCTTCTTTCAGAATGTAGGAAGGGAATATTAGCATCTATGAATTGAGAGCTCTAGTAGACTGTGATATGGTGTGGATTTCTGGCATCATCAGCATTGTTTATTTACCTTTGCTTCATAACCTTAAGTTTTAAAATGTTGCTGTGCTTACTATGACTTTTTAGATTCTGTATATGTATGTGTGGGGGTGAGGTGGGTTATCTAGAAATATGGTTATCTAGAAATAAATAATTTGTAGTTGATTAAGTAGATTTTTGAGTGTTTGTCTAAGTGAGATGCTATCTTTGCTGCTTTTTTGGAAGAGGTTTAAAGGGCCATCCATGTCTCTTACTGTAGTACTTTAAGACCTAACCTCCTTTGGTAGAATACTGGTGAAGAATAGTCACCAACACAGTAGCAGGGTATATTTGCGTTTGCCATTGTTCAGACCAGTACTATATTTCTAGAAGCCAGGTTGGTTCAAAGAGCAGTAGCCAAATCCAGATGCCTTAGTCCAAAAGGCTCTAGGTGAGAGATTCTTAACCTTCTTTTGTGTTCTGGACTCCATCTTGCAATCCAGGGAAGTCTATGACCCCTTCTTAGAATAGTGGTTTTAAATGCATAAAATAAATAGGTTTACAATGGAAATAAGTTATGTAGAAACAGAGAAATATTTTTTAAAAAATAAAGTCGTAGATCTCAAGTTAAGGACCTTTGCTCTAAAGGGCTAACCTAGTTGAAGATTTATACCTCTAACCCCCTGGGCATCTGCATAGACCTCATTTCCAACATTTTAGTCCTTGAACAGTCCTCAGAACCCTAATGAATTATTTTATACTTCTTATTTCTTTTCCAAATTTTTCCTTTATGCTCAACTGTTGCATCCTTCTTAAAGTAAAAATCATGTCTTATTTGGTTTATAGTTAAGTTGCCCTGAGGGTGGTGGATGGGATTAGAGGAGGTTGGCCCTGCAGATCTCAATCTCATTTTGTCATTCCTTACTTAGGTCTTATTTCAACAGTTCTCCTTCTGTCACCCTGAAAGTGCCACACTGCCACATCATTCTTTTTTTTTTCTTCTTCCTCTTTTGGTCCTCTCCCTGATATTCTCTGTTTTCCTTCTGAACTGTGTAGAGTTGTAGTAACTTTCTTTTTTCCTCTTTTTTATAGCACTCTGTAGTCATTCTGGATCTCTTCCCCTTTTAAGAGGAGGTCCTTGGTTCGGGTCATTTAGCTATATTCTCTGTCCTTATTGCTCTGTGAATTGTAGAGTTGTTTCCATTTGCAGTAACAAGAAAAGCATTTAAACCTTCAAGAACAATAGCCAGTGAAACACTGGAATGATTGTCATAAGTTTTATTAACTTATTTTATATTATATGCCCATTAAGTACTATAGTTCAAAAGATACTGTTTAGAGATTTCTTATCCCTCCAGACTGTCTCTTGGTAATGTCTTTGGTTCCCATGTGTTTAATTATCAACTCCATGCGGGTGATTCATATATATATATATCCGTATACACATGTATATATGCATATATATATATATATATATATATCCCATCATGCATGGATATATGGATATATGCACACATGTATTTATGCTGGCAAATATACATATGTATGTTTGTATATCTATCATTTCATCCTTTTATTATCTATCCGTAATCTCTCATCTATCAAATGAGATAATAATTATGAAGTTCCTAGCATAGTCCCTAGCACATAGTAAGTGCTATATTAATGTTTTTATGTTGTTGTTGTCTTCTGAGCTTCAGTTCCATATTTTCATTTGTCCAAGTGAACACTTGAAACTAGATGGCCATGAGACATCTCTTAAACTTAATATGTCCCAAACTGAAATCATTATCTTTCCCCCTGACCTTCTTTTCCAAACGCCCTTTTTTCTGGTGGTCAGAAGGACTGCCATCCTTCCAGACTCCCAACTTGATAACCTTGTGTCTTCTTCCGCTTCTCATTCTCCTTTACCCCACATATCTAATTAGTTGCCAAATCTTGCTTCTTCTGCTCTGCCATTCTGTGTCATCCTTGGCTAAAGAAAATGGAAATGATAGAGATGTAGCATTCCTAGAGATATCTTACACCTTCCATTAAAGCCCCAGATAGTAAGAATTTTATTTAGAGCTGTCATTGAGGAAGGAACCAATGTAGATTCTAGAATGTGGTATGTGCTATTTCATTATTAATGCAATCAACAGTTATACTGGAATACTCTCAATACATTCCTATATTTTAGCTTCACTATTTGTCTAAAAATATGTAAACTTTAAAAGAGCTGTATAACATATGCATGTTTTGAAATGTAAACTTTAAAAGAGCTGTATAACATATGCATATTCTGAAATTGCCTTGCTTCAAATAGTAATTGTTTCAATGACTTAGAGTTCTTTCCTTAGATTCTGGCTATTTGCAAAATAAATCTTAGTCCCTTTTGTCTTATGTCTTTCCCATAGTTCTTAGTGCTTTTAAAAAAATTTAATGAAGTGAAATTTGTTAGAGGGCTCCAACCTAAGTAAGAACTCATACATTTTGTACCTCCAGATGAAGAGTGAGCAAAGCTCTATGAAAAGTTCTTTGCTGTTGTAAAATCAAACACTGATAAGAGAATTTGCAAGTTATTTCAACTTCCTTTTCCTTTGGTAATGGAGGAATCCATTGAAGACATTGTTGAGATTTATCTACTTGTACAAATACTAGTAACCTGTGCACCCAAAGTTTTATTTTAATTTCAGTGGAATGTCAGCATATAAATTATATATAATGGAGGTATCGCACAAGTATCATTTCACTTTACTTAGCTTTATTGACGTACTTAGAAATTGAGTCTAACTCCTTGAATTTATCCCTGAATCCAGAGTCCCTAAAGCTATTACTTGGCTATCATTAATGTGGATTTGCATTGTCATTCATATTCCCAACGTATGCAATTCTGCAGATGCACAGGGCAAGAAGGGCATAGTTATCCACTGTACAAATTTAGATATTCCACAGACTCCCAGAATTTGACAGTTGGGAAGGGACTTCAGTGGCCAAGTCATCTAGTCCAATTTGCATACCAAAAGAATGCTCACTATAACATTGCAGCCAAATAGTTATCCAGCCCTTGCTTAAAAGACTTACAAAGAGGAGGAACCCATCATCTCTCAAGACAATCCATTCCATTTTTTATTTTAATATTAGTAAAGCGTTGCTAATTCATTTGGGTTTTGTTTTTATCCTTTTACTCTTGGCTTTTTCTGTTGTGTTGAATTCTACTCTGTACTTGGAATCATAAAATTTTGGAGTTTGAAGAGGCATTTGGGATCAGCTGATTAAATTTAGTTCAACAAACATTTTTTAAATGCTTTTATGTTTAAGGCATTGTAATAGACACTGGGCATCAAAAGATAACATGAAATGACATCTTGCTTTCTTCAAATGGAAGCTTTATTCCAGTGGGGATGAGAGCTCATTTTATTGATAAGGAAACTGAGTCTGAGAAGCCGTGACTTTACTAAAGTTACACAGCTAGTTAATGGCAGAACAGGAATTAAAACCAGGTCTTTTCATTTTTTAGTTCCCTGTACTTTTCTCTACACAATATTGCTGTCCCAAACATTCTAACTTCCCAAACATCATCTACATTTAGATGAGTCATAACTGCAGTTCATTGAAGTCACTTGAAACTCTGCTTCTGCCTAGTGGAATGTTGGTAAAATCACTTAGATTTTAAGCCACTAAGAATGTTTCCATGATCTTGGTTTGTGTACATTGGATTGCTGTAAGGTGGTCTGCTTTCTGCTGTTTGTTATTCATGCTTCTTCAAAGATCTGTGATTTCATCAATGTGCATTCTTTATTCATACTTAAGTAGATCTTCTGAATTTCTATGGCCTAAAAAAAAAAAAATTCATCATCTGTCTATGACCATGTCCCTGGAGATGGACCTCTCCACACAGCTAGGCTATTCCTCTATCTTAATGCAGGTTTAGCATTTGTGAGGTTTGGGATACCAGTAGTTCAGTACAAGGAAATGTTGTATGTGCAACAATGTAGTGTTATTGAGGGAACATATTTATAATAAAGAAGAGCATTTAGGGAAGATGGAAACAGCAGGTCTCAGGTGGAATTGAGTACCCCAAACCAGTTGAGTCTGGTGTGCTTTTATGAGGTTCTTATTTGAGTTGAACAGGACAATTAATTAAGGGAGAGGAGCAAGGAGCTAAGACCTGGGGACTAGGACTGATTCATCCTGTTGGCTGGGGGTGGGGTAGGTATGGGGGAACACTCTTGGGAGATTGACTACTAATTGGTATTCAAATTCCCCACTACTGTTACTGCTATAGGGTGACCCAGGTTTTGAACTTTCCCTAGGACTTTTTTGTTTGGTAGAGTAAAGAGATTGCTAGGGTCATTACATCCTCCTGTGAGAGATATACATCCCACAGTTGGGACTTTATAGGTCCTGCTAGTGCTTGTGATCATTCACTGGCTTTCCAAACCCAAGGTCAACTGCATGGCCTTATGAGACAATCAGAGTAGGCCTTTATAGAGGAATTGTGTAGGTAATTTAATCTTGCAAAATAATTTTTAAATGGGGTAGGCATCGAGAAGAATGGAAAGAGAAACAGATTCAAAATCAGAGGATATGGGTTTGAACCTAGGGTCTGCTCATTTCTACCTTATATTTTTGGGCAAGTCACTTAACCCCTCTGGGTCTTAATTCCTTATCTGTAAAATAGGGGAGGGGGGCCTGGACTAGATGGCCCTGAAGGACCCTTCCCTCTTGAAGTCTATGATCCTCTGAAATGATATGTTTCCTGCCACCGTTGCTATTAGGCAAGTTGGTAACATCACTGTCTTATTTCAGAGGTCCGTGTTTGATAACGTGATTTTACTGGTTCTTATGGTGAGGAAACAATACCTCATTGGCCTCCCTTTGCTGTCTCACTCCTCCTCTCACTAACTTCCTCCCTCTGTCTCTGAACCTCTCTCATTCTCTCTTTCTTTGTCTCTCTCTCTCCCTCCTTCCCCCCCACCCCTGGCTCTGTCTCTGTTTCTCTTTTTCTCCGTCTCCCTCCCTCCCTCCCCCTCTCCCTCCCTCCTTTCCTTTTATGCCTCAGTCTCCAATGAATAGCACAACATTTAATGAAGAGCCTCTGGGACCATTTTAATTGGTTGTCGTCATAATAGTGCTTTCCCTTAGCAATAAGGTGGGTTCTGGGCTGCATTCACTTTGAAGTGGCTTTCCAATTCAGATTCTGTCAGGTGGCGTTCATATTAGTTCTTTGTTCTCCTCAGGTTTCTAGAACTGGATGCAAAAAAAAGTTTGTAGAGGAAACCAGGGCCACTGGCAGCTTTACCCAGCTAGGCTTTGAACCCTGGTGCTCTGACTTGAAATCCAGTGTACTTTTTTTTTTCATTTTGCTTTTTGGTGAGGCAATTGAGGTTAAGTGACTTGCCCAGAGTCACATAGCTAGTAAGTGTCAAGTGTCTGAGGCCAGATTTGATCTCAGGTCCTCTTGACTCCAAGGCTGGAGCTCTATGCACTGTGCTGCCTAGCTGCCCCTCCAGTGACTTTTCATCAAGCTTTGCTGCCTCTCTTTTTCTTTCTACTCTACCAAGAAGGATTAATTTTGTTACCGGCATACTTGTTATCGTTCAGTTGTTTCATTTGTGTCTGACTCCTCATGACCTCATTTGGATTTTTCTTGGCAAAGAGTGGTTTGCCATTTCCTTCTCCAGCTCATTTTACAGATGAGAAAACTGAGGCAAACTGGGTTAAGTGACTTGCTCAGGATCACATGGCTAGTAAATATCAGATCTCATTTGAACTCAGGTCTTCCTGACTCCAGGCCTGGCGCACTATGCACTGTGCCACCTAGCTATCCTATCACCACACATCCTTACTCAAATCCCCTAGGAAGGCACTCATCATCACTCTGTGAGTCAGTCAATAAACATTTATTAAGCACCTCCTCTGGGCCAGGTACTGTGCTAAGCCCTGGAGATACAAAGACCAAAAAATAAATACAAGTTAAGATCAATATTAAATACAAGTTAAATTTTGGTGGAGAGGGGGCCAGGCACTGTGGGGATCAGTAAAGGATATGTGCAGATGTCACTTGAGCAAAATTCTGAAGAAATCAAAGGATTCTAGAGGTCGAGGTGAGTGAGATGGGAGTGTATCCCAGGCAGGGATACAGATTGCCAGCCTTCTTCAATTTAGCAGTAGATCTTTCAGATTTGCTGCATCTACCCCCACCCAGTTTCCCTTCCCCCTGGCTCCCCCCCCAAAAAAAAAATCTGTCATCTTTTGGCCACTAGCCTGGTATGATAAGGCTTTTCAAGGTTATTTAGGCTTGTTTATTAGATGAGACACACAGAGTCCATAAAATCAGGCTATACTTTTGAAAGCCTTTTATACTTGGTAGGACTGACCAGAGCTTGTGCTCTGCTGATAGTGTTTTGAGAAATGCAGGGTTACCTCCATGACCCATGGAAATATACATAGTAATGCCACTAAAGTCTTCTTCAAGAAGACTTTAGTGGCATTACTATGTATATTTCCATATTTTTAGAAAGATAATGGGAAAGGAGAGATGGTTTATAAAAATATTATACAGATAGTTTCAAATGATTATTTAGTTGCTTGAAATTTCATAGTCAAATACTTGTTGTAATTGTTTAAGGGTGTGCTGATATCAATCAGTTGTGGCAAGAATCAAAACAATAAATGAAACATGCCCATAGAACCCTTAATTTTAGTTTGCTTAGACACTCATTCTCCCAGCTTAGAAAACAATTTGTATAACTCAGAACTAGGCTTATTGGCAGCATACTTACTGTTTGTAAGCAGAATTGGAGTTCCCAAGCTATATGTTTCATTTTAGCTGTCTTACACAGATCATAATTGTCATTAATATTGCATAAATTTATTGTTTAACTGCTGTGTGCAAAACATCCAAGCCCCAGTAGGTCTAACATCTGAATGTCAGGCCAAGGACCTAGAATTAATTTTTTATTTGTTTGTTCGTTTTTAGCATCTTCTCTACCTCCCATCTCCCACTGTACTGCCATAGGAAAGGGGCCACGCGGTTGACTGACTGACCCAGGATAACTTTATTATTTTTCTGTGTCTCATAGTTTGCCAGGGCCAAAAAAGTTTCTTCACCAGATGGCCAGATTACCGACGATATGCCTCTTCATCTTTAGTTAGAATGGTCTTCAGAAAACATTCTGGTAGACCTTTCCAGGGTTTGTGCTGCATTGGCATGAGCTTCGAGAACCCACAGTCACTTATGTACCACATTGAGACATCAGAGTAGTCATTTTCTACCACCCCTTCAGAAAAAAAAAATCAGAGCAAAATCAATGCAACAAATACACATAGTAAAGCAAAACAAATTCCCATTTTGACCACATCCAGAAGGGGAGTTTCTGCATATTGAGAATTTAAATATTTGCATATATGTGTATATCTACATATATGCAGATTTTAAAAAACCTCTCAATATACAGAAACACACATACACACACATTTTCCCCCCTGCTCTGATCTAACCCATCATTTTGAATTTCTGTTTTGGTAACTGCTTCTAGCTGTATCCACATTCCTTTACTCTCCTATGTCCCTGCCAGCCAAGTACCCTTGAGCCTCCCCTGCATTAGCATTCCTGCTATGCCTCTGTCATTCCAGATTGCTAGCTCTCTTTGGATTGCTAGCTCTCCTTTGCAGTTCCTCCATAACTCTGTTGGGTGCTGTAAGCTACTAAAGGATTTAGGCTTCTCCAGTTGCCGGCATTTCTCTTTCCAGTCACTATCAAAGCATCTGTCCAGGTAGTAAATCATGCCCAAGCACTGATATTCCCTTCAGTATGACTCTGGCTTTTATTGGCACATCACTCAGCTTTTAGATGCCTCAGTTTCCACCTCTGTAAAATGGGGATAATAATAGCACCTCCCTCATAGGGATGTTTAAAAGATCAAATGAGTTGACATGTATAAAGCACTTGACAAACTTTAAAGCACTTTATAATGCTATCTGTTGCTGTGGATCAGTTGGCTGACTTACTGGTGTTCGTTCTGGTATTCCTGGCATGACTCTGTTCCCTCCCTCTGTTAGCGTCTTTATCCTTTTTACATTATGACACCTTATAGTTTGATTTTGGTTATTTCCTTCCTTATCACAAGTGATATACTGATGATATGATGGGAATATATAGCATACTTGTTAGCTTGCAGGCACAGCTTTCATGTTTATCTGCACTGGCCTTGGTTTCCTTGATCTGACCTTTCTACCTGCTTCCACTTCCAGTCCTCATTTTGTGCAGCCCTGGAATGGATGGGGTAGCTCACTTCTCCTTCTTTTCCAATTTCTTTATCTTTTTTTTTTCTGGGTCCCCTTTCACATACTTGCTGTAATTTTCATGACCATTCTGTGCATCTTCTGTGATGCTGCCATCTTTACTGGATCCCTGACTTTTGCTTTTTACACCACATTTATGTCCTGATATACACTCCCTCTCCCATCTCCATCCTCACTCCTACACTGTGAACAGGGAAGTCCCGCTACCTGCCATAGTGACTGTCTCAAATTTTATGTGACATTCTATGCCTATAGTCTCCCCCTCTCTACCAAGAAGAGAAAAATGTACGAAAGAACACAGATTTAGGTCCACAAGGGACATTAGAGTCCATATCCCTTCATTTACAGATGAGAAAACTGAGTCCCAAGAGGTTTCATGGCTTCCCAGGTCCCTGGCTTCCAATCCAGTTTTTTCTCCGCAGTACCACACATCGCCCTCTGCTGTCTGTTCCCTAGAAGTAGGGTTGGTTATATCACTGCTCTTAATCTAAGCTCAGATATTTTCAGTGTTGTTTTCATTCAAATGGTATTGTAGTTCTTGTGGACCCCCTAAAAAAATGACTACTCTGATGTCTCAATGTGGTACATAAGTGACTGTGGGTTCTCGAAGCTCATGCCAATGCAGCACAAACCCTGGAAAGGTCTACCAGAATGTTTTCTGAAGACCATTCTAACTAAAGATGAAGAGGCATATCGTCGGTAATCTGGCCATCTGGTGAAGAAACTTTTTTGGCCCTGGCAAACTATGAGACACAGAAAAATAGTAAAAGTTATCCTGGGTCAGTCAGTCAACCGCGTGGCCCCTTTCCTATGGCAGTACAGTGGGAGATGGGAAGTAGAGAAGATGCTAAAAATCATGGGTTTTTTACCCTGTTAAACTTAGATTTGATCTGTTGGTACCAAATGTAAGATCCTGGTCCAGTAACAACAAAAAGACATATTACCGTTAGAGGTAAACCGTATTCATCTTTACATTCTTGCTGTAAAAGACCTTGATTTTGGGAAAGATAGAAGCAAAAGGAAAAGGGGACCCCAGAGGATGAGATGGATGGATAGTGTCAAGGAAGCAACAAACATGAGCTTGGACAGACTTAGAAAGATAATGGAGGATAGAAGGGCCTGGCATTCTACGGTCCATGGGGTCACAGAGCTGGACAATGAATAAGCAATTCCAGCAAGCAATATTTACATACATGTGGCACCGATAATCCAGATGGGCAGTGAGCTGCGCCTGTAATCGAGCAGGAGGAGGAGACAGTGTTAGATTGCTTTTAGGAAACGCAGAGCACTTTTACTGACCCCAAGTATTTCATAACAGCTAAGGCCTATCTTTTCAGTACAACGACGCTGCTGGTTTTTGTTGGATAACTGTGATAACTGGAACACCTGTACCTCCAGAGAACTAAAGATGGACATTACGTAAAGGCAGTGGGAATGTCGAAAAAACAGGTGCAAAAAATGTCCAATTTTTAAAGAAGTCATGACATTCTGTAGTTTGATTTTTGTTATTTCCTTCCTTATCCCAAATGATATATTGATTAGATGATGGGAATATATAGCACAGCTTGTTAGCCTACAGGCATAGGCCAGCTGCAATACTTCTTAAACCATGGTTGCTACCCCATATGAGGTCGTGAAAAATTTGGTGACAGTAAAAGGCTTCTGAATGTGCAGTGACCAAAAATTAGTTAAAAACCAAATGCATAATGAATCGGAGGCGCTTCTGGCAGCACACTGCAGCCTTGGTCCTGAACACAAAGCATGCACACTTTGCACTGTGCATACCCTCAGGCCATGCAACGCCAGTGAATGCTGCCAAACCGTGGAAAAAGTTTAAGAAGTCCTGATTTATGAAATAAGATCTTTCAAAATATAATGATTTTGTATAGTAAAATATTTGATCAGAAAAGGATGTGGACTGATCACAGAGCAAATATGAGGCCAAGCTGATGAAAAAACCAGAATTCTGCCTGGAATCTATGGAATTTTTGTTTTCAATTCCATGTGTTAGAGGAATAATAATGACAATAACAGTTAACACTGATAGAGAACTTTACTGTTTGTGAAGTATCTTGTATACTTTATCTCATTTAATCCTCTCACTACAACTCTGGAATATAGATGCCATTCTCATTCTCATTTTACAAATGAGGGAAACTGATCCTCAGAGAGGCTTCAGTGACTTGTGAAAGCATCACACACTTGTGATGGTTTGAAACTAGACTCAAGCTCAGAAGGGTTCCCTGACTCTTAAGACCAGCATTCTGGTGGAGCTGGGTGAGAAGAAAATTCATCAAAGACTCTGCCACAGACATTAGATAGAAATTCTTAAGGGGAAGAGGAAGGAACAGGTATTTATTAAGTGCCTACTATGTGCTGGGCACTCTGCTAATTGCTTTACAGATAACTTATTTGAGTTTTGGTAGGATATGGGTAAGAGTCACACAGGATGTGGAAGCATGGATGGACTGTGGTCTATTGTTGGAAAGATCTGTATACCATGTGGATGAAATAATGGGTTCATTGAAATATACAAAAGTCATTTTTGGGAAAAACCCTACTTCTTGTAGATTGAGTATCAGTACTCTTCTACCAATACTAATCATAAATGGTTTTAGTGTAAATGAAATTAAAATCAATTTTGTTTTGAGACAGTTTGGAGAGTTTCATTAATGCTACGTGATATAATTGGGGTGTTGCCAAACAAGAGATGGGAATCATGGTCTCTGCGGTTCGTGGCATTCAGTATATTTTAGGGTAGGTTATTAGTGGGGAGGGAGAAGGGCAGCTAAAATGGCTTCTATCTCATTCTGTTTCTTCCCTACCCCATTCTCCCTCCCCCCCAAGTGATGGTGCAGTATGATATTAAGTATGGGTTTTAAGTCTTGCTAGCTAATGTACTTACAATAAGACTCAGAGGATGTTTCGGAATATTTAAACTGCCTGTCTGACAGTGCTTCATTACAACTGCTCATTATGAAGTCTGTCATTTGGTGCCATACGTGAATTGAGACAACCAGCAAAAATCCTCTCAGAGGAAATACTTTAGTGTATAGAGAAAGATGTGTTTAACTAAGTTAAATGGGTTGCTGCTTTCAATTTACAAGATAATAAGGAAAAAAAACAAAAGAAAAATGGAATATACTAGAGTCAGAATTTTGGAATGTATCCAATATGTTTGAAAAAGAAAAATCAGGCATATAAGGGTATGCCTGATATTAGTGGGAAGTCCCAGAATTTGTAAAAGTAAAAAGAATTCAGACTATAAGAGTACAGATAAGTTCTTCAATCCCTAAAAGGCTCAATCAATCAGCTAACTGATATATATTAAGCACAGTTTATCCTCTTTACTTACAGATTCCATGTTTGTGAATTTGTGTATTCACTAAAATTTATTTGTAATCTCAAAATCAATACTCTTAGTGCTTTCTCAGTCATTCATGGACATGGGCAGTGAGGTAAAAGGTTTGAGTCACTTGACATGACGTGCACATTCCCAGCTGAGTTTGAACAAGGTGATGGTTCATCTTCTTGTTTAAGCTCTCATGCTGTGAACAGGTGTCTTTTTCATGGTCTATTTAGTACCATGGGTTTTAAAAAAATTTTTTTGTGCTTTTTGTTGATTTTGCTATTTAAAATGGCTCCTGAATATGGTGCTGTAGTGCTTTCTAGTGTTCCCAAGCCTGAGGAGGTTGTGATGTACCCAGAGAGAAAGACATGTAGTTGGTAAGCTTTGTTCAGGCTGAAGTTCTAGTGCCATTGGTCATGGGTTCAGAAAAAGGAACAAGAAATTCACTGATCTGCATCTGAAGCCTCTCAGTGCTAAAGTAAATGTTGTGACCAGAGGATTGCAGGGAAATTGACCTTGCATTTCTCTTAGGAGTAATGGATTCAATATTCACTAATTGAGTGTTTGCCATGACTCTAGAATGTGTTTTTGCCCATTAGATTGTAAGCTTCTGAAGTTAAGGACTCTTTTTTTTCTTATTTGCATCCCCAGTGCTTTGCACAGTGCCTTTCACAGAGTAGGTGCTTAACAAATGTTTACTAAATTGAATTGCATTGAATGATGAGAAAGAACTGTGCCTGCTATATTCCAGGCACTATGCTAGGCCCTGCATACAGATAAAAGTGAGACATCCCTTGCCTTCAGAGACCCTACATGATACAAAGGTGATCGAAGAATGGGAAACTAGTGGTGCTGGGTGAGAATAAAGTAGTTGAAGTAGTTGTTTGCAAAAATTAATTTTTACCAAAAACAAAGTGTAGTTTAAGCATCTCAACAATTGCCTTTCCAGAAACCACACAGATAGAAGATCCCAGAAAACAGTGGAGGAGAGAACAAGAGAGAATGCTCAAAGACTACCTTATGGTGGCCCAAGATGCTCTCAGCACACAGAAGGAACTGTACCATGTGAAAGAGAAAAGGCTCGCTCTGGCTCTGGATGAATATATGCGATTAAATGATGCTTACAAGGAGAAGTCGAGCTCCCGCACAAGCTGTAAGTGGGCAGTCTAATTTGATTATTCAGGAGCTCGGTACTCCGTATAAGAAAGGGAAGCCTACTAAAACTTCTTCAGGTTCTCAGGTGGGGGCTTTATTTCCTACTGCAAGTAATAAGAGTATCATAAAAATGCTCGGGAAGGAAAATGTGCCCCCGATTTCTCATTAAGCTTCCTCCGTACCAGGAGGCTACAGACAGCCCCTTGATACTTCAGGTCAAACTTCTCTGTTTTGTAGATCATGTCTGCCTTCTCTGGCTTCATCTTCTTCTCTTCTTGGTTGTCATTTTGAGCCATTTCTCTGCTAATTACTTTCTCTGCAAGGATAGAGAGAAGAGAAAGAAGTCATCCAATTTTGGTTATTCGTGAACAACTCTAGCAAACACACACACAAACAGAGCTTATGGAGTTAGGGTATTGAAATGATTGACCGTGATGGGGTTTTTGTTTCACCCAAAGATTTTATTTGTCCAAGCTGTTATTTTGCCTTATTATTTTACATGGACCCTAGAGGAGAGGTTCTTAGCTTTTTTTGTGTCCTGTACCCATTTGGCCAGTCCAGTGAAACCTAGGGACTACTCTGATTAATATTTTTAAATGGATAAAATAGAATACACAGGATTACAAAGCAAACCACTTAAAATAAAGTTTCCAATTTTTTTTAAGCTCATAGACTCGAGGTTAAAAACCCCTATCTAGACTTTTTTGTTTTTGTTTTTTTAGGCAGCTGGGGGTAAGTGACTTGCCCAAGGTCACACAGCTAGTAAGTGTCAAGTATTTGGCCTGAGGTCAGATTTGAACTCAGGTCCTCCTGACTTCAGGGCTAGTGCTCTATCCACTGTGCCACCTAGCTGCCCTTGATCTAGAGTTTTAAAAGTATTTTAGGCAAAGCTGTGATGGATGTTAGAATATCTTATTTGAAAAGAGGACTTGGATAATCTAAGCCTTGGAAGAACTGAATCAAGGGCATATTCTCTTGGGTAAGGAGGATGAGTGAAGATGAAGCACTATTATGTTCCTTTTTTCCTTTTGTGACAAATTTCATTCTTTTATTAAAGGGCAATTTAAATTATGGTTGGATAGTTGATCATGAGTTTTCATATTTATTCCTTTTCTGATTAAGGAATGTAAAAAAAGAAATTAATAGGCGTAGTGATACTTAATGTCACTTTACAGGACCATAGTTTCACTATTGGGCAGGGGGATGCTGAGGAAGAGATGGTATACTGCTTTCACAGATTCAGACCATACTTACACAATTTTATGAGTCACTGTGGCCACATAATTCCCCCCATGCTGTCCTCCTCTTTTTTGAGGTACTCCGTATTCAGGTAGGCTGGTACGCCGATGAAACAAACTATAGACCAGTACTTTGAGAGCTTCTTAGCTTGGTAGGCTCTGCCAGAGTTTTAACTCCTGTGGTATAATGTAAAAAACGACTGTTGCCTCCATCCCATCATGAAACATCAGAGTAGACAGCCCATTTGGATGTGTAAAATGGGAGTATCAGAGATATGATTATCAGTCTTAAAGGCTATTTTTTTTTCTTTCAAAAGTATTCTCAGGATCTTCATCCAGCACTAAATATGACCCTGATATTCTGAAGGCAGAGATCTCCACGACACGGTTAAGGGTAAGAATATTTCATGTTGTTTATTCATATAGTATATTAATACTGGAAGGGACATCATTCAGGCCAATCTCACTCACAAGTGAGAATCTCCACTACAACATTTCTTGTAGGTCTTCCAGTACCTGCTTACACTTAATGACAGGGGATTCACTAGTCACAAGGCAGATCATTTAGGTTTTGGACAGTTTAAATTAGTTTAGCTCTTCTTTATATTGAACTCAAATATACCTTTCTGTAATAATTATCATTTGTTGGCCTGAAATTCACTCTGCTTTTGGAAGCCGCACAGAAACAGCCCTCTTCCACATTATAGCTGTTGTGTGTCACTTCTCATACTCCCCCACTCTTATTTTCTCTGAGTTGTGAATCTCCAGCTTTTTCTGCTATTCTGCCTCCAAACTATTCGCCATTCCGCTTGCCTTCATTCATTTCAGTTTGCCAGTTTTCCTGTTAAAATGTGGCAACCAGAACTTAACATAGGACTGCAGATGTCTGATTAGTGCAGTATCAGTAGTAAAATTACGCCTCCTTTGATCTTGCCACCATACTTCTGTTAAAATGAACACAGAGAGAGCCTGCATTTCTGACATGTGACTCATATTGAGCTTATAATCAACAAAATCCCTAGCTGGGTCTTTAAAAAACTCAACATGAATTGTTAATAAAGTAGGTATCTCCTATTCTATACTTTTACTCTTATTTGCCTTTTTTTTTAAATTGTGGAAGGTGAGTACTTGTCATTTTCCCTGAGCTTTTTTTTCTTTGATGATAAAGATAGGACTTGTGTTCCCACAAGTACCTAATTATGGCTTCATAGAGTTTTTTTGCTTTGGAGAACCTTAATGATCTAGTCTGCCATCATCATTTTAAAGAGAAGGAAACACAGGTCCTGAGAGATTAGGTGATTCCCCCATGTCTCTTGTTCTTTACCCACTCTTTACCATTACACCGTCCTTCCACAGTTAACCTACTCTGGGGTCCATTCTCATCAGCTGGCAACATCCCCTCAAAGTGTGACTAGCTCCTTCCATTTTCACTACTCTTTTCTACTGCAAATAAATAGAAACAGAGTAGTATTCCTGCTTTCATTTTCACTAATTCCCTCTAGGAACACAGAGACATATAAACTCTTGTTGTTTATACCTGTTGTGACCCTGTTTGGGGTTTTCTTGGTAAAGATAGTAGGGTGGTTTGCCATTTCTTTCTCCAGCTCATTTTACAGATGAGGAAACTGAGGCAAGCAGGACTAAGTGACTTACCCAGGGTCAAACTGCTAGTGCAGACTTGAACTCAGTTCTTCTGACCCCCAGCCCAGTGTTCTATCCACTGAGCCACCTAGCTACTCATACAATGAGCCAGTTGATGAAGTCTACAGATGCTGCAAAGTTAGGGCTTCTTGGGAATACAGAGTATCCTAGCTCCTGATTCCTATAGAATGTCATGTCTTCAGTAGCCTTCATTCATTAGGAGAGGGGAGAGGTAGCAGCAGCAGTGATCAGATCAGTGGTAAGGGATCCTTCTCGAATGCTGGTTATTACAAGTCTATGTTGTTTCCAGGAGTGAGTGGCGTAGACATTATGGGAAGGAAGAGGAGCTAGCTAGTTGGTATCGTGTACCTCGCTGTTCTGCCTGAAAGTCTAAAATGCCCTCTTGTCGTCTCTCTCTTGTACTCTTCTGATCAGTGTCTTGGGGGAATTTAATACATGCTGATTAGCAGGCATGGCTCCAGTTTAGTGATATCCCCCCTCACCCGTTAAGCCTGAGACACCTGTGCTGTTCAGCTGTAGTGGATGGAGCCCTGGGCCTGGAGTCAAGCAGGTCTGAGATCAAGTTCTACTTCAGATACTAACTGTGTGACCTTGGGTAAGTCACGTAACCTCTGTCTGCCTCAGTTTCCTCAGCTGTAAAACAGGGATCATTACAGCACCCACCTGTTGCAAGGATCAAATAGGATTATATTTGTAAAGTGCTTAGTACAATGCCTGGCACATAGTAGGCACGTAATAAATGTTTGTTCTTTTCCTTTTTCCCCTTCATCAGGTATAAATCCTTAGCGACCAATGCTATTGAACAATTATGTCAAACTCAAGTAGAAAGAGAGGCCACTAGTCCCTCTGTAAGGATCCCTGTGGGACAGCTTCAGCTTCTGTTGGACCCTGGCTTTTATGATACAATCCTTTAAAAGTAAAGTCTTCTAAATATATTTTGATTTTTGCAACAGAGGAATTTACCCGTAATCACTACCCCTTCCCATATACAATTGTACTTTCCCTTAGAAAAATAACAAAATTCAGTCCAAACTTTTAGCACGGAAATCATGACTGCATGAGAACCAGAAAGGATGTGATGGTGGGGAGAGAAGAATCTAGCCCAGCTGCCTCATTTTTCAGATAAGGAAACTGAGACCCAGAGACTTTTCCAAAGTCACAAAGACACTAAGTTCCTGAACTAGTATTTGAACCCAGGGGCAGTTGGGTGGTGAAGTAGATAGAGAAAGTACGGGGCCTGAAATTAGGAAGACTCATCTTCCTGAGTTCAGATCTGGCCTTAGACACTTACTGGCTGTGTGACCCTGGGCAGGTCACCTAACCCTGTTTACCTCAGTTCCCTCATCTATCAAGTGAGCTGGAGAATAAATGGCAAACCACTCCAGTATCTTTGCTGAGACAATCCCCAAATGGGCCATAAAGCGTTGGAAATGACTGAAAATAATTGAACAGCAACAAGCTTGAACTTCAAATCCAACATTCTTTCTACGAAAATACAAATACCTTAGATGGTAACAGATTTAGTCTTAGGCCCTAGAGCAGGTCTTCTTTTATTTATTTATTTTTAGTTTTCAACATTCACTTCCATAAGTTTTTGAGTTCCAAATTTTCTCCCTATCTCTCCCCTTTCCCCACCCCAACACAGCGTGTAAATTGATGTAGATAGAGCAGGTCTTTTTTTTTTTTTTTTGGTTAAGTGGTGGGATTAAGTGACTTGCCCAGGGTCACACAGCGAGTGAGCGTCAAGTGTCTGAGGCTATATTTGAACTCAGGTCCTCCTGACTTCAGGGCCAGTGCTCTATCCACTGTGCCACCTAGCTGCCCACCTTGAGCAGATCTTCTTAACTTGGGACTCTATGATGATAAAAAAAAAATGCGTGTGTATATATGCATATAAGTGTGTGTATGTATATACACGTGTGTGTGTGTGTGTGTGTGTGTGTGTGTGTGTACACAACTATATTTCAGTGCAATTGGTTTCCTTTGTAATCCCATGTATTTTATCTTATACATTTAAAAACATTTTGAGGAGACATTAGGTCTTACCAGGCTGCCAAAAGGGTCCATGATAAAAAATGTAAGAGCTCCTGCCCTCGAGTATCATACTTACTTTCATCTCTCAAACAATTTTCCTTATCTTTCTACTGAAAAGAAAAAGTGTGTTCTTTCCAGGGCTGTCATCTAGCACCAATAGTAATCACTAATTTTGATCTTATTTCTGTTCTCTATTTTTTTTGAACAAGTTATATTTTTATTTATTTTGTTAAATATGTCTCAGTTATATTTTATTTTTAATTTTCTTGTGTTTGATATAAATTTATTTATTTTTAGTCTTCAACATTTACTTCCACAAGATTTTGAGTTCTGAATTTTCACCCTATCTCGCCCCTCCCCCCACCCCAAGATGGCATGCATTATGAATACCCGTTCCCCTAATTTGCCCTCCCTTCTATCTCTTCCCCCTTCTCTTATCCCCTTCCCCTTCTATTTTCCTGTAGGGCAGGATAGTCTTCTGTACCCCATTTCCTGTATTTCTTATTTCCCAGTTGCATGTGATAACATTTTTTTTAAAACGTGTTTTTAAAACTTTGAGCTCCAAATTTTCTCCCTTCCTCCCTCCCCACCCACCCTCACTGAAAAGGCAACTCAATATAGTTTGTACATGTGCAGTTATTCAAAACACTTCCTTAGTAGACATGTTGTGAAAAACTAACTCTATTTCCCTTAATCCTATCCTGCTCCCCATTTATTCTATTCTTTCTTTTGACCCTGTCCCTCCTCAGAAGTATTTGCTTCTGATTACCTTTCCCAATCTGCCCTCCTCTCTATCATCCCCCTGCTCTCTTGTCCCCTTCCTCCCCTATTTTCTTGTAGGGTAAGACAGATTTCCATACCTAATTGAGTGTGTATGTTATTCCCTCCTTCAGCCAAATCCTATGAGAATAAGATTCACTCATTCCCTCTCACCTTCCCCCGTTTCCTCCCTACTGTAAGAGCCTTTTCTGGTTTTTTTTGTGAAATAATTTTCCCCATTCTACTTCTCCTTTTCTTCTTCTTCTAGTATAATCCTCTCTCATCCCTTAATTTATTTCTCTAGATATGACCCCTTCATCTTCAACTCACCCTGTGCCCTCTATATATCTTTCTACACATACATATAATTTTTTCCCTCCAACTACCCTCATACTGACAAAGGTCTCATGAGTTACAAATATCATCTTTCCATGCAGGAACATAAACAGTTCAACCTTAATAGGTCTCTTATGATTTCTCTTTCCTGTTTACTTCTTCATGTTCCACTTGAGTCTTGTATTTGAAAGTCAAATTTTCTATTCAGCTCTGGTCTTTTCATCAGGAATGCTTGAAAGTCCTCTATTTCACTGAATGACCATTTTTTCCCCTGAAGGATTATACTCAGTTTTGCTGGGTAGGTGATTCTTGGTTGTAATCCTATCTCCTTTGCCCTCCAGAATATTATATTCCATGCCCTGCGGTCCTTTAATGTAGAAGCTGCTAAATCTTGTGTTATCCTGATTGTGTTTCCACAATACTTGAATTGTTTCTTTCTGGCAGCTTGTAATATTTTCTCCTTGACCTGGGAACTCTGGAATTTGGCTATAATATTCCTAGGATTTTCCTTTGGGGATCTCTTTGAGGAGGAGATTGGTGGATTCTTTCAATTTCAATTTTGCCCTCTGGTTCTAATATCAGGGCAGTTTTCCTTGCTAATTTCTTGAAAGATGATGTCTAGGCTCTTTTTTTGATCATGGCTTTCAGATAGTCCAATAATTTTTAAATTCTCTCTCCTGGATCTATTTTCCAGGTCAGTTGTTTTTCCAATGAGATATTTCACATTGTTTTCTATTTTTCATTCTTTTGGATTTGTTTTACAGTGTCTTGATTTCTCATAAAGTCACTAGTTTCCAATTGCTCTATTCTAATTTTTAAGGAAGTATTTTCTTCAGTAATCTTTTGGACTTCCTTTTCCATTTGGCAAATTTTTTTTTTTGGGGCATTCTTTCCTCATTGGCTTTTTGGACCTCTTTTGCCATTTGGGTTAGGCTATTTTTTAAGGTGTTATTTTCTTCAGTATTTTTTTGGGTCTCCTTTAGCAAGCTGTTGACTTGTTTTTCATGATTTTCTTGCATCACTCTCATTTCTCTTCCAGTTTTTCCTCTACTTCCCTTACTTGCTTCTCAGAATCCCTTTTGAGCTCTTCCAAAGCCTGGGAGTGATTCATATTTTTCTTGGAGGCTTTGGATGTAGGAGCTTTGACTTTGTTATCTTCTTCTGGTTGTATATTTTGATCTTTTTTGTCACCAAAGTAAGATAATACAGTTTGACTCCTTTTGTGCTGCTTGCTCATGATCCCGGCCAATTACTTGAGTTTTAAAGCTCTTTAGTTAAGAGTCTGCTTCCAGTGTGGAGAATGTACTGTTCTAAGCTTCAGGGGTCTGTACAGCTGATTTCAGAGATATTTGTAGGGACCTGAAATTTTCAGTTCTTCCAAGGTGGTATGATAAGGGGTGGGATGTTTACTCCTTTCCTGGTCTGTGACCACAAGTACTCCTTTCGTCCTGTAACTGTGAGGAGGGGTTCCTTTCCACAGCCACTACAAGCTCCACCATGCCAGCACTCCTTCTTATGGCAGAACTGCCACTGAGAACTGTGACCCAGATCCAAGCACGGGCAAAGCAAGAGATTCCTGCCTCGACACTGGCAAAGAGATCCCTGCAGTCCCCCTCTGATCAGCCACTCGATTCCCCCTCAGTCTGCAGGCCTGAAGCTCCGGATGCACCCACCACCCTGGTGCCCGAGCTCTGTGCTCTGGAACTGGCTCTGAGACCTAGCTCTTCTCTCACCGCAGAAACAGACTGTTCCCACTGACCTTCTAAGTTGTCTTTGTGTTTGTGGGTTGAGAGGTCTGGAAGCTGCCACAGCTGCTGGAGATTCAGTCCTCTGAGGCCTGCTCCAGGTTCACTGCAGCCTGTGCGCCCATGCCACACTGTGCTCCTCTTTCCGCCTGGCGCGATATACCTTTCCGATCAATCATCCAGATTGTATTGGGCTGGAAATTCGGTTCACTCTGTCTTTTTGTGGGTTCTGCTGCTTTAGAATTTGTTTAGAGCCATTTTTTATAGGTATTTGGTGGGGTTTGGGGGAGAGCTCAAGCAAGTCATTGCTTTCACTCCACCATCTTGGCTCTGCCTTATTTCTGTTCTCTAGTGTCATATCCAATTATAATATTGTTGGAGCATAGGTATGTTGTTTTCTTGTTCTACTTTCCTTGTTGCACACCTGTTCCTATAAATCTTTCCGTGTTTCATGAAATCCCTTATGTTATTGTGGCTGATGAAATACTTCTGGATTTATGCCATTCTTTAATATTCATCATTTATTATGTGCTATTCCTTACATAGTTTTGTTTAAATGTGTTTGTCAGACAATTTTCTATGCAGCTACAGTGATTTCTCTAGACATTATGCTGAATCCTTCTTATGGTCATTGGGGTTTTTCATAATTATGTAGTCAGAGTTATGTTTTTATCTCCTTCTTGACTCCTATTCCATTTTAGGGTATTTATGCATGAGAATATTTTTTCTCCAAATTGTTATAGGGAAAAATCAATCTCTGGTTTGTTGCTAGGAGAGAAATACATATGAGAGGAATGTTGTATTATTATTTTTATTACTATACCATTTCATTAAATACTTTTACTTTGAGCTAAGTAAGTCCCCCAGCTCATTAGTAAAATTTTAACACATTGATGGGGGCCTGTGAGCTATGATTTGGTAAGGATTCCAACCCACAAATACCTAGAATCAGATATAGCTTTCTGTGGGCTGTTGGGTAAAGGAGGCTCCAGGTACTACTTTCAGACATTCCTCTCTTCTTTAATTCTCACCAGACAGTGTGGTATAACAGAACATTGGACTTTGAGTCCGGACAGACTTAGTTTCAGATCCTGGCTCCTGCATGTGCTGTTTGTATAACCTTGGGCAAATCACTTCATTTCTCTAAGCGTCAGCTCCCTCATCTGTAAAATTTTCATAATATCTATAAGAAGGGAGTGCAAAATGATTTCTATTCCACCTTCATGTTTATAGAAATGTTAGGTATAAGACTGGAGTCATGGTACAAGAAAAAGGAAGAGAGGGTGGGTATATATTTATAAGGCTGTAAAAGACCTAAGACTTAAGGTACAAAGGCAGGGGTGGGGGTGTTAGAATCTGGAAAAAGAAAGGGAGAAGGACAGAAATTCTTCGGGCAGGAACGGTCTGATATAAATTGATTTCATTCCATGCCCTGATAGCCAAGATGTTAATTTAGAGTCTGTAGGCTTCTCTAAGTAAATTATCACCTATTATCACTACCCTTTGAAATGTTGATTAGATACCATTTGAAAATCTTATCAACTTTATGAGTGTGTAAGTGTTGCTGGGAACTGGGTAGAAATTACCTTGTTACCATGTTTTTGTTTTTAACTACAGTAGTAGATGTAGCCAGAGGAATATGGCCCCAGGTCCAAGTATAATCCAGCTCAGAATGATAGCTCTTCAAAAAGCAAAAAGTAGGTCAAATGCAAGGCATCTCATAAATCTGTTTTGCTGGCTTTCCTTTGAATTGTGGTATCGCTTTAGCACTATCAGATCCGTGTTCTGAATTTGGTACTGCATTGTCTTTTTTGTTAATGCTTCTTCTTAGGCTGTGGGATAGCTTTTTATCCTAACATAGGTCGGGACCTCACCTTCTTCAAGCCCCTTCACCAAAATACCTTACTTGGAATCATCCTGCGAGGAATTTCCTTTGTTGACTAGATCAAAATTCCTGTGGGCTGCTATTCCGTCTTTTTCTGTAAATCTTCCATGCAGAATCTGCCCTGGGTACTGGAGGCCTTGTTATTGTTGTTCAGATTATACCTTGACATTCCTAAATCCTGTGAAAGTGGGATTTCTAGGCCCCAGAGTACAAAACTACGAGTAGTAAGTTGGTAGCAGTTGCAGAAAGGCGGGTCTTAATTCTCTGTAGAATTAGGAGGATCATCTATGTCTGGAAATGGAGTGGGCTGCCTGGTAAAGAAATGAGCCACTGGTTGCTGAAGGTCTTTGGGTGGAGGGAAGAACCTTTGTTGGCTATATTATACACAAAAGTCATGTTTTAGGAGGTTGGAGTAGGTGTCTTGGGAAGTGCCTTCCAACTCTGAGAGTCTGTGATCTCACTGACTTCAAGAAACTTTTAAAAGTTTTTAAAGACTAACTAGTTTTAAAAGACTAACTCCATCTATTGTGCTAATCTTCACACAAAGTGGCCTTAGTGTAAATACTTTGTTCTTAATAGAAGTTATTTATACAAATTATTATATAAATGGGCAAATATAGAGAAGTCATAGTTTTGAATTTTTTTTTTTATTCTTGGTGTTCATATCATAGTTTATGCCTGGAGAAGACATCTTAAACTCAACATATCTGAAGCTGGACTCATTATCTTTCCCTCTAAGCCCTCACCTCTTCCCAACTATCGCTGTCCCATTACTACCAAGGTGACACCACCATCCTCCCAGTTACCTAGGCTCCCAACCAACCTAGGTTTCATCCTTGACTCCTCATTCTCTCGACATCCTTCCTCTCCTCCCCCCAATATCCAATCAGTTTCCAGTCCCGGCAGTGGCCAATTCTATTTTTTCATTTCTGGTATGTGCATCTTCTCCTCTGTGATGGTGCCATTACCCTTGTGTAGGCCCTTATCATCTCATGCCTCAACTATTGCTATATCCTTCCTCTTCTTGGTCTCCCTGCCTCCAGTCTGTCTTCCATTCAACTGTCAAATTGATCTTCCTGAAGTTTAGTTCTGATCATGTCAACCCCCTTATTCATTTAACTCCAGTGGCTCTATATTACTTCCAGCATCAAACATAAAAAAGCACTTTGTAACCTGGTGTCTTCCTACCTTTTTAGTCTTATCTCTTACTCCCCTCCACATACTCTGTGTTCCACTGGCACTGGCCTCTTTCTCCTAGTTAGTTCTGGGCATTTTCACTGACTTTCCCCATGCCATGAATTCTTTCCTCCCTCATCTCCTTGCTTTCCTGGCTTCCTTCCAGTCTCAACTAAAATCCCACTTTCTATAAGAAGCCTTCCCTATAATGCCTAGAGCCTTGCTTCTTAGATTATCTCCCAGTTATCTTTTCTATATCTTGTTTGTACATGCATGATTTCATTAGACTCTGAGCTCCTTGAGAGCAGGGGTTGTTTTTGCCTTTCTTTTATTCCCAGTGTTTTGCATAGTGCCTGGCACATAGTAAGTATTTAATAAATACTAGTTGACTTGACTAGAGTAAGACTGGACTATGCATCTGTTCAACTGTCTAAATTTCCTTGCATGGGATCATTGAGTGAGGGGGACTTAGTAATTCTGACTCTCCCTGCCCTGATTTCTTAAAGATTTCAGTGCTTGAGATTTGTATATTTGAATAGTCATATTCCTTTTATTTTTAAGCAGATTGGCAGGGCAGACATAATAAGTTTTACATTTGAGGAAAATGAGTCAGAGCTTAAGAAACTTGTTTAAGTCAAGGAGCTATTTTGTGGAATCATGCTTTTTTTTAAAAAAGAAAATTAATTAGGGCTTGCTGGTGATGCAGTGGACAGAGCACCAGCCCTGAAGTCAGGAGGACTGAGTTCAAATCTGGCTTCAGACCAAACACTTGACTCTTACTAGCTGTGTGACCCTGGGCAAGTCACTTAACTCCAATTGCCTTAAAAAAATTAATTAAAATTTTTAAAATTTAATTTAATTTTATCTGTCTATCTATCTAAGTATTTATTTTACCAAGCAGCTTCACAAGCAGGATTCTGTCTTAAGAGGACGGGTGAGCCCTGTGTTGGAGAAAAATAAAGCCTATGAGAAGGCACAGGAATAGTTAACTTGATTCTACTGGAAACTAACATAATGCAGCTAGAACTAGGAAAAACTTTTATATGTAGGGATTGCTGTGGACCCCAGTCTTAGGGAGAACCTTCATTTCCTTCTAAAAAGTAAAATGTTTTTAGAGATATTTCAGTTCAGTTTTCTTACAAATGCTCTGGGTTCACAGGTCCTGCCTGGAAGCATTAGCTGTGGGTCTATACTTAATGAATGTGAAAGTATTCAGACCTTTAAAACTGACAATGTGGCAGTGTTTTTTCATTAACTTATTCTGAAACTTAGAGATATAGGTAACTATTAGGTAACTATTCACCTCTTTCATAAATATAAGGATACTTAGTTAACTTTTTCTGGTCATATATACATCCTTTCCTTTTTCTGAAAAACTGTCTTCATTTATTTATTTATTTACTTGCTTATTTATTTTTAGGCACCCTGCTAGTAAGTGTCAAGTGTTTGGCCTGAGGCCATATTTGAACTCAGCTCCTTCTGACTTTAGGGCCGGTGCTCTATCCACTGCACCACCTAGCTGCCACCTTTCCTTTTTTAAATGTGCAGATTGGCCAGACCCTGCCAGATACTGCCCTATCCCAAGCTGTTTGGTCCATTTGTTTCTTTGGAACTGATGGGTGGTGCCCTGCCTGTGGTCTACCACTTAGAAGTAACCACAAATCACAGAATCTCAGAGTTGGGAGGGACTTTAGAAGTCACTTAGTCCCCACCATACGTGAATGCATCTATAATACATAAGACAAGTAATAGTCCAATTCAGTCTTAACTTAAAAGCCCTCAGAGAGGCAGAACACAGCACCTCCCAGGGCTGCACATTCTACTTTTCCATAGCTCAGATTGTTGGGAAATTTTTCTTTACATTGAGCCTAAATTTACTTACTCACAACTTTTAAGTCCCCTTGGGTGCTTAAAGTGTAAAATAGTCAACATTGATATGGAAATGCATATTTGTAAATATTTAATCATTTCTTACTATTTCAAGCATACAGAGCTCACTCTCCCATATCTTTGAAGGGCTGTGTGTAAGCTTTGGCTGCCTGGGGTACAAAGGGGGAAAGTAGTGAAGAAGTCTATTGTTGTCAGTGTCTAACACAACCATATACATACGGCAAGGTCCACAGGCAGGAGACAACAAATCCAGTGGACAAAAATTGCCGTATGTGTATGTAATGATTTGTTTGCTTGTCTTCACATGTTTAATAAGAAGAATATGACTACTGAAGCACCTCTGCTTGATCTGAAAGGTTTAGATTTCAATGGAGGGTGGCATTGACATGGCTCCAAGTGTCAAGGACTGATTTAATTGAGGCAGTGTTAGAGGCAGAGAAGATGAGGAGATACATATAAATCCCCAACATCCAGGATTGAATTGTAGGCTCTGGATGAGGTAAGAATTCTAGTAGATTCTAGGCTGTAGAATCTAGAATCTAGGCTGTAGAGACAGAGGTCAAGGAGAATGGTGGGTCACATTTCCTTTCTGATTCATTAGGTAATTGAGGAAACAATCTGGACCTTGGACAAAGGAATTTGTGGAAAAGATAAGCATTAAATTTGGGAATCCTAAGGAGATGTTTCCATTAGATTGTAAGTTCCTTGAGGGCAGGGGCTGTCTTTTGCCTCTTTTTTTTATTCCCAGCATTTAGCACAGTGCTTGGCACACAGTAGGCTCTTCATAAATGTTTATTTAGGGGACAGGTAGGTGGCGGGGTAAATAGAATACCAGCCCTGGAGTCAGGGGGACCTGAGTTTAAATGTGACCTCAGGCACTTGACACCTACTAGCTGTGTGACCCTGGGCAAGTCACTTAATCCCATTGCCTAGCCAAAAATAAATAAATGTTTATTGATTTATTTATATCATTTACTTCATAGTGAGGTTCTCTCGGTGTTTCTTTAACGTTGAATTTAATGAATTATTTTATAGGAGAAAAAGAACCTAAGAGACGTAAAACAAAATTCAAAATTTTTTTTTTACCTTGGGATTTCATTGTATATGGAGGGAGTCCCCAGTGAGGAACTCCCTCTACCAATGCAGGTCAACAACTTTTCTTCTTAGAGAGTTGCCTGAGGTGCGGAGAGGTTGTGACTTGCCCAGGAGGCCAAAGCTCCTTAGAGGTAAGATTTGAACCCATGTCTTCCTGACTGTCAGGCGGGCTTTCCATCCCCACTCCACCGTGCTGTTTTTCACAGGTGTTTGTTTACTTGACTCCACTTTACCTTCTGATTTTTGTTAATGTACATTTTGGTTCCTCACGTGGTTATAATCAAAGTTGTACTCCCAGTATGTTCCTCTTTTTAAACTTAAAAATGTTATTCCATATGAATGTGTCATGCTATGTGTAATTTTATTTTGTTTATTTATTTTTGGTGAGGCAGTTGGGGTTAAGTGACTTGCCTAGAGTCACACAGCTAGTGAGGGTTATGTGTCTGAGGTTGGATTTGAACTCAAGTCCTCCTGACTCCAGGGCCAGTGTTCTATCTACTGCACCACCTGGCTGCCCCCTGTAATTTTAACAGCTATGTATTTTTCCTGTTTTAGCTTAGTTTTATACTATGATTGAAGTGACCGTTCATCTATTGTTGAGCATTTGTGGTCTTTCTAATATTTTCTTATTTTATTAACATCATTTGTACAAATTATTTGTCCCCTCTTTCATATATTTTCTTGGAATAAAGCTCTCAAATTAGACATTACTGAATCAAAAGGTATAGAAGTCATCATTATGTAGCTGTTACATATTGCCAGATTGCTCTTCAGAAAGATTCAACCAATTTGTGGAACCACCAACAATCTGATAGGATGTCTGTTGCTCAAGGCCTACCCAATACCATTTTAAAATTGTTTTTTATTTAGTTTGTTTGGTTATTGGGTATACAGTGGCACCTTGCAGCTGCTTTAATTGATACTTTGATAAACTGTTAGTGAAATTGTGCATTTTGCCGTGTGACAATTTACTTTATTTTCACATATACACATACACACAGAAATCAAGTAAATACACATATATACACACACATAAATGTTTTACTTTTATTATTCATTGAGTAAAATCTGGATAAGATCTTATTTTATTAAATTATTTTAACATGAGCTTTTACCAGTTATGTCACATTTCTCTAATCTGTTGTTTTCCTTTTGAAACATGTTGACATTTCGTTGCATAAATGTTTTTCTCTTTTAATATACTCCAGCATACCCATCTTTTTCTTGGTACCCGCATTTCTTCATGAGTCACAAATATATGCTATTCTGTTTTCTTCCATGAATTTTTTAAATGAAATTAAAATTTTGTTTAAACCTTTGGCCCATCTGGAATTTACTTCTGGTCTTCCTTAATGAGGACTTTCATGGTAGGGGAAGTTTGGTGTTGAGATATTTTTTGTAGTGCATAAGAATAGACAAGGGAAGGATGTCTCTCGACAAGCAAGTTGACAGTTGCCCTTTTTTGACTTGCTCAAGGAGACCTCTGAAAGACAAGTTGGGAAATGGTGAAAAGTGAAGTTAGTCATTAGTCAAATGCCATTTTGCTCATTATTGTTTTAATGTTGCTTTGTGAACCCTTAGGTCAACTCTTCTCCACAGAGCCAGCCTGTCTTATGAAATTCCTGAGATCCAGGACTGGTACCTTTCCTCTTTCTTCTCTTTTTCTATTCCTTCTCCTTTGTTTAAAATAAGACTCATCATCATCGAGACTGCAGGAGGTCTCAGAATTCTTATGAACTCCTGTCATATGTATCACATTTAATCATTTTACCTTTATAGTTTTCAAAAATAACTTTGAAAGAAATTTAAAATGTCAGTTTACTTTGTGAAGTCGTCAGAGAAAGCAGTACGTGCCTACGGTCAAAGAACTCATCTTTCTGGCACAGAACCACACTGGCTTGGTACTGCAGAAGCTGTTCTAAAAAATTAGACAATGTTGTACGATGACTAACTTGGATAGACTTAGCTCTTCTCAGCAATGCAAGGATCTAACACATCTCCAAAATTCTCATGATGGAAAGTGCTATCCACATCCAGAGAAAGAACTGTGGAGTTAGAAGGCAGATCGAAGCATATTATTTGCTCTTTTTTTTCTTCTGTTTTGTTTTGTTTCTTCTTTCTTGTGGTTCCTCCTATTGGTTCTAATTCTTCTTTACAACATGACTAATGTGAAAATTTTTTAAAAAGTAAAAAATAAATAAAAAATAAATGCTAGGTGAAAAATAATAAAATTAGGTGGTGAACTGCAGCTGATTAAAATTAGATGCTTTGGAGAAAACATCAGGATGAAGACACTTCATTGTGATAGAACCACTTATAGGCTATTATACAACTAGGTTTTCATTTTGGAAGAAGTAAAGCATTCTGGAGCTAAGCATTTTATATGTTGTTTGTTTACTCTTTGAGTGTGATTTTTGCTTTGGCATAGGAGTCTCGAGAATGCATAATCCTATCTGGGCATTTCCTTGCCCTTTATAACTAAACTTTTAAACTAAATCATTTAAAAAAAATAATTGAACAAAAACATGATGCTAGGGGAACCATAGTTTCCACATTAGCCACCCATAGCATGTTTTATGGTGTCCTGCAGAAGAAGGGCAATTAATAATGGACTGGGCAAGTAGGGAAAAGTAATAACAATGATCCATGTTGAGGGGGGAGAGAGGAACATAATAATACAATGGTTCACAGAGAGAAAATGGCTATGGTTCTGAAGAGTTTCTGTTATATTGTCATGCACACTTTTCCATTCATTAATGCGCAGCAACCATGGTTTGAGTTATACAGTCACAGACATATAGTCGCTTTGTGACCTGGGTGAGTTAATTGACCTCTCTGGGCATCAAACACCTTTTTCAAGTCTAAAAGTTGCATACATATACTAGTCTGCATCAGTGGAAGATGGGACTACCCTGTACAAAAGAAATCACAAATCTGGTCCTTCCCCCAATATATCTCAAGTAGTTGGGGGCATACTCCTTGTTCTTCTTCCCCCCAATTGTTCCCTTTTCCTGAGTGAGCTCCTTATCTCCTATTAACCCCTCAAAAGCAGGTGTTTTCCAAATTGCCGTCTATTTTCTTTCTATCTTGTTTACTTCCATAATTTCTGCTAGCATCTCTATAGAAATGACTCCAAATATGTCTCCAGCCTTGCCCTGCCTTCAGACCTTGAAATGTGAGTATCCTACTTCTTAAGTGAAAATGTCCACCTGAAGCCAAGTGGCACTGCCAGAACTTCACTACATTCCTCAGCTAGTGCCTCCTTCCGAGTTGACCTAATTTCCCGTGCTTGAAGCATTGGTATTATTATATTTGACTTTTCTGTTATTGATTCTCCCTTTTTTGTTAGCCATTATTGCTGCCTGATAGATCTTTTCCATTTCGCTTCTTCCCAGTTACCACTTTCCCATATCTGCAATCCTACATACCTCTATCCTAACTATCCTCTTTATATCTAGGCTTGGTTCTGTCATTTTTATATTCGGGACACTTTGGTGGCTCTTCTAACACACAATATACCCTTCTGTAGATCATCAGATCATAGATTTAGACCTGGAAAAGCCCTTGGCACGTAGTAATTGCTTAATAAATGTTTATTGTCTGACTGAATTTAAGTCAAACATGGATTATCCCTTCTCATTTTATTTTTTTTCAATAGGCAAATATAAATTTTAACCCAGCCCTTTTCAGAACTATCACAAATTCTAAAGGAGTAGTGTCTGAATTAATAAATGTCTAATGTAATTTCCCTGTATGCCTCAATTAGAAGTTGCTTTTTTGAGAGCTGTATTAAAAAGAATTTATTAATGTCTTTTTTCTTTCTGTCATAGTCATTCAATCCCTCCAGCTCTTACCACATAAAAAATTAACTGCTTTTCTTTTTTTTTGCGGGGGGAAACTTTATAAAAAGTTGTATTGATACCTTTTGGATTTTGTACTGTACCCGTTTCCCCAAGATTCCTTGTTTCCTCTCTCCCTCCACCCAGAATCTTTTGTTGCCACATAGAAAAACTCTGAAGCCAATCAGTTCACACAGAAAACACAGCTAATGGCATATGCAGCTTTTGGCATCCATTGTCCCCCACCTCTTTCCTGAGAGAAAGGAAATGTGCTTCAGAATCTTTCCTTTTGAACCAATATTGTTCATTACCTTTAATATGACTTCAGTTTCCTTTTAAATTTTTTTTTCACTTTTTCCTTATTTTAGTTACTGACTAATGGTTTTCTAGAAAAAGTCACAACAGGTTATTTTGCAGAAGCCCTAAAGAATCCAAACTTTGAAGGGAAGAGAACATTATCTGGGCTGTTGATTGTCAGTATCTCTCTGGATGATAATTATCATTCTGTGGTTTATGAACATTTCTCTACCACCTCACGATTCTGCCTGTCCCCACCTATCAATGTTGTAGATCCTTTAAGGACAAACACCACCCCTTCCATGAGGCCTGTAGCACATTGCTCATGCTTCCCTTACACCACTGTCCATCCTCTACCTTGAGTTGTAGTTGAATATATGTCTTATTTCCTCTGTCACTCAGTGAAGTCCCTGAAGGAATAGACTGTGTCTTACTAGCTTTGATAGCTGCCCATAACAGTGTCTTACGTTTGAATGAATGAAATAGCAAGTTATGTAGTTCAGAAATGCAAAAATGAATATGTGTAATGTTTTCGTGATATAATTTGATACTTCACAATGAACTGTCTTTGGACATTCTGTGAAGAACTTTAGTAGTTGACCAAAATGAAATGCCTTGATGATACCAATGTTATCTGGCTAATTAGCCGGATTCTCCCAGTGTTTGTTCTGAAGAGTCAGTTAAACACCATTTATCTTGGGGTATAAGCACATTGGATTTGATACTAGAGGAATTGGGGTTAAATTCTGCTGTTACTTGTTAACAATTGTTTTTCTTTAGACCTCAGTTTCCTTATTTGTAAAATAAAAGGGGTTGGATTTAAGATCAAGAATTCCCTCAAGGTCTAAATTCTATGGTTCTATGGAATATACTTCATTGGTAATTGAGTAAAGGTACCCTGTGAGTCCAAAAGAAAAATTAATATTCCTTCTGAAATTTTTTTTCCTGTAGACTAATAAGGCTAAGAGAAGGTTGCTTAAACCAGTTCATTACATTCTTTCTTTTTTTTTTTAAAAGGCAGTTGGGGTTAAGTGACTTGCCCAGGGTCACACAGTTAGTAAGTGTCAAGAAACCGGTTCCTTTCTTTTTGACATTTTGCCACTAATGGCTCTTATGCCATTAGTAGTATGGTAGAAAATGCAGTGAGTGGCCTGAGAGTCAGAGGCCCTGGTTTCAAATCCAGCTTCTTCTGCTTTACTAGGCCTCATGTAGATAAGTCACTTAAGCATCCTGAGCCTCAGTTTCCTCATCTGTAAAATAAAAAAGTTCTACTAAATAAACATGAAGGTTCCTTCCATATTTAATAGTCTGTAATTCTAAGTAAATTATTTCTCCCTGGTTTTCTAATTCTTACATTAATTTCTCACAAAAGGTTAAAAAACTGAAGCGAGAACTCTCACAGATGAAGCAAGAATTACTGTACAAAGAACAAGGGTTTGAAACACTTCAACAGTGAGTATAAAAATGTTTGAAATTAACTTGAATACATCATGAGCTCCTTGGCTAGCAGCAAATAAAATATCAGTGGAGGTTCAATATAACACACACTTGTGTGTAAGGTACTGTGCTCCATCCACACTGAAGATGCAAAAGACACCAGTGACCTCATGTCTCTGACTTCAAGGCATTGGCTTTCTTTTGGGGGGATGTAGCATGTACAGCTCGGAGGAACAGCTAACATGCTGGATGACAGAGAAGGCATCCTAAATCTCAGTGCCCTAGAATGATGAGTGGAATTTAAGAAGCTGAAATTTAATAGGGATATAAATGTAAAGTGCTATTTTTACGTTCACAAATAGACTGGGACATTTCTGTAGAGCGTGAGCTCACTATGAATAAGCATTGTAAAATAGCAGCCACATTAGACAAGCTGTTGTGGTGGCAGGCTGTGGTTAGACATAAGCAATGGCAGAGTGTGCAGGTAGCCAGGGCTGGGCTGGAGCCAGCTGTGACATTGTCATTTTGAACCCTTACGCCTTGAAAATTGACAAATACTACAGATCAGGGCTTGACTCCTAGTTTTGCTGCTTGTCTAGACCTAAGAAGGTGATGGGGGAAATGTTATTTATTTATATTAAATTGAAAAGTGTGTCTTGTGCACATTTTTTTCCCTGTGGCCATTTTTTCCCCAGTGGTATAACATCTACCAGCATACCCCTGGTGCTAGCTCATCTCTATTTTAGCTTTTAGGTGCCACGTTTGAGGAATGTCAGTGAGCTAAGATGTGCCTCTAGGAATGATGATGAAGTGATAATGAGGGAAACAGAGATTATTTCAAACAAGGGTCAATTGAACAAATTTGAGATCTTTAGTCTATTGGTGGGGACCATAGTAGCAGTCTTCAAGTATTTGGTGTTCCCTCATTGAAACAGACTATTTTTTCCCCCCTCAAATATCTTAAATATCTTCAGAAGTGACAGCTTTTATTAAGGGAAAATAAATGAAAATCTAAGTTACTTTCTTTTTTAAAAAAAAGATAATATTTTATTTTCCCCCTATTATATATTAAAATAATTTTTAAAAAGTTTTGAGCACTCTCCCTTCTCTCCTTCCTGAGCCAGTGAGCAATCAGATATAGATTACACATGTACAATCATGTAAAACATTTCCATATTAGTCATTTTGTACAAAAAGACTCAAATAAAAAAAAGAAAGAAAGAAACTGAAAAATAGCATACTTCAGTCTGTATTCAGACAATATTGGTTCTTTCTGTGAAGGTGGATAGCATGCCTCATAATAAACCGCCAGGATTGTCTTGAATCATTGTATTGCTGAGGAATAGTTAAGTCATTCACAGTTCTTCGTCATACAGTATTGCTGTTAATATGTACAACATTCTCCTGGTTCTGCTCACTTTACTTTGCATCAGTTCATGTAAATCTTTTCTGGTTTTTCTAAAATCATCCTGCCTGTCATTTCCTGTGGCACAATCATACTCCATCACAACCACATACCACACAGCTTATTCAGCCATTCCCCAACTGATGGGAATCCCCTTGATTTCCAATTCTTAGCCACTACAAAAAGATCTGCTATAAACATTCTCGTACAAGTAGGTCCTTTTCTCTCTCTTTTTTTTTTTGGTAGGTAATGGGCTTAAGTGACTTGCCCAGGGTCACACAGCTAGTAAGTGTTATGTGTCTGAGGCTGGATTTGAACTCAGGTCCTCCTGAGTCCAGGACTGGTGCTCTATCATCCACTGTGCCACCTAGCTGTCCTCCCCCCCCCCCTTTTTTTTTGGATGTCTTTGGGCTATAGATCTAGCGGTAGTATTGCTGGATCAAAAGGTATGCATAGTTTTATAGCTCTTTGGGCATAGAGGGACAGACATATTCTGCTTGGTTTGAGAGGACTGATATAGGAATAGTAGGTGAAAACTGAAGAGGATCCTATTTAGACATGATGGAAGGAAAAACTTCCTCACAATTAGAGGTATCTAGAAGTGGAATGTCCTGCCTTGGGAGGTTAGTCCATTCTTCCATAATAGAAGTCTCTAAATGCAGGTTAAGTGATCATTTGTTATTAAAAAAAAGATGTTTAGAGGAAATAACCATTCCAGTAAATTTCTGTGATTCCAAGTTCCGGGAGATTCCCATAACCTGGGCCAAGAAGAGAATATTTCTGCTGTACCCTCACACTTCTTTCTATCACATCCTGCCTGAGAATACCAACCTGTTCTAAAGTATCTCCTGTGGGGAATGTACTCAGTTCCAGCCCTGTAAGCTCAGGAGGGTACCCTCTGTTGCAGTCAGGAACCAGAATGATTTTTGTCAGCCCATCCAAGTCTTTATAGGGTACGAGGATGTGTCCTTAGGGGATTCCCAAGGTCTGCATAAGAAGTGTTCTAATCTCTCCCTGTGATTCATTGGTATCTTGCTAACCCCAGAAAAGCATATACTGAGTGTTCTACATGGAAAAATATCAGGTGACATCTAGGGATAGCCATTTGTTCTGTTCTTCTGGCAGACCATTGACTACTGGTGCATACATGGACAGTGGTATGTATCTACATACATATATCCTGGCCCCTTTTCCCCATTTCACCCAAGGCTTTCATGAATGCATGGGTGCTTTAGATTTCCCTACATTCTCAAAAGCTGTGTGGGTTTCAATTCTGACCTAGAAGTATGGTTCCAAACCAGAGCCAGCCTGAAGAACAGAATCCAAAACAAATCTCCACGACTAAATGAAATAATCTGGAAACCAAATTAGTTTGAGGTTTTGTACGCCGCTCTCCCTTCCACGAATTGCATTTTCTCTGGTAGGAATTACAGTCTGTCTAGTAGCTGGGAGTAGTAGAAAGTTTTGAGGACAATCAAAGTTCAAAACAACCCCTATCTCCCAACTATTCCCTGTTATTGAGTGAAAAGAAGTTTATTTCAAAGTTAATCTGCCTCAGTAAATGATGGAGTTGATTGAAAAATGTTTAATTTCTAAAATAAGATTTTTTTTTTGTGGGGTGGGAGATAAAACCACTATAAATTTGAGGTTGTGGTTAGAAAGTGAAGGGGTAATTGCCCTAATAGGTTTATCCAGAAATTAGGTATCATTGACCACACACAAGCCTAATGCTGTTTTAAAACAACAACAATAACAACAACTCATACCACAATCCTGGGATTAAAGGTTAGCCAAACATGCTGTTTTTATTATATTAATGCCACAATGAGGTATTGTTTTAAAGCGACTTGCTTGCAAGCAATTTCTAGAGGAATTCAAGGCATGTTTGAGAATCTGTCAACAGCATACCACAGGAAAACAATGGACACTTGTGGAAATTCAGGCAGCCACTTTGGAATGGATCTAATCCCTTTGGCTGAAACCTGAAAGATACGATATCTTATGTTGGAGACCTTTTTGTACATCTTAATTATACACAGAATAAAGCAGGTTTATTTGGAGTGTGGGGCACTGTACAAAGTAATGTGCTGCCATGTAGTATGCCCGCTACGTGATCATTCAATCAGAATCCCCCATCATCAGTGTGCCTTAGAACTATTTAAACCTGGAGACCCGATGACTTAGAGAAATCAAGAGCCTCTTGACCTGAAATGATCTTTGCTTATAGCTGGGTTGTGATGGGGCAGGCTAAGAAGAAAAAAATAAGTCCTTCATAAAAGAGTTGAAATAGAAGCTCAGTAAAGGAATTTTCGGTGTTTTAAATGCTGTATTATTTTTGTTGGGTCTTGTAATTTTAGTGTTCTTCAATGTTTTCATTTTATACTATAATCTTTTAACAGTTTTATTGGGGAACAGAATATGTGTATGTGGGGGGGGCATGTCTTTATGATTTGATTATTTTCCATCTAAGGCCCCCAAAATGGTTTTTACTCTGACAGTTCATATAGAATGAACTGTGGATGAAACAAAAAAATGTGACAAAACTGTTTTTTCCTCTCATTCCACAGGCATTGTATAGGAAATGGATACTGATTTTTTTTCTGGTATTTTCTGTATTTTTCTGCCCTATACTAAAAGCAGCCTCTGTGCAAAGCCTTGCTCTAATGCCTAAGATTCTCTATAGCTATTTTCGCAGAATGCAGGCTATAGTGGCTTCTCCCATGCTGGGAAGCCTTCACTACAGCTCTAGGGACAAACTTGGTCTGCTTTTCAAGGCCTAGTCTAGGGTAGTAGAGAGACACTCATCACCAATAGGCTGACACTGAGGTGGTGAATTCCTTGGCCGCATGAAACAAAGAGAAATACAAGATGGCCCACAGTTCTCCATAGCCCTTTCTACTTCTGCAGGGACAAGTGACAGAGTGTGGGAAAGGGGATGTTAATAATTCCACATCTAATAAGGTTAAAGGGGATGCTAATAATTCCACAGTCAGGTCATCTACAAGCTTTTACTTAACTGTTGGCCAAAAACTATGAGTGGATATGATACAGGAGGAGCAGAATCATATCTTAACATTCTCAGGATAAATGAAGCTGAAGAGAAAAGGAAATTGTAGCCACGTAGAAGGAGAAGGATGGTCCATAGCTTCTCCTCAAAGAGGCAAATAATGTTGATTTTCATCTAGCGCTCACAGGCAGGAAGAATCATCCTTTCATGGGATATTTTGCAATCACTTATTGCAGTGTTCATGATAAGCATTTAAAAAAAATACGTGAAAATAACTGCAAATTATAAACCAATATTTGTTGCAAAGAATGAAGAACGTAAGAAATCATATAAAGAATTCAGTAAGATCTATCCACCCCGTTAAAACCAGTAAGGTTTCAAGGTAAAAGTCAGAAAAGGAAAGGGCAGGGGAAAAGATTTTGGAAAATATGGCTCAGAAATAAAGAAATGTGAAGTGTCAAAGGTTTGCCATACTACCCAGGAAACTTACACTGATATGTCACGAATACCTTTTTTCAGAACAGAGTTGGGAGGCGCTGGACACAGTGAGTGAACACCAAATAACGTAAAAATAAATCTGCTTATATTTTAACAAGATTATTTATTTATGGGCAAGTCATTCATTCTTGAATCACTTGTGTGTGTACATTTAGATCACTGATTTATAGGAACAGAGATCGTAATCGATGTTGCTGTTTACTCATTTTAGCTGTGTCTGACTCTTCATGACCACATTTAGGGTTTTCTTGGCAAAGATACTGGTGTGGTTTGCCATTTCCTGCTCCAGATCATTTTACAGGTGAGGAAACCTAGGCAAATAGGATTGCTCAGAGTCACACAGCTTGTAAGTATCTGAGGTCAGATTTGAACTCAAGAGGATGAGTCTTCCTGACTCTAGGCATGGCACTCTATCCACTGTGCCACCTAGCTACCCTATCATAAGCAATACCAAGAAGATAAGGTGTGCAGTTGTAGTATCTGTAAACTGACCTACATAGACAGTTGTTTGATACTGGAAAATACGAAATAGAACAGATGTTGACACAGACTATCACCATTTCCTAAGGAATCTACCCAAATTAGCCAATTGCTGTAACAAGGAAACTGAAAGAATTTAGAAACCACCTCAGCTAGCAAATGATTGATCTCCTTGTCAAGCAGAGGGAGATGTCAGTCAAGTGGAAAAACCAGTTTAAAATATAAACTTATTTATGAAATCTTAATGGAGAGCATGGTGGAAAATTATGAATTGGAATTGCATCATAATGCAAGCAGAGAGCAGTTTCAGAAAGCATGGCAAAGGCCCAACAAAATAAACACATCCCAAAGGTATTAAATGGGAAATAGGAGGGATAATGGACCAAACTTAATTCACCATGAATAGAAATGAAGCTACCACACTGGGCAGGTCTTCACATCTACGAGGAGTTCTGTGGGACAGCTAGGTTGCGCAGTGGATAGAGCACTGGCCCTGAAGTCAGGAGGACCTGAGTTCAAATCTGGCCTCAGACCAAACACTTGACACTTACTAGCTATGTGACCCTGGGCAAGTCACCTACCCCCAATTGCCTAAAAAATGAACAAACAAATGAAAAAATACACAAGGAGGTCTGTGTTGGAGGTGGCATAATTTTGAGGGTGTTAAGGTATCTTAATGTACCTTGAGTCTTAACATATCTGAAAGAGGGGAAGATACTCAAAGTTTGGTCGGGGAGGGGAAACCTTCAGACTTATTACCCCAAAAGAAGTAGCCAAGAGAATATTAGTAATTACAAAATGTTTTATGAGAAAAGTGTACATGTGTATAGAGAGAATCATAGGATGTACGGGGTGCTTAGGGAGGACTAGCATCTGATGTGTGGACTGCTGAGCCCTTTTCAGAGCTGCTCATTGGTGTCCTTTGGTGTCCACCTGGTTATTCAGCTCTCAGCTGTGGCTCTGGGAAGCTGTAGCATGTGCAGCCGCAGTATGGTAAGTCATCTCATCAGATGGACTAAACCAGGCTGAGGGTAACTGACAGGCCTTAAACCTGTGGGTGAGTTGGGGGGATGGCTACACCAACCATGTGAAGACTTCCCCCAGCAGAATGGGTAGATGAGAACAGATTGTTCCAATGGCCATGAAGGTGGCTGAAGCAGAGGCTGTGGAATACTTAGAGATTGGTCAGAAATTGACAATGCCAAGGTCATCCACTGCATTGCAGGCCATTGTCAATCGTCCTGACTTTTGTCTTGCCTCTGGACTTCTATGACTCTGGAAGAGAAAGTGAGGCTGACTTTGCACCACTCTGCCTCCCTTAAATCCAGTTCGCAAACAAGTTAAGATATCACCCTGTAATGTCATTGGTCCTCTTTGAAAATGAAGGACAAGCAACAAGAGACGTTTATAAAAGTGAGGGCAGTAAAGCGATAAAAAGCAAAAATATTTACAGCAGCTCTTTTAGTCGTGGCGAAAAATTGGAAATTGAGAGAATGTCCATCAACTGGGGACTGGCTAAACAAATTGTTGTATGGGATTGTGATGGAACACTATTGTGCTATGAGAAATGATGAGCTCTCATAAAAAAGCCTGCAAAGACTTACATGAACTGATGCAAAGTGGGATGAGCAGAACCAGGAGAACATTGTATGATAACCAACGTGAATGACTTGGCTCTTCTTAGCGGTGCTGTGATCCAAGACGATTCTGAAGGGCTTATGATGAAAAAATGCTATCCATTTCCTCAGAAAAAAACTGATGGAGTCTGTATGCAGATTGAAGTATACTTTTTCTTTACTTTTATTTTTCTTGTGGTTTTTTTTTTGTTTGTGTTTTCTTTTACAACATGATTGATATGGACATACATTTTACATGACTACACATGTATAACCTGGATCAAATTGCTTGCCTTTTCAATGGGGGGGGGAGGAGAGGAAAGGAGAGAATTTGGAACTCAAAAATTAAAAAAAATGTTAAAAATTGTTTTTATATATAATTGGAGAAAAAATTAAATGTAATGGGAGACTTTTAGAAGGAATATCCGAAGGAAAATGTGTCATTGTAGTCATGCAATTGCCTGAAAAATGTGTAGACTATAAGATCTTAGCATGCTGACTTTATAATTTTGTAAAGATTTACTCTAAATACACTTGAAAATTCCCAGTATTCAAAACCTGTCAGATTGTCTTACCTTTTTTTTTCCTTTGAGAGATCATATTTACCTCATTACATACTGCCAGAATATTATATCTGGAACCAGCAATTAATTTCTAAGCCCTTTCCCCAAATCAGAATTGGGGGTTTTGGTCAAGTTTTGATGGCAGTAATATATTACAAGAGTCAAATGTGAATGTAAAAAATTTAGGAGCAGCTAGGTGGCACAGTGGATAGAGCACCAGCCCTAGAGTCAGGAGGACCTGAGTTCAAATCCGGTCTCAGACCAGACACTTGACACTTCTAGCTGTGTGACCCTGGGCAAATCATTTAACCCTAATTGCCTTGCCTTTTCCCCTGCCCTCTCCCCCCAAAAACACTTCAGAAATAAATGAACTTAAAACCAAACTTTCAGAGTTCAAAACTTATGAATGGGATTACTATAACAGCCCATCCAAATAGAGATGTTACTTTAGCTAAGTCATTTCTGGACCTCTGTTTCCTTAATCTTTAAAATGAAGGGTCTGGATAAAGTAATCTCTGAAATTACCCTTCCTTTTACAAAAATTCTGTGGTTTCTTTTATGTCAGTAAGTATGTATAGTGTTCAATCACTGCATTTCTTGTGGTGGCTGACCTGATTAAGAGGAGAAAAAAGCAATGTCATTCTATGCGGTGGTTTTTTTAAGCAGGAGGAAAAAAAGCATTTGGTATGTAGTGATGATCTTTATGATGAAGTATTTTCCTAAGTTCTTTAAAGCAGAGCTATAATTGTTTGTTTAGCATTATAAATTATTTACTTAAATAGTACTTGGGGGAAATATGTTATTTATAAACTGCACTTGTTAGAGTAAACTAAAGTTGGAAGGATATAAGTTAAGATGAAATAGCTATTGTTTTTAAGGTCACAATGTTTATATCCAAAGGAAATGTAAACTCTTTAAATGTCTTAGAAGTCAGTGGAACTCAATGACAGCTTCCTCTGAAGACTCATAGAAGTATGGTCTACTATGTCGGTTGTCCAAAGGTTCTGTGGATAAAACAGACCTGTGTGCTAGGATGTCTGTGAGCATGAGAACGAGGGGGCAAAAGTACAGCTGTATTTTCAGCAATTAAAGCATCGAATGTATTACTAATGAGACTAGAGAGCATGCTAGAGTAAGATTCAGAAGATGAGAAAAGGTCTTTAGAAATGATTCTAAAAATCTTTCAAATAGAGTCAGGTTATTTAATGGTCTGTACAACGCAAAATAATCATAAAGTCCCATTTATATCTCTTGGCACAAGGGGCTCACGAGATATATTTATGGCTGAATACTAGTGACAGTTGTCCAGTTGGTAACCAGATTTGCACTTATAATGAAATCCCTTTGAAGATGAATTTTCATTAAACTAATGTTAGCAATATATACTTGGCAAAAAATAACATACACCATTCTGTCTTTTTCCTAAAATACCAAGTTATTAAGACAGACAGTCCTGTCTCCATTTTTCTCTATTCATATGCTTCATAAAATGAAGATGAGATAACATCTGGCAGGGTGGGGTTAGAAAGAAAAAAACAACCTCTTAGCCTAGATGTGGCTGGTTACTTGCCAGGGCCAAATAAAGAATTATTTCTTTATTTGAAAGATATTCATGCCAGTGGTTGTCACAGTAGTAAGAACTATTAATGTTACTTTTCTGTTAAAATATCTTTATTTAATCTTCTAGAAATGGTGGAGATATGGATGAAAATGTGTGTGAGGTTTGGATGCTAGAACTTATAGGTGGTAATGGGAATGAAATGATGCAGGTGAGAAAACAGCTGGGGAAAGAGAAAGCCTGCCATAACTTAGACCTATTTGGAAACAAGATGAGTAACTTAACTAGCTCCAGTATGAATTGGATTGTAACAAATATAGGGGAAAAGGTGGGAATTAGGAGCTGGAAAGGATGGGAAAAAATGGCATTGTTATTTATAGACAAGGTTTTTGATGGAATGACCGGTTTAACCAGTATTCTTCCTTTGATATTTGTGCAGAATTGACCAGAAAATGTCTGGGGAACATAGTGGATATGAACTTAGTAAGGCCAAAGCTATTCTAACTGAAATGAAGTCCATCAGGAAGGCCATTAGCTCAGGAGAGAGAGAGAAACAAGATCTCATGCAGGTATGTGCAACATTATTATTTTTTTTTAAACATACTTCTACTCTCTCGGTTCCTCCATATCTTCCTTTGGGAGAAAAATACCCAACATTTGTAGTAAACCAAGTTACTGTTTGACTTGTGCTGTGTTCAAGCATTGTCCTAGGGCTCACCAAGTGAGTTTAAATTTGGCCCAAGACAAGTAGTTGGTGGGGAGAGTGTTAAAAAGTAGGACAAGTATTGGAGAGATCAGGTTGGTTCTGAGGATGCCCCGCAATTCTTAATCTTTGTATGGATACATTCAGTAGCTCCTGGAGCCGCAGACTAGGGGATTCCTAATTCTATTATCAAGTCAGGTCAAAAAATGTATTAAGTGCTGGCTATCTGCCAGGCACTGTGCTAAGCTCTGGGGATACTCTCTGCTTATCTAGGGATAAGTAGAAAGAAAGACAGTCCCTGCCTATCTATGAGCTTATATTCTAATCAGAGAAGACAACACATAAAAGGGAAATTGAAAACTCATGGAGGATCTTAAAACTAATCGAAAAGGGCTTCCGGCCTAGAGATGACCAGCATCTAAGTAAATCACCTTGGACTACTCCTGATGTAATCAGGAGAGATTGCTTGATGACAAACAGCGAAATTCTCCAATCAACACATAGAATTTGGCCATAATTCAGCTAATGTCTTACATGCAGTAAGGCTAAAGCCATTCAGCTCTCTATATTGTACTGTCTGCTGCATTCCCAGGACTTTAGACATTTGCAGACAGGTCAAAGCTTCATCAGAGAATAAATAAAAAGGCCATATTTAATTTGCTGAAGCCATACAGAGTGGATTTCAGACGTTTTGAGCCCTGAACCTGGCTAATTAGTATGATTGATTTACCTTTTTTGGAGGAATATCTAATATCACTGTGTTATTTCTATTCTTGATAAGTCTTCTTCAGCCTTAAAATTAAATACAGGTATCTCAAGTAGATCATTGGTAGAATATTGGTTATATATATTGGGAGAGAGAGGGAGAGAGAGAGAAATATTCTTGATTTTTCTGTAGCTAATAGGCACTTTTAAGTTTTCTTTTCAGGTGCCCTAAAATAGACTTTAAAAATACCTCTGATGAGAGTTAAGTGATTGACTGCTTTAACAATACTTTTGTAAATAGTCTATTTTTGCATTATAAGAATCTTAATGTTTATAATTCTTTAAAACATTGGATCATAAAATAATTAAATGTGTCTTCACACGTCAGCAAATTTGTGGAGCTAATCAAACCAGTTTTCTTATCATTGAATCAAAGTTTGGACTCATCTAATACCCATAGTTAAAAGATGAATTTTTCTTCTCAAGACAATGAATTTTTTCCCTCGGTCACCAAACTCTAAAGAGCAAATAGTATATACTCTGCTGGTTTCTACGAACACTGACAGGATTTTATATTATGCTTTAATTTTTAGAAGAAAAGCAAACTTTTAAGTATCTTTAAAAACTTAGTTTAATAATGTTTTCTGTAAGCCTCTATGTAATTATTTGTTTTACCTAGGGAGGGGAAGGTTTTTCCTAAATATCCTGAGTGTCAGCTTGAAGGTGCTTTCTAACCCTCTGTGGTGATAATTTGAAATTATTCCTGGGTGGCCATGACCCAGGTTCTTCTCAAAGTTGGTGTATTGGTTTTTTAATGTTGTTGTTTGTCCATCATTCTCAATGGGGACTGTGACATCAGGGAGATGATGCTGTGACTTGCAAGTGAATTGGATTTAAGAGAGGGAGGGCTGTGCAGAGTCACCAGCCTAGCTTTCTCCTCTGGAGCCATCTGGGTCCAGTGACCAGATATTGATCAGGACTGGAGGTGGCCCCCATTGGGTTTTTAATAGTTTTACTACATATATATAGAAAAGAATCTGTCTCTACTTTAAGCAAACCCAATTTATGAAAATTTACAAAACATATAAATTGGACGAGGGGTGGGACGATTATTTAACACAGTCCTAGAGTCGGCTATGTCACCACTGACTATGTGGCCCTAAACTAGTCGTTAGACTTATTTGGGCCTCAGCTTCCTCATCTTTAGAATGAAGAGATAGACAAAATTATCTCCGAATGCAGTTTAAGAGCTGAATGTTGTGTCCTTAAAAACATCTCTTTTAAATTTTAGAATTCTGAGATTTTTTTCAGTAAATAAGTGCATCAATACATTCAGAATTTATTTCCATTTTACTAAAATTCATTCACAGAATTTCTATTACATACAAGCTATATATAAATATGTTCTTACAGTTCATGAATATATCCAATATTAAATTACAATGTTATTTTTTTTTCATTTCTAGAGATCTGGAAAAATAAGATGGCCCTTGATAAATCTTAAAATGGTGCTAAAATTGAGCATTTTCCAGCATGATTTTATGTATAGATATACAAAGCAATTAATTTTATTACCATACTGTGTCTTAGCCATTTCAATAAAAGTGCGTATTCCAATGAAGTAATGAGCATTTCTGTCATGGGCTTGGATCAGTGTTTAATTTTGCTTTAAGGCAGGCTATCTTAAATAAAAATTGTTTTGTAAAATAATTTGTGTTTCCTGGACAGAGTCTCGCCAAGCTGCATGAACGGCTTCATTTGGACCAAAGCATTGGGAGATCTGAACCAGACTTAAGGACCGACTCCGTGAGCTCTCATATATCTCTCTCCAGACAGACCCTCGACGCTGGGTCACAAACAGGCATCTCTGGAGATGTAAGTGGCTTTCTGGAGAGGGAGGCTTGAATGATGTCACGAGGGGGACTTGATTCCAGTGGGAATGGAAAACAGCAGTGCCAGTTAGATGCCAAGGTTTGCAGTCCAGCGATACCAACTCAGGGCTTTATCCTCGTGAGGCAGTTTTAAAAAAATCATAGCCCTGTTTTTTCTGGCTGGGGACCAAGGTTATTCACATCCTTTCCATATGAACAGTTTTATTTAATCTCCCTCAGGCTATATTCAGGTATTCCATTGAAACTCTACAAAATTCATAGTTTGAATTTATGCTGGCTTTTTTGTGTACGTGTTTTACAATAATTTTTAAAACATCTAATGTGAAATAGATTTTAAAACCATAAAGAAAATACATTTTTGAATCATTATTCAGAAGAAGATAGGCCATAGTTGTTTTCTAGTTTCCTTAGTTCTTTTTTTTGGTTCTTAGTTGTTTTGAAATGTCGGTAATGGATACCTTTCCTTACATATTCCTAATTGATTTCCTGTTCTCTCACCTTCTCTTAAAGCATGATTATGAAAGTAAAAGTCAAGTAGAGGTCACAACCCTGGCTGACATTTGAAAAATTATATGCTTAAATTTGGTTTTCATGTTGTGCAGTTGAAAGCTAATTGATGGAAATTTGGCTCTTAGAAACAAAGAAATTAGTTCCAGTTCATGTATTTTATTGAGCCTATACACCTGCCATAAAATTGTAGCCACCAGAAGTATTTACCTAACATTTTTACCTTGAATGTTAACATAAAGGAAAGATGTTTTTAGATGCACTACACAATTGATTATCTTCAGAAGTTTCTTTTTTGTTACCTCATTGAGGCTACCAGATATGTAGCTATCTTAAAAAAACCCAACAAACCCTAGTTTGTGTAGAAAGATTTACTTGTAGTTCCTGAAAATGCAAATGATTTTCTTTATTCACTGCAGAATTAATTGGTGTCATTTGTTTGTTTCTTTTACTAGTTTGGAGCAAGAAATAGAGCCAACTTAGCGGAAAAGGTCAGGTTAAGTCTACGGTATGAAGAAGCCAAAAGAAGGTAACAATGGGGATTATTTGTTGATGTTCGGTGGGCAAAGGGTTCAAAATACATTTTCTTTGCTGGAATTTATCTTTACTCCTACAGTGACATCTGCTGGCCACTCTGAAGGCAACTCAGCATAAAGCAGCCAAGGTTTCTTCCTTTAAAATTTATTTTTATTTTTATTTTTTAAAATGTGCCTAGAAGAGTATGGGTTTCTTTTTTTTTCCCTGCAAGAGTATTGTAAGGAGGCAGAAGAAGAGGTATGAGAGTGGGGAGGAAGGGCTGCCCTGTGCTTTGAGGAAGAAAGGGATTCTTCCGAACCCATTAAATGATTCCCATTGAAGTAAAGAGGTTGGTTTCTCAGATATGCAGGAATTTGATAATGTTGCATTGAATCAGAGGCTTTGTTATGTGTCCTTTTAAATCACGAGAGTGACCCAAATTTTGCCACGTGCTTTACACCGAGACTTGGCCTCAGTCTACCCTTGAGGAGTTCAAAGATAAGATACCTGTAAGCCAAAACCCTAAGTAACTCAGGAGTCCTTCTCCCTGAAGTGAAGGTCTCTTTATTTCATCCCTCTTTGGAGGCCCTGGGATGTTTCTTAGACCTGTGTGATTGGCAGTTCAATGTGAACAGTGAGGAGAGAACTCTCTTATTTAAGTACTCTTGTCAGATTTATGTACTTCCATTCTTTCCTGCTTTGTGATTCTGCTTCGGTGTGGCAGAAGGGACTCCAACACCTGCTGTGTGCCAGACACTGTGCCAAGACTCTACCCTTGTGTAGTAGATGGACTCTAGAATTGTGTTTTACTGCCCCGAGGTAGAACAGTGGGTGGGTGCTGCCCCTAGAGTCAGAAAGACCATTGGTCAAATTCGACCTCATATACTCACCAGCTGTGTGACCCTGGGCAAGTCACTTTACCCCATTTGCCTCCGTTTCCTTATCTGTCAAAGGAGCTAGAGAAGGAAATGGTAAACCACTTCAGTATCTCTGCCAAGAAAACCCCAAGTGGGGTCACAAAACGTCAACTAAATAAGAACAACAGAACGGAAAGGTTTTTATTTACCAATTGTTTTCAGAAAATGAAGGGGCACTCCTTTTCTGTTAGTGTTGTTTGCTTATTTGTTCATTTATTTATTTGGTTTTGTTCTTTTTTTCTTACTGATGGAGAATTCTTGTTTGGCTATTGAAGAATATGATTGTTATTAAGAGTGATAAATTTTAAAAATTTAAAATTTTTTTAAAAAAATTAAATTTTAAACTTTAAAAAATTGTTTGTTGTCTCCCCAATTAAACTGTGAGATCCTTGAGGTATGAGACAAGTTTTGTTTTGTTTGCCTTTCTTTCCGTCCTGAGTGCTTAGCATGTTGTATAGTAAGCACTTAATAAATATTTACTGACATGACTTAAAATGATGTCTTTCCTCAAACATACACGTATTGGAGATTATAGGTCCTATGAACATAAATCGTATTTTACCACCGGGGAATGCAAATATTTATTTTCTTTAGTGCATACAATATAGAGTTGAATGCTGAACCTCTCAGTCATTTTCTTCCTTTTAATTATCTTCATTCAGCATTTATTCAACAAATACCTACTATGTGCTATGAACTGTGTGTTACATGCATAATTGTCCGTGCCATCTTATAGCTTTTTAATTATTTATTTGTTTGGTTTTGTTTTTGTTTTGTTTTGTTTTTTGGCTTGGCAGTGGGGTTAAGTGACTTGCCCAGGGTCACACAGCTAGTAAGTGTTATGTGTCTGAGACTACATTTGAACTCAGGTCCTCCTGAATCCAGGGCCGGCACTCTATTTACTGCGCCACCTCGATGCCCCCTGTGTTATAGCTTTTTTTAAAAAAAATTGTATCGCTATTTTGTTTTTATATCCTCTTCCTTTCCAAATATAGCTCTTCTCACCTCCTCACTCAGTAAATTCGCCAGCTCTCAGAACAATGAATATAGAAGAAAATAGGGAAGGTGGGGGAGGAAATAAAATCAGCAAAATTAACTAGTATATCTTCAGAGTCTGACAACATGTGTAATATTTCACACCAATAGTTCCCCACCTCTGCAGAGAAGACAGGAGGTTCTTTTTCTCATCTCCTTTCCATTGTAGCTTATATCTAATTAGAAGTCTAATTTAAAACATGTTGTTGGGGTTTTTTGTTTTGTTTTAAACAGTAATGTCAGTTTACTATTAAATTTGCCTATGGTGTAGCTCTTCTGTAGCATTAACAATCGGACAGCTTTAGAATTGATGGCAATGTAACTTTCCTATATCACATGCCACCCACCATCCTGAAATCTGTTACTAAAGTCTCGTTAGCATTTATTCTGACAATTCTAACTGCACATATTTCTACAAAGAGCCAAAATTCAAGTTTATTTGGTAAGGTGGAGGGACTTTTTTTTTTAATGGAAGAGAAGAAAAAAACCCTTCATTTCTCTAACCGAATTTTAATAGGAAAAATCTAACACGGTTATACTTACAGACACATGTACACACACTTACCCCCATAAATGAAGGTGAAACTGGCAAATTGTATTTAAAGAGTCTGTCACTATAGTGCTTTTCAGTTTAAACTAGTTAGACGGTTATGTTTCTTGAAGGTGGGAAATATCTCTTAGACTGCCATTTTCTGCCCCTCCGTGATGCCTTATGCATACTAGAGAATCAAATCAGATAACCTAGGTAAAGTGTTTGGCAAACCTTCAAGTGCTCTAAAAATGCTAGCTGATATTATTATAATATTTGTTGACTGAGTGATTAGAACAAGCACGAAGTCATTTTTCAGTGTGTTTTTCATGTCCCTGAAAAGTATTGAATAGATGGAACCCGCTGCTCTAGCAGAGACACAGCAAGGTATAAGATTTGAGTAGTGTATGGCTCCAAGCTATACGCCTTTAGTGAAGCAAAAGCAGCAGAGAGAGTTGTTTTGAATATAATTCAGAAATTTTATTCATTTCACTCAGTGAAATAAGTCATAAGAAACGACCTCCATAGCAAGAAATCTACATTGGGGATGCATGCATGCCTGAGGCCATCACTTTATACTGCTGAATCTCTTACATAACTTTTCATCCCTATAACTTTGGATAAAATCAGACTTTGGACCCTTAATTCATTAAACATTTGCATGCCTACTAAGTGCAAGGATATTTCTCTGGTGAGCACACCGTTAAACATAGCAGAAGCTTAGATTGCCCTTTTTTCTGTAGGAATTCTAAACACTTTTGTTCATATTCTTATTTTTTTTAAGGTGTTCATATTCTTTTATTCATATTCTTTTACCTTGAAGCATCCTCTAGAAAATACGTCTGAAATTCAGAAGCTATTTCATGCTTGACTTGTAAAAAAAAAATGTGTCCTTTTCTCCCCACCTTTGTACAATTCTGGCCCCAGTTTGTTTATTAATTACTTCACACCACAACTTAAGATACTTGGTTCCCTCGCATTTTAGTTCAGCCCTCTTGAATGACCACTTTTAATTTTATTGTAAAGCCACTGGTAACACTGAAACAAAGATAAATTTCTGGGATCTGTGCTTATGTTGAAAATGCTTTTTCCTACTGAATTCCGAATAAATAAAGGAGTGGGCTTTGTTTCTCTCAAACCTGTTTTGTCCTTCCAGCCTTTGTTTTATGTGCTTAATGAAAAGCTAATAATATCATACTTATTTAGCATTTTGATGATTAATTTTCCAGTACGTTGAGGCAGTTGTTTATAGTTTTGTGGTAAAAGCTGAAGAAGAGCTATCTATCATAAGAGCAGACATCTATCATAAGAGCAGACAGTGGATGAAAATCACAAGTACCCCCACAATATACAAGTGCCAGTTTGAGATGGGAAATATATTTTTAGCTGGAGCAAAAGGCTTATTGTGATATGATGTAGGATCATTTGTGACTTCATCCCTGATTGGGTTTTTATGTGTGTTTTCTTTTTCTGCTGTCTTGTTTTCTTTAATCTAAAAAAAAAAGTGATGGAGGGGTGGGTAGGAGGGTTATTTTTTTCCTCTCTTGGTTTTGCTTTGTCCTGCTGCATGCTTCTTGGTATCTTACTCTTATCATGCTGACACTTTGTACATGAACACTGACTACTTATGCAGAAACCATGGTGTGCTCTCTCTCTCTCAATAAAATAGTGTCCTTGAATCTTATGCTTATAGTCAAAATCGTAGATGCACCCCTTTTCCCCCTTTGGTTTCATGGTGAACAAGCCCTGTTGCTTTAATATTATACCAGTGGGGCTATAGAATTCAGTCTTCTTGATTGGGGCTAAGACTAACCCAGGCCAAAGTCTCCTAATACATCTAGGGCTATCTCCAGTCATCCTGATCTATTTCTTGCTGTTGGACCCAGATGGCTCCCGAGGAGAAAGTGAGGCTGGTGACTTTGCACAGCCTTTCCTCACTTAAATCCAATTCACTTGCAAGTCATGTCATCACCTTCCTGATATCATGATCTTCTTCAAGAATGAAGGACAAACAAGCCTAATCCAGTGTCAAGTTTGAGTTTTAGTTGAAGCTAGGCCTCGTCCAGGAGAAAAATATGAAGTTGGAGAAGTGTGTGTCTGACAATGAGAGGGTACTCTTTCCACACTGTTTTCCTGATGTCTGCTGGTGCCCACTGCCCTTTCATGTTCTCAGCCATCTCTTTTTTGGAAAATATCTTATTTTTTAAAAAACAAGACAAAAAATTAAGTTAAAGTAAGGTGTAAATAATTGCTAAGGCCAGGATTAATTTCCAGGAAGCAGGAGACTCGGGGTAAATCACATTTTGTGCCCCTCACGCTAAGATATTTATGTAGGTGAAGCCAGTTTACAATTACCAAGGAAGGGGAAGGAGGCTACCATAAATTATAGCCTGAGGAGAATGTGCCCAGGCCACTGGTTTTGCCTTAATTTTGGGGGGTGGGGGGGATGATGGAAGAGTTGGTAGCATGGAATGTATATGAAACTCAGGTTTTTTTTGGGTATCACTTGGAAAAACCGTATCAGTTCACATGCTTCCCCCTACCTTCCTTCCCACCAGTTTAGTAACAGTCTCTCTGGCCCTGAATCACTTGCTCACTCCATTTGGTCAAATCAATTTGATCAACTTTACCTAGGCACCTAGACACTAGGGATATAAAGACAATAAATGAATGAATGAATGAATGAAAATGAATGAATGAAAAAACACAGAAAATATATATAAAACATAAAATATGTAACTATAATATAAAAAAAATGAAATTAAAAAATGAAAAACAGACCATATCCTCAAATAGCTTATACTCTGCTTGCAAAGTTCCCAAGCTTACAATGGTGGATAGGTAGAGATGAATGCGATACCCTAAGGACTAAGGTGATGTCATCCTCAAAATTAATTACATTTAGTGGAAAGAGTACTAGATTTGAGGTTCACATCCTCACTCTGCTGCTTCTAACCATTTGTATATTCTTAGGCAAATCATTTAGTGTGTCTGGGCCTCAGTTTCCTCATTTGAAAAATAAGGGGTAATCTCAGGGTAGAGAATTAGAAGACCTGTGCTCCCTTCTAACTTTGCATTTTTAGTTCTACGAATTAAATGCTAATCGTAGAGTTTCAAACTCCCTTAGTCAATGGGGAATTAGAAATGGTTAGGAGCCTTTCAAACATCGCTCATATTGGAATTTTTTTTTTTGTAGGCAATTGGGGTTAAGTGACTTGCCTAGGGTCACACAACTAGTAAGTGTGTCAAGTGTTTGGTCGGAGGCCGGATTTGAACTCAGGTACTCCTGACTTCAGGGCCAGTGCTCTATCCACTGCGCCACCTAGCTGCCCCCCATATTGGAATTTTTTAAAAAAATCTATCACAGCTTTTTAAATTATATTTAGATATTGCAAAAAAACAAAGGATAAAATCCACCCCTTTAGGTTACACAGTGCAAAATGGAAGCACCTCATTGTTTCAAAGGTGCAAAATCAAGAAAAATGTGTAGGCACAATAAATGTACCCAAAATTATTTTAAATACTATTTCCTGATATATTGTATTTAAATGATATATAAATCAGGTTATAGCAGATTTGAGAGGGGAAGAAATGAATTTTTTATTCCAACTTTAACTATAAATGAGGAATTTTGTTTTGGTACCTTTTGCAAGTTCCTCAACATCTGTGTCTTCTGTTCTTTGCCTTTTGGAGAAAACATTGCATTGTATGGCTGCCGCCTTTTGGAACATGGACAAGGATCAACATCTTCCTTAATGCACCCTCTGTCCACACAAGTTTAAGTTGAAGCAAACCCAACTGCCCAGAAATTTTCAGGTGTGTTAGGAGGAATATAGCAGAAACGACATTGTGAGCAGCAGGCTAGTTTCTTTTCTCTTTCAGATTGGAATATTTGAGCTGTCAGCTGACTCTGCCTTCCCACCAACCCTGCTCTGCTGCCCCTAGAACTTGACTCCTTTTATAAGCCTTTTCTATTATCTTAGTTTTCATTCTTTTGTAAGATGATGGGAAAATGAATCACTCAGATTAAATGATTTATCAAGGACTCAGAGAATGTTGAAATCACAGAAGGCTGTGGTTAAGGACTGTTGTTTTTAGGATGGCCTCAGACCAGATAAAATTCCTTTCCAATTAGTTAAATTATCGACATTTTAGCCCACATCTAAGCTCTCCTGGGTTGTTCTTTTCCTAGAAGATGTGAAATATGCTCACTTCCTTTTTTTTTTTCTCCTTAGCATGGCCAATTTAAAAATTGAGCTGTCAAAGTTAGACAGTGAGCCCTGGCCTGGGCACTTGGATGTTGAGAAGGAGAAACTGATGCTGATTAATGAAAAAGAAGAATTTCTGAAAGAGCTTCAGTTTGTTACACCCCGAAAACGTAGTCAGGGTGAATTGGACTACCTGGAAGGCCAGAGGAGGCTTCTAGAGGAAGAGCTGCTGTCCGTGAGAAACACACCTAGTCGAGCCCTCACCGAGAGGTATGTTGCATCCCTGTGGTCACCTCAAGCATTCCCCACTACAGCTTAACCTTTGCACCATTTTGTAGAATCTGCAGTAGGCTTTGATGAGCCATTTTCCTCCAGGAAACATTCCATGGAATGACTTAATGAAAGTACTACACAGGGACCTTCTGTATGGCCATCAAACACACACACACACACACACACACACACACCCCCTGATGTGTGCTTGGTCGCTTCATTTGTCCTGGGTTTGTTAGACTCTTGAAAATGCCTATTGTGATGGGTGTTAAATCACGAGGAATGTTAACATGTCATCAGATATGCAGTACATCATTTACTAGCTTTGATAACAATAGCTGTAAACTATTGCCCTCTGATAATGAAGATTATCTGGAGTGTTACAGCACCTGAAATTTCCTATTCTCAGTTTTATTACTCACAGGAATGCAGAGGTTATTGCTTTTTGTTTTGCAGAGAAAATACAACCTTCCCTAACTGCCTTTGATATTTTTACAGGTCACAGAATGTTCAATTGGCTTTTGTTTGTCAGTGGAAACCCCCCTCAGAAGCAGGTGCAAACGTGAAGGGGAAAACTTGAAGCAATTTTCAGACTTTGATGCAGTGGGAAGATGTAAATTGATCATTTAACCTAAAGAGGCCCATTTCTGTAAACCAATCATTTAGGAGGTATAGAAATAGAGCCTTTTAGATTAGGTTGCAATTAACTCCTCCGGTTAGGCTGTGGCAATATAGTCTCTGCTGATTAGGACAGGCAGACAAGGGTTTCTCCAAAGGCTTGGCCTTCCTTCCAGAAGCTGAGTTAGTGTGGGGATAAAGGGGGTCAAGAAACACAGAAGACACACACCCTTAGGGTAACCAACTGCTCATGAAACCTCTCCCTAATAGGGTCAAGGAATTCACATAATTTTTATTCTCTGTGACTTGTACAACCTTTTCAAATACCCACAGCCATTGGCTAAAATATGCTTGGGAATATTTTGTATTCCTCATTTATTTTGTGCTTTTTGTTTCTTTCTTCACTGCCAATACTGTGATGAAGGCTTTGCTTTCATGGACCTAAAATAAGTAGTTGGAAAGGAAAAAAATCAAAGAAGCCAGTTATTGGTGAACAAACTACATTAACTCAGTACTAAGTTTTGTTTTTTGAGGAGACATTTAATATGAAGCAATTACTCAACCAGCAGGAATAATTAGACCTGACCAGATAGAGAAGACTGCTGGTGATGATCTAATGTTAAAAATACTCTGGGATTGACTTTTCAACTTGATCTTTTTTTTTAATCTTAATTTACTTATTTATTTTTTGTTTTCAACATTCACTTTTATAAGATTTTGAGTTCTAAATTTTCCCCTCTCCCTCCTCTCCCCTTTCCTCAAGATGGCATGCAATCTGATATAGGCTATAGAACAGGTTAATTTTTGCAAATGGTTTTCTACGGTAGATTACCTTTTCCTAGTCTTAGAGTTAACTGGCAGACATAAAGAATATGAAGTCCAGGGGCAGCTAGGTGGTGCAGTGGATAGAGCTCCAGCCTTGGAGTCAGGAGAACCTGAGTTCAAATCTGGCCTCAGACACATAACACTTACTAGCTGTGTGACTCTGGGCAAGTCACTTAACTCCAATTGCCTCACCAAAAAGCCAAAAAAAAAAGTGAAGTCCTTCAGTGTTTATTGTTTGATGGATTTCTAAAAAGTATTCAGCTTGGTATAGAAAAATGTAAGGCAATGTTAAGGATTCTGTCCATGTGGTAGGAACAAGGAATATGTAAATGTAAAAATGTAAAAAGAAGCAATGGTAGATCCAGCATGTTGGGTAGGGCTGCCAGCAGTTCTTAAAGTGTAGTCTGACACTCTTTCAGGGGGTCCGCAAACTATGTTAATAATAACACTGACATTTTTTGAAGTGAGAGAAATAGTCATAGATATAACCCACAGAAGCAAAAGCTCTTTGTGCAGAAGTTCTCAATAATTTAAGAGTAAGATAAAAAAAGTTTGAGAATCTCTGCTCTATGGAAGATATAGATATGTCCTCTGTGGAGGATGTGTGGTAAGGGTATAGACAAGAAACCCATCGGGTGAGGCATAATGGATTAGCCGTGATCTGTGCCAGTGGAGGAAGTGCCTGCACCAATGAAATCACAGATCCACTAAAGTTCTGAAATTATCTCCTCATAAAACAGCAAAAAATGGTGGAGAGAGAAAAATAAAATAAGTAGTTGTAGAGAGCTTAGTTTGAGATCTGGTCATCCTGGAAACAGTTTTAGATAAAACTTAGAGAATGTCAACTACAGAACAGATAAGCTGTGTTGCCTTTAGTGTTATTTTTGTTGGTGATGACAGAACCACCGTATTTGTATTCTGTCAACTTAGTACCTAACATACTATGCAAATAAGGGTTAATAGCCAAAAAACAAAAACTAGACAATAAAATATCATTTCAGAGCTATTCAGGGATCATTTTTCAAGACATCTCAAAGAGTAAATGAGAATTGAGATCTCATATAGTAGCTTTTCCCACCTCTCCCCGCCTCAAAAAAAAAAGGTGATAGAGAAAGCAAATCCTGACAATACGAATTCCTATTTTCTCATCGTTATAAAATCTTTATTAGAACGGTCTATGTGCAGGGTAATGGTAGCCTTGATGAAAACAAGACCTAGAAAGTAAAATCTTACTGGTATTCTTACAGTAGGCCACATCCTTATAGTCATACAACTAATTGACGCGTTGAGAGCACATAATACAAGATCTTGCACTGTCTGTTTCTTAAAAAGCATTTGATTCAATAGAACCAAATGTAGTCTTAAAGACTTATTAAATAAGTTATCTCCTATGCATACATTAAAATTATATAAGACTATCAGAGGCAAGTATGTAAGAAAGTTTGTTCAGTTATCTTGCCATCAAACAAGATGTAAAACTGTGCTTTTCAGAGGTATTCACCAGCATCATAAAAAGATGACCTTTTGAAAAAAAGATGACCTTCAAATGGCATTAAGTATAGCCCACATTGGAACAAGAATCATTCAATCAGTAAACATTTATTAAGCACCTGCTATGTGCTAGGCAATGTGCTAAGCACTGGGGGTAAAAAGAAAAGCAGAAACACACACACACACACACACACACACACACACACACACAGATCTCTGTCCTTGAGGAGCTTTCACTCTAATCATCCCTATACTATTTTCCACATCTTGCTTTTGAAGGGAGATCTGTGATAAGGAGGAATCCACTAGCCCGTTCCAATTTGGACAGCTCAATTTGTTGGGATATTTTTCCTTAGACTGAGTCTAAATGTACCTCTTTCCATCTTGTACTCACTGTTCTTATTTCTTTCTGGGGCCTTCCAGAAAAAAAAGTTCTTCCACATACAAGTCCCTCAGATGCTTGCCAGGCCATCCCCAGTTGTCCTGATCTGTACCTGACCACTGGACCCAAATGGCTCCAGAGGAGAAAGTGAGGCTGGTGACTTTGCACAGCCCTCCCTCACTTCAATCCAATTGGCTTGCAAGTCATGGCATCATCTTCCTGATGTCATGGTCCTCTTCGAGAATGAAGGACAAACCACACAACCTTCAGATGCTTAAAGACAGACCCCATACTAAACAACCCCCCCCCCCGGCTGATCCTTGTGTGTTCTGATCTCCAGTGCACTCTCACCATCCTGCTTGCCTTCTAGTTACTGTCTACCATGTAGCACCGACTGGGCAGAGTCTTCCAGAGGAGGGTACAGGAAGACAGGTTGTGGTTGGATAGATTGACCATCACTTCCCTCCTGGGCACCCTGCTTCTCTTCATTCTACCTAGGATAGGTTTGGTTGTTGTGTCAAACTGCTGATTCACTAAAATCCCTAGAATTTCTTTTTTTAGATAGGAACTATTGTTTAACCATGCCTCCCCCATCTTGTACTTGGGAAGTTGATTCTTTGATCCCAGGTATAAGATTGTATTCCTTTTAAAATTTCAGTTTATTGTATCCTGCCTGTTGTTCTAGTCTGCAGATATGTTTTTTGTATCCCAGTTCTGTCATCTGACATTTTGGCCTGCCCTTCCTCCCAGCTCTCTGTCCTCGGACCTAATAACCATGCCAACCATGACCTACCCCAGATGGTTGATAAAAATGTTAAACAGCTTAAGGTCAAGAAGTGGCACTCCATGAAAGACCTCCCTCCAACTGTACACATGCCTGTTAATATCTAGCCTTTGCATTAATTGTTTCAGGTCTTACTTAAAAAAAAAAAAACCTAATCCAACCAACATTTATCATCTACCTTCCCTGTCCATGGTACTAAAGATGCAAAGATAAAGGAGGGAAAAGTGTCTCCCCTCAAAGAGCTTAAAGCTTAATAGGGTGGTAAGGCATGTACACAAATGAGTCTGATAAAAAGGAGAATGTTATAATGCCTAGGAAAAATCCAAATTGATTTGAGATAACCAAGGTAGTGTCCTAAAGATCTAGCTAAAAACCATCATGATCTCATGTAATAATGCATATGGAGGAGGGTTATATTTTTGTGTTCAGGTTGGCATCGAGGTATTTGAGACACTTGATAAAGACTATAGAACCACAAGTGTTTAATATGCTGCTAAAAACTTAATGTCAACAGTTCTCCTTGTGGCCTGAGACTGCACTGGGTCTTGGCTATACCTACAAGCAGCCTCCACAGGGGAGAACACGATGTATTCAGGTTGGAAAGTCCCTGACAGAAGCCATCCCTGCTGATAGGAAAGATATAGCATAATACTGTGTTTTTAATCAGGCCTGTACTTGATGGATAATTCAGCTATACAAGGAAGTGGATTTTCGTTTTAATCGCTTGGACTTTTGACTTCTTGTTTTGCATTCATGTTATATCTAAAATTTCTTTTTAATAGAGAAAGATTAGGATATGTGATTTCCCTTCTCATGGGGGCCAGGGAGAGGCAGCGCTGTGAAAATAGAGTGATAAAATAACTATATTTTTCAAATGTAAGTAGGTTTTGCGCAGCACTGAGGGTGAGGAGCTTGAGCCTCCTAATAAACTTGTGGTATCTGCATTTAGCCAGATTCTAGGTCTCATGGCCTCTTTCCCAGGTGGACATCATTAGCCTTCTGGAAACTTATGTCTTTTATTATTCTGTACTGACCAACTCTCCAAAGTGACCTTCTAATTCTGAGATGGTTATCCAGCACCCTAATAAACAAATACCAATCCTTTGGACCTGCAGCAATGGCCCATTGTACTTTTTTCATTCTCTTTCTTTCATTATGTTTTTTTTTACATATGTATGTGTGTATATATATATGTGTGTATGTATGTATGTATGTATGTATATTTATTTCTGTTTTGCCTTTTTTTTTCTACTGTTGAGTTAAAATGTAGCACCTTGGGAAGCAGTTTGTCCCTTCGTTGTCAAAAGAGGAGCAGTTAATGGCAAAGATGAAACTTATAAAAGGGGATTCTCTACATAAAAAAAATTCAGCATAGGTAAAATATGCTCCCCTTTCCAGTGGTTTCCTCTCAGTATCTCCACGCAACTATCAAACAGTTTCCTTGCTATGTCCCCCAAATCTTCTTCCACTTATAATGTGGGTTTTTCCTTTTTTTTTTTTTTCATGGCAGCATTTATCATCTCTGGTGGAGTAAAGCCCCTATGAATTTGCAGCCACTCTATGGGATTATATAATTCTGCACTTCGTGGGTTCTCTACACCACTGCCTTGTAATTTTTGCCTCACTTACTACATTACAACAAAGAATGTCCTCACCATCTTGTGGCTGAGCATATCAGGGAAATTTTCAGGTCTTAGAACTGTGATTTCATTGACATAGTGAAGCCGTGGTGAGAAAACTCCCTCTACCAACGCAGACCAACACTTACTTTGTTTTGCAGCTTATGTATGTAGTCTTAGAGAATATCCTGGTGCGCTGAGAAATTAAGTGCCTTTTGGGGTCACCCTCAGCCATAGGTCTTCCTGACTCTCTCTTCTTCTTGACTCTCTGCTCTTTCATCTATGCCAAAGTGCCTTTTTCTTATTCAGGAAATAGGGAAGCGTAATGGAGCAATCTTAGAAGATTACTAGGTAAAAATAATTGTTCATGGGGGAAAAGATGGACAATTTAGGACAATTTACATTTCTACCCCACATAGTATTACTGAAAGTATGAAGACACAGTGGTTTTTCACAGGATCCACAGTGGCTCCTATAGTAACATTCCTTCATATAACATTGTGGCTTTTAGGGTATTTCCCACAAATTTATAGGTCTTACCATTTTGGTTTTCTCAAAGCAAGTATATTAATTTCTTTTTAAAGAAGTCATAAAGAGGAAGTTGATGCCTTTTGGTATGTGTGGTTTTTTTAACCATTAAAATTACTTTAATGTCTGGTTTCTGAGAGTTGAAACAGAAATATGGTTCAACAAGTGAGACATCTGCTTATTGTTGTTAAAATAAAAAGATGCAAGCAACAGATGTTTGGAGAACCTACTGTGTGGACACCACTGTACCAGAGGTAGGGGGAAGATGGTGGAAAAGGGAGTGACAAAGAAATGGAATACATGGTCTTTACTTTCAAGAAGTTTCCAGTTTTGACAAAGGAGGCAAAAATAGAGACATCTGAAAAGTTAAAGAACAGCATTAATGACAAGACTAAGATGGAAAGAAAAATGTCACAGGGCACTGCATAATTAATTGCCAAGTGAATTTTTCAAGCAGTGATTTAATAGAAGTTCAGAAATGGAAGCACCCTCTGGGTCAGGATGGTCAGAGAAGACCAAGATTGCAACTTGCCTCGATTTTTTAAAATAACAGATCCTCACTTCTTAATGCAAGCATGCATTACATGCAGCCTTGATACAAAATTCTTTTTGTGAGATGTTCTGTTTTAAAAATTCATTAAAAAAATGTTTCTCTTTCAAAAGACATGGATTTTGCCAGCTACTTGGCTTTTTCCAGGCCTTTAAATACCTTTATTTTTAAGCTACTTATTTTATGTTGACTTTTTACTCCTCATTGGTTTTTTGTTTATTTTTGTCTCTTAAAAAAGAAAACACCCAACACCTGCCTCCACTACCTTCTAAAACATACCTTTGAAAACTGTGAAACAGAAATTTAACACCTCTTGAAGCATTAAAGAAAAATGCCAAGAATTACTTTTGATTTTAAAAAATAGTGATTGTGGTGTTGACACTTCCAAAGGGAGATGCTTATAAATAAAATATGGGCATGTTTCTCTAGTACCTAAAACATACATAATATTTCAAAGAGTTTAGAAATACAGAGAATTTTTTTTCTCTAAAGAAAATGAGCTGATTTTTACATTCATTACTCATTTCTATGTTAGGTCATTGTAAGGAAGCCTTACCTATGATCCCTAATAAATATTTGTCCAATTGAATTAGGAAAATAGATTTCAAATTTTTCATAGGTAGTGTACAAACTCTTCGTGGTAGCGTTAAAACCCGTATGCTTAATATGTTTCAAGGTCACTTTGTTTTTCCAAGTCTAGAATTAGCTCAATAAAATAATCTTTTTTTTAAACTCACAAACTCTTTTGCTGTTGAAGTGTTTTATGAGTAGGGATGACCTAACAGTCACTTTTATCTCTTCTTGCCTAAACAAACTGAAATTAACTTTATATCATGATTTATGGTGGGACTGTTTAAAATAATTAGTGTTTTTGTTCTTGATTGAAAATTCTATCCGGAGAATTTTTTCATCAACCCTAGAATGAAAGTTCTATTTCCTTACTAAATACAGTAAATTGGCTGGCTACTTATAATATTTAATTGTTACTATTTAACATTTCTATAATGTGAAACCCAGAAATTGTATATTAAATCTATACAGTATATGTATCCATGTATCTTTAAAGCTTTCTATCTGTTCTTACTTTCCTCCCATCCCTGATGGTTTGAGACAGTTTGATAATTAGTCCATTTTAAAATGACAATTTAGGTTTGATTTTGGTTTTAAAATCAGAATCAGGTTATTAGGTTCTTCTGTCTTGCTTAGTCTGGATATGCTTAATTCTCCTTATTTATTTCTGTTATTTCCTCATTTCTTAAAACATTGTTTCCACTAATTTCATTCTTTCCTAAATTATTGAATGTTGTTTCCATGGAAAATACTGCGCTAGATAAATACATTGGGAGGATAGAAAAAAATAAAAAGAAGACAGAATGGTCTCTGGCCCCTTTGAGCTAACAATTTAGGCTTTTGAGAAGTTATTTGTGTACTAGGAATATTTTCTTTACTCATATTTTTTTCTTAACCTGCCTAGCCTCATTCATTTACTGAAACAGTTTAAAATAATTACTCTTTATTGTGTTTTGCTAGGCTAAAATTGGAAGAGAGAAAAAAGGCACTGCTAAAAAGACTTGAAGAAACTACCAAATTAACTACTTATTTGCATTCACAGATTAAAAGGTGGGCCTGCATTTCATATTCTCACACGTGAGTTCTGTAAAGCTGTAGACTCGTTTTATCATTTTGGGGGCGGAGGACAGAGTAGGCTCCATTTATCTTTTGTTCTCTTCCACTTCTTTTTTTATTTTCTCGAAGTTGAAAATGTCATCTAGTTGGGATATACTTTGATGTTCTAAAAAAAAAAGAAGAGATGTTTGTATTAAAATATGGATGACTTAAAGGTGTATTTTTATAAAAAGTTTATAATCACATGGTTGTGAATATGTTCTGAATTTGAGTAAAGCCATTAGAATATCAAACTGTAGTTTTTAGGGACATAAAGAATATTTTATGCTTGCAAACTTTAGACTTTACAAAGACATTCTTTACTACTTGGAAAAAGACTTTTTCCGCTTCAAAGCAATTGCCTTTAAAAAAAAATAACAGCATATTTCCTCATGTTAATTGTTTAAAGATGCATTCCTTATGCATATCTTCCCAAAGAGAACAGAAAAGACAGGTACGGCACAGCCTTTGTTCAAATTCTTTGTCTTCATAGTCATGTTTCTCTAAAAATAAAAAATGAAAAAACCTACATTTGTTCCTGGAAACAAAATAACCAAAATGGACCCTTTGTATTTTAATGTATTTTCTCCTTTTCCCACACTTTTCTTTACTGTGAAGCTGTGTAGTAGTAGCTTCAGAAGTAACTGTACCAGCAAGTGTATTTATTTAATAGATGTTTGACCTTGGGATTTTTTTTGGTAAGATTTAGAGAAAGACATAATCATTTTTAACAAATGTAGAATTACTGATTACATATTAAAACATTCATAGGGCAAGAGTATAAATTCATGAGTAAATGTAGAAGAATATAATGATAGCCAGTGACTTATTTTATTTTTGGATACCATCCGTTCTCCTGCTGGCATTTGGAAGAAGAAAGGATTGTGGTCATATTTGCCAGATCTTTTAAATTTACATATTTTTAAAAATAAGTGTTTTGTGTCCGGTTTTTATTTCAGTCTCTCTGCCAGTACCTTGTCCATGTCTTCAGGAAGCAGTCTGGGGTCGCTGGCATCCAGTCGGGGGTCTCTGAACACCTCTAGTAGAGGGTCACTCAATTCCCTCAGTTCCACGGAGCTCTATTATAACAACCAAGGGGATCAAATTCCAGACTTGGATTATCAGTATAAACTGGACTTTCTATTACAAGAAAAAAGTGGTTACATTCCTTCTGGACCCATTACCACCATTCATGAAAATGAGGTGGTGAAGTCCCACAGCCAGCTGGGCTCCAGTGACTCATCTGGATCCTCTGCAGCAGGGCCTGCTTCAAAATTGACTGAGCCACCCAAATCTGTGACGTCCCTCTCCTCCAGATCCTCCCTGTCCTCCTTGTCGCCTCCTGGTTCTCCTCTAGTTCTGGAAGGTACTTTTTCTATGTCTGCCCAGGATACTCCTCTCCACCAACTCACCACAGACTTCGAAGACTGTGAATTGACTAGCCATTTTGCAGACATTGACCTTACCGAAAATCAGATGCTGCTGGACTCAGATGCAAGGGTAGCATCACAGGCTCTTGCGGAGGACAAAGATACTGACGAAGGTGTTAGGCAGTCTTTATCGCCATTAAGTGAAGGAACTTCAGGTAAATGGAAAAAAAATGCCATGAAATTGCTATATTGTCGGCTCCGTGGGGGTAGGGAATGGCACCTTCAGAGGGAAGTTATGCAGCCTTTTTCTTCTGTTTACTCCCTTGACTTTAATTTCGTAGGCAAAGGTAAGCACTTTATTTTTATTAGCACGCTGAGAAATAGTTTTGCTTTATTATAGAAAAATATCTCTCACTCTCTCTCTCTTTGACATATTTAATCACCAGGTGCCTGCTCTGGGTGGCATTTGAATTATGGCTAGCCAGATAGCATCAGTATTATCACATGTAGCTGGGAAAGCATCTTTGTACCCTAGTTCCTATTTCATAAAATGTATTTAGAGTCTGAAATATCATGGAAAAGAAGGGGGCTCACTTTTAAAAGATGGCTTAAGACAGATTAAAACTAAGGCAATTAGCATATCAGCTAATTAGCACCAGGGTTCGATGTCTAAGATGCTTAGGGAATTCTGTGTGAATACTATTTTTGTCTCCTGCCAAACTCCCCTGTTTGTTATAAAGCCAGCTCTGAAAAGTATTTTTGGATGTACAGTATTGCTCTGCCATCTTCTGGCCACATTAGTAATTGACAGTCTAGACTGGAGAGGATTCACAATGTTGGCTTCTTGTGGCTGTGGTTAGCTTGAAGTTGGAAAATTCAGGCTCCATTTGAATTGTCTCCTCTAGCAGGTCAGAAAAGGCTTTGTTTTATTAGGTATACTGGTCAACCCACCAAAGTGAAGAGCTCTTTCGAGATAATCATAATGCACCAGAGTAGTGTACTAACAGCTTGATTAAAAAATAAAATAAATAAAAGATACATTTCCTTATTAGAGGCCAGAATAATAATGTCCAGAATCTGCACATTTTATATGCTAATATTAACATATTTTATTAGCATATACATATTACTATCCTTTAGGAAATTGAGTTTTTTTAAAAAATAAGTATTTTGGGTCGTTCTTTCAAAAGGCACTTTCATATCTCTTAATTGTGGAACACTACGTCTTTTTCATAGGTCCTTCATTTTATCCTTCTTCCAATCCTCCAGAAGATCTGTGATTACATTGGTGCAGGGCCTCCTTTTATTACTGCAGTTCCTTTTCCCTTTACACCTTAAGAGAGCCCTTTATAAGTTGCTCTGGCCTAAAAATGTCACCTACGTGATCAGCCTTCTGGTGATGAACCTGTCTGACTTTGCTAGGCAGATCCAGGCTTCACTCGAAGATTTTTAGTGAGAGAGACCCCACTGCCCCTGGAGGGAACTTGTTCCAATTTTGGATAACTCTAATTGATAGATAGTGTTTCCTCCTATCAACCTTTCCACTGCTGCCAGCTGTTTTCCCACTTCCAGACCCATCCATCACCATGCTTTGCCTCACCTGACCTGCATATTCCCTATTTCTTTCTTTTTTCCGTTGCCCTGGCTGTGCTACCCTATTCCATGAAAGCACCAGACTGTTTCTGACTTAGTCTCACTTTTTCCTTTCGTCTGTTATTCTGGTTTCTGTTTTAAAGAGGGAGACAGACAGACAGATTATCATACACTGTGACTCTCCTGGTTATAGTCTCAAAATACTACAGCAAGGTTGCCTTTTCCCTTAACAACATAGCTAAAAATATTAGCTTTTTTTCCATACATCTTCTTACATTCTCAAAATATTTCAGCCAAGTCCCCCTTTCCCTTAACAAGATATCTAAAAATATTAGCCTTTTTTCATACATTTTCTTACATTCTCAAAATTATTTCAGCAAAGTCCCCCTTTCCCTTAACAAGATAGCTAAAACTTTTAGCTATTTTTCCATATATCATCTTACATTCCCAAAATATTACAGCAAGGTCCCCTTTTCCCTTAGCAAGAGAGCTAAAAATTTTAGCAATTTTTCCACATATCTTCTTACATTCTCAAAATATTTCAGCAAAGTCCCCCTTTCCTTTAATAAGATAGCCAAAAAATTTTTAGCTGCTTCTCCATATATCTACTTACATTCTCAAAATATTTCAGCCAAGTCTCTCTTTTCCTTAACAGGATAGCTAAAACAATTTTAGCTGTTTATCCATATATCTTCCTACATTCTCAGAATATTTCAACCAAATCCCCCTTTCTCTTAACAAGATAGCTAAAACAATTTTAACTATTTATCCATGAATCTTCTTAACATTCTCAAAATATTTCAGCCAAGTCTCCCTTTCTCTTAACAAGATAGCTAAAACAATTTTAGGCCATTTTCCCCAAATATCCTCACCCTCTACTAGCTGTTTCCCAAGGTCCAGGTTTCCTCCCCTTTTTCCTTCTTTTTTTACCCTCACCAGTATTCATAAGAGGTGTAGATTTATACCTGAAAGGGACCTCGGAGGTCATAGAGTCCAGGCCCCTCATTTTAGAAATGACAAAACCAAGGCCTGGAGAGCTTAACTGACTTGCCCAGGGCCATTCTACTAGTAAATGTTTGAGGCTAGATTCAGCCCCAGAGTTTCTCTTTACCTACTACATGGGGTTGCTTCATTTCCCCATAATAGCGTGAGGTAGAGTATGAGGTGGATCCCAACAGATTCTCCCTCTTCCCATTTTAGGACAGTTTAACAAAAAATTTTTCTGGTTTCTTTTTATTGGAAGATTAAGTGAGATATTTGTAAAGTGCTTTGCAAACCTTAAAGTACTATATTGATGTTAGCTATTAGAGGGTGGTGGTGGGGACTCAATGTGGTTCTCTGAGAAAGTACATTCTAAGACTACTATCCAACTCTCTCTCTCTCTCTCTCTCTCTCTCTCTCTCTCTCTCTCTCTCTCTCTCTCTCTCTCTCTCTCTCTCTCTCTCTCTCTCAGGCAGTTGGGGTTAAGTGACTTGCCCAGGGTTACACAGCTGCTCAGTGTCAACTATCTGAGGTCAAATTTGAACTCAGGTCCTCCTGACTCCAAGGCCAGTGCTCTATCCACTGTGCCACCTACTTGCCCCCAAATCCCTTCACCCTTAACTAGTGTGTGACCTCTGAGTTTCTGTATGGTGCTGTGACCTCAAAGAGCTAACTCCTGGAGACACCTGGCTCTGGCACATTTACACTGATACTAGTACATGGTATTTTGCTCATGCACAGATACTCAAAAGTTGGGCAAGGATAACAGGGGCAAGCTACAATCACGTGCTCATCTGTGCCAACCTTCTCCATAATAAGCCTAGAGAACAGTGTCAGTCCACATTCACCTGCCCACCTGTGCCAGCCTTCTCCATAATAAGCCTAGGGAACAGTGTCGGTCCACACTCACCTGCTCACCTGTGTCAGCCTTTCTGTAATAAACCTGAACGTTTTCTATCTCTTCAGACCTTTAAGATCCCAGGATCTCTTCCATAACCCCAGCGAAGGCTTCAGAGTGGGACTTCAGTCTTGACTTGAGAAAATGGTGGCAGTGTCTTAATGGCCCTGTCACTGAAGGCTCTGACTAGTCTTAAACATCTAAGATTGATGCCTTTCGGCTACCATCACAGCCTAGGGCTTGGTTATAAGCTCTTGTTTATAGACTGTCCCCTCCTCGGTATAGTAAGATCCTTGCATAGGTATGACTCAGCTAGGTGGTATACTGGAAAGAACATGAAGCCTGGAGTCAGTAAGACATGAATTCGAACCCAGCCTCAGACACTTACTAGCTATGTGACTTTGGGCAAGTTGTTTAACCTCTGCCTCAGTGTCCTCAGCTGTAAAATGGGGATGATCATAGCAGTTTCTGTCCAGGGTTGTTGTGAGGATCAAATGGTCCAACTGTAAAGCTCTAAGCATAATGCCTGGCACACAGCAGATAGTATAGAAATGTCAGCTGTTATCATCATTGTTATTATTATTGTCACCTCTTTTTACAAACAGTCTGCTTATGTCAAACACATACGATGCAGTGGATAGAGCAGGAGTTAGGAAGATCTGAGTTCAAATCCAGCCTCAGACCCTCACTGTCTGTGCAACCCTGACAAATCATTTAACCTTATGTTTGCCCTGTTTCCTTATCATGATAGCGTCTCCCTTCCAGTGTTGTTGTGAGGATAAAATGAGATAATAATTGTAAAGCACAGGGACAGCTAGGTGGTTCAGTGGATAGAACACTGGCCCTGGAGTCAGGAAGACCTGAGTTAAAATCCAGCCTTAGATACGTAACATTCACTAGCTGTGTGACTCTGGGCAAGTCACTTAACCCCAATTGCCTCACAAAAAAAAAAGGAGGGAATTTCTTGGGGGCAGCGAGATGGCACAGTGGATAGAGCACTGGCCCTGGAGTCAGGAGGACCTGAGTTCGAATGTGACCTCAGACATTTAACATTCACTAGCTGTGTGACCCTGGGCAAGTCACTTAACCCTGATTGCCTCACAAATAATAATAATAATTGTAAAGCAACTTAGCACAGTGCCTGGCACTGTTACCTATTATTAAAATAGCAAGCCTGTAATAGGCCACCAAGGCAAATGATGTAAGCGTTAAGAAAACTCTACATGAAGGCTCTAGTGATAGAGAAGTGAGGAAGCCGGAACAGAGATTATGAAGTTCACTTTGCTTCTTTTCTTCTGCATTTGAATATGTAACATGAGTCACTTAAATTTACTGTGCTGAGCACAAATACTGTGAGTCACTCATTACCTGAGGTATTTACAAAAGAAAAGAGAAAATAAATCTACTTGTGTCATTTCTTTTTCCTGTGGACTTTTAGAGGCATGGGTACTCCATATGTCTTTCTCTTTCCCTCAAAATGTCTTATTTGCAGCTTTAAAAATATGCTTGCTCTCCATACTTGTTAAAGAATATAAAATCCCCCATAACCTTTGCTTAGCAAAGAGAAAATTTGGAAAGGGGGAGTAATCCCTAAAAGCAGAGCAGACAAGATGTTGCCTAATTAAGAGGAAGGGAGCACCTGGTTCCACAGGTGGTCTTGCCTTGTGGTCTTCTTGCTACACACAAAGCTGTGGTTTTCCTGCTGGGTACACGTATGTGTTCCAAGCCAGGTAGAAAGTGTTGCTTGGTGAAAATAGATTCAAGAGCTTTGATTGTAAACTGAATAAACTTGGGGCAGCTAGGTGGCACAGTGGATAGAGCACCAGCCTGGATTCAGGAGGACCTGAGTTCAAATCTGGCCTCACACACTAACACTTACTAGCTGTGTGACCCTGGGCAAGTCACTTAACTCTGTTTGCCTCAGTTTTCCTCATCTTAAAATGAGCTGGAGAAGGAAACGGCAAACCACTTTAGTATCTTCGCCAAGAAAACACCAAATGGGGTCACGAGGAGTCAGACACACCTGAAGTGAATGAACAACATTAGTTTTTAAGTGGGAGCACCAAAACTTGAACATCTGCTGACTCCAAATTCAGTCACTGCCCCTTATGTTGAACTAGGAGTTCAGGGGAAGGCTTCACGGAGGAAATAGAAGCTGAGTAATTGTAATTAGAAGGAAGTAAGTAAGGGATAGTCCATCTCAGATACAGGTGATGATGAGAACAATGCCAAGCATCATGAGAGGAGAGGGCATGGAGTTAAGAACCAGGGACAGACAAAAATTAAATCTGACTGGGAAGCAAACTGCCCATGAAGGATTAACAGCATATGATATGGCTCAAAAGGTAGGTTGCAGCCAGATGGTGGGTGTCTTCTAAAGCCAGGAGTAGACTTTGTTCAGTACGCATTGGGGAGCCATTGAGGGTTTTTTTGAGTGGAGAGGTGACAATGTTGACATCTTTTGTCTTTGACCTGAATTGTACTTCCTGGTACAACAGGAAGATTATTCACACAGCAGTATGAAGACTACTGGAGAAGACATAGACCGGGAGGAAGGCAGAGAAATCAGTTAGGAGGCTCTTACAGTGGTCCCGATGTTAAGAAATGTGAGCTTGAACTAGGGTGGGTGCAATTTGAGTAGAGAGAATGGGGCAGATACTAGAGAGAGGTTTTTGAGTTAGAATGAACAGGAGTTGTCTAGTGAATCAGGATTTGGGGGGTCAGGGAGAAGAAAAACTAGAAATGGTTCCAATGTGAAGAGTCTTGGGCTGCTGGAATTCACATCAACAGAAATTAGAGACATTAGGCAGAGTTTTGGGAGGGAGACGAAGTTGGTGGAAATGTGTGTTCAGTTTTAAAGTAATTCTTTTTTTTGGGGGGGGGATGAGGCAATTGGGGTTAAGTGACTTGCCCAGGGTCACACAGCTAGTGAGTATCATGTATCTGAATCCAGATTTGAACTCAGGTCCTCCTGACTCCAGGGCCGGTGCTCTATCTACTGCACCAGCTGGCTGCTCCCTATGTGTTCAGTTTTAAATAGATGTCAAGAGGACATCCAGGTAGAGCTACCTGACCATAAGTTAGAGGTTGAAGACTAAGGTTCTAGAGAAAGACTGGAAGTAAATTTGGGAGCCAGGTCCATGTGGGTAAGAGAGGTGAAGGAAGATGAATACAAGATTTAAAAAAAAAAAAGGCCCATTAGCTTTTGCATGAGGAAGTTATTAGTGACCTTGGAGAGAAAACTGTCTCAATAGACCAGCAGGGTTAAAGCCTAGGCTACAAAAGTCTCCATGCTTGGTGTGCTCAGAGGCCATCCTGACTTGAATGTAGGGGCAGTTTGGCTCCCTAAAGGGTCCAGTCTGGAATTTCCAGGTGAGGAATGTTGGGTCTAAGGTGTGCTGGGATGACAATAAACCACGATGGTCACAAGAAGCTGCTCTCTGGCTCCTGAGCGCTTCCTACATATTCGGTGTTAAATAAATGTTAAACTGAGTTTAACTGTTAGACTGCTCACCTGCTCAGTAGTCAAGCCCTTTTCAGGCTGCCCTGTGGAGGTGAAGTGTGGTTCCTTTTATATATATTTTTTGCTCTCCAGCACTGGTCCCTGCTGGATGGCAGAAACCAAGTTGGAATAGTTGTAAAGGCCTTCTACTGTCAGTCTCTGTCATTGTCAAAGTCAATTTCAGGCTGCCATGGTTATTCCTGGGGGTATTCAATAAATCATGCCATCACCTTCACCCTCTCACCAAGGGGGGTTGGTGGGGAGAAGGCATTTCATCATCAAGGAACAAAAGCACCCCCACTGCCAGAAATAAAAGGGAAAACGCAGCAATCAATCCAGTAATCGGAAGCCTTAAAACTTAAACATCTTAACAAGATGTAAAGTCATGACTCAGAAGGGGGGCGTAATGCATACCAATACGGGTGCTTGCTCACGGAAAGATAAAAGAACTCCACAGGCTTTTGCCTTATTACAGTTCAGAACCCAGCTTTAAACGAATGCTCCTTGCTCTTGGCAGGATGCTCATGTAGGAATATGAGGCTGAGATAAAAGTTAAATGCTATGTGGTGCTGAAGATTCAATAGCACAAATTTTTTTTTAATGGTAGCAACTATATTAAGAATTCTTGTAAGTCAAAAGGCAGTTAAGGTTTTTTTTTTAAATTTTTAGTAAGTGGGATGGCAATAAAGATGGAAAATATGGAAAGGGGAATGTAATGCAGATGGCAACCTTTCTTAATGTTGAATAAACAGAATTTCTGTGTCATAGAGATATTGCCAGTGCTCAAAGGAGACAAATAATTCCTGGGCCTCCATGTAAGACATGTTTCATGAAACATGGCGTGTGCTAGATGGCAGGTTAGATTAAAACTTCCATTTTGAAAGGATTTGAAAATACCTTGATATATCCTATAGTTTATCCTCTAGACTTGGGGTGGGGAACCTGCAGCCTGGAGGCCACATGTGGCCTTCTAGGTCCTTGGGTGCGGCCTATTGACTGAGTCCAAGTTTTACAGGACACATCCTTTTATTTAGGGGGTTTGTTCTGTAAAGTTTGGATTCAGTCAAAGGGCCGCAAAACAAAATAATATGGTAGAGTGTCAAAGTTGTCTTTTGTCTTTGACCTTAATTGTACTGCCTGTTAACGTGAACTTTATTTACATTGTGTACATTTTTCTTCCGAATCTGCATTATGTACGCTAAGTTCTTCATATCAGTCGTTTTTCAGTCTTGTCTGACTCTCCATGAACCCATTTGGGGGTTTTCTTGGCAAAGACACTGGAGTGGTTTGCCATTTTCTTCTCTAGTTTGTTTGACAGAGGAGGAAAACTGAGGCAAACATGGTTAAGTGACTTGCCCAGGGTCACACAGCTGGTGTCTGAGGCCAGATTTAAACTCAGATCTTCCTGACTCCAGGCACAGCACTCTGTCCCCTGCAGCGCCACCTAGCTGCCCTTTCTCGCTCATTACAGCGTAGCTGTATTATTACATTAATAAGTCATTATCTATTCAACCATTTCCAAATCTTCAAGGCATATGGAAGGGTTTTTTTTCCATATTTTATTATAACAAATCATGCAATTGTGATTTTTTTTTGTTACTGTCAGAAACCTCCCTGTTCTACCCTTTCATTTTATGGATGAGAACACTGAGGGCCAGAGAGGGAAAGTGACTTAATCTAGGTGACTGGGCGATGCAAGTCTAGAGCTCTAGACATAGTAAGACCAGAATTCAAATCCCACCTCAAACATTAGTCATATGACTGTGGGTAAGTCATTTCACCTCTCAGCCTTAATTTTTTCTATCTGTAAAATGAGTATGATAATAACATTACTTTAAGGGTTGTTGTGAAATTCAAATAAGATATTTTCGAAAGCATTTTACAGACCTTGCTATCTAAATGCTGGGTGTAATTACTATCGTCCAGAGTCACCTTGGAATTTATTTGTAGCGCTCACTTTTTGATTAGCTTGTACGTCAAAGTTGTATTTGTCCTATTCACAGCATTTTATGTCTTCTGTATCTTTTGATTTGATATCTATTGGTTATTGATCATTTGAGTTTTGATTATTAATGTCTAAAGACACTCAGGAAGTGCAGCCCAGTTTGGTCTGCCCATGAGCCACGCTTTTCCTAATAAAAATCCCTGATGGTTGATCTCGCTCTGACCCCTTAGGTGCTGAAGAGCAATTTCCAAGGAGGACAGTAGGCCACTTACTGGAAGAGAAAACAGCTTGCGTGTCTGCTGCTGTGTCTGACGAGTCTGTGGCTGGAGACAGTGGTGTCTACGAAGCATCAGTGAAACAGTAGGCTTCACTAGTAATGATCGTTAGCTAAATGCATCTCATTCATAATAATAGCACATGCAGTTTCAAATACGATGGCTTTGGTGCTGTGCTAGATCTGTTAGTCTGAATTTAAAAAAAAGTTCATGGTTAAAGAGTTGTTGTGGCTGCGAATTTGGAACTCAAAATTAAAAAAGAACACGAATGTTAAAAACTGCTTTTGTGTGTAATAGGAAAAAAATAAAATATTAAATTAAAAAAAAAAAGAAATGTTGTGGCCAAAAATCTCCTTACAGTAAATAGTGAGGTATATTATTAATTAGCTTGTCATGACTAGTGCTGTGTTTTACTTTTCACAAAACGTTGTCTGAGCCTGAAAGCATATTTTTGTTTTATTGAGGAACTTTGGGAGTGATTTATATCATACACATGCTGAATGGATAATTCTTGTTTGATTTGTCTAGGAGTTCGTCAGCTTGAGTAATCATACTGTATCAAGAATCCTAGGGGATCCTAGCTACCTATCCAGACTATAGTCTTTTCTTGAGTGTCCTGTGTTTCTTTTCTTATTTAACTCAAAAAAAATCTGTATCTATCTATCTATATTTATATCTATATATGTATGTATGTATATCTATATGTATGTACATATACCTATGTATACATATATACATACATACGTATATGTATTGCGCACTCTTTCACTTGGGCAGATAAAATGGCTGTGATTGAATGTAGATTTCAAAGATCTATCCTGTGGTCCATATGGGTCCACTTACATCTTCTCTCTCATTTGGAGATCGTCTTTGAGAGTTGCTATGCCTGAGTTATAACTGACATGGAGCCTTCTCATATTTAAATAGGTAGGTCCTCAAACAGTTTGGAAAGGAGTCATTGTTGTTTATTCAGTTGTATCTGGCTCTTCATGACTGTGGGCCGCTGTCTTTGGGGTTTTCTTGGCAAAGACACTGGAATGGTTTGCCATTTCCTTCTCCAATGGGTTAAGGCAAACAGAGGTCATGTGATTTGCCCAGGGTCTCACAGCTACTGAGTGTCTGAGGCTGGATTTGAACTCAGGTCCTCTTGACTCCAGGTCCAGAGGTTTATCCACTGAGCCACCAAGGAGCCATTACAAGCTTCAAGTAGACCTTAAAGCCTTAAATCCAATTTGCTCTGGATTTCTTGGATTTAACAACAATAGGTCCCAGGCCAAGCACCACTTAATGGTTATTTTTTGGCCAGCAACACTGAAGGTCTTCCCCTCCCAGTTTGATTTTTAAAAAAAAATATTATTATTAAAGGAGACATCCCTTGACTCACTTCTTAAAGAGGCCTATTCATGGAATGGGCATTGCCTCACTCAAAGGGAGAACCTGAAAAGACTTTAGTTTAAAAGGGCTGAGGTTTCCCACTGCATCCTGGGCCATCTCCAGTACATAAGACCACCATTGATGAATATGTATCTTCATAAATCTGGTGTTGCTGTAGCCCGGCCTCTTCATGAAAGCCTGGGTTAATTCCCACATTGCAATGAGTTATCAGAGTAGAGCTTAGAACAAAGACCATCTCCAAATGATAGAGGAGCTGTAAGTGGACCCATATGGACCAAAGTATAGACCTTTGAAATCTACATTCAATTCATTATTTTGTCTGCCCAAGTGAAAGAGTGCATAGTATATCTATATCTATATCTATACTTATATATAGATATAGATAGTTCTATAGATATATGGCACTTGACCATATCAAACTTGTTTATCTCTATTCCTTGATTTCTTCTCCATCTCCAGCTACCTGTGTTTGGTGGGCATGGTCTTTAGTGTTACTTGGTCAAGCCAGTCATTCAAAAATATCTCTTGCCTCTCCTCCCCTAAGGAATCACAGTGAACCCTTTTTAAAGTGTACTTAAGTTACCAAAAGAACAAGTCTTCTAATCATTAATACTACCTGTACATTGAAAGGGCTCTGCTCACTTTTATTTTCTTTTAAAAGAGATATGCAATCAGATTATATGAAATACAGTGCTAGGTAGCAATCATTTTTCAAATTACTTGCCTTTTTCCTCTTAGACCTGGTGAAATTGAGGATGTTCTCTATTGTGAAGATGATGCTTTGATTCTAGAGACCGCTCAAGTGCAGATAGGACTCAGGTAAAAAAAAATCTGCAAATTTTGGGGCAGGGGAGTAACTCTTTTATAATGATAATATTTATAACAGATGTCTATCTTAACACTTGAACATTTGCAAAGTTCTTTACATTACATCCTAATTCAGTAAAGAATGACCTAACATGATCCTTTACTTTTCAATCTTTTTTCATTTTGGCAGATATGATGCTAAGAGTTCCAGTTTAATGGTGATTGTAGTACAACTCCGAAACCTTCATGTCCTCTCTATATCTCAGAGCTCAAGAGTGTAAGTGAAAATCATCAATGCTAAATGTAATAAAAAAACAAAAACAAAAAAACCAAAACCCGAATATTCAGTAGCACTATGGGTGCTCCTCATCATGGCTGCCCCAGACCCTGGGGGTGGTATCCTACTGGACCCACATGAACCCCTGGCCTCACATTTAGCCATCAGGAGGCAGAAAGAGTAGCCACTGAGAATGTAAGAGTCTGCACATCACTTAAGCAGCTTAAAATTGTCCTGAGGCAGAGGTTAATGTATTTTAATTGTGCTTGTTTAAGCCTAGAGGTTATTATGTTGGAGGAGAGCAATTTAGCAAAATGAAGTAGCGCTAAAGAAATAAGGTCAGTTGTTTCAGCTCAACACCAAAGTGTATAGAAATAGAAGATATTTATAGTGCCTTTAAAAAAAAGTTTTATCTTTTTACATCATGCATATTTCCCCCTCTATCCCATCCCTCCCCATCCCAGATTCCAAACAAAATATTTTTTAAAAGAAAAAGGTGACAAAACTTATCAATGCGTTGAAAAAAATCTGACCACATACATAGAATTCTATACCTGCTGACCCTCCCCTTCCCACAGCCATGCCTGGCCCTCTCCTTGGTAAAGGAGAGAGGATAGTGTCTCTTCATATCTCTTCTTTGGAGCCAAGCGTGCCCTCTGTCATATTACAACATTCTTTTTCATTTGTTTTGTGTTAGCTGTTCATGCCATTTACATTGTAAGTGTATAGTACATGTACGTTTACATTATGTAAATTTAATGTAAATGCCATTTACATTGTAGTTATGTATGGTGTTTTCCTACCTCTGCTTACTTCACTTTGCATTAGTTCATCTAAGTCTTCCATGCTTTTCTAAATTTGTCCTATTTATTGTTTCTTACAGCACAGTAATATTCTTTTACGTTCATGTGCCACAATTATAGGGCATCAGCTTTGTTTCTAATTTTTGTTTGTTTGTTTTTGCTTTGGAATTAAAAAAAAATTTTCTTCCACTTCTCAAGTTTTTATTTATTTTCATTAATTAACTTATTTTTGGTTTTCAACATTCACTTCCATAAGATTTTGAGTTTTAAATTTTCTCCCCCTCTCTTGTTTCTAATTCTTTATTGCAATGAAAAAAAAATGCTTCTATAAATATTTTGATATATTTGGGGTCTTCCTTTTCATCAGAGACCTTCCTGAGATATGTGCCTAGCAGTAGAATCTGCAGGTCAAAGAGTATATGGACATTTTAGCCACTTCATTTGCTCATTTCCAAAAGAATCATGCTAAATCATAGCTCCACCAACAATGCATTGTTTGCCTCTCCCTCCAAACCCCACCCAACACTGACTATCTCTTTCTTTTGTTATCTTTGCCAGTTTTCTGGGTCCGAGGTGAAAGCTCATTGCTGTTTTTATACGCATTTCTTTTACCATTAGTAGTCTAGAACATTCTTTCATCTGGTTGTTAATAGTTTGCAATATTCTTTTAAGAACTATGTTTTATTATTCTTTGACCATTTATCTACTGAGGAAGGATTTTTAGTCTTCTGTGTTGTGTTGTGTGTATGTTTCTATACATATACATACACACATATACACATACACACATCTGGTACCAAACACTTATCTGGGAAACTTGATACAAAGATTTTTTTTTAATTCAACTACTTTTATTTTTATCTAGATGCATTGATTTTGTTTGTGCAGAAGCTTTTCAATTTCAAGAAATAAAATTCTCTATTTTATCTTTCATAATGATACTCTTCTATTCTTTTGTTTGATTAAGAATTTACCTATATTTCTGGAAGATTTATGACCTACTTCTCTTTAAATATGTTTATAATACGATCTTAAATATTCAGGTCTCATATCGATTTTGAATTTATTGTGATATATGGTGTAAAATGTTATTCTAAACCCAATTTCTGCCAGACTATTTCCAGTTTTCTCAGCAGCTCTTATCATATAGGGAATTCTTTCCTAAGTAATTTATGTTTGGGGAGTTGTCAAAGAAGAAAGTAAGAAGACAGTAAGCATTTATATGGTGCCTGCTATGGGACAAGCATTGTGTTAAGAGCTTTACAAATATTATCTCATTTGATACATTCTCACAACAACCCTATGAGGTAGGTAGGTGCTGTTATTTCCCTGTTTTACCAGTACGTAAACTGAGACCAAGACGGGGGTAAATGACTTGCCCGAGGTCACATAGCTTGTAAGTGTCTGATCCTGGATTTGAACTTGGGTCTTCCTGACTCCAGACACAGCACTCTGTCCTCTGTATGACCTAGCAGTCTCCTATGTTAGTGAGTTCTCTTTTCAATAGATTTTTCACTTGTCTTATCTGTTCCATTAGTCTACTTTTTAAAACTACCAAATGGCTTTGACCACTAATGCTACATCATATAGTTTGAGAGCTGGAAGAGATATTCCTCCCTTTATTTCTATCTTTTTTATTGTTTCCCTGATATCCCGGATCTTTTGTTCCTCTGAATGAATTTTCTTACTATTTTATCAAGTTCTATAAAGTATCCCTTTGACAGTTTCATTGGGATAGTATTATAATCATAAATTAACTTTGGTAATGTTGCCATTTTTATTATGCTGACATGGCCCAGCCATGATCACTGAGTATCATCCAGCTAAGCCAGTCAATGTTTCTTTAAGAAACACTTCGTAATTTGATCTATTGTATACAATTTTGTGCATTTCAGCAGAACATCAAATTTTTTTTTTGTATTTTGTAGTTATTTTGAATGAGATTTCCCTATTATTGCTTCTTGGATTTTGTTATTATTTAGAAGTACTGTTGATTTTTGAGGATTTATTTTGTAGCCTTTAACTTTACTAAAGTTATTAATTGCCTCTATTAGTCTCTTTGCTGATTCTGCAGGATTTTCTAAGTATGCCTTCATTTCATCAGCAAAAAGGGATAGCTTTATCTCCTCTTTACCTATTCATTTCTTTCTTTTGTTTTATTGCTAGCATTTCTATTTTGTTCAGTCGTTTTCAGTTGTGTTTGACTCTTGTGACCCCATTTGGGGGTGTTCTTGGCAAAGATACTGCTGTTTCCTTCTCTGGCTCATTTTACAGATGAGAAAACCGAGGCAAACAGAGTTAAGGTTCTAAGCCTAGAATCACAAAGCTAGTAAGTGTATGAGGTCAGATTTGAACTCAGATCCTCCTAACTGCAGGGCCAGCACTCTATCTACTGCACCAAATGGATACTTTAGCATTTCTACAACCTTATCAGATCGTAGTGTGAAAAGCAGTACTTATATTTATTGGGAAAGCTCCTCGTGTATCTCTATTATATATGATACCTGTTTTTGATTTTAGGTACATATCTTTAATGACATTAAAAAGTGTGCCAGGGGCACCTAGGGGCCACAGTGGATAGAGCTCCAGCCTTGGAGTCAGGAGGACCTGAGTTCAAATGCAGCCTCAGACACTTGACACTTACTAGCTGTGTGATCCTTGGCAAGTCACTTAACCCCAACTGCCTCACCAAAAAAGAAAAAAAATTTTTTTAAAGATCCCCCCCCCCCATGCTCATGTTTTAGTGATTGTTGTCAAAGGTTTTTTCCTGTATCTGTTGTGATGACGATGTGGTTTGGAACATTTTTCTTTTTAATATGATCAGTTATGTTGATTGTTTTCTTAATGTCCCATCCTTACGTTGCTGGCAGAAAGCCAACTTGGCCATCATGAATGATTTTTTGGATGAATTACACTAGTCTGTTGGATAGGATTTTATTTAAAATTTTTAAATTGCTAGAACCTTCTTTCCAGGACACTGTTGAAAAATTATTTTTTTTCTGTGGGACGGCTCCCTGGCAGGAGATATGGAGAAGAATACAGCAGCAAAATTAGATAGTGTGAAAACAAAAGATATAATTTTTTTTCTCAAAAACCTTAAAGTTGGGGATTTTTTAAAGGACTCCTTTATTTTATTCTTAGGGGCAGCCTGGTAGAATGATGAACTTGGAGTTAGGTTGCCTTTGTTTGATCCTACCTCAGCTGCTACTTATATAACCATGGGCAGGTAACATAACTCTACCCCCGATGAAAGTTGTAACTCAGACCTTAGAGCATTGTGGGTTTGGAAAGTGCTTTTCAAACCTTAGAACTTTCTATATGTGAATACAATTCAGCAAGCAGTTGTTTAAATACCAGCTATATGCCAGGCATTGTGCAAGGGATACAAAGGGGATAAAGAGATATCATTTTTATTATTGCTATTGTATTTGTAATCCTAATTCACCTCCATTCTATTCAATAAATATTAAGCACCTACTATGTGCTAAACATTGGAGATATAGATAAGAAAAAAAGATGGTCCCTGCCCTCAAAGAGTTTACAATCTAATGAGGGAAGATAAGACACAAAAGGAGGCTGAAAAGTGGAGTGGGAGGGCACCAAGGGTTACCTGGTACAAGGTTTGTTCCCTGAAGTCAAATCCAAGCGAACAGCTCATGGAAAATGGAATCGCCAGGATCGCTAGAAGCCCTCTACAAAGGAAGGCTTTGGGGGGCATTTTAATGCTTCACCCTCCAACTGAGGGGAGAATTGGGGAAGTGAAGAGTGTCAGAACCTGAGCTGTTGTCCTTGTGAAGAGAATTCAGATTTTCAGTGTGTCCTGTTCCCCAGAGGGAAACCAACTCATTCTTTAATGACAAATTAAAATGTTCCTTTTCTTATTCAACTACAATTTCTGTATTCTTGCTCCTGGGCAGCATGCCAAACAGGTTTAAAGTCATTAGTGCCTTGATATTGTTATTTTCAGGCAAATTAATGTGATTTTTCTGAGCCATTCCCTTGAAAAGGCCACTTGTGGGTTTGAGTCATCAGTGCAAATATTGCTGATCTCTGCCAAGGACTGCTACTCTTCATCATGAAGAATATTCATTTATATCAGCTGACATGCAATCACCTTTTATCTCCTTTATTTTGAACTCCTTCTCTTTGATATCCAGCAGAACATTAGTCTAATACTTCACTGTCTTGTCACCTAAGAGTTCTTTTGGGCCTGGAGGAAGGTTTTTTTTTTTTAGCGATCCTCACCACCATCCACCCCTACCATTCATCCCCTATGTTCTTATGCCTGTGTCAGACCAGTACCTGAAGGGGAAAGCTATTTTATTGATGCCAGAGGAATTTTGCCAAAGGCCAAGTTTTAGTGGCATATACAATGAATTAATGATGGCTTTTAATAAGATGTTGAATGCTGTGAGAATCTGAAGTAGCTGTGGAATATGACTGTGCCCGAGGAGCTAGGTGTGACTTCCTTGGGGACAGTCAGTAAGCATTAAACACCTACTGTATGCCAGGCACTATGCTAAACATTGAGGTTACAAAGAAAGGCAAAAAACATCCCTGCTCTCAGGAAGCACGTAGGCTAATGGGGGACACAACATGCAAACAACTGTATACAAGCAAGCTAAATACAAAATAAATTGGAGGTAATCAACAGATTTGTTGTTGTTCAGTTGTTTTCAGTTGTGTCTGATTCTTCGTGACCCCATTTGGGGTTTTCTTGGATAGATGCTATTTATTATTTTAAGGAAGACTCCATTTATACCTATGCTTTCTAGTGTTTTTAATAGGAATAGGTGTTTTATTTTGTCAAAAGCTTTTTCTGCATCTATTGAGATGACCATGTGGTTTATGTTAGTTTTGGTGTTGATATGATCAGTTATGCTGATGGTTTTCCTAATATTGAACCAGCCCTGCATTCCTGGTAGAAATCCTACCTGGTCATAGTGTATCATTCTTGCGATAAGTTGCTGTAAGGTTTTCTTGGCAAAGGTACTAGAGTGTTTTGCAATTTCCTTCTCCAGCTTGTTTTACAGATGAGGAAACTGAGGCAAATAGGTTAAGTGACCTGCCCAGGGTCATACAGCTAATAAGTTTCTGAGGCTAGATTTGAACTCAGGAACAAGAATCTTCCTGACTCCAGACCTGGTACTCTGTGTACTATGGTGCTACCAAGCTGCCTAACAGAGGGCAGGTACAATTATTATTCAGACGAATCAGGATCAGCTTCCTGAAAAAGGTGGGCTTTTAACTGGGATTTGAAGGAAGCCAGAAGATAAAGATGAGGAGAAAGAACATTCCTGGAATGGAGAATAGCCAGAGAAAATGCCTGAAGTTAGGAATGGCGGGTCTCACAGGAGGAAGAGCATCAGCATTGTCAACAGATTGAAGTGTATGTGGGAATAAGGAGAAAGAAGATTAGAAAGTTTGGGAGGGGCCAGGTTGTAAAGTACCTTAAATATCACAGAGAATATTCTATTTGTTCCTGGAAATAGTAGAGAGCTACCAGCGTTTATTGAATAGGGAAGGGAAAGAAGAAGGAAATAAGCATCTGTGTGGTACCTACTATGTGTCAGACACTGTGCTAAGCACTTTACAAATATCTCATTTGATCCTCACAAACAACTCTGCAAGTTGGGGAAACTGAGGCACACAGTGGTCACACAGTTAAAAAGTGCCTAAGGTTAGATCTGAACTCGGGTCTTCCTGACTCCCAGCACTCTATCCACTGTGCCACCTAGCTGCCTAGGGGGAATGATACGGTCAGATTTATGTTTTAGGAAGATCACTTTGACAGCGATTGGAAGACGAACTAGGGGGTGGATAGGATGTTCAGCAGAAGGAAATCTTGAGAATAAAATGTGGGGTTCTTTCAGCATCAGGTCTAGAACTTGAGATAGTGGCAAAATGTCCTAAGGGTTGATCAGAGATGAAAACTGGATTTAGGAGAGAGAAAAATGGGATAATTTTTCTTTTGTAGGAGTACAATCACTTGTCTGGTTAGTTTTGCTTAACTCTTTCTTTGTAAAAGAGAGGGTTCAGCGGGGGTAGTGTATCAGAAAATGACTCTGATGGGAAAAGCAAGAGGTGGCGATAAAATGTATTTTAACTATTTGTAAGAATATTGTCCTTTTATAATATTTGTTCTTGAGATAATGTGTAGATGCTGTCCATGGTGATACAATGAATAATACAAGGCCAGAATTACATAGGGAGGTACTGATGTGCTGATATTTAAAAATGCCAGAGGAAGCAAGTAAGTCTCAGGAATAAATTCTGATTTTCCTCTTAAAAGAATAAGAGCATAAGACCTAAGTAAGATAAAGCCTTGAATGGGGACTCTCACTGTTGAGGGCAATTTTTTTTTAATCAAAAAATGAGAAGAAGAAAGATGATCTCAGAGCAAGAAGGTTAGATTAGAGGGGCTTTTAAGGAAGTAGGGGATGGGCAATAGCCCTAAAGCTAATAGAAATGTGAAGTAAGATTGGTTACATAAAAGCCTGTGGCTTTGACCTCCATGATACATGCAGTCAAAGAGGTCATCAGGGACCTTTTGTGAATGGTTTTAGTAGAATATCGAAGAGGAAAACTGGACTAGAGAGAATTAAGCTGGTAAAAAATGACAACCAACTGGAAGACCTGATAGAAAATAACAATAAAAGAATGAGGCTGCATCATTGTTTAGCTAGCCCTACAGAGATAAGAAAGTAGGCCCTTAAAAAAAATAATATAAATTCAAACTCTTCTGTTTCCACCATTATTAATACCAAACCAGCCGCCATCTTTTTCAACAGCAAGGAGTTCATAGCACAAAAAGGTAGATTCATTGCGAATAAGCCCTCTTAGTCCTTGAGAATAGAGGATGATCTGGGTTCAAATCTCACCGCAAACAGTTACTAATTATGACCCTGAGTATGTCGCTTAACCTCTTTGGGCCTCAGTTTCCTTATCTACAAAATGGAAGTGGGGTGGATTTGATTGCTTCTAAGGCCTCTTCTTGCTCTAAATCTATGATGCAATGATCTTATATGCCTACGAGATACACTTCCCTCCTCTCAGCAAAGGACAGGAGACCATAAGGACAGCGTGTTATATATGCTGTCAAGTACAATCACTTGTCTGGTTAGTTTTGCTTAGCTTTTTCTTTGTAAAAGAGAGGGTTCAGTGGGGGTAGTGTATCAGAAAATGACTCTGATGGGAAGAGCAAGAGGTGGCGATAAAATGTATTTTAACTGTTTGTAAGGATATTGTCCTTTTATGATATTTGTTCTTGAGATACTGTGTAGATGCTGTCCATGGTGATAGTATGAATAATACAAGGCCAGAATTACATTTTTTTCATGGCTGTGTATATGCATGTATAAAATTTTTTTTTCTCTTTTCTCCAAAATGATTTATAATCCCATTCTAGTTAGTCCCCAGAACTTTCCTGTGCTGTAGAGTATCATTATCTCGTACCCGTTTAAAAAGCAATGTCAAAATAGCCACAAGAAATAATATGACATATAGTGTTATCCCTTAGAAATACAGGTTAGTAAGAGACATCTCTTAAAATAGCATTTTTCCCCCCATTGAAATTAAAGAGATAAAAAAAAGGATTGAATAAAATAAGCAGCTCACACCCTTCAGTCAGCAGGAAATACCCTCTTTCCTTCCTGTCTGATGCCCAATAGTTCTAATAAAAGTGCACCCAATAGCTGTGTGACCCTGGGCAAGTCACTTAACCCCAATTGCCTAAAAATTTAAAAAAATTTTTTTTAAAAAAAAGTGCTCCCAGGTCTTGGGAAGACCCTTAATTGCTGAAAAGGTGGGGAAAGGTGAAAGTCATCTTGGTCCCTGCTGCCTTATTTTATTCGAAGCTTTGGCACATAGCTATTTAAATCGTGTTGCATTCAATTTGCTATTTTTATCTTGTAGCCTCTTAAGGGTAAGTTAGACCCATCATGTCAAAACAAGTACAAGAAATAAAGAACTTCCCATTTGCAGTTCAAACTCCTTCTACCACTTTCTTTTCATTTCTTAGTAAAGGAAAAATATTTCTTAAATTAGGAACTGCTAAAACTTTATTCCCCCAGGAAATAGATTGTGGCCCACAGTAGGTTCTCATGCCAGGGATGATGCCTACTGAGTTTCAGCTGCAAAAATGTTATTATTGATGTTGATATAAAAGGCAGGAATAATAGAAGTTGATTTTCAAGTTCTGAGATTGAATTTGCAGATCTCACAGAGAAAATCACCTGTTAATACTATCTACATCCAAAGAAAGAACTATGGAATTTGAACACAGGTGGAAGCATACTATTTGCTTTTTTTTTTCCTTCTGTTTTATTTTGTTTTCTCTTTCTTGTGGTTCCTCCTATTGGTTCTAATTCTTCCTTACAACATGACTAATGTGGGGGCAGCTAGGTGGCGCAGCGGATAGAGCACTGGCCCTGATGTCAGGAGGGACCTGAGTTCAAATCCAGCCTCAGACACATAATACTTACTAGCTGTGTGACCCTGGGCAAGTCTCTTAACCCCAATTGCCTAAAAATATAAGTAAATAAATAAAAATTAAAAATAAAATAAACAATATGACTAACGTGAAAAGATGTTTAATAGAAATGTGTATGTAGAGCCTATATCAGATTGCATGCCATCTTAGGGAGGGAGGGGGAGAAAAATTTTAAACTCAAAAGCTTATGGAAGTGAATGTTGATAAATCCAAATAAATTAATGAAAATTTTTTTTAAAAATCACCTTTTGACCAGTAAGTGAGATACGGTGAGCCAATGGGTATCTGGTATTTTTAGCAGTTTTCTTCCTGACCCTTTCCACCTTTTTTGATGATTTGGAAACCAGTTCCCCAAGGAGAAAGGACACATGGTGTAGGCCAGAGGTGTCAAACTCAGGCAGGCCAGCAAAACATCCAAGTCTGGCCTGGACCACGGTAAAATAAAAATACAGTTTTGTTGTTTTTGTTCAATCATGTCCAACTCTTCATGACCCTGTATGGGGTTTTCTTGGCAAAGATACTGGAGTGGTTTACCATTTCCTTCTCCAGTGGATGAAGGCAAACAGGTTAAGTGACTTGCCCAGGGCCACACAGTTAGTGAGTATCAGAGGCCAGATTTGAACTCAGGTCTTCTGACTCCAGGCCAGTGCTCTATCCACTGATCCACCGAGCTGCTTCCAGAAATACATAGATAAGTTTAATTTGTGGTTTTCTAAGTCAATATGCTCCTAAGAAGGACTTATTTCTTTTTCAGTTTGACAGTACTGGTGTAGACCCTCTTGTGCTGCCTCATCTCATACTCTTTTAAGAATCGCATTCTCTCTTCATAGGTTCAAGCCTTTCTCCTTGCTCAGTGTAGGTTCATGTTTTGGGGGTTCAACTTGAAACCGCAGATTAATATTGCCAGTTGATCATGTTTTCATTCTCTACAAGTTACAAGCTGTAAAAACCACCACCTTGATAGTTTGTTCTATTTATATACTTTCGAGATGCCCAGCTACGATGTTTTTACGTGTCTAACTCTTGTTTAGATTTTCTAACCACCTGCTTCCAAATGATCTTTTGGCTTTTTTAGCCCTTTTTTAGCCCAGTAGGATAACGTAATCTGTTCTCTGGAACATGATCTTCCACATCTCTCATTAAGCGCTCGGGGTGAGGATTCATTTGGATACAGTCAACACCACCTACTTCATCTGTCACTAACCTTCCCAAGGCACAGAAATAACTATTTGGAAATTGGCTGTGCGTGGGACGGGTGGGAAGTTAAATGTATCTGCCCCACTGAATTTCTGCCTCTTCAGTCCCCTGGCATGCATTTTATTGTGGTCGACTTCCCGAAATGGTAGATGGCTGATTGTAATTGTGCAGTCTTTCACTGGGGTAGCCAGCATGGATGTTACTGAGCATAGGACCTCCGAAGCTGAGCATGAGTCGGTTACAACAGCAAAGCATCCCTTCCCTTCCCAAACCCACCCCCCCAATGTTGATCCATAATTCTTAAGTTTCTTCTGTGTTTTTCACTGTTTCAGAGATAAATTTTAAATGCTAGTAGTAAATTCAAAGAGGCTTGAGCACCTTCTCAAACTGTGGTTTTGTTCTTTGAAGGTATTTTAGGATTACAGTACTCCCCCCCTCGGCCGACATCAGTTGTCTCTTTCGCACAAAAGTCCATCCTGCTGAAGAATTCATTTTGTTTAATGAAATATTCAGAGTGGCCATTTCCCCGGCAGCATTGCAGCAGAAGACATTAAGGGTGGATGTTTGTTCTGTCAGCAAAGACCGGCGGGATGAATGCCTGGTATGCGTTTCGTCAGCATTATCATCATCATCACCATCACCACCATCAAATAACATTTCTTCTTGCCCCTTCCTGGAATGTTGCATAGTTGCACTTCTGCTGCTCACCAGGCCCCCCAGAAACCTTCAGCCAGGACCTCAGGACGGTCCTTAGAGCACCTTTCCATTCTCCTCCAAGTCATAGTTCCTCTGACCCTAGAGCAGATGCCTAGACTTTAGTATTAACTCCATACAATGGTTAGGAGCGCTCTGGTTTCCATGGAAACTATTTTTTGATTCTACCCTTTGACTGTAGAAGGAATTTTATCTGTTTCTTGTAGATACATGAAAATTGTGTGTATCTCTACAAGAAACTCTCACTCATAGTGAAGTGTCAAAAGGGTATGTAAAACAAGATCCTAAATATTAGAAATTGCAAGCAGCTTCATTTCTCAGTAATATCAAACCAGGCCTTCTTAACCTTTTTTGTTTCATGGACCGCTTTGGCATCTGCTGAGGGCTTCGGGCCTCTTAATCAGAATAATATTTATAAATGCATGCAACAAAATACGTAGGATTACAAAGGAAACCAAAGGTTAGTGAAAATAAAGATGTAATTTTCCCTCCATATTCCTTGGGTCCCCTTAAATTTGCCCACAGATCTTTTGGGTATCCATGGACCCCCAGTTAAGAACCCTTCCTTTAGTGGTTCTCAGAGCTTGCCCATATCCATCTCAGTGAATGTCATTTTAGAAAGTTAGTACGTAGGTATATATGCCCGCTAGCTACATGTATTGATTTGTATGCACAATAACCAAAAGTCCCAAAAGGCTGATTTCTTAAAATGAGACATGATTTTTAAGAGCAGTAACCAGAGTAACAACCACCAAAAATAGGAAGAAATTATTTTTAGATTTCCTCCCAAAAATGGAATTGTGCAGATTAAAATCTAGGTAACCAAAACCAATCTAAAGCATAGCATAGGATAGGGTTAGGACGTGAACTTGTAATTCATTAATGTCAGGGATTCCTAGATGAAGAAATCCCAATGCTGGTCAACATCTTCTCTGCAAGTTAGCATCTTAGATGGTGCCTAGAGCAATGAGAGGTTCAATGGTCATACAGGGTCACACAGCCCATATATGTCAGAAGCAGGATTTGAATTCAGGTCTCCGGGCTCCGTTACACCATGGCTGCCTGCCAATATAATTTTGCTAATTATGATCTGTGCAAACATTATAAATGAATTAAAAAAAATTAATTGGCCCATTTCACTTAGATTCTAGTTAGTAAACTCTTTTATGATCAATGTAATACAAAAGACTTTAATTTTTTTTCCCCCTGATAACTCTAAAATAGCTCTGGAAGCAAACCCAGTTTCTCACCCATTCAATTGTTCTTGTTGAAGAACCAGGTATTTTGTCAGGTATAGTTTGCAACTTTATTTGTCTGGCACATTGTAAAAATATTTTCATTTGTGTTCATCGTAACTAAATTGAGTTTTGTGGGTGGGCAAAATAGTACCTCACAAAATGATCCCAGGTCTAGTTTTAACATTTAATATTTAAATAGCCCTGAAAACAAAATGCCAGTGTGTATATAGAACACACAAAAGCAAGCTACACAGGTAGACATATTTTAATCCAAAGCAAACACAAAACTACTATTGCTAGTAGGGGGCTGGGTTGTGGAATGGGGAAAGGCCAAGACTAATTTTAAAAGCCTTCTTTCCTTTCTTGTTTTTTTTTTTCCTTTTCTCATTTTTCATAGGCCGGAACTCAAATCAGCCTAGCAGATTTTCCCATTGCAGATGATTTTTTCACTCTGTGGTATAACTTGCTACCTTGCAAGCAAATTTCATACGGAAAAAATGAAGAAGACGGTGAAGAAGTTGGGTTTCATCAGAGTCAGCCTTCACTGGGCCCCTTAGACCTGGTGAGCAAAAGTTGGAATGTGTCATTAAAATTCAATAAAATGTAATTCAGCTGTAAAAGGATATTTTCCATCAAATGCTTTCTTCCCTTCCCAGTCTCCACATCTTTTTTCCCTAAAGAAGCAAAGAGGCCATTTTTCCAGCATTATATCAAGTAGTTTGTATAAAAGGAGATCTGTTTTTTCTGCCTGATATCTGACCATCAAATCAAATTCTGCTGCATAATTCATGCTTTTTAAATGCCCATGTACTGTGTTTTGACTTAATTTGCCTAAAGGCAGGGCAGGTTAACTACTTAACCTCTCTTCATTCTATCCAGAAAACACAGACCTGAACTGAGCAAAGAGAAAGGCTTAAATCTGTGTAGGTGTTGGTCATGCAATTAATTTGTCTAAGGCCAAATTAATTACTGTCTGTGTGCAAGTCATTTAACCTGTGTCTGCCTCAGTTTCTTTGCCGGTAGGAATAATGGTAACTACCTCCCAGTGCCATTGATATTTTTATGAAGTGCTTTGCAAACCTTAAAATGTTATACAAACACTAGTCACTGTTATTAATTTGTACTTTTAGATGTTAATTTTATGTGTTGGATTGCACTACCAGGTTTTAGATTAGAAAATGTTTTTACAGCTCCCAAGGAGCTTAAAACTACTAGTTATTTTCCCAAAAGTTCAGAAATTATTATTAAACACCAACTATGTGCCAGGCAGTATAGTAGGTACTAAGGATAAAAATGTAATAAATACAAAAAAAATATAATACAAATAGGTACTAAGGATAATAGTACAAAAATAGATAAATATATAATAAAATGTCATCACAAAAAACTTACTTTCTTACTGGCGAAAGAAGGATTTGTGTAAATATGTACAGAATAAATGTAAAGGGAATAAATACAAGTAAATTCAGTGTAATTTAAGAGGGAGGTCATATAATATCGCACATAAGGAAGAGAGAGAAGACCGATTTAGGTCTTACAAAGACCAATGTAGGATTACAAACTGAGGGAGGTAGAATCGTAATGTTCAATAAGGCTGAAAAGATAGATTGTGAGGAGATTGTGAAGAGGGCTTTAAAAGCTAAATAGAGGAGTTTATGTTTGATTGTAGAGGCATTAGAAAGCTACTGTGACGTGATCAGATCTGCACTTAAGGAAAATTACTTTGGCAGCAGTGTGGAGAATGGACTGAATTTTTTATTCAATTGTAAGAAAATTCGGTATGATGAGACAGTACTTATGATATGTGGAATTTTTCATGAAAATATTAATTGTCTCATAAGATGTTTCCCTGTAGGCATGTTATTAAAAATATCTTCCGTAAGTTGGAATTTGTGAGGATGAGGACTGGACCCAAGTTCTCTGCTGTGTGGTCTATTAAAGAGGAGTTTGCTAAGCCAATGAATCAGCTGATCAGCAAATAATTAGTGAGTGCCCATGGTGTGCCTAGCATTGTGTTAGTCACTGCATGGAAAATAAAACCTTCAGAAATCCTAGAGATTGGTCATGCTATACACAGGGCATCCCAAAAGCCATAGTGTAGTTATAAGCTATTAAAACCTAAAACCATACTGAGACTTTTGGGACATCCTGTATAAAATTTCCAAATTCTGTAGCATTTTCCTATGCTAGTTGAGGCATTGTAGATTAATGTGTAGAGAACTAGACTTAGAATCAGAAAAACTTAGCCCCACCCACACTGCCTAGCTGTGTGACCCTGGGAAGTCACCTAACCTATCTGAGCCTCGTTTTCCTAATCTCTAAAACAATTTAAATTTTAAAATTAGATTATTAAATTAAAATTAAATTAAATTTTAAAATTTCTAAAAACAATTTTAGAATGGGTCCAATAGTCACCCATAACTCACCTAACCTATCTGAGCCTCGTTTTCCTAATCTCTAAAACAATTTAAATTTTAAAATTAATTTAATTATTAAATTATTGTTAATTATTAAATAAAAAATTAAATTAAATTTTTAAAAAATCTCTAAAACAATTTTAGAATGGGTCCACTAGTCACCCGTAACTCCCGGGGCCAGAGTAGAAAATCAAAGGAGGTGATATATGTAATGAACTTTGGTATTTCATGTGAACTGCTATCAGTGGTGATAATTCCAGGCTGTGGTATTCTCCTCTCCACTCGTCAGCACGCTGTGTCTGCTTTGCTGGAAAGAACGTCAGCTGAGTTACAGGCTGTAGAACAGGAATTGTCACAAGAAGCAGAGGAAGAGGAAGAAGAGGAAGAAGAAGAGGGACAGCGGAAAGATTCAAGGAGTCTGGAGGAATATTGGTACAGCGGTTATTTCCTTTTCCGATTTTGTTAGCTCAGGAGTGTGTGGGTCGAGGGTGGGTAGGGGATGGTGTGCAGGAAGGATGGTTCTTATGGAGGGGAAGCTCTTTGGGATTTTGTGGGCTTTTTGTGGTCAGGCAAAGGACAAATTACCAAGGTAATTCTCTTTTCTAGCCTGTATGCCTTCTGATGTTGGCTGTAGAGCACTTCACTTTATTTTCCTTAATGAACCCTAAGTAAACCACTTTGAGAGTTAGATCATCTTGGTTATCGTTGCTGAAGTCTTGCTCTTTTGTCTTACCAAGAGTACAAAAAGGCCATTTCTAAGCTGACAATGTAAATTAATTCAGAAAACAAAAACTATTATTGTCTAACCCGTCCTTTCCCCTCCCCCATTTTCGTGTGTGTGTGTGTGTGTGTGTGTGTGTGTGTGTGTGTGTGTGTGTGTGGTGTGTGTGGTGTGTACACCTTACTATGTTTTTACATGGGAAAGATGTTTAGAAGGAACCAGTATAGTTGGGGACACTTGATGAGTGTTTAGTCATTTTTCAGTCATACCTGACTCTTTGTGACTTCGACTTCATTTGGGCTTTTCTAGGCCAGGACACTGGAGTGATTTGCTATTTCTTTCTCCAGCTTATTTAACAGATGAGGAAACTGAGGCAGACAGAGTTCAATGACTTGCCCAGGGTCACATAGCTAGTAAATGTCTGCTGTCGGATTTGAACTTGGGAATATGATTTTTCCCGACTTCAGGCCTGACACTTTGTCCGTTGTGCTACCTAGCTGACCTTGATAGGAACAACCGATAATGTGCTGCCAGTTGTAGTGTAGATCAGAGTTACAGTACAGATAAACCAGCACGCATGAGTGATAGAGCAAAATCCAGGTTTTTATTGATGCCTTTTGATTATACATCCTACTCATTTCTAAACATTCACACCACAACTCCCACTCTCACCCCCCCCACCCCAGTTCTATCCACAGTCCCTTAAAACAAAGATAACAAAGATTTTTAAATTGGGGCAGGGAGCTATTTATTTAGCAAAACCAACCAAGACATCCACCTGTACCATACCAGTAATCTACCTCTGCAATGAAAGGAAGGAGGGGCATTCTTCAGGCTTGCTTATTATAATTACACAGTGCTTGGTTCCATTTTATTATTCTTTCTGTCAAAACTTAGATTGAAGATTCAGGGTGGAAAATGCTGTCCACGTCCAGAAAAAGAACCATGGAGTCTGAATGCAGATGGAAGCACACTATTTGCTCTCCTTTTCTTTTATTGTTTTGTTTTATTTCTTCATTCTCATGGTTCCTCCCATTAGTTCTAATTCTTCTTTGCATCATGACTAATGTGAAAATATGCTTAATATGAATGTATAATTAGAGCCTATATCAGATTAAACACCGTCTTGGGGAGGGGAGAGGAGAGGAAGAGAGAGAAAATTTAGAACTCAAAATCTTATGGAAGTGAATGTTGAAAACTAAAATAAATTATTTAAAAAAATAAAAAAAACCTAGATTTACAAAATAGATAAGCTAGGAGACTGTGCACATTACAGTGAAATGATGTTGTAGAAAAGCTTTCATAGCAAACTTAATGGAATCACATATATATGTATCAAAATGAGTTTTGATGTACATACAACAACTTCCCTGGAATACATTTGTAGTGTATAACAAATAATCCCATGGTTATTCATTGCCAGTTTCCGCTTATCTTAAGCTTATGGCCAAGAATTAATACTTGTTAGAGCAGAAAGTTTCTGCCTGCTGCATCAGCTGTATGTAGAAAGTCTCACATGAACACTGTGAGGTTTTAGTGATAAATACATCATACTCATACGAGGTTTTAGTGATAAATGTCTGGCATCTGCTAATGCGAGACATTCAGCAGAAACGGCAGTAGGTGGGAAGAGCCGGACTGACTCTGGTGTTCCATTCGGTAGTTATTGTTCAATTGTGTGTGACTCTTTGTGAGCCCATGGAACATACTGTCCATGCAGTTTTCTTGGCAAAGATACTGCAGTGGTTTGCCATTTCCAGTGGATTAAGGCAAATAGAAGTTAAGTGACTTGCCCAGGGTCACACAGCTAGGAAGTGTGTGAAGCTAGATTTGAACTCAGGTCTTCCTGACTCCAGGCTCAGCACTCTATCTACTGAACCATCTAGCTGTCTCCTACCATTCAATAGTGCTCTCTTACAAATAGAAATTACAGATGTAGTCATAAGGCTCTTTGTAAGGTAGTCCATGCCAAAGATGGCAGCACGGACTGCAGCTTCCCGTGGAAATATTTATCAGAGTAAATAAAAGTACAGTACAACATAGATAATGGTAATTAGTGGTTTTTCTAAGTCAAGATGCAGCCCATAAGGATCCATTTCTATTTGAGTTTGACACCACTGGCTCATGTGAAGGATTTTGTTGAAGGTGAGAGACTAGCTAATACAATAATTTTCTTCTGATGCTTTAAGTAGGTAAACCCACTTTTAAAAGGGTTCAGGGGGCAACTAGATGGCGTAGTGGATAGAGCATCAGCCCTGGAGTCAGGAAGACCTGAGTTCAAATGTGGCCTCAGACACTTACTAGCTGTGTGACCCTGGGCAAGTTACTCAAACCCAGTTATCTAAGAGAAGAACAAAAGGTTTGAAATGGAACTGTCCTTTTTTAAGGAAGGTTCTGGGGGGGGGGTGTAATAGTATAATAAGGATGGAGTCTAGGCTTGTAATTTCGTTGATATTCTCCCATTAGACTGAGAGCTCCTCAGTGACAGGCGCTAGCTTTTGCCTTTCTTTGTCTCGTTATCCCTGGCACGTAGTAGGTGCTTTAATAAATGCTTATTGATCAAATGAATGAACATAGAGAGCTCCCAGGTTGAGCAAGCCCCCTGTATTCACACAAGTTGGCTCCATCTCTACAATTTCCAGTCTTGGAGAATTGCCTAGATCATTGAGAGGTTAAATGATTTTCTCTAGATCCGCACAGCCAGTGTGTGTCAGAGGCGGGATTCGAACCCCAGGTCTGTCTGCAAGGCCAGACCTTCATCCATCACCCCATGACTTAACTGTGTCAGTGGTTTGCAGACTCATTTTGCCTTCGTGGTGGGTCATAGCTCCCCAGAAGGCCTGCTCTCATGGTGACCTCTCTTTGTGTGCTGCCCAGCTCCAAGCCCGTGGAGCACCAGCTCTCATGTATCCTACCAAGCTGAAAAGACCACCTTGAGAAGACCCAGCAACAAAACCTATATTTCTGTTTTCTGATACAACCTGTCAAGTTGGGTTCTAAACAGCTTGTTTCCTGAATGTTTGTTGAGTCACTTAAGCTGTGTCCAGCTCTTCGTGACCCCTAGTTCAACATAAGGGGTAGTCACTGAATTTGGAGTCAGCTGACATTGTTTCAAATGTTGGCGCTCCCCCTTAAAAGCTAATGTCGTTCATTCACTTCAGTTGTGTACGACTCTTCATGACCCCATTTGGGGTTTTCTTGGCCAAAATACTGGAGTGGTTTGCCATTTCCTTCTCCGGCTCATTTTACAGATGAGGAGCTGGGACAAATACGGTCAAGTGACTTGCCCAAGGTCACACAGCTAGGAAGTGTCTGAGGCTGGATTTGAGCTCAGGTCTTCTTGACTCTAGGCCCAGCATTCTATCCACTACACCGCCTAACTATCCTTCCTGAATATTAGCAGCCACTAAGTAATGGCTTTTTTTCAGCCATAGCAACTCATGAAAAACTGCTGGTATGGAAGGGTCGTAATCTACCTCAGTGAAGGTGCTGCCCACAGTTATGAAATCACAGGCTTTTAAGTACTTTCAGAAATATTAGCTTATAGCACCAAGCCTCATGAATCTCTGTTTACTGCACTTTATAGCATAACATAGAACAAAGATATTTAGAGCCTTTTTCTTTTTCTTTTTTTTGGGTGAGGCAATTGGGGTTAAGTGACTTGCCCACAGTCACATAGCTAGTGAGTGTTATGTGTCTGAGGCTGGATTTGAGCTCAGGACCTCCTGACTCCGGGGCCGGTGCTCTATCCACTGTGCCACCTAGCTGCCACTGTTTTAGTTTTCTTTTTTTTTCTTTTTTTAATTTTTTCTCTTTTTTTTGTTTTTTTGTTTTGTTTTAGTTTTCTTGAAAAATTAGAAATGAGTCTTGCAGGTAGCCTGTAAGCCGTGTTGCTGGCCTTGTTGCTCATTACCCAGGTGATAACTGGGCACTGTGATTTTCTTCAGAGAAGTTGTTAGTTCAGGACAGACTCTTTTTCTCTCTCCTCTCGTAGGTTAGAAATGTTAGCAGAGACCTCCAATGAGCTCCTGGCCAAGGAAGAAGCAGAAGCTAACCTGTCAGAGGGGAATGACTTAACAGAAGAGTCTGGACCATGCACAACTGTGTCTAAGTCGAGTGAGGACGAGAGTGGGAAAGAAACCAGCCATACCAAAGACCCTCAGAGTCAGCTCCCTACTGCCATGCCCAGCCTGGTGAGTATTTTAGGATGTGTTTCTAAAGCATGTGATCTAAAAACCAAACAAAAACCCCAAACATGGGTTGTCTCTTTAGGAGTAATTATATTCTGTGTTCATGAGTCAAAATCTAATCATGAAATGCATTGATGATGTATGAGTATAGTGTAAGATGTTTTGTATGGGCTTGAAAATTTATAAATTGATTCAAAAGACTAATTCTCAGATAGTGTTTGATATATGAAAGGTAAGTCTAGGAGTAATTAAAAGAAATAGGGCTACTCATTTTTTATAAATACATTTATAAAAGTTCCCATGAATATGTATTATATATTTTTCTTAAATTCTGTGGAGCACACACTTATAGAAGCAATGTGACAGTGATTTAAGGTCTAAACAGGGAATGAACATTTGAAACCCACAGAGGGAGTTGACTTTCCTATTGAAAGTTTATTATTGATTCCTTGATTAGCTAATGGATCAGTGTAGGCTCAGCAATAGTGTAATAGGCAGAATGAAAGTGATAGTGAGAGCCACATCCTGAAAGGGGGAGGTAATCTGAACATCCAGGCTTTGCTTTCATTTTCTGATGGTCTTTGTTTGAATTTGACTTTCCTTTCCATAAAGTCCAAGGAAAAATTAAATTGTCAAAGAGCTTTGATTTTATTTTCCATGTTTAATCAAAACATTTTAACATTTATTTTCTGCTGAGCATTATATTAGTTTTAATTCTTTTGGTGGCTATTCCCCCCCCCAAAAAAAATGACATTAAAGCTTTAATTGAAAAACTCTTTTCTGAAAGGCCTTTTAAAGCATACAGTTTACCTACTAAAAATTTACTTTTTTTTTTCAGACTGTAAAGTGTTTGAAGCAGTTGCAATTTTAGATATAGATAGATAGACAGATAGGTATTTATGTGTGTGTATGTAATTTATTTATTCATTCGTTCATTTATTTGTTTGTTTATTGCTTCAGTGGTTTTCTCAAAAACTGTTATTCTATCTATCCTCATTTTTGTCCTGACCTGTTGACTTCATCAAAGTATGGAGGTCCCAGGGAGGAAACTCTAACGATTTAAATATACTGCCCTTCTGCCTCTCCTATTCTTCAGGAGCTGCCTGGGACACTGAAAATTTAAGTGACTTCACCAGAGTCACACAGTTAGTATTTGTCAAAAACAGAATTTGAACCCAAGTCCTCCTAATTCTAAGGCTTGCTTTTTATCGACTTTGCTGTATTTCCCTTATTATTTTTTAACAAGTGTTATTTTAAAAAAAAAAAACAACAACTTCTTGATCCCACTAGCAGGCATCCTGGCCTGTAACATAAAGATAGAGTAATCTTTGTGTTTGTTTGGTTTGGTACATGTTTTTTCTCCTCCTTTGTGTGTGTGAAAACCATCTTTGCATGTGTGTATGTACAAATGGAGAGAAAGAGAAACCTATAGCAACTTGATGATTTGATATTTCTGATGTGCAAGATATTTCATATTTGAATTCAGTATTTTTTCTCCTCATTTGTGTATGTGAAAACCGTCTTTATATATGTGTACATGTAAATGGAGCGAGAGAGACCTTTCCCAAAATGTATTATTTCTGATATACAAGACACTTCATATTTGAATTCCATATTTAAGACAAATAAGACATTGTTCCTTTCCCCATCAGGTTGATAAAGAGACCAACACCGAGGAAGCATTTCATGAAAATGTGGCCGTCCGACCTAAGGATCGTTCCAGCCTGAGCTCTCGGCAGCATCCCTTTGTTAGAAGCAGCATGATTGTGCGCTCCCAAACCTTTTCTCCAGGAGAGCGGAACCACTACATCTGTAGGGTAAGGTGAAAAGCAAGGGTAATCACTTGTTACTAACTGTCATTTCAGTGAGTAGCCATAAAGAATAAAATATCATCCACTGAGAAATCCCAGATTTGGGATGTAAGCAGTACCTGGAAATGTGGTTTTTTTTCTCCAAAAATACTTAAATGACTTTACTGTTTCTGCTTGTTTTTTTTTTTAAGTAGACATCTTAGAGATTAATTGTTGCTTCCTACTATCAGTGATTTGGTAGGCACTTATTTAATAAGAACGTTTTGTGGGTTGAATGGATAAACTATTGAGATTTGGATTAGTATTTATAAATTTATAGGCTCATACATCAGAGCTAAAAGGGACCTTGGGGGCAGCTAGGTGGCACAGTGGATAGAGCACTGGCCCTGGATTCAGGAAGACCTGAGTTCAAATCCGGCCTCAGACACATAACACTTACTAGCTGTGTGACCCTGGGCAAGTCACTTAACCTCATTGCCTAGCCAGAAAAAAAAAAAGGACCTTGGAGGCCATAGGCATAACCATCTACTTCAAATGTATGTGTGTATAAATTTAATATGTATTTTATATAATATAAAATATTTTATATAAAATATATTTAATAACACAAACATGCATATTATATATAAACATTACATATTTACATGTTATATAAAATATATAATGTTATATAATATAACATTATATATTTTGTTTATTATACATGAAAAAACAGGTACATGAAAATTAAGTGACTTATCCAGGGTCATGCAGCTAATAAGGTTCTAAAGCTAATAAGGGTATTTCTTACCCCAAGCCCTATGTGCAGTCTACTCTGCCATGCTGCCGCTCAGTGAGGTACAGGATATATATTTCTGTTAACATGTAGCAAGTATATATTGGCCTGTGCTATGAAGGATATTTCAGGCCCTATTAGTCCTGCTGAAGTAAAAATTCTGCTCAAGGCTAAAGATGAAAAGAGCCCCTTGATAGTAATACTAAACTTTACCTCTTCTGGACTTAGTTCTTTCTTGCAGTGATGCATTTGGGGGTTGGTGCTCAGGGAAAACTAACACCTCTGTGTGTGAACTTGCCAAGCCCTTTCCAGGGCTGCTCATCCGCCTTTGGTGTCTACCTGGTACTCACCTCTCACCTGTGGCTCCAAGAAGCTGTAGCATGTGCAACAGCCACACTCTGGTAAAACCATCTTGGCAGATGGCTAAACCAGGATGGAAGTAACTGACAGGTCTCAATCTGTTGGTGAATTAGGGGAATGTCCACCCCAAGAATGAGAAGACTTCCCTCATTGGATGGACAGATGAGAACAATTTGGAGCACATGAACTACATTTGATTCTATATGTGTGTGCACACGCATGTATGTGAAACTGGACTGTACAGTTATATTTTTCCTCTCTATATTGTGTCTTTAACAGTTAAACCGAAGTGACAGTGACAGTTCCACGTTGGCTAGAAAATCCCTCTTTGTGAGAAATGCAACAGAACGCCGTAGCTTGCGGGTCAAGAGGGTAGGTATCACTTTGTGTCCACCCCCTCCCCTGCCCCTTCCCTTTCAGGCAGGTCAGAATTAGTTCATGATCAATGACAGATGTGGAAGGTGTAATGCTGCCGTCCTCTTAGGCAGCTGTAATAAGCACCCCAGGGTTATCCAGAACTCTTAAGTGTCACGTTGGTGTTAGAAATGTCTATGGTGGTGTATACAAGTAAGCATGTTAATTTCATTTCCAGTGGTTTGGAATTTATGGCTATTGAGTCTAAGCCTCAGCTAAAATTTATATCCATACCATCTATGCAGAAACAATCTGATGTGTGAACTATATATGTTGAAGGCCTGCTCTGCACCTAGCGGTGTGCCAGGGATGAAGGGGATTACCAGGGGAGACTAAAATCCAGCACCTGCCTTCTAGGGACTTACTGTTTATAATTTGGGGAAACAAGACTGAAGTCTAACAAACAACAGAAGATTAAAAAGTCAAGACATAGTCAAGTACTAAACAGTACATTTTTAAATACCTTAAAAGCAACCGTTTAGAGCAAAAAGTTGGAAGCAATGAGGTTGCCTATCAATTGGGGAATGGCTGATCAAATTGTGATATTAAATGTATTCTATATTATGCCATAAGAAATGACAGGCTTGTATTTGGAGAAGCGTAAGAAGACATGTATGAACTAATGCAGAATATAGCAAGTAAAATCAGGAAAACAATGTGAAAAAAGACAGCAATAAAACAAACTGAAAGGTAGCTGAACCCTCATTAATTGCAATGACCAGCCTTGGTCATAGCGAATAGATTATGAAACACTTCTCTTCTCCTAGGAAAAAGGCAGGGGGATTAGGGATGCAAGATGTTGCATCTGCTGCTAGATGTAATTATTATGCTTACTTATTTTGCTCAACTGTTTTCCTTTTCTTAAAATTAAAAAAAATTCTCTTTTGTTCTTCACTGTTATTTTCAATGATTCTTTACCCCCTAGTCCCCATAGAACCTTCCTGTGTGAGAAATAACCATGTTAATTGTTTTATCTATGTTGTAAAAGAACATGGGGACAAGTAGTATGTTGACTTAAAAAAAAACACACAAAACATTCCAATTCATTATTTATTTATTTTGAGCATTCTTTTCCATTTAAATTTTGAGTTCCAAATTCTCTCCCCACCTCCCATCCCCTCCACCAGCCACTGAGATGCAAGCAATATGATATCAATTACACATGTGAAACCATGTAAAACATTTCCATATTAGCCATATCTTTTTTAAAAAGCAAGAAGAATGAAGTGAGAAAATTGTACTTCATTTTGCACTCAGAGTTCATCAGCTCTCTCTCTGGAGGTGGATAGCGTTTTTTTCATCATGAGTCCTTTGGAATTGACTTGGATCATTGTATTGATCAGAATAGCCAAGTTTTTCACAGTTGATCATCATTATAAGGTTGCTGTTGCTGTGCAGAATGATTCTCCAGTTCTTTTCACTTCATTTTGCATTAGTTCATATAGGTTTTGCCATTTTTTCCCCCCGGAACAATCCCCCTTTGTCATTTCTTATAGTACAGTAGTATTCCATCACAATTGTATGCCACAACTTGTGCAGCCATTCTCCAGGTGATGAGCATCACCTTGATTTCCAGTTCTTTGCCACCATAAAAAGAACTGCTATAAATATTTTGGTACATATAGGTCTTTTCCCATGTTCTTTGATCTCTTTGGGATACATATCTAGCAATGGTATTGCTAGATCAAAGGATATGCACCGTTTTATCGCCCTTTGGGCATAGTTGTAAATCGTTCTGCAGAATGGTTGGACAAGTTCATTGCACTACCAGCAGTTCATTAGTGTACTTATTTTTCCCTCATTCCCTCCAGCATTTGTCATTTCTGATAGGTGTGAAGTGGTACCTTAGAGTTGTTTTAATTGGCCTTTCTCTAATCAATAGTGATATAGAACATTTTTTCCTATGACTATAGATAGCTTTGATTTCTTCTTTTGAAGACTTTTTTTGCTTTTTGAAGCATTTATCAATTAAGGAATGGCTTTTAGTTTTATAAATTTGACTCGGTTCTATACTTAGTACGTATTTGAGAAGTGAGGCCTTTAACAGAGAAACTTTAAAAAATTTTTGACATTACTTCATCGTCTATGTCTACTTTTTAGCAAAATGTAGATTTCTGGGGCAGCTAGGTGGCTCAGTGGGTAGAGCGCTGGCCCTGAAGTCAGGAGGGACCTGAGTTCAAATCCAGACTCAGACCAAACACTTGACACTTAAGTAGCTGTGTGACAAGTCACTTAACCCCAGTTGCCTAAAATTTTTTTAAAAATGTAGATTTTTCTCTGATTATCTCTTTTAATAAGACTATTTTTCTTTTGCTTTGTCTGATATCATGATTGCTACCCCTGCCTTTTTTTACTTAAGCTGAAGCATATTAGATTTAGCCCTACTCCTTTATTTTAACTCTGTTGTGTGTCTTTCTGTTTGGTGTGTGGCTGTTTTAAGCAACATGTTGTTGGATTCTGGTTTCTAATCCATTCTGCTATCCACTTCTGTTTTATGGGTGAACTCATCCCATTCACATTCACAGTTATGATTACTAACTGTATTTTCCTACATACCATTTTCTTCTCTCTCTCTCTCTCTCTCTCTCTCTCTCTCTCTCTCTCTCTCTCTCTCTCTCTCTCTCTCTCTCTCTCTCTTTTTCTCTCCCTCCCTCCCTCCTTCCCTTTCTCTCTCTCTCTTTTTTTTTTCTTTTCGATGTGGCAGTTGGGGTTAAGTGACTTGCCCATGGTCACACAGCTAGTAATATACATGTCAAGTGTCTGAGGCTGGATTTGAACCCAGGTCCTCATGACTCCAAGGCTGGAGCTCTATTCACTGCGCCACCTAGCTGCCCCAGATAATTTCAACATAATCAATTCAACACCCGTACCCTCTGTTTATGTAAACTCCCTTTTAACTGCCCTAGTGATATAAAGTTCTTAGGAGTTCCATGTATTATCTTCCCAGACAGGAATGTTAACAGTTTAACTCTATTGAGTCCCTTTCATGTTTCCTACCTTTTTATGCTTTTCTTGAGTCTTCTGTTTGAATGTCAGATTTTCTAATCAGCTCTGCTGTTTTCATCAGAAATGCTTAAAAGTCCTCTATTTAATTAAATGTTTATTTTCTCTCTGGAAGGATTATGCTCAGTTTTGCTGGGAAGGTTATTCTTGGTTTGAATCCTAGCTCTTTTACCTTCTGGAATATTGTATTCCAAACCCTCCACTCCTTTAACATGGAAGCCGCTAAATCTTGAGTGATACTGACTGAGGCTCCACAATATTTGAATTATTTTTTTATGGCTGCTTGAAGTATTTTTGTTTTTTACCTCAGAGCTCTGAATTTGGCTATAATATTCCTGGGAGTTTTCATTTTGGAATCTCTTTCAGGAGGTGATCAGTGGATTCTTTCAATTTCTGTTTTACCCTCTGGATCTAAGATATTAGGGCAATTTTCCTTGATAATTTCTTGAAATATAATGTCTAGGCTTTTTGTTTGATTATGGCTTTCAGGCAGTCTAATAATTCCTAAATGATTTCTCCTCAATCTATTTTTCATGTCAGTTGTTTTTCTGATATTTCCCATTTTCTTCTATTCTTTTCCCCCATGCTTTTGACCTGTGTTTTATTGTTTCTTGATGTCTCATGGAGTCATTAGCTTCCACTTGCCCAATTCTGATTTTTAAGGAAGATTTTATTTTCTTCAGTGAGATTTTGTACCTTTTTCCATTTGGGCAATTCTGCTTTTTAAGGCGTTCTCCTCCTCACTGAATTTTTGTACCTCCTTTTCCATTTTGCCAATTATGCTTTTTAAGGAGTTCTTCTCTTACTCCATCTTTTCTAGGAATTCTAATTAAACTTGTGCCCAAACTGTGTTTTTCTTTGAAGCTTTGCTTGTAGGTTTTTTGGAATCATTTACCTGCTCTAGGTTTATGTCTTCAGAGTGTCCTTTTTTCTGTAATAGCTCTTTATGATAAGATTCTCTTTTTGTTTGTTCATTTTTTTAATCTTGTTTCGTTACTTTGTACTTCATATTAGGGCAAGTCTCTTTATGATGAGATTCTCTTTTTGTTTGTTCATTTTTTAAATCTTGTTTCATTACTTTGTACTTCATATTAGGGCCAGTCTCTTTATCATGAGATTCTCTTTTTGTTTGTTCATTTTTTTTATCCTACTTCCTTACTTTGTACTTTATATTAGGACCAGGCATTGTGTACCTTTTTTTTTTACTCTTAAGATATTTATTACAAATGTCAAGAACACAGTCATAAAAATAAAACTGACTGTCTTAAAAAAAAAGAAAGAAAGAGAAAAGTGTGAGAGAAAAGCCAGAGCTTGGATCTTACATCTAAAACACAGGTATATGCTGTTTTATGAATAAGCAGTATTAACTACCTTCTTAAAATAGTTTTAGTGCATTGCATTCTTAGAAAAGAAAAACATTGTTCCCCCCCAAAAAAAGTTTCCTACGACATTTAACAGTTTATAGAACTAGTCTATTGTTAGCTGTCTTCTACTAAACTTCGAATTTAGAAAACTGAAATCTCTCTGGTTGTAGGCTAAAATCATCCAAATATTTGCCATTAAGGATGAACCAGGTAAATGTAACCCTTTGCTTTCCAAAAACTAGGTCAGCAAAGTCCATTAGTCAGTGTCATGAAGCCATATGGATATTCCACTCTCCCCTCCACCTCATATCCATGAAAAACTCTCTTCACTTGTTGAGACTGGCTACAGAATAACAGTCAGACTTTTCAATCTGGTAGTTTTGGTATTAAGATTAAATTAGATATTAATGTTTTCCTCTAAAAAACGTATTATCTAATCCACCTCTTATTTTAAGCATTGTGCACTTCTGAAGGAAATGTCTGAGCTAAGTTTATGTCCTTTTGGGTCCCCTTCCTACTTTTTTAGGGGTTTTGAGTGTTGTGTTATTCCAGGATCTCAGGCACAGTGCAGATCTAATCCAGGGCAGAGTCTGATCTTCACCTTCTGGTCCGACTTCTGCAAGTTCCTGATCTGGGTTTGGGTCTGATCAATATACCTGTGGGCTTATCCCTAGTTGGAGTTGAAGTAGTCTGCTGCTGAACTCAGCTTCTTTGAGCCAGCTGAAAAGTGCTACAGCTTCAGGCTCCCCTTTAGTCTTGGATTCCTGCTTGGGGTGTTCTGGTGTATGCTTCTTATTAGGATGATGGCTGGACCTGAGACCCCACTCCACTCCAGAGCCACACAGTTGCTGCTTGTTTCCAAGCTTGCTACTTGGTCAGTATACAGCCTCGAGCCCAGGACTGCTCCTCACTTTGGAATGCTAAGTTCCTGAGCTCAGGTCCCCTGTTTAGGCTCTCACTGGACCTTTGATCTGGAACTAGGTAGTGAGTGACAGAGCTGCCAATTGGCACCTTTTTCTACATCTTGCACAGTTAGGCCCCTCACTTTTAGGTCTGGGACTTCTTCTTGCCCCTGTATATAACCTTGGGCCCTGTGTTAGTATGCCCTCCCCCACTAGCAATTCTGGCTAGACCCCATCCCCACTTTTCACGGACCTCTTTGTCTCCCTATGCCAACCTAGCTTAGCAAAATAATTCACTATGATTTTTTTTCTTGGATTTACTGATTGAAGTTTGATCTGCTGCCTTTTTTATGTCTTTGTAGAGGAGAGCTCATCTGTATATTTTTTGCTGTTCTGCCATCTTGGCTTTGCAAGTGATATATTTGGGAAGAACTATGATAGAAAGATAAGGCATCAATAAAATTTTCTTTAAATAAAAGCACCTGCATCTTATTCATTGCAAACTATTATCTATTCATTATCATCATCAGCAAGAAATATTGCTTGAACTATCAAAAGCCTACCACTGGGGAAGTTGAACCCCAATCTTAGTAGTTGTATGTGACTTTGAACATGTGGCTTTACTTCCCAGCTCAGTAGGCTGCTTTCTCTTTTTTTTTTTTTGGCTAGGCAGTGGGGTTAAGTGACCTGCCCAGGGTCACATAGCTAGTAAGTGTTATGTGTCTGAGGCCAGATTTGAACTCAGGTCTTCCTGACTCCAGGGCCGGTGCTCTATCCACTGCACCACCTAGCTGCCCCCTTTTAGGCTGCTATCTAAGACTGTAAGTTGAAGAGACAGTGCCAGCTTGTGGAGTTGTTCAGACCCAAACCCAGATCAGGAACTTGCAGAAGTCAGACCAGGAGGTGAAGATCAGACTTTGCCCTGGATATGGTCTCTACACTGCGTTGTGCCTGAGATCCAGGAATAACTCATCACTCATTTTCTTTGTTTAGGAGTTCCCTCGACCAACAATCATGGGCTTAATTGCTGTCTCTATCCCTGTTACATGTAAGGCCTCTACTGGACAACACATTTTGGGGTCCAGTTCCAATCTTAATCAAACTTGAAAAATAAAACTTCATCTCCTCTTCCCTCCAAAGAAACTCTTTGGAACAATATCAGGGAATGAAGTATGTTCCAAACAAGTAAAATTTCCAAATAACTGAAAATTATGACTTCAAGCTCCAGAAGTTTTAGTTTAACCATTTTGGTCCAGTTTTAGCTCTGCTTCTAACTGTGTCAACGTTAACTTTTCTGTTCTTCATCTATGGTGCATAGTTGACTTCAAAATGTATACATTTCTGTATCCTCCTGCTTTATTTAATGAAATTTATTGATTTATGATCAATTTGGATCAATTGATTTGATCTTTTCATGGTGCCTCGGGGTCATCACTGTAAACAACAATTATTGTATTGGTGAATAATACATTATATTCCTTGGGTAATTGTGTTAGAAGGCCTGTCTGCCATTTACACTAAATAGCCCCTTGGCTGTTGTGCTCTTAGTCCTTAGATCTGCTTGTTGTAGTTTTTCTGTCTCTACCCTCCCTGTGAGTCATCACTATCAGCATGTCACCCCACAATAGCCACTCAGCCCCTTGTGACTCCCTGTTTTTAATCACCAGTGGATCTGAGAGCCCTGTAGACAGGCATGTTAGAATTGTGTGTTTAATGAGAATAAAAACTTTAGCAAAATAACAACTTATTTGCTATATCTCCAATCTTTCTGCTGTCTCTATACCTATGATATTTCGTTGTTTGTTTTGTGTAATCCTAGTTAATGTGAATGTTCTAATTTGGTTTTCTTTACTTTGTTTCACTTCCTTTGTCTTGTTATTTCAATTACAAAAATCATATTCCGATACATTGATTGAAACAGTTTGTTCTGCCATTCCTAAATCCTAGCACCTCAGTCTTTCCCTTTTTTCTTTTTTTGCTACTGATTACTAATTAATGACTAATTTTTTGTTACTAATTACTAATTAATTGAATTACTAATTTACTATTCTCTGTTTTCATTTTTTATTTTATTTTATATTCTTAATTTTTAATTAATCAATTTAATTACTAATCTCTGAATACTTTTGTACAGCTAGGACTTTTCCCCCTTTTGTTAACATTCTTAGGCTATAATCATGGTACTGAGACCAGCAGGTCAAAAGACATGATCTGCTTTTATAGGGTTTGTTGTCCAAGGTACGTGGGGTTTTTGATACATATTTCAGCTGCTCCAAGGTCTTTTTTTTTTGTTTTAATAATTTAAAAGTTCAGGGGTTGAATTGATGAATGACGTAGTGCCATAACGTAATTCAGACTTTTTATTGATTCACACCTTAAGTCCAAGTATTACATGTCCATAGTATTCAGGAGTAGAGAGGGAAGCCAGGTGGCGCAGTGGAGAGAGTGTTGGGTTTGGAGTCAGGAAAACTTGTCTTCCTGAGTTCAGATCTGGCCTCAGACACTTCCTAGCTGTGTGACTCTGGGCAAATCACTTAATCCTGTTTGCCTCAGTTTCCTCATCTGTTGAATGAGCTGGAAAAGGAAATGGCAAACCACTCCAGAATTTTGGCTAAGAAAACTCCAAATGGAGTTATGAAGACTTGGACGTGACTGAAAAAATTCAGGAAGAGATGGACAAAAGCACAGAAGAACTTCTGAACTGAGGGTAGCAGCTGAGCCACAGTGGGTTTGCTAGGATGTTAGTGACTTGCATTACTATAGCTAGTTATTCTTGAAACACTTTTTTTGTAGAAGGTTCATTTTAATCCAGGTTTTCATGTGATAGGAATAGACTGGTAAAAATCAACAGAAAAGGGTATGCTGAATGAGGGATATATAGAAAGAGCAATGATTTATCCATAGAAAAAATCCAGAATATCCATGAAGGTTTATCAAAAGCATCATCAAATGAGTGAGCATGCCACATTAAGTCTTGTTTCTCCAAACCTGAGTGTGCAGGGATTTGAAGCCCAGCCACTTTTTCCGTGCAAAAAAACAAGTGGAAGCTATTTGATGGTGAAAATGGTGTGTGTATGTGTGTGAGGGTGTGTGTGATGGGTTCAAAACGAAGCTTGTGGAGGGTGGTTCTTGCATATATCACATATTTCAGGAGCAGGAGAGGACAGAAGGAAAGCCAATATAGGTGCTTACAGTATACCTACTGTATCTAACACGTAGTAGGTGTTCAGTTGGTCGTGGTAATGATGGGGTTAAACGCAGCCCAATCCAGGGCTACAAAATAAGGACAGAAGAGTTGTCATGATCCCTTCCCTCAATGATCTCTCTCTTTATAGTCATGCAAGCCTTCCTTCCTGCTCCATCCTCTCCTCTTTTCAGTATTTGTAAATCCTATCCATTTTTTTCCTTAAAATTTCTCTACGATGACCTCTTCCTCTCTATTTCCACTGCTGTCACCCTCATCTATGCACATTCATGCATTAGTAGGCAACACAATGTAGTAATTCTATGGTCGGTCATATTATTTTCTGGTTCACATTTGTTAGTCATGACTCCTTAAGGATTGAGACCATGCCTTTACTCTTGTTAACCTCCAGAAGAACAGAGCTAGATGCATAATTAGATGTGGGGGTTTTTTTTAATGTTAATCTACAAGCATTTATAAAATGAATTTATTAAGTTCCATGTAGGTTCTAAGAGTTGGAGATATACAGAAAAGTCAAAAAAAATTACGGTTATCTTTTCCACATCATAGATGTTAGGGACACAGTGCCCTTGTGATCTGGAAAATCTGCGTAAGATTTTTTGAACCTCCCTTTTATCAGGCAAGAAGTCTGAATTTTTTCTTTTTCTTTTGCAGAATGTTTACAGAATATTATAAAATTTGGGTTAAGTATTTGGTCATAGGCTAAATGTAGATCAATGTTAAGTAAAAATACTTTTTCTGCTGGCCTTTGCATGTTGTCTGCAGCGTCCACAAAACTCCCCCAAACTTCCCATTTAATTTCTTGTGCTAACCTGCAATATATCAAAACTGTGATGTAGAAAGTTGCAGTGTGGAAGAGATAATTGTAGTAAAAAATCCCTGCTCACATTCTGATGTCGGGGAGAGGGGACAACAATATGCAAATGTCTGTGTACCAATAAGATCTATACAGGAGAAATTGGGCTAGTTGCCTGGATGGTGGTGTGATGGGTAGGCTTGGACCCATAAAAAGACCTGGATTATGTATAACTTGTAAGCAAGGCTAAAGGAACTTGATGGGGGAAATGGTAGCATGCAAAGTAGAGTTAAAGCTCATCTGGGAGGGGGCTAAGAGTTTCCTTGACCTGCCTAAGATTTGGAAAACCACTTTGGGTCTAAGTTCACCTTCATTGGCATTACCATTGGATTGTGAATTCCTCAAGGGCATGGACCATCTCTTGCCTTTCTTTGTACCCCCAGCACTTAGCACAATGCCCAGCACATCGTAGGTGCTTAATAAATGCTTATTGAATGAATTTCTCAAAGCCAAATGGATGGCTGCATGATCTGATAGCACTTGTCCTGCAGAGGGGGTTGGGGGAGTGTTTGTATCTTGTGTTTCCTATTGAGAAAAAAAAATGCCATTTTCTGTAGGTTACACCATTTGCCAGCTCATGGTTTGTGTCTCCCTTTATTACCACCCAGACCGTCTGCCCGCCAGTCTGTAGAAGATCGGCACAAGAACACCCCCCGCGCACATCTCTTGACTTAGAGCTGGACCTTCAGGCCTCTTTGACCCGGCAGAGCCGCTTGAATGATGAACTCCAAGCCCTGAGAGACTTGCGGCAGAGGCTGGAGAACATGAAAACCCAGGGAGAGCTGGCTCTTTCCGCCGCCGTGCTGGAGGATGAGCGGTTTCAGAAGCTCCTGAAACAAGCTGAGAAACAGGTACCGGTGACAGTGGCTTCATTTCTGAAGGGTTTGGATAGAGTTCTGTCTAATCTGCTTCGAAGTCAAGGAGGTTCCCACCTTAAAATGTGGGTGTCTTTAAAAAAAATAGTATCTTCCAAAGGCCTGTTTATGTTACTTGTTTAGAACTTGGAATTTCTGTACCCTTAGGAACAGTGTAGGAGTTTTCACTCTACAGATAGGAGATGTGAGTTGGACAACAGTTTGTCTAAAGGTTTAGGTGTTTCATTCATTCATTCATTCATTCATTTATTTTCCCCCCCCCCTTTTTTTGGTAAAAAAAAAATCTCCCTCCAGTCCCTCCTCCATCCATTGAGAAGGAAGGCAACATATCAATTATACATGTGCAATCATGGAAAACATATTTCCTAGTAGCCATGCTGCCCCCCCAAAAACAAAAACAAAAAAAAATATTCACTTCCAGAGAAAGAACTGATATTGTCCTGCATTTAACATTTGTTTTTAAATTTTTAAGTTCTAAATTCTTTCCCTTCCTGTCCCCCCTCATTGAGAATGGCAGGCAATTTGATATAGGTTATACATGTGTAGTCATGTAAAACATATTTCCATATTAGTTATGATACTTGTTTTTATGAAGGGAATGCCTGTAAATGTCATTGTGCCTTTCTGAACGGTTGAGCACCAGCAGAAGAACATAAAACAGTAGCCCCTTAGTTGCTCTACCTGCCTCCTGTCTTTCCTTTCTCCAACCCCTACAGTGGCCAAAATAACATTCCCACAGCACAGGTATGTGTGGCTCCCTGCTCAGAAGTAATCCAAGGCTCTTTTTTTGCCTACATGCATGATACAAGGCAAACATCTTATTCCAGGCATTTCAAGCATTGCACAGTCTGACTTCACCCTTTCTTTCCAGCCCTATTCCACGTTATTCTTTTACAAGCTCCACCATGCAGCCAGACTGGATCGCCAACTGCTCCCCAGTCCCACGTTGCTGTTTTCCACCAGTGCATTTATTCTCTAGCCCTGGAATTCACCCTCTTCATGCCTGGTGGTGAAGGCTTCCCTAACCACCTCTCCTCCAACTCCTCACACTGAAAGTGTTTTCTCTGCTCGCAGATTTTCTCATTCTTGCATCTCTTATTTGCCCCCAATAATATTCCTACAGATAGAGTTTTTAAAAAATTATTTTCACACATGTAATTGCTCGCTGCTTCAGTCACAATAGGTTATCTTTTGTACTTAAAGCAGACAACGCTTGCAGGACCGGCTTTTCCCCGGGTCCTAGGCTACATAAAACATAAAACGGGTAAAATAAATTTTTACGTTTAGTGTAATGTTATTCATGTAAACAAATCTACAAGGAACTAAACCACCACAATTCCCTCAAATTCTAGGGAATTATAGTAAAAGTTTGCGTATATAAAAATACGTGTGTATTTGCATGTGTGCAAATATATGCTGTCTACGTTGTTATTAGCATTAAAGAAAATATTTAATGACTCTGGAAGAAAGAATGAGACCGACGACTTCATGCAGCTCTTCCTCACTTAAATTCGATTCATGCACAAGTCAAGATGTCACCCCATGGTGTCATTGGTCCTCTTTGAAAATGAAGGATGCAAAACAGCAGCTGAAAATGTAAAGTGCTTAGGGCATCAGTACTCACAGGGCAAGTTACCCCTGCACTTTGGAGACTCACTTTGATAGTTGAGTGGAGAATGGACTGGAGTGGGGAGAGACTTGAGGCAGGGACGTAAGAGATATTTAACAAATGCTTACGGGATTGAGCTATTCCAAAATGTATGTCTTGGTTAGAGACAATCCGTGTTGGATAGCGGGCTGGGTCCAGATTTGAAGAGAGGAAGGAGATCAAGTTGGGTTACATTTGGAAAATGGGGCAGCATTTTTGGGTTGATCGATTGATTCAAAGTGCTTGTTGCTGTAAAAGCCCACCTCTCCAACGCCAGCCTTCTCTTGCAAATCACATTTATGGAGGTTTTTTTGGTTTATGGAGCACTTTATTTGCAACTCTCCAAGGCAGCCAGTGCAAATAAGGTAGTGATCTGCTCAAATCCCCGTGGCTAAAAATTGGCAGAGCTGGGTTTTGAACCCAAGTCTTCTGACTCCTGAGAGTCTGATGTTTCTTGTTCTGTCACACAGTGTGATTGTCCCTGTGATAAGCCATCATTTTACGAGAGTATATATTTAGGCTGGTGTGAATTGTGCTCTTGATATTTCCTGTGTCTAACTTAGGAGCCAGCTTCACTAGTGACTGTACTCTCGCAGGTAAATAATGTCTCTGAGTTTTCAAAACTGGAACAAAATGGCATCCCTTTACCTTTGGCCAAAGCCTTCTGTGGTTTACCTTCAGCAATTCAGTTTAATCTAATCTCACTTTTAGTCAATTTTTCCTATCTCTTAAAAGCTCTTAAGAATAGGCATTTTCTTACCATCTCTCATGTTGATGATATAAGTAGAGGTCAGTTCATCATAGACACATGAAGGGATCCTAATCAGATTTCAGGTCTTTCCAGGTGTGAACCAGCAGTGCAGAGGGCAGATTCCTAGGTGCTAGTGTCCATTAAGATCATGGGATCACAGGTTTAGATCTGGGTGGGACCTCACAAGACGTCTGGTGCTACTCTTCATTTTATAGGTAAGGAAATAGACCAAGAGAAGTCATATTAAATCCAACAGACATTTATTAAATGCTTCTCCTGTGCAAGGCACTGTACTAACTGTTGGAAATTCAACAACAAAATGAAAAATAATCCCTAAAGGGAAGGATTGTGTCCTTTAGAGAATAGGAGTGATTGCAACATATAAATACAGCAAGAGTGCTGTGTCCCACTTACGCAGAGCCAGGCAGGCTATGTTTGCCCCTTACGATTATAGGATACCACGAGGAGTTTGGGTGTTTCTTGCTTACGCTCACGCCAGCCCTATTTCCTCATCTGATAGGTGTCAGTAACTAGTGCCTCGGTTCCTTCTAATCACATAATATCAATTAGCTTTTACAAAAGCGTATCTGCTTCAAAGGTATAGCAAAAGCAATCATACAAACATTTCCCCCAGATATCTTGGGGGCATACTCTTCTCTCCACTTCCTTGGTCTTTGGGGAAATAGACTCAACATAGCTCAGTTCCCATATAGCATTGTTGCACCAAGTTCAGGTCCGAACATGGCGTCAGCACCAGATGAATCTTCCTCTCACCTACCATGGGAGTGGGGTGCCAAAGGTCACACTGTCAGGTCACTCCCTGCTCCAGGGGGTAGAGATACTGCCCGGACTGGCCAATCCAAACCCTAGGACCCATCCTGATCTTTCAAAATTCACAAGATTGGAGGTTCCACCTCTTTCACCTGGAACAGATGTGAAATAATGCAGAGGCTAAGGCTCTTTCACAGGCATGGCCTCAGAGGGCAGAAGGCACCAAGGACTTTCCCCTTACAGCGGTGTCTCTTATTCAACACTGTAAGCAGAGTCGTATCACGGCAGCGCAGCCAAAGCTAGGAAGGCCCAAAAAAACACTTAGGCTGAGGCTGACTGAAGCCTTTTAAAGATGTTCCCTAGTTGTAGCAAGGTGGAGCAGTGGTCAGAGTGCAGGCCCTGCAATCAGGAAGGCCTGGGTTCAGATCAAGCCTCAGACTAGCTGTGTGACCCTGGGCAAGTCACTTACCTTAGTTCCTCATCTTTGAAATGATCTAGAGAAGGAAATGGCAGATCACTCCAGTATCTTTGCCAAGAAAACCCCAAATGTGGCCACGAAGAGTTTGGATACAACTGAGATAACTTACCAACAACAGCTTCTAAATACACAGCCATCTGAACAAGCCTCCTCCAAACTGCATGGTCAGCACACTAGAGCAGGTTACAGAGCATCTGCACACGCTCCCACAACCTCACCTCAGAGTGCTTTCATGCCCCATCGTCGTGACCCTCCCCAGAGGGAGGAGCCTCAGTTTCCCCATTTATGGACACGCTGTCCCAGGCATTCTGCACATGCAGCACACCCCTGTTATACAAGTACCTAAGTATGTATGGAGTCATTTGTGGAGGTGAGAGAGCTCCAGCCTCTGAGGATAAAAAAGAATGGCTTCACACAGGAGAGAGTAAAGAGACATCCTGGAAGGGATGTGGAAGTGTGGTACATGAGAGTTCACGCCACCATGCAAAGCTGTGCAGGTGGTGATGATTTGAATAAGATCACGGAAGTAGTAATTAGTGGGGATTGGATCTGTGTCCAGGTCATCAGTTTTCACTTTTTAATTCAGTTCTTCCTACTGCATCATTCTGCATGAGTAAAATAATGATAACAATGCAGATTTGGGTAATACTTTGAGGTTCACCGAGTCCTTTCCTCACAATGGGAGCAGCCATAGTACAGAATACTGGGCCTGGAGTCAGGAAGATTCATCTTCCTGTGTTCAAATCTAGCCTCAGACATTTCCCAGCTGTGTGACCCTGGGCAAGTCACTTAACCCTGTTTGCCTCAGTTTCCTCATCTGCAAAAATGAGCCAGAGAAGGAAATGGCAAACCACTCCAATATCTTTGCCAAGAAAACCCCAAATGGCATCACAAAGAGTTGGACACGACTAAAAAACAGCTGGAGAACATCTGAGTCTTTTCCTCAGAACCAGCCCCATGAAATACATAGTGAAAATATTATCTCTATTTTATGGAAGAGGAAACTGAAAATCAGAAAGGACTTGCCCATGGATGTCTCATTTACTCTCTCCTGTGTGAATGTTCTTTTAACTACAAAGAATCTAGGTAGAGACAGTATAGGGGGTGGAGCCAAGATGGCAGAGTGAAAGCAGTGACTTGCTTGAGCTCTCCTCCAGCCCCCTCCAAATACTCATAAAAAATGGCTCTAAACAAATTCTGAAGCAGCAGAACCCACAAAAAGACAGAGTGAAACAAATTTCCAGCCCAAGACAACCTGGATGATTGATCAGAAAGGTGTATCGCGCCGGGCTGGGAGTGCAGCGTGGCGCAGCATGGGCGCACAGGCTGCAGAGAACCTGGAGCAGGCCTCAGAGGACTGAATTGCAGGCAGCTGTGGCAGTTTCCAGACTCCTCAATCCACGAATGCCAAAGACAACTTAGAAGGTCAGTGAGAAAAGTCTGTTTCTGTCGTGCTGAGAAGGAAGGTGGGGTTTCAGCTCCATATCCCAAGAGTGCGGCCCTGGGGTGGCAGCTGCTTCCCAAGCTTCCGGCCCACAGACTGAGGGGGAATCCAGTGGCTGATCAGAGAGGGATTGCAGGGATCTCTTGCTTTGCCTGTGTTTGGATCTGGGTCACAGTTCTAGGCAGCAGTGCTGGGGTGAGGAGGAGCGCTGGCTTGGTGGAGCTTGGAGTGGCTGTGGAGCAGAACCCTTCCTCACAGTTACAGGACAGAAAGGAATACTTGTGGTCACAGGCCAGGAAAGGAGTAAACACCTCGCCCCTTATCATACCACCTTGGAAGAACTGAAAATTTACAGGTCCCTACAAGTATCTCTGAAAACAGCTGTACAAACCCCCTAAGCTTGGAACAGTACATTCTCCACACATTTAAACAAAGAGTTTAAAACTCAAGTAATTGGCCGGGATCATAAGCAAGCAGTGCAAAAAAGTCAGACTATAATCTTACTTTGGTGAAAAAGAAGATCAAAATATACAACCAGAAGAAGACAACAAAGTCAAAGCTCCTACATCCAAAGCCTCCAAGAAAAATATGAATCAGTCCCAGGCCTTGGAAGAGCTCAAAAGGGATTTTGAGAAGCAAGTAAGGGAAGTAGAGGAAAAACTGGGAAGAGAAATGAGAGTGATGCAAAAAAATCACGAAAAACAAGTCAACAGCTTGCTAAAGGAGACCCCAAAAAATACTGAAGAAAATAACACCTTAAAAAACAGCCTAACCCAAATGGCAAAAGAGGTCCAAAAAGCCAATGAGGAGAAAATGCCCTAAAAAGCAAAATTGGCCAAATGGAAAAGGAAGTCCAAAAGCTTACTGAAGAAAATACTTCCTTAAAAATTAGAATAGAGCAATTGGAAGATAGTGACTTTATGAGAAATCAAGACACTGTAAAACAAATCCAAAAGAATGAAAAATTAGAAAACAATGTGAAATATCTCATTGGAAAAACAACTGACCTGGAAAATAGATCCAGGAGAGAGAATTTAAAAATTATTGGACTATCTGAAAGCCATGATCAAAAAAAGAGCCTAGACATCATCTTTCAAGAAATTATCAAGGAAAACTGCCCTGATATAGAGGAACCAGAGGGCAAAATAGAAATTGAAAGAATCCACAGATCTCCTCCTGAAAGAGATCCCCAAAGGAAAACTCCTAGGAATATTATAGCCAAATTCCAGAGTTCCCAGGTCAAGGAGAAAATATTACAAGCTGCCAGAAGGAAACAGTTCAAGTACTGTGGAAACACAATCAGGATAACACAAGATTTAGCAGCTTCTACATTAAAGGACCACAGGGCATGGAATATAATATTCCGGAGGGCAAAGGAGATAGGATTACAACCAAGAATCACCTACCCAGCAAAACTGAGTATAATCCTTCAGGGGAAAAAATGGTCATTCAGTGAAATAGAGGACTTTCAAGCATTCTTGATGAAAAGACCAGAGCTGAATAGAAAATTTGACTTTCAAATACAGGACTCAAGTGGAACATGAAGAGGTAAACAGGAAAGAGAAATCATAAGAGACTTATTAAGATTGAACTGTTTACATTCCTGCATGGAAAGATGATATTTATAACTCATGAGACCTTTGTCAGTATTAGGGTAGTTGGAGGAAAAAAATTATATGTATGTATATGTAAGATAGATAGAGGGCACAGGGTGAGTTGAAGATTAAGGGGTCATATCTGGAGAATAAAATTAAGGGATGAGAGAGGATTATACTCAGAAAGGAAGAAAGGGAGAGGTAGAATGGGGTAAATTATCTCACAAAAAAAAACAGAAAAGAAAAGTCTCTTACAGTGGAGGGGAAATGGGGGAAGGTGAGAGGGAATGAGTGAATCTTATTCTCATAGGATTTGGCTTAAGGAGGGAATAACATACACATTCAATTGGGTATGGAAATCTGTCTTACCCTACAGGAAAATAGGGGAGAAGGGGACAAGAGAGCAGGGGGTATAGAGAGGAGGGCAGATTGGGAAAGGGGTAATCAGAAGTAAATACTTCTGAGGAGGGACAGGGTCAAAAGAAAGAATAGAATAAATGGGAGGGCAGGATAGGATTAAGGGAAATAGAGTTAGTTTTTCACAACATGTCTACTATGGAAGTGTTTTGCATAACTGCACATGTATAACCTATATTGAGTTGCTTGCCTTTTCAATGAGGGTGGGTGGGGAGGGAGGAGAGAAAATTTGAAACCTAAAGTTTTAAAAACATGTTTTAAAAAAATGTTTTCACATGCTACTGGGAAATAAGAAATACAGGAAATGGGGTACAGAAGTCTATCCTGCCCTATAGGAAAATAGAAGGGGAAGGGGATAAGAGAAGGGCAGAGAGATAGAAGAGAGGACAGACTAGGGGAAGGGATATTAAGAATGCATGCCATGTTGGGGTGGGGGGAGGGGGGAGATGGGGTGAAAATTTGGAATTCAAAAACTTGTGGGAGTGAATGTTGAAAACTAAAAATAAATAAATTTATATATATATAAAAAAAAGAATCTAGGTAGAACAGGGGATAGCATGCTAGGTGGGGACTCAGGAAGACCTGAGTTCAGATCTGGCCTCAGGCACTTCGTAGCTATGTGAGCCTGGGCAAGTCACTTGCCTTCTGCTTCTCTCAGTTTCTTTATCTATAAAATGAGAATAGTAAAACCCTACCTCATAGGATTGTTGTGAGGGTCTAATGAGATACTATTTGTGTAGAGCAATATAAATACTAGTTATCATTATTTTTATTTCTTCAGCTTTGAAATAGGTCATGGAAAATAATAACTTTTTAGAAATAATCTCAGAAGATGATAATCTATTCAATTTTGTGCTTTGCAGGTAAAGTCCTAATAATGTATTGTAGCTAAAATTCCATTATTTTCATTTTATTGATATTATTAAAACTGCAAATGGAAGCAAAGGGGAGCTACTTTTGTCACAGGGAGAGAAGACAGAGCAGAGTGAGATATATATCTCAGTTGAATTAGTTACGTTCCCCTTTTTTGCACTGGTGTTCACAAAATGTTAAAAGACCTAGAGGAATGTCTCCTGCCTGTTGGACCATCATCAACGTGGGTTTTATTGAGGGATATATTTTTAAAAAATCATTCCAGACAAGGAGCCATGAATAGATTTCAGTCTTCAATAAGGGGAAGGACAGTGATGCCCACACTAATAAGGTCAGATCCATCAAAGTACTGGAAACACCCATTAAAGAGAGAAAAGGGATTATATAAACTAGTAAAATGAGGTAGTTTGTATAATGGAAATAATATAATACAATATAATACAATATAATATAATATAATACAATATAATGAAAGAATCTTAGACTGGGAATGAAGAGACGTGATTTTTGATTCCAGTTGACTCTGCAGACAACTTTATGATGTTGTGCAAGTCATTTTTCTCTCTCTGGGCCTCAGTTTTCCTTCTGCAAAATGGAGAGATTAAAATAGATGTTCTCTAAAGGCTCCTTCAGGGCTATGGAAATGTGAAACAACTCTTATTCTCTTCCTGCTACTGATTTTCATCCTGTGGTAAAGAGCATATGTGATTTTAAATGGTACCCACAGATTTCACCTCACCATCCTTGCTTCTCTCCACTGTTAGATTTATAAAGTACTCAAGCCGAACCCCTTGGTTTTTGTCCCGAGTTGTGGTGTTTTTCTGCCCCAGAGACCAAAGCGTTTCTGTCTGTGTTCACCACAAGAACACAAGAAACTTCAGAAAATTACAACAGCCCATCACTCCTTAGAACTTTTCTTTATTGTGCTGAGAAGGTCACTGAACCAGGAGGCATAAGACCCATGTTAAAGTCTTGTCCCTACCACTATAAGCTGTATGACCTTGAGGAAATCATTTCATATCTCTGGCTTCAGATTTCCCTTGTGGAAAATGAAGGGTGTGGCTAAATGCTCTCCAGATGGTTAATAATACCATCTACCTCCCCAGAGCGTTGTGAAGATAAAATGAGATCATATCGGTAAGGTGCTTTGTAAACGTTAAAGTGCTCTATAAATGCTTATTATTGTTAATGTTCTTGTTCTCAAACTCCAACATTGGAGACACGAGCTGGCATATCCCCTGGTTAACCAAGCTGTGGGGTTTGCATTAACAAATGCCACGTTCATTTGACTCTGTTGATAAAATGTTAAAAATTCAATTAGCTTTTTTAGTCCCTAGTGAAAATAAGATTGTCTGTAATCCAAAATAGTTATTTTCATGTTTTGGTCTAATAAATTGCCTTCCTAAGAAAACAAATTTGTTGCATGCTAATTATACTTAACCTTGGATTGTAATTGCATCAAGACAAAGTAAGGAAACTTGTTTAGGAGGTTAGAGGTAGTCAGAAAGAGGGCCCTTTTCCATAGCATCAGAAGCTAATTAAATTCTCTACATCATTGATTGCATTTGTAATAGCTATTGACTGCAGTTTTCAAGATTTCCTTGGTTTCTGAGTACTGATACTTTACTTAAATAATCAACAGTTTGTTTGTAATGAGATAGATATTTACTCAGAGAAACCTTAAGTAGATTTAGGAAGTGTTAAGCTTCTGATAAAACACTTGACATTTTCTATGGAGATTAGAGTAGAGGTTATAAGTAGAGAGGCTTATAAGTTCATAAGTAGAGAAGCACTGAGGGGTGATGTGTTAGACACCTAAGACACTGTAGAAGTATCCACTGTGGTCAACAGGACAACTGAACAGGGCATATGAAGTCCTGAAGAAAAACTCGGTGTTTTTTAGCACGTTATACTTTGGGGTAGAGATGAATTGTATGTGACCCAATGAGCTCTTCCCATTTGGCAACATTGTCGTTAGGGATTTGGTCCATATCTCAATTCTATAAATCTGACACTGCAGTCTTCTTGGACAAAGGGTAAGGTGAAGGAGAAGGGATACTAGGACGTGATCTCTAGAAGATCATCCTACAAGAGGTTTGGGGGAAGTGGCCTAGCAGGAGAGATTTGGACTAGAAAAAGACAGACCTGCTGAGGTGATAAGATCCACATTGTAAATACCAAAAGACCCAACCACAACCCCAAGAAGATAGCTTCTGATTTTCTAGTCCAGGATTATAGGGTTAGTGCTGGAAAGGATGCTAGAGGGCATTCAGTTCAACCCCATTATTTTACAAGTGAGGAAACTGAGGCCCAGAGAGGTTACATGACAGTTGCCTGGAAAACTTGGTGTTTGTATCATCCACACCACCATCCACAAAAGGCCTGACCAAACAGTTTGTATCCCAGCTCTGTCTGTGTGACCACTACCTTCTCTCTGGAGTTCCTCTCAGCTTTAATATTCACTAATTCTGTGACTTGTGATAATATGTTCCTATAATACATTAATACAGTTAAAATTATTTAAATAGGTTGTTGAATTCAATCCTCACAACTACCTGATATGATCCATAAAGTAATATTAATGCTTCAAATCTGTAATGGTAAGAGAAATGCAAATTAAAATACCGAGGTTTCAACTCATGCCCTGCTACCTGGCAAAGATGGAAAAGAAAGGAAGGAAGGAAAAGAAAGAGGGAGAGAGAGAGGAAGGAAGGAAGGAAGGAAGGAAGGAAGGAAGGAAGGAAGGAAGGAAGAAAAATCAGCCAATGGTGTCTTTGCCAATCATTGTATGAGACATTGGGGTCACAAAGACAGAATCCAAACAACTCTTGCTTTTGTTATATCTGACATGGAGGACACAAAATAAGTAAATAAACAATTCTTGCTCTTACCACAGAGACAACATCTCCAGCTGTAAATATGTACAAAATAAATATAAGGCCGTTCTTTCTTCAGTGTTTGGGGGATGGGGAGAGATAACAGTGGAGGCTTTAAGGGGCCATGTAAGCAAAGTTTTAAAAGCCAAACAAAGGTGATTATATTTTAGCAGTAGAGAGTGACTGGAATTTATTTACTAAGGGAGTAACATAGTAAAACATCCAAGTATGGAAACTCACTTTGGTAGCTATGAGAAAATGGAGTAGAGTGAAGAAGGGGAAAACTTAGGTTGGAAATCACATTAGGAGGTTTATTGGAACAGTTAAAGGAAGAGGTGATAAGGACCTGAACTAAAGTGGTAGCAGTTCATGAATGAAAACTCATTCAATAAACATTTATTAAGCTCCTATATATGTGCCAAGCTATTACTGTGTTAAGTGCTGCGGGTACAAAAAAGGCAAAAGGCAGTCCGTGCCCTTAAGGAGCTTACCATCTAATGGGGGAGACAACATGTAAACACATATACAGAACAAGGTATATTGAGGATAAATAGGAAATAATTAACTGAGGGAATGCACTAGAATTAAGAACGGTTGGGGAAGCCTTCTTGTAGAAAGTGGGATTGTAGTTAGGACTTAAAAGAAGCCAGCAAGGTCAGTAGTAAGAGCAGAAGGAGGACAATGAGAAGGGGATGGTTTCGACAAGATTTGGTGACTCAGTGAGGTGAGGTAGTATGAGGAGTTGAGAATAAAGCAAAGGCTGAAAGGATAGCAGTGCCCTCAAAAGAAGTAGGAAATTTCAGAAGAGGGGGTGGGTTTGGAAGGTTGGTGGGGGAGAAATCATATCTCTGTTCTATTGTGGACATGTTAAATTTGGAAATGTCTGTGGATCAGCCAGTTTGAGATATCCTATAGAAAATCTGTGAGACGATACTAAAGCTCAGAAGAGAAAAGGGGGCTTGATAGATACTGTTTGTTCTCTAAGGAAGTGCTGCATCAACTAACTTCTGGGCTAACAAAACAGGCCAGGAAATTTTCTAAAAGTGAGAGAATACAAAGATCGTGTTTCTGAAGTCACATCTATATCCATCGTGTTGCAAGTGTTATATTTGTAGATAATTTCTAAGATCTGTGTTGCTTCATGAAATTCTTTATTATCAATAAAGAAACCTACATATGAGGTCTTGTAAATCCCCTAACAGATGCCTAGTGGTTCATCAGTTTGCCCTTAAGATGAAAGCTAATCTTTTGGCATCAATTACAACAAAAGAAAGTATCTACAATTACATTCAAGGGCAGCTAGGCAGCGCAGTGGATAGAGCACTGGGTTTCAAATCAGAGACTCCTCTTTCTGAGTTCAAATCTGGCCTCAGACACTTACTAGCTGTGGGACCCTGAGCAAGTCACTTTACCCTGTTTGCCTCCATTTCCTCATCTGTCAGATGAGCTAGAAAAGGAAATCGCAATACCATTCCAGTTTCTTTGCCAAGAAAACCCCAAATTGGGGTCACAGAGAGTCAGACACGACTGAAATGACTGAATAGCAGCAGCACAATTACTTCTTAAACAAAACCTATTCCAATATTCCTTAATCTGAAAACAATATCTAATCTTGGTACCCCAGCCACTTTGGCAGCCTAGTGGTTTTTTAAATACATAGAACAGAATACACAGGACTACAGCGGAAAGAGATTATATTGAAACACAGATGTCAGAATAATTTTAAAAGTTCACAGACCTCCATTTAAGAACCCCTGGCATAATGGAAGTCTGTGTCGGTTCCTTCTTCTGGTCATTTAAATTTCGCCATTAGTCCGCAAAATAAGCACCTTTTAATTTATAAATTTCACATCACTTGAAATTCTCCATAGTTTATCATATCTTTTCTGTTAGATAACTCATTGGAATCCTCCAAGAAATAGTGATCATTTGCCCATACCTATCTAAGAGGAGGTTAATATTCCCTTATACTCCCCTAGATGCCATAGTAGGGTATGATCATTTTTATGTTAGAGGCTGAGAATTTCAAACTACATCACAGTGAAGTAATTTGCTACTTACATTGCCATCCATGCCTGATTTACGACTCTGAGGCTTTAGCCCTAACCACTTCAGGACACAGCCTCTTCTTATGTGTTTGGGCAGTGCTTGAATGGGATTTGGTTTAAAACATTTTTCTGCTAAGGTACTAAACTGACTTTTAACTGCAGAGGAGAATGGGAGTGGGGAGGATTTCAGGGAGTAATAATAAACCTAAAGGCTTTTCTTTATGAGAGAGGCAAGCACATACACCATGTCAGATGTATTGTTAATCTTTTTTTTTTTGAGAGAGCAGTTACTTCTTACTCAGCTGGTTCCTTGTTCCTCATGAGACGTTTTATTAACAACCTGCTAAAAATCTTACAAGCATTCAGTACTGCAAGGGAATCGTGTATCTGGTAAAAACAAGCACATTGTGCGTCTTGGGAAGTAGGTGTGGAGCAGGGCATGAAAAGATAAACCCTATATAAGAGTTTTCAAACTTTGGGCAGGAGAAAAGACCATAATTCAAACACTACAATTTTATACAATTAGTAAAAATAAAGATGGAAACCCACTGTGATCAAGGGAAGTTATCTTTTAAAAGGCAGTGCAAAAATCCTGCATTTTGCCATTTCTTTTTTTTTTCATTGGTGTCTAATATAACAATATGCCAGGGACTATAAGTGGAAGCAGAATTAATTAACATTGGGATTACAATTTTTATTAATAAAATGGTATAAAAGACATCAAGAAGGGCACATGTGACTGGAAAATAAGGGAGGTTGGTTATATGGAAAAAAATCAAGGGTGGATAGGTCAAGGGCTACCATGGTGCCCATGGATGTTGAAAAGCCTTTCAACTCATTCATAGAGCTTCTAGGGGTGAATTATGGCAGGGCATAGACAAGAAGACATCAGTGGGTTGCAGTATGCACAGGTGGAAAGAATAGCCACACCCATAAGATCATGAATCCATCAAAGTATGTCTAAATAATTTTTTAAACTAACATTGGGATCATCTCACCACATATAGTCAAATAAAGAAACATTTCAATAGTTTGGTGACTTGTGATTTCATCTCTGTGTTTTCTTTCTATCAACCCAGACTGTAAATCCTCTGTGACTTAGTTGAAAGTCTTTGAGGGTTGCTGTCACAACAGAGGGTGATCAGCCTAAGGGCCAGTCTGGTGATGAGGGTCTCTAGCCTTATAGACAGATAGCCTGTTAATTGGCTCATACTCAAAGACTTCCCAGCGTGGTAGGTGACCTACCAGAATTTATGCTCCACTCACTGGCATAACCTTTGAGACCTAGAATCCATGATCAAGCAAGGATATAGTGCCCAGTTGCATTACTCCCCAATAAAAAACCCTCCATCATTAATCCCTGTTTTGTCAAGTAGTACAATGAGATAAAACAGAAACTTGTCCTAAGTAATCTGACCCCTGTATTTGCCTATTGAAGATTCATTTTCTCTCAATAGGAATTCTTGGAAGTGATGGAAGTAATCAGTATCAACAAAAATCCTTATTCTACATTCACCTTTGTGAGAAAAGATACTCATGGTGCAGGCTGTTTTCCTTCACTGTATCATTACATGCTTTCCTTTCTTGATTTTGATGCCTAGGCTTATATGATTATGACCCAGTTCCTTTTGTGCGTGATCTCGCTTCCTGGCTGATTGCCCTATTGTTCCATTGACCTACAAGCTCTGGAGCTTGGCAGCCCCATTCATTTGATATGTGAAATGGATTTCTCCCAAGTGGTAGCCCTTGAGTTCAATTTTCATTTTGTTCTCTGGTTCAGTACTTCTGAACAATATTAAAAAAAATTCTTTCACTATGGTGTCCAGATAGTTTCTTTAACCATGTTGTTTTCTGAGAGATGAAAAATTCTTAAATTATCTGTGTTCCGTTTTCTGGGTCGGTTGTGTTTGAGAGAGATCTCATAAGGTCTTTTAATTCTGTTGTTTTGACTTTGCTCTGATTTTTTGGTTATATAATTGGATTGTTAGTTGTGTTTCTTGAATTTCCGCCAAATTGTTTACTACTTGGCTAACATTTTCTCACTTCTGTACTGAGCTGTTTATTCTCCTAAGTTTTTCTTTTCTCAGTTTTATTTTTATTGACATCTTTTGTTTTTACATCACCTTAACTTCTAAATATTATCCCTCTCTCCCCTACTCTACCTGGCAAGTTACTTTTTGTAATAAAGAATAAAAAATAAAGAGGGAAAAAGTAGGTTGAGGAAACCTAGCCAACTCGTCAGCCATAGTCAACAGTGTGTGCAATTTTCCATGTTCCTGATGCCCCACCCTTTGCAGATGAGAGGGAAGTAAATTTTCTCAAGGCTTCTCTGAAGCAGAGCTTTTTAATTGCACAGCCCTTGGTTTCATTTTTATGCTTTCTGTTTATGGTTTTGTGATCATCATGTATATTATCTTGACTTTGCTTACTTCACTTTATATTAGTTTCTTTTGAGTTTTTTTTAATCAAGAATTCTAATTTCACCCTTTATCACCTCAACTTTTTAAAAATTAGGCATTCAGGGTTCTTGTGGATAATTCATTTATAGATTTAGAGCTAGAAGCCATATTATCAGTCATCTAGTCTAGCCCTTTTTTAAAAATTTTTTTCTTTTTAGGCAATTGGAGTTAAGTGACTTGCCCAGGGTCACACAGCTAGTAAGTGTTATGTGTCAGAGGCCGGATTTGAACTCAGTTCCTCCTGACTCCAAAGCCAGAGCTCTGTCCACTGTGCCACCTAACTGCTCCTAAAATACACTTCTGATAAAAATAATTTCTTTTGGAAAAACTACTCTGATCTTATCTAATTATATCCAATGAAAAGATCCCTTCTTTTCTGATTTGTTCTTATCAGAGATAACTTAGTATGAAGACTTTCAAATGTATTATCAATCTAATAAGAAACACAGAAGAAAAAGAAAGATAGCCCCTACCCTCAAGGAACTTACATTCTAACTGGGGAAGACAGTACACAAAAGGAAACTGAAAGGGCTAGGGGTGGCAGTATAATACCTAGCTGGGGACATGATGTTGGAGTCCACCAAGCAGAGCAGCTGGTGGTAAATAAAGAAATGTCTGGCATTTTGAGTCCTCTGCAAAGGAAAGCCTGGCAGGAGTTTTTTGTTTGTTTTGTTTTTTTGCTCCATCCTCCAGCCCTTCTCTAATCAGAGAGCCAGAAGCCACTGAGGGTACTGATGAGGCATGAGGACCAAAGCTGAAGCAATCTCTTGTTAGCTTAAGCTGGAGGGGAGGTGCATGAGCCTCCTGCTGGAATGAGAACCAGGCACACAGTTGGGGGCAGATGACTTCTTTAACATGCAATCAGCCCATGCCCTTTGCTGGTTCCCAGCCAGTCTTGATTCCTGAGTGTTTGGAAGGTAACCTAATCCCATGGGCCCTCAGTAGTTAATAGTTCCTTCCCTAATGTTCACATTCTTTTCGGTTTTGTTGTTTTGTTTTGTTTTTTCTAGAGATTCAGCTTGTAGTTAATACTGAATTATTCTTTTCTGGAGTTTTATCCTGGGATTGTCTTAACTCAAATAGAAACAGGGGCCATTAATCCGTATACAAGGATCCCTCTGGGCCACATATTGACTTAGTTTTAAAATGTGATTATCTGTTTTATTATATTTTTTTAAAATTTTAAGTATTTCCCAGTTACATTTCAATCCATTTTAACATAGGCTCCCTTCCTACTTCCTGTCTTAGGAATTTTCCTTTGCTTATTCATCTCTTTAGTCTTTGCTGTTTTTCCTTTCTTCATTAAATGTCTAAGGCTAATGATTATTTTGCCTCATTCAAACCCAATTCACTTGCAAGTCAAGACATCACCCTCCTGATGTCATTAGTCCTCTTCGAGAAGGAAGGACAAACAACAATAACAATAATGGACTTCCTTTGGTTATGGATTGGATAACTCAGGTTGAATTGCTGCCAAGCTGTAATCTCTACTAGGATGGCTTGTGCAAGTCTACCTCACCTGTAACTCCTCACAAGCTTCTCTTGAATTCTGCAACTGTTTAACCTTACAACACAGATCCCTCAGCACAGAGATTCCATAAGGGCAGTGAGTAGGGGCATAGGAGCAGTCAGTGAGCAGAGAGCCTCAGCAGCCATGCACCTTCTAATCCAGGTCCTCTACCTTCAGCCCCTGCTGTCTACAACTACCAAGTTATATAACACAGCTTTAAAGGAGCAAAGACAGATGAGCTGCTTCCGATAGTAATAGCAAGAGTTTCTTGAAATGGATTTATTCATCAGAAGAGGGATTCTGTTTCTTGTTCATGAAATCAAGTTTCAAAGTAATTTTCTAGTAACCACAAAAATGCTAATAGTTGAAATTATCAACATCAACCACCAGGCTTTCTGTTTGGGGAGCTAGGCACAGAACTGTTTCAAGCAGAGGGGTGTAAACCAAAATTCCTTTCAGATGGAGTGTAACAAATAAAAGATTGGGGGGGGGGGGTTGTGAGCTTCTTAAAATACTCTTCTGACAAAAAATAATTTCTTTTTGGGAAAACTAGTCTGATCTTCTTATCTAACTATATCCAATAAAAAGGTCCCTTCTTTTCTGATTTGTTCATGTCCAAGCTAATTTAGTGTGATGACTTTCAAATGTATTATCAATCTAATGAGTTACATAGCATTATAATAGTAACTTTTAGGTATGCTTACCCCTTTAATAGAGTTCTTGGGTAGACCCAAACAGAAAGAGAAGCATTCCTCTCTAATCAGTTCTCTAGAAGAACAAAATGGTGCAGTGGATAGAGTGCTGAACCTAAAGACAGGAAAACCAGCTGTGTGACCCTGAGCAAGGCCCTTAACCTTTGTCTGCCTTAGCTTCCTCATCTGTAAAATGGGAATACTACTCCCCCACGGGTTGTTGTGGGGATAAAATCAGATGTTTTTTACGTGCTCTGTAACCTTAAAGCATCATATAAATGCCAGGTTTTATCACCGTCGTTGTCAGATAGAATGCTTTATACTTTAAAGATCTGCACCTTGGCTTCCCACCAGTTAAATTAAAGTAGATATTGAATAGGTTCTTTTGTGATGTTCCTTGTCTCCTAAAAGTGGCGTATATATAAAATTACTATTTCTTTGAGACTCCAGTCTCAAAACCAAGTTGTGAGAATCACTGATTTACTAAGGGAGGTAGGAACAATTCTTGGGAAAATAGTTGTGTACACTAAGAACTCAGGGTCTATGCAAGCTTTCCATGAGCGTGTACCTCCTTTCTGTGCTAATGAATGATTACAGTGGTGGCGAGATCAGGTTTATGAGATTCATTCTTCACTTAAGAGCCAAATGGATAGACCTGTAATACATTAGTCATTCCAGGGACCGAGGGAGTGCAAAGCTCTTATCACTTTTAGAAAAGCTACTGAAAGTGCCGTATCCAGTTGTTGATGGCTAGATAGTATCATCTTTGATAATTGATTAGCATGAATAATTTCACGTTGTTTCTTAAGCTGGTTGTGTCCTCTAGACAAGATGTGTCAAACTCAAATAGAAATGGGGGCCAGTAAAGCATACATAAAGATTTCTGTAGGCCACATTTTGACTAAGAAAACCACATGTTTATGAGCCGATGCTGAGTGAAGTGAGCAGAACCAGGAGAACATTGTATACAACAAAGCAACATTGGGTGATGACCAATTTGATAGACTTATCTCTTCTCAGCAATGCAATGATCTAAGACATCTCCGAAAGACTCATGATGGAAAATGCTGTCCACGTCCAGAGAAAGAACTATGGAGTCCGAATGCAGACAAAAGCGTACTGTTTTCTCTTATTTTTGTTTGCTGGAGGTTTCAGCTTATAGTGGTTGTTGTTGTTTATTTCAGTTGTGTCTAATTCTTTGTGAGCCCATTTGGGGCTTTCTTGTTAAAGATCCTGGATTAGTTTGCTTTTTCCTTCTCCAGCTCATTTGACAGATAAGGAAACTGAATTTAAGTGACTTGCCCTGGGTCACACAACTAATAAGTGTCTGAGGCCAGATTTGAACTAAGGAAGATGAGTTTTCCTGATGCCACGCCGGACACTTTATCCACCACCCACCTAGCTACCTCAGGGTCTTTTACCTGACCAGACATCTCGAATCAGTCGACAGGCATTTATTAAGTGCTTACTATGTACCCAGCACTGAGTCAAGTCCTAGAGATACAAAGAAAGGCAAAAATAGCCCCTGCACTCAAGAAGCTTACATTATAATAGGGAAAGACAATATGTTAAATAATAAACAGGTGCCTTCAAAATACATACAGATGAGATGAAAGATAGCCTCAAAGGAGAAGTATTTAGCAGCTGAGAGAAGATGAAAGACTTTAAAAAAAAATTTCCACCATCTTTCAGTAGCATAGCATTGCACCGGCATGGCTACTTCTAAACCATCTTCAGGATCCCTTGCAGTAAGAATGAAATGTGTGCTTGAATTTCAGATCTTTCATTTCAAGTCAGAAGAATGATGGGAAACATTAGGCCCTATGGGAGGGGGCAGCAGCCACAACAAATGAGAAAACTTACACGAAGCCCTTGAAAGACCATACAGATTTAAACAGATGGTAGTTCTGTCCCCATGGGAGGTTAGAGCATATTGGCCATAGGGCAAAGAGGGCCTTTTTCATTGGCCAAAATGATCTAAACAAATGAGTTTTTTACAGCTGGGTACAGGCAAAGAGGGTAAATGCCTATTATGAGCACAATAGGTGTGGAGGTGGGAGTCAGGGAGGTTATAGGGCAGCCTGAAACATATTCAGGGCATAAAAAACTTTGATGAGTGGATCTTTTCAGCCCACAGCATTAGTAATGTAATCTGCAAATACTAAGGGAGATATTAACTAGCAGTCTATTCAGGAATTAGCTTCTCTTCATACTTGATATAAGCTAGTTTGTTTGCCTGACTGCACCTTCATTACAAGCAAATAATGGTTACTAATTTTAAAAAAGAAAACAGCCCTTGTTTGGATTTCTCAGGTGGGTTTGAATCTCAGAGATCTTTCGTTTCATATCAAGGAGTTGTCAGTCAACACTTTGCTTGGGTTACATCCTGTAGGGAAAGCTTACAGGTTGCTTAAAGTAACTTTTAGCTTGAGGAATTGAGTAAAACAGAAGATTATTCATGATTATTCATTATTCATTTGCTCTGTGTTCTTCCCTGATGTTGGAGTTACATATGTACTTGGGAACATCTCCACATATCATATGCATGCACAAATCTAGGTGTGTTTTTGCCAACAGTCGGTAAAGATATATGTTTACCTTCCTCCAGACATGTTGTAGCCATATTCTCTTTCTCCTGGATTTAAAAATGCTGAAATCTCAATGGGACTGATGTTTCCAACTCTAATGTGTTACTTCCACATGTCAGTTCTGTTCATGAATCTCTTGTAGTTTGAGGAGGGGGATGGGGTGGGGAAGAGAGGATCTCTAATCTGCTTGCTTTGCTGACCTTAGCTCACAACCTTTTGCATCCTGGGAATTGCCCATTGCTGGATATTTTTTTTCCTCCTTTGGCCAGGCTGAACAATCCAAGGAGGAGCAGAAGCAAGATTTGAATGCTGAGAAACTGATGAGGAAAGTCTCCAAGGACGTGTGTCGGCTTCGGGAGCAGAGCCAGAAAGTACCCCTTCAGGTGCAGTCATTCAGGTAACACCTATTTGTATCTTCTGCACTACCTTATTTGTTGTTCTCACCCTGTGGTGTTTTTTTTCTTCAGCACTTAACTCCAGAGCAACTAACAGGCTTTTTCTAGGACTCTTCCTTAGGTTGGTGTCATTTATGATGTTTAGGTTAGCACCAAAACCATCTCTCCTGGCCCTTGACTAAAATGGCACTTTGGCAAATGCAAATAGCCAAAGGAAAAAACAAAAACACGCCAATAATTGTCATGGCTCTGCTAAAACGCTGGTTATTCAGAAATCTGTGTCTTTAAGTCACGTTGCAGTGATGACATCTCATTAAGAAATCCTGATTCTGGGTACCAGAAAGTACAGAAATTCTTTGTTTTATGGTACAGGAGGAGAGGGGGCTTCTTAGTTTAAGACAAACTTGGCAAGATCTCTTTTGTAGTTAACAGGCATTAGCCTGTCTAGACAAACAAAGGCCCAGGTGTTCCCGACATAATCCCCAAATCTCCTAAATATTCCCAGGTTCTGTTGTGATCTAGGCCATCACCTCACATATTTATTCTTCCTTGCTCCAATAATTTAAGTGAGTCAAAGTGAAAGGAACACCTGATAACTTCTGTAGCTTTTCTATCAATTAACCTTAAAAACATTTTTCACTTATACCACCCTTTTAAGTCTCATTCTTATTTAAAAGCTATCTCCCATAATAATAATTATCATTTTTATTACATAATTGTTACAACCAGCATGGAACCAGCGCATTTTCCCACAATATTTGGTTTGTTGTTGTTTAGTCATTTTCAGTCGTGTCTGACTCTTTGTGACCCCATTTGGGGTTTTCTTGGCCAAAGTACTGGAGTGGTTGATAGAAGGTATGAAAACATCTCAAGACCTGCACACCATATTATATTCAGAGGCTTTTGCCACAGAAAGGTGGAATTGTGATGGAATACTCCCAAGAACAGGCATCAAATACCAACCACCATGGCAGACACTACTTGGGAGAGCAGCTGAGGACCTGCAGAAAGCTATCAGGAGATTAGAGCATTATCTAGTTTGACATGCTCAGTAGAAAATTTTAATGCCCTATTATTCAATTAAAAGCAATATTAAAAAAAAGAAACACGCAGGATAGAATAAAACAAAAGATTATTTTAAAAATCTGGATTCCCTTAATTGTCCATTGTAAGCAGAAGTCAAGCAGGGAGGTGGAACATTTAAGTCAGCAAACATTTAAGTGCCTACTATGTGCCAGGCTCTATGTTAAGCTCTGAAGATACCAAGAAAAGCAGGAAAGTCTTTTTTTTTCTCAAGGAGCTCATAGTGACAATGGAGGAGACAAAATAAAACTATATTCTAGCATTAAGGAAGACAGGAAAGGTCTGTGGAAAATGAGATTTTAAGCTGGGACTTAAAGGAAGTCAAAGAGGAGAAGAGAATTTCAGGCATGAAATGTCCAGAATCAGGCGATGAATTATCAAATGTGAGGAATGGCAAAGAGGCCGGTGTCATTGAATCATAAAGTATATGGGAGCTTCTTGAGGTAAGGAGCTCTTTGAACACCAAATAGAGGATCATCTGTTTCAGCCTGGAAGTGGCCACTGTAGTTTACTGAGTAGAAGGGGTGACATTATCAGACTTTCACTTTAGGAAGGTCACTTGGACAGCCAAGTGGAAGAAGGCCAGGAGTGGGGAGAGACGAGGCAGGGAGACTAACCAGAAGGCCCAGGCATTAGATGATGAGGGTCTGGGTCATCAGAGGCATATATCTTAGAGGTATTGCAGAAGTTCTGTCTATATAAGATTTGCAACTGATTGGATACAGGTCATGAGAGAAAGGGCAAAGCCAAGGATGACACCTAGATTGTGAACCCAGGTGATAGGAAAGATGATGGTGCCCTTGATAGTAATCAGAAAATTCAGGGATAGCTAGGTGGCACTGTGGGTAGAACGCCGGCCCTGGAGTCAGGAAGACCTGAGTTCAAATGCAGCCTCAAACACTTACTAGGTGTGTGAACTTGGGCAAGTCACTTAAGCCCAATTGCCTCAACAAGAAATTCAGAAGAGATGTAGATTTTGGGGGAAATAGATAATGAGTTTACTTTTGGACATGTTAAGTTTAAAATGTCTACAGGACACCTAATTCAAGACGTCCAGTAGACAATTGGAAATGCAAAACTGGGGGGTCAAGAAAGAAGTTTGAGTTGTACGAAGTGGATCTGGGAATCATCAGCATAGACATCTTCCATGGGAGATCACCAAGTGACATTTTATAAAGGGAGAAGAAAAGGGAGCCTAGGACAGAGCCATGGGGGACACTCAGAATCATTGGGCATGACCTGGATGAAAATCCAGTAAAGTAGACTGAGAAGGAGCAGTCAGACAGGTAAGAGTAGAACCAGGAAAGAGGCATGTCATGAAAACCTAAGAAAAAAAGAGTATCACAGAGAAGAGAGTATCTCAAGAGACAGTGGATAGAGCACTGGATTTGGATTGAGGAAAACTTGAGTTTATATTTATCAGCAGGACATAGCAACACATACCTGTGCTCTCTCTTAGACACAAACCTGAACTCACCTTTCCTTCACATCAGAGCAGTGACTCTTCCAAATAGGCTAATTGTCACATATATGTACCTTATACAAAGCATTCACAGCGTCTGTCACTTCTATGTCTGTCCCAAAGTTTTAGTACAGTTTTAGGCTATTTATGCTTTAATAGCTTAAAACTGTACTAAAGCTTTGAAACACCTTGTATACACACAAGCACTTCTAATAAATAATATATTGGACAGCGAGCAAAAATGGTGTCAAGTTGCAGAATTGAGAACAGCAATTCGGTAATAATTGAACAAGCCTCTCAAAAGTTCTGTAACATTTCTACTGCTTTTATTGATTACTTCAAGACCGTTGACTCAGTTCTACAGTCATTGCTTATTCATGTACTGCAAAAATATAAAGTAAAATCAAACAGAGTGAAAATGCTGGAATACTTGACATCTACATAGAAAATTGTCCTCTGTTGAAAGCACAGTTGCCATCACAGTGACATCAAGAACCATGGATACTCAGTGTGGCCTCTTTTAGGGAGATGGTTTAAACTCTATTAGGTTCTTCCAAGTCTTAAAACCATCACCATATCTCATAAATAGAATGGAACATGGCTTCCACGTAACACATGGAGACATGCCAAAACATCGTTTTTGTCACTTGATGCACAGGAATGACATCAAATTACATGGCTCCAGTGAAAAACACATGAAATAGCATCTCATGAATGATACCCAAAGATACCAGAATGCCTTGTGGACCTGATAAGTGTAAAATTCCTAGTATACTCCAGGGAAAGACAAAGAAGGCCTCCAGTTTGAATCCAAAGGGCAAACTGAACCAGTGAACAAAGGTCACCCTTATAAATACCTTTAGCACCTCCAGCTAAGATATATTAAACATAAAACTGTCAAGGAGGAAGCTGTAGCTACATATGTCAAGAGATTTCCTGGCAAATTAAAATGGAGAATAACATTCAAAGCAAGTCATGTCTATGCAACTTTATTCTTAATATATGCATATTATGTCCTACTTAATATACATTTTTGGACCATAACCAATATGTAAAGCAGCCTAACAAAAACATTTACAATATTCATGAAACAAAGAGCATCTCTCCCTAAGGTAGCTATGGAAAGATTAATACTTCCTCGTCACAAGATGGTAGAGTTATTGACAGTTGTTCTCAGAGCACATGATAAACAGGTTAAAAACTTGTAGAAATACTTTTGAATCAAGCAGACGTTACTAAGAAATAGCAAAGGCGAACGTTAGGTACACGCCCTTGGGTTTGTCAAATGCAACTGAACATGATTTACTTCTGGATGGAGTAGATCCGAAGGTAGAATCAAAAGGCCCTTCTTGGGCCACATCACCATGCTGGTGAGGAATACCAACAACATGCTGGTGAGGAATAATAGAACAAATGGCTGAATCATGCAGATTTGTTTATAGAAACAGCAAGGCTTGGGTAATTCAGAAATTAGACATCTTTAGGGGGCCTGAACTTTATAATTAATAAATTATACAAGAAAACAGTAGAAACTCTACAATATAGACTAAAAATTTAGCCCACCAAATATCCCATCTGACATGACATGGTGGCTAGAAATGTGTGTGTGTGTGTGTGTGTGTGTGTGTGTGTGTGTGTGTGTGTGTGTGTGTGTGTGTGTGTGTGTGTGTGTGAAACTTGCTTTCACAAACAGCAGATTCCTATGACAAATACAGATCTTGAAAGATCCTTGAAGATTCAGTAAATAAACTGCACTAGATTGGGACCTTTATACTCAGGACTGTTGCCCACAATCACTGTGATATAATACTGATCTGTAAACATTTAATAGAAATTGCTATACTAGATACTCAACAGTTTCAAAGTTTCATGTAATCAAAGAAATTTTCAAAATACAGTGGCCTAGTAATTAGTAAGCATTTATTAGGTACTTATATGTGCCAGGTGCTAAGCACTTTACAGATTTCATTCTATATTCACAACTTTGGGAGGTAGGTGCTATTATTAATCTTCATTTTACGGTTGAGGAAATTAAGGCAGAGAGAGGTTAAGTGACTTAGCCAGAGTCACACAGCTAGTAAATATCCGAGGTCACATTTGAACTCTAGTTTTCCTCACTCCAGGCCCAGTATTCTATCCATTGCACTGCCTAGCCTCCTGTAGTAGAAGAAATCAAAATTATTTGGGAACAGGAAGAGGAATATGTATATCATCCCTCTCATCCTGGCTGCTACTGGAGTTGTCCTAAAGACATGTTCACTGAGTCTACCCTAGATGAGCTTACTTACTTACTTTTTAGACAGCTACAAAAGGCCATTATTTTATCCACATGTGCAAGTAGTCTGCAGAATGTTAAATATAAAAGAATAATGTCAGGATAACGACTTATCCCCAGGACATTTCTATCTGAATTCCTATTGAAATAAAGATGGAAATTATTTGGAGTAATAATAATGTAGTTACGTTAATAATGTAACATCAAATTTATAAAGCACTTTACATTTACAAAACTCTTTCTCACAACAATCTTGTGATGTAGTTAATGCAGGTATTCCCATTTTACAAATGAGAAAACAAGTTCAGAGAAGTTAATTGATTTACCTAAGGTCTCACCACTAGGAATATCCAAACTGTCATGCCAGCCCAGGTTTCTTCCCATTCTGAGCTGAGCACGGTTCCTTCTGTTCCATGTTGCCTTTCATTTCTTGTGTCCTGTTCAGTTCCATCCCAACCTGCATGTCCAAGAGACACTCAAGTATTTGTTTTGATGCTCTTATGCTGTGGAAATTTCATAGAAATTGGGATACTGTGCCTATCCTGCATCTCTCATCAAATGGTCATTATGGCATTGGTCTTAAGGAGGCTTCTTGATGCAGGTTGCCTTTATGATATGCCATTGAGAAATTCTGGCATACTGTTTTCCCCCTTTTTGAGTGTACCTTCTTCTGAATTCTTACACCGATGCCTGATCATTATGTAAAGGCTTTGCTACCAGAACAAAAGTTCTGGAAAGTTCTGTTGAGCTAGAAAGACTTATCTGCAGAGAGAGAAGAGAGAAGAGAGAAGAGAAGCAGAGAGAGAAAGAGATGAGAGAGGCAGAGAGAGAAGAGAGAAGAGAAGCAGAGAAAGAGATGAGAGAGACAGACAGAAAGTCAGAGAGGGACAGAGAGTGAGTCAGAGAGATAGAGAGAGAGACACAGATACAGAGAGAGACAGGAGAGAATGAGAGAAAGAGTGTGTGTGGGTGTGTCTGTCTTGCCCGAGGACCCACCTACCTAAGTGCACAGAGGCTTATTATTACCAGAAAGTTGGCTACTGAAGGGGATCCATTTCTTTCCACCATAATAATTTTTATAGACTCTCTATTGGAGGTCCTTAATCTTCTGTGTGTGGTAGATCCCTTTGGCAATCTGGTGATGCCCAGGGGCCCCTCCTCAGAATAATGTTTTTAAATGCATAAAATAAACACAAGATAACAGAAGGAACCAATCATACTGAAATACAGTTATCCACATATCAGAAAACAAATTCTTGGACTCTAGGTTAAGAATCCCTGGTATACTGGGAATACTTCAATCAGTGACATCACAGATCCTTCAAATATTGAACTCTAAACCCTGCATCTTCTTAAAAATAGAAGAAATTCTAGCTGTGTGACCCTAGGCAAGTCACTTAACCCTGATTGCCTCACCAAAAAAAATATATATATATAAGGAATTGCCAACCATTTTAGAAATTTCTTAAGTGAAAAGTAAACAAAGTTAATTTTTTTTAAACTAAAAAAATTCTAAGAAGGGGTATACAGAATTTGGTCTCAAGATAGTTGACATGAGCCATCATTGTTCATCTCCATACTTGTTCTTAAAAACAACACCAAAGAAAACAAACAAAACCAAACTAATGAACTTTAAAGGGAGTTATAAGTGGAAGAGAACAAAAATCTGGGCTTTCTAATAAAACAATAGAACTCTTGTTCTAGATATTAAACACAGGCCTTTTCAGCATGTCATTTAAGTCTGTTTTTTCTTCCCACTTGATTCCAGGGAGAAGATCGCCTATTTTACAAGAGCAAAGATTAGCATCCCACCCTTGCCAGTGGATGATGTGTAAATTACCTATTTTGAATCATTCTCCCACCTGCTCACTCGGAGGCAGGTGAAAGGGGTGAACTTTTCTCTTCGTTTTTTTTTGGGGGGGGGTAACCAATTCTTTCAGATCTTTTATTTTGCATCAGACTATAGATGTGTTTATTTGTAAAATATCGTGAACTTAATTAATTGTATGTTAAAAAAAAAGGAAAGGAAAAAAATCTAATGTCCAAAACAGAATAATTCTGGTACACAGATTTGTTGTACAGTAAGGTGTGCATTGCATGTGGGCTCTTATTTTGTAAAGATGGAGTAGAGACAAGTACCCAGTGTGTACCCTGTTGAACTGCACTGTCAAGAAATACTGTATTCAGAAGATTTCTCTCTTCCCCTGATTTCATGTGAGTAGACTGTGAAGATGGCAACCGTGCCATGCAATATTTTTATACAAGAAGAGTATGACTCTTTAAGTTTGAATTCAAACATGCGTCTAATAAGCTTCTTTCCAGGGCTACAAAGCCATCCCAAATAGGTGCTGGGTCAATTTCTTTCACTTACATTGGAACATTTTGTTTCCTTAAAAGATTCCCTTTTTTGGCCTTTTATATTTGTCTAAGTAAAAACAGTTAACATTGGAGTACTGAGTGCAGGAATAAATATAACTCTGTGAATGTACAGTACTTTTGGCCGCACTAAAGATCTCGTGAGTTATTTCATTGAAAGGAGGAGAATTCTGAAAGACAATAGCAAATAACTAAAATTCAGGAAAAGAAAATCACCTGGTGGGCAGCTGCTTCTTAAAACTTGAGGGTGAATTTGCACAAGTGTTCATAGTCTAGCCACTTCCAGGTATAATCACTGTTACGGACACCAGTAGTATTTTGCCATAAGTATCATAGTATTACTAACTAGAAGAATGTGGCATGATTTCATTTCTAATGCCATCGATATTAGTGAGGCAGAGAAAAATTACTACCTAAAATTTAAAAGCAAACCAGTGACCAGGAACCAGTCTTTCTTGTTGGGATCTGAATCATGACCCAAAAGATAACCACTATTGCAGAATTGAAGGATTTTACCAGAATCCAGGCTGTAATCCTCATTTTTAGGGGACTTAAGCAATGCTTCATGGACAAGAATGTTTGGAAATCTGGAGGATTTTTTTTTTTAATTTGGTTGAAATTCACCCCAAGTAGGTGTGTTTCTTTGTTTGCTTTTAAACTAGATCCAGACAAACAAGCATCCAGAAATAAATCTGAGTTAGGTATTCACCACAATAGAACCTTTAACTTTACTTAATCAGATCCTTTTTAAAAGAAGCAAGCTCTTAGTATAGCTGTTCCAGGGTCACTATTATAAATGGCAGGGCTTTAAAAGAAAAATGCTAAATGCAATTGTAAATCAAATTAATATCAGCCTCTTTACCATCCACTCTCTTATTTCTGAAAAAAATATTTCAATAACCTTAATGTGAGAGGAACCTAAATCAGTTTTATCTGGGATGTAAAATCACATTCAAGAAAAAGAAAGTTTCCTGTTCAGGGTGGTTCTGAACCAGTGCTTTTATTCGTAAGCTAGCATCCTTACAAACAAGTAACTTATCTTGAAAAGAACGTGTGTGTGTGTGTGTGTGTGTGTGTGTGTGTGTGTGTGTGTGTGTGTGTGAGAGAGAGAGAGAGAGAGAGAGAGAGAGAGAGAGAGAGTGTGTGATCGAGGCCAGCAAATTCTGTACCTGTAACTTGTGCACAAAGATCACTTAGCCATAGTTTTAAGCTGTTGTACCAGTACATTCAAAGCAAAGTGATGCAAATTGTTTTTTTAAAAAAGACATACTGGATTGCTTTGAATAAGTGAGTGAACTAAGATTTTCCAAGGTTGCCCACTTAATTCTGTCTTTTTAAGATATATGAAAACCAACAAAAATAAATACCATTCATCCTTGTAAGGTCAAATGTGAACTGCAGAAGTTTTGAAGTTTATTTAATATGAAGTTAAATGAAGGTCTTCTATTTTCAGCTTCTTAGTCTGATTCTGTAAAATGTGTTTAGAAGGATGTGTAGTTGTGCTGTATGATTTTATTTTCTTCATTTATTTATTTACAGTCTTATTTATGTTCTGCTTAATATAGTTCAGTTCTGGCCATTTAAAATATCTGACATGAAAGAGACCATATCAGATCATTTTTAGCTTTATGAATCCTCCCATAGTAGCTATTAATTATATATGATTTAAAAAAAAAGATTTGGAGGGGTGGTAAAGAGTAAAAACTATCTCAGGCTAATTGTTAATAGGTAAGGCCAAGATCAAGATTTTTAAAAAAGATTTTTCAAAATTTGCTCATTTTACAAATGAAAGGCAAACATTTTTAACATATCCCTTCTCCTTCACTTTGAAAATCAGCCATAGTGTTACATACGTATTTATGGGCAGCTTTTAACAATTTTGTTATTTTTGTACTAACCCAAATTATTCACAGTGAAAAAAAGTCAATTGATCAAAAAATGGATAAACATGAATTTTAATCTTACAAATATTTAAAAAGTAGAATTTACTCTTGAAAGAGTGTAACGAATATAATATTTAGATTTCATGTTTCGATTATCAGTATGTTATTACAGTTTTGCATATCAGAATCTAAGTATTACAGGTACAAGAACAATATTATTATTAGCCAAATGAACAAACTTTAGCTGAATTTTGTAGACTACAAATCAATTAATTTTAAAAATCTTTTTTTTTTGCTATTGCTTTATCTATATTGTATTAAATATCAAATGCTCAGGACTGAACTAAATATTTAATCAGGTTAAATTCTGAATGTGTTTTCTGTTCTAATTTGTCTTGTTTGTAAAAGTATGCAAATACATCACATAGATTAACTTTTGTCTCTGCACTTTCCATGTGTTTGTGATCGGGAAAAAAAATACAAGTTTTTAACAAAGATACTCTTTGCCTGATATTTTATTCCAGCATCAGATTAGACAGATAAATTCTCCCTCTTTGGCTGGGGCAAAAGGGTCTGCATGAAATCTTTACATGGCAAATATGGATGTGTTTATTAAAAATTCCCCATGCCAGCAGTTTGTTTTTGAATAGTTCTTCATAGGTCAATGTGAATTACTGATAGGGAATACAACATCTTTAGGCATGTTTTCATTCTGAGAGTCAGCAAAAGACTTCAGAAAATGAGCTTTATAACAGAACTAATTACAAACTGGCACAACCCATGGAGGTATATCCAGGGCTCGGGTGTTCTCTGTACAGTATTGTTCTGCAAATGTCACAGAGAGCTGCACTATAGTAAGTGGTGGGTTGTGATACAGACCCTTAAATGGAGACCGGTGGAAACTACCAGCGAAATGTGTTTCACTTGATGGACTCTCGAACAGTTTTTTTCTTCAGTCTTCAGTAGCAACTCGATCCCTTGCATATCCTATCATTGTCCTTCTCTGTTCTCAGCATGTTGGGAAGCGTTGATAAAAGTGACCGGCTCTTTTGTAAACATAAAAACACAGGCACTGAAGCCTCTAGTAGATTAAAAAAATTCATCAAACATCTCCCCTCCTCTTTAAGCTTTTAGGAGCAGAAAATGTTTTTGGATATGGGGGAAAAAATTTGGCACTGATATAAAGAAAACATTTGTGCAACGGACCTTAGACTGTGGTTTCATTGTAAAAGGTCATGTGAAAACACAGGGTGCTGCAATGATTAGCAGGCACATTTCAGGTGGGTATTTGGTGAATACCCTTAAATATAGTCAAACACTAATATAATGTTTTATTTACCAGTTCAGTGCAATCACCAGAAGTATTATAAAATTAAGAGGAACTCATCACGTGTAATGAGAATGGTCACTATTAAGTCTTGATTGTTTTGGTCTCGGGATGGAAGATGAAAATGGTTTTTCAGCCTCAGAAGAAGATTGTGGCTTAAAGCCCTAATGGCCAAAGGAAGAATGCATTTTAGAAAATTAAAAAGCATAATGGGTGGTTGGCCATAGAGCAGATAATCGTAGCCCATCCAGAGCTGAACAAGTATCTTGCATAAAAGTTTTAAGAGAGCCTGGTCCCTTTATCTTAGATTTTCACAGGGGTATTTTTCATCTCCAGATTTTGACTTGGATCTTGAATTTCTGCCACTGTGTAATGATTGAATGATGGAGATGTTTGAGTAGAACAGGCTGCACAATTAAGGAAGGACCCTCCAATAACAAGGAAAAATCCAGCAAACCAGCCAACAAAGAGAGCTTTTCCAAACTCCCATCTGGGGACAATGTCTGGAATAGTCTCATCCCAAAATTCCTGAACTGTGACGTGGGCAACCCAGGACACTGGGATGAGGGCTGTGATTCCTGATAGCCACAGCAGAATTCCTCCCAGGATCATCAGCCATTTCTTGAGCTTCCTTTGCCCTCCTCCAGTCCTCAAGTAATCCAAACCAAACCCGGATGTCAGCAGGCCCAGCACTCCAAACCCATTGGATAAGAACATTAAAATCCTGGAGATCCTCAGCTCAGCAGGCAAAGCCAAAAATGAATCAAAATCCTTACACTGCATCCCTCCTTCTTCTTGAATAACACAAGTCTTCCAGAGTCCCATGGTCCAGTTCTCCATTTCGTTTAGATGTAAATTGAGATTCTTCCACTGTGGCAAATAAGTTGTGAGACAGGATAAAATCCATCCTAGGAAGGAGAATGAAAGTCCGACTAATTGTGCCACCGTTCTGAAAACTAAAGCCATATTGTAGTGTGGAGTGCAGTGAGTGTGGGTACTGTCTGAGCTAAGTTCTGTCAGTTGCTGTGAATAGAAGTGTGACACTTTGTGTTATCACATGCAAAGCTCTGAAATATTTTTTTTCTTTGTGTATATAGAAGGACGCTTGCCAGTTACTATTGTTTGGTATCATGTTGAATAGGTTTCAGAAAAGGATAGGGAAATAATGCTGCAAACCAGTCATTCCAAGGTGTGGCCAAGGTCATGTTGATGTCCTATTGGTTCAAGTTTGCAGAAAGTAGTTTCTCATTTAAATAAATTTAAGTGATAAGGGTTCCTGGTCACTTTATTTAGTGCCTATGCTTTTTTTTTTCTTTTTGCAAGTCAAAAGGATTTGAAAAAGGAAATTTTTTTTATCAGACCTACCCTGCTACTCACTCCCTATGTGTTTTGTGTGTGCCTCCATGCATAAGGATTCACTTTTAATGTTTTCTTTGCATTATGTGAGTGTTTTGTGTTTAAGGAAAGAATTTGCCTTTAAACCAGGAGTCCTTTGCCTTTAAACCTGAGGTCCGTGAACTTGTTATTTGAAAAAATATTTTGATAATTGTGTTATATTTTATAATTAGTTTCCTTTATCATCCTATGTGTTTTATTTTATGCATTTAAAAATATGATTCTGAGAAAAGGTTCATAGGTTCCTAGAGCCAGAGGGACCCATGACTGACAAAAGGTATAAAAGAACTCCTGTTTTTAAACAGAGTTTGTGAGATAGAGATTTAGTATCTTTATCACAGTGTCAAAAGTCCCCGTGGCTATTTGAGGCAAGTAATGAAGTTTTCCATTGGAGCAAATGAACCATCAGAGGATTATTACTAACTTTTTTGTGAAAGTTGTGGAACATTGGCCTTACAAATGTCTGTAACTGAGAGAATATTAGTCCTAGAAGTCTTCAGTCTCATTTTAAAAAAGAAAGAACAAAAGAAAAAGAAAAGTCAGGAATGATGTCTGGTGATTTGCTGGACACAAAACCCCTCTGTTGAGTGTTCAGGTAACATTGGACTGTTCGAGAGACTGAAGTAAGTATTGTGGAAATAATACTGTAGCATCAGTCTTGGGTGTAATTATGCAATGGAGAATACTTTAATAATCTGGATTGGTTTCCTAAGGAAAGAGAAGCTGATTAGTTTCTAACTGCCAACACAAAGTTTTCAAAGTTAAAAGTTGCTGCCAACTAAGAATCTGAATTGACTACAGTAGGCACAACCCACAGGATACTCTTCGTTTGTATTAGCAGACCAAAGTAAACTATTTGCCCACCTCTATGTAAAATCTCATTAGATATAATGATTTTTCCTTAAACAAAAGGTTTCCTCTCATTCTCCCAAGGGGGGGGAAATGTTGCTTGGAAATCACCTTATCAAATGAGAAAATCTGAGATGCAGAGACTTTGTTAAGTAACAAAGAACCCTTTGAAGTGGATAAGAATAAATTCTTTTGCATTGCATTTCCACAATAAAACAAAACGGCTCTCCCCTTTTTTTTTTCAAAAACTCCTCCACTTTAGGATCTGTTTCCAGCTTCCAGGTGTGGACACTGAGCTTGCATTTCTGCCACTGTGTAATGGCCCGAAGGAGCTTGAGTTGAAAAGGCTGCACAGTTAAGGAGAAACCCTCCTAGGAGAAGAGAAAATCCAGCCACCCAGCCAACAAAGAGAGCTACTCCAAACTCCCATCTGGGGACAATATCTGGAACAGTGTCATCCCAAAATTCCTGAACTGTGATATGGGCAACCCAAGACACTGGAACAAGGGCGGTAATTCCTGATAGCCACAGCAGAATTCCTCCTAGGATAATCAGCCGTTTCTTGAGCTCTGCCTGCTCTTCTCCAATCCTCAAGCAATCCAAACCAAACCCAGACACCAGCAGGCCCAGAATTCCAAATCCATTTGACAGAAACATTAAAATCCTGGAGATCCTCAGCTCAGTAGGCAAAGCCAAGAATGAATCAAAGTCCTTACACTGCATCCCCACTTCCTCTTGGAAGACGCAAGTCTGCCAGAGTCCCATGGTCCAGTTCTCCATTTCATTCAGCTCTAAGTTAAGAATCTTCCACTGTGGCAAGTAAGTTGTGAGACAGGATAAAACCCATCCTAGCAAAGATAATGAAAGTCCAACTAATTGCATTACTCTCCTGAAGATTAAAACCATTGTCACAAATTATAAAATTTCCAGTAATCTCTGTCTTGCTCCCCTATAGGAGCTGCTATCTTTTGTAGCTGATATAGTTCTATGATGATCTAGGTTCTTTGCTGCCCCAAATATAAGCTTTTGCCATTAACCCTTTGCGATCAGCTGAAATGACATTTTTGTTCTTCCTGAATATAAGGTTTCATGTAAAGGACGAAGGACTCTGTTAAAACCATGAGTTGGGTTCTCTGATAAGCATTTGATCTGCTACCTTCCAATTTGCTTGGTAAAATTATATCCCCAATGCCTGATGATTACAAGTCTGAGGATGAACAAAGGAGGCTCTATGACCCCTCACCCTAAAATACAACAGAAATCTTTGTGCTTCAATATGGATTAATTAGATTTTAAGTGGTGATAAAAAAAAGCCAGCTCTTTCTGCAACAGGACTTCATTGTAATAGCTAAATTTGAGATTTTGGGGATGTAAAACAAGGCCTTGTAAAGAAAGGTAGACTGTTTGCCTATAATCTTTATGCTTCCTTGACTTCTTCAACCTACACAACCCCCCTTCTCCTGCCCTGTTCCCACCCCAAGTTCTTGAGCATCTCTGGCATTTGGTAGATGCTTGCCAGAAAGTGTTTGCTTTTTGCATAGCATTACCCTCATGGATTCCTCTGAAAGGCATTGTGAGAAAGGAGCATACATTTATAAAGGTAAGCGTGAGTCATGGAACAAACAACACTCTATGAATCTCAGTTTCCAGGAAATTAACTGAGATAGGTTGGGCCTATAGTGAAGCAAATTCTTACCTTGATCATCTTCATCATCTTCTCTTTTTTTAAAGTCTATAATCTGCTTTTGTTTTGTGTATAATTAACTGTGGCCTATAGAATGCTTCAGGAATCATGATCCCTAGCCAGAAAACAATAACCAAAGTGGGGCTGACCTCTCTCACTTATTTATTTTTTACGTAGGTCACACACCCCTTGGCAACATAATTTTCTTAGCTAAGTATGACCCCATGGGGCTTTGGAGACCATGCAAACGAAAAGCCACATGCTCCAAATCTTCAAGGGTAGCCTGGTGTTGGTAGAAGGTGCCTCTATATGTGTGTGGCTAAAACCTGCTTAAAGGCAGCTCCTGGTGGGCCCTGATGGAGCAAAGAATTCCATAGACAGGATTGTTTGTTTAAGAAGTTTCTGCACAGACTCCATATTCCTTGAATTGGTGATAGAAGACAGACTTCTAATTTCATTAGTTAATACTGTCCAAGAAATACAGATCATCTTCCATGAGGTCTTAATATGGGGAGATTGACTCAGTTTGCTTGTTAAATATATGCAAAGCATAGATTATATTTTATTTAAATAATATACGTAATATAAAACATCAAAGGGGTTGCTTTGGGATTTCTTCTTACACATACATTTTCTTTTTTCTACCTGCATTCTCTGAAGTTTGAGGAGATGATGAAAATTGAGTTTTTATTTAATGTGTTTGTAAAAAGCCTTGCAACTGTCTAATTTATGTGTGATTTCACCTTGAAATAAAGTGTTGCTCATATTTAAATAATCACAGGTCCAGGAGGTCTATGTAATTTACATAGGGTCTCCCCTATCAGTTGATGGCGGTCATTTCATGGACACATTGTTTGGGCTCATTGGTAAGGATCTGAGAACTAGGGATATTTAGTCTGGAAAAGAAAGGTTGGGGGTTGGGCTTGATAATTCCATTCAAATATTTTAAGGGCAACCCTCTGGAAGAGAGATTAGACTCATCTGTGTAGCTCCAGAGAGTAGAACTAGACCCAATGGTTAGATATTACAGGAATTCAGATTCTGGTTCAATGTAAAGAACTTCCCAACCATTAGATCCATACTTAATCAAGAAGCTGCCTTTTGACTTGGTAAGTTTTGTCATTATTGATAGGCTTCTGGCCGAGGCTGAGCTTCATGGCAGAAGGAGATGGATTAAATGGCCCCTTCCAACATTAAGCTCCCATACCATGCTGCTTCCTGAAACCTAGGACGAATGTTCCTAGCAGAGAGCTGAAAATAATTAAGGAAAGGCTATTTGTGAAGTTGTTACTCCTATATTAGTGTTAATAATTATTCAACAGGGGCAGCTAGGTGGAGCAGTGGATAGAGAGAGCATCAGCTCTGGAGTCTGGAGGACCTGAGTTTAAACCCAGCCTCAGACACATAACCACTTACTAGCTGTGTGACTCTGGGCAGGAGTCACAAATTTGCCTCACAAAAATATATATTATTGAACACCAGCAAGAGTTGAATCAAAAGCTAAATGGAATGATCTTTTCTCTTGCCTCGCAAATTTAAAGCTCAAAAAAAAATTTTACAATGTAAACTAAAGTCAATGATGGATGTGTGCACACTTTTAGTAGAACCAAGATTTGGCTGGTAAATCATAACTCAGAAGCTGGTAAATCAAATACCCAAGGAGGTGTTTGACTGAATCCAAGATTTAGTGGATGCTTTGTAAACATTATTACATTGCAAAGGTTAGACCTTGGTTGGTTTTCATTTTTTCTCAATTTTATATTCATGGTGGAAATTGTAGTGATACTCAAAGCTACTACTAACATATTTAGGGTTCTGCTACATTTGAATCCATGCTAGGCTAGGCCAAGCCTTCAGTGACCTACCTAAGTCTTCAATTGGAGCACACATTGCCTCTTCCTACCTCAACCAATGTCTGCTGATTTTGTTTCCTTAGATACCTGGGAGTAAGACTGGCCTGGCTCATTTCTAATAATTCATTTACAAAGTGCTTTCTTCACAACAACCCCACATGGTGGTTGTAATATGACTAGCCCAATTTTACAGATAAGAAAATTGAGTCTCAAGAATGTGAAGTAATGTACCCATGATCACAGATCTATTAAATGTGTTAGAGCCTAGAGGCCTCCTTACCTCAGTCCCAGGATTCCTTCCACAATATTGAGAGTATGGTTCACCTTATTCTCCAGTATGAGACATAAGGTTACAAAAACAGCATGGCCACCCAAAACCCCAATGGTCTATTCAATGGAGCAATCAATAAATACTAGTCACTTACCATGTGCCAGGCATTGTACTCAGAATACAAGAGGAAGTAAAAGACAGTCCCTACCCTTAAGGAGCTCACAATCTAAGGGGGAGACAAAATGCAAACAAACATATAGAAACATGCATACAGTATAAATACGAAGTCATTAACAGTGGGAAGGAAATAGAATGTAAGAAAGGCTTCCTACAGAAGGTGGGTCCATCTCCCTCTTACCTCCATCTCCATTACCTACCTGCCTCATTTATTTCCCTCCTCCTCCATAGTCCCACATACCTCTACCACCACTGACATCAGATGGTAATTAAAAGAGCCAAAGGGAAAAAAAGTGATGAGAGGTAAAAGTGGGGGGAAGGGGTGGAAAATGGAGGCCCCAACCCAACCCTCCCATTCACTACAGTACAGACGTTCCAGAGTTCCCTTTACTGGAAGGCAAAAGAATGTGATTTTAAGAGACCTTGCCTAATTCTTACAGAATTAAAACTATGTACTTAAAACTATGGTTGGTCCAAGCATACATGTATGGAGTTGTGTGCCGATTCTGAATACCACGTTTCAGAAGCTGGAGCCTGTCCACAGAAAGGTGACTAGGGTTTTGAGAGGACTCCAACTTAGGCCACGTCAGGATTTGGACAAAGAAAATGAGGTTTTTAGGCTAGATGAGAGAAGCCTTAGGGGTCATATTTGTTCTGCTTGACTGCACCGAGCAGGCCGGGGATTGCTAAGTAGAGCTATCTGTAAAGTAGAATGGTTGTCTTAGGAAGTCAGTGAGACCACCTGCATGGTCCTGGATGCCTGTGGTTCAGTTTATTTCCCTCCATCTATTATCCTAATTAACTGTTAAGCTCTTCTATTAGAATGTAAGCTCTTTGAGCACTGGGTACATAACCACCATAGTACCTTAAAAAATGCCTTGTGCATAGTAGGCTCCTTTTAAAACACTATGCAAAATGTTTGGGAGTTAGGGATGGGTGGACCAACCTTATGATTTCATTTGGTATAGGGAACTCCCGGTGAGGAAACCTACTAATCTAGATTGACATTTTTCCTGCAATTTAAAGCCTTGGAGATTTACCTGGGACACTGAGAAGTTAATTAACTTGCCTAGGTGCACACGTTAGTATCCCAGCTCTCTCAATTCCCACCATACTGGGGAAAATGCCTTGTACTTTGTGACTCCTTAAAAAAAAAAAAAAGGGAAGTGGGGGTTGACTTGTGGTTTCATTGGTTTAAAAAAAAAAAGATTGAGACCCTAGTAAAGAAATCCTCCCTATTAATATAGATTGGCACCCTGTCTGCAATTTAAAATCCTAGAAATTTGCCTGGGACAGAGGAACACAAAGCCAGAAGTGTCTGAGATGGAACTTCAGTCCAGGTCTCTGACCCTCTAGGCTGGCTCTATCCACTACACTGTGGCTGCCTTTCTTTAATAGGGGATTAGTTCTTACTCAGAAAGGATGAATGTTTTGTTTTGTTTTTTTTTTCATTCAGCTTTAAATGATAATAAATGCAAACACAGAATGTGAATGCTCTCTTCATTAAACTCTAACAATAAGGAAACAGCCTGATGTTTTGATCATGACTAATCAACTCTGAACAAAAGAAATGGACTCTCAGCAGCTATTTACAATGGAGCAGAAAACACTGCGGAAAGTGAGTCAATATTGCCAAAACATCTTAACGAGTTAGGCAAACAGTGTCCTAATCTGATGGAGGTGTTAAGATCGCTATCTCCCAGACTGGCTTTGCCTTCTGTGCCAAGACAACAGTTACCTTGCCTCACTCGAGTTCTGGGTTCGGCTTTTAATTGGTCTGAGGTCTCTAACTTCTTAATTGCATTATCAGTTCAGCACACCCCTGTGGAATGCCTACTATGTACAAGGCTAGCTGCTGCTTAAAGTCTGGCTGATCTGTTCATTGTGTCTCCAAATAAGGGAGGAGAAAAGTGAAAAGCCAGGGAGGAAGAACTAGCAGGGGTGGGATTTGGATTCAGTCAAAAGACTGCACTTGAGGACTTAGAGGGTCACATGTAGCCTTGAGGTGCCAGGTTCTCCACACCTGGTAGGGTATCCTTCCCAGCCTTATCCGTCTATTACCTCATAACCACTGCACCTGCAGTTTTCCAGAAGGCATTGCCGACAACGGAAGAGGAGCCTTTTCCTCTATTTTATTCTATTATTCTCCATGTAGGGGACAGGTGTTTCTCTCTGAACCTACATGCTAGAGCAGAATGTGTGTAAGTTGCTTTGAGCCTGGCCTTTCTATGAAGACAGTTGATGAAGTCATGTACAGTGAAAAGAAAATGCTTCCATTGTTTGGCAACACATAGGAGCCCAGAATTCTGGGACGCAGAGCTGGCCTAGGAAAAGTTGGTCTCCAGCACCCCAGGCTCCCATTTGTTGTTCAGTCATTTTTTCAGTCATGTCCAACTCTCGGTGACCCCATTTTAGGGTTTTCTTGACAAAGAGACTGGAGTGGTTTGCTGTTTCCTTCTCCAGCTCATTTTACAGATGAGAAGCTCAGGTAAATAGGGTTAAGTGACTTGCCCAAGGTCACATGGCTAGTAAGTATCTGAGGCCAGATTTGAACTCAGGAAGATATCTGAGTCTTTCCGAGTCTAGGCCACACACTATCACCTCCAAGCTGCTTTGCCAATGCAGTAGATCTTCTGTACAGATCTACTTTGTTATCTCTTCTCGAGTGGGCTTAGTTTAGGAGTTTCAGGGTGAGAAGAAAGGGGCTGACTTCTCATCTTTGGCTCTGTCCCATGAGCTTCTGTGCAGGTACTTCCAACCTCTGCCCCTATTTCTACCCCTGTTCACCCATACAGGCAGCTCCTAGGTAAGGAAGCTTTCACCACCAGGTTAGTTGGCACCTTCTTTGCAGTTTATAATCATAGAGGTGCCTGTCAAACTTAGGCTGTGACTGGCCCCAGTCCTACAGTCATTCTGTCAGGGATACCTCCTTGCATATACATATAAAAATAAATAAAATAGATTTTTTTTCATTTAAAAAACCATTTTAGTAGTAAAGTTTACATTTTTTAGTATCATAAAGTTGTTTTCTCTCCAATTTTTTTTCACCAACAACATAGTCATTTATCAGATATTCCCCATAATCCCTTGATGAGTTTCTGGGAACTCCTGCTCTCGAACCTGTCCTTTAGCATCCCAAGGCAACTGGTCAGAAATATCCCATTAACCTTTCTGGTCTGCTCCATTATCTTTCTTATACAAGTAGGGTTGTGATTTGGGAGGGTCATCAAACTGTAAAAGACATTTACCAAAACATAAGCTATAACCAAATGCAAGCTGTTAGACGATTCTATCTAGTTGTTTATGACTGGGAAACTTGATTTCCTAGTGATTAGAGTTGTTCAGGAATGCCTCTGTGGCTAGTGAGTGCCCCTTCCCTGTAGGACCACTTGGAGATATTGAGGAGTCCCTGCTTTGTGATGGGTTGGACTAGATGACCTAGGGAGGAAGCATGCATGGTGCGTACAGTGGGAAAAGTGCTGGCTCTGAAGTCAGGACCTGGATTCAAATCCTCCCTCTGCCACTTTCTACCTCTGTCACCTTGGGAGAATCATTTAACTGCCCTGGGCCTGTTTTCTCATCTCTACAATGTGAGGGTTGGACTAGGATGCCTCCAAAGTCTTTTCTGCATTGGATGTCAGATCCTATGACCTCTGATGTCTTTTCCAGCTCTAAAATTCTAATCAGAATTAGATGAAAAAAAGTAATCCCAGGCCTTTGGTCAGCAATACCTATGGAGCACCCAGACCACTGCACTAGGAAAAAAAGAAAAAGAAGACAGATGTTCTTTGCCCTAAGGAGTTTATCACATAAAGGAAACAAGAAACAAAAACAGATTAGTTGAAAGATTACTTAAAAGGAAAATGCTTTAAAAAAAACCCACAACAAACAAAATCCAGCACATCTGGAAGACCTTACACATTTCCAAGTCTTTGAATCTTGGTGGTTTGTTAGTTTTTCCCCTTGAGTAGGTAACACAGCCATGCCAGGTTACAGTTGCCAATGAGAAAATGAGAAGAAGTTTCAAGGGAATTACATTCAGAGATGCCAGTTCTCCGCATTCATTGAACTGAGCCCTTGTCCTTAAGAAATGCTGATGGCCTCTTATGCTTTCAGTCAAAGCAGCTCATGGAAACTGGTACCAAGGCAGCAAAAAAGGAAGCTGGAATCATCAGTGACCTTGTTCTTCCATCCCCAAATGAGAGGGTAGAAAGTGTGAGACTTTGCACCCCTGATAAAAGTTAAGACTCAGTCCTGGCTCCTAATGGCCATCAAGAGAGCCTTCAGTCAGCTTTAGGAGATAAATTTTGAAAGGGAAATAGGACTGAAGGGTAGGTACTTCTCTACATTGGGCTGGCTTAATCTAGCATTTAGTAGTAATGCTTGAATCGCTCAGTATCAACGAACAGCCTTTTCATAGCAGGGGAGGAAGGGTAAATTCTTGTATCAATAACCAATGATAGATTTTTTTTTTTGGTTTTCCAAGGTGCTCTCAGATTTGCAGCCCAGGTTGTGTTTTGACAGTAGCCTTGAGATCTCATTCTTGCATAGAAAGAGGAACTTCCTGAATAGGGCTAAGGTGGGGAATAGAGAGATCTGGAACAAAGCATAGTAACGGAAAGAAGTCAGACTATGGGAGGTCTCAGCCGTTCAATACAGACTTTCCTTTGGCAAGAAAGTGTATCCTCCTTGGACCAGGACCAGAAAAAGCTGAATTGGTGGCAACAGTTTTCTATGGCAGCTGATGGGGATGTTAGGGTAAACCTGGCCTAGGTTTATGGCTAAGACAATGAAGGTTAAATGGAGGCTTGTGGAAGTCATAAGACTGTAGATAAAGCTAGAAGGGACCTCAGAGGACATTTAGTCCAAATTTCTCATTTTACACATGAGGAAACTAAGTCCCAAAGGGGTTTGATGATCTGCCCAAGGTCACACAGGTCAGAGATGGTATTTGTACCCAGATTCTTTGACTCCAAGCTCCAGGTTCTTTGACTCCAGCCCTCTTTCCACTCTGCTACCCTGCATGCTGTTCTAAGAGAGACATAGCCTGAACCTAACTGACCTAGAATGGCTAAGGTCTACAAATCGGTTTATACATATTGTCTCCTTGGAGCCTTAACACAATCCTGTGAGATGGGTACTGGTATTCTTATCCTCATTTTGCAGATAAGGAAACTGAGACTCACAAAGGCCAGATGGCTTGCCCATGGTCCCTCAGCTAATAAGTGTTGAAGGGGGAATTACTCTGTTGGGAAACCAGTGGACTCCCTGCCTTCCTATTTAAACCAAAGAATGACATCAACAGAAATTCCTGAGAATCAAGTATCAGAATTAAACTATGGGGCATAAGAAACAATGAATATGAGGAATTCATGGAAAGGTCTATATGAAAGTATATAGAGAAGTGATGTGCAATTCAAATAGGAAGAGGGGCCACTAAATCATACATAAGGATTCCTAGGGGCCCAATATTGCCTTAGAAAACCACGTATGAATATCATCTATCTTCTATTGTATTTTTATTTATTTTGCTTAAAATTTCCCAATTACATTTTAGTCTGGATCCAGCCCCATTTGGGAGTGCTGTGAGCAGCAGAACAGCCAATGAATTTGACACCTCTGATGCAGATGGAAGGAAATAGAACCAGAAAAACAGCAAACACAATTATTCCTGCAGTATAAACAGAAAGACCAATTGACGAACACTGTATAATTATAATGTTCAATTTTGACCTCAGAGAAAAAAATGAGGAAATGAACCTCTTTTTGTTGGAGAAGTGGAAGTCTATGGGTGTGGAGTGTTGCACACTCCAAGAAGAATGCCAGTTGATTTTGCTTCACTTTTTTTCTTCTTTGTTTCCAAAAGAAGGCTTCCAGGGGGCTATATTCAGAAATGTTTGTGATGTAAAAACAAAAGACAAAGGTACCAATAAGACTTTATTTTTTTATTTTTTTAATGGAGCTATGGGAGAGCAGGAAACAAGTCAGTCAGACAGAGAAAACTCAACAACCAAACTGAACTAGGGACTTCTGTGCTCTCTTATGTCCTGCCCTTGGGCTGTGATGCTGGAATTTTTTTTGGAGGGGAGGGTAGAGGGTTGCCTTGGGATTCACCTGTACTGCCTACTGTCTTCGAGATGCAAAAGTAAGTCCTAAGTACCCACAAGCAAAAGATTATTCCCCAGTGTGGTCTTGCAGAAAGAGCACAGGGGACCTGAGTTCAATTCCTACATCTCATGCTGAGTGTCTTAGGTAAGTCACTGGAGCTCTCTGAGTCTCATTTTCCACTTCTGTAAAATGACAGGGGTATACTAAATGGCCTGTGAGGTCCTTTCCAGTTCTAGAATTATGATCCTATGGTCCTTCCACTCACTTCATCCCAGTCAGGGACCACAAACGAAGTGGGCAAGCCCAGGTCATATATTTTTTGTCTGTTGTCAACTCTTAAGAGCAATATGTGTTCTCGAGAGCAAGTGACTGGATTGGAGGAGGGCTCCCTGTACTGGGAAAATTTCTTATTCTCTGTAAATGTTTCAGCAGCAAAGAACCACTTTTCTTGCAGGAAACAAGGGGTATTGGAAACTGCTGCAACAGCCCCTAAGTGCTGAAGATAAATCAAGGGCACGTAGCTTCCAGGGACGTTCCCCAGTGGAATTTGGAGCAAGAGGGCATGGCTTCAAATACATGTGTGACCTTGGGCAAATCACTTTACCTTTCTCAGACTCATTTTCCTCAGGCTTTAAAGTCATAAATTCAAAGCCAGAAGGGACTTCAGAGGCTGACCAATCCAGCTCTGAGTACATATAGAGGCAGAATTTGAATTCAGGTCCTTTGACTCCAGCATCAGCTCTCTTTCCCCTGGAGGGGTTACTGGTGCTGATGGAATGAACATTCCTTTAGAAGGCAATTTTGAGTATGCTCCTCTCCATTTGAGAAGATGGTGAGAACTCTCACACAGACCTTTCCCAAAGACGACAGATGTTTTATTTTTTTTCCCTTAAAAATGGCCCTAAATGCCATTTTCCTACAGCTGGACATAGTATTTGCTTGTATTGTTGTCTGATACTGGTAGATGTTGTACGATATTGGCAGGTAAACCCCCCCCCCATAGCCCTTTTCCCCCCCAAAGCTTTCAGATGCTGGGATTAAAATTGTGGTTTTTTTGTATGTTGGACTAGGGTTTATGTCTCTGAAAAGAGACCTGCTAGTAGCCTTGGTTTCCCTCATTTGCAAATAAAATCATCTTTTTTTGTTTAGATATGAATAAGTTGTTAAACTTGAATCGATCGCTTCCAAGCCTGACCCCTCAGGACTGATGGGGAAGCATGCCTCCCTCTCGAGCAGAGAGGTGAAGGGCTTTATGTGGACTTAGGTTTCTGTTGTCAAAAATGGCCAATGTGTTGCTTTGTTTTGCTTAATCAATTAATGCACATTTATTAAGTGCCTGCTGTGTGCCAGGCACTGGGGATACAAAGACAAAATCCAAAAGCTCATGGCCTCTGAAGAGTTTATAGCTGGCTGACTGCAGATAAAAAATAGATATAAGGTGACTGAGGAAGACTTCATGTAGAAAGAAGGCTGTGCTTTATCTGAGCCTTCAAGGGAGACAGGGAGGAAGTGCGTTCCAGGCATGGGAAGTAGAGCTGTGTCTAAGAGGGACAGTGAGAAGGTCAGTTCGGCTTAACCTACTGTGTGTGGAGAGGAGTATAGTATAATAAGGCCAATTGTAAAGTGATTTAACTTCCAAACAAGGAGTTGTTTACATTTTATTCTGGAGTTAATAAGGAACAACTGAAACTTATTTTATAAGGGGAGTGATATGGTCAGACTTATATTTTATGAAAATACTTTGGCAACTGAGTGGCAACTAGATTGAATCAGTCAGCAAAGCAACAGTATTTATTAAGGGTGTTAAGTGCTGAGGATACAAAGAAAAGAAAAGAAAAAAAAAGCAATTCCTGTCCTCAGGGAGCTTACATTCCAATGGGAGAGACAACATGTAAATACCAGGTATATGTATATGATACATACAGGGAGAAGAGAGGAGAGACCTGAGCAAGACCAGTTAAGAGGCTATTTATTGCAATAGTTCAGGTAGAAAATGATAATGAGCGCCTGAACTAGGGTGGTGCTATCTTGAGTGGAGGTGAGTCAGATGCTGGAGATATCGTGGAGCTATTAGGATTAGGCAATTGGATGGGCGTGTGGGGAGAGTGAAAGTGAGAGGTCAGACTTGACACTGAGGTCTCAAACCTAGGTACCGTCACTTGTAACTTTAAAGAAGGCAATTTCCGTGATGGGGACACAACCCACATTACAAAGGGTTGACAAGAAAGTGAGAGAAGTGGAAGTAATGAGTTGTAGGTAACTTTTTTTCCTGGAAGTTTGTGGGGTGGGGAGAGGAGAGATGTAAGATGATAGCTTGAGGATATGGTAGGATTTAGTGAGGGTTTTTTTTTAAGAATGGGGGAGACTTGGGCATGTTTGTAGGCAGCAGGGAAGGAGTTTATAGATGGGAAAGATCGAAGTTTAGAGAGGGGGAAATAATTGAAGGGGCAATCTGGAGAAAAAGACAGAAGGGATTAGAATTGGGGGCACATGTAAAGAGATCGACCTTGATGAGAAGGGTCACCTCTTTATCAGGGACAAGAATAAAGGAAAGAATAGGCAATGGTGTGAAGGGGTTGTAGTTATACTTTTTAGGTTTGGGGAGAGTTGGGGTGGGGTGGGGGAGACAGAATCATCCTAAATTTATAGCTGGAAAGAATCTCAGAGACCATCTAGTCAATATATATGTATATATTTGGATATACATGTATATATTTGGTGGGTTGAATTGTATGACCTTTCCCTGGACCTTATCTTTCCCAGTCTCTAAAAATAGAAGCATCTCCCCTTCCCCTAAGAGTTAGTCTTACACCTTCTTCACTTCCCTTTTGTTCTACTAGACTATAAACACGTGGAAGCAGAGACCTTGTCTAATCTCAACTTGCTCTCTCCTCCAGAGTCTAGCCTATACGCTCTGCACAATAAACAAAATTTTGTTGTATACTCTCTCCCTGGCTGGTTTCATCTATTCCTGTGGCTCCAGCTATCAACCAGTCAGTGACTGTGCCTAGTGCTGAGATAGTCTCAGATCTGAGCTCACCAAGCTCCATCTTCTTGGTTCCTCAATAATAATGCAGTAAGGACTCAGACTTCACTCAGGTTTCAGCCCCTGAACTAATGTGGCTCATTGAAGGAGTCCTGTTACCCTTACAAGCAGGGAATTTACAAAATCTTTTAACAAGGAACAACTTCTTAGGATCACAAGAACTAACCTTTACAATTTACAAATTTACAAAACCTTTTAACAAAGAACAGTTTTAGGATCACAAGAACTAGAATCAGTACAGGAAGGGAACTCAGAGGTCATCTAGTCCAACCTTCTAATTTACAAATCAGGAAACTGAGACCCAGAGAAGCCAGACCAGGTGGTAAGTGGCAGAGTTGGGATCTGAACTGGAGTTCTGTGACTTTCAAGTACAGCCCTCTTTCCATTACTCAACAAGCATTTATTAAGCATTCATATGCTTTGAGAGGCAACATGCCATAATGGATAGAGAACTAGCCTTCAGCAAAGAAGACCTAGGGTCACAGCCCATCTCTGACCTATATAGACTGTGGGAGCCTAAGTGAGACCCTTAAACTCTCAGTGATTTGGGCAACTGGATGTTGAAGAGAAAGGACCAACCTGCGTTGGTGGAGAGAGTTCCTAAATGGGAAATCTCCAATAAAATCACAAGTCCAGTCCCTATTCCTGTTCTACTATGTGCCAGGTACTAAAAGATGAGGCTATGAAAAGTGCTCTCATTCTAGTAAGGGAAACAAACATGAAATTAAGTAGGTACATACAAGACCGAGAGAGTAGATGTGAGGTAATCTCATAAGGGAAAGAGAAGAAATAATGTGTCATCACTTGTGGATGAGAGGGTCTCTGATTTGAAACTATAATAACAAAGGGGAAAATTGAGGTCCTGGAAAGGTAGCTAACTCTTTTTGGGGGTGGGGCTAGGTAGTGGGGTTAAGTGACTTGCCCAGGGTCACACAGCTAGTAAGTGTTACGTGTCTGAGGCTGGATTTGAACTCAGGTCCTCCTGAATCCAGGGCTGGTACTCTATCCACTGCACCACCTAGCTGCCCCAAGGTAGCTAATTCTTGACAGATCTCAGGATCTGCTATGTAAAAATGTGCTACCTGCTTGAAATTGAGGTTGATCTTTTAAGAAAATTATTTTTTGATGAATAATAATCAATTTTGTCTCCCTCCCTGCATCCTTGCTATTGAAAAGAAAAAGAAAACACTTGTAACAAATATAGTAAAGCAAAACAAATTCCCACATTTGCCATGTCCAAAATAAACGCATCTCATTTGGCACCCTGTGGCCATCACCAATGAAGACTGATCTTTAAGAAGCACAGATTTCAATTGAATACCAAGGAAGTAGTGCAAAAGACTGGGTGCACATATTTTTTTTAATAGCAATGAAGATTGCCATTGATTTGAGACCCAGGAGACAAGGAAATAATGAACTTTGAATGGACTAGGTTTATTGATGTTTTTATTAAGGAATAATGGAATGTGTGATAGGGTAGTTGTTTGATCTAGGTGGTAGGGATTTTTTTTGGTGGAGGAGAACCCATGTTACCATTCATCCAACCTCAGCAGAAAGAGTTCCATCCGTCACATTCTCTCCTTTGCCCCCATCACAGCCTACCTTGTGAAATACTTGCTGAGCAATGCCCCTCGAGCATGCCTTGGGACTTCAGAGATAAGGCTATTAAGAGCCCGCCATATTAACTTTATTTTTTAGTTTGTTTTTGAACAAATGTTATCCTGGGAGATAGATCTACAGCTGGAAGGCACCTCAGATAAGGAAACTGACACCCAAGAAGGTTAATGATCTGCCCAAGGTAACACAAATAGTCCATTTCAAATATAGCATTTGAACCCATATCTTCTGAACCCATAGCCAGTGTTTTTGTCCAAGGTCCTTATGCATTACAGATCCATAGAATAAAGTTTGTCAAATGGTGCAGATACCCTGAGTAATCAGCTTCATGTTTAATCTCTTTTGGGACACAGGTCTTTGGGGGCTTTTTTTTTTTTTTGTTGATTTCTTTTAAGCTAGCCTGCTTGTCCTAGTAGTGGATGAGTTGAGCCCTCCATTTTGAATGCCATATGTGTTGAAGGCAGATCCCTCCCTCAACGAAGACATTTCTGGTGTCTTATGTACTATGAGAACCCACTGGAAATGTTTTATCTGGACCTCTATTTGGAATGCCCTGTAAGACATAGGGCATTAGTAAAATTTATGGATTTTTAGTGTTCTAAAAGAACATGGTAGATAAATTTCAGCAGAGTCTGATAATTTGGATCAGAAAAAATAGATATCTTTATTTTCACTCACCTCCAACTGAAATCTACTGTTTTCTTCAATTATTTGAAAACAGCATTATTCTGAGAAGAGATCCATAGACTTTACCCACCTTCGATTATTTCCTATGTATCCAGCTTGTTTGTATATCATTGTTTCAGTGCTGTCCCCCCTGTTAGACTGTAAGATCCTTAAGGGCAGGTCTCTCTTTTCCCTTCCTTTGTATCTCCAGCACATAGCACAGTGCATGGCACATAGTGAACACTTAATAATTATTGAGTGACCCCAGAAAGTTTAAGAATCCCTCTAGTAGAGGAATTTTTATCCAAAACAGCTCAGTTTGGTGTCTCACCCCTCTGAGGCTTAGCCTTATCATCTGTATATAAAGGGTTTTTTTTTTCTTGTTAAGTCACTCTCCATGACCCCATTTGGGGTCTTCTTGGCAAAGACACTGGAGTGGTTTGTCATTTCCTCCTCCATTTTATACATGAGGAACTGAGGCAAGAGTTAATTTCAATTCAGTTAATTGTTGTTGATATTAATTAATTAATAATATTATTAAGCTAATATGAATTAATAAGTTAATTTGTGTCCCCAGAGTCACACAGCTACTAAATGTCTGAGGTCGGATTTGAACACATGAAGATAAGTCTTTGTGATTCCAAGTCAGTGCTCTATCTACTGCAACATTTGGCTGCCCCATGAATGAAGGAGTTTATCTAAATATTAACCATTGAAGTCCCTTCCATTTCTAGAGCTATAAACCTAGGATCTTCCTAACATTCCCTCCTAGACTATATTTTATTTTAACCAAGGTGGCAGCACAAATCAAAAAGTTCGTGTAGGAACCAGTGTCTCCGTCGGCCTCAGCTTGAAGGGAACACTGTCAGGACAAGAATGAGATGGTATTTGAAATGCTGATGTGTTTGACTTCTTCATTATCATATTTGCTCACTTCAGGTACATAAAAGAATTCTTTCCAAGGGGTTGCAGGCCACCCTCATGCCAAGGCACGAAATCGGTTCCTGATTCACATGTTGTTCTACAGGAATGGACAAGAAATGAACATTCCAGGACATGGTGCCTGACATTTCAGGATGCGTTGGCACCAGCACTCTCCCTAGCTGAATTCCAAACACCAGGAACATTTCCTCTTCTGTAGTGCCACTGGACCTGCCCAGCTGCATCAGCTGATAGGGAGGGAAGAGGAAAAGATGAAAGAAGAGAAAAGCCTAGAGTATGTGCAAGGCTGTTTTACCACAACATAGCCTTGGTATTCATGATTAGGTAGGAATACTGCACTATGTACCTCTGCCCTCATAAGCGAGCACCTGGAGCTCTCTGTTCCATTGTAGGCACCACACTTTAAAAAGGACATGGATAAATTGGAGGATGTCCAAAGAAGGACAAGCAGGATGATGAGAGGCCTTGAGGACTAGATGTGTGACTTACCTGTGTGACCCTGGCCAAGTCACTTATCTATAAAATGGGGACAAATAATAGCACCTACCTCCCTGGCTTGCTGTGAGGATCAAATTATATAGCATGTAAAGCACTCTGCAAAACTTGAAGCACTATGTAAATTCTAGTTATTATCATTATCATCATTAATAATACAATAATTTTTATCTTTCTGTGCCTTTCCTTTCTATCTCTACTCACTAAGCAACATGTAAGAGTAAAAGAGTCTTTGCAGTTGAGAAACAGAAGGACCCCCCCAAAACCTAGATCTTTGGGGCAGTTTTTAGACGAGCTGTCCCTACAAGGATGCTGGCCTTCAGAAGTCCAAGTCAGGAGGTACAAGGCATACTCACCATAAACTAGAATGAATCTTTTACCAGAAGCCCCAGGTTTGAAGACTGGGAACTTTAGACAGACAAAAGATAGACAGGAGCCTGAAGGCACAAGCAGTTTAGTTAGGAGAATCTCTGTTCTTTGTTCGTAAGAGTATGTATGGTACCTTGAACAAAGAATCTTGGTTGGACATGAGAGGTCTCCCAGCCAAGACTTTGAAGGGAACAAGTCAAGCCTTCCTTAAGAGAAGGAGTTGAGACAGATGCTGTTTTTCTGAGAAAGGGCTGGGCTTTGAATTTAAAGAGCATGGCAGAGAGGCAGTTAGGTGGCGCAGTGGATAGAGCACCGTGCCTGGAGTCAAGAGGACGTGAGTTCAAATCTGGCCTCAGACACATTACACTCACTAGTTGTGTGACTCTGGACAAGTCACTTAACCCCAATTGCCTCACCTAAATAAATAAAAAAATAAAGGGCATGACAGAGTCCTTTCTTCTAATAAAGAAGAGATAGCTAAAGCCATATGCTAGAAGCAGAGGAAAGTGCCACTGTTATGTGCCCATGGGGATTGTACCTAATAGTGTCCAGCAGAGACAGCACAAATGGAGGAGTAGCATGTATGAGGGATAACATAACTTAATCACCAGCAGAAATCAGTGGCATTGCAATGTTAGAGCGAACTGCCCTGTCCTGTCTGCTCCCTAGCTACATGTGTGCCCCTCCATGCATATTCCTTATGTCCTCATTATTCCTGTGTGACTGAAGAAGAATCTGCCCAGATTTCTTACTATGCTGTTTCATCATTTCTTTCTTTCCCTCTTCTTCTTCTTCTTCTTCTTTTTTTTTTTTGTGCGAGGCAATCGGGGTTAAGTGACTTGCCCAGGGTCACAAAGCTAGTAAGTATCAAGTGTCTGAGGTCATATTTGAACTCAGGTCCTCCTGACTCCAAGGCCAGAGCTCTATTCACTGCACCACCTAGCTGCCCCCATTTCTTTTTTTGTCTTGAAAACCAGTTGGCTCCTCTGGCTGATGAGTAAAAGTAACCATGTCAGTATCGGGTGTGTGAGCTACGGTTTCAAATAGAACAAGATCCATGCAGTACCTTGAACTTGGAGTAGCTTCATCTAGGGGACTGACCATTAAAGGTAGGGGTGCCCAGCAGCCAAAACCCTTCACCCCCAGGGACTAAAAAAGGAAGAAGGAAACGACTTTTCCAAAGATCTTGGTGGGGGAGGGTGTGGAATTGTTTGGTCTCCTCTTGTCCAGCAGTAGCTTTCAGTGGTAGAACCAATATCTTAACTACTTCTCCATGCAGGTTGAGCTAGTTTTTCTTTAAAAGGTATTAAGATCATCCTAAAAAATTTGACGGGCTTAGAAGACTCAGACTTGCCATCACTTGCTCATTACCAGAGTATGGGAAGTCTCTCTCCTAGGTTTGAGTGGTGGATCCAGATGGGTAATGTAAACAAGAGAACTTTCCACTCAACCGAATCCACTCAAGGGGTCCTCAGTGCTTATTCCTGTTGAATATTTCTCTGCCCAAGTAAATCTCCTTTTGTTAACTGTTGAATGATCTATGAGTGCCTAATTTTGTTCCGAATTGTTTTTTTTTTTAAAGTTGGAGAAAGGCAGTGGAAGGAGGTCTAAGGATTTAAAAAAACAAAACAAAACACAGAACAGAAGGAAGGCCAGAAGGAGTCACAGATAAACAGGACAACTGAAAGTTGAATTTATAGATTTACAAAGAAAAACAAGCTCTACATAATAGAGATTCACAGTTTCATGTACAATCTTTTCCTTGTTCTACTGTGTATAGGAAACATTCATTCTGTTTGGAATTGAAGTTCAGAATTAATTAATTAGTTGATTAATGAATGTATCCTACCTTTTAGAGCTTCTCCAACATGGAACAAGGGGATGGTTAGAGCAAGCCAATTTGGAGGAGGTCCACAGCCAAGCCAGTTTGGAGAAGATCTATGATACAACGGGAAGAAAGCTGGGTTTGGAGCCATGAAAACTGGGTTGAAATTCTGGCTCTATGTGACTTCTGAGCTAGTCCTTTAACTTCTCTGGAGTCTCAGTTTTCTCATCTGTGAAATGGAATGGACAGTCTAGATGACCTAATAAGGTCTCTCCCAGTTTCAAATCTGTGATCCTACAAAAGAAAAAAGCTTCCCCTTTTCTTTGTCCCCTTTTTCTCCTAGTCATCAGCCTCCCTTTGTAGCCCCAACTTTAAAATTCCCCAACAGGGATCAGCCTACAACCTCCCCTCAGGAAGGTAGTTTCTTTTTCCAGGTTTTCTTGTCCTTCCATTGCTTTTTCTTAAACAACCCACCATCACCATTCCTACATTTAATTACACTTCAATTCCTCTGACTCCAGCTAGTCTGAATATGACTCCACTCCACAATTATTGAGGGGGGCAGGTTAGAGATGGGAGAGTAGAGCCACACCTTGGTAATGTTTTTATAGCACTTTCTCACCACTTGAACAATCATTCATGCAAAGGAGCTGCCCCTGGGGATCATGTTTTCCCTACAGACCTCCAGGAGCAAGGATGTAGTGAAAGTCAGTGAGTATCACACAATGGTGAATCAACAATTCAACAAACATTTCGTAGGAATTTCACTGTTACAAATGAGATATTAGGGCAAAACCAATTTCTCCGGCCTCGTATATTTGAGCCTGAGGGGAGAGGGAACTACCAGAACTCATTAAGCAGGGGGGTTATATGGTAAGATCTATGCTTTAGAAAAATATGTTCCCAGATGACTGGAGAAAGGGGAGACTTGAGGCAGGGGGCCCAGTTAGAAAGCTACTCTTTTAGTCCTGGTCTTAGAGTTGAGAAAGAACTGGGTCCAAATGACCTCTCAGACACTAATTGATGTGGTCTTGGGAGAGTCATTTAGCTCTCTGAGCACCTCAGTTTCCTCATCTGTAAAATAAGGGTAACAATACTTGCAATATGTGCTTCACCAAAGTGTGAGGAAAATGCTTTGTAAACATTATTCTAGAAATGTGAGTTATTATAATTATTAACTAAGGTTAGGCACATCTCCACAATTTCTTCTCTGAGGCTGATTAGCAATGTGGCAGAAAGGGCTAGTATTTAGCCCCACCTCATTACCCGAGTTTGAGTGGCCCTGTACCTTCAGTTTACATTACAAGATTTAGGAGTAGGGACTGAACCCTCTCGTCTAGGTGATTTCATTGATGTTGGGAACTCTCAGAAAATGAAAATTCCCCTCTACTAGTGGAGGTCAGCACCTTCTCTTCAACTTAGAGTTTTCAAGTCACCTGGAGCCCTAAGAGATGATGTCTGGGGTCACAGAGCCAAGATGTGCCAGAAGTGGGACTTGAACCCAGCCAGTTTGCTGTCCAATGCATTACACAACCTCTCTTATATCACATTACAAGACACCTCCTAATGGCAGGCATCATTTAGTGAGCATCCTCCCTGCTTTCAATCCACCAGTGCTTCTACTCCAGCCTCTCTATGTCCTTCCATTCAGTTCAATTAAATACTTATTAAGTGCCTCCTGTATACAAAGTGTTCTGGTAGGTGCTGGGGATACAAATATAAAATCTATAGCCTCTGCCTTAAAGGAGATTACATTCTATGAGTGAGAGACATGGGCAGATAGATAGAACACAAGGTAGAGGATAATGGGGAATAGTGAGATTTAGGCCAGATGCTCTAGGAAAATTTTGAGAGAGGTGATGAATCCCCAAACAAGGATATTCCATTTGACAATGTAAGAGGATTTCAGAATGCCTTCCCTTCCTAAGCAGAAAGAAAATGCTTTCACCTTTTAGAACCCTGGCATCTCCAGGGAGAAGTCCCTCTCTGGGAACCAGTTTCCTCCCCTGTAAAATGACAGAGTTGGGCTAAATGACCTCTAAGGTCACTTCCAGCTCTAAAGCTGTAAGTCTATGACAGAGGTTCCCAAACTTTTTGGCCTACTGCCTCCTTTTTAAAAAAATTACTCAGTGCTCCCCTAAAAAAATCTACTTCCTTTAACCCTTTAACAGTTTTTTGAAATTTGTATTATTGAAAAAAATCTTAAATTTAATAATTTATGTAAATGTGTGGTCTGTCATTAAAATTAGATTTAATAATGTATTAAATCATAAATTTGATTTAATATATAATTTAAGTTATATATTATTTATGTATTTATAATGTAATATCTAATGTGTTATTATATTATAATGTTTATTATATAATGATCTTATATACATTTATATTTAATATATAATTTTAATTTAATAATTTATTGTAAATTTGTGGGGGTTTTTAGGCATTGAAATTTTGATGACACAATATTGTGCCATATAACCGTATAGTATCATATCATCATAACAAGTCATTATACACACATAATCCTGCCAATGCATGACATGCTCTCCTGCCAACACTTGCTTGTTAAGACCTGTTGGCAGACTTGACCACAGATCAGTTATAACTTGCATTTTATGTGTTTATTTGGAAAATAATGTAATCACTACAACTTAAACTCTGTTACAGAACAGATGAGATATATACAAACAGTGTTTCGAAATTTTCTTCTCTTCTTTCATTATGCTTCCACTGCCCCCTTATTTTTATTCAAGGCCCCCCCAATTGTAAGTTTGTTTTGTTTTTGTTTTGTTTTTGTTTTTGGGCAATTGGGGTTAAGTGACTTGCCCAGAGTCACACAGCTAGAAAGTATTATGTGTCTAAGGCTGGATTTGGACTCAGGTCTTCCTGACTCCAAGGCCAGTGCTCTAGCCACTGAACCACCTAGCTGCCCCTCCCCCAATTGTATGTGAGGCTACTGCTGCTTCCCTGGATTCCAGTGCCCCCCAGGGGGTGGTATCACCCACTTTGGGAACCTGTGGTCTATGATCAGAATTAAAGATGCTTTTCAGCTTTAAATCTATGACTCTCTGATCTCTATATTCTCTCTAAGCAGAAATAAAATGTGTTTGCCTTTTATCCTTTAAAGGTAAAAAGCATTTTCTTTCTGCTTAGGAAAAGAAGACGTTCTTTTTTTTTCTTTTTAGTGAAGCAATCAGGGTTAAGTGACTTGCCCAGGGTCACACAGCTAGTGATGTCAAGTGTCTGAGGCCAGATTTGAACTCAGGTTCTCCCGATCTCAACGCCAGAGCTCTATCCACTGTGCCACCTACCTGACCAGTCCTCTATGACTTCATAGAGGTGGTGGTAGTCGAATTAATAAAGCAAAGACAGATAGTGTTAAGAAATGGTATGAAGGTCTAAGCAACAAGACATGCCAATTGATTGATTATTGCTGGGGTCAACATGGAAGATTTGCTTGGATGAGTGGGACAATGCTGGTACCCTTGTTAAAAGCAGAGAGTGCTAGAGAAAGGGTGAATTAGGGGCATAGATGAATTCAGTTTTCAACCTATCAGGTTAGAGAGGCTGGCAGGACATCCAGTGGGAGATATCCAGCATGTGGGTGGGGCTATCAAACTGAAATTCAAGGGAGACACACCTTAGGACTCACCTTTATAGAGGTAAGAAACAAACTCATTGAGATCACGAAGGAAGAAACTATAGAGAGAAAGAGGGCCTGGCTCAGAGCCTTGGAGGAACACCCATGCTTAGAGAATGGAAGTTTGCCAGGTTCAGTTTCCCAAGAAAACCCTCTCAACTCCCTCATTTCAGAAGGATTATGCAATTCCACCAATGACCACTAGGGGTAGAAGGATGGCCTTGCAAGGCCCTTTTCCTACTTACCTCTGAACCAGGCCATTCCATGCTCTGCATCTATTCCTGCTTTGTCTAGTAGCCTCTGCCATCCTCTGATGTATGTCTAATTTCTACATTCTTCTGGAAGAATAATGATCGTGGAAGGCCAATTTGTGCTCTCATTCTGGTCGCATGAGCTGAATTGTTAAATGGGATATTCTGATTATAAGTGTATGTGGAGAGAAAAGAGGGGAGAAAGAGGAGGGGGAAGAGAGAGAGAGATAGAGAGAGAGAGAGAGAGAGACAGAGAGAGAGAGAGAAGAAGAGGAGGAGGAGGAGGAAGAGGAAAAAGAAGAAGAAGACTGGAAGAATAAAGGCAGAAAATGAAGCAAGATTTTAGAAAAATAAAAGGGGGTATTAAAAAAATGTTATATGGTTTGGAAGTAATGGGAGGAAGGTTGGAAATGTTTCCAAGCTAGAAAGGCTGCAATCTGAACAACATGACTGTGTTCTCTGAAACAGCAGGATCAGATAACTGATTGTGCATCCCAGGGCCATAGTATGACCAGTGGCATCACAAAGATGGATATTTTACAAAGATAAGATGAAAAAATCCCAGGCACTATAATAAATACAATTTCTAATCAACAGACACCCATTCCAAAGGTTTGGTTTAGCAAAAATAAATGGGATTTGGAATGTAAGAGCAGTCAAGAGGCTTTCAGAATGCCTTCCCCGGATAAGCAGAAAGAAAATACTTTTATACCTTTAGAACTCTACCTTCTTGGGGGCAGCTAGGTGGCACAGAGGATAAAGCACCAGCCCTGGAGTCATAAGGACCTGAGTTCAAATCTGGCCTCAGACATTTGACACTTACCAGTTGTGTGACCCTGGGCAAGTCACTTAACCCTATTGCCTAGCAAAAATAAAACAAAACAAACAACAAATAAGAACTCTTCCTTCTCCTCTAGGACTTGTAGGGACAACTGTGCTTGGGAACTTTTACACAATCTGTAAGCTCTAATTCACTTTAATTCAAAAAGTGCAAAGCACTGTGCTAGGTGTACAAAGAAAGAAACAAAGTCGGCTCATGACTACCTTCCACATCAGATTTTCACCTTTTTTGTGTCATGGACCCCCTTGGCAGTCTGGACATTGGACCAGAATAAAATGTTTTTTAAGTGCATAAAGTAAAATATGCAGAATTACAAAAAAATTATACTGAAACAGTTATCAAAATACTTTTTAAAAAGCCCAATTTCATGGACCTGAAGTTAAGAACACCTGGTCTAGTGAATTCTTATTTCAAAATTTCAAGGCTCCAACATGTTCTGCATCATTTGTCTCGTCTCCACCTTCATAGAAAACTATATCTCTAGGCTTGGGTGATTGTGAGATACTGGGAACAATAACAACAGCAAATCACCTTTTGGGCTGCCTGGTGCCAAGTCTTTCCCAAATTAAGGTGGGTTGAATAGGACTGCTGTTGGGTTTTCTTGCTTTCTCAGTGTGGGGGGGGTGGCATGGTTTGGAAAGGAGAGAAGGCAGATCTACATTTGAAATTTTTTTTTAAATTAAAAAAACAACAAAAAATTAAGTTAGGCTGTTTTACCAATGACAGACACGCAAACCATCAATGTACCTGTCCTGGATGCCTTTCTAGCTTGATATAGGACTCCCCAGATCTTGTACTTTACTGGTATGGCCTTTGAGTTGCCTCCATACCCCAGTGAAGTATCAGAGGAGAACTCCAGTGATGGGCTGAATCACCAATATTATTATCCAAATACTGTGCCTCTTCCTTTCCTATAAATAGAATTTTGGGGAAGCTACTCTATCCCCAAGACTAAATGGAGAAAGTTTAAATAGCTGTACTCATTCAGCTCTACTTTGTCAAAAATCAGCAGTATGCACATATACTTTGGGACATGCTGGTTTGAGGTTGGGATAAACTTCTCTGGAGGGTAAGGACAAAGAAAAAAATTGGATTTTGCAAGAAGGTCATTGGGAACTGTAAAGACAAGGGTGTGCTGGAGCCAGTGCAAGCCAGCTTCAAGAGCTAGTCATTAAAATTTCAATGTGAGCATTTATACCTTGGAAATTGGTAATGAAATGTCAAGGAATATGAGGACTAAGGGGAAAATGAATTTTGTAAGAAAGAGGTCGTTGAGAACTTTGATGTGCTATATAAATGCCCATTTTTGTTATTGTTGCTAGTATGGGTTATAAAAATAATGAGCGGATACAGGATATTTACAGGTAAAAAGGAAAAAGCCCAACCAGTGTTGGGAATAGAATATGCTAGAGCTGGAGGGAACAGTTATGGAGTGGAGTCCCAGGAGAGGATCTGCTATAGAGGTGAAAGGATTATAGTAAAAGTAGAGAGAAATTTTCCTGTTGAGACTGATGATAAAGATGAGAGGATAGATGTAGGGTCAGTGATAATAACATGTTGAGATAAAGATGCAAGGAAGATGTGGTAAGAAGAACCCAGTTAAGAGACCTCAAATATAAAGGTTGCTCATACTGGGTTGTCTGAATCTTCTTTGTAAAGCAGGTGAGATCAAATCATTTACCTAAATTAGTGATTGAGGAAGGGAGTCAATAAGGAATTGGGGGAGGGGGGGGTAAAGAGGAGAATAGTTTTTCCTTGTGGGTATGACAAATAAAAAGATGGTTAAGCATCCAAGCTCAAGCTTAGAATCTATAATGGTCAAATTCTTCAGTAACTCATAAAGAACATTTATTCCAACCCTCTAACTCTACACCTAAACCTGGAGCATTTTGCATAGACTCTACTAAATGGTGGAGAGAGTTATGACAATGCTGTGTGCCTGAGGGAGGGGCAAAGTTGGACTTTGAAGAGAGAGAGAGAGAGAGAGAGAGAGAGAGAGAGAGAGAGAGAGAGAGAGAGAGACAGACAGAGAGACAGAGACAGGGAGAGACAGAGTTCCAGATTCTCTTCAGGGAGAGATCTCTGGGGAGAGAATAAAGACTTTGGGAAGCAGTAGACATGTAGAGGAATCCCCACGTCATCATGTCCCTGATTTCCAGCTCGCTCTCCTGGAGACTTCAGGGAATTTTCCCTTGGGTGAAATTGGGCTCTTTCTCTTGGCTGACCTGAGATATTTCACTCATAAGTGGAGAGTTCATTCATTTCACTTTTCGGTACATTTTAATCTGAATATCCTCAACTTCCTTTTGCTTTCTACTTGGATAAATGCACTATTCACTATTTGTGATAGTCTTTTGTATAACTAGCATATGGTGGGAATGAGTCAAGCATGCGGGGGTAAGCTTGGGTTACCCCTTTGCCTTTAAGGAATAGCAAACATGAAAGAGAATTGAACCTAAAAGTCATGCCACTGGATGGAGAGGAAAGGGGTAGAGAGAGATATAATAACATAGATATAATAAGGGCTAGTAGGGCATCTTAGAGATTATCTCTTCTACCCTCCTTTTGTTACTAATGAAGAAACTGAGGCCAGGACTCCTTTAACTCCAAGTCCAACATTCCTCACCATATGCCATGGTGCCTCTACAGCAGAGAAGTGATGGAGGATGGCAGATAGGGTTGAGAAAGAAAATGTGAGTGAGATAACAGGAATGGGTATTGGGTGGTGGTAGAGAAAGATGTCCATCAACTATTCAAAGAAAGTGGCAGAAACAGATGATGTGGATCACAAAGGATTAAAAGCACAATGGAAAGAGCATTTCTAGGGATTCTGGAGATGTGTGTTCTAGTATCAGTTCTTCCATTAACTAATCGTGTGACCTTGGGCAAATGGCAAGCATTAGCTTTGACAATCCCTAAGGACTCTTCCACCTCCAGAAGGCTATGATTTTATAAAAGGGAGGGTATCATATCAATGATTCAGAGATGGTGCTAAGGATCAAGGAGAATGTTGACTACCTATTGAGTCTCCAAGGTTGGTCAAAGTGGGAAGGAGGAACACAAGAAAGTTAAGGACTCTATGGATGTAGACAACATAGTGTCTTTGAGAGAGAGAGAGAACCATCTTTTAGTTAGGGCAAGGAGATGAAGGAGAGAAAAGAGAAATTGGTTTAGAATAAAGGGGAGTTTGTCCACAATGGAGCTTGGGTTCTATGGAATGGAGCAGAAGGAAAGTATACAGGAGGTAAGAAAGTAAACATGGGTGGGGTGAAGTGAGCAAAGATTTAGGCTAAGGCTGCAGTGATGAGTGAGAACCCACAGTGGAACTTGTAGGGGAAAGAATTATGGGAACACTGGGGACACGTGTGAAGGATTAAAGAAGAAAAGTCATAGAGATGACCAGGTACTGTTACTTTTGGAGTACTAGGAAGGAGTGAGTTAAAAAGGAGTGGAACGCTTTCACTAAAATGAAGAGAAGAAGGGCCAGTAAACAAAAAGACAATGTGATACAAACATGGGTATACAGTGAAGTCAGACTTAGCTCTAGACTATATCCCAGGCCACCAAAATTTAAAGTATACCAACAGCATCGTGCCCAAGTTCCCTTCTTCCTCAGAGATTACTGCACCCCAGCCCCCTAGCAACAGACAATGAAGAAATGTAGAACCCTCATAATATCCTAGGGCCTATTTCCTCCCTATTTGCATCCCTGTCCAAGGAAGCTTCCTCACCCCAGGCCTCCCTTCCCACCCCACCCCCAACTTCCAGGCACATAAGTTCCCAGGGAAGAAGGTCTAAATACCTGGTTACACCACTTAGTTCTGACTCACAGAGCCAAAGGCCCATAAATGAGTAACTAGGACTCTGCCTTAGCTCTAAAACTCCGGTATAATTTCACTAGAGACACAAAGAAATGTCAAAAATCAAATGGACATGTATTTTGACTGGCCCCGAGATGGGAAGAAGAAAGCTTTGTCTTGAGTATCTGAGTCATAACTACAGCTGACTCAAGGGGGGAAAAAAAATCCAGTTGAGAGGAAATGGGTGCCCCTACCAGCCCAGGGTTATCATGGAAATCACTGGTAATGAATAGCTTAGGTTAATAAGAGGCCATTCCAACGAAGAAACCCAAACTTTAGAAGGCTTTGTTTCTTCATGTTGAAGCGTGAGAATGGCTATTATTGTCTCAGGTTAAAGTGACAAACTTTTCAAAGAGAGAATGCATTGTCTGGAAGCAGCGATAAGAGCTGCTTATCAGATGCCAAAGAAAACGGATGCCAACTATAGGGTATAGTTGTTCTGACCATAGCATTAGTGATTTATTTACTTCATGACACTGACCTTAACTTGGTTGCGTTAAGGTATTGGGGGAGGGGAGGAGAGAATGAGCTCACCTCATTGTGATAAAATCAGCTCAACCATTTTAGTCATCACCAGCTCTCTGAGGGACAGAGGAAAATGAATAAATGAACAACTGTGTAATGCTTGAATTTAATCCTATTTAATTGTTTTAATGGCAGCCGAGTTTCATTGAGCTAATCCTGTGCCCTGGGATGGAAACAATAATAATAATAAAAGCTAGCAAATGTCATATAATGCCTGCTATGTGCCAGGCACAGTGCTAAGCACTTGATAAATATGACTTCATCTGATCCTCACACAAGCCTGTGAGATAGGTGCTGTTATTATCCTCATTTTTTGCTGTTCAGTTGTTCAGTCATGTCTGCCTCTTCATAACCCCATCTGGAGTTTTCCTGGCAAAGACAGTGGAGTGGTTTGAGGCAAACAGGGCTAAGTGACTTGCCCCAGCTAGGAAGTGTCTGAAGCTGGATTTGAACTCAGCTCTTCTTGACTCCAAACCAGGCTCTCTAGCCATTGTCCCATCTAAAAAAAGCATGGATTTCTCTGACATATTTTTTCACCCAATGTTGCAGGCTTTCTTGCTTTTTAAAGCTGTATTGATGGTTTTTATTTTTACATTATAGTCATTTCTGGGTATTTCCACCCTCCCAGTGGTGTATTAGGGCTGCTTGAACTGGTTCTTGAGACCTGATTGCTAAACTCTCAGTATGAGCATTTACACCTCAGAATCTAGCAAATGTTACAACCAGCATGGGATTTATTGTTTTGTTGACTGTCCAGACTTAGAAAAGTGAGAGATAAAACATTAATAGTGAAGATTAAACTTAAAAGTGGGTCCTCCATATATTTTTTTAGAGAGCTAGTTGTTAAATATTTACCAACACACCACACCTTCCCCTTTCTAAGGAAGTCTTTGTTTATATATATATATGTGCATATATATATATATATTATATATATATATATATATATACACACACACACACAATATGTATATGTATATATACATATATATGTTCATGTGTGTACATACACACACATATACATATACATACATATATATATGTATATATTCTTCATATTTTGAAATACACTTAAAACATTTCTACATAAAGCTTCCCTTTATCTTCCAAGCTAGGGTGAAGAAGGAGCTCCAACAAAATCATTTTCATTCTGAGTTGTAGATGGAGATAGAGATCAGCTCTAGTTGGCACAAAGGTTCAGCCTCTTCTTTGCTTCTGCCTCTGATGTGGAGTGTGACCTTGGAAGTTCATTTAAATTTTTTTGAACTTCATTTTATCCATCTATGAGATGCAAGGATGATGGACAGGAAAATTAGCATGAGCCAAGAAGCTTGAAAAAAAAAGAGCCAAGAGGCTCTTGTATGGGAGCATTTTCAGCAAAGGTTGGAATTACAACCCACAGGCTTATCAGGAGAGCCACCACCTGCCTGGTTATAAGCCTATAAATCTGCAGGTCTGTCCTTTGCCAGGGCACCAAGGGCATGCCAGCTGTAAGTTGGAAAAAGCCAGTCTAGAAGCCTCCCCACAGATGTCAGTCTGCTTTCTGTTGACCAGGAGCCACCCCAGCTCTGGCTCTTCTTTGGCACTAACCCCAGCCCATTCAATACCATAATCCTGAATATTCTCCTGGTCTATACCTTCTGCCTGACTCCTCTGGTCCCTCTGCCAGGCCATTAGGCAGAGTTTCTATGGCCAGCAGGCTAATGCTATTCCTGTTCTCTCCCCACATTGAAAAAGCATTTTAAAAAATTCCAAGTGTCTTCAACAGGCCATAAGACAAATAGCAGATTGCCCCAATTAATTTCCACCTCTCTCCTTCCTACACCCTAATCATATTTTGGCCTTCGTTGGCAGACTTGGGTTATAGGATCAGAGATTTAGAACTAAGACAAATGATACTGATCAACCAACCCCCAAATTATAGTTGTTGGGTTTTGGGTTTGTTTGGTTTTTTTTTGGTAAGGCAATTGGGGTTAAGTGACTTGCTCAAGGTCACACAGCCAGTAAACGTCAAGAGTCTGAGATTGGATTTGAACTCAGGTCCTCCTGACTCCAAGGCTGGAGCTCTATCCACTGCACCACCCAGCTGCCCCAAATTAAAGGGTTTTTTAAAAAATTTCTTAATTAATATGTTTTGTCTTTTATTGTCTTCATTTCTGAATATATCTCTATACCCCTTGCCCCATAAAGATAGCTGCAGATGGCCATCCCTTGTGTCGCAGGTTTAATAAAACAAGACCCAGTGTACAGCCAGGTCATATAGAGTCAAACATACTCATTTGTAGATAATATTGCACTCTCCCCTACACTGCCATTTGGCTCATTCCCATATTTAATATCACTATCCAAAATTTTAGGCTAGTCTAGGTATATTTGTTAAATTAATTACTAAATTTATTATTAAATTAATTACTAATTAATTAACTAGTTACTAAAATTTCAACATATCTTTCAATCAACTAATCTCATCCTAGTTCATAAAATATTATTTATTTAGTAAACTTCAGGAACTTCTTTTCCCAATAGTAGTTGCTCTCATCTATATGTCAAATTTATATATCAAATATATATGTCAAAATTCCTCATTTCCTAAGAGTAAACAAATATTAAAGTTGCAGGTGACTCCTGTGCTAGCACTGGGCATTGGACTGGGTGCTGTTAAACAACTCCACTGCCCATACCCACTCCAGGTCACAGTTCCAGGGTAGAGAGGCATACTAACACTTGCACTTGCAAAGGGGCAGAGGCCCTGAAGAGCAATAATAGTTGTGGTCACAAGAGGGTAGGGGCTCACATCTGGCAAAAGATCAGAGGCCCTTACTCAATAAGGACCAGAATGCAGATCAGAAGAGCAGTGACCACATCCCTCCCCAGATCACACCACCTTGGAAACCCCAGAACTAGCTTTGAAAACAGCAGTGGCAAAAGTTCTGAAGCTTGGGACAGTGTCACCCCTACCCAGGTGAGCAAAGCCCAACTTTAACATAAAGTTCAAAGTCAAGAAACAGGCTGGAAAAATAAGGAAACAACAACAAAAAGAACCTGACCACACAAAAAAAAGTACTGTGGTGACAGGTAAGATCAAGACACAAGCTCAGAAGAAGACAATGATGTGAAAACAGCTACAACTAAAAACTTAAAGAAGAATGCAGATTGTATCAAGCCTGAAAAGAATTTCTGGAAAAGCTAAAGAAAGAGTAAAAAAAAAATTTTAAATCAAATAACAGCAGTAGAGAAAAAATTGGGAAAAGAAATGAAAGTGATTCAAGAAAATTATAAGAAGAATTAACAGCTTGGTAAAAGAAGCACACAAAAAAATGCTAAAGAAAATAATACCTTAAAAAAACAGAATTGGTCAAATGGTAAAAGTTTTTGTAACTTTACTGAAGAGAAGAACTCCTTGGTATAAGAGGTACAAAACTTTTACTAAGAAGAATAACTCTTTAAAAGGCAGAATTGGCCAAATGGAATAAGAGGTACAAAAGCTCACTGAAGTAAATAATTCCTTAAAAATTAGAATTGGGCAAGATAATCACTCCATGAAACATCAAGAAACAATAAAACAAAGTCAAAAATATGGAAAAAAAGAAGAAAATATGAGCTATCTCATCAGAAAAACAACTGACCCAGAAAACAGATTGAGGAAAGATCATTTAAGAATTATCAGGCTGTCTGAAAGCTATGATAAAAAAGAGCCTAGACAATTTTAAGAAATTATAAAGTAAAATTACCCTGATATATTTGAACTAGAGGGCAAAATAGAAACTGAAAGAATTTACCAATCACCTCCTGAAAAAGATCCTAAAATGAAAATATTATAACCAAAATTCCAGAGCTCTGAGGTCAAGGAGGTGAAAACGGCCAGAAAGAGACCATTCAAATACCATGGAACTACACTCAGAATCACACAAGATTTTGCAGGTTCCCCATTCAGGGAGCAGAGGAATTGGAATATGATATTCCAGAGAGCAAAGAAGCTAGGATTACAACCAAGAATAATCTACCCAGCAAAACTGAGTATAATTCTTTAGGGGGAAAATGGATATTTAATGAAATCTAAGACTTTCAAGTATTCCTGATGAAAAAGACTAGAGCTAAATAGAAAATTTTACATTCAAACACAAGACTCAAGAGAAACAAAGAAAGGTACACATGAAAGAGAAATCATAAGGGACGTAAATTAAACTGTTTACATTCTTGCATGGGAAAATTACATCTTTAACTCCAAAGAACTTTATCATTATTAAGGCAATAAGATATAGTCTACAAAGACAGAGGGCATGGGTGCAAGTCAATTATGTTGGAATGATGTTTTTTTAATGATGGGATGAGAAAGATGGATGCACTGGGAGAAGGAGGAAGGGAAAGGAAGAAAGAGGAAAATTATCTTACATAAAAAGAGGCACACAAGAAAGAACTTTTATAGTGGAGGGGAAAATCCAGGGGGAGGGATGAGCAATGCTTGAACCTCATTCACATCTGAACTGGTTCAAAGAGGGAAAAATATATATACAAACTCAGCTGGGTACAGAAATTTACCTTACCCAACAAGGAAATAGGAGGGGAAAGGGATAAGACAAAGTGGGGGCTGTGATAAGAGACAGGGTGGATTACAGTGGTCAGAAGGCTAATGTACTCTTGAGGAGGGATAGGGAGAGAGGAAGTAATTGTCTTTGATTTTTCTTTTGTGAGGCAATCAGGGTTAAGTGATTTGTCCAGGGTCACACAGCTAGTAAGTGTCAAGTGTCTGAGGCTGGATTTAAGGACAGAAGTAATTGTAACTATAAATGTGAATATAATGGGCTCATCCTTAAGACAAAAACAGATAGCAGAATGGATTAGAAATCAGAATCCAACAACATATTGTATTTAAGAAACACTTGAAACAGAAAGACATCCACAGAGTTAAAACAAGGTGCTGTAACAAAATCTATTATGGTTTGGTTGAAAAAAGGCAGGGGTAGCAATCATGACGTCAGACAAAGCAAAAGTGAAAACAGATCTAATTAAAAGAGATCAGAGAAACTACATGTTGCTAGAAGGTATCAAAGACAGTAAAGTATTATCACTACTAAACATATATACATCAAATGGCATAGCATCCAGATTCTTAAAGGAAAAGTTAAAGGAGTTAAACAAGGAAATAGACAGTAAAACTATACTAATGCGGAACCTCAACTTTCCACTCTCAGAACTAGATAAATCTAACCATAAAATAAATAAAAAAGAAGTTAAGGAGATGAATAGAATTTTTGAAAAGTTAAATGTGACAGACCTTGAGAAAAATGAATGGGAATAGGAAGGAATATACCTTTTTCTCGGCTGTATATGGCATCTTCACAAAAATCAACCTGTATTAAGACATAAAAACCTTACAAACAAATGCAGAAAAGCAACAGTATTAAAGGCAACCTTTTCAGGCCATAATTCAATAAAGGGCTTTGGAAGCATAGACTGGGGTCTATATCCCAAAGAGATTAAATAAAAAGGAAAAGGACCTAAGTGTACAAAAAAATATTTATAGCATCTCTTGTGACAAAGAACTGGAAATTAAAGAGATGCCTGTTAATTGCAGAACAGCTGAGCAAGTTGTATATGATTGTGAGGGAATACTATTGTGCTATAAGAAATGACAAGGGAATGGTTTCAGAAAAACCTGGGAAGACTTAGTTGAACTGATAGAAAGTGAAGTAAGCAGAACCAGGAGAACACTGTACACAGTAATAGCAATAATGTAATTCAACTGTGAAAGACTCAGCTACTCTAATCAATACACTGATCCAAGACATTTCCAAGGACTCACAAAGAAAATGCTATCTACTTCCAGAGAAAGAACTATCTGAATGCAGATTGAAGCATACTTTTTTCACTTATATTTTCTTGCTTTTTTCCCCCCAACATGGCTAGTATGGAAACAGGTCCTGCATGACTTCACATGTATAATTGATAGAATTTTGCTTGCCTTCTCAATGCAGGGGGAGAAAGAGAATTGGGAACTAAACATTTTTAAAAAATGAATGTTAAAGTATAACTTTTTAGAAATTCCATTTGGCTCTTAAAGATACAATAACAATATCTTCAGTCTCTGTGGAGTATATAAATATAGCAATAATATATCATATAATATTATGATATAATAAAAAATAACAATTTACTACACAAATCAGGCATTACACTTGTAATAAAGAATTTTTGCGAAGAAAAAAGCAATTCATTAAAAAGAACTCACATTATCTACTAAGTCTTATAGTATATAATGTTCCACCCTCATAATCTCTTTATTCTTGCAGTGAAAGGAGTGAAATACATTTGTCACAGAAGAGGTAGCTCCAAACCCAGGAAGAGGCTTACCTGTGTAAGACACAACTTTTATTGACGATGTTCTCATGTCCACTTGGCTGTTGGCATGGAGGATAGGGCAATCCTCACCACCTCACAGGAAGCAGCTCAAAACAATCATAATCAACATGGGAAAAGAGGGAAGGTCAGAAGAAAAGAAAGAAGAGGAGAAGCGAAGGGATGGGAAGACAGGAATGAGGTCATTTAAAAAATGTCCACTGAGTCATTGATTTTTCCTGCTCAATAGTCAATGAAGGATTGCTTTGTTATCTTAAATCACAAGAGTATGGAGTCATACAAGACCATTTCCATTTCACAAAGGAAATTTATTTTCCTACTTTTTTGTAGGCACCTCATTTTATGAATGAGGCAACTGAAGCCAAACAGTTCAAGGAACTTGCTCCAGCTCACATAGATGGTAAATAACAGAGATAAGATTTGAACCCAAGTCCCATGACTAAAAGTTCTGTATTCTTTCTGCTGTACCACACTGCTTCTGAGGCCTGGATCCAGAGACCTCTACACAAAGCTATAACAAGAAATTTTTGCATTTGGTACATGCAGCACAAAATATTCTCCAAATTAATTTAATATAAATTCATGTGGAAGTAGATAAATGAATAGAATAAGTGAACAGAAAACTCAGAACACTGTGAGGCCACAGGAAGAGAGGAGGATCATAGCTGGAAATGAGACACAAGTAGAAATATTAATTATGCCTGCTACAATAATTGAATGCTAAGCTCATTTGTTTTCACATTGCTAATGAATTTTAGGTGCTGTCAGCACCCTCTATATTTTGATGTCCTGGGACACAGTATCTTGCCCTAGGTATATCGCTGTCATTAGTTCTAAGACCAAATAGCTAATGAGAGTGCAGCTGAGGAGTATTTGGTCTAGTTGAAAGCTTGTGGGGGGTTTCAGAAGACCCTGCATGATAACAAATGAATAAAATAACCCCTTTGCAAGACAGTAAAATTCTAATTTTATTCATTAAAAAGAAATGAGATTATACTCCTACCCCAAGAGTCACAAAAGACGAATCACTAGCAGAAAAGATAACTTCAGCAAGGATCCTACTGTCAGTTCTTATAAGATCCCCAATTCCTATCCAGATTTTGTGGCAATTCATGCCTTTCTTTCATCACTAGGCTCTTCCTATATCGAGGTCTCTGATTTTTTTCCTTGTAGGTGACTGGCTTAGAAAGCATTAGCTTGTTCCTGCTGTTTTTCTTTGTCTACTTCTCTTTTCTTTTCTCATTTGTAGGCACCCAAATCTCAAAGGAGACCAGCGATTGTATTTCTCCATCTGATCTCTGAATATTGTATAATTGGTTGAGTTTTTTCCAGAGCCATTCAAATATACCATTTGTCTGCATCGTCCTCATATCTATTTTTTTATTTTAAAAAAAATTTATTAATTTATTTTTAGTTTTCAACAATCACTTCCACATGCGTTTGAGTTTTAAGTTTTTCTCTCCCTCCCTCCCCACCTCCTTCCCAAGATGGCACGCATTCTGATATAAGCTCTACATATACATTCCTATTAATCACATTTTCACATTAGTCATATTGTAAGGAAGAATTAGAACAAATAGGAGGAACCACAAGAAAGAGGAAACAAAACAAAACAGAAGAAAAAGGAACAAATAGTATGCTTCGATCTGCATTCAAACTCCATAGTTTGTTCCCTGGATGTGGATAGCATTTTCCATCACCTCATATTTATTTTTTAAATGTTCTTGTCAGGCAGCTGGTCTCAATGCTACCATTTTCTGGCCCTTGTTCCTTTGTGCAAAGCTCAGCTGAAGTATCACATTCTACAGAACACTTTCCAGTAGTCCTTCCTTCTTTAACCCCCTCCAAATTACTTTCCATTCATCAGGTGTATAGTTTGTATATGAAGGCAATTTGGTGTCTTGCAGAAGTATCAAACGCAAAGACCAGCAGAGGTATATATGGACTGCAGTACTCCTGAGTGAGGCCAGAACCAAATTAAAATATAATTGGGAAATAGTTAACAAAAATTTAAAATTACAATAGCACATAGGTAATGTTAATATGTGGTTTTCTAAGTCAATAACTATGCAGCCTGTAAGGATCTTATATGGGTTAGTGGTCCTGTTTCTATCTGAGTTGGATAGAAAGCTGCCCTCAGAGTTGGGAAGATCAGGGTTCCAGGCCTGCCTCTGATGTCTAACGATTGTATGATCAGAAGCAAGGCATTTAACTTCACAATGCTCTAGGCAACTATAAGACTATAACTTGCGGAGAAAATACCAACCTGCATTGGTGAAGGAGTTCCTCATTGGCAGCATCTGATGCCAATGTAAATTGCCAGGCTAATTTTAGAAATACGTCTAAACTTACATCACTCAACTGTGAGAAATGAATGCTAGGAGTTGTTCCGCAGATCAGAAGAGAAACCTCTATGATTGTAACATTGAGATTAAGACCGTGAGGAGCTGGAATGGTGAGGCACATGAGTTTGCAGAGATGACTGCAGTGGTGGCATCCCGCAGGGCAGCATCCCAGGGAAGCAGTGGCACTGGCTTTGATGATATTCATAGGATGGAGATCAAGTTTATAAGAACAAGTTGCTATTAATTATATGATGACAGTGGTTAGAGAAAGAGAAAAACTCCTACAGAAGTCTTGCAATATAAGACCAGAGACTAATCTAAGCATTTTAGGTTGGGCTCCAGCAGACAGACCTCTGTTCTCCAGAACTAAGATCTCTGATGATGAGGATTGACATTGCTGATGGTGGTCACTCTCAAATCCTTGAGAGGACAGGAAAGGTTTAACTCCTATTTTTACTTTCTGGCTTTTGTTTCCTATATGGTCATCCATCAGTGATATGTGACTCATATCTATTAACTGTGTGCAGAGAGAGTACAATGGAGGACACCAGTGACTAGCTTAGTATATATAGAACTAAAACAGGTCAGAGGTTTAAATTTCTGTCCAGAATGATAAAGTTTCTCTGACTGGGGGCTGACCTAACTGTGATAATAACTTTGTGGCTTTGATTTTGCAGAGCTTACATCAGCTTCTTTGTCCTTATGCAGACTGCTAATACCCACATCCCTCAGTTCTTTCCCAGGCTATCAGTTCTACCTTAGCTATATACTAACAAGTTCAACTCTACACTGTCGTCTTCTCTCAAGCCCTGTTTCTCCTTATCCTATCAAAGATCTTGCCCTTCCAAACCTCAGAGTTGGATTATTCCCACCATCTACTTCATTTACTCCTACTCACATTTTACTGAATGAAGCTGAAGAAAATGACAAAATGGGGCTGACTGGGTCTACTACTACTACTATTTGATACAATCTTTTTTTTTTTTGCAGCCAAAGACAAGGTTTATTAAAGATCCACCATTATTTGATACAATCTTAACTGGGTCCTTACAAAAGAAATCCTTTTACATCTCCCTAATTGACTCACTATTCCACTCATCACAGTGGCCTTTCCGAACCTTTTCATTCCTCCTCAAATCTTTGATAGCTTTCTCTTCTTCACCCTCTCAGCTAGAACCTTGCCTCATATTTTACTGAAAAAAATTGGTGCCACTTGCCAAGAGCTTCCTCTTCTTTCCTGTTTCTCATATCACATCAATCAAGTGCTTCTGCCACTATCTCCTCCTTACTTCTGTTTGCTTTTGTCATCCTTTATTCTCAAAGAGGACCAAAATGACATCACTATGTTGAGTCGAGAATCAAATTACAGTGTGTCCAACTGTGGCTGATCAGGCTCATATGAGCTCAGAAGGCTCTACCACAGATCAGGCACAAATAGCCATGTGAACATTTGGGGTGGATTCTCTAAATTTGTGTATCTTCTGTTTCTTTTGACCAACTGCAATTCTGCTTTGTTCATAGAGCACAGCACCTTCTCTGATGAGGGCACGCCATTCTGGGCAGTCCTGTGCCAGTGTCCCCCATGTCATGCAATTAATTCCAAAGTTCTTAAGAGGGAACATTGAGAGTGTCTTTGTATTGCTTTTTCTGACCACCATGTGAGTGCATGCCCCATGTGAGTTCTCCATAAAATAGCATTTTGGACAAGTGTTTGTTTGGCATTCGTATGTGACCAGCCCATCAGAGTTGTGCTCTCTGCAGTAGAGTTTGAATGCTTGGCAGTTTAGTTTGAGAAATGACCTCAGCCTCTAGTACCTCTCTGTGCCAGATGATTTTCAGAATCTTCCTAAGACAATTCAGATGGAAGCAATTTAGTTTCCTGGCATGGTGCTGATACACTCTCTGGGTTTCACAGGCATACAACAATGAGATCAGCACAGTGACTCTGTAGATCTTCAATTTGGTAGTCAGTCTAATACCTCTTTTCTCCTAGACTTTCCTTTGGAGTCTTCCAAACACTGAGCTAACTCTGACAATGTATGCGTCAACCTCATTATCAATGTGTACATCCTTGGAGAATATGCTGCCAAAGTAAGTAAACTTATTTACAGTATTCAAAACGTCTCCATTTGCTGTAACCAATGGTTCTTCATGTGAATGGTGTGGTTCTGGGTGGTGGAACACCTGTGTTTTCTTGGTGTTAATTGTTAGGCCAAAATTAGCATAAGCAGCAGAGAATCAATCCATACTTTGCTGCATCTCAGCTTCAAAGGCTGCAATGAGTGCATAATCATTTGCAAACAAAAAATCATGCACCAACATCCCCTCCACTAGTCTTGGCCTTTTCTAGTTGAATAATTTGTCATCAGTGCAGTAGCTGACCTTGATGCCATGTTCGTCCTCATTGAAAGTGTTTGACAACATGGCTGAAAACATCATGCTATAAAGCATGGGAGCAAGCCCATAGCCTTGTTTCGCTCCACTGGTAACTGGATGTGACCCTTCTTGCCAATGCAAATCTCATGTGCATAAGTGATCCCATTCCTATCTACCCTATCATCCCTATGCTCTCAATATCTCCAATTACACCCTGTCTATTGGCTTCTCCCCCACTGCCTACAAACATGCTCATGTCTCCCCCATTTTTAAGAAACCTTCACTTGATCTGTCTATCCTCATTAGCCACTGTCCTATAGCTCTCCTCCCTTTTGTAGCTAAACTCCTTGAAAATGCAATCTATAATAGGTGCCCTCACTTCCTTTCCTCTCAATCTGTTCTTGACTCTTTGTAGTCTGGCTTCCAATCTCATCATTCCATTGAAACTACTCTCTTCAAAGTTGATGATGTCTTCATTGCCAAATCTAATGGTCTTTTTTCAGTCTTCATGCTTCTTGATCTCTCTGCAGCCTTTGACAATCACCCTCTTTTCTTTTCTTTTCTTTTTTTTTTTGTTTTTGTTTGGGCATTGGGGTTAAGTGACTTGCCCAGGGCCACACAGCTACTGAGTGTTATGTGTCTGAGGCCCGATTTGAACTCAGGTCCTCCTGAATCCAGGGCCAGTGCTCTATCCACTGTGCCACCTAGCTGCCCCCAATCACCCTGTTTTCCTAAATACTCTTTTCTCTCTAGCTTTTCATGACACTACTCCTCCTACCTGTCTGACTATTCCTCTGTCTCCTCTGCTTTATCTTCATCCTGGTCATGTCCCCAAATACTGAGGGTCCTCCAAGTGACCAGACTGTGTTTTGAGCTCTCATTTCTTATTTTTCTACACTATTACCCTTGGAGAACTCATTAGCTTCTATGGTTCCAATGAAGATCTTTTTGCAGGTGACTCTCAGGGCTACTTGTCAAGCTCTAACCTCTTTTACAAATTTGTCTTGCATCTTCAACTGCCTTTCAGACATCCTGAACTATGAGTCTCATGGACATCTTAAATTCAACATGTCCAAAACAGAATTCATTATATTTTCCTCAGACTCTCTCCACTTCCTAACTTCCCTATTACTATTGAGGATATCACTACTATCCCAGTAATCACAATCTTCTTGTCATCCTTGACTCCTTACTCTCATCCCCTATATCCAATCTTTTTTTTCCAAGGCCTCTCTATTTTACCTTTGTAACCTCTCTCATGTATGTATACCTCTCTCCTCTGACACTGCCACCACCCTGGTGAAAGCTCTTATCACCTCATGCCAAGACTATTGCAATAACCTGCTGGTTGATCTGGCTTCAAGTCTCTGCCCACTCCAATCCATCCTCCACTCAGCTATCAAATTGATCCTCCTAAAGTGCCAGTCTGACCATATCACCCTCCTACTCAATAAATTTCAGTGGGTCCCAGTTAGTCTTTGGGATTAAATATAAAATCCTCTGTTTGACTCTCAACGCCCTTCATAACATTCCCTGTCCTACCCTTCCAGCCTTTTTACATGTTATTCCCTTCCACATAGTCTATGATCCAGTGTCACTGATCTTCTTTCATATCATATTCCATTTCCTGACTCTGAGTGTTTTCATTGGCTGACCCCATGACTGTAATGCTCAACCTCCTGGCTTTCCTGACTTCCTTGAATTCTAAGCTAAAGTCCCAGGGCTCCTTAATCTCAGTGCCTTCCCTCTGAGACTATTCCCAATGTATCCTGTTCTTGCATATTGTCTCTTCCGGTAGGCTGTGAGTTCCTTGAGAACAAAGACTGGTTTTTTTTCCTTTCTTTGTATCTCTAGCATTCAGCACAGTGCCTAGCACCTAGGTGGCAATTAATAAATTACCAAATAGCATAGAGAGATGAGCCAGATGATTTGAGATCATATATCCCATGACTTGTCATTGGTGAACCATAGTCAGATGGTTTAGAATGTAGAAATCTCAGGAAAGCTTCAACCTGTGAAGCCAGGTGGGGGGAAGGGGCATGACAAAGTAGAGGTATGATGCAAGGGAAGGTCTTGCAACTTGGGCAGGCTACCCAGTGGGAGGAGAAAGGTATGGTCTGGAAAGAATTTGCCCTGCCCACATTCTCAATCTGGCAGGAAGCCAGAAAAGAGAATATTATTTCTTTTTCTTTTACTTTCCATTCTAAACATCCAAACCTTGCCAGATAACAATATGTACAGATTATATACTTTGATGTGTACATGTTGTTTCCATAGATAAATGGATAGACAGATAGATATCATTTATTAAGCTTCTACTACATTCTAGGATGGGTTCAAAGCACTGGAAATATAAATATAAGCAAACAACTTAGTCCCTGCCCTGAAGGAACTTACATTCCAACGGGGGAAGATAACATATCAAAAGGAACTAGAAAATGGGAGACAACGAGATGAGTGAGGAGAAGGAAATAGAACCTGGAGAGGTCTCAGATGTGAGTGACACCCCCCATGGCCTTTGGCCATGGCCCACAATCCCTCCTGCTCTTTTTCATTTTAGGAGACATTTCAATAGGTTGGTTGGTTTCTGATGGAATGAGGGCATGCTTCATGAGATCTGAGATAGTTTCATGTTTGTCTTTGTATCCTTAGCGCCTGGCATGTAGAAGACACTTAATAAATGTTTGTTGATTAGTTGATTCATGAGGACTGATGTCCTTAACCAGACTAGTATGCTTCCCTCATATTCTTTTTTCTGGAGGGGATTTTGTGCTGGCCCTACTCTATACATATATGTGAATGAGACTGTCTTTTCTTCGCCTGAGCATACAACTGAATTCAGATTGCTAGTGTTTATATAGTGCTTTAAGGTTTGCAAAGCACTTTACAAATATTATCTTATTTTATTATTAATTATTATTATTATTATCTTGCACTTACCTTGGAGAGAGGTGCTATTACAATATCTCCATTTTATATCTGAAGAAACTGAGGCAGAGAGAGAGTAAGTGAGTGGCTCAAAGATCATAAAGTTGTGCTGGAAGAGAACTTAGATGCCATCTAAACCATTCCTCTAATCTTACAGATGAGAAACTGGACCCTAGACAGGCTAAATGATTTGCTTCAGGTCACAGAGTCAGTAATTGGCAAAGTCAGTATTTGAAACCAGATCCTCTGATTTCTAATCCAGCATGTTTTTTGCTGTACCACAATGCCTCTGAAGCTTTAGTGCAAGTTTCCAGGGCAACAGAATCTCAGGGAAGAAAAACACAAAATAATGGACTTCCCAAGATTGGGGGACTAAAAATCAGTCTTTAGGTGGTTCACAGTTTTTATAATCCAAGGAAGAATCAAGACTCCAAAATTGTGCTGCTCTTTGTGAATTCCCAACCTAAAAAGGCTGGATCTTACTGGACATTATGAGTGGGAGAAATGCAAACGAAAATAATCCTGTGATTCTACCTCACACATAGCATATAAAAACATTTATGACAGCAGTTTTTGTGGTAGCAAAGAGCTGGAAAAAAAAATAAAGACATGCTTGATGAGTGGGGAATGGATGAATAACTTATAGTATATAGATACAACATATTGCATTATTTAAAAAATTATGAAAAGGATGGAATCAGAGAGACGTGAGAACTTACATGAACTGTTGTAGAGTGAAATGTGCAGAACCAGGAAAACAATTTATATCATGACTACAGTATAATAAAGGAAATCAACTTTGAAAGACCTAAGAATGCCGATCAGTGCAATGACTAACAATGCCTCCAGAGGATGAGGACAAAGTGTGCTACCTACCTTCTGGTAGAGGCGATAGACCTGGGAGGCAGACTGATTTGTGTTTTCAAACATAGCAAATGTGTGGATTTGTCTTGGATGATGGGCTAATTTGGCACAAAGGTTTTGGTTTTTTTTAATTCAAGAGAAGGGTGTTTTTTTGGTGGGAGAGGAGGGCAAATGATAATGATGAAGCATTTAAAAACAGAACAGAGGAAGTTTTGGAGGGTGACATAAACAAGGACAGCTTTAAAACTAACATGCTGAATTTATTAGGTGCTGTTCATAGTAAAGATCTGGAGTTTCATATGTAATCCTTGTATGAGGATATACTCATGTTAATTGGTATTTGTTAAGAATAACAAAAATATTATAAAGAAAAAGAATCCCATGGATGGAATTTCAGCCAAGAGAAAGTCAGCTAAAGTTCAGAGGTCAGAGTCCCCTCACAGAGCCTTGGGTTTCCTGGCTCCTTCTTGCAAAAGAACTAAAGAACAGAGATGTGCAGGGCAGAAATCTCTGAGCCTGAGAGCTTTTGAAGGCATCCTGTGGAGCCAGGGGGTCCTAGCTCAATGATAAGATGGCCAGCCACACTAATTCAGGCCTCCCCTAAAGCTGGAGATCCATTTTTGAGGAACAAATCCATTAGTATTTCATGTGAACTGTCTCTTTGTATTCCCCTTTTCCATGGGTTGTGCTTTTTAAGTTCTCTGGCCTTTAAACTTACACAGCCAGGATGAGAAAAAATACCAGGGGAAAGTACTGATTTATACATTAAAAATACTTAAAAGGAGCATATAGGTATACATAGAGTATCTTTTCCTCTGAAATTTCCAGTGGCTTGCTATTGCCTATGGGATAAAACACACACTCCACAACCTGAATTTTAAAGATATGTGTAGTTTTTGTGATAAAGATCTCAATTCCAAGATGTATGGAAGAGATTAAAATTTATAAGAGTAAGAGCCATTGCCCAATTGATTAATGGTCAAAGGAAATGAAAGGGAAATTTTCACAGGAAGACATCAAAGTTATCAGCATCCACATATAAGAATGCCCCAAATCACTAAGGATTAGACGAATACAAATGAAAATAACTCTGAGGTTCTACTTCACACCCATCAGATTGGCAAAAGGAAAATGACAAACAAATGGTAGAGGGGCTTTGAGAAAACAGGCAGATTAATGAACAGATGGTGGAGCTGTGAATTGGTTCAGTCATTCTGGAAAGCTGGAAAATTCTGGAACTCTAGCCCCAAAGTTACTAAGCTATGCATACCCTTTGACTCAGTAATGCCACTTTGTTTTTTGTTTTTGTTCAGTTGTGTCCAACTCTTCATGACCTCATTTGGGGTTTTCTTGGGAAAGATGCCGGAGTGGTTTGCCATTTCCTTCTCCAGCTCATTTGAGATGAGGAAACTAAGGCAAACAGGGTTACATGACTTATGCAGGGTACACAGCTAGTAAGTATCTGAGGCAGAATTTGAACTCAGGTCTTCCTGGCTTCTGGGCCGGTGCTCCATCAACTGTGCCACATAGCTATCCCAAGGAGATCAAATAAAGATGAAAAGGTCTCATATACTCAAAAATATTTGTCATGGCTCTTTGTAATAGCAGGGAACTGAAAACTAAGTGGTGCCCATCAATTAGAGAACAGCTGAGTAATTTATGGTATGTGAATGTAATGGAATATTATTGTGCTATAAGAAATGATTAAGGGGATGATTTCAGAGAAACACAGCAAGACTTGTATGAGCTGACACAGAGTAAAATGAGCAGAACCAGAAGAACAATTTATAAAATAATAATGTTATAAAGACAAATAACTTTGAAAGACTTATGAACTCAGATCAATATAATAATTAACCATGATTCCAGAAGACTCATGATGAAAGATGCTACCTACCTCCTGACAGAGAGGAAAATGGATTCAGGGTGTAAACTGAGACATACATTTTGGGGGTAAGGATAGTTCAAGAATCTGTTTTGTCTGATTATGTATATTTTCTTACAGGAATTTTCCTTTTTTCTCCAATGGGGTGGGATGGGGTAGGAGGAGAAGAAATCAATTTCTGGTCATTAAAAAAAAGAAAGAAAAGTGAAGGAGGGGTGATGTGAAATGTTGCATAAACTTTTAGATGAAGTTACTGTATTATTAGTTTTACTTAACCGTTTTAATTTGTTACAAGATACCTGTCATGATGTCAAGAGTAATTTGTAATTGTAATGTTAAAAAAAAACATCAAAAAAACAGAAAATGTAAAAAAAAAATTTAAGTATGTTTAAATTTCAGTTACCAATCAGATCAAAAAGCGTTTTTAATATGCTTACTACATACCAGGCACTATGCTAGGTGCCTTAGTGAAGTAAGCTCAGGAAAAATCTTTGTAATCTAGGTGATTTGTCTTTTGTATTTTCTCCTACCCTTATCACCCACCTTTTAAAATATCATCCCTTCCTGTCCTTAACTACCACTTTCCCTCCCTAAAACAAGAAATTCTCCCTTGCCCAGAACCTTCATGGGGCTCCAGAGACCACAGATGTTACAATTAGAAGTACCTTGGGAGGACTAGAATGGCCCACAATGCCCTATCTTTCCAATGCAGTGGAAAGAACCTTGGGTTCTGAGCTGGCTCTGACAGTTACTAGTAAGTCCCTTTACTTCTAAAAACCTCCATTTCCTCCTTGGTAAAATGGAAATGATTCCTAATATTGGTATTATTATGGAAGAATGTAGTAATTTTAAAGGAATATAGAAATGGGAACTACTTCATTGTTATTATAACTAGACTTGAAGTGGCTAGGTGGTATGGTAGACCTAGAATTGGGAAGACCTGAGTTCAAATCCAACCTCAGACACTTACTACGTGTGTAACCCTGGGCCAGTCACTGGACATCTGCCTGCCTCAGTTTCCTCAACTGCAAAATAAGGATAATAATAACACCTACCTTGCAGAATTGTTGTAAGGACCAAATGGGATGATATTTGTTTGTTTTTCATGAAGACTGTATTTATTTATTTGCTTAGCACATAGTAGGCACTTGATAAATGCTTATGTCTTTCCTTCCTTGACAGCAGAGATCGTTTCATTTTTTCCTTCTGTCTCCCCAAAACCCAGCACAGTACTAGACACATGCTTGATTCTTGCTGACTCCTTAACGATCCAATCTCCCCTCATACACAAGGCTTGCCACACTCCCTCTCATTGAAATTTAGTTTTTCTAGATCTCATCCTCTCAGAGCAAGGTGACAAGGTAGCTCACCTGATTATCTTACTCATGTTGAATATGGAATGCTAAAGGATACCCCCAGGGTTCACCTTACCTTTCCAGGTATCCTAAATATTAGACTGTTCTTCTGGAGGCAATGCTTTCATCTTGTTGTCAAACCCAAACTCCTAATCGGGGAGAGTTTCAAACCAGACAGAAATGGAGGGTCAAGTTTTGGAATGTGAGAGGAGGGGAGATCTTTGAATTCAAATCACATTATTAAGGCAGGTTTGGAGTTTAGACTGAGGGAAGCGACGCAGAATACACTTAACCACCCAGTCTTATAACAATAACCAAAGATCTCAGATAAAGCATCTCAGCCTCCAAAGACCTAGTCTCAGCATTAAGTTGGTCTTGCCCCTCGTTTCTGCCTGTACTTGACACCCAGTTAGAACTCTATGCCTGGCTTCTAGGCACCAAGATTGCTGATATTTATTCAATGATCTGTCTGTGCCTGATTTCTTCTCTTTCTGACCCCAGGTTCTTCACCACAGACCTTAGTCTCTGCTGCTGAGTCTCCTGGACACTAAGTTCTGCCTACCTATCCTTATCTGTCCTGCTACTTGCTTCAGTCAGTCAGTCAATCAGCATTTATTTTAAACTTTTTGCCTATGCCAGGCACTATACTAGGTGCTACTTTTTGCCTATGTAGCCAGGCATTGTCTAAGTGCTACTCTACCCCAAATTCTCTCCATTGTTAGACCCTGAACCTGTCCTGCCCAGTTGAATTTCTAGTTGTCTACTTCATCCTAAATTCTGTTTTCTTTCTCCTGAGACTTTTGGTAATTTCAGTATATAAATATAGACATAGATATAGATAGTCATAGATATAGTACCTACTGTGTGCTATGCCAGATACTTTAGGGGAAAAAGGTATATACATATGTGTCACACACACACACACACACACACACACACACACACACACACACACTCCCCTATTGCTTACTATTTAACTCCTTCCCCTTTAATGACAATTTCCTTGGAGGCTGGAACTCAAAGCCCTCAGGCAGGTGATTCACAAGCTTCACTCTCTGCCTCAAGTTACTTCTAGGGAGACAGACCTAGCCTCTGCTGGATACTGGGCTTTTCTCTCAGGCTTAGTGGACTGCCATATAGCCCCAAATATTTGTGTCCTTCCTCTGTTTCCTCTTTTCTTCAGTTCTGTTACTGAACTCTGTTGTAACACAGAGTGCTGCCATGCTACTGTCCCAGTCTGAGTAAGCTCCTGGTTTTTGGTTTTCTACCTCTGTGAGGTGGGGCAGAGTAGAATTGAATTCTGTTGCAATCCTATGGGCTGGCTTGTCCAGTCCACCAGAGCACGGTGAGTGGTAGGGTGCTGATAGAATGTGTTAGGGGTTAGGAAATTGCATTCTCTGGTATTTGTTCATTGAATTGTTACTTCATTTGGGTTCTTGGTGTCCTAGACTGTTGAAATACCTAGAATTGATTTCTCTCTCTCTTTTTAATTAATTTTTTAAAAATTAATTTATTTTAAACTTAAATACTAAAACTTAAATATACAATAAGAAAAGAAAAAGAAACATATTATAAACTTAAATGCTAAAACTTAAAAAATAAGAAAAGGAAAAAAAAGCATTGCTATGTGCACAGCAGAACATGAGAAGATTCAAAATATATAGCAATAAATTTCCATTTCAAGAAAGCCTAAAAAATAAATACTATACATTGTGATCAGAGCTGTCCTTCTTTTCTTTCCTTCCTTGTAAGTTTTCTTCTGTTCTTTTCTGTGCACTTTTTATTTTGTTCTTTTTTCCTTCCTTCCTTCTCTCCTTCCCTCAAGAAGGCTACAGTTAAGCACGAATACACATGCGCACGTACGCGCGCACACACACACACACACACACATATATACACATACATACATACACTTACACATACATATACTTAGATGTCTATAATAATACTCATATATAGACATATCCTTTCATATGCATCTATGTAAGACCGTATTACACCTATTTGCCCTCTGTTTCTCTGATGGTGGGCAACATCTTCCTTCATAAGTCCAAGTCTTTCCATTTTTTTCTAAGTCCACCAACTCATCATTTCCTAGACCACAGCAATATTTATTGTCTAAAACAATATTGACTAATATGGCTGACATATAGTGTGGTTTCCCTATTTTTCTCTTTTGATTAAATCTATTTTAGCTTATTTAACTTTGTTTAACTTTGTTTTAGCTTTAACTATTCCTGCTTTTTTTTCCTAATAAATTCTACTCCTGATATTTATGTTTGTGTGTATCTCTTATTTCCTATCCCTCCTGACTTTTCTACTTTACTTCCACCAGCTACCTTTCCCTCCTATTATTTAACCTACCCCCCTCCAAGATCCCTCTCTTATCCTCTCCCTCACCCTTTCCCCTTACCCTCTTGTTTCTATCTGAATTTGAAAGACTTTTATAGCCTTCCAAATATGTTATTTCCCCTTTATCCCATTCCTGTTAATCTATTTGTCCTTCTATATCCCCCTTATCCTATTCCTTCACCCTCTTATTTCAAGATCCCTCCCTTTTCTACTCCCTCTACCCTAAAATCTCTCCCTTATGCTCTCCCCTCCTATCCCTTTAGCTTTTATTTCTTTCTGAATTCAGAAGACTTTTATGCATATATATATATATGTATATATATATGCATATATATACATATACATATATACATACATACATATATGTATATATATAATTACCCTCTTTAACCCATTCCTGATGAGAGTAGAGTTCCAGAACTACCAGCCCTCCTCCTTCATCAAGAGGAATTATCCTCTGTGTCAGTTCTTCCTCTCATACCTCATCTGTATAAAATAACTATTCTTTTTACCTTTTCCTAGACAGTTTTTAGTATCACATCATACTCAGCTTTACTCCAGTCTTTCTTTTGGACTACCCAATTTCTAATCTTAGACATGTGATTTACATTTCCTCATATAAAAAGTAAACAGTCTGTCCTTATTGAGTCCCTTGTATTTAGTCTTTGATGTTTACCTTATATTTCTCTTGGATCTTGTATGTGAAATTTTTTATTGATTTTTTTGCAACAAAATCCTGATAGTCTGCCAATTCATTAAATGTCCAATTTTTTTTGTTCAGAATTATGCTTAACTTTGCTGGGTATAATATTTTCAGCTACAACCCCAATTTTTTGCTCTTTGATATATAGTGTTCCAAGACCTGTGGTCTTTTAATGTAGCCATTGTTAGGTCTTGTGTGATTCTATTGGTGGTTTCTCCTTGAGCTGGTGGTTTCAGAATCTAGCTATGATATTCCTGTAGGTTTTCCTCATAGGATCTCTTTCAGGTGGTGAATGGTAGATTTTTTTTTTCTACTTTCCCCTCTTGTTCTAACACTTCAGAACAATTTTCTTTAATTATTTCTTGTATTATTATCTAGATTCTTTTTTTGATCATAACTCTCAGGTTGTCCAATTATTCTTATGTTTTCTCTACTTGATCTGTTCTCTAGATCAGTTGTTTTTCTTATGAGATATTTCACTTTCTCTTCTATTTTTTTTTCATTCTTTATGTATTTGTTTTGCTATTTCTTGATCTCCTATAACTTCGCTGGCTTCCCCTTGCCTAATTCTAATTTCCAAGGAGTCATGTTCTTTCTTATGATTCTGGATTTCCTTTTGTAGTTGGTTGACTTTCTTTTCATTTTCTTCTTGTTTTTCTTGGATTGTTCTTTTTTTATTTTTCCTCAATCTCATTTGATTTTTAAAGTATTTTTAAAGTTATTCTGTGAATTCTTTTTGGCCTGGTGACCATTTGACATTACTCTTTGGGGTAGGAAAGGTTTTTCTGTTTCAATATCTTCTTCTGAAGACAAACCCTAATTTTTCTCTAGTCCCATAATAACTTTCTATGGTTGGGTTCTTTCTCCTTTGCCTGCTCTTTTTTTTAAATTTGTAGCAGTTTATTATTATTTTTTTTTCTTGGCTAGGCAATGGGGTTAAGTGACTTGCCCAGGGTCACACAGCTAGTAAATGTTATGTGTCTGAGGCTGGATTTGAACTCAGGTTCTCCTGAATCCAGGGCCGGTGCTCTATCTACTGCGCCACCTAGCTGCCCCTGTAGCAGTTTATTGTAATCACCTCTAGTCCTGGGGTATGGGGGAATGGTGTCTCTAGCCTTAGATCTTCCTTCAGTTTTCCCCTCTGGCCTGGAACCAAAACCAAGACCTCCATCCTACTGTAAGTGCCCACAGATGGTGGCATCCCAACTCCACAGCTTCTGCATTCACTTGGTGTGTGCTGATTCCTTCTTGCCCAAGACCACCTCTCAGCAGCACAACTGGGTCTGGCATCCTTTATCAGCAGAGGTTCCTTCAGTCTTCCCCTGCTCAGACACCTGACTCCCCACACTGTCTGGGAGGTGAAAATTCCTGTGGCTAGGATTGAGGCTACCCAACCCAGCTAACTCCAGGGTTCTCTTCTTGTTGTTTCAGCAGAAATAACCTGAAGGTGTTTACACGTCACAGGGAACACAGCTTGGATCTTTTCTGGTTGTCCCAGGAGTTCTATTCTGTCCCAATTCTTGTTTATTTTTACTGTTCTATGTCCTATTTGGTCCTATTTGTGGAAGAAATCTGGAGAGCGTGGAATTTTCTGACCTACTCTGCCATCTTCCCAGAATCTTCTCTCTGCTTTATCTCTTGAGCATAATTCTTATTTTGGAGAAGTTTGAGAGGTGATAAGAATCAGAGAAAATGTCTAGTTCTCCATCTTGTTGGTCAGGTGACCCAGAAGTCTCCATCATCTGGATTCTAAGTCAAGTTCTCATACTCTGAAGCCTTCCTTGACTCTCCCTGCCCAATGCACTACCCCTCCTCCAAACTCTTACCATCCTTATGGCCTGCAACAGCCAATCAACATAAACTTTCTGAGGGTCTACTATACACAGTGCACATAGCTGAGTACTTACCAAGGTACTGCCTTGTATTGTCCAGTAATTATGGGTTTGGACACTTTCTGCCCAACAGGAGCATGGAAGGCAGGTCCTAGAGAGCGTGACTATGTCCTGTACTTTTTAAAAAATACTCTCCACAGAATTTCCAGATGACTGGATTTGTCTTTGGTTTCCCTGGAGGTAGATACAATTTTAATATGGTCCTCTCCAAAGTGGGCTCACAGGAAACCAGACATGCTTTAACAGAAAGAGAGATGGAACTAGAATCAGAGGACCTGGGTCTGAACCCCAGCACTGCCACTTACTACCTCTATGACTTTAGAAATCTTATTTAACTTGACCTTGAATATGTCATCTGTAAAATAACTGGCCTAAAACTAAATGACTTCTAAGATCCCTTGCAGTTCTAAGTTTATGATTCTGTGATTCTAAGGGTAGCTCTATTCCTGCAACACCTTGGAACTAAGCTCATTTCTTTTTTTAAAAATTATTTATTTTTAGTTTTTCAACACATATTTCCATAAGATTTTGAGTTTTAAATTTTCTTCCTCTCCCTGTCCTTCTCCTTCCCCAAGATGGCATGCAATCTGATACAGGCCAAGCTCATTTCTTAGAACTGATTTCAACTCCTAGGAGGCTTCCAAGAAGAGTTGTCACTAGCATGGGGCTTACAGGGCTTTGCCTCAGGGCACCAACATTTTGGCAGTGGCCAACATTCTCCCCATGACTGCCATTTTTGCATCTCACCTCATGATTCCCCCCACTAGCTCCTGCAAGATTTAACCATTTTGTCCTTCAGGGTCCTTTCATAGAGAGACATCACTCTCTGAGTCTGCCTTACCCCCAAACTCCACATTATTCTCTTCTCTATCTGCTGCTCTAATCAAACTGTGTTTGCTCCAGGTGAAAATATTCCTAGCTTTAGCTCTGCCTTCCATGGAACAGGCAATGCCCCAGGGGCTTTCCTGGAATGGAAGGTCTCTGGCCATGGAGAGCTCCCATGGGCCCCTGAGTTTTCCTTTTACTCTCCTTGGGTTTGATGCTACTGATGGGAGGATAATACCGTCCTTGATTCTTTACTGCACGAAATCCACCCCCGTCTGTGATAGGGAGCATGGAGAAAACAGACAGCGTTCCAAACAGATACGGTCACTGCCACCCTGATCCATGTGAATAGATCTGTCACAGGTTTTTAATTAATCTTGAGATAGTTCCTGTTATTATGGGATTTTTCCTGGTGTTTTTGTAAATGAATCTGTCATGGATGGCTGGGCTTTTTGTGCTCTGACTTTGGCCGGACAGATTTAGTCCATTGCCTTTGTAGGAGCAGCCCAGAAAGTGGGAGCCTGGAGCCAATGAATGCAACGTTGGAAATGAATGCGTGGACCAGGATGGGGGGCAGACCTGGAGTCCAAAGAGGGCTAGAGCTCCAGCAGGGGGAGTGAAATACGGGGTAAGGGGTGGGGAGGGGAGGGAGGTAAAGGCCGCAAATCCAAACACAGAGGTGGGGTTTGTTGTCAAGAAGTTAGAAACAATTTGTTGTGATGCAGACAGAATTTCCGGGTGTTTAGGTTACTGTAGCTTCACAATCCCTATTGTGTGGATGGGGACTTGTATTTTTAGATCTTTAAAAAGTGCCCATTGTTGACCTTTCTCCTGGGCACATGCACAGTAGCAACAAGATTATACAACCAAGGTGCTGACAAAAGTCAACCAAAAGGCCAGCTCCAGAAATGGTGGAAAGACAACCTCTGCTGAGTCTATTTCAGGCTACTCTGATCCAGAATAAATATCCCTATTCATTACTCTAGGCTACTAAAGGTCAGGGCATACCTTAGGTTTGCACAGGCCAGTGGCCCAACCGTATTTTGGAGCTGATACCACTGTAATATAAAGAAGGAGGAAAAGGAGAAGGAGAAAGAGAAAAGGAGAGGAGAAGGAGGAGGAAAAGAAAGGAGAAAAGGAGAAAGAGAAGTAGAAGAAAGAAGGGAAGGAGGAAAAGAAGAGGAAGAGAAGGAAGAAAAGGAGGAGGAAAAGAAAGAAGAGAAGGAGAAGGAAGAAGGAAAGGAGGAAAAGAAAGAAGAGGAAGAGAAGGAAGAAAAGGAGGAGGGAAACAAGGAAGACACTCATGAGAGGCACCATAGGGTAGTGGAAACAGGTACAGCCTTGTAGTCAGAAAAACCTAGGTTCAAGTCCTAATTTTTTTTTTTAAAGACTGAGTCTCTTATCTTGCCTAGGCTAGAAGTTCATTGATCATTCATGTGACTTATCCCTCCAATGATCAAAATGGGAGCTTTGACCCAACTCTCTTTCCAACCTGGGTCAGTTTGCCACTGCTTGGTAGCCTAGTAGCTCCCAAGGATGGGGATTAAGCACGACAGTGGACTTGGTCTAGCCTAAACTAGTCTAACCATTAGACTTTAAGATTCTGTATCTCCTTTTATAGTTGGTCAACTTTCTTTTCATTTTCTTCTTGTTTTTCTTGGATTTAGTCCTCCTGAAGCTTAGAATTCTCAGATTCAAGTAATCCACCAGCCTCGGCCTCTTTAGCAGCTGAAATTATAGATCTGAGCCATCATGAATGGCTCAAGTCCTGCTTTTGATATGTACTCACCACCTGACCATGGGCAAGTCATCTGACTTTCAAATGCGCTAAGAAACTCTAAGCCATGTGGAAGAGGGTATGAGGGAAGTGTTGGTACAAATCCTTGTATGTTTGTTCTTGATATGTCTTTGGAGTAAATATCCTTGTGAAAAAGCTAAATGATGTTAACTGATTACATGGAACTAGGGCACTAGCTCCTAACAATGGGGGTAGAACATAGCTGGTAGGGCAGTAGTAAAAGACACCCCCAAACCCTTTAGGGTACCTCTGAGAGGTCATGTGGCAAGCCTGCCTTTTTGAGAGGGAGCCAGAACCCATATGCTATACAGATATACATCTACACACACCAAAGATACATACAAGATCAGGGTAATGAGATGTCACACCCATGTAGAATCCCAGAATTTCAGAATCTTAGAATTGTAAGCTTGACAGCTATCTAGCCTGGACTGCCCTCTCTCTCTCACCCTCTTTACCCCCATATCCAAGCTGTTGCCAAGACCTGTTGACTTCACCTTTACTACATCTCCCTTATATGCTCCATTCTCTCCCCTGGCACTGCCACCCCTCTGGTGCAGACCCTCATCTCTTCATGCCCTGAGCTAATCTAGAATTGAAAAGGACGTCAGAGACTAGCAGCTAATCCATACCTCTCATTCTATAGATGTGGAACCCAGGCAAATTAGATTTGCTCAGGATCACACAGTAACAAACATCAGTGGCTGCGGCCTCTGACTACAGCATCAGTGGTCAGTTCAGAGCCTGCCTCTGTTTATATTTACTGCTGTATGACCTTGGTCAAGTCATTCATCCTCCCTAGGCTTAGCAGTTTACTTATTTGTAAAATTAGGGACTTGGAGTAGGTGGTTTCTATGGTCCCTTCTAGCTCTATCTATGATCCTAGGCATCATCAGAGTTTAGACTAGGAGAAGGCAAAGCAGGCAGGCAGCCATCTAAGTAAGGTACAGTGGGTTACAATGAAAGGCAGCTTTTAGTATGATTTTCTATAAATGTCCAGATTCTGAAGGCCAGAACATTCCATAAAACACAGCACCCTCAGTATATATCCCACGGCAAGTCCTGTGGGTGAGTAGCAGTGAAGTAAGTCTCAAAGCCTGCATCAGAGATCTGAAAGGGCACTATATTTGAACATAGGCTGGGGAATGGGGAATAATAGGAGGAGGAAAGGAGGTGGTACACTTTAAAGATTCCAGTCTTGCGTTCAGTGCCCACCCATCTCTGGTGACAGAGAACAGAACCTTGGGAGCCGAGCAATGGGAAAATGTTAGGAACTGCTGCCAATGAAAAGGTGAATCAGCAGCAAATGTAAAGTATCCCTGAAGTATCATGTCAGCTGAGGGGAAAATGATTCCATTGATAAAAAAAGCAATTACTATATTGGCCTGAGTACAGGCCAGATTAATACACACACACACACACACACACACACATACACACACACACACCCCTCTCATAAAACGGGCTTATATAAAATCTTAGTACAGAATGAGAGACATAGTTTCAGCCATACCCAATGGCGACTCAACTAGGAAAACTGAACTGCAAAATGCATAAATTGAGTCGATGACAAAATATATAGTTGCTTAAAATGTAATCAGAATACAAAGAAGGGAGCTGTGTGGATTAGCCTAGCTACAGCAGGCTCCATGGACAAGGTAGTACTTGGAATGGATCTTGAAAGTGGAACTATATTTGGATTGGAAGGGAAAAGGAGCAAGAGGACATTTCAGGAGGGCGGGAATAAAAGGAAGAAAACAAGCGTATATTAAGCACCTACTATGTGCCAGGTACTATGCTAAGTGCCTTACAAATATTATTTCATTTGATCCTCACAAATAACCTGGAAGGTTATTATTAACCCCATTTTACAGTTGAGGAAAGTGAGGTGGATATCGATTAAGTGACTTGCCTAGCATCACACAGCTAGTAAGTGTATTTGAACTCAGGTCTTCTTAACTCTAGGTCCAACATACTCTATGCTGTGCCACCTAGCTACCTCTAAGGAGTGTGGCATATTGGAAGGAAGGCTAATATTCAAGTGAATATGGTAAGCTTTTTAAGAATACATCTCGTCTGCAAAAACTGTATATGCCTACATCCCAAAATCCATGTCTATAGCCCCAAACCTATTCTAGCCTGCACTGACCATCTTAAGGGAAAAGAAAAGCAATGTTTTAGAACCGGCTTGTCTGGCTTGGTGTCGACCCAGCCCCAATTCACTGAAAAGCTGCCAAGCTTCCACCTCCTCTAACTTGGTTTGAAACCAAGAAAAGCTCAATAAGCTCCCTGGGAACAATCACTGTTGTACCTCCCAGGAGTTCAACTAAGCTTGTAAGATAAGAAGCTAGGCTAACTGAACCTTTAGTGAAGCCTGTGAGGGAGGAATCTAAGACTCTGGGGAGCCTATCACCTGTGAATTAATGTCGTTCCGAACTACAAGATAACCCAAAGACCAGCCCTTCAAAGAGAGGCTTTGCTCAGGTCTGGGGAAAAGCAGCCCTTTATGAATCAAACATTGGTTAGTATTCTGGGAAAGCCGTGGTCTCGGGGGTTGGGAAGAACCAGAGAGAAGATTCCTTGATGTTTTATTTAAAGGTACTGCTTAATCATTCGTGAGAAGCTCCGTTAAAACCATGAAATTGCCAAAAATGTGGCAGTATGTGATAAAGTAATAAGCCTTTTTTTTTCAAAATTGTAAGACATTTAGAAAATATTCACTCACTTGTTGTTTTACCATAATCAACAGAGCTTTGACCATTCTTCTCCTAAAATGAATAAGAGAAAAAAAAAGTCAACAGAGAAAAGAGAAAAATGAATAGAGGAAAACATTTTTTAAATAAATAACTGACTTTTCTGTGAACAGGAATGAGATACTTTCATTATTAGGGTGTCTTTTATATATTCTTTTTTACAAATGAAAAGCAGAAGTTGGTGGTGTAAGACAATTCAAGACAGCTTACCCTCAAAATAACAATAAAAATGCCACAGAGAAACCAAGATACCCGAAATCCTTAAAAAATTAATTACTCAGGGACATAAGCAAAGAGTATCTCTGCCACAATGAGGAAACATCATGGACTAAAAACAACAGAGATAAAAAAGCTAAAAGACAGATGTACTCTGAAATCTCATTAATGATGTATATCATAAATAAAGCAAGAATTTTCTCAAGATATAATAAAGTTGATAACGAATGCTCTAAAAGGGGATTAAATGAATAAGTTAAATGAGAAAAAATGAAAGATTTAAAAATAGATTTAACTGTAATGAAGCCAGGTCAAGGTGATGATGATGAAACTCAGTAGTTTAGTGGGGAATATGAACAATACAACTGACTCAATTAAAACAGAATTATTTTACTGGTGGACAGAATGGTTAAAAGAAATACTAAAAAAAAATCCAGAAAATTACTCAACTGAAAAAAAATTAGAAGCAACACAAAGTAAAGTAATGAATCTAGAAGACAGATTAACCAGGAAAAAATTTTAATGCATAGTTTTACTTAGAACTCAAGTTGGAGATTAAGTGTCACATTTTTAAACTTTTGATATATATTCCATTTCTCACTTTTATAGATAAAAGCCATCCCTGGTTGAGTCACAAGTTTTGTGAAACCAAGGCAGGTGCCAGATTCTTTTTGTATTCCCCATAAAGCAGTAACAATAGTTCTCCATACCCATGTGTCGACCAAGTCCAAAGCAGAGTTAACATTTGCTTACATTACACATCCAATAAGTAACTTTTTATTGGATTGCAAAATGGTGTGATTATTGAAAGGACAGCTGGATTTAGAGCCCAAGGGCAGAATCATGGGGTTGGAATAGTTGACCTTTAAGATTTCATTCAGCTCTTTATCTGTAATCTTGGTAGTGGAAAGAACAGAGATAGTAACTTACTGCCACTCACAAAGTAAGCAAGGAGTAGATAATGGTACAGACACTGTGACTCTTAGCTCATGGGTATTTTTAATTTACCAAAATATTATCCTTCTCCATTGTGTTGTGGCAAAAAATTGAGCTACATTTTCTAAATGTTTTTTACTTTTAGGATCCTAGCTCCTTTCAAGGCCCAACTCCAGTGTCACCTCCCACAGGAGATCTTTGTAGATTCTTCATTTGTTAATGTTCTGATTGATGAGGGAGGAGAGATGTGACATAGGCCAAGAAGCAAGAAAATGGGGCCAGAGGATTCAAGTCCTTGCCCCTCAAAGTCCCTCTAGTCTCCTAATGTGGAAACAGTGGCAGAAGTCATGACTCCTGGAGAACTGTACTGACCTGCCACTGAGCCCACACATGGTACTAGGGAGTAGTTGGAGCTACCCAGAGACGGCACTGTAGACTTACATGATAACTTGGATCAAGAGGTCAAATGAGGACCCTAGAGGGAGTCCTTATGAACAGATTTTATTGGTCCATGATAGTTGTAGATGTCACTAAGATGTGCGAAATTTGTGCCCATTGTGTTATGATGTTTAAAAAGTTTGAGAGATGTAATTTCTGGGTCATTAATCATCTTATTAATATGCTAGCATTTTATTAATAAAAGAAGTCAGTGGCACTCTCAAATGCCAAAGACAATCATGGCAGAGGGCTCACAGCTTATGTGCCCTTGGAAAAACGGGTGTTCCCAAGGGTGGCTATCAACTCTCGTTGGTTAACAATTTATTTTATTTTATTTTTTTAGGCAGTTGGGGTTAAGTGACTTGCCAAGGGTCACACAGCTAGTAAGTGTCAAGTGTTTGGTCTGAGGCTGGATTTGAACTCAGGTACTCTTGACTTCAGGATCAGTGCTCTATCCACTGCACCACCTAGCTGCCCCCTGTTGGTTGACAATTAATGAGAGAATGAATATTACGATGAGAAGTAGGCTCACTCCAATGAGAGACTGAAAGAACGTCACTCTTGGACAAAGAGACTATCTCTACCAGACTACCCCTAGCTTTGGGCAATCTACCTTAACTCAAACTTGCTTAAATGGGACACAATGGGCAGGAATTCACCTTAGATAAGAGAATTGGGGTTGGGTAGACACCAAGCCAGACAATCTAGTTCTTAAGGTTGGGTGGGGTCTGATCATGATTGAGGAAAAGTTCAACCTTCAGCAAATGAGCTTTTGGACTTCAGAAAAAGGGAGAATTCTGGATCTCCCCATATCATTGGTTATTAACAATCATTTCTCTCAGTGTGCAAATAAAAGTGCTGCTAACTTGTGCTGCATACTTGGAGAAATGATCACTAGAAAAGGCTTAACCCTCATCTGCATTTACTTTCTATCTCTAAATCACACCACATTTTGTTGGTAACTGACTATTTCATACAACATATATAGGCATACCCTGCTTAAAGTATTGTGGGAAAAGCACTTCTCAATGTATAGACTTTCTGCCAGCATCTACTTGAACCATGCAGAAACTTTGAAACCATGCCACTCAAAGAGATGTTAGCTTTGGAGAAGTCTAGTGCTAATGTCCACCAAGCTTGAGCTGGGTACACTAATGAACATGTTAGGGATACTGACCCCAGAACAAGAACTTCCCAATTATGGAGCCAAGATGTGGGATTCCTAGCTTACACATACAACTCTCCCAGGAATGACACCCCAGGCTTTACACCACACCTGCTAGTGTTTGGGTGAGAGCCTCTGCAACATTAAAAATGATTTTACATTAATTATTTAGTTGACTTTTAAGTAATGATATCCTGCCAAGGACTGGGCATAGACTTCCCAAAGCCTCAGAAAGAGAAAGCTATCTGACAACATATTTGACAAAATCATACAAGCAAATTTCTCAGAAATATTTAAAATGGACACACAACAAATAGAATTCACAGGATACCAATAGGAATGAACCAAAATTCAGTTCATCCAGACATATCATCGTCAAGCATTAGGATAACAATGACTAATAGATTATACCATGAGTAGCCAAGAACAGAGGTCTCATATATCAAAACCCACAAATTTAATTTGTATTGGCTTTCCTTTAAAAAAAATAGGCATTTAAAAATCAAGATGACTATGAAAAATTCATGAAGATCTGACCTTAACAAAGCCTTTGATTTACAATATCAGCAAGACATTACTATTTATCTGTCTCTACATACGCATGTGTATACATATGTTGTGAATAATATCATGCTTTTGTTTCCCATTATTACATGTCCAAAGTCTTACCATGAAGAATTTTTTTAAAAAAAGGAATAATAGAAGATCACCTCTATGACCCCTGGTTATAATTCCTTGTCCCTCTATAATTAGGAGGAATTCAAATTTTTACAAAAATGTATAGCATTCATGGTATTATAACTATGGGGAAATTTATTTAATTTTTTGTAAGTGTTAATATAAACTCGTAAACAAGTATGAACATCTGTACACATATATGTATAAAGTTAACAAATACCAGAAGAAATGGATAGGAAAAGAAATGCCATTCATAGTAACATCATGCTATAACACATCATTAACCTCATAAAACACAAACAGTCCTAACAAAATTTAGGAAGAATTAAATAGAGAGCTATACAATATACATAACTAGATTTAGCCAATATAATAAAGATATTGATACAATCCAATTTAATGAATATATCCAATGCAATACCAATCACAGTGTCAAGGGACTACTTCATAGAATTAAATGATCAGATTTATATGGAGTAACAAATGGATAGGAATATGTAGGGAAAAGATTGACTTGCATGTCTGGACTTAAAATTATTTAATAAAGAAGTAAGAATCACAATAAACTATTAAAGGATTAAAAAAAGAGAAAAAGACACCAATGGAACAGACTAGATAATCCAGAATTAGAACCAAAGGGATACAATAGACTAGAATTTGAGGAACTCAAGACCACAAAATATTGCAGAAGACAATTCAATAAGTTACTGAAGAAACAGAATAGCCGTGCATTAAACAAAAGGGGGGGGAGGAGAGGTTAGAACCACATCTCATGCCATATGCTATAGTCTATTCCAATTGGATCAATGATGTAAGTATTTAAAGCACACAAATTAAGAAGAAAATGAAATGATCTATCACAATTGTTGAGAGGAGAAAACTTCATATCAATTCAAAAACAGAAGAAATTATAGTAGTTACCTACAAAATAGATGTAGTTGATTATTTAAAAATAAAGAACATTTACTCAACATAAAAGCAATGCATCTAAAACAAAATGGGAAAAATAGATTGTAGAAAATCTTTACCATAAATATTTTGCATAAAAATATGACATCCAAAATTCATAAAGAATTGACCTAAAAATTATGAATAAGAACCATCTGTGGAATGTCCCAGTGGATAAGTAGTCAAAGGTTATGGATGGATCATTCTTAAAGAAGGGAAAAAATATCAATAATCACCTAAAACCTGTTAAAACTTTCTAATTATAAGAGTACACATAAAAATAATTCTGAGGCATCACAATGCACTCATCATATTATCAAAGAGGCAGCATACCAGAATCAGGAAGACCCAAGTTCAATTCATGTTTCTGACAAAAATAGAGAAAAATGGAATTCTGCATTATATTGCATGAATATCAATGCAAACGTAATTAAAATACTGGAAATAACATGCTGCAATATAGCAAACAACAACAACAGTGTTCATTATAATCAAGTATGATTTATATCAGAAATGCTTTTACATAGGAAAAATAATCAATATAATAAATCATATTCATAAGAAAAACCATGACTATATCAATAGATATGGAAAAGGCCTTTGATAAAATTCCACATTTGCTTGTGATTAAGATACTATAAAGTTTAAGATTAGAAGAATTTTTCTTTAATATAATAAAAAAAAGCATGTGTATGAAACCAAGAGCTAGCACTCAAATGAAACGGTGTGTGTAAAGAGATTTGCAAATTTTAAAGTGTTATGTATTAATCAATTATTCTTTCAGTAAAATTAAAATGTAGTTCATGGAATCATAAATTTAGGGCTGAAAGGTACCTTAAAGGTTAAGTGGTTCAACCCTTTCATTTCACAGATGAGAAAACTGAGGTTCACAAGCTAACAGAGGTACTAAGTGTCAGGAATAGAATTTGAACACAGGACCCCAGATCTTAATCCAAATCCAATGTTCTTTTCAACAGGGTGTAGTGATTTTAATTCACTGAGGTCAGTTCGGGGCTCTCTCATTAGTGGCTATAGTGGAAATAAGCTAAGCTGCTCTTTTTTCAATAGTGGCCTTAAAAACAGCTAATTGTCAGCCAGTATTCTACTAACTACATTAGACTTGAACTTGGCTCCTGTTACAGTTAAGTGGTGTATATGTGTCACCAGGGCAGCTGGGTGGTGCAGTGGATAGAACACTGTGGATAGAGTACCTGCCGGGATTCAGGAGAACCTGAGTTCAAATCCAACCACAGACATAACATTTACTAGCTATGTGACCCTGGCAAGTCACAACCCCATTGCCTAGACAAAAAACAACAACAAAAAAAAACCCCCATAAACAAAAAACTGGCCTTAGATAATTACTAGCTGTGTCACCCTAGACCAGTCACTTCACCTTGTTTGCCTCAGTTTCCTCATCTGTAAAATGAGCTGGAGAAGGAAATGGCAGACCACTCCAGTCTCTTTGCCAAGAAAACCCCAAATGGGGTCATGGAGAATTGGACACTACTGAACATGACTAAATAACAACAAACAAAATGTATCACCAATCCAATCACTCTGCTTAGGTCCTCACCTTAGCCACTTTCTTTCTTCTGTTCCCAAGGAATTAATCAAATACCCCTACACCAGTGTCATTATCAAAGTAAACAGCTTAATTGGAATAAATAAAAGATAATAATGGCAGCAGCATTACTCAAATGTACCATCAGCTGTATATCTCATTGAATCTCTAAATTTATGCCCTCCTAAAGGTAGAGCCCTTTCTAGTCCAGAGTTCATCCCTTGTCCAGATGAGAGCTAACCCAGACATTCAGCATCTTCATTTCAGACTTTTCTTCCCATGAAAACAAAGTCTGAGGGGATTCATGAAAAAAAAAAATTCAAAGGAAGGTGGCCTAGCTGTATCAGAGCTAAGTCATAAGGCAATCATAAAAACTATTTGGTACTGGCTAAGAAATAGAGTGGTGGATCAGTGGAATAGGTTAGGCATAGACGAACATCTCACACCATATACCAAGATAAGGTCAAAATGGGTACATGATTTAGACATAAAGGGTGATACCATAAGCAAATTAGGAGAGCAAGGAATGGTCTACCTGTTTATGGAGAAGGGAAGAATTTATGACCAAACAAGATATAGATAACATTATGAAATACAAAGTGGATAATTTTTGAACACATTAAATTGAAATGGTTTTGCACAAACAAAGCCAATTCAACCAAGATTAGAAGGAAAACAGGGGGGGCAGCTAGGTGGCGCAGTGGATAGAGCACCGGCCCTGATGTCAGGAGGACCTGAGTTCAAATCCGGCCTCAGACCAAACACTTGACACTTACTAGCTGTGTGACCCTGGGCAAGTCACTTAACCCCAATTGCCTAAAAGCAAAAAAAAGAAAAGCAGGAAGCTGGGAAACAATTTTTACAGCCAGTGTTTCTGGTAAAGGCCTCATTTATCAAATGGAGAAATTAAATCTCCCTGTAGTCATATGAAACAATGCTCTAAATCACTATTGATTAGAGAAATGCAAATTAAAACAACTCTGAGCTGCTATCTCCCACCTATCAGATTGGCTAATATGACAAAACAGGAAAATGATAAATGTTGGAGATGTGGGAAAATGGGAACACTAATGCATTGTTGGTGGAGTTGTGAGCTGACTACTAGGTCTGTATCCCCAAGAGATCATTAAAAAGGACTCACATGTATAAAGATATTTATAGCAGCTCTTCCAACTTGTAGATCCCATGGTTTTGTGAAAGAGAAGGATACATTGAATGAACTCATGACCCAATGTCTACAGCAAAATTGGAGAGTTATGTGGAAGTCTGCAGTGATTTCTCATGGTCACTAATCAAGGAAGGAATTCTCTGATCCACACCTAGCAGGATTCCTCCCCCTTCCTTGTTCTTTCCTGCAATACAGCTAAAGCATCCTTTTTCTTGTTTATAGCATTTACCACAAACCTCAGCTCATAAATTAACCTTCTTGTCATTGTGGCACCAGGACCATGCAGCTCTTTTGTACTAATCCTCAGTTATCTACCCTCTGCTTACATGGATTGTGCATGTCCTTTTGAAATCCATCTTTGATGCATTCTTAGGTTAGTCATGTCAATCTCTTTAGGCATTTCTCCTTCTTCCTCATTGGAACCTATTGTGACTGCATCATAAGAATTTTGTGTTTAAAAGTCCACTGTCCCTTGCTTAAAATTTCCCTTTTTATTATCAGGAATTTAGCAATTATGAATAAACATGAACCTTTCCATATACAAAGAACAGAAAAGGGAGGCTGTATATGAAAATGAGATTCACCATTACATACAAATTGGTTTATTTCAAAGTTTATTTCAAATTTAGCTCCAAAACTTCCCTGCTTGACTAGCCTCTTCTGAACTGCCTTCTCTTTTATATGTATTTTTAAATGATTCATTAATTTTTTTTAATCTCAGTGTCACTACCCCAACACTCTGTCCCACTCTATCCTTCTCCCTGCCCCCCAAAAAGCCATCTTCCCTTAAAACAGAAACAAATTCATATATTGGCCATGTCTGAACGTGAATGTCTCATTCTACACTTCTAGTTCATCACCTCCATGGCAAGAGGTGAGCACCTTACTTCATCATTGGTCTTCTGGAGTCATAGGTGGTCATTGTATTAATAAGAGTCCTTAACTATTTCAAATTTTTTTTTCCCTTCAGAGTGCTGTAGTCACTGTATTAACTGTTCTGCTGGTATTGCTGAGTCAAAGGGATATTCACAGTTTTAGTGGCTTTTTAAATATAATTCCAAATTTCTTTCCACTGTGGATGGATCAATATACAACTTCACTAAGAGAACATTAGCACGCCTGTCTTCTAGCCTTTCATCCTTTCTAAGCGAATTTATTTTTTAAATCTCAGGATATGAGTTCTAGCAATACGTTATTCTTAGAAAGAATAATTAATTAAAATATGAAGCTACCAGATGGTATACTTCCTAGCTCTGATGGTGGTACTCTAGGTGAGTTTCTTCCCATGAAGACTAATCTCTACTCTGTCCTTGATTGGTGGTTTCCCTTCCCTAGCAAGGATCTCACAGTGTCCTGGCATCTCTGGTTCTCTGCCCTGGGGTCTTGAATTAGAGGGTCTCTCCCTTTGCTCCCACCTAATTTTGTCATCAAAAGTTAATTTGAGAATGAGTTTTAGGACACTTTTGCCTGTCACCAATGTTACTAGTTACAGCTCTAAATTCCTCGAAATCGAAACTTCAGAATGGGGCAAAGCAGCAACTCTGAGAGCTGGACTGTCAGCTGTACTAATGCTTCTTCCTTTTTAGAAAAGAAGCTGCCTCTGCCTTCAACCTTCAATATGTGCTGTAAGATGAATTGGAAATAAAAACAAAACCAAAATCCCCAAGGGGACTATGAGGCTGCCTACTGCCATTTCAAATGCAAATGCAAAATCTCAAAAGCAAACCGTGAAGCAGCATTGCCAAGGGGAGGTGGTGGGGCAGGCCAGGGGCACCTGGCAAACCACTGCCACTCTGAAAGGAGGGCTTATCCCCTTAGGGCATTGAGCCTTTTAATTCTCAACTTTGCAAAGATGGACTAGAATTGTATCTGTCTTCCCCTTCCCCCCTCCACTCTCACCCCAAAAATGTCCCCGCAGGGCCAGAAATATTCAAATCGGAAAATGTTCTTAGAGTTGCCACAAAACCTTTGATCTGAAGAAGCCTGCTGTTTTGCTTAGAGGAACAGCGGGGGATAAGGGTGGGGGAGGGGTCCTCATTTCAATTGATGATTTGAAAGAGTGAATCTGAGATCAGAGAAAAATAACTGAAACCAAAGTTGTTGAGTCCCGAGAATGTGTGCGCACTTATGTGTACAGGCTGCATACAAGTCTATCTCTCCTGTGAGTGTTGTGGTCTTTCTGCCTTTTATTCTGGACATTGTGGAGCTGCCCACTTCTGCAATGATGGGTGATAACATTAGGGCATCTGGCACGGGATGTGCAAATCCTGTCATGCATGGGGTCAGGGGTCAGGGATGAGGAGGAGAGAAGGAGGGACGGTGAAGAACTGCTCTCCACACCTTGGGCCACTGGCCCAGTGTGAGATATTCTGTAGACCGTTTGTCCTTCCTTCTCTCTTCTGGGAATGCCTGAGAGGCCATGGGACAGTGGAAAGCGCATTCTGGAGTCAGGAGCTGGGATCCTAATCCTGCCTTCTTGTGGCTAAATTTCCTCATCCACAAAATGAAGGGGTTAGAAGGGAGAGATGGCCAGCTCTAGAGCTGTGACTTTAATGACAGCTGGTTTGTACTTAGCCTTTTAAGATTTACAGACCACTTCAGACTCTCATGGGCCTGTGAGGTAGGTACTAAAGATAGGGAAGCAAGCAGGGAGGAGTAACAGAGACAGAAGGCCTTAGGGAAGGGGTTCTTAACCTGAGGTCCATTTAAAAAATATTTTAATATTTATATTTCAATATAATTGTTTTCTTTTTTAAAATCTTACATATTTTATTTTATGCATTTAAAAACATGGACTGAGAAGGTCCATAGGTTTCATCAGCCTGCCAAAAGAGTCCAAGACAAAAAAAAAAAAGAAAAGGAAAGGAAAGGAAAAGGAAAGGAAAGAAAAGAAAAGAAAAGAAGAGAAGAGAAGAGAAGAGAAGAGAAGAGAAGAGAAGAGAAGAGAAAAGAAAAGAAGAAAAAGAAAAGAAAAGAAAAGAAAAGAAAAGAAAAGAAAAGAAAAGAAAAGAAAAGAAAAGAAAAGAAAAGAAAAGAAAAGAAAAGAAAAGAAAAGAAAAAGGTTAACAAGTCCTGACTTAGAAGTAGGAAGACCTGGATCTTGTCCTGGACACTTAATAGCTACACAACCCTGGGCAAATGAACCTCTTAGTCTCAGTTTTTTCATCTGTAAAATAGGGACAACAGAACAAGATGACTCCTTTCCACAACTCCAAAAAATATATAAAATACATCAAACCAAAACCTGATAGAGGAATCCCAAAAGACACAGTGAGTCCTTTGCCCAGTCCAGGTCAGCAAAGGGAGACAGAAGGAGAGATCTGTAGACGCTGGGGTCAGGGTCTAGTCAAGGTTGAGACGAGGCAGGAGCATGCCATGCAGAAGGTACTTCTGTGCCCAAGGAGAGAATAAATACCAGCACAAAAGGAGGTCCTAGACCTAGACACATAGCGGGGCACTCCCAGACCAACCCTGAAGTACCGTAACAGGTACAGGTGCCAACTAGAATCTTTGTGGTTCACTACCCAATCCTGGATGATCCAGGGTGAAGTGAGAAGGAGACCTGCATGGTGGCATTTCCTTTCCCAGGTAGGAAGGCCCTGAGTGGTATATCAACAAAAGAAGAAGTTCAGAAGCCAGCAGCAACAATGTATAGGCTCAGACCCTAAGCTCAGAGCAGGGTCTTCCAGCATCCAGCCCAGCCTACAGGATCACCAAAGGGGAGCCTACAAGTTAGCCATGAGACTTAGTTCTGGATCAGACGTTTTTTGGAGTACTGAAAATCTGCAAATCCCTAGACTGTCCCTGAGATCCTGGAATAACACAGCCCTCAATTTCCCAAGAAAGAAGCAATAAGACCAGCTTAGACCTTACTTCCAGAAGTGCTCCAGAGCCTAGGCTTGACATCGATCTGAAGTCAGAAAGTAGGCTGGAAAGATGGGCGAACAGAAAAAGAACCTCATGATAATGAGCTATTATGGTGACAGACACTAAAAACACAAACACAGAAAAGCATGACTCAAACATCTACAAGCAAAGCCTCAGAGAAAAGCACAGTTTGGGCAAAAAACTCAACTAGAATTCCTGGAGGAAATGAAACAAGAATTTTAAAAAAAAGTTTTTACAAATGGAATTAAAGTACTTAAGAAAAAATTGGAAAAGAAATGAGAGCTATGGAAGAAAGAATTGGAAAGGGAATTAACAGCTTGGCACAAGAGGTATAAAACCTTGCCTGAGAAACAAACTCCCTGAAAATGTAAATGGACCAAATAGAAGCCAATGACTTCTTGAGGCAACAACAAATAGTAAAACAAAGTCAAAAGGCTGACAAAATGGAAGAAGATATAAAGTACCTCATAGCAAAAACAATTGACCTGAAAAACAAGTCAAGGAGAAAAAAAGGCAAGAATCATTAGGCCATCTGGACACTATGACCAAAAAGAATTTTTTTTAAAAAGGCCTAAACATCCTATTTCAAAAAAATCTTGAGAGACCGCTGCCCACATTTCTTAGAACCAGAGGGCAAAGTGGAAATAGAAAGAACCTATCAGTCACTTCCTGAAAGAAACCTCAAAATGAAAACTCTCAGGAACATCACAGCTAAAACCCAGAGCTTCCAGGAAAAAAAAAAATACCACAAGCAGTCAGCAAGAAAAAAAAAAAAAACAAGTGTTGAGAAGCCACAGTCAGGATCACACACGATTTAACAGACTCCCCTGCTAAGGAGCAGAGAACTTGGAATATAATTTCCAGAAAGAAGACATAGGCTATGTATGAGCTTATAGCCCAGAACAATGCATCCAGCAAAACTGAGTTTAATACTTCAGGGGAGAAATGGAATTTTAACGAAATAGATGCCTTCCAAACATTCCTGATGAAAAGATCAGCACTACAGAGAAACTTTGAAGTTCAAACATAGGAGTAAAGAGAAACATAGTAAGGTAAACGTGAATGAACAATGATTGAGAAGTCTAAGGATAAACTGCTTACATTCAAACATGGGGAGATGATATGGGTGTCTCTTCTGAACTCTATCATCAGGGTTTACAGAGGGAATCTAATTAGATAGTCCTGGGAGTGGTTCTGTTACATCTCAATGATCTTAAGAAAAGAGTTGAAAGAGAGAAGAAAGGGAATACACTGTGGTGGGAGTAGGGGAAGGGAAGGGAAGGTTAGGGAAATTTATCTCACATAATGAGGCTGCACAAGCAGATATCTATACAAAGAAGGAGGAGGGGGTGATAGGCAGCAGCTGACACTTAAAACCTCATTCTTATCTGGACTCCTCAAAAAGAAGGAAAAATACACACATATAGAGTTGGGTATAGAAATACATCTCACTCAACAGGAAAAAAAAGAGGGAAAAGGGTAAAGAAGTGAGGGAGAATTCGAGGAAGGGCAGGTTAAGGGAGGGGTTGTTGTTGTTGAGTTTTATTGGCAAAAATATTGGAGTGGTTTGCCATTTCCTTCTCCAGTAGATTAAGGCAAACAGAGGTTACTCGCCCAGAATCACACAGCTAGTGTCTGAGACTGGATTTGAATTCAGATCTTCCTGACTCCAGGCCCAATGCTCTATTCACTTAGCCACCTAACTTTTGGGGAGTGGGAGGTGGGGGATTAGTTTTAAGCAAAACAAACTCTAAGGATGTTAAAAAATACATTTATAGCTTTTGTAAGATGGCAAAGAATGAGAAACCTAAAGGAGTGCTCATAATTTGGAATATGGTTGAACAAAGTATGGTGTATAAATGTGATGGAATACTATTGTGCTGAACTCTTATCAGCATAATGATCAACTAGGATTCCATAGGATTAATGATGAAATGTGCTATTTATTTCCTGATAGAAAAGTACAGGACTTAAAACTTTTTTTTAGGACATGGCCAAAGTAAAAATTTGTTTTGATTGACTATACATGTTTCTAATGGGTTTTGTTTTTCTCATTTCAAAGGGGGTGTAGGGGGTGTGAGGATGCAGATCTTGGCTGATTAAAGCAATTTTTTTTTTCAAAAATAAAATGGGATGGGGAGCAGCCAGGTGGCACAGTGGATAGAGCACTGGCCCTGGAGTCAGGAGGACCTGAGTTCAGATCTGACCTCAGACACATAACACCCACTAGCTGTGTGACTCTGGGCAAGTCACTTAACCCCAATTACCTCATCAAATAAATAAATAAATAAACAAACAAACAAAAATAAAATGGGGATGATAATAGAACATCCCTGAATGATGGTTGCAAGGGTCAAATGAGAAAATATATATATATGGAAAGTACTCAATAAACCTTAAATTTCCATATAAATGTCAGCGACTATTAATAAAGATATTATTCCCATTTTGTAGACAGGTAACTTCAGACTCATAGATGTTAAGTGACTTGCTCGTGATCATACACATAGCATGTCAGAAGTTCACATAATAACAAAATCACAAAATCTCTGAGTTGTAAGGGACCTCAGAGGCAGACCTGAAGCTAGGGGGAGGTGATCAGAGATTTTTCTCCAGGTGCTAAAATTTAGAGAGTGCTAATAGCAGTTGTAACTCCTCCTGGTAGAAACAAATAAGCTCAGCATCTAGAGTAATAATAATTAGTTAAAATAGGAAGATACTAGAAGGTACAACACACACCAGAAAAAAACTCCTCTCCAGTCTAGCCTTGATGTCCTGCTCTTCTCCCAGTGGCAGCCTGCCAGTGTCCCAAGATCTCCACCCATGTTGAGCTTTCTATCCCAAAGACTGAGGTTTCTCTTCAGGTCTCCAAGACTCCAGGCACATTTTCATGGTACCTTCCCCATTTCCCTAGAGTGTCATCCATGGTCCACCCAAACCTGTACAACAAGCCCCTTTGAAACAATTGGTCACCCAACCTTTGCTTAAAAACTTCTGGTAAGGAGAAACCCACCAGCTCCTAAGGTAGTTCATTTCACTGTTGTATATCTCTCATCAAGTTTTATCTTCCCTTATATCAAGCCTCAGTCAGCATCCCTACATCTGCCAGTCACTGCTCTTAGCTCCTTCCATTTTCTCTTTCACAAATAATGCCTCAAATACTTTAAAACAGTTATCATATTCTTTTTCCAGACTAAATTATCCTTAGTTCCTTCAGTTGATTCTTGTTTCTTTTTTCAAAATTTTTTTTCAATGAAAAAATTCTGTTTTCTCTCCTTTCCATCACCTCTACTCTTTGAGGAAAAGAAAAAGAAAAAAAAACCCCTGTAAACATGCATAGTTAAGCAAAATAAATCCTCACATTGTCAGTGTCCAAAAATATGTCTCATTCTACATCTTGAGTCCATCGCCTCTCTGTCAGGAGGTGGGTAACATGCTTCATTATTGGTACCTGGAACTGAGTTGGGTCGCTGCATTGGTCTTACATCTTTCAGAGTTATTTGTTTTTACAATGTTATTGTACAAATTGTTCTCCTAGTTCCACTCATTTCACTCAGAATCCACTCATACATGTCTTCCATTACATTCACAGACCACAATTTGTTCAGCTGTTCTGGGTACCCCTTAGTTTCCAGTTCTTTGACATTCCACAAAGGACTTCTATAAATATATTTTGTACATTATACATTTCTCTTTCTTTGATTTCTTTGGGGAATAGTTCCAGTAGTGATATCATTGGGTCAAAGTTATATAAAAATCAGTGGCTGTGGGGGCATAATCTCAAATTTCTTTCTAGAATGACTGGACCAATTTACAATTCCACCAATAATGCACTAGTATGCCGTTTTACCTATACCCCCTCCAACACCTGTCATTTAAAAAAATCATTTTTGCCCATCTGATGGGTGTGAGGCAAAACCTCAAAGTTGCTTTAATTTGCATTTCTTTAATTATTACTGATTTGGAGCATTTTTTTTAATACAGGTGTTGATAGCTTAGATTTCTTCCTTTGAGAACTTCCAATCATATCCCTCAACATGGCACGATTTCCAGACCTTTTCCCTAAGATTTTGCTTGATCTGGTCTGAAACCAGGTCACCATATAGTTAACCACTTCCAAACCATACTGCCTTATACTCTGGCCCACCTGTCTCCCCCACAGGAACTAAGATTCCTGCCCTTGGTACCCCAGTTTTCTCCTTATCTTACACAAAACCAGGTCACCAGGACACTTCCCACCTATCTCTGAACCATGCAACAGGGTCCAATTCTAGCTCCCCTCCATGCACTGACAGCCCTTATTAGAACATACATGCCTCTTGCCTTTTCATTTATATCTTCAACACTTAACATAACGCTTGCCACATAGTAAGTGCTTAAGAAATGACCAACTTTCTTTCTTCCTTACTTTTCTTTTATTTTAATTTCTTTCTTTCCTTCTCTTTCTTTCTTTCCTTCCTTCCTTCCTTCCTTCCTTCCTTCCTTCCTTCCTTCCTTCCTTCCTTCCTTCCTTTCCTTCTTCTTTCTTCTTTCTTTCTTTCTTTCTTTCTTTCTTTCTTTCTTTCTTTCTTTCTTTCTTTCTTTCGTTCATTCGTTCTTTCTTTCATTCTTTCTTTCTTTCTTTCCTCCCATTCATCCTATGTCCTTTCTGAAATATGGCACCTAGAATGAGATAAAATACTTCCAATATGTCTGACCAGGACAAAGTATTACAGGGTATTCTTCCTTATCTGGACACTGCCTCACTTAGCATTGGCCAACATGGCACCACCAACAGTCACCCTGATTAGCTTCATTTTATCTTTTCTTTTTTTTTAATTTTTTTTTTTTGCTAGGCAATGGGGTTAAATGACTTACCCAGGGTCACACAGCTAGTAAGTGGCTTATGTCTGAAGTTGGATTTAAACTCAGGTTCTCCTGAATCCAGAGCCAGTGCTCTATCCACCGTACCACCTAGCTGCCCCCTATTTTATCTTTTCAAAGGGCTACTAGAATGGTAATTTGATCAGGGGAACACCATAGATGTAGTATATCTAGATTTCACTTGACAAAGTCTCTCACATTACCTTTGTGGACAATATGGAATGTAGGCTGGATAATAGTACAGTTAGAAGGACTCAGAACCAGTCAAATGAATGCATGGAAAGAATGGTAATTAATGGGTTGATGTCACCTTGGAGGGACGGTGGTTCAGCCCTCCATCAATTTTCTTCTTTTTTTCTCTCCTCCTTCTTCCCACTGAGGCAACAGGTGTGGCTAATTCATGTTGTTTCTCTGTAGTTATAAGCTGGAGGCATCAGCTTCCGTCCTCTATTCCTTTTCTTTCTCTGACTGGTATGTGCACATCAGTACAGAGCCTCAAGGCCTCATCTGATGGAGTGCCACAATCTTGTAGTTTCTGAGACTCAGGGACCTGGCATCTACATCTGTTGATATAATATTCAACCCCATGCTTTTTGATGGTTGAATTTTTAGGAGAGAGCATCTAAAAGTTGATTGCCCACCCATAGAAATCCATGCCCCCACACCCAAGATTTGCATTTTCTATTAAGCTAAGATCTCATTGAGACAGTCAACCTGTATTTTAGACCCACGTGTACATTCGGTAAGCATTCCACTAGCTTTTTAAATTAAATTTTTTTATCTTTTGTTTTTACATGACATTAATTTTCCCTCCCCCCACCTACCCAATAAGCCAACACATGTAACAAAGAATAAAAAAGAGAAGAAAAAGTAGTTCAGCAAAACCAACCAATATATCAATCATGTTTGATATTATGTGCAATATTCCATACCCATATTCCAAACATTAAAAGAAGGTACATCTCAAATTTTCTCCAGGGCCAGTTTTGTTCATTATAATTAGATAGTGTTCAGGTTTTTTTTTTCTTTCTAATAACAATATTGTAGTTGCATATATTTCTTTCCTGCCACTTGGCATGAGTTCATACAAGTCTACCAATGTTTCTCTGACTTGTCCATTTTCATTATTTCTTACAGCAGAGTAATATCCCATTATGTTCATATACTACTATTTATTTAACTCCCTAATCAATAGATAGATAGAGAAAACATTTATTAAGCACTTCTTAGGTTCCAAGTGCTATGCTAAGTATTGTAGATACCAATACAAGAAAAAAGAAAGTTCCTACCCTCAAGGAACTCATGTTATAATGGGGGAAGACAACACATAAAGGGAAGAGTGGGGGAAGGTACCCCTTTAGGGGTAAGGTGGCTGGCAAGGAAGAAGAGAAGTTCAGAGAGAGAGCTCGGAAGCCTGGGTGGGGCCCTTCCTGAAATGGTGGTCACAGAAAGGGAGTCACCAATCAGGAAAGGGGCCTCAGAACAAGGTTTCTCCAGTGGGGGAAGGCATAGGACCTCTGCTTTGTTTCTCCCAATCTTTCATAGAGATCTGTGTGAGAGTGAGTAGGCTTCTAAAATATCCTATTGCCAGTTTTCTTAAGATCCCGAGGGTTTGGGGATCCAACTAAGATATTTTTCAATAAAAATGAGAGTGAAGCAAGGATGCCCATTCTCCCCACTATTGTTTGATATAGTTCTGGAAATGCTCTCAGCATTAATAAGACCAGAGAAAGAAATTAAAGACATAAATATAGGAAAAGAAGAGAAAAATTATACCTATTTGCTGATGATATGATGGTATACTTGGAAAATCCTAGGTAATCAGCAAGTATACTAATTGAGACAATAGCTTCAGTAAAGTTGTGGAATATGAAATACACCCTCAAAAATCAAAAGCATTTCCATATGATGATAACAAATCCTGAGAAGCAAAATAGCATTCCAAATAACTGCAAAATACATAAAATATCTGGAGATCAGCAACCAAAGCACACAAAATGCTCATATAGATTCAATTATAAAGAATATAAATATTTCTTTTTTTCCTTCTTTTCTTCCTTTTTTTAACCAAAGAAATCCATTTGTAGAAGTCAATAGAAAAACAGAAATCAGAGAAAGTATATGTAACAGAATAATATGCATAAGTATATTAAGTATAAGTAATATAGCATATTATACAACATATTATATTATATTGTAAGTATATGTAACAATAAAGAATGAAGGAGCTCTTCCCATTGGGAGCAAGTTAATTTGGCTCAACCAAGAGAGAGTCCTAGAGCTCACCCAAGGGGAAGTTCCTTGAAGTCTCTAGTGTAACAAGCTGGGGATAAAGATATGATAAAGACTGCCAGCTCCTTTCATGTCAGTTTCTTCCAAGAGATTTATTCTGCTTTCAGCAATCTGAGGTGGGGTTGGCTCTGTCCATCTCCTCTCTCAAATCTGGAAGCCAGAAGCACTCAAAGTGACTGCCAAGCCCAAAGAAGCCAAAGAGACTCAGTGAATATTTCCTTAAAGAAATAAAGAACAACTTAAATAGCTGGAGGAATATTCAGTGTTCATGGCTAGGCTGTGCCAATAAAATAAAAATGACAACACTACCAAAGTTAATTTACACTTTCAATGCTATAGCAATCAAATTACCAAGAAGATACTTTGTAGAACTTGATAAAATAATAACTGAATTGATTTTGAAAAACAAAAGATCTAGAACATCAAGAGAAATGATAAAAAGTAGGAGGGACCAAGGGGGATTCATTCACACTTCCTGACTTCAAACTATAATATAGTCATCAACACCATTGGTATTAGTTAAAAATTAGAGAGATAAAAAAAATAAAAATCAGAGAGATGGGTCAATGGAACAGACTAGATAAGGGAGAAACAGAACTCAATATCCCAGCGTTTGAGAAAGTAGAAAACATAAATACCTATGAGAAAACTCCTTATATGATTCAAAAAAACCTGGGAAAACTAGAAAGCAATCTGATAGAAATTAGGTTTAAACCAATACTTTATGCCATATTCTATAATACATTTTAAATATATGCAAGCTAAATATTGAAGATCATATTATTAAAAGGATCAGAAGACAAGAAGATCATATTCATCTCACAATTATAAGGAGGAGATATATTCTTTCTTTTCTTTTCAGTGAGGCAATCGGGGTTATATGATTTGCCCAGGGTCACACAGCTAGTAAGTATCAAGTGTCCGAGGCCAGATTTGAACTCAGGGCCTCTTGACTCCAAGGCCATCTAGCTGTCCTGAGGGGATGTATTCTTTACTAAAAAAGAGATAGAGGCAATTACAAAAGATGAAATACATAACTTTGATTACATGAAACTGAAAAGCTTCTGCACAGACAAATTGATGTATGTAGGATAAGAAGGGAAGTGGTCAAATGGGAAAAAATATTTTTATTAAATTTCTCTGACAAAGGTTTGGTATCCAAGATATATAAACAACTAACAAATATTTATAAGACTAGTAGCCATTCCCCAGTGAACAATTGGTCAAAGGATATAAACAAATAGTTTTCAAAAGAGGAATTACAAACTGTTCACAATCATATAAAGGAATGATTCTAATCACTAATAATAGAAGAAATGCAAAACAAAATAACCCTGAAGTTTCACCTTACATCATGCAAATTAGCAAAAATGACAAAAATGGCAATAGTTAATCTTGGAGGTATTGTAAAATGATAGGCAAACTAATATATTTTTGGTGGAGCTATGATAAGCAATTTTAAATTGTGCAAATAAAGTGATTCAAATGTCTGTATCCTTTGAACTAGAAACTCCATTACTGGGCTTATACCAAAAGGAAGCTGTTGATAAGAAGAAAGTCCCTATATACATAAAAATATGTATAGTAGCATTTTTTGTGATAGCAAAGAATTGGAAACAAAGTAGATATCCATCAATTGGGTGATGGCTAAAAAGCGATGGTACACAAATGTGATGGAATACTACTATGTCATAAGAAATAATGTGTGTCATGAATACAGAGAAAGGATGAAAGATATACATGAATTGATACTGAATAACGTAAGCAAAACTAAGAACACAACATACACAATAACTACAATAATGTAAATGGAAAGAATAAACACATACGATAAAATCAAAAGAGAATGTGATAAGTTTATAAAAATCATGAAGGACTCAAATGAAGAGATATGAGAAGACATTCCCAACCAACCCCTTTGTGGAGAGGTCCACAGGTGAAACACATTACACATGTTTTCAGAACTTTTCAGTTTATCAATCAGTTGGGCTGATTTTTTTTCGTCTTCCAAAAAAAAATACTATTTGTTAAATGAGATGGCTTTTTGGGATAGGAAAGGAGGGATACTAAAGTTAACTACAATATTATAAGAAACAGAAGACATCAATAAATCTTATTTAAAACAAAACCAAGGGGTAGCTAGGTGGCACAGTGGATAGAGCTTGGCCTTGGAGTCAGGAGGACCTGAGCTCAAATCTGGCCTCAGACACTTGACATTTACTAGCTGTGTGACCCTAGGTAAAGTTACTTAACCCCAATTGCCTCACCAAAAAGAAAAAAAAAGATCCCAAGGGCTTGCAGGAGGCTGGGTCAAAGAGAAAACTGGGGCATGTTCTTATTAGAGACAGTGGAGACCTTTCGCTGGCCCCTTCCTTTGAACCCCAACATTTCAGGTGACAAGAAGCAAGTTTTTTTACTTTTATTATTTATCTAGCTGAAGTGGTATAGTGTGTAGAATGCTGGTCCTGGAGTCAGGAAGACCTGTGTTCAAATCCAGCCTCAGACACTTAGAGCTATGTGATCCTGGACTTGTCCCTTAACAACTATTTGCCTCGGTTTCCTCAGCTGTAAAAGGGGGTAATAATGGCATCTACTTCCCAGCGTTACCATGAGGCTCATATGAGATAATATTTATGAAATACATATGATAATATGTAAATATTACATATCCTTTAGCATGGTGGTAAGTGACATAGTAGTGTCAAGATACTATTAGAAGACATTTTGCTAAAGCCCATCAAGCAAGCTGTGCCCTGAGCTTGGCATAACCACGATCTGTTGTGCTCACCCTCTGGCAAAAATCACACAATTATTGTATTGCTTTGCCCAGTACCAGGTGTTCTTTGAGTTCAGACAAGCACCAGACAGGACAAGTTCTGGTCATGAAGCCCTGCCGCGAATCAAATTTGTTGCTATTACCCCTCCTTGTCAGGGCTACAACTCACTGCACAGCCATGGTATAAGTATTGAGATCTCCCCTCTCTGCCTCAGGTTCCCCCCATTAGGGGCAGGTCCCCAGCATATGTGTCTAATCTACCTCCTTGCTTGCAAGCCATTTCCCTCACTTTGAAACTAAACTTCTGTTTGATTCCTGACTCTCCCAGTCCCTAGCCTGCTTTGTTTGACTCTGGCCATCCACAGGTTAGAGACTGGTTCAGTCTAATTGACATTAATTGGTGTCAAAAGGGGATTGGATACAGAACTAAGGTATTGGACTCTCCGGTGCCAGTAGGAGTGGACAAGGAGCCACCAGAGATTTATTTCTCTGGAATCTGACCCCGTCTCATCTCGTGAGACCTCTGCTCTCATCCCTGCTCCAATCCTCCCAGCTTCCACCTTGATCGAGCTCACCATTTCTTTTTAAGGAAAACTCTAGGGCCCCTCGAGTGACCAGGTTCATCTCAGATCACTCTGGTAAGGATATCTTTTCTTTCTTTTTTTAAATTAATTTATTTTTAATTTTCAACATTCACTTCCATAAGCTTTTGAGTTTTAAATTTTCTCCCCCTCCCTCCCCAAGATGGCATGAAATCTGATATAGGCTCTACATATACATTCCTATTAAACATATTTTCACATTAGTGATGTTGTAAGAAAGAATTAGAACCGATAGGAGGAACTACAAGAAAGAAGAAACAAAACAAAACAGAAGGAAAAAAATGGCAACTAGTATGCTTCGATCTGCATTCAGACTCCATAGTTCTTTCTTTGGATGTGGAGAGCATTTTACATCATGAGTCTTTTGGAGATGTCTTAGATCCTTGCATTGCTGAGAAGAGCTAAGTCTATCAGAGTTAGTCATCGCACAGTGTGGCTGTTTACTGTGCACATCATTCTTCTTGTTCTGCTCACTTCATTCAGCATCAGTCCATACAAGTCTTTCCAGGTTTTTCTGAAGTCTACCTGCTCATCATTTCTTATAGCACAATAGTATTCCATTACATTCATATACCACAACTTATTCAGCCATTCCCCAATTGATGGGCATTCCCTCAATTTCCATTTCTTTGCCACCACAGAAAGAGCTGCTACAAATATTTCTGTACATGTGGGTCCTTTTCCCTTTTGTATGATCTCTTTGGGATAAGCCCTAGAAGTGCTATTGCTGGGTCAAAGGGTATGCACATTTTTATAGCCCATTGGGCATAGCTCCAAATTGCTCACCAAAATAGTTGGATCATTTCACAACTCCACCAACAATGTATTAGTATTCCAATTTTCCCACATCTTCTCCAACATTTATCCTGTTTTGTCATGTTGTCCAATCTGATAGGTGTGATGTGGTACCTCAGAGTTGTTTTGATTTTCATTTCTCTAATCAATAGTGATTTAGAGCATTTTTTCATATGACTATAGATGGCTTTAATTTCTTCATCCAAAAACTGGCTGTTCATATCCTTTGACCATTTATCAATTGGAGAATGACTTGTTGGAATAGTAAATTTTGAGAAAGCAACAGGATTTATAATTGGCCTCCAAATTTATCTATCATGGAAGTTTAAGCTTTGAATATGTTTTAATAATAAGTTCTCAAAACCGTATTTAGGATTTTACACAGAAATTGTACTGATAATGGTAGAGGAAGTAAAATTATTTTCCCATTTTTAAAGTGTCTGTCTGATAATTTTAAAAGGCAGAAGAGCTCATTTTACAGTTGGACACTCACAAATTTTTAAAAATATTTTTGTATCAGGTACAGGATTTAGGTAAGTATAGAAACTGCAAATGGTATATAAACTGAAATTCTCTGAAGTTTCAAAATTGGAGAACCAAAATTGTACTAAATGATACTAAGTCAGAATTATCTAGAAACCTTTAGATTTGGAACCAGAGAAGCAGAACGCCCTTTAGAGCTGCTCTGAGAAGAAAATCTACTGTCCAAGAAACGATATCTAGGAACCAGATAACTACATGAGACATCTGGGACTCAAAATGTGCTGGTTAAATGGACATTGAAAATGGGCTACGTGGATACAAGAAGACTTGATGTTAGTTAATATTAATGATAACCATTGCATTGCTTTGGTCTTTTGTTTTAAGATGCTTATGTTTACCTTGTATGTAACCTTTTGGTTACCTTGGTGACAAATCTCCCTTTTCAAAACTAGTCCATTGTGAGCCTCTAAGTAATTTGATCTGTAATGTGACATTAATATGACCTGACTTAATGTAATTATGATAATGAATTTATGAAAAACCTTATTGCATTGTTTGAAACTAGCCCTGCATGGCTGGGAAACTGGACCATCTCTATATGACCTATGTTTTGCTGACCAGAAACTCAGATCCAAAGATTGATGGATGGAGTTTTCTCTAAGGGCCCCAACCACGTCCTTCTGACTGCTCTCACAGCTGTCAAACTTGTGGGTGTGGACTCTGGATCATCTGAAGAAAGTCCCTGCTCCTGAGTGGATGGCAGAACCCTCTGGGGACCTCAAGGCTTGTCTAGCATGAACAAACTGACCAGAAGCAGCCAGACAAGCCAACTATCCCAAGATTCTGGATGAGGGCTGAGTATGCTGTCCTAGTTTTTCTCCTCTTCCTTTTTGTGATGTGCCCAACCACCAAGGCTCTGATTCAAGCATGTGTTGGCATTTTCTCCCTCTACATTCTTGGCCCCTCTCTCCTTTCTGCTTGCAAACAAACAATGGCTAGTAATGATAACTGGGACACACTTCCCCACTGGGTCCCCTCAAGGAATGGACTTCCTGGGATAAAAATGCTCATTCTGGCCTGATCAGCCTCTCGTGACATCTTGGCTTATACCTGCCTCTACTTTGTTGGCCAGAAGGGTAGAGGTTCCCTTCCTTTGGCCAGAAGAGGAAAATGTCAAGATACTATTAGAAGACACCCTGTTTTCCAGAGCTAAGGCCCAGCAAGAAAGCTTGCTTTCTGAGCTTGGCATAACAACAATCCTTTGCACTCACCCTCTGGCAAGATCACATAATTATTGTATTGCTTTGACCGGTACCGAGTGCCTGGTCATGAAGCTATGTTGTGAATCAAACTTGTCACAATCTTGCTGTTACCCCTCATTGTCGGGGCTACAGCTCACTGTGCAACCATTGATATAAGTATTGAGATCTCCTTGACCAGGGGCAGGTCCTCAGTACACGTATCTAATTTACTTCCCTGCTTACAAGCCATTTCCCTCACTTTGAAATTAAACTTCTGTTTGATTCCTGACTCTCCTGTGTCTAGGCTGCTCTGTCTATTTGCTTCTGGCCATCCATAGGTTAGAAGCTAGTTCAGTCCAGTTGACATTAAGCACTTAATAAATGATTCTTTCTGTCCTTCCTTTTTTCCCCTTCCAATATGCAATGGCTTATGGATGAGGCAAATTCCATTGAGATGCTCTCATGGTAATAGACCAGGTCTTAGATTGGTTTAATTAGTATACTGAGTAAAGAATGAAAGAAGATTGACTATGTGTGAATTTGCAGATTCCTGGTGTCTAGCATCTATGTAAAATAATATATCACCTTGTTATAAATATTAACTCTACAACAGTTTAGCTCTTTAAACAAATTAACAAGGAACTAAAGTAAATGGAGAGAGTCTGCTCCTAATGATCTTTTTTAAACACTTGTCTTCAGGTACTTTCTTAGGGCCCCAAAGGGAATTCCTGAAATGTCATGTCATCCTCAAGATACTGGTTGACAATATGGAGCAGTTAGCATCAGCCTGCAGACACAGAGGCCTTAAAACATTCTGTGAGCAAATTAAAAGTGTAGTAAAAGTGGAGCATTAGTGCTGTCATTCTCCAGTGGGATGCAGGCTTCATTTCTATAATCCTAGGAAGTCTATTCCCTCTCCCACATTATGGCCTTTCAAATACTTGAAAACAGGACTTCACATTCTTCCTAAATCTTCTCCAAGCTAAACACCTCAAGTGCCTTTTTTTCTAGATCTTTTTTCATTTATCAAGCATTTATTTTTTTCCTCCCTTCCACAATGAAAACAAAATTCAAAAGTCAGTCAATATACATTTATAAAGCACCTATTATGTGCCAATTACTGTGCTAAGTGCTGGGATGCAAAAAAGACCAAAGATAGTCCCTGACCTCAAAGAGCTTACAGTCTAATGTGGGAGACAAAAAAAAGACAAATCTGTGTAAACGAGCTATATACAAGATAAACAAAAAATAATTAAAAGAAGGATTACCTAGTGGCAGTGAGGGCTCAGTTGAAGTTGTGCAACATAAATTCGTATTGCAGTCCATTAGAACAGTTGTGTAATTTTCTCCACCTTCATTCAGCAGCATGTGGTGAAAGGCAGCAATGGTGGAAGTGATCCAAGGCTGAGGCTTAGCAGGGTGTAATTGGTGATATGATAAGGGGGCTAGGAACTCCAGAGAAGAGCACAGTGTAGAGCTGAACTGGTTCACCAAAGGTCAACATGGGGAAATGGGGAATGAGTGATTAGTACAGAGGAGAGAGCCTGAGAGTTGAGGGATTGGACATTGGCATATGGATGAAACATAGAGTTTGGTAAGGGAAGGCAGTGGGAAAGGTAGAAAGACAATAGGTTACGATCAGATAAGGGAATTTTGGAATTCTTGAAAACAAAAAGAAATTAAAACAAACTATAACAGATAAGCAGAGTCAAGCACAACAAATTCTTATACTAACCTTGTCCAAAAATGAGTCAACATTCTGCATATCAGTCCATCACCTTTCTATCAGGAGTAGGTAGCATTCATCAGCAGTCTCTTGGAATCATGACTGATCATTGCATTGATCAAAGTTATTAAATCTTTCAAAACTGTTCATTTTTTATAATGTCGATATTATAATAGAAAATTGTTCTAGTTCTACTCACTTCACTCTGTACCAGTTCATACATCTTCCCATATTTCTCTAAAACCATCTTTCTTCATTTCTTACAGATCAATAATATTCCATTATATTCATAGAACCATTATTCATTGAGCCAATTGGTGGGCACCCCCTTAGTTTTAAGTTCTTTGCAACAATAAAAAGATCTGCTATAAATATTTTTGTGCTTCCCTCTTTCCTGATCCTCTTGTAAGTATAGACTTATTAACAATATTGCTGGGTATTTCCAGTTTCTATAACCAACCCTCACAAGATGAACTGGAAGCCTTCACCCTCCTGGTTGCCCTTTCCTTGAGTAACTCCAGTTTATCAATGCTCTTCTTAAAACTTGGTGCCAATCCAGATGTAGTCTAATCTAGGGCAGAGCATGAAGCAGGACTATCACCTCCTTTATCTTGCATTGAACCTGGAATGCTTAGAAAGTTTTTGAATTAAATCCAGTTACTTTGACATGAGGAGAGAAAATCAGGTCATTTGGTAAAAACATCATGCCTGAATCTCTTGTATGTCATGAAGTGACTGCCATATTGGAATCTCAGAAATTCCACTGTTTCTAATTCAGCTCTGGGCTCTACCCTCCTCAGTCCACATAAAATTGTCCCTGCTTTTTTTCACTACCCAGAAGAGCCCACAGCTGGCTCCATATGATACCTCCAACAACTCCCAATTGTGAGAAGATTTAGAGTAATATCTTCCCTATCTGATGTTTTAAAAGGTGGAGGTGGAGGGAGCAGAGAGGGATTTATTAAGCATCAGGCACTATGCTAAGCACTGTTAGAAATATCATTTCAATTGATCCTCAAAACAACCCTGTGAGGTACATGCTATTATTAGCATATATTTTGCAGTTGAAGAAACTAAGGCAAACAGAGGTTAAGTGCCTTGCCCAGGATCACACATCTATTAAGTATCTGAGGCTGGATATGAACTCAGGTCTTCCTTATTTCAGGCCAAACATTGTATCCATCCATGGTGCTGGTGGTTGCTCTTTCCTTCTTTAGCTTAATGCCTCAAGCTGGTTTTGTCAGTCTGAGCAATTCAGAGACCTTTCCTATGACTTCTGTTTTCATTTGTTGAGGAACTGAAATTCAAATATATATAGGACTTTCTGGTTTCCATTTTCACCTTTCTAAGTAGTGGTTTCCAAATGGTGATGGCAGGTTATAGTAGCCTGCATCCCTTCCCTCCCTGTGACTTTTCTGTTCCATGTCCTTTGCAGTAGGAAGGAGAAAATAGATAAATGAAACAAATCCCAGAGGAAGTACACATAAAACCTGAACTTGAGTATTGCCTATGAATAAACGGAGAGCTAGATGGGTCACCCTTTGAACTAGTTCATCAGTCTTTCTACCCTGAACAGGAACAGCAATTAGATAAGGAACTAGGCCTGGAATTAAATGGAAAATGAAAGAGGGCTGGGTCCCACTTGGGCAATTATGCAGCACATGAATGATCACAGATTGCTCCTTGACACAAAAGCCCATTTTTTAAATCTTATTTTTATTGATATATTTTGTTTTTACACCATCTCCTCTTCCAAGTATCTCTTCCTGCTCTCCTCCCCACCAACCTATCCTTTGCATCAAGGATTTTTAAAAGGAAAGAAAAAAATTGTTCAGGAAAACCAATCAATGTGTCACTTATGTCTGCCAGTATATACAACATTCCACACCCATAGTCCCCCCTCCACTTCTGCCAAGACAAGAGAGACAAAGCACTTTACATATAGGGTCATTTAATCCCCACACCAATCCTGGACTGGATACTATTTTTGTCTCTATTTGACAGATGAAGAAACTGAGGCTGAGAGAGTGTAAATGGCTTGTCCAGGGTCAAGCAAAGCAAGATAAGAAAGAGGAAGGAAGGAAGGAAGGAAGGAAGGAAGGAAGGAAGGAAGGAAGGAAGGAAGGAAGGAAGGAAGGAAGGAAGGAAGGAAGGAAGGAAGGAGGGGAGAAAGGAAGGGAGAAAGAGAAGGAAGGGAGGAAGAAAAAATGGAAGGAAGGAAGGAAGAGAGGGAAGGAGGGATGATTGAAGGAAGGAAGATAGAAAGAGAAGGAAAGAAGGAAGAAAAAGAAAGAATGAGAACAGAAGAAAAGAGGGAGAGATGAAGGAAGGAAGGAAGGAAGGAAGGAAGGAAGGAAGGAAGGAAGGAAGGAAGGAAGGAAGGAAGGAGGGGAGGAAGAATAGAAAGAAGGAGGGAAGGAAGGGAAGGCTTCTTGATTGGTTTATGGAATTAAGCCATATTCAGGTATGTAAACTAGAACTAGAATACATTTTAATTTTCCACAAATACAATTATGTCTCTCTTCCTGTCTCATAGCCTGGATATCATTCTTGAGAAAATCCCAAGAGGCACCATAGATTCAAAGAGCTAGAGAAATAAGTGCGTCTGCGTCAGTGTGACCTTGCATTGGTAAAAGCAAGAGCCTCCTCAGACCCCTCATTATCGTATGGAAGTGACAATGGGTTGGAGTGTCCACCGTGGAAATTACATAATATTTATATTCCAATACTTTAAGGATCTGTGATTTCACTGGTATGGAAAATCTCTCCCATGATGAAGATTATAACCCCTCATGCCTTAAAAGCTAGTAGTCTTTGGATATCGCTAGAGCCAAAACAATCCATGACTTGTAGACAAACAAGCTATTACCCTAGGAATGATCCCTCTGTGCATTTACTGGGCTAGTCCTTAAATTCACATTCTCTTCAGGTCCAAACTCCAAGACTTTCTGGTCTGATAGGAAACATTTGTGCTTGTGTGCCACTGGTATAGCCTTGGAGAGCCTTTTGAAGATTACGTAATCCTTAGCTTCAGACACTTGACACTAACTAGATGTGTGACCTTGGGCATGTCACTTAACCCCAATTGCCTCACAAAAAAAAAGTAAAAAAAAAAGATTATGTAACCCCATCCCTTTCATTTTGCATATGAGAAAACTGAGGCACAGAGAACCAGAGTGACCTCTGGAAGAGTCAGGATTTGAACCTAAGCTGTCAGGAATCTAGGTAACTGGGCCTAGAATCAGCAATGGATGAATCTGAACCCAGCCTCAGATATTTACTATCTGTGTGACCCTGGGTAAGTTATTTAAATTTTTTTTTTTAGGCAGTTGGGGTTAAGTGACTTACCCAGGGTCACACGGCTAGTAAGCGTCAAGTGTTTGGTCTGAGGCCGGTTGTGAACTCAGGTCCTCCTGACTGCAGGGCCGGTGCTCTATCCACTGGGCAATCTAGCTGCCCCAAGTTATTTAAATTTTAGAGTAAAAAAATAAAAAATTTAAATTTAAATTTGAAAATTAAAAATTTCCATTTAAAAATGTTTAATTTTAAAATTAAACATTTTTAAATGGAAATATTAATATCAATGACCTTTTAGGTTATTGTGAAGTATCTAATGAGACAATATCTGTAAGATGCTTAGCATGGTGCCTCTCACATTTATCCCCTTAATAAATGTTGATTTCCTTTCTTCGCATCCATTGACTCTAAATGTAGCAATCTTTCAACTATACTACACTATATCTCATGCACAATGGAAAATACCCTTTGTCCTACTTATTTAGATCTTACAGTTGATTTTAAAAGGAATAGATGAGGGGAATGGCTCAACGCATTGTGGCACATAAATATAATAGAATATTGCTGTGCTATAAAAAATGATGATTATGATAAATATGGAGAAAACACGGGAATACATATTAATGGATGCAAAGGAAAGTAAGCAGAATCTGGAAAACAATATATAGCCATTATGACAATGTAAATGGAAAGAAAAACAATAACAAAACAATTGGAATTGAATACTGTGAAATTATAATGGTGAGATATGAGAAGGTCCCTGGCCCCATTTCTTTGAAGAAAGGAGTAGGGAGGCCATGGGTGTGGAACATTGCATATACTAGCAGACTTTTTCAATATGTTGGTTACTTTTGCTAAATTGTTTTTTCCCTCTTTTTAAATTCTTTAATTATAAGGAATGGCTTTCTTGTAAAAAAAAAAGGATACCTTGAGATATATAGGGAATATAAACAAAAGATTTCAATTAAACAATTATTAAAAAAAAAAGGAGGGGAACAGACATTAAATGATAATGATGTGTTTTTATAAGATTTGGTATCAGAAGACCTGGGTTCAAATCCAGCTTGTGACACTTATTATCTGTGTGATCTTGGGCAAATTTTCATGATTTCATCAGTGAAAAAAAAAGGGGAGGGGAATCCTTCCTGTTCTTGATCTATGGTCCTATGAGCCTATGAACACCTGACTTAAATTTATATCACAATTCTGCTATTTACAACCTTGGTCAAGTTACTTCCTTAGTCTCAGTTTTACAATCTTAATAACAATAATTTTTTAAAAGACAAGGGTTAGAGAATATGGCCATTATAGTCCCTTTCAACTCTAAATAATCCTATGGACAATCAGTATCTATGAACTGTTTTACATAAATTATTTTGCAAACTTTCCTTGACAGATTGAAATAATGAACTCAATCTAGTGAAGCCATTTTTCTGTTTCTGGTGCTTAGGAGACCAAACAGGCAAGAGGACAAGCGAGGTGGGTTTTGTTTTGGTTTTTTGTTCTCTTTACTGCTATTACCTGGAAAAGATTTTTTGTCTCTTATGTCATGGAATAAAAACAAAAAAATTTAAATAAAAATAAGTGGTCGTATAAAGTTTCAAAAACCAGAGGACAGTGGGGAGTTTTGTTTGAGATAAATGTGTTAGAAGCAACTGGATTCACCTTGCTGCCTATTTGAGTTTTAAGAGCATTACCAGGCCAGGCTAACCTAATGCAGTCTGTAATGTTATTGTCATTTGAATTAATGATTAACAAAGTCTCTAGTGCATCCAGAAAACTGGACTCTTGTTTCAATGGCTTGCCTCAGCTAGCTGTTCCAGACAAAAGAAGCCAGTGCAAGGGAAGCCTCCCAGATCATAAGCAACAGATTACAATTAGTTTGGTTCTGACAAATGACGTATTCTGGCTTTGATTCCTGAAAAAACCTCAGTGCATGAGCTTCAGGCTACCAACTAATACTCATGTCTTTTTGCTTGGTGATGCCATGGTACAGCAAGTTTCTTGCATAACTTCCTTATCACTTGGGATATTCTTCAGGAGTTTTTTCAGAAAATTATAAACATTTTCTCTCTGATTTTATTAGTTGTTATTTTTTTAGCTTTTATGAATGTATTTTTTGCACTATTTTGATTTCCTGATATATTCACCAAATCCCAACAAATCCTCCCTTATAACAAGAATAACTAATACAGTGAGTCAGGCAACATATTCAACATTCCATACTCATATTGCTTTACCTCTTTCCTCCCCAAAGGAGTTAAGTGTGTTTTATCATTTTTCTTCTGGGACCAAGTTTGGTCATTTCATTTCACCATAGATCAATCAGTCCCAAGCATTTAATTAAGATCCATTGCCTTACCTTCTTATAGTCATTATAGATCTTATCATGGTTCTACATCCTTTGTTCTGCCTGCATCAGCTTATATCAGTCTTCCTATGTTTTTCTGAATTCTTCATATTCACCATTTCCTGATGGATGATAATATTTCATCACATTCCTATACTATCTCTTGTTAAGTTGTTTCCCAATCATTGTACAAAGACTTTATTTCTAATATTTACATTCAATAGTGGGGTTGCTGGTCAAAGGACACTTTAATGACTTTTCTCACATAATTCCAAATTGTTTTCCAGAATAAATGGACCAGTTCACATCTCTTTCCTATGATCCTTCCAACAATGTCTCCATCTTTTATCAAATTTACCAATTTCAGACCAAAATATTAAGTCTGTTATATACACAATAAAATGGAATATTCTCACTTGTAAAGGATCAAATGAGATAGTAACTTAATACATTCTTGTTCCTTCCCCAAGACCAAGAAGGGACCTTAGAGGTCATTTACTCTAATACTCTCATTTTACAGGGGACTAAACATTCATTGAATTTAAATGAAATGGCAAAGTCATACAGGTTGAAAGTAAAAAAGCTGAGATTTGAACCCAGGTACTCTTGACTCTATATACAGTGATCTTTTGACTGTACCATGCTGCTGCTTTGCTTATGTCTTTTCTTAATTTGGAGGAATGCCAATCTGTAATTTAATTGGAATGCCAGTGTGGAACCTCAATCTACCACTGCAACTCCACAACTCATCTGTATCATTTGTAAGTTATATTATTTAAAAATTGAACTGAAAGTATAGATGAGAAGGGGGCCCTGGAGGAGGGGTATATGGGATGCTTTATGAAAGATTTTTTGGTCAGCATAGAATCTTGAGCTAGTCTTGATCGTGCTGAGAAGAATATCCCAGAATCCTACCCAGATCTGAAAGGAACCTTGGATGACATTTAAGCCTTACCCTTCTTATCCCCCACTCCAATTTTACAGGTCACTTCTCTTGTTTCAGCTTAAATGACTTGTCCGTGGTCCCAAGAACTTGAATCTACATCTTCCTGATTACAAGGCTGACCTTCTATCTGCTCCCCTTCAACAGAACAATGAGAAATAGAAGGGTAACAGGTTTTTTTAAAATAGATTTTCTGATGCATAATCATTTTTGGAAAAAACCCTCCCCCCAAATCTTCAGATTGAACCCTTCTTTGAAACAGTCACAAAAACATTCATTATACTGACCACATCTGACATTGCATATACAACATTCTGTACTGGTAGTCTCCTGCAACTCCTACAAGAAGGGAGGGAGGTCTCATTATCTGTTTTCTGGGACCATCATTGATTTTATTCAATTATGATGGAATCTTTTTAGAAAATGATATGAGAATATAAAATAAGGGAGTAGTGTGGCTTTCTGTTTAAAATGTTAGATGTGAAGTTAGGAGGACCTAGGTTCAAATCCTGCCTCAGAACTGTGTGAAAATGGGCAAATGGGCAAATCACTTCACCTCTTAAACCCCAAGTTTCCTCATCTTTAAAATGAGGATATGAATTGGCCAAGGAGTTAGGAAGACTTATGTTTAAGCATGACCTCTGACAGAAACAGGCTGGGTAGCCCTGGGCAAGTCACAACCTCTCAATGCTCACCATCCCACCCCACCCCAAGTATAGAGGGGGCACTGGTCCTATGCAAAAGAAAAGTGATAATAATATTTACTATGCCCAGCTCACAAAGCTACTGTGAAGGAAACTTTGTAAACCTTAAAGCACAAATGTGAATTGTTAATCACACCCTTTAACACAGTCACATCATTATTGTAACCATACCCTAAAGGTATTATAAAAAAAAGAAAAGACCTATGGAACAAAAATTACTTATAAGCATCTTTTTTCATAATAGCAAACAAACAAAACAAAACTGAAATCCCATACAATTGGGATTTCAGCAAATCACTGTATGAACATTGTGGGATATTATAGCACCAGAAGAAATGGCATCTAGGAAGAATGCAAAGAAATATGGGGAAACTTATCCAAGTGATATCGAAGAAAGAAAAGAGAATCAGAGCTATAATACAAACACTTACTGGGAAAAGGCAAAAAAATTAAAAAGCAACAGAAAAAATAGCAGGAGAAAGAGATCAGGAGGGAGACCTAAATGTTTTTGCTATAATAACGTTATTAAATATTTTCAAAAAACAAAACAAATTGTAGATCATTTGGAGTATATTGTTTTGCATGTGATCTTTTTAATTTTGTTTCTTTGAATGTTTTTATTAATGGTTATAAAATAAAAATTAAAAAGAAATTAGAACAGCCACCAGTTTCGTCAATAATAATAAATATTCTGAGTATTTAACACGAATATGGCCTTCTATTAAGTATTGCCTGGGTTTTACAGAGTATGAAGGATATGAAATCTCTGTGCCCAAAGAGTTTACAACAACAATAATGATAATAAACAAGCTATGACGTATCAGTAAATCAGTGATTATTGATCGCTAAAGCATTGTGCTAATTGCTTCAACTCTCAACTTCTCACTCAAGAGGGTTTCTGGTAGTTAGAGGGAGCTTAGATAAGTGGGTCAAATAGCTCCAAAACCCTGACACACTGAGAAGAAGCCCCACCCCGTGACTCATTCCCCCTCCAAATTTCAGAGGAGCGTTTATAGTCCAAATAGCCCTGGAGTGTGCAGGTAGATCAGAGGTTACACACTTCAGCTGAGTTAAAAGGGGAACTAGAAATTCGAAGGAGCAGGAGTGAGAAGGGCGATCGTTCCAGGTACGGGGGCCAGCCAATACACAAGTACTGAAACTGGGATTAAGCGCCATGTGTAAAGACTACCAAGGATGATTTGGCTGATCCAAAGAGTGCGCAAAGGGGAGTAAGGTATAAGGCTGGAAAGGGAGGTTAAGGCTGGCCTGTGAGGGATTTTGAATACCAAAGGAGTTTCTATTTGGTCTTAAAGATAATAGAGAACCCCAGGAACTCAGTGTGTGGGTATAAGGTAAGGCGCAACTCTACGTTACTTCTGCTGAACACTAATTAGACTTACACTTCTCAATACATGAAGTCAAACTTAATCAATTAACTTAATCAAAACGTGCAAACGATACTGTCTAACACAACCCCCACACACTCACTACCAACCCTCCTCCACCCTTCGCCCTGCCATTTTAAAGTTTCTTTCCTACCAGAGCAGATTTCCTCCCTCCGCCCTGGTCAGTCCCCAATCAATCAGCGTTGTCCTCCAGCCGCATGGACTCGCTCGAGTCTCAAGGTTGGGGAGAAGAAGAACCCCACCTACTTAGTGGTGACTTAGGGGCAGACTGGGTTGGGGGGGGATGAGGGGGTTCTAATTTTAGCCAAAGTTGTTTATCACGTAATTTGATTGACGGTTTACCTCAAAATTACTGATAAAATTATAATATTTCCAAATGGTGGTCTGTCTGTCTCACTGGAGGGTCTACGTATGTTTATCAATCATTTTTAAGAACACACATATTTTTACTGCATCATCTCACACGGTTGCCCATCCAACTTATGGAAAAACAGCTTACTCAAGACAGCTCAATCACAAAACGGAGGTGGAAAACAAAATGGAATCAGTTAAGTTGACAAACTGTCTTAGTAACGTAACAGAACCTACTCTCACTATAATCGAGGTGAGAGTAGTGAGCTAGGTGGCTCAGCTGACAGAGTGGAGCACTTAGAGGACCCTGAGTTCAATTTGGCCTCAGACACTTGTTAGAGTCACTTAATTACTGTCTGCCTCAGCTTCCTCACCTGTAAAACGGGGATAAGAAGAGCATCTACCTCTCAGGCATGTTGTGAGGATCATATCTGTAAAGCGTTTTGTAAACCCTAAAGCATTATATAAAGGATAGCTATTATTATTATCTTTACTATAGGAAAGTCACTCCTCATTCAAACTATTTCTGGTATGGGGACAGAAGTGAGTCCAGAACAATGTATACTCCCTGAATCTAGCACAGTGCCTGGAACTTTGTAGGTGTTTAATAAATATTTGTAGAATTGGCTTATACTCAATGTTCATTTAGTTTGTGTGCATTGTACTATACTGAGCATCAGAAATATAACAATGAATTAGTAATCTGGTTCACTGTCCTTAAGAGTTTATAAAAGTAGGGAGATGTCATGTACACACACAAGCATCTGTACCACATTTAAGAATGTGGTCGAGGGGGCAACTAGGTGGCTCAGTGGATAGAGCACCAGCCCTGGAGTTGGGAGGACCTGAGTTCAAATACAGTCTCAGACACATAACACTCACTAGCTGTGTGACTCTGGGCAAGTCACTTAACCCCAACTGCCTCACCAAAAAAAAAAAAGAATGTGATAGAGATCAAAGAGGGAGGAGAGACTGTAGAGAGGATAATTTGTGGCCAGGAGGAATCTGCACTATCCTAGGTACTGGGGATACAAATACAAAAGTGAGATGGTTCTTGCTGTCATGGAAACAACACATAGGTGACCACATATGTGATAACCATGGAAGGAAGGCTGTTTGGGTCTAGGGAGGTACAAGGAGTGTACCCTAAAGCAGTCATGCCCTCTCTAGTGGCAATCGTAGAAATGATTGAATCACTATTCCCAAAGCAAGGGGTAGTGGATGGGGAGAAATAGGTGGGAGTGGGAGAGGAGGGCTTAGTTGGTGAGGCAGTTGATGATGACATTCCCAGATTTCCTGGTGGTTGATTGGATGGGATATGAACCATGTTCTGGGACAAGTTAAGTATAGGTGAGCTTCCACTCGCTCGCTAACCAATCAGGACAGCTCAGACCGAGGGCTGAGTTCCTGGAAGATAGCTTCTAAACCTGTTGTCTAAACAGAGACTCATTGGGTCCTTGCCTGTGGCTCAACAACCCATGTCAATATGTGTTTCAAGGTGAGATGGGCACTTTCCAGGAAGACAAAAGGAAATTTTTTAAAATATGAGGAAAACGAAGAAGGACCACAGAGCAAAATGCAGTTAACTTTATCAAAGCCTCCAGTCACAGTCCGAAGCCCTGCTCACTTCTTTGGATACTAGAGCAGAATCTGGTCTTGGCATCCAGCCCCCAAACAGAATCAAACTCTGAAGGCCCCACATGGCAAAGGAAAGCAGCCACAACCTGCCATCAGTGGCTCTAGAGGCCTGATCTGGCGAAGAGACAAATAAAATAAACCTAAGTCTGCAGCATGAGGAGAGAATTATCACAGCTCAACTCTATCTGATGCAATGTCCCTGTGGGCCTGAGGAATTCCTTAGACAATGAAAAGCCTTTACATCTGAGCAAGGATCTGCACATGTTCAGATACAGCATGCCAAGTTTTCATCTATTCACTGTAGAATTTTAGGAAAGTAATAGCCATCCCTAACTCAAAAGACTTTATGGAAGCACACCATGATGGCCTTGAACTTGGAGTCAGGAAGACTGGGTTTAAACCTGTTTTCCCTTCAGTAAACTAGGGATAATAATACTTGTGCTACCTACCACACAAGGTTGTTGCGATGAAAGCATTATACAAGCAAGTGTTACTAAAAGTTTAACCGTGTTACAGGCATGTGATTTGTCGTCTAGCAAAGCCAAGGGAACTGGACAGTCCAAACGAGATGTCCAAGCCACTGAGGTTAATGATGCTGGGCTGAGTTGGGGCTAGGAGGAGTATCAGAGATGTAGACTACTTAGTCAACAAGTATAAGCTCTGCAGATAACAAAGAAAGGCAGAAGACAGCCCATGAGCTCTCAGGAGCTCACAGTCTAATGGAGGGGATAACATTCAAACAACTATGGACAAACAAGATATGGACAGAATAAACTGGAGACAAATCAACAAAAGGAAGGCACTAGTAATGAAGGGGTGTACAAAAGGCTTCATGGAAGAGAGATTTTAGAGAACCTAAAGGCTCAGAAATGGAGGAAAGGAGGAAGAAGTTGTGAAAATAACAGAGCTACTGAAAGGGAAGGAAAAGGAATAATAATAATAATAATAATAATAATAATAATAATAATAATAATAAACAGCTAACATTTCTATAGTGCTTACTGTGTGCCAGGCACTGTGCCAAGGGTTTTACAGTTATTTCATTTGATCCTCACAACCCTCTTGCAAGGTAAGGACTATTATTATTCGCATTTTACAGATGGGGAAACTGAGGCAAATAAGAGTTAAGTGACTTTCCCAAGGTCACACAGAGAGTAAATATTTGAGGCCAGATTTGAACTTGGGTCTTCCTGGCTCCAGGCCCAACAGTCTATCCACTGAGCTACCAGCTACCTCAAAAAGGGGAAGACAATCTCTTATAACTATTAGTTCTGTTGGTTCCAGCACAGTGGCTTTCAAAGTCAAAGGGTCAATATCTAGCCACAGGGGCCAGTTTACTTAACTGTTCTGTGGCCACAAAGTAAGCCCCTTAAACACTAACTTAAAATGAATGTGATTTGTCACAAGGTGGGATGGAGAAGAGTTTGCATGGAACTGTGCAAGTACACTGCCATTACTAGGGAAAAAGAAAGAAAGAAAAGAAAGAATGTGAGGTTTCATCTCAACAAAACAGACTGACAAAGTTGACCAAAAAAATGACAAATGCTGGAGGGGTATGGGGAAATAGGTACATTAATGCACTGTTGGTAGAGCTGTGAACTAATCCAGTTATTCTGGGAAGCAATTTGAAACTATGCCCAAAAAGATATTAAATTATATACCTTTGACCCAGTAATACTTCTACTAGGTTAATACCCCCAGAGAGATCAAAGAAAGAAGAAAGTACAAAAATACTTATAATAGCTCTTTTTGCAGCGGCAAAGAACATAAAATTGAGGGTGATGCCCATCAGTTGAGGAATAATTAAACAATTTATGGTATATGAATGTAAAAGAATCCTGTTCTAAGAGATGAAGGGTTTGGGTTTTAGAAAATCCTGGGCAGATGTGTATGAACTGCTGCAGAATGAAGGGGGAAGAACCAGAAGAACAATTTATACAGTAATGATATTGTAAACAAAAACAACTTTGAGACACTTGGGTATTTTGATGATCAAAATGATCAGCCCTGATTCCATAGGACTCATGATGAAATATGCTACTCCCCGCTGAGGGGTATGAGAAGTGATGGACTCAGAGTGTTGATTGAGACTTTTTAGGGGGGGCGTAGCCAATGCAAAAATTTATTTTGCTCTGTTTGTAACAGAGTGTGTGTGTATGCGTGCGCGTATGTGCTTGCATGCTTTCTCAATTTGGGAATGGGGTGGGAGGAAGAGAAGGCAGATTTTCAATGGTTAAAAAAGAATTAAATTTAGTTTTAAAAAAGGAAACATCAAAAATACACTAAATAAACAAAGAGTAGAAATTTTGTTGCTGGAAGTTATCTGTAATGAAAGCAGGAATTTAGATGACATGATCTAAATGTCTCCACTTGCCTCACTTGCTTTACCTAACCTTTTGTTATAACCCTCTAGTCAGGGGTGGGGAACTTGTGGCCCTGAGGCCACATGTGACCCTCTAGGTCCTCAAGTATGGCCCTTTGACCAAATCCAAACTTCACAGAACAAATCCCCTTAATAAAAGGATTTGTTCTGTAAAACTTGGATTCAGTCAAAAGGCCACACCCAAGGACCTAGGAGGTCCCAAGTGGCCTCCAGGCTGAAGGTTCCCCACCCTTGCTCTAGATTTATTTGCATAGTCGGCAGGAGTTGAAGGGATTTGGGGGGAAGGGGTAGCTGAGAGGAATCTCCTCAACCTAGCTTCACCAGTTCCTTGGAAGTTTTGTTAAGTAATGTCCCTGAAATGGTTTGTGGGGACCACAGACTGAACATAAGGAATTTGAAAGAGTAAAACAGGAATTGCCTAACTCCAGGTCAGATAATGGGCTAGGAAATAAAAAACAATAATAATAGATAATTGGGGCAGCTAGGTGGCATAGAGCAGTGGCCCTGAAGTCAGGAGGACCTGAGTTCAAACGCAGCCTCAGACCAAACACTTGATACTTAACCAGCTGTGTGACCCTGGGCAAGTCACTTAACCCCAACTGCCTAAAAAAATAATAATGATAATAATGGTAATAGATAATGGGCTAACTTTGGCACCAGAAGAGCAAAGCAACAGACAAGTCTAGTCTAATGACTTCTATTGGCTTTTGTTGACTGACTGGCTGTGACTATCATGGTCTTATGTAGGCAGCTGGGTAGTTCAGGGGATAGAGTTCGGGGCCTGGAGTGAGGAAGACTATAGTTCAAATATAGCCTCAGGCACTTAGTAGCTGTGTGACTAAGTTGCTTAAATCTGTTTGTCTCAGTTTCCTCATCTATAAAATGAACCGGAGAGAGAAATGGCTCTGCTAAGAAAAACCGAAATGGGGTCACAAAGAGTTGGACACAACTGAAAACAACTAAACAACAAGGGGCAGCTGGGTGGCGCAGTGGATTCCAGAGCACTGCCCTGAAGTCAGGAGGACCTGAGTTCAAATCTAGCCTCAGACTAAACACTTGCCAGTAGCTGTGTGACCCTGGGCAAGTCACTTAACTCCAATTGCCTTAAATAAAGTTAGAAACAACTAAACAACAAAAATTAGTTTTAGCCTTTTTCTGCAAGGGAGAGACTTATTAGCCTATGGACCCAGTGTAGGGTAGCAGAAAGTAGCAGTTAGAGGAGAGAGGCTGAATACTTAAAGACCAACAGGTGGTAGCAGAGAAAACTCAGAGAACACCACACCTAAAACCTAGGAGAGATGCCTAACAGTACAGACATGACACCCAGCAGAGAGTAGAAACACTCTGTCTTGCAGAGGGCAGCATGATGGCATCCCCAGAAGAAATCATCAGCTGTTTAGCATCAGAAGAATAAGGTGCTTTGGCCATACATGTGTTCTGATGGTAATAACAGCTAGCATGTGTGGACTGCAAAATGCTTTCTATCTATTATCTTGTTTGATCCTGACCAGGCGGGATAGGTGCTATTATTATCTCCACTTTATAAATGAAACAACTGAGGCAGAGAGAGATTATGTGACTTGCCCAGGATCCCATAGCTAGTAAGTGTCTGAGTCAGGATTCGAACTCAAATCTTCCTGCCTCCAAGCCTAATGCTCTTTCCAGTATACCACCTAGCTGCCTCCAATACATGTTTCCTGAATGTTTGCCCTCCCTGCATGCTTTCTGGTACTTTCTTCTACTGGTAGTATTGTAATGTGGAAAAGTATAGTCCTGTATAACCCTGAGGATATGGGGAGATCTTTTCTTGTCATTTAATTTGCTACACTGTTTTGTTACATGTCTTGTCCTTTGAACTAATATGTCCTTCTGGTTGGCTTAGTGAAAGTGAGCATACCAGTAGGGGCTCTTCCATTTTCTTTTGAATGGATTCTGACTCACACTTACAACATTCCTCAAATCTGGTCTAACTTTCAAGAGTGCTTCACGTTTATATATGGAGCTTTATTTTTCCATATAAATAGGAAAAATCAAAGCTAAGGTTCTCCTAAACAGTTAAACTTTGACCCTTTTCTTCTTCCTTCTCCTCTCCCCTTTGTCCTCTTCTCTCCCATCTCCTGTTGTCTCCTCTTCCTTTTCTTTTCCTCTTTTCTCTTGTCCCTCTCCTATCTCCTTTTGTCTCCTCTTCTTTCTTGCTATGACTGAGGAGAAAAATGGGGACTAACTTCTAGCATCTGTTAATATGTCTTATTTTCTAATGAATCTGGTTAGTCCCCTAAAAAGGCCATTGTAGAGAGAGAATGGTGGCTAGAAAGTGAATAATACCAAACTTGATTTAATCTTTCAGTATGTATCAGAGAAATGTGCTTACACTCAGGTTTAACCACCCTAGATGGGACTGTAATTGTAAGAAAGCATGAGCTCGGTGTGCAGGCAGAATTCTTTATTCTGTACTATCTCTAGGACCCCTCTTCAGGCGTCTGGCATTTCTGTGTCCTCTTTAAAATGTTCATTCTCCTTGCATCGGCAACATCCTACAGCTGCAGCAGCAGCAGCAACCATTTATCCTAAAACTGACAAAGTATGTCACAGGGAAACTATCCACTGATTAAGGGCTTGTGAAACGACTTTATTCCCACTTCTGTCTTCCAAGCAATGAATTCCTTTAGACATAAAGTCCAAGATGGCATTAGTCTTCTTTGTGATGGTGTTAGTGAGCTTCTGTTTCCAATAAGTCATTCCCCACTACTGCTCCAAGGTCTTTCTTTGCACTCCTGCTTTCTAAATAGCAGCCTCAAGTTTGATAGTGCTGCTGATTGTTATTTCTCCCCAGATAAATTACCTTACATTTATCTGTATTAAATCTCTTCTCATTTACTCCCACCACCCCTTCTTCTTCCCGTGCAGAACCCCTCCCACCAGGTCTGCTAGATTGTTTTGCAATTAGAATCTATGTTTTGCTTTTGTTCTTTAAAAATGGAGAGGAGGAAAGGGAGGCACATAATGTAACTCCCCATTTGGAGTCATCAGCAAATTTCATAGATGGGGCACTTGTGTTTTCCTGAAGCTCATTAGTGGGTATATTGAAAAGCAAGGGTCTTAGCCAAGATGGATTCCCACAATGTTGCACTTCATCTTCCTCACTCCCCTTTGAGATTGAACCGTTAATAATTACTCACTACTTATGGTCTATTTACCAGCAGACATTGTGCTCTTGTATTGTGGGGGATAATAGATGTGGCCACGGACATGGTTTTATTGGAAAGGGATTAACTTCCACATCCTAGACACTCACCAGTTGCTGGGATGTTTTTTTCTTGCAGCTTGATTTTTTTTTCTGTCGCTGTATTCACAAATTAGAAGCTGTTATGTTTTCCTTTCTCTAGCAACTGAGGCTATTGGCATGAAGAAAAGATTACTGAATCTGCAATCAGGTTAGAATCCCAGATCTGACCCTAGACAAGTCCTTTAACCCCTCTGAGCCTCAGCTTCCTCAATGGCTGGCAAACAGCAGGTATTTAATAAATGTTTATTGATTGATCTATAAAATGAGGCCAATAATTCTTATTCTGTCCATGTCAAAGGATTGTTGAGTGGAAAGCACTATAGGAGCACGAGTTCTCATATGTTTATGTGAACATGTTTATAAGTGTCTCTATGTTTTCAGGGTAAAATTACATGGCTACATGTAGGGACTTGTTTCTCTATCATGTGGACAACAGTGCCAGATTACCCAATAGACCCAACTAGGTCTATGATTAGGAACTCCAAGTGTAGTAAAAGAAAAACAGAAAGCCCAGCTCTTTTGCCTTATATCCTAGAAAAAAATTCCCCCATTTTAATAGCCTAAATGTCTTGGAGATAAAGTCTTGAGCCTCAGGGCCTCAGAGGGTCTTAGTCTACCAATCATGGAAGAAATCCAAGAAAAGAACAATGTGCAATCATTGGTACCCATCATTTAGGGACAGGATTCTCAGTTTTTATTCTGTTCCATCTTTAGGTATTGATGTGGGTAACACAGATTCTCTCCGTCTGTATATGGAGACCAATTTGTCTGTGAAACCTGCTTGTTAACAAAGGAAAGTCATAACCTAATTTTATAAATTGCTTTGAAATGTTATAATGAAAAGCATTCACCAAGGAAAAATCAATATGGTGGCTCTGGAATACACTCATTGAACTAACTTCACAGAGCTAGAATCTGGAGCCAGGCAATTGGGGTGTGGCCAATCATAAACCTCTTTTGGCTATATTTAGTTTTCTCCCAAGATTTTCTTTCGGCCTCAAAAACCTCTATATTTGGTCATGTGTGTATGTATTTTCAGAACCAAACTGAATATAACTAAATTCACTTTCTCCCATTCTGAGTAATATATTCTTAGTGATCTAATATCCAACATAAAACATGCTGGTCTTGTGTGAGGCAGGATTAAAGTACTCAGCAAAGAAGGAAAGAATGGAACTGAATTTGATACAAAAAAGTAAGATGCCTTAAAAGTGAGAAAGGGTTCAACAAGCAGTCAGACTGGACGTGAGTGGTCAGACCATTCTCTGTTCTATTTCCTCAGGCAGCTCAGTAAAGGTAACTGATACTTTGAAGAGCTTAAGGAATGCCCAAGTTAAGCCTGGAAATCTCTTGGAAGCCTGTGTAGGGAAAGTAATGCCACTGTTGAATAGCCAGGCAGGATGTGTTTCAGACTCTTGTTGTTTTAGGTACCAAAGCTTGTATTTCCTGATGACAGAGGGTTTTGACTTTTGGCCCTAATCATGGGGCTTTACAGTGCAGTATTTCATAGAATTATAGAAACTGAGTTGTAAGTGTCCTGAGAGGTCATTTTAGTCCAGCCCATGCCTAAAGTAGAAATCTCCTTTAGAACATTTCAGACAAAGGGTCAGACAGCTTCTGCTCAAACACCTCCATAAATGAGGAGCTCACTACCTCATGAGATAGTGCATTCTATTTTCCCCTACTTGATAGTATTTTCTATTTTCCAATTACATGTAAATATAGCTTTCACCATTCACTTTTATAAAATTTTGAGTTCCAAATTTTATTTTCTCTCTCCCCTACCCCTCCCCAAGATGGTATGCATTCTGATATAGGCTGTACATGTACAATTATATTAAACTTATTTCCACATTAGTCACATTGTGAAAGACGAATCAGAACAAAAGGGGAAAACCACAAGAAAGAAAAAAAAGAGAGAGAAAAATAGTATGCTTCAATCCGCATTCAGACTTCATAGCTCTTTCTCTGGATGTGGAGAGTATGTCTACCATGAGTTTTTTGGAATTGCTTTAAATTATTGTATTGCTGAGAAGAGCTAAGTTGGTCATCACACAATGTTGCTGTTACTTTGTACAATGTTCTCCTGGTTCTGCTCACTCACTTCACTTAGCATCAGTTCATGTAAGTCTTTCCTGGTTTTTCTGAAATCTGCCTGCTCATCATTTCTTATAGAACAGTAGTATTCTATCACATTCATACGTCACAACTTGTTCAGCTATTCTTCAATTGATGGGCATCCCCTTAATTTCAAATTTTTGGCTACTACAAAAAGAGCTGCTATAAACATTTTTGTACATGTGGGTCCTTTCCCTTTTTATGATCTCTTTGGAATATAGACTAGTAGTGGTATTGTTAGGTCAAAGGGTATGCACAATTTTATAGCCCCTTGGGCATAGTTCCAAATTGTTCTATAGAATGGTTGGATCAGTTCACAACTCCACCAACAATGCATTAGTGTTCCAAGCACATTCCATTTTTATATAGCTCTAATTAGTAGGAATTTTTCTGTATATTTCATGGGGGAGTATTCCATGTTTAGGTACTGGTTTGGGTAACACAGATCTTCTCCTTTTGTATCTGGAGACGATTTTCTCTGGGAAACTTGCTTGATGAGGAATGTTCACCAAGAAACGGTTGGGAGGAGGTTGGCAGGGACTTTGCCATAGTATCAGGAATGCCATGTAAAGGTTGCCAGCAGGGCAGCTAGTGGTGCAGTGGATAGAGCACTGGCTCTGAAGTCAGGAGGACCTGAGGTCAAATCCAGCCTCAAACTAAACACGTGGCACTTACTAGATGTGTGACCCTAGGCAAGTCACTTAACCCCAATTGCCCCCCCAAAAAAAGGTTGCCAGCCCCCCTGCAGTGTTGTTAAATGTTTCTTTGAGACTTATCAAAGCTTCAGGGTAATTTGTATTGCCCTGGCAGCCAGGGGCATAACAGGAGTTGGCTCTAACCTATAAGAGAATCTGGTCCTAACCTAGACAATTTTGTCTAAATGGGATGTTAGGTAGCCTGGGAGGATTTCAAATTGATGGGGTTTACCCAGGTGAAAAAAGGTTCTTGAAAATCTCCTGAGAAATCTTTCTGTGTGCCATCTGGGAGAGGCTCTGGATGTTGCCAATAAAAGAGCTGAAAACATGTTGATTAGCCCCTAAGCATGTTGGCTAGAAGTCTATCAAAAGTGTGCTATTTCTTTCGTTAAGAAGCCTTAGCAACTCCAGCAGTGGTAACTCCAACAGGTGGCAGCAGTAGCTCAGTTCAGTTCAGTCATTTTTCAGTCCAGTGGAGAAGCAGCAAATGGTAGCCTTGAAAGTATAGAAGGATAGGGAGTTTGCAGGGAGAGATGTCCGGGGGGAAGTGGTTCAGGTGTTCCAGGTGCAAGGAAGTCATAGGTAAATAAGTTAGGTAGAGCGGTACTCTGTCCCCCCATAATCTAGGCAATTATACCTTTTTAGTATAGAAAGAGCAATCAGGTCCTGCCCTATCCCTTCCTTAGTCTTTTTTTTTTTATCCATTCTCCAGATTCCTTTACCATCTTGGTCTTCCTCTTCTACTTCTTCCTTCCTCAAATGTAGTGCCACAATACTCCAGATAGGGTCTGATTTGCGCAAAGTATAGTTTGTGTGTGGAAAAAAAACAGGAACCACAATCATTTCATGACATGTTGATGGTCTAACAACGTGGAAATCCCCCAGCTACTCAAACTGCTCTAAAAGGAGAAATAATATATGACAAATTAGGCAAGGACATGGTAAAACAAATGGTCTCATCCACTGTTGAAACAACTATTTACTGCTCTTGGATAAGAGATACCTACAATTTTGTCTAAATAGACCTCTTAACAACTGTAAAAGTATTTGGTCAAATCTCCTTGTGTCCTGCCCTCAAGTAAGGAATATTTTCTCTACATGGCAAATATGCACCCCAGAAATCCCTCTTTTCCCTTGGCTGGTTCCCCCTTCCTCTTCCCATTTCTACTTTATCTATCCTAAGTGGCTACAAAATGCTACTGATTAGCTGCGTACTCCAAGCAGGCTTGAAAAGTTATAAAAACTAAATTTGTCTATGAAATTGAGTTCCTATCAGTAAACAGTCTTCCTTAACATGCTAATAAGTTTCTTCACTTTTAGTTTAATGCCTCCACTGGTGGGCATGCTTCTCCCAAGAGATCCCATTCCTTTCAGTTGAAAATTCCCCATCAATAGTAACACTGTTACTTCTTTCATTCTAGATGCTAAGCTTCCATTAATGCATTTTAAAAGTATACAAGTGTTTTGGTTTCTACCTTATATTAGTGATGCAAACTGAGCTAAAACCTCCAGGTACTTTCCACAGGAACCATTTTCTGCTCGTGCCTTACCCATATTGTACTTATGTACTTGATTTTTTTTTAACCCAAGCAAAAGACTTTACCTTTTTCCTTATTAAATGTCATCTTTTCTCCAGTTCAGGATATCATTTAAACCTGCTGCTGTATTTCTGAATCTCATCCCTTTCATCCAACCTGAGGCATCTAAGTAGCACAGTCAAATGTTGGCCTTGGCATCAGTAAGATCTGAGTTCAGGTCCTGCCTCAGACACTTCTTGGCTGTATGACCCCAGGCAAGTAATTTAATAGCTAATCAGCTTAAGTTTTCTCATCTGCAAAATGGGGATAATAAATATCACCTACTTCAAAGAGTTATTGTGAGGATCAAATGCTATATAACATATGGAAAGTGCCTTGCAAACCTTAAAGTGCTGTATCAATGCTAGTTATCATCCTCGTCATTATTATTATATAATCATCATAATTAATGTTATTAACATATTGGTTTTCCCTTATGCCATTTACCTGACTATACTTATTTCCTTCTGGCTATGCCATTCATGCCTTTATCTAAATTACTGATAAAAATGTTGACTAGAATAAGACCAAGGAGCTGTAGGGCGCTCCACTAGAGACCTCCCTCCAAGTGGGCATTGCTTCCTAATCACATTGCTTTGGGTTTGCTTATTCTACCAGTTCTGAATCCTCCTAACTCTACTGTTGTCTAGCCCAGAACTGTCCAACCGTTAGCTCTCCACTTCAGCACTCCTGAGGTGCAGCCTAACCAGACTAAAATACACTTGGGAAATATTTAACAAAATAAATAAAATACAATAGAACATAAGTAATGTTACTATGTGGTTTTCTAAGTCCACCTGCAGGTCCACAGGGATCCTAACGTATGGTGTGGTAGCCTCCTTCCTATCTGAGTTTGACACCACTGGTCTAGCCCACACCTTTCTATGTTGTCTACAAAGATACCTTGAGATACTAAACAGATATCTTTTTGAAATCCAGGATGTATCAAGTCTAGGGCATTCTTCTAATTCATTAGGCTAATAACCCAGTCAGAAAGAGAAATGAGTTCAAAACACAGGCTGGCTTGTCTGGCTTCCTACTTTTTTTTCCAAGTGCTAATAAACCATCCTTTTGATACTTAATTCTAGAATTTTACCAGGAATTACCGTCACATTAACCAGCCTGTAACTAGCTACACTTACTAAGCATCCCCTAGGTGCTAGAATCCATCCATCATTTCTTTTTTGAACATGAGGACATTTGATTATCAGTGTGTGCTTTGCCACATGAAACATGAAGAAATAGCTGACCTGTACCTAACAGGCCAGCTAATTTTCTATGCCAGGATTGCCATTAATTATAAACATCTCATCAATCCACATAATTCATATACAGGTAGAGTGGACTTGGAGTCAGAAAGACCTTGGTTCAAATCCTGCCTCTGACACTTATGGGCTGTATGTCCCTGAGCTTCAGATTCCTCATCTGTAAAATGGGGCAGTTGGATTCAGTCTCTAAGGTCCCTTGGAGGTCCTAATCCATGATCCTATGGTCCATTCTCCTCAGGAAATACTTGAGTTAGATGGGAGACACACAGTCATATTTGTCTAGGAAAATACCCAACTTTATAGAACAATGACAATCTGAATCCTAAGGAACTGGAAAGCTGAAATCAATAAGCATTTATTAAGCACCAGACACTATGCTAAGTGCTGGGGATACAAAATGAAGCATAAGATAGTTCTTGTCCTCAAGAAGCTTACAATCTAATGGGAAAAAAACCTGACATTTATATAGATAGAACCTACTATGTGTCTGGCATTATGCTAAGTGCTTTATAAATATGATAGTTGAGCTTCACAACAACCCTAGGAGGAATATACTATTCTTATCCTCATTTTACAGATGAGGAAATAGGCAAACAGGTTAAATGATTTGCCAAGAGTCACACAGCTAATAAACACCTAGGGCAGATATGAATTCATAGATAGGGAATACTGTCTCCCTCTGCCTCCAGCTTCTGAATCCTACCCATTCTTCAAAGTCCAGCCCAAATCTCCCCTCCCCCACCTTTTTTTTTCCAAAGCTTTCATTAAGGATCCTAGCCCCTAGTGAACTATTGCTTCAACTAACCTCTTATGGCATGTCTTCATTTCATTCTTATTACATGTTGCCTTGTAGTATCTACTGTGCATTACCTTTCCTCTAAAAAAATTTTTTTTAATTTCAATTTACAAGCATTTATTTTCTCTTCCTCTCCCCTCCCCCAGTCAAAAGAAGAGAAAAATAAAATTCTTGTATGAAATATGGTCAGTCAAGCAAAACAAATTCCTTTATTAGTTATGTCCAAAAATATATGCCCCATTCTGCATCTTGAATCCGTCCCCTCTCTGTCAGGAGGAGTGTAGTATGCTTCATCATCAGTATTCTGGAATCATTATTGACATTGATCCAAGTTCTTCAATCTTTCAAAGTTGTTTGTCTTTACATTCTTGTTATTGTATAAATTATTCTCCTGATTCTGCTCTCTTCCCTCTGCATCAGTTCATTCAAGTCTTCCCAGGTTTCTCTGAAACCTCTTTGAGGGTAGGACAAGGTTTTACATGCCTTAATCTTTCCCTAGCATTCTGAACATTTCAGTGAGGGGTGCGTGGAGAGGATCTATGATTTCATAATGAGGACGCTCCCTCTACCAAGGCAAAGCTCTGCTGCTCAGAGCATTAGACAGCTGTCTAGAACATTGAGAGATCAAGCAACTTGTCCAGGTTCATCCTGGACAAGTCTATGTTAAGAGTCAGGACTTGAACACAGATCTTCCCAAAGCGCAGGCTTACTTTTTACCCATTGTGCTGCACTTATGTCACTCTCCTGACCTTTTGAAACTCAGAAGGTCATCACCTCCAACTTCTTTCACCCAGAAAGAAATAAGATTCCCAAAGTAAAGAAGTAAGGCACAAATCCATGGGTCCATTTCAGCCTCAGAGGCGAGAAGATCAGAAGTGTCTCTCAGGGAAGGAGTCAAACCAAGAGGAGAGAGGTCCAATTAAGAGAAGGAGAAGCTAAGGCCAAGTAAGGTCTTTTGAAGGTACCACCAATTCTGGCTTTGCAACCGTAGTCAAAAAGGCTGCTATTTGCCAAATGTTTAAAAGACCATAACCAAGGGGCAGCTAGGTGGATAGAGATCCGGGCTGGGAGTCAGGAGCGCCTGAGTTCAAATCCAGCCTCAGACAGTTGACACTTACTCAGGCAGTGTGACCCTGGGCAAGTCACTTAACCCCCTGTTGCCTTACCAAAAAGCAAAAAAAATAAAAAGACCATCACCAATTATAAAATATCTACATATGTTGCAAATTCTCTCCCAGACAATTCTAATCCACATTATCATGATTCTCCACAAGCAGGCTCCCCAGACTCTTCCACATGAAGAACTACAGCAGCAGTACTCTGCACGTGCTCAGTCTATCATCATACATGTAACATGATGTAAATCTTAAAGTGCTCCATAAAAATCACTTAATATTATTACAATGTATTATGTGCATCGATGTACATGTTCTATGCCCTTATTCTCCCAATCCTAAGAATATAAGTTTCTGGAGGACAGGGACTGTGAGTCCTTTAACCTTTGCTGTCTCTAGTTCCTGGTACTGTGTCTGGCACACAGCAGGCACTTAATAAACATTGAATTAAGGGGCAGCTAGGTGTTACAGTGAATAGAGCTCTGGCCCTGGAGTCAGGAGGAACTGAGTTCAAATATGGGTGTGACCCTGGGCAAGTCACTTAACCCATTGCCTAGCCCCTCAAAAAAATAATAATAATAATAAATAAACATTGAGTTGAATTGAAAATAGTTGACATCAAAGAAATAAATACTGCGAGTGGCATTATTTAATTTTAGACAGTTTATGAGTCCTTCATCTATGTTCCAGTATCTTTTCCTTGTTTGGGGGGAATTCAAGCCTATTGGCAGAATTAGAGTTGCCAAGGCTATACCCTAAATTCGGTTATACTTTGCTCTAACACTGGGGCCAAGAGGAGGGGGCCAACCACCACAGCAACAATGCCAAAGGATATAAGCCCCACTCCCCCAATTACTGGCAGCGTGACTGGCCATTAGGCCAGAAACACAAGAGTCTGGTGGCAGTAAGGCTGAATTGTCAGTGCACGGCACTGGGGCAAGAGGAGGAGGATTGATGGAGGACTTACAGCAGAGCCGGGGTTGTGTTGGGGTCGGGACTCCATATCAATAGCAGCCTCTGTTACCCCTGGAACATTGCAATAATCAAATTCTGTATGGACTCTGGCTAATTTTCCAAATGAAATCTCTCGGGCTCTCTTCCAAGCCTCTTTCAGCATCCTCATCCCAATACACTTGGTGTGCTTTTTTTTTTAATAAAGGAAATTAAACACACACACACATAGACACACAGAGAGAGCTGTGTTTAAATAATTAACAAATCAAGGATTAAGGATAGAGATTTCCTGGCTTTTCCTGGTTTGAAGCCAGCTGCTTAACAAAGATCAGAATGATGAATGGGCCATTGGCAGGGGGTATTAGAAAGTGGGCTGATGCCAGTTTTCAGGGCCCTTGCTGGTGCCAGGGCTATGTCAGTGCTTGACAGGAGAGCCATAGCAAGCCATTCAATCCTTTACTGGGAAACCCAGGGCTTCACTATTCCCCTTGCTCCAGCAACTGAGAATGATAAACTTGGAAGTTGGTACCCTTGTGATGTGCCAAGACCCATGACCCCACAGAGTAGCCAAAGTGGGCATTCCATCTTCAGTCTCCCTGTTTGAAGTAGGGGATCTATGTCCTCTTAGCAGCAAGTGATGCTAGGTACCATTTATCCCCTCCTTCAAAACCTCACCATTCCTCACCATTTTTGAGCCTTTACGGCATCTGCCTACATTTGGCAGACTTCCTTCCCATTTTCATACATGTTTCTCTTTCTTTTGTGCCCCAAAGGCGGTACTACTTTATCTTCCCAATATCTCTAAGCATCCACTCTTTCCCTCTCATGATTCCCATAGGCAGCCATATGGTTTGGATGACTAAACTCTAGACCTTCCTAGAGGTAGCAGGTGTTTTAAGACTTTCCACTAGTTAGTCCTGTCCTAATTACCTCTAAATCCGCATTGTTTCCTGGCTCAGACTTGCCTTTTCAGCTAACCACACTAATAGAGGACTTACTCTTACAAAACTTTCATTCTTATGAAGAATATCCTCATTTCTCCTGCCTGCCGAGCCACATTCTTTCAGGTTCAAATCTCAGCTTGGTTGTTCACTACTTGAGTGACTTTGGACAAGTTCCTTAAACTCTCTGGGCCTCATCTGTAAAATGCGGGTATTGGACTGAGCAGTCTCCAAGGTTCCTTCCAGCCCTGACATTTGATGATCCTTTGTTTCTCTAAAATTCTTCTCTCATCTCACTTTCTTCATGAAGCTTTTCATGTTCTTCTAGTCTATTCTCTTAGTCAACGCCTTAATTACTTAAGGAAGCTGATAGTTGGTCCTAATATTAAAGCTCTCCAAAGAGAAAGATTTCATAGACATCCCCAGTGAGTTGTGCACTGCTAAATGATCCTTTAAATCGAGAAATGCCTACTTTAAATCACTCCAGCATCTTCTCAGCACTTATATGTCTACTATAGCTAAATCATATTTTTTATATGCGTGTGTGTGTATGTATATACATATATACCTATATACACACACACATATATCTCTACCTTTACTTATACATACACATATACACATATGTGTGTATATATATATAGATACACACGTACATATATGAATACATGCATGCATGCATACATATATGTGTGTATACACATACCCCTTTTTTTGGTGCCGTAAAATACAGTCCTATGCTGTGTGCTGCCTATGTGGAGAGAGATATAATTCCTGATTGGCTAAGAGAATGTTGAGTGTGATGCTGCTGTGACTTCCTTGAATTGGTGGCAGAGACATTATGAGAAAGAACTTCTATGGAGGCTGTTAAGAGAGAAAGAAAGATGAGTAATAAACTTTTGAATGGTGGCCTGGAGCCCTCAGAGCTCTGGATGTATATAGGATGCTGGCCACATCATATCCCTTGACATCCTAAAGACTGCTAAGAGTGGACCTCCCCTATGTGAGATTGTTCTTTCTCCAACTAACTCAGGTATGTCCCTTGTAGCCAGTAGGTAGCATGGTGCTCAGCATTCTCTCAGACAACCAGAAGTCACAACAACAACCATAGGGCTGTCTTTTAGGGCACTGCTCAAGGGGATGTTACATATCACATACAGTGATAGGTTTTAGAGCAAAATATGGAACGTAGCTGCATATAGTCAAATGTTTTCACTTACAGGTGAAGAAGCTAACACCTAGAAAGATTAAGGGACTTGTCTCAGGTCAAGCCAATAGTAAATGACAGAGCCAGGATTTCATAGACTATTATTGAATCATAGCTAGAAGCAATCTGAGAGTCCATCTAGTGATTAGAACCCAGGCCCACTGATTCTTACTATCTTCCTTCATTTTTATTTAGTATATATTTCTGCACCCTTTTTGTCTGAGCTTGTCCTGTCTTCTCCGTTAGACTGTGAATAGATTTCTTCACAATGGTGCAATATCCTATACACCTTGGGTACTTCATATTGTTAGAGGCCGATGGTCTAACCAACCTCTATACAATGATAGTAAGAGTTTTCTTATTGAGAATTCCCTATACCAATGAAATGATAGGTCCAATTAAAAAATTTCTATGGCAGGTCCCACATAAAGACAAAACCAATAGTTCTGTGTTCTATATAGCATTCTAAATCCTCAAGGAAAGAAAACATAAAATATCTAAAACTATACCAATGAAATGATAGGTCCAATTAAAAAATTTCTATGGCAGGTCCCACATAAAGACAAAACCAATAGTTCTGTGTTCTATATAGCATTCTAAATCCTCAAGGAAAGAAAACATAAAATATCTAAAACTATACAGATCTCACTGGAGGATTTTGTTTTTTAAATGAAAAGTTTAGATTGAAAGGTTCCTCAGAGGCTTCTTTCAATAATTTTGGACTTTGTTCTCTGGGCACAATGCCTCTTGCTTAACAGCCATTCGATTTTCACTGTGGGTCAGCAGAGGTAAAGTGTGCTGGGAAGAGCAGAGATAAAACACAACTTTTGCCTATGGATAAGAATAAATTCATGAAAAGGGAAGTCTATTTCAAAGCTATCAATATACTGCCTATTATACACACACACACACACACACACACACACACACACACACACTGGGACAAGAGCCCTGGGAGGGGGCAGTGCCACTAGACCACCAGTCCTGCTTCCAGCCCAGTTCTTACAGCTAAAATCCAGGGAAGCTAATCCTGTGAACAAGGAGCCAGCCATCCTCAGCAGGTGCAAACTAACTGCCACACATAGGGCAGGCAAATCAACCCAGCTAAAGCAGCAGGGCTCCAATGTGCCCGTGACCACCATTCCTTCTTAGACCCTAAGGACCCAGAGCCCAAGAATCTTGAAAAGAAGAATGCTGCCCAAAATTACCACCTCTGTTTCCTGCCCTGCTTCCGCAACCATCACTAAGCACAGGAATCATTGTGGAGTGGGAACTCACCTTTCACATCCTCACCAGAAACACCTGCTAGCCAACTGGAAAAGAGGTATAGAAGCCCTGGGAGGGGCAGCACCATCTAAACCAGTGATCCTGTTTCCAGCCATCTTTCAGGGAGGCAGCTCCAGCAGTGAGAAGGCCAGGCATCCCCCCCAACTGTCACCCACAGGGCTGGCAAGCCAGCCTAGATGATGCAGCAGGGCAGCCTGAGGGTGAGACGGGGAGGCATCATGTGCCAGGCAAGTCAGACTACATCTACCACCTTGACCATTTAAGACCCTGATGGAGGCAGCTCAGGACCCAAGAGCCCAAGAGCTTTGGGAATAATGATGCTTCCAGCCCAGTACCCTCAGCCATCTTCCTGAAAAGTAACCCCTATAGAGATAAAGCCTGGCAACTGCTTCTACAGATGGTATAGCCACAGCTGCTTAAGACCGAGAAGATGAAAGTCCTTTCCTCTAAAGTCCTTGGCACTGCCAAAAGTTTCAACATCCAAAACTGATATGATTTTATCAGTGGAAATGACATCAAAGAAGAGGCATTACCATCTATTTTGCCACTGCATCCTAAGGACCATGGGGCCTTTCCATGTGTGTTGTCTCCCCATGAAGAGAGCAGGAACTGACAGAGCACCAGCCCTGGAGTCAGGAGGACCTGAGTTGAAATCTGACCTCAGACATATAACATTTACTAGCTGTGTGACCCTGGGCAAGTCACTTAACCCCATTGCCTTGCCAAAAAAAAAAAGAGAGAGAGAGCAGGAACTGTCTCTCTTTTCTGTTCATATCCCCAGCACTTAGCATAATCTATTGCAAAGAGTAAGCACCTGATAAAGTTTTATTTATTCATTTATACATTCACATATGCATACATTTATATATGATGTAGTAGATAGAATCCAGGCCTTAGAGTCAGTCTGTGTGTGTGTGTGTGTGTGTTTATATACACATGTCCATCTATATCTATAGACTAGCTGATGCATACATACATATATATGCATTATATATGTGTATATTATATGAGATGATAGATATTTTTCACTGCTGAGAGATAGTATAACACAATGGATACAGCAGAGCAGGCCTTGGAGGCAGGAAGACCTGAGTTCAAGTCCCACCATGGACTCATACTGGCCATGTGTCAGGCCTTTCCCAGTCTCTTCCCTCCTAGTGTCTTCCCTCTGTGATGACCTTCTATTTGTACTGTGTACATCATGTATGGGCATTATTTGCATGTTGTTTCTTCCATTACAATGTGAGTTCCTTTCCTTGAGGGCAGGGATCCTGGTTTTGCTTTTCTGTCTCCAACCCTTAGTACATAGTAAATGATAAATATTTGTTGACTGACTAACAACCCTTCAGTGTCCCCAGCAACTCTCTAACAGCTAACATTTATAGAGTCCTCTAACATTTGAAGGGCATTTTGCAAATTATCTCATGTTATCCTCCCAACCTGGGAGGTAGGTATTATTATCATCCCTATTTTACAGCTGAGGAAACTGAGGCAGACAGAGGTTAAAGATTTGCCCAAGGTCACATAGCTAGTAAGTGTCTGAGGTGAGATCTGATCTCAAGTCTTCAGGGCTCTATCCACTCTATCCACCTAGCTGTCTCCAAGACTCTTAAGTTGCGAAACAATGGCAAGTTGGCATTCATAGAGGGAGTTTCCTTATTCGAATGTCCCAATACCAGGGTGGGGAACCTGTGACCTTGAGGCCACATGAGGCTCTCTAGGTCCTCAAGTACAGCCCTTTGACTGAAGTCAGTCAAATTTGCAGATTTGAATAAGTTTTGGCATGCTCTAGATGTACAAAATATATATTTGGAGCCAGGTTTTCTATGGCGTGGGTGGTTCTTAACCTTTTCCATGTCATGTATCCCTTTTGACTATCATCTGGTGATGCCTATGGACCCCTTCTCAGAATCATGTTTCTAAATGCATAAAATAAGTACATAAGAATAACAAAGAAAAACAATTATATTGAAATAGTTATAAAAATGTTCAAAAAGCAAATTCACAAACCTCTGTTACAGGCAGCCTAGATACAAAAATTCCAGACACACCTTAGTAGTTCTTAAGACATCATGCTCTTTTCCAGAGACCTTGTTTCCCCTTAGACCCAAAAGCAGGCCTGAAAAGGTAGCATTCCTTAGGGTTTCACTGAATTACTCATAAGCGAAAACAGAACCGCCCTTTCCCCACCATAACAAACATACATCGTCTAGGGATCATTTTCAACAAGGCCTGTAGGAAGCAGGCTAACAAGATTTCTTTCTTTTATTTATTATATTGGAAGCTCAAGCAGACCTTTTGTCAGCTTTTCTCTGTTGCTTCACATGCATTTGATAGGCAGGCAAGATAGAAATGTTATTAGAATTTAGTGAACCATCAAAAATTAGTTCATGGAAAGTCGGCATAGGAGTATGCAATGTAATATGCCTGGGCATAAGAGATTACCACTGGATGCTTCTATGAAACCAGTGAAAAATAATAGCTTCCTCCTCTGTGCTTTTCTGACTTATTTTCATTGTTACATAATCCATGTAATTTCTCATGGTTGGGGTGGAGGGATTGGATAGTGAGGAAAGAGGGTCTGTTACCTTTCAGGTGGAGGGCAAGCATGCAATAGTTTGTGATCAGAGAGGGCCCTAACAGTAGCTAAAGTAGGTGAATACTCAATTGACTCAGTGTGATCTGAGGGGCATTATAAGTTCAGCTTGTCTCAGAGTACCCTGAAACTGGCCTCCTATGGTGCCATTTTTTCTTTCTACTTAATTAGAAATTCTCATAAATTCCCACTGTTAGACCACAGAATTTTAGAGCTGCAGGAGAACTTGGAGATCATTAACCACCACCCTCCCTACCCTCCATTTTACAAGTAAGAAATGGTCCAGAAATGAAATTGCTTGCCTGAGGTTAGCCAGGTAGAGTTCTTTCTGTGGGCTAAACGACCAAGATCACCCACTTAACTGCCCATATGGAAATTAGGAGGATTTCTTATGAATTAATTAGGAGAGAGGAGAAAATTTGGAACTCAAAATTTTATTAAAAAATGAATGTTAAAAATTGTCTTTACAGGTAATTGGAAAGAATAAAATACTATTTAAAAGGAAAAAAAATAAATGCGTCATACTCCCCAGATAGTTCTCATTGTCTCCCAAACAAAGCACACTTATATTCACCTTTGGACCTCTGTTCATATTGAACTTCCACTTGGAATGCCCCACCTCTCCTCTCCACTGGTTCAAATCTTCTCTACCCTTAAGATACTGTCAAAAATCTCATTTCCTCCAAGAAATCTACCCACATGTTCCCTAATTATCTCTAAAGAATGACTGAGAAACTTGAATCCACTTTTTGACAATGCTACCCAGTAAGTGAGGGGCAGAGTTAGAAGGAGACCTGAGAAGAAATTCCTGAACCCAGGATGATTTCAAGTTAGGTCAGTCAGTCAGTTAATAGGTATTTATTAAGCTTTCACTATATTCCAGACAGTGTGCTAAGTATTTAGGATACAAAGAAAGGCAAAAACAGTCCCTGCCTCCATGGAGCTTACATTCTGATGGGGGATCCTACTTCTGAGGGTTGGAAATATTTCAATAAAATCATTCACCAACTTCATAAAAAAAATCTGTGGGATGCCCGTTTGGAGCACCTGGCTTCAGGGTGGGGATAATAGGATTAATGTGAATAGTGTGTCAAGGAAATGTACTTTGTTACATCTAAAAAGGCTACTGAGATTTCTGACATCAAGACATCCTGTCCTTGCAGCTTTAGTATTTAATTGTATTTTCTCTTTTGTCACTTTTATAATGGGGGGAGGAGTTATCCCATTGGTTCCCTATAATTCTGCACATTTATGAAACAACCAGGAGAGTTACATTGTGACAAAAGGTCACAATTATTCCCATTCTAGGGTGAGAGGGCCATTACCATTTGACAGTTGCTTAGCAGCTTTTGTAAGGTAAATTGGTGGCTTCAGTGAAAATGTCTATACAAGTTGGCATCATTACATCAGGCTTCTGTTGCCAGCCTCAGAGGAGGGTATCCTGATTACCTTTGCCTATCACAACCCTCCCTATTATGAAATCACAGCACGTACTGTCAGTGCCCTGAATTTAGCACTGAATCACATAGAGGCAGTCTGCCATACACTGTGACTGGGATTTACAGAATTATGCCAATCACACCCATGTTATTACCTAGAGCACAAATAAGCATATGCAATACAGCCAAGTTCCTTTTGAGTACAAAATGAAATCCAATAACTTGATCTCAAAAGTCTATATTTCCTGTAGGGAAGCTCAGAGAATTACAGTCCTGGAAAGGATCCCACAGGTCACCCAAACCAACTGACAAGTGTTCATTTAGCCTCATCCCCTTGAAGACTTCTGGAGGGAGGTAACTATCCACTGATTCCTAAGGCATACAATTCCACTTTTAGATAGTTCTAATTATTAGGAAATTTTTAGTTACATTGAAGAGAAATATGCTTCTCTGTAACTTCTACAATTTATTGGTCCTGTATCTGTCCTTGAGACCAAGAAGAATAAGTCTAATCTATATCACCCATTACATATTTGAAAACAGTGCTCATGTGCCCTCATTTCTTCTCCAAGTTAAGCCTCTGGGGTCACTTTTCATTCTAGAATCCTATGATTTGCTTCTAGATTCAGCCTATGCTTCTAACTTGGCAAGATCTTTTTGGATCCCAATTTTATTATCCAGCATCTATCCCTTTCACCTTCATGTAATGTATATATTTGATAAGCATGTCATCCATGCAAATCACTGCTAAAAATGTTGAACAGAACAAAGTCAAGGACAGATCCTGTGGCACTCCAATAGAGACCCCCCCCCTTCAGATTGTCACAGATAACTTTTTAAATGTCCAAAAAGCACATCCCCAGAATTTCATGATCCTTATGAAGGTGCTACTTTGACTCTCTTCCTTTTTTCTTTATCTCCTCCCTTGTTACTTTCATCCATCCCAGGATTTCTACTCTAATCTCTATGTAGATAAACACTAAATCTACATCTCTTCCCCTGAACTCTGTCCTGAACTCCACACTCACAATTACAATAGTCTATTTGATATTTCCATTAGATGTACCTTTGACAATTCAAATTCAACGTGTCTAAAACTGAACTCACCTTTTTTTTTGGAGGGGTGGGGCTTAAATCCTGTTCCTCTTTGCCATAGTTCCCTGCCCCACTTCCAAGCTAAACATTCCTATTTTCTTCAACCAATCCTCCTATCGCATGGTCTTGAGGTCTTTCACCAACCTGGTCACCCTTCTCTGGATGAACTCCAGCTTATCAATGTTATTCCTAAAATGTGGCATCTAGAATTGAACACAATACTCCATAAGTGATCTGACTAGAGCCAAGTATAGTGAGAAAAATCACCTGCCTAATTCTGAACATTATACCTAATGCAGCCTAAATTGGCAGTAATGGATGTAGGGGGAATGAAGGGGCATGGGGAGTGGGGAGAGAAATAAGAAATAATGCTGCATTCTTTACACCTATGTTGAACTCTTGTTTCTCTTCCAATCCGTCTTAATTCATTATCAAACTGATCTTCCGTGCACACTGGTACGATCACATTGTCCTCCTGATTCAAGACTTTCTCATATCCTACAAAAACAAAGACTGAAGTACTTAAAATAGTCTAATTCCTTCCAAATTGGATCATCTGCTATCCCACGCTTTCCTACCTCTAAGCCTTTCTCACCCTTTCCTTCTGCCTAGAACACTCTACCCATCTTTCATCAATTCAGATATTGACTCCTCCTGAAAGACCGGAAGTGTTTTCTCCTTCCTCTGATCTCATGGCATTCTTTTATATCCCATGTGCTTATATTCTAATTTAGATTATGTTTGTCTGAGTGTCTTATCTCCCTTCACTCCTCCCTCCCATCCGCCCCTTGCACAATTCTTTACACACAGTAGATGCTTAATAAATTTTGAATACACTGTTCTCCAGCATTTCACTATTCATTTACAGCTCATTTCGCTCCTCTTTAGTATATTTTCTTGCTTATGATATTTCCAATAACATCTGTCCACTTCATAGATAGGTTACTCAAAATTGGATATCTGATTATCTTAATTATAGTGAATGTGTGTTGTAGAATTCCCTTTCTCAGGAATTATTTTTTCAATAAGACCAGAAGTTCATGGTTTCGACATGGATTTTTTTTTTGTCCCATTCACCCATTCCCTCAACATTTAACTTCTACTCTAGATGGTTAAATATGTTTTACCATATTGATTATGGTTACTTCTGCCTTGCCCACACTCCTTCCTGAATCTTGGTTCATGATGCTTCTTCTTCCTGAAACAGCATTCTTCTGCCTTGTACTTATTCGCCTGCTACATGTAAAGCAGAGATGCTATGATGCCTAGTCCTAGCTTTGCTATTAACATATTAAAAATGGGATCTTAAGCAAGTAGCAATGGCAGCATGGCAGGCCAAAATAGTTTTCCTTTAAGGAGGCTTGGGAATTTCATTGGCTAAAGGGACTAAGACTTGAATCAATAACATTACTTCCTTGAACAAAACTCACCCTATGGGGAACAGGTGACACCAGGAAACCTTTCTGACTCAGCATTACTGCAGTGGCCAATGTGGAGGTAGAAGAGAGTAGTATCTATTTTAATTAGTAATCAAAACCTGTTAAAACATCTAATTGTAAGTCAGTTTTATTTTTATTACATTTTAGGGCCTGCTAGTATGTCATTGAGTTTCATTCCTGAGCCTGAAAAACTTGCCCTAGCCTGCATAGTCCCTCAGTTTCCTTATCTATAAATTGAAGGGATTGCATTAGATAATCACTAAAGATCCCCTCAGGCTCTAAATCTTATGATCCTTCAAACTCTAAAACCTAAGAATTCTATAATCCATCCTTCAAGGTAAAGTGCCAGGCCTTCCTCTCATTTGAAGGTTTCTACTACTCTAACCCATATTGATCCTTTTTTTCTTTGCACTCCCATTGTTATACTTCAGGGCAGTACCATACATTCAATTGCTCTCTAATTATTCTTCTAAGTCTGTAGGTATTGTTAGCTCTGTCCCAGAAATCTTAATGCAGTTTTAAGTTATTAATAGCTCTAAAACTGCACTAAGACTTCTGGAACACTGTGTATACATAGTTTTCCAAGGAGAACAAAAATAAGTATAAAATGCATTCATATTTTTGAAGGGTTCCAGTGAGTGTGATGGGAGATATCTCAAGAGATGATTTAGAATTAGATTCTCTAGATACTAAAATATCCATTGCAGCACTTTTTTAGGAAGATACTTAAAGAGCTAGGGGAAAAAATGGATGCTCACTGGGGAATGACTAAACTGTGGCCAAAAAAAATCTCATGGAATATTATTGTGCAGACAGAAATAATAAATATGAAGAATTCAGAGCAATATGAGAAAACTTCTATGAACTTATGAGATAAGCATTGTATATACTATACAACAAATGTAAATGAAAAGAAAACTAAAAGAAATCTGAATTTTGAATAATTGTAATAACCAATTATTAACCAATAATTGTAATAACCAATCTCTGGTACCAGAGAATAGTTAATGAAAAATATCTGCCTTCTCTCAGCTAAGAGATGGGGACTGTGGGACCCAATGTTACATGCATGTCAGAAATGGTCATTATATCTTTTTTCCTTAACTCTTTTTCTTTGTTATGACAGAGACTGAGTGGTACAGTACAAAGAACATTGGTTCAGTCTTGCCTCTGATTCTTACTATCTTGGGGACTAAGGTCAAGTAACAACCTCTCTGGGCTTCCATTCCCTCACCTATTAAATGAAGGTGTTGGATTAGATGACCTCTAAATTTACTTCTAACTCTGCACTTATGCTCCTCCTAAGCAAGGATTCCTGGGAAGGGGCAGTGTTTGAGTGTGGGGGGTACTATAGCCAAGAATGATTGCGACATTACAAGAAAAGGCACTGATAATAAAACTTATTTTTTATACACAGAATTAGAAGCTTATGGTTGTGGTGACAATCCTAAAAATGATATAGTAATCAACTTATAACAAATTGTAAATGGAGTTGTGGCTCTGATTACATGCAATCTCATCTCCTTCAGTGCCATCCAGTGGAATTATGGTGAAATATCACTTCAGAACCCAGAAAGGCTCATCTGTACCAAGGCACAGTACAGCCTGTTTAACAACCCTTTGTCTTCAGAATGTGCTGTTTCTGCCAAAGCAAACTGGGGGATATTACAACTACTGGGGGACCCGCTGTGGGAAACAAAGCACAGGCTTTTTTTGCAGCAATATTGGAAGCCAGACCCAACTTCCTTCCGCAGGGGATTAAGACTTTATTGATTCTGTTGGGGTATGTCATCTTATTCCAGCATTGACCCAACACCACCCATACACTGACTATGATGGAGGGAAAATATTTAAGCTCTTCCAGTGATTTTATCAAGGGTTTTCTGTTCTTGTGAACCAACTGTTACAGAGAACTCTCTTACGGATATATTTTTTTTAAGTTTTAAATTAACAATATTGAGCTTGATTTTCCTTTCCCTTCATGGTAGGGACAGGTATAATGATGCCAGTGGTAACCTTATGTGCCCTCATGGTGGAAGGAAGGGGGGGGGAAGTATCTTTTCCCTTCATTATAAATCTCATTATATACACAGGGAACAATGTATAAAGACCTACACAGTCTTCTAAAGGGGATATTTCTCTACTTCTGGGGAAGACACTCCCTGGTGCCCTCTGAACTCCAAGGTCACTGGGATAGAAGGTTTCTTCCTTCCCTCTCCCCTTGCCACATGACCAACCCTAAAATTGTCAGGACCTTTGGATCCTTGGCTATGATATGGACAAGTACTCCTTCAAAAAAACAAAGTTGAGGTTAAAAAAACCTATTTTTTTACATGCAACACACAACTGCTGGTGGCCCAGGCATGGTTAGTTCTCTGGATCCAGGTGCATAGACTAAGTTCAGTCTTAGAGGAAAGTGACCTCTGAAAAGAGGAATCAGCCTCCTTTTCTTGAATTATTTAGCTCTTTGTGCCCCTACCTCATAATCCCAGAAATAATAATTTAAAACTTGGGTTTAGCTCATAGCTAGGGTTTCCACAAAAAGGGTAGTAGAAAGGAACTCACCTCACAGTATAATATATATATTATATATAATATATATATATATATATATATAATATATATATATATAATATAATTTATATATAATGTATGTATATATGGTATAAGACAGCTATTTATTTCTTCCATACAAAAAGAAATGCTTAACACAAAAGTATGCATTGATAAAGACAAACAAGAAGCAGTAACTTATAACTACTGTTATACACCCCTGGAAGGTTTATACTTTCAGTATCAAAGCATGAGACACTTTGCTAGACTGCTAAATTATCACTTCACTTTTACTTTGTTTCTGTACTATCCAAACAGTTTTCCCCAGGTCCATGTGTTCTGGCAAGCCAGGATAGGGATTGGGTTTCTCCTTCTATCAGTGATTATCTTTTCCTCCAAGAAGCTTATGGGGTACCTCCCACAGTACCGCCAGCATAGACTAAGGAATCCATGAATTCCTGAACCCTCAAACTCAGAATTGCCTCCAAGGCTAGAAACAGCCAGCTCAGATTGATGTTTGGGGATAGAAACAAAGCAGAAAAAGCAGCGAGAGGCCTAGCCTCAATCTCAATTGTCTGAGTCCATACTCTAGCTGCTGTGGTTGAATTCTACTGGGAATGGGGACAGGGTACCCACTTCTTCTGCAATCTTCTCTGGAAATAAGAGAGTGAGGGGAGAAATAAGAGAGACGGGGGAGGGAGGGGAGAGAGAGAGAGAGAGAGAGAGAGAGAGAGAGAGAGAGAGAGAGAGAGAGAGAGAGAGAGAGAGAGAGAGAGAGATTGTTGCTTGTTACATACTTCAGAGGGAGAGAGGAAGAAGAAGAGAGAGAAGAGGGACAGAGAGGAAGGGAGGGAAAGGGAAGAGAAGAGAAGAGAAGAGAAGAGAAGAGAAGAGAAGAGAAGAGAAGAGAAGAGAAGAGAAGAGAAGAGAAGAGAAGAGAAGAGAAGAGAAGAGAAGAGAAGAGAAGAGAAGAGAAGAGAAGAGAAGAGAAGAGACAGGTAAGAGACAGAGACAGAGAGATTGTTGCTTGTTACATATACTTCAGGGGAGAGCCAGAGGGTGGAGTTAAAGTTTACTGATTGTGCAGCTCTTCCTGGTTCATGGTCAGTCCTCTTTGATTCAGTTTTGACTCAGCCTCTCTCTACCTACAGCCCTGGAGTAGGGGGATGGGGGAGAAGGAGGGCAGGGAACTAAAAGGTTACCCAGGATTTATTGCATTTTCCCAAAGTTCGAAGCCTTACATGGTTAAGCTACATGTGTCTCTAGAAGTTATCAGGAACACACCTCGCATACCTCATGGTTTGACTTCTGTGGATCCATTCTCACATATGCTTCGTGGGATATGATCTAATCCAGCTCCTGCTACCCATGTAATCATCCTATGTTTGCAATCTTTTTTTTGTTTGTTTTTGGTAGGCAATGGGGTTAAGTGACTTGCCCAGGGTCACACAGCTAGTAAGTGTTATGTATCTGAGGCCAGATTTGAATTCAGGTCCTCCTGACTCCAGGGCCAGTGCTCTATCCACTGCGCCACCTAGCTGCCCCAAGAAAGAACAGGAATGTCCCAGTATGGTAGTTTTGTTGGGTTTTTTTTAAAGCACTCTTTTTTTTTTGGTTTGTTTTTGGTGAAGCAATTGGGGTTCAGTGACTTGCCCAGGGTCACACAGCTAGTGAGTGTCAAGTGTCTGAGGCTGGATTTGAACTCAGGTCCTCCTGACTCCACTTTGCCATCTAGCTGCCCCCATCCTATGTTTCCAATCTTTACTCTCCTTTATGAACTCTATAAATCCAGGGACACTGGTCTTCTGTGAGTTCATTGACTAGACACTACATCTACCAATTCCACGTCTTATCCTTCATTCCTGGACTGCTCTTCCTTCTCACCTCTGCCTCCTGGCTTCCCTCTATTCTTTCAGGACTCAGTTCAAATCCCATCTTCTACAGGAGGCCCTTCCCATCCCACCCCCCTTCCTTTCCCTCACTACCAGTCCCTTTCCTCTGAAATTACCTTCCATTTATACTGCATATGTCTTGCATTGTGTGTTGTATGTATCTTGTATGTACATAGTTGTTTGCATATGGTTTTCCTCATTAGAGTGTGAGCTCCTTGAGAATAAGCATCAGATTTTTTTCTTTTCTCTGTATCCCCAGGCTTAGCACAGTGTGTGCCACATAGTAATGGGTTTAATCAATGCTTGTTGAATGACTGGCAGAGTACTCACAATCCAGGAATGCACCTGGAGTCCTCAATCCCTTATTGCCCCAAAGCAGAGAGGCTAGAGAGCCTTGCCAAGGCAATTTGGCCCACAAAGTTTCCTTTCTTTTTGATGCTCTGACAACAAAGGCAGTAGCCAGAAACTCTGCCTTTTTACCAATTTTGTACACTCCATGTGAAAAAATAATTGCTAAACTCAACAAAAAAATGACATGTTGGGGGGTCATATGTCTCATGAAGCCAAAAGGTCTACAACAAAGTGAACAGCACCTGTTCTAGGGTCACTAGCTGCTGACCTCTAAAAATCAAAGACAGCAACTAACCAGGAACTCACAATTTGAGGGTGACAACTACCTTGGTCCCTCCAGAGATCTTTCATCACTTCACTTTAGCTCTGCTGAACTGGGACTTCATTCTAAGTCTGGCAAAGAGGAGTGGAAGTCAGGACTGACCCTGCTCCTATTCAGAGCCCTGGAGGGAGCCTGCTTTGCCATCACACTCTAAATAATCACGCCCTGAGGGTCCACCTAAGTGACCCCCACTCCTTCATAGGGTATTCATTATTTTTTTTTAGATACAAGAGCTTCTGGTGTTCAATGACCCTGCCCACATTTTGCCCAGCTCATTTCTGAACTTAATGAAATAATGACAGCCTAATAAATAATACAATGGGATCTGTCCTTTTGCCTGCATTCAGTACTTCATTTTTCTGCAATCACACTTGCTGGTAATGTTGCTTTATAAGTGTCTTCAGGCTGCTTTGTGTCTGTGTACTTTGTTTCTCTGACCAGAATATAAACTTTTCCTAGGTGGGCCGATTCATCTTATAACTACTTCCTCACTCCATTCTCTCTGCTCATTTTCAGGACCTGCGGCCACCAGAAGGACTTCCATTTAAATCTGTCAGATTTGTTAGTTTCTATATGTTTATTTGTAGAATAAGAGAAAGGTAGGGATGCTCATCCTACCTGCCCCCTTCACAACCATCATTCATCTCTAAGGAAGACACTGTAAAAATGATTGACACAAAGTTATTAACATGTTTAAGGCCCCTCTGTCAATAGGCACTTTAACTATATGCTATATTTAGCTCTCCTAATGAACTTTGATTGGGGCAAAATATGGTGCTGTGGAAAGAACACTGGATTTGTAATCAGGAAACCTGGGTTCAAATCCTAGTTTTGACACTTCCTAATTTTGTGGCCTTGGGCAAGTCATTGATCTGGGCCTCAAACTTCGCACCTGTAAAATGAAATCATTGTACTAGATGGCCTCTATGGTTCTTTCTAGCTCTAAATCTGTAATAGTGTGATTGCCATTCTACTGATAAAGTGACTCAAAAAGAGAAAAAAAGAGGCTCAGCTTCCTTAGAAGGCTAGTCAATAGCTCACAAATGTTCAGATTCCTTAAGAGTCTGGCCAATATGGTGGATGCTTAATAAACCTTGTCTTTGGCTGAAAGAAAAAAAAAGAGAAAAGAAATTGACTTAGAGAAACTAGAAATAAAATAAGCTGACCATCAATTTGCAATGACTTAATGAATCGTGCTATGAATGTAATGGAATTTCATAGGAAATAAAGAAAATGAAGCTTTCAGAAATACATGGGATACAAATGGTAAAAGGACCCACATGTACAAAAATATTTAAAGCAGCTCTTTTTGTGGTGACCAAGAATTGGAAATCAAGGGGATGCCCCTCAATTGGGGAATGGCTGAGCAAGTTGTAGTATATGAATGTAATGGAATACTATTGTTCTATAAGAAATGATGAGCAAGGGGACTTCAGAAAAACCAGGAAAGACTTACATGAACTGATACAAAGTGAAGTGAGCAGAGCCAGGAGAGCAATATGCAAAATAGCTTTAATAATGTAAATGAAAAGAACACTACAATGAAATGAACACTAAACAGGATCATATGGACTCCAGAGAAGGAGGAGGAAATAGGTGTCCCTTCTTTTGTGGTAGGGTGGTGGGGAACCACAGGTAGAGAATACTGTATGTACTGTCAAACTAAGTTACTATGTCATTTGAGTGTCCATTTTTCTCTTTTTACAAGGAAGGACTCATTGGATGGATGGGAAGCCATATATCCAGCAATGACTGGGATGCAAAACAAAAAAGAATAGTAAAATATAAATTTAAAACCAAAGAAATGAAGCATCTTGTCCTGGAGAATGTAAACATTAATTTAAATACTGACTTATAGACTCCTGACTACTAACATTCTATAGTAACCTCCTAAGCTATAGGACCACCTGGTCAAAAGTACTTTTGTTCACATCATCATTGTTCTAACCACTTTGAAAGCAAACATTCATCAGGTTGTTTTTTTAGGTCATGCCAATAAGAGGTAAGCCCCAAGGTGAAATTTACAAAGAAGAAAATGTGGTAAGTCTGATCAGATGGGTTTTTAGTTAAAACCCATATGTTAAAATCAAAAGTGTATGTTCAATGTTTAATACTCACATATATGTGTATATTTATCTATCTATCCATCCATCTATCTCTCTATTTAAAATTTTCTAACTGTAGCTGAAAAAAAAAGCCTGGAGATAAGTCGTTTGAGGGTCTTATTTTTTAAAAAAAAACTTTATTGATGTTCTTTCTTTGTTCTATTTACATTGCTTTTTCCCAACCAAAAAAAAAATAGGGTCTTAATTCTTCTTTTTCTTTTCATCCTCCCCAGAAGTACATGATATCTAGTCTATCCAGCAGGTATTTGTTGGATTGTAAAATGGGAAGGGGTTTTTATTATTCTCCAGTTCCATTCAAAATGAGGCTGGTGGTTTCAGCAAGCTGACAACTTGTTGGTAATAAAGCCTTTCTGTTGAAACCTCTTCTCCCGCAAAGATAAAGGAAGAGAGTTTCTGTACCAGATCTCGTTGTGTCTTACAGCTTTTCTCTGTCAGGTGGTTGACAGAAGTATATTTTAAAGCCAGACTCTGCACATCCAGAACACCAGACTTTGTACCTTATTAACAAAGCTGCTATTGTCAACTGTATTGTTTCCTGAACCAACAATCTAACTTCACTTTTAGCAAATCTTGAAAAATGAGGTAGATCAAAAGGACACTGAAACTAGCACATCTCTACCTTTCCACCATCTTCCTTCCTCTGTTACCCAATGCTAAGAGGCAGCAGGTGGGAAGAGACATAGGCATTTATTTAAGAATGCTGCAGAATTCTGATGAGAGCACATGTGAGAGATTGGTGGTGAGGTTACAGGAAAAGATTTAGGGTAGTCAGGTCCACAAATGGATACAGAACTGGGGTCAGACTATACTGAAAGGTGGTTATAATTAATCACTGCTTCTCTCTTTAAAAAAATTTTTTTTGAAGGCTTTTATTGATGTCTTCTTAGTTGTTGTTCAGTTGTTTTTCTGTCATGTCTGATACCTCATGACTCCATTTGGGATTTTCTTGGCAAAGATACTGGAATGGTTTGCCATTTTACAGATGAAGAAATTGAGGCAAATAGGGTTAAATGATTTGTCCAATGTCACAGAACTAGTAAGTGTCTGAAGCCAGATTTGAATCCAGGAAGATAAATCTTCCTGACTTAAGGCCTGGCACTCTACCCTTTGTGCCACCTAGCTGCCCTTTTTTTTTTATGTCACCTAAATTTCTCCAGGCATCTTTCTCCTTCTCCCTCCCAAAGAGCCATTCCGTATACTAAATGGTATTTTTATTTTATTTTTTAAATTATTAATTTATTTAGTTTTAGTTTTCAATATTCACTTCCATAAGATTTTGAGTTTAAAATTTTCCCTCCCTCCCCAAGACATTGTGCAATCTGGTATACTCTACTTATACATTCATATTAAACATATTTTCATATTAGGCATGATGTAAAGAAGAATTAGAACTAATGTGAGGAACCACAAGAAAGAAGAAACAAAACAAAATAACAAAAGAAAAGGAGAGTAAATAGTATGCTTCCATCTGCATTCGGACTCCAGCATTTTCCATCCTGAGTCTTTCGGAGTTGTTTAAGATCCTTGCATTGCTGAAAAGAACTAATCTATCAAAGTCAGTCATTGCACAATATAGCTATTATTGTGTGCAATGTTCTGCTCATTTCACTCAGCATCAGTTCATATAAGTCTTTTCAGGTTTTTAAACAATCTATTGTAGGATTATGGTTCTTAATCCACTCTGCTATCCACATCACTTTTATGGGAGAATTCATCCCATTCACATTCATAGTTGTGATTACTATCTGTGTCTTTCTCTCCATCCTATTTCTCCCCCACTTTATGCTTTTCTCTTTCCTTTCTCCCCTTCCCTCCTCACTAGAATTTTGCTTTCAACCACGGCCTTCTTCAATCTTCCCTCCCTTTTATCCACCCCCTCCCCTTTCTTTCCCTTTTCCCCTCCTACTTCCTATAAGGTAAGTTAGATTTCTATACCTGACTGATTATGTTATTCCCTCTTTGAACCAAATCTGATGAGAGTAAGGTTCGAACAATGCTCATCTCCCTCCCTTTTTTCTCTCTCCTGTAATAGGTTGTCTGCTTTTCTTCTTAATTTTTATAGTGTAACTAATGTTTAATTTCTTCTTAATTTTATAGTGTAATATTTACTACTAAGGACACATTCATTTAGAATGTATTGTAGAATATAGTATAAGGTATTGGTCTAAGCCTAATTTCTACTAGACTGCTTTCTAGTTTTCCATGAAATTTTTATCCAATAGGGAATTCTTTCCTGAGTAATTTTTGGTTTCTACTTTTTCAAAAACTAGATTGTTGAGTTCCATTATTTCTTGTCTGGTATAGTCCATTGATCTCTCTCTCTTTTTTTTTTAAACAAATACCAGATGGTTTTGTGGCTGCTACTTATAATATAGTTTGAAGTTTGGAAGTATTATTTGCCTTTTGTCCCTCTTTTCATTATTTCCCTCAATAATCTAGCTCTTTTATTTTTCCAAATGAATTTTGTTATTATTTTATCAAGTTCTATAAAGTATCACTTTGATAATTTGATTGGCATAGTATTAAATCTATGAATTAACTCTGCCAGTACTGTCATTTTTATTATATTGGCAGAGCCCAGCCATGAGCACTGAATATTCCTCTAGCTATTTAAGCTATTTTTTATTTCTTTAAGGAGCACTTTGTAACTGAATCTATAAAAATATTTTTTGTGTGTTGGTAGATTGATCTTCAGATATCTTGTGCATTTTTAGTTAAGTGGAATGGAATCTCCCTTTCTGTTATTGCCTCTTGGATTTTTATTATTGTCATCATCATCATCATCATCATCTTCATATATAAATGTTTGTTTTTGAGGGTTTATTTCGTAGCCTGCAATTTTGAAGATTGTGTCAAATAGGATCTTTTCCAAATCCCTAGAATTTTCTAAGTAAATCATCATATTACCAGCAAATAGGGATTGTTTTATCTCTGCCTTTAATTTCTTTCTCTTGCCTTATTGCTGTCATTAGCATTTCCATAACTATATCAAATAATAGTGGGAAGATTGGACATCCTTGCTTCATTTCTATAGTTATTAGGAAAGGTTCTAGTGTATCACCATTGCATATGATGCTTGCTGTTGGTTTTAGATGCTTTTTGTGATGTTAAAAAAAGTCTCTCTATGCCTATATTTTGTAGGGAATTTAACATAAATGAGTATTACACTTTGTTAAAGGCTTTTCCCACATCAATTGTGATAATCATGTGGTTTGGGATGCTTTTGTTTTTAATATAATTACTATTTTGATTACCTTCCTAATGTTTAATCATCTGTCCATCCCTGGTATAATTCTAACTTGAAAGATGTCTTGGGTAAATTTCTATATTTTATTTGATAGGATTTTATTTTTAAAATTATAATCAATATTCATTAATGATATCAGCCTATAGTTCTCCTTCAGTGCTTTATCCTTACCTGGTTTAGGTATTAGGACCATATTTGTCTCATAAAGTCACTTTGGTAGAGTGCTTTCTTCCTCAATTTTTGAGAATAACTTTGTAGTATTGATAGTGATTGTTCTTTAAAAGTTTGATAGAATTATCCTGTGACTACAACAGGACTGAGAGTTTTTTCCTTTGGTCCATCCTTTCCAGCTAGGTCTATTTCCTTTTCTGAGATTGGATTATTTAATATTTCTATTTGGTCTTCTGTTAATTTGGGTATTTTATTTTTTTGAAGGCATTTCTCCATTTCTTTGTGTTCTCAGTTTTATTAGCATAAAATCGCTCATGATACATTTTGATTGTTCTTTTTATTTCTTCTGGATCTGTTATGACTTTGATCACTTACTATGTTAATTTGATTTGCTGCCTCTCTTTTTTAATCAAAGTGACTAAAGGTTTATCAATTTTATTCATCTTTTCAAAGAAACAGCATTTAATTTTTATGATTTCTATAATTTTTTCATCTCCAGTTCAACTATTTCTCCTCGAATTTTTAGTATCTCCTCTTTTGTGTTTATTTTAGGTTTGTTTATTTGTTGGCTTTCTAATTTTTGAAAGTGCATATTCAGTCCCTAACTCCTCTCTTTATCTCCTTTGTTAATGTATATTTATAGGGACTACTGCTTTTCTAAGAAATATTTTGTACAAAGTCACTGACCCTGAGTCTTTCCTTCTGGCTCCAGAGTAGACCTATCAGAACAAAGATGGAAGGGAACTTTCCTGCTTTCTTTCCCTTAAATTTTCCCCTTCATCCATCTGATTGTGGCCCTTTAAGCTTAATGAAGAGGAGAATGATCCTTGAAGTCCACAGGAGCCACAGTCAAGGCTGCGCAGGTGCCTCAGGAAGAGGAGAGGTAAGCCAAGCCCGAGGTTACCTTCCCTCAGCAGGAGCCACTGTAAGAATGCTATTGACAGCTCTGCCCCTGACTTCAACCTGTTAAGGGGGCTACGTGACCTGTACAGAGGGAATGGTGGGGAGTGACTCTCCTTCATCTTCCATGTAAAGGACATCCTCTACTAGCTCCCACCCCTAAGAGAATGAGATTCACTTTCTACTGAGAAATCAGGTTGACACGAAAGCCTTTCATTTACATACAATGATGGCTTACTTTCCCAAAGGACTAAAATAATCCTCTCTCTCTCTCTCTCTCTCTCTCTCTCTCTTTTTAACCACTGGAAGGAGGGAAGGACAGCAAAAAGGCAACATGTTTAATGGTAAGAGCCTTGGCTTTGGAGTCAGAGGCCGTGGGTCCAGTTCCTGATTCTATCATTTATTACTTGTGTGAACCTGGACAATCAACGCACAAATATTTATTAAGTGCTTTCACTGTTCTAGGCACTGGGGATATAAGAACCAAAGTGAAAAAGACTCTCCCCTCTTTAAGGTATTTGCATTCTCTCAGGGGAGATAATTCTGATACTTAAAAACATATAAAAAATGAATACAAGGTTACATCAGAGAAGATACTAGAACCTGGGAAATCAGGATAGACCTATGCTCTGAAGGAAAGTGGAGATTCTAAGAAGGGAAGGTCAGGAGGGAGTGTATTTTAGGCGTGGGGCACAATTTGTACAAAGACAAGAAATTTAGAGGGAGTAATCTTGTGAGAAAAGATACTAGAGCCACTAGAGTGAAGAGTTTTTAATGCCAAGCAGTGGGGTTTTATTTTATCCTAAAGGTAATAGGGAGCCATTGGAATTTATTGAGGAAGGGGATGATATGGTGCTACCTGTGCTCTGGGAAAATCAATTTGGCAGCTACGTGGGGGGTGGATTGGAAAGAGGAGAAATCTGAGAAAAGGAGGCCAATAAGGCAAAGTCACTTAACCTTTCCAGATCTGTTTCCTCGACTGTTATTGTTTGTCCTTCATTCTGGAAGAGGACCAATGATATAAGGAGGATAATCTCTTGATTTGCAAGTGAATTGGATTTAGGTGAGGCAGAGCTGTGCAAAGTCACCAGCCTCCCTCTTTCCTCCAGAGTCACTGGAGTCCCGTGGCAAGATAGAGGTCAGGACTACTGGTGATGGTTAGTGGGAGACCCTGACCTTTTTAAGCTAAGGTCTTCAACAGGTCTCAATTTGACAGAGGCGATGCCCATTCAGCGATTAAGGCTAGGTAAGAGGTTGTTGTTTGTTTATTATCATTATGTTGCAGAAGAGGAAGCTACTACTCAGAGGTGAAAAGTTAATTCCTTGAAACCTCTCAAGGACACTCCCAGACAGAACCTGTATCTGATTCTTTTCACCAGACCAATGTTTCCCAAACTATTTGGCCGTGGTCCACTTTAAAACATGTGGACAGGACTCATAGGTATTACTGGTCCGAGGAAGCCAAAGCTTCAGAATTCACAGGCTATAACTGTAGAGACGGGAAGGGTTTTGGTGCAAAACAGAGAAAATTAAGCTTGCTTTCACGCCCATAGTTGCAGCACATTCCAAGACTTTTCTATATTCAATGCAATGACTATACACAATATTTTAGAGAGAATAATGTAATAAGTATCCAAACATTCTCCTGTCACCACCATTCACAGCTTAGTACTATCAAAAGTTCTCTGGGATATAGTCTAGGGAAGGTTAAAGTGGATTGCCCATCAATGACATCTCTCTCCAGGAACACACACAAATGGCAACCATAGGATCGTACATAGCTTTAATTTCTCATTCAGCTGTTAATTTTGGACAGAAGTTCTCTGTGCCCTCAAGCTCCCTATCTCTTGTATTGTTTTACTGAGATGGGTTCTCCTTATCTTGCCCACGCTGGAAGAGCAGGGCCACTCACAGTCTAATTCCACTGCTAACTGGCATGAAGTTTTGAGCTACTCTGCTTCTGACCTAGGTAGGGGTATTCTGGTAAATGTCTCCCAACTGGCTCTCTCCCTCCCCAAAATGTACATACAACATACTTTTAAGGTTAATCTACATTATTAACATTTATCTCCATCACATTCTTAAGACTAGAGAATTTAAAAAAAAACAACAATAAATAAAACCCTGTTTTGGAGCACTTGATGATTTCTGAGTTATAAATGTACACGCTGAAATTTAACAATCAGCTCATGAACACCTGTGCAAGCTGGCTGTAGCATAACCTTGGACCTAAATCTGCTTTCCTTAAGTGGCATAGTAGCCCTGTGTTCCCATGTGCTCCCCATATTGAGCCTGGACGTAGTGTAGGAGCCAATTAGTTTTAGCCCTACTGCAGCTTAGAACACCTGATCTCAAGTGATCCACCAGCCTATGCCTCCCGCCTAGATTATAGGTATGTGCCATCATGCCCTGAAAGATCTCTGTTTTCCAAGATACAAAAAGAGTAACATGCTATTTAGTATATGTCTAACAATCTTGGAAATCCTCTGATCAAAGAGACTATATAGATACAGTACAAGTATCTACAAATCTTTTATATCATAGAATTATAAGATGTTAAGAGTCGGTCCGGCCCCCCGTCCCATGTGTCTCTACCACATCCTATACAAATGGCCATTCAGTCTCTGCATGAACATTTCCAAAGATGGAGAACCACTACCATCTGAGGCAATTTGTTCCATTTTTAATAACTGTAATTATTGGTATAGCTATATTTTGTTGTTCAGTCATTTCAGTCATGTCTGACTCTTGGTGACTCCATTTGGGGTTTTCTTGCCAAAGATACTAGAGCGGTTTGCAATTTCCTTCTTCAGCTCATTTTACAGATGAGGAAACTGAGGCAGACCAAGTTAAGAGACTTGCCCAAAGTTATACAGCTAGTAAGTATTTGAGGCCAGATTTGAACTCACGAAGATGAGTCTTCTTGCTTCAATTTTTTTTTTTGGTGAGGCAATTGGGGTTAAGTGACTTGCCCAGGGTCACACAGCCGGATTTGAACTCAGGTCCTCCTGATTTCAGGGCGAATGTTCTATCCACTGCGCCACCTAGCTGCCCCAAAGATGAGTCTTCTTGACTTCAGGCCTGGCACTCTATTCACTGCACCACCTAGCTGCTCCAACAGAGCCAAAAATCGACCTCCCTGTAATTTTTGCCAATGCTTCTAGATCTGCCTTCTAGTGATATATCATGTAAATCTAACCCCGCTTCTCTAGTTCATATATTTGAGTATGGCTACAACATAGTGCCTCCCTGCCCTACCAGGTCTTCTCTTTCCTGAGATAAATATCCTTAGTTCCTCAAATGAAATGGCTTTATGTCACTTCAGCATTCCAGTGCCTTCCTTTGGGTGTATGCCTCCTTGTTAAAATGCAGTGCCTAGAACTCTGCATAAGACTCTAGCTGTGGTCTTATCAGCCCAGAGGTCAGTGGAACTTTGATTTGCTTCTATTAACAAAATCGGCAATTTCACTAGCTTGTTTGCCAGCAACATCACAATACAGACATATTGAACAAGCTCATCGTCAACAAAAACTAGATAACTGTCACTATTTTGATTGCTTTATTCCTGTCCTGGGCTGTCTTATTCTCTTCTATACACTACAGCCTGGGAGCTCTGCTGGCCTTTTTGCTCACACAGACCACCCCATCTTTGTTCTTTGGGCCTTTGCACTGCCTATACCTCAAGTCTGATACTCTCTCTCCTCGCTTTTTTCCTTGGCTTTCTTCAAGTCTCAGCTTAAATTTCACTCTATGGAGACCTCACCTGGTCCCTCCTCAACTGCTAGCCTTCCCCTGTGAAATGATGTCTCATCTATTCGGTATATATTGTCCAAGTACCTTCATGTACAGGTCATATTTCTATGGGAATGTGTGCTTGTAGAAGGCAGGGCTTCTTTGTTATCCCTAGCACTTAGTGGAGTGCTAACATGTATAACTACTTAATAAATGCTTATTGGTTGATTAACATTGATGAAGAAAGGCACAAAATCAAGCTGATTTGATCCAGTGTAAATATTTGACACAAATCCTCAGGTGAGCCTTAAAGACTGCTTGAAAATCCTTCTACTCTATCCTCATTGACCCTATTTAATTCTTTATAGCTACTATTCTAAATCTTTTCTTTTTTAAATAATATTTTTTTCCAATTACATGTAAAGGCAATTTTAAAATTTTTTATTAATTTATTTTCAGTTATCAACAATCACTTCCATAAGCTTTTGAGTTTTAAATTTTTCTCTCTCTCCCTCACCAAGACAGCATGAAATCTGATTTGGCTCTACATATATATTCCTATTAAACATATTTTCACATCAGTCACGTCATAAGGAAGAATTAGAACCAATAGGGGGGACCACCAGAAAGAGGAAACAAAACAAAACAGAAAAAAAAGAGCAAATAGTATGCTTCAATCTGCATTGAAACTCCATAGTTCTTTCTCTGGATGTGGATAGCATTTTCCATCATGAGACTTTGGAGATGTCTTAGATCCTTGCATTGCTGAAAAGGGCTAAGTCTATGAAAGTTAGTCATCACACAGTGTGGCTGTTACTGTGTACAATGTTCTCCTGGTTCTGTTCACTTCACTCAGCATCAGTCCATACATGTTTTTCCAGGTTTTTCTGAAGTCTGCCTGCTCATCATTTCTTATAGCACAATAGTATTCCATCACATTCATATACCACCACCTGTTCAGCCATTCCCCAATTGATAGGCATCCTCTCAATTTCCAATTCTTTGCCAATACACACACACACACACACAAAAGCTGTTATAAATATTTTTGTGCATGTGGGTCCTAAAGACAATTTTAAAAATTCATTTTTAAAAATTTACTTAGTTTCAGTTTTCAACATTCACTTCCATAAGATTTTAAGTTCCAAATTTTCTCCCCATCTCTCCTCTCCCCCACCTCGAGACAGAGTGCAATCTGATATAAGCTCTATGTGTACATTCGTATTGAACCTATTTTCACATTAGTTATGTTGTAAAGAATTATAGCCTATGGGAGGAACCATGAGAAAGAAGAAACAAGCAAAATGAAAAAGAAAAAAAGATCAAATAATATGATTTAATCTGTATTTCAGACTCCATACTTCTTTTTCTGGATGTGGTTAGCATTTTCCATCATGAGTCCTTTGAAGTTGTCTTGGATCTTTGTATTGCTAAGAAGAGATGAGTCTTTCAAAGTTTAACATTAATTTTTAAAAAAATTTTGAGTTCCAAATTTTCTTCCTTCTTTCTCCTACCTTCTTAAGATGGTAAGCAATTTTATATAGGTTATATATGTGCAATCATGTAAAACACATTTCCATATTACTCATGTTGTGAAAGAAGAAACAATTTGCAAAAAAAAAATTAGTTTGTAAAAGGAATTTTTTTAAACTTTTTCCAGTCTGAAAATCATTCTTGAAAAAAAGGAGACGTGAACACATAAAAGATTTGAATTGTTCTGATCCATCAGACTAAGTCTGACTTTTTCCTATCACAATTTTTTGGAAAGAGTGGTTACATCTCCCCTAAAGTTCTCATCATCTCCCCAGCAACCAGTTCATCCTCTTGGATCACAATAAAGTCAAAGATAGCAGTTACCTTCATTATTCCTCTATCTTTTGAAGGATGTAATTATCATTATGGCAAGGCAAAATGTATCAGCTAGTCTGCTTTTAGGAAAGAAAGAGCTCTAGAAAGACAACTAAGGTCCCCAGTCATTCTGTACCTCTCCTCTGTGCCAGTTCACCAACTGTTTCTCAAACTCCTCACATCTTTTGTGTACCCTCAACCTGGTTTAGCCCATCTGCCGAGATGGTTTACTGGAGTGTAGCGCTGTGCATGCTACAGCTCCTTAGAGCCACAGGGGAGAGTTGAATGCCAGGTAGAGACCAAATGTGTCTCAGCAGCCCTGAAGAGGGCTCGGCAAGCCCTTTCATAATCTGTAGCACCCTCCAATGACAATATCATTTGTATTTCTCCTTCCATTAATCTTCATCCAAATGTTTTGGCATGATTCTCACTTAATTTTCATAGATTTCCTCACATTAATATATCTTCAAAGTATTCATCTGTTCTATCTCCACACTTTAACCTCTTCTGATCCTGTTGAATAAAATTTACCCCTCCATAACATGGAGGTTGTATGGGGTGTTGAAGGAAGACTAATACCTCTGGTGTGATGGCATGCCAAAGCCCTTTTCAGGGCTGCTCATCCGTGTTTGGTGTCCACCTGGCACTCAACTGTCACCTGTGGCTCTAAGGAGCTGGAGCATGCAGAGCAGCCACACTCCAGTAAACCATCTCAGCAGATGGGCTAAACCAGGTTGAGGGTAACCCATCAGTGAATTAGAGGGGTGTCTCCCCCAAGCATGTGAAGACTTCCCTTAATGGAATGGGTGGATAAAAACTGCCATGAAGACAGTGGAAGCAGGTGCTGTGGAGCGCTTAGAGCTTTGTCAGACATTGAAGATGCCAAGGTCATCCACTGCATCCCAGACCATCACCACTCATCTTGACTTTTGTCTTGTCACTGGACTTTGATGACTCTAGAAGAGAGAGTGAGACTGACAGCTTTGTGCAACTTTACCTCACTTAAATCTGAGTCACACACATGAGTCAAGAGATTGTCCTGTGATGTCCTTGGGACTCTTCAAAAACAAAGGACCAGGGGGCAGAGCCAAGATGGCGGAGTGAAAGCAGTGACTATAAAAAATGGCTCTAAACAAATTCTAAAGCAGCAGAACCCACAAAAAGACAGAGTGAAACAAATTTCCAGACCAAGACAACTGGGATGATTGATCAGAAAGGCATATTGTGCTGGGCTGGGAGAGAAGCACAGTTCGGCATAGTCGTGCAGGCCTCAGCAAACCTGGAGCAGGGCTCAGAGGACTGAATCTCGGGCAGCTGTGGTGGTTTCCAGACTCCTCAATCCACGGATGCCAAAGAAAACTTAGAAAGTCAGTGGGAAAAGTCTGTTTCTGTGGTGCTGAGACAGGAAGGCGGGGTCTCAGCTCTATTCCCCAAGAGTGTGGCCCTGGGGGGGGCAGCTGCTTCCCAAACTTCTGTCCCACAGACTGAGGGCCAGAGAGGGATTGCAGGGATCTCTTTGCCAGTGCTAAGGCAGGAATCTCTTGCTTTGCCCATGTTTGGATCTGGGTCACAGTTCTGGGTGGCAGTGCTGGGGTGAGGAGGAGTGCTGGTGTGGTGGAGCTTGTAGTGGCTGTGGAGAGAAAACCTTCTTCACAGTTCCAGGACAGAAAGGAGTACTTGTGGTCACTAATAGACCAGAGCCCAGGCCAGGAAAGGAGTAAACACCTCGCCCCTTATCATACCACCTTGGAAGAACTGAAAATTTACAGGTCCCTACAAGTATCTCTGAAAACAGCTGTACAAACCCCCGAACCTTGGGACAGTATATTCTCCACCTTGGAAGCAGACTCTTACCTTAACAAAGAGTTTAAAACTCAAGTAATTGGCTGGGATCATGAGCAAGCAGTGCAAAAAGAGTCAGACTATTATCTTACTTTGGTGAAAGAAGATCAAAGTATACAACCAGAAGAAAACAACAAAGTCAAAGCTCCTACATCCAAAGCCTCCAAGAAAAATATGAATCAGTCCCAGGCCTTGGAAGAGCTCAAAAGGGATTTTGAGAAGCAAGTAAGAGAAGTAGAGGAAAAACTGGGAAGAGAAATGAGAGTGATGCAAGAAAATCATGAAAAACAAGTCAACAGCTTGCTAAAGGAGACCCAAAAAATACTGAAGAAAATAACACCTTAAAAAATAGCCTAACCCAAATGGCAAAAGAGGTCCAAAAAGCCAATGAGGAGAAGAATGCCCTAAAAAAAAATTGGCCAAATGGAAAAGGAAGTCCAAAAGATTACTGAAGAAAATACTTCCTTAAAAATTAGAATAGAGCAATTGGAAGCTAGTGACTTTATGAGAAATCAAGACACTGTAAAACAAATCCAAAAGAATGAAAAATTAAAAACAATGTGAAATATCTCATTGGAAAAACAACTGACCTGGAAAATAGATCCAGGAGAGAGAATTTAAAAATTATTGGACTATCTGAAAGCCATGATCAAAAAAAGAGCCTAGACATCATCTTTCAAGAAATTATCAAGGAAAACTGCCCTGATATAGTAGAACCAGAGGGCAAAATAGAAATTGAAAGAATCCCAGATCTCCTCCTGAAAGAGATCCCCAAAGGAAAACTCCTAGGAATATTGTAGCCAAATTCCAGAGTTCCCAGGTCAAGGAAAAATATTACAAGCTGCCAGAAGAAACAATTCAAGTACTGTGGAAACACAATCAGGATAACACAAGATTTAGCAGCTTCTACATTAAAGGCCACAGGGCATGGAATATAATATTCTGGAGGGCAAAGGAGATAGGATTACAACCAAGAATCACCTACCCAGCAAAACTGAGTATAATCCTTCAGGGGAAAAATGGTCATTCAGTGAAATAGAGGACTTTCAAGCATTCCTGATGAAAAGACCAGAGCTGAATAGAAAATTTGACTTTCAAATACAGACTCAAGTGGAACATGAAGAGGTAAACAGGAAAGAGAATCATAAGAGACTTATTAAGATTGAACTGTTTACATTCCTGCATGGAAAGATGATATTTATAACTCATGAGACCTTTGTCAGTATTAGGGTAGTTGGAGGAAAAAAATTATATGTATGTATAGATAGATAGATAGATAGATAGATAGATAGAGGGCACAGGGTGAGTTGAAGATTAAGGGGTCATATCTGGAGAATAAAATTAAGGGATGAGAGAGGATGATACTCAGAGAAGAAGAAAGGGAGAGGTAGAATGGGGTAAATTATCTCACAAAAAAAAAACAGAAAAAAAAGTCTCTTACAGTGGAGGGGAAACAGGGGAAGGTGAGAGGGAATGAGTGAATCTTATTCTCATAGGATTTGGCTTAAGGAGGGAATAACATACACATTCAATTGGGTATGGAAATCTGTCTTACCCTACAGGAAAATAGGGGGAGAAGGGGAAAGAGAGCATGATAGAGAGGAGGGCAGATTGGGAAAGGGTAATCAGAAGCAAATACTTCTGAGGAGGGACAGGGTCAAAAGAAAGAATAGAATAAATGGGAGGGCAGGATAGGATTAAGGGAAATAGAGTTAGTTTTTCACAACATGTCTACTATGGAAGTGTTTTGCATAACTGCACATGTATAACCTATATTGAGTTGCTTGCCTTTTCAATGAGGGTGGGTGGGGAGGGAGGAAGGGAGAAAATTTGAAACCTAAAGTTTTAAAAACATATGTTTAAAAAAATGTTTTCACATGCTACTGGGAAATAAGAAATACAGGAAATGGGGTACAGAAGTCTATCCTGCCCTACAGGAAAATAGAAGGGGGAGGGGATAAGAGAAGGGGAGAGAGATAGAAGAGAGGACAGACTAGGGGAAGGGATATTCAGAATGCATGCCATCTTGGGGTGGGGTGAAAATTTGGAACTCAAAAACTTGTGGAAGTGAATATTGAAAACTAAAAATAAATATATATTAAAAAAAAAAAACACCAAAGGACCAGGGGGCAGCTAGGTGGCTCAGTGGCTAGAGCACCAACCCTGGACTCAGGAAGACCTGAATTCAAATCCAGCCTCAGACACAAAACACTCACTAGCTGTGTGATTCTGGGCAAGTCACTTAACCCCATTGCCTAGCCAAGACAAAACAAAACAAAACAAAAAACCAAAGGACAAACAAGAACAACAACAATGAGCCCATGAATCTAGTCCCATCCCAGCAAGTCTCAATGATTCCTTCAGAGAATTGGCCTTTCTGATACTATTCTTATAATCCTATGCTATTCTTCTGCATTTTTCTCCTTTGGTTATGATGCCCCTGCTTCCATGATTGCTTTAAAATTTGAGATCCCTGTGTGGCAACATTCATCTCCTTAGTTATCTTCCTGTTTTCTTTCTCCTCTGGATCATTTATGATTGTTATCCAAATTCTCCTAAAGCACAGGGACAACCCCTTTTGAATAAACTCCTGTGGCTCCCTATCATCTTCAGGACCAAATATTAAATCCTTTGTTTGGCTTTTGAAGTGCTTCTTAAACTAATACCTTCCTACCTTTCTAGTTTTTCTCACCCCTTATCCTCCTCCACATGTTCACCAATCCAGTGACAATGACCTCCTTGCTATTCCTCAAACAAACCACTCCATATTCCATCTCTATACCTTCCCCCATGCCTGGAAATGGCCTCTTTCCTCACCTCTGCCTCTTGGCTTCCTTCAAGTCTCAGCTAAAATCCCACCTTCTACAAGAAGTCCCCTTAATGCTAGCCCTCTAAGACTACCTCTGGTCTACCCTGTATAGACCTTGTATGTATGTAGCTGCTTGCATGTTGTCTTTCCCCTTAGAATGTGAGCTCCTTGAGGTCCAGAACTTAGCACAGTGCCAACCATTGTAAGTGGTTAATAAATGCTTGTTCACTGGTACAGAGCCCCTCTTGAGGTACCCTCTGTTTTAGACTCAGGCCATGAGTTTTTATCTATCTTTTCTCAGAAATCTTACAGGAAGTTTCAGGAGCTGTTTCTTTATGCATTAAATAAAAACATGCTAAAATATATTATGTTATATTTTCTCTTTTCATGCTACAGGATAATTTTTATCTGTGAGTATGTTAAGATTTTATGTTTCAAAGGCCTTGATGCTTTTTTGCCTTCAAAACCCTAAATCATATTGGAAGACTTAGCCCTCAGGGCCCAGTTGAGCCAAAAGTATTCTGAGGTACTCAAACCCCGAAGGACATGTATTCTGCCTCTGAAGCGAGTTAACTTAATCAGTAAAAATGCTGGCCTGCTACCACAAAGCCATCCTGGAATGGAACAGCCCAGACATGGATACATCTCCCACATTACTTACCTCCAGGAGAAACAGGCTTTCTGCCCTTTCCCACTGCATTGCTGCCCACCCAAAGGTTTTCATACCTTTTTGAAGTTTTCAATTATGGTTGTATCCACACCTCATGGAATCTCAAACCCTGTTGGACTCTTTGACAATAAACAGAAGAAACCCTGCTTCCATCTTTGTGCAGTAACAGCCACGTTGTTCGATGACTAACACTGATAGACTTAGCCCTTCTCAGCACTGCAAGGATCTAAGACATCTCCAAAAGTCTCATGATGGAAATGCTATCCACATCCAGAGAAAGAACTTATAGAGTTTCAATGCCGATTGAAGCATACTATTTGCTCTTTTTTTTTCTTCTGTTTTGTTTTGTTTCCTCTTTCTGGTGGTTCTCCCTATTGGTTCTAATTCTTCCTTACAACATGACCAATGTGAAAATGTTTAATAGGAATGTATATGTAGAACCCATATGAGATTGTACACAGTCTTGGGGAGGGAGGCAGTGAGGCAGGGGGAGAAAAATTTAAAACTCAAAAGTGTTTGGAAAGATTGTTGAAAACTAAAAATAAATTAACAATTAAAAAAATTCAAGGTGGGCTGGCGTGGGCCCATCACAATCACTTTATCCCATACCACCTCCTAAAGAGCACTTTTCCCACGTCCCTTTTGGTCTTTTCCTGAATAGATAAGCAGAATGCTAGCCCACTGTGCCTGTCTCTCTCCCCCTCCTCTTAAAAAAGGACTCCCATAGCCCTGTGCTAAGTACACTACAGAGTAATCTCTGTTCATTTATTTATCTTCTTGTGGGCACCCTTTGAAAGTATAGACACTAGTAGTCAGCAGCTCTAAGATGACTATCCCAAAACCTTATGGAGATGTTTATATTGAATGGGAAGGGTCTACCAAAAAGTCTCTTATGTTCTGAAGTATGGCATGCAAGCGAACGCAGTCCTCAACAGTCTAAAGAAAGCAAGTGGAAACAGTAGCCTTCTCTTAATTGGCATGGAAGACCATACTTGGCAAGAGTAAGCAAGAAGCCTTTGCTTTCCTACAATACAGGGCCACGTGGTGGCTGCATGAGAACGGTTCCTCTCAGCCCACAGGAGTTGACATAGAGCTTAAGAGATGAGATTCCCTTAAGATTCCTAGCTATTTTGCTAGAACCTTTGGAGTATGGATACCATGAGGCTCAAATGAAATCATGGATACTTTGCCAAACTTTCAGCGCTATATAAAAATGACATCATCATCATTATCATCCTTGTCTCCAGGCCTCCAGTTGGGTGCTGACTTCACTCTCGGAACCTTCCATGGCACTCCTGTTGAGCCCAAGCAGTGTTTACAGAGCAATATGAATGGGTGTTTGTAAATGTTTAACAACTAGCTTCCCACCCCTTCCCCCTCCAAAAATGCACACACTTAATTTTATTAACACTTTCCTAAGTCTAAACAATCAAAGAACAATAAATCAGGCTCTGACTTTCAGATTTCCAAAGGGTAAATGCTCTCATTGAAAATTTAACAATGGCTCTTCCAGTTAGAGTTGTTATTGTCGTTTGCCCTTAGTTCTGGAAGAGGACCAATGACGTGTGCAGGGTGATGTCTTGACTTGTAAGTGAATTGGCTTTAAGTGAGGCAAATCTGTGCAAAGTCAGCAGCCTTACTCTCTCCTTCAGAGGCTAGTTAGAATATGCTCCAGCTCCCCTGCACTGGGGGAATTGCCTGAGAATTCAGCTACTCAGTTTCCCTTAGTATTATACATGGAGTTGTGCGGTGCTTAGATATTTTCCCCCCATTTAACTAGATGGTGCCTCATGCAGTGGATGAAAATACCAAGTTATAAGAAATAGCCATCTTCTCGTAAGGGTAATGAGCCCTGGGCTTCGTTCTTCCTTTAGTTCTCTTCCTACTTGGACTCTTACTTTTCCCTCGAACCGGGAACCCTGGTGCCCAAGGTTTTAAATAGAATAGAACCAGGCTGGATTCCTTTTTATTCATCTGATTTTCTTCCTTGAGATTGACCTCTTCCTTTTCAGGAGGAAAGCAGAATAAAATCTCTTCTTTTCCTTCCTTATCTTCAGCCTTCTCCAGGCTCTTGGTGGGAGACCCTAGGGTGAGCCAATATGCTAATTGACTCACTGAGCTCCAACTGCATGGCCACAGGCAAGTTAATTAACCTCACCTAGGCCTCGATTTCCTCATTTGTAAAATTAAGGATTTGAACTTGACCATCTCAATGACCCCTTCTAGCTTTCAAATCTTATAATTGTAAAGTCCGAGGTAGGATTCCAGAAATTCAAGACGTTTCCTTTCCACGTTTTAGGATTAGTAATAGTAATCCCATTACTGGGGGCAGCTAGGTGGCACAGTGGATAGAGTACTGGGCCTCGTCTTTCTGGGTTCAAATCTGGCCTCAGACACTTACTAGCTGTGTGACCCTGGGCAAGTCACTTAACCCTATTTGAGACAGTTCTTATCTGTAAAATGAGCTGCAGAAGGAAATGGTAAACCACTCCAGTATCTTTGCCAAGAAAATCCCAAATGGGGTCACAAAGAGTCAGACTGAAACAACTGAACAACGACAAATATTAATCTCAGGTCATTTCCTCACACCTGGTAGAGGCAAGGAGGATCGCCAGACCCATGGTTGGGAGAGGACCGGGTTCGAGTAATTCCTTTGCACCGCCGTTGTCTGACTGCACTCGGCCACTGCCTATGGATCTTGCCTATGAGCACTGCTACTTCCTACCAGGCAGTCTTTCTGGAGTTTTCAAAGGATTCATGCAAGGAGAGTATTAAGCAGATTGACTAAGAGATAATAAAGAACTAAACCCAGGAGCAATGAAAACCTTCCCCGTGATTTCTACAAGGGTGTAAGGAACAAAGAGCGAAGGAAAAGTCTCTTGAGAACCCTGAGGGTCACTGAAATATCCAAGAGTGGATTCTAGAGGCCCTTTTGAACAGTAATCTGGCCGAGTTCACGAGAAATTATAGTAACGTTAGAAGTGTTTCAAGCTTGTGCTCAGCTGTATTGAGGAAGAGAAAACTCAAACTTAGGGAAAAGTGGCATGAATAAACTGAAATCGAATTACACATATATTACACGTTATCTTGAAATGAAATAAAGAGAACAAATCACATTTTGTATTTATATAGTGTCTTTCTTTAAAGGACATTTTAATATGTTAGATATTGAAACATTTCACTGATGTGTACCTGAAAACATACTTTTTCACTAAAGACACAATAATGTTTTGAGGAATAATGAAGTTGTTTCCAACTTTAAAAGTCCCCGGTAGGAAGAAGACTATGATGAGGTTCCTATTCCAAACTCAGCTTCCCCCGCTGGGCTCATCCTGGTCTCTATTTTGGAATCTCAGAACAGTGGATGCTCTGATATGCTGGCGCTGCTCAGCTAGGCGAAACGAAGTGAATTAAGCTTCAGGTGGCAGCTAACCCTGGCTTTCTTTGCTGCAGTTGTGATATATGTGGGTTTGTCTTCCTTCAGCTTTCTTTTCATTTTTAGCTGTAATGAATTCCAAGAAAGATTTCAATTATGAGTCAACCTGTGCTCTGGAAATGACTGTTTCTAAGTTTTCTGCCTCTGGGTCTTTAAATGGTTATATTTTTGTCTTTTGACCTTGCAGGATCCTATAATGAAGAAATGGATGTCAGCTTCCAACTGGGTGGTCACAGGCAAGTCAATTAACCTCACCTAGGCCTCAATTTCCTCATCCGTACAATAAAGGATTTGAACTAAATAATCTCTAAGGCCCCTTCTAGCTTTCAAATCTTATAATTGTATAGTGTACTAAAAGGGTCCATAGACACAGAACTGGAAGAGATTTTAGAGGACAGCTACTCTAAGCTCTTTATTTTAAAGATGAGGAAATTGAAACTCTAAGGTCTAAATTGAAATTGTCCAAGGTCACACAGGGAGTTAATGGCAGAGCCTGGATTCAAATCCAGTAGTTCTGACTCCAAACTCAGTATTCTTTTTACTATTTCTCTGATGGCTGAGGCTTTGATAGTGACAAAAATGGCATATAATATTTCCTCCTGCCTTTGGCCCAACCACTCAGACAGTTCAAAATTCTGTTTCCCCTGGGCCATACCCAGCCCACCTAAAAGAGAGATAGTAGATCTAAGATCTAGGATCTTACACTTATTTATAGTAGTGGGAAGAAGGGGATGACCAATGAAGGCCTAGTCCTTAGAGCGTTCACAATATGTTCTGCCTGCTGCTAAGCTACATGGAGGCTTAAGCAGAAATGTGTGATGGAGGGTCCTTTTCCTTCCTTGATTCAGAGCCCATCCAGATATTCTTTAACTGCTTCCTATTGGCTTACTACATGGTGATGAAAAGTCTTTTCATTAGCTGCTGAACCAGAAATGAGTATGTGTGTACACACATAAACACTTCATATCTATATGTATGTATACACACACATACACATACATACATACACAAATATATGTATATGAAATGAACAGGTACCCTCTTTCCTGGGGGTGAGTGAAGTAAGAACTTCTGGCAGGGGACTGGGGAAAAACAGGTTGGGAAGGGCCTAAGGCTTTCTTTCTCACGCTGCTGCCATATGCAGGGTGCTCATGTGTCTTCTGTACATGTTTTCTCTTGTTACAACATTATAAGATTCAAAAGGTCAGAAGACCTTTTGATTCTGGTGATCACCCAATCAACTTGGAGGCCAAGATTTCATGTCCTGGAAGAAGAGAATGACCCATCCATTGCCTATGATGCTCTCAAAAGTAAACGTAGTGGTGAGGAATGTCATGTAGTAACCTTTTTTAAGATTGAGCCCCCTCTCTTCTCTCTAGGGACCAAGGTGATATAGGAGTGGAATCCTTGTTTGGGAGGTCATTGTGCTTTGGTTCTTGCTATATTTTCTCAATAAGTATCTGTTTGTAGGAAGCTAATTGATGTTAACTGGTCAATTTTTTTCAAAAAACTAAGTAATTAATTTTAGTTTTCAAAATTCACATCTGAGTTTTAAATTTTTTCCCCTTCTCATTCCTCCCCCCCACCCAAGGCGGCATGCAATCTGATATAGGCTCTACATATACATTCATATTAAACATATTTTCACGTAAGTCATGTTGTGAAGAAAAATTAGAACCAATGGGAGGAACCACAAGAAAAAAGAAATGAAACAAAACAACAGCAACAAAGAAATCAAATAGTAGGCTTCCATCTGCATTGAGATTCCATAGTTCTTTCTCTGGATGTGGAGAGCATTTTCCATCATGAGTCTTTGGAGTTGTCTTAGATCCTCGCTTTGCTGAGAAGAGCCAAGTTTATGAAAGTTAGTTATCGAACAACGCGGCTGTTACTGTGTACAACATTCTCCTGATTCTGCTCACTTCACTCAGCATCAGTTCATATAAATCTTTCCAGGTTTTTCTGAAATCTGCCTGCTCTTCATTTTTATAGCACGGTAGTATTCCATCACATTCATATACCACAACTTGGTTAGCCATTCTCCAATTGATGGGCATCCCCTCAATTTCCAATTCTTGGCCACCACAAAAAAGAGCTACTATAAATATTTTTGTAGATGTGAGTCCTTTTCCCTTTTTTATGATCTCTTTGGGATACAGACCTAGAAGTGCTATTGCTGGGTCAAAGGGTATGCACAGTTTTGTAGTCCTTTGGGCATAGTTCCAAATTGCTCTCCAGAAAGGTTGGATCAGTTCACAACTCCACCAACAATGCATTATTGTTCCAATTTTCCCACATCTTCTCCAACATTTATCATTTTCCTATTTTGTCATGTTGGCCAATCTGATAGGTGTGATGGGGTACCTCAGAGTTGTTTTGATTTTCATTTCTCTAATCAATAGTGATTTAGACTATTCTTTCATATGACTATAGATAGCTTTAATTTTTTTCATCTGAAAACTGCCTCTTCATAACCCTTGACCATTTATCAATTGGGGCTAACTGGTAAATTGATATCAAGAAGATGGCAACTGGGTAAATGATATTGGAGGACAACAGATGAGAGCTCATGAATAACAGTGTGAGAGAGAACTGGAAATCCCTCAGGGATACCCTAGAATATTAAGGGGAGATGTGCTACTTTAGTTCTGGGGACCTAGCCTGCTTAGTCTGAGTATGGATTGAGAGAGTGAGCCCAAAGCTTGTGCTACATGAGAATATTCAATTTGATAAACAATATCATAGATTTCAAGTTAGAAGGCATTCACAGAGGGTAATTTAATCCAACCCCCTCTTCTTCAGATGAAGAAACTCAAATCCAGAGAGGTTATGTAACCTAATCAAGGGCACATGGGCAGTCTATGGAATCCAGTTGTCTTTTACACTGCACGACCTTGGCAATTCAATAAGCATTTATGGAGTGCCTACCCTGGGGTAGGTCTTAGAGATTCAAAGACAAAAGTAACATAGACTCATAGCTGATAGGATCACAGATTTGGAGCTGGTAAGGACCTCAGAGGTCACCAAGGAGTGCCCATTCCCCTGGGAAGACAGGTGAATAACTGTATAAGATAACACAGGCAGCATCAGTACCACTGTCCTGTGATTCCAAGCTGTTTTTGCAGTTCTGAGCTAGAGCTTTTCATCCAAAATGTCAGGTTCTATTCATTAATTAATAAATAAATAAATTGAGCATCACTTCATTTTTAACGAGCAAATTCATGGCGGTGTGGTCTCAATTGCAACCTGGTTTTTATTCCTCTGTAGTGACTGATGCTGCTTTCAGATTGTAGTCATACAAGGAGCACACTGATCTCCTTAAGCTCTGATTTGGAAAAAAAAATAACCAGATTCGAACAAAAATCCCCCTCCGCAGCAAAGCCCTGCGGAATCAATATTACTACATTGAGTCCCACTGAAATCAATGGCATAAGCCGTTGAATTCATTTCAGTGGGACTTTTCGTTGTAAAAATAATTGGATTTAGCTGCACTCTAACACTGCTTTCAGGAGAGAGAGCAAAATATGCTTTTCCTGGTAGGTGGGGGTGGAGAACTAGTACAAGAAGGAGAAGGCTTCTCCCTGAGATTTTGGTATTGCCTTGTCAGGAGGAACGATTACCAAGTCCCCAAAGAGCCTGAGAGCACTACCCTCAATGAGGTGTTTAGAACTGCCTTCCCCAGTGAGAATGAAAACACTTCCTTTGTTCTCATCTTTAAAATTAACTGCACTGTATTACCACCATCAATGAGGTGTTAAACATCAAAATTACCTTCCCTGGTGAGAAGGAAAACGCTTACTTTGTTTCCTTCCTTAAAATTAATTGGGTTTTTTAAAAACTCATCCTTATTCAACCAACAGTTGCCTAGACTTGGGAAGTGGGGGTGGCAGGGGGATGAGGCTTTTAAATGTTGTCATTTGTAGTCTTTCTAAGGCTTACAGCACTTTTCTTCAAGATTAGACAATTTAGCGAGTACTTTCTCCTCCCTCTCTCCTCAATTTTTCCCCAGTTGCCTTTTATAGTGATAACTTTCACATGATAAATTAAATAAATATATGGGCCCATGGATATTTTTACCCGCTTGCAAAATCCTCATCAGCCCTCCCTGTGTATCCCAGGAGGCCGAAGAGTTTGCTTATTAAAATCAAAATTGATCACTGGTATAATAATGCTACAGGGGGGAATTTGGTAAACATGGCTAGAGATTATGCTGCTGTCTCAGGCTGGGATACAGAAGTCTTAAGCTTTACATTTGGCTGGAATTTGAGATGTTACTTAAATAGGTATTCATTTGCAAAGCTGTGCCTTGAACATATCATGAAACAAAAAATCTTCAAGCCTGCGTGCGTAGACAGATATTACCAAGTAAAACCTTCACATGTACCAAATTGCAACTCTTGGGCTTCGCAGATTTCCCTCGGGATAATTCTATCAGACTGTCTGACTCTCCTGCTGCTCTCTGATCTCTTGGACAATCACATCTTCACACACTGGGGCTCCCTGGTGTATAATAAGCTCAAATGCCAGTACCTTTCTGTTTCTATTTCCCAAATGGTCCTTGACTGATTAGCTCTTGGATTATTCCTACTATAAACCACATTTCCAGGCTCAGGAATTCTTATCTTAGTCCCTATATACCTCTTCTGAAGCTGCATCACCTTATATGTCAATTAAAGTTGTTGATTGACTGACAGAAAGATCTCTAATAAACTGAGATCAAGTCTGCTTTTTTGTGAACTTGAACTTACATTTTCCAAATTGTGACACTAATGCTGACTCTCTTGGTAACTTCTCCTTTAATTTAAACCTCACATCTCCTGGAATAAGACTGGAATGGGGGAGGGGGTCAGAGAGGGGTGGTAGCTACAAGGGAAAGGGTAATAAAATATAGTGGGTCAGATTAGTATAGGTAGATTTAGAAAACTATAATAAATGCTTTTCTACAAGGGCCATTCAAAGTAAAAATGCATAAAAGTCAGAATTGGCATTCCATTCTGGAAAGAAGGGGAAGAAAGCTTGGACTAATCAATGGAAGCTCTCACTGTTATAGTTTTTGACAGTATTGAGAACATATTCATTGAAATGGTCTCCTCCCTGGGGTTTCTTTGAAACCACACTTTCCCAGTTCTCTATCTTGGAAATTCCACTGAATTTCCTATGCTGGACCCTCTTTCTAATATAGGATCCAACTATCACTGTCCCCTAATACTCCATCTTCAGACTTCTCTCAAACAATCAACTAAATATCCATTTATCATTTATTATGTACAAAGTCTTAGTGATGAGAGAGGCACAAAAAAGAAGCAGCGATCCAAGGATCATAGAGTTAGAGTTGTATTCTTAGAGGCTATTTAGTCCAAATTCCTAAAGTGACACACGGCCAAGATTCCAGCCTAGATTCTCTGACTTCAGAGCTCATGCTCTTCCACAGTACTGGGAAGATTTATATCAACTGATACAAAGTGAGGTGAGGAGAACCAGGAAAACACTGTACACAGTCACAGAAATATCCTATGATGATCAGTTGTGAATGACTTAGCTATTCTGATCACTGTAATGATCCAAGACAATTCCTACAGGCTTATGAAAAATGCTATCTCCAGAGAAAGAATTGATGGAGTCTAAATGCAGATCAAAGCATACTTTGTTTTTCTTTTGTCTAGGCAATGGGGTTAAGGGACTTGCCCAAGGTCACACAGCTACTAAGTATCAAGTGTCCAAGGTCGGATTTGAATTCAGGTCCTCCTGACTCCAAGGTCAGAACTCTATCCATTGTACCACCTAGCTGCCCCCAAAGCATACTTTTAAAGAAAACTTTATTTTTCTTGTTTTTTTTTAATCTCTTTTCTTTCACAACATGACTAATATGGAAATATGTTTTGCATGACTGCACATCTATAATCTATATCAAATTGCTTGCCTTCTCATTGATGAGAGAAAGGGAGGAAGAGAATTTGGAACTTAAATTTTTAAAAAACAAATGTTAAAAATTCTTTTACATGTAATTGGAAAAAATAAAATATTTAAAAATTATTTAAAATATTAATAATTAATAATATTTAAAATATTTTTTAAAAAGACTTGAGAGCAAATCACTACAGAAGGTACCAACTTGCCCATTGGCAAACTCCTTATTAAAAAGACCAAAGATATCTCCTGAATGTCTATAGGTGAAAGAAGAATTCATTGGAATCTCAAGGTGTCACCCTTCCAAGGGAAGTCTAAAATGTTTGTGGCACTACCAATCTGGAGAGGACTTTATGTGGTATTGTGGAAAATGGGCAGAAGAGGGCTCAAATTAGATAATGAGTGTAAAGCACTTTTCAAATATTAAAAGCATTGCATAAATGCCAGTTAGTAATAATGATGATGATGATGATGATGATGATGATGATGATAATGATAACCTACAGCCACTAAGCCTCAATCTAGTGATGGTGACTTTACTCGTGAGTCTTCTGCTGAACTCCTACTGATCTCAAGTAGTGTCTATATAGCAATGTGTATTGGAAAATGTTTAACAATCAGACTCTCTGCGGTTAGGAAAAGGATTCCACACACACTTTTAAGTTTAACCTGCATTATTAACACTTTCTTAATTAGATCTAGACCAGAGGTGTTAAACAGGCAGCCCACAACATTCCCAAGTATGGCCCATATCAGATAATATGTAATTGGGAGATATTTGACAAAATAAATAAATATACAATAAAAATAGATAATGTTAATATGTATAACTTAGAAAGTATAATTTTCTAAGTCAAATGCAGCCTGCAGGAATCCTTATATGCAGTTTAGCGGCTCCTTTTCTATTTGAATTTGACACTGCTGGTCTAGAAAATATAATAATAATAATAAATCAAACCCTGATTTTTAGCAGTTGCTGATTTCTAGGGTGTACATGCTCACACTGAAAATTTGATGATAGAGTCTTGAATTCAGGACAGTTTGAGCTAGCTCCAGCATAGCCCTAACTTTAGGAACATCAGTTTGCAGCTTTGTGGAAAAGGGATTGGAGAGGAAAGAGATTGTAGGCCAGGGGCTTAATTAGGAAACCACTTTGACAGTCCCAGTGGGAAATGACAAGGCCTGAGTTAGAGTAGTGGCTAAGTGAGCTGAGAGAAGGGGTTGTTTGTGAAAGTAATATTGACTTTAGCGACATTGTTTTTCTCTGCCTGAATTTTTGTTCCACCAAAGTTTTTACCGTAGTGGTCCTTAAACTTTTTGGCTTCAACGTGTGTGTGTGTGGTGTGTGTGTGTGTGTGTGTGTGTGTGTTGTGTGTGTGTGTGTGTGTGTGTGTGTGTGTGTGTTGTGTGTGTGTGTGTGTGTGTGTGTGTGTAAGCCTCAGCTGATGGGCAAGCAACTCCAAGGAACAAAGGAAAATATACATATATTAAGAAGGTTTTGCACAGCATTAAGGCAAGATTACAGGAACCTATCAGGTGAGGCTGCTCAGTCACTTTCCTTGTTTGGAAGATTGAGTGATAGGAACAGGATGTTGGGTGATTTTAGGGAAAATGTGTTAACCTTGGGGTTAGAACGTGCAACTTTGGGGGCTCAGGAGTTGCCAAAGATCAAGTTTGTTCCAGTGGGAATGTTATGGGGCAGGAGGTCTCTAAAACAGTGGAGGCCTCCTTCAAGATGGTGTCAGTGGGATTAATCCTGGTGAATAAAATACAGTTTTTGAGAGTCTGTCTCTACACAACCCTGGAGCTTCCTTTCTTTGACCTCTAGGTTTACTTTTTTTTCCCCTGGGGAAATGTCTTCCCCAAACTCACAGCATACAGATTTTATCATTTTCTCCATACATGTTATACCCCCTCCTTCTCTTTCTGCCTCTCCTCCTCCCACAGTGGAATGTAAACTCCTCACGGGCAGGGACTGCTTTTTTTTTGTTTGTTTTGGGTTTGCATCCGCTGTACCTAGCACCGCTGATACAGAGTAAGTGCTGAATAAATTCTAGTTGAAAGGGGAAAGGAGGGATAAAAGGGGAAATTTAGGTGAGGTAAAAATAAAAGATAGCAATAAAATTACATTTAAAACAAATTCTGATTGCATTGAATTAGCAGTTAATAATATGTAAAGCACACAAAATATACTAGGAGAGTTCATATTTAAAGAAATTCTTTAAGGCAAAGTTTAAATAATCCTAATTTACCTATTTTGTATATTTTATCTTTCTAAGGATTTCTCTTTTTTTATTTTTATTTTTTATTTTTAGGCAATTGGGATTAAGTGACTTGCCCAGGGTCACACAGCTAGTGTTAAGTGTTTGGTCTGAGATTGGATTTAAACTCAGGTCCTCCTGACTTCAGGGCCGGTGCTCTATCCATTGCGCCACCTAGCTGCCCCATCTAAGGATTTATTTAAGTAGGGAACATTTGTATTTTTTTTCTCCTTTAGATGTTAATTCCAAATAATAAACTTCTAACCAGAATTCTAGCTAATTCTATGTTAGGTACAGAAAATGCCAATATATCTGTATGTAATGATCCACAGGTAAATAAGGAAAAAATAGAGGAAGTAAAAGCAGACATATTGCAGTGGTCCTGTTGGGGTGCTTAGGTGCTTATGTTTGGGTGCTTATGTTTGGGCCCCAATTTCTCCCTAGCCTCAGAAACACTGTCCCTTGATAATCATTTAAGAGCAATTGAGCCCCAATAAGGGCCAAAAACCTAAATTAATCTTTTTCTCTCTGAGTGAACTAAAAACACCCCTTCCTGTGTCAGCAAATTCCAGGACCAGATAGAGCTGATCAGTATTCTTCCTGTTTGTTATCACTGGGCCCAGGATGTCTGGGACCAGATACTCTCTTGAATAATGGGATTTTTCTTATCTTGAGTTTCAACTGAGAACTGACCACTCCTTAACCACTCCCTAATCCCACCCTGAATCCCCTAGTTGGCATATTTGGCACATGTTTTATTGTATTTTATCTTATATGAACTTGAATTGTACCTCTCTAAGGTTGCAGGATCCTTTAAGAATCCTTGCCCGCTGAAAAGCGTAACAATAAATCTTTGCCACCTTGAATTAAAGAATGCTTGAGTCTGTGAATTCCTTCCAGACGGCCTGTCCTGTACTCCGGTCTTTGAGGGGGTCACAACCTCTCAACCTCTCAGCCCACAACAGTCCTATAAGAAAGACTTCTTAGCTGGGAGGAAAAAGGAGATCAGTATCTCTAGCATTAAAATACTTATTAGATGCTTATATCTGTATGTGTGCTCTAAATCATGCTCTAAATCAAATCTAGGGAATATAGTACTTACTCCTTTAGGAGCCTGTAGAATAAGAAATACATAAATTGACAAAAGGGCATTTAGACAACGAAATAAATGTTGAACAAATACATAAAGAATGACTATATATACAAAAGAGTTAAGCAAGGTACAGTGAGAGGAGTCATGAGAGTTTCGTTTTTTGGAGTTGGAAAAAGGATATTTGCTAGCCTTTCCCTCCCTCCCCAACATCCCATTTAGCCAGGTGTGGTTCAACAGTTTTGAGAAAGTGCTTGATTTAAGGGAGAGAGGTTTTCAGCCTAGGTCTTATAGAAGCCCATCTATAGTTGTCTCATTTCTTCAGTGACCTATTTTCTAGAACTGAAGAGTTGATATCTAAGTAAGAGTCTATCTATCTGACTCTGAGTAAAGTCTTTTTTTTTTTCCAATAGGGTCTTTCTGTTAATTTTTTTTTGTTGGCTTCTTAGTTCCTTAAAACAAATTTCTTTATTATGGGAATCTAACTGGATATTGTCTGGTAAACCAAATTACTGTTGACTCATAAGCATAAGTTGTAACTATTTTAAACTCTGCCAGTTTACTATTAAACAATTCCTCACTGATTCACAGAATTTGGGAGTTAGATGTTAACAGCCATCCAGTGCAACCCATCCTCAAAAGGAATCATTACTATATATTCCCTATAAGTAGTCATCCAGCCTGCTTGAAGACTACCGATGAGGGAGAAACCCACTTTCTGAAACGGTCCATTCCATTTTTAGCATCCCCAAATGCATTAAGGGTTATTCACTGCCGGGCATCATCCTATACCTAGATTTTTTTTTTGCTCTTTCCACTGCTTCACCTAGCTGCCCCCCATATACCTAGAGGTGTGGTGAGACTCAATGATAAAAAAAAATTCTATGAATAAAAACTTGTTTCACTTAAATCCTGTCTGCAGTCCTTTTCCTAAATTTTGTATCATTCCTAAATATATTTCATAGAAAGCACAGTAGTATTCCAAGTATTACAAAACATATTGAGGTCAACATTTTATTACTTTTAGTCAAGGGTGTAATTACAAGCATAGAGGCAAACATGGTCTTTAAAATAACTTATAAAGTTCAATGCAAAACAAAGTTAGCGTGGGTTTCTGAGTGTAAGAATAGGAATTACTTTAAAGTGTACCTAGAAGAGGAATCACCACTGTGGCCTTTAAACTGTAGTGTCTACAGAAATTTGATGTCAATTACCCATCAATGCATGCTGCTCCACCCTATTTCCCAAAGTGCTTATGTACCCTGGAAGTTGACAGCTAGTCAAGAAAGCCATGGGAGAGAGGAGTCAGAACACAGAGACCTAGTAAACAGAAAGGTTCAGGTCTGGGGCAGCAAGGAAGAGAAGCAGCAGAGTCAAGTGAATGGAAAGAGTTCACATCAATCCATACCTTTCCCTCCTCATCAAGACAGTAGTCTATAAGGACCAACAGCAAACACCCTAACACTGGCAGGAAAATTTCACTCTAGTCATTTCACTCTGCTTATATAAGGTAAGTTATTGTTAAAGGGACATCATTGGGCTCAATTATTGGGATACTCCCAGGACCATGAGCCAGGACATTTGCTTACTTATAGCACTGGGATTTCCTCCCCTTATTGTCTGTGTGTTGGTATGGCTTCCTTAGATTCTGTTTATTTGGGTCCAAGTCCAGGGAGCAGGCTTATCTGTGTGTTTCTCAAGAGCAAGGGATTCCTTAGTGCAGAGATCAGAGTTTGTGTCTCTCTGCAGGTAGCAGGAATGAAGTGCACAACTGGTTGTATTTCTCAGATTCCAAGAGGCATCCTATGGGCAGCAAACTATGTAAATGAATGACTTCTTGGACCTCTGTAGTTGGGAGGTACCCTCTATCTCTATTCCATTAATACTACACTGAAGGAAGACTCAGGTTTTATCTCATTTTTGAAGATGTCAGTACAAATGCAGAGAATCTACACACACGGTCATGTCATCTAATATTTTTCTGAGTTGGATTCTAGTTAGAGCTACCTCATGAAACTGCTGGTGTGATTCCAGGTATATACAGTAGACAAGAAGGTGATGTGGGAGGTAGGGGCTCCATAGATACAGGCTGTTGGTGAGAGGTATCTACCTGTATTGAAGCCGTTTCGGATGGTGTCTGATGTAAGGCTGGTCCAGTCTGGGTGACTTCCACTATGAGGGTCCCTGCTATCTCCCACCCTATTGACATGCCTCTTTCTTCCATCCTGGCCTTGTCCCCTGCTATCTGGGGCTGTTGGATGCCACTGCATCACTAGGGCCCCACACTTTTTCTAGATCCCATTTTCCACTACAAAGATCCTAGAACTCCCACTCCTACTTCAGTACCCCCTCAATAGCCCCCAATACAGTGTAGCTGAATGGGACAGAAACATACGATTGTTGTTTTCACCCTGCCCTGCCCCCACCTTTCTTTGGGGAAAGGGGAGGGGGTATTACCAGCTACCACTTCACCTGGATGATTCCACATTCTCCACACCCACCCACACATATCCCCACCCCACTCTCAAAAGAGGTGACTGACTCCTTCATCCCACCTACTTTGTTTCCTCTAGGGCTGCCCAGGGCTATGGCAGAACAGGGAGTCTCATCATTTTTCTGGATCCTGCCTTCACCCCTCACCCCTGACCCTGCTGCCCTCTGCCCTCTCCTAGGGTGTTGCTCTTGAGAACTGCATACTATGTGGCACACTGTAAAATTGCAGAAATGAGTAAACTTTAAACAACTCCCCCCCCACCCTTTGCCTCATGGGAGAGTTGCTAGTAGCACTAGCTACCTACCCTAGCATTGGAATGCCTAGTGTTCTGCCACTCCCTTACTCACTTTGAACCTCTCATTCCATTTCCATAAAAATGGGAGTGAAAGGGGAGGAAATTTTTTTACCTACAATCACAGGACTGTTTTGAGGGGGCAAGGCATATATTATGAAGGCATACTTACACCAGGAAATCCAGAAACTAGAAGGGAGAAGAGTGGTGGAGAAGAAATAGATGAAGAGTTTGGAGACCATCACAAGCTTCACAGAGACACCATATATGGCAGGGATTTGGGGTTTCAGTGATCTCTATAACTACTGTAGCTCTCTGGAAAAAACTGGAAACTAAGGGGGGGCTGCTCATCTTTGGGGAATGGCTAAATTAATTATCGTATGTGAATCTAATAGAATGTTATACTGTAAGCAATGACAAAATGCAGTTCCAGAGATGTCTGAAAAGCTTAAAAGGCTTATAAAGCACTTTGTATACTATTATGCAGAAATGAAGAACCAGAGGAAATGAAATGAAAACCAGAAAAACAATTTATGCTGTAACATTATAAAGAAAAATAACTTTGAAAGACTTGAGAACTCTGACCAATGCAATGACCATAATTTCAGAGGGCTAATGGTAAAAGCATGCTACCTACTTCCTAAGAGATGATGGATACAAGATGAATGAGATGTATATTTTTGGTCACAGTCAATGTGGAAATTAGTTTTGCTTGACTAGGCACAGTTAGAAGTGTTCCCCCACCACCACTGCAACTGGGAGTATTGGATAGCAATAGAGTTTTTTAAAAATAAGTTAAAGGGGCACCTAGGTAGTGCAGTGGATAGAACACTGGCCCTAGAGTTAGGAGGACCTGAGTTCAAATCCAGCCTCAGACACATAACACTTACTAGCTGTGTGACCCTGGGCAAGTCACTTAACCCCATTGCCTAGCAAAAAAAAAAAAAGTCCTGACTTTAAAAATAAGTTAAAAATAAGAAGGTCATTAAGGCATTTTAAAAGAATACATAGGAGAAAATAGAAAAGGCAGAAGAAAACACAGACAAGCAAGATAGCATTGAAAACTACATGATGAAATGTATTATAAACTTAAAAAGCATACTGTACATAATAGAGATTTGGAGTGGCATGCAATACACTGTTTACTTTGTATATGGAAATGCTAATTTTATTTGGTATTAAGAATTAATAGGGATAGCTCTAAACCTATGATTTATTATTTAAAGAGACTAATAATAACTCCTTGACCCGCCTTAATGATAATTTCAACCTTCAAATGAACCAAACAAGAGGAAGTTCTATAGGAATCTGATTCTCACTGACAGGAAAGAACTGGATGCCTGAGGTGAAAATGATGGGAACTTTGGTGGGAAGTCACCATTCTCCAGCTGTGATAGAGGAGAGGAAACCACAACCTGTAATGCATCCTAGATTTTGGGAAACTGTATCATACAAAGTTCTTCTAGCAGTTGGCAGTAGGGGAGGGGGGAAGCAATAGTCCCTTCCATTTGCCAAGAAATTGTAAGCCAATTTCATTTTTTTCTTCCTTGTAAATATTAAGAGGATTAAAAGAATAAAGTATTTTTTTTCATTTCTAAAAAATAAAAAAGGAATCAAAGGATTTAAAGGAATATAGGATTTCACAGACTAAATTTTTATTAGAGAAGTTAACCTAGAAAGGATGGAAACTCTCAACTATGAAAATTTTTAGACACAAACATGAGCAATTCTGATGAAGAAAAATGGCAATTGTCTGAATAGACTAATGTGGATGCTCAAAAAACTCACCAACTAACAGATTGCATACACACACAAAATACACTTACATATATAGTATATGTATGTATACATGTATGTATATATGTATGTATATACACACATGTATGTATGCATATACATGTATATATGTATGTATACATATATAACATAGTAAGTACAGAATGAATATAAAAGCATGGCAGGAGGCTGTTCGAATAGTATCAGTTATGTTAAAACTCAGTGAACTAAGACAGATGAGAAAAGCTAAAGATAATATTTTCAAAAGCTTTATTGAGGAAAATTGAAGTATCAAAGAAAGGATGCTATGCTCCGTATGAAACACTGTAGCTGCCATTTCCATGCATTTGCATGTTGTGCCTCATACCTGGAACGCCCTCTTTCCACGTAGGACTCTTGGAACCCATTCAGGGCCCCATTCCTGTGCCTCCTCCTATAGGACTTGCCTGATTTCCCTAGTTCTTAGTGCACCCCACAAATTACTTCATGTATATGTTTATCTATATACATAGTCTTCCACCTCTCCCCCAGGAGAGTGGAAGCTTGACAGCAGAGACTTTGTATCCCTGTCACCTAGCACTGTGCCTGACACACAGTAGATGCTTAATACAAGCTTGTTAAATTTAATTGAATTAAAATAGAACCACTTCTTGCTTCATGGGGTCATTTATTAGTACAGAGGCGTGCTGAAGCCAGCTCAAACCAGCTATTAAGTTTTCAGGGAGAACATTTACACCTTAAAAAATGGTCAATGAAACAACTTAGGACTTGATTCATTGTTTTGTTTATTGTCTAACCTTAAGGATGGAGAAAATGTTAATAATGCACATTAAACTTGGGTGTATTGTGGGAACATTTTTTTTTTGCCAGTAAATGTTAAACATTTACCAGCATACCACTGGGTGAACAGGATAACTGAAAATAGACTACACAAAACTACTTAATTATCATTTTACTTCTTTCTCTACCAAGAAGAGACTTTGGACCATAAAGAGTAGAAGAAAAATGGGCAATATGGAGTTAATTAACTCAGCTGACAAAATACCTGTCATTGATGAATTTGTTATCAGTCCAAATAAACTATATATCTTTTCAAGTACTGAGAGTGCTAGTAGATATGACTACTGAGCTACTGTCAGTCATACTTGAGATACCATGAAAAGGAGAAGCAACCTACAATTGATTAGAGAAATGCTTATGTTCCAGCTTTCAAAAAAGGGAAGAGAGTAAGAATCTGAAAATTAAAAGCCAGTGAACTTCTTAGGAAAAGTTGAGAGACTTAGCAGACATTTAGAAAAGGAAGCAGTGACCACAAAGAGCTAGCTAGTATGGCTTCAGCAAGAACAGGTCATGACAGACTAATCTTACTTCCCTTTCTGACGTTGTAACTATACTGGTAGATCAGCACAGGGCTGTAGGCATCATTTACCTAGATTTCAGAAAGGTTATTTGACAAAGTCTCTCAAGCAGTTCTTGTGCAAAAGATGAATGTGTTATAGATGATAACACAATTAGATTCAGAACCGGTTGAATGACCATACTCAAGGAGTAGTCACCAATGATTTACTTTTAGGAGGCTAGTGAAGTGCCCAAGGCCTTGTGCTACTTAACATTTTTATAATTGACTTGAATAAAATTAAGGTAACATTCCTAGCAAATTTCCAAATGACACAAAATTGGGAAGAATTCTTCCCAATAATGGATTACAGTCAGGATCCAAAAAGATTTTGACAGGCTAAAACATCAGGATGAATTTAAAATGAAATTTAATAGTGATAAACCTTAACACTTGACACCTGCATTAAAAAAACAAAACTGACTTCACAAGTAATAAAATGGGGGAAGCATAGACAGCAATTTACCTGAACAACACCTAGGGTTGATTAGTGGCCTAAAATCTATTAGTCTTAATTGTTACAGCAGCTCAAAAGGCTAATGAAGTTTTGGGCTCAATTGAGAGTCACAGCATCTAGGAATAAGGAGGAAATAGTCCCCTACTCCCTGCCCTGATAAAATCATATCTGAGTATTTTGTTAAGTTTTCAGAACCATAGTTTAGGTAGGACAAATAAGCTAAAGATGTACATTCTGGGCAACCAGAATAGTCAAGGGGAGGTCTTTGCTGTATGAGGATGTTACATTTAGGTTTGGGAACATTTCATGGGGGGTGTGATAGCTAACTCTGAGTATCTGAAGGGCTATCATGGGGAAAAGGGATTCAATCTGCTCTGTTTGACCCCAAATGGCAGAACAATGAGCAGAGTAGAATCTGAAAGAGGGGAATTTAGGCTTGATGTTAAACCAAAGTTTCTAATAATTAGTTATCAAAAAGTTGGTCTGCCTTAGGAGATAGTGTGCTCCTTTTCATCCCAGGCCTTCAAGTAAAGGCTGAATAACTATTTGTTAAGTTGTAGGAGTCAGTATTGTCAGGTGTGTATTTGACTAGATGTCTACTGAGGGGCCCTTCCAACTTTCAAATTCTGTACTTTTCTAGGAAAAAGTGGGAACTGGACTGAGTGGAGAGTAGTGCCCTTGGATTTTGAGGTAGGAGGGTAGAAGAGAATGAGTTATGTTTTGAATATGTTGAGTTTGAACCGACAATTAGGACATCCAGTTGGAGACATTGAGCTGGAGATTGGAACTCATGAGACTAGGGTTGGATATATAGATCTAGGAATCATTGGCATAAAGATGATACTTGAAATCTTGGGAGCAGGTGAGATCAACGAAAGATGTATAATAAGAGTATAGTTACAAAGTATTTTTAGGAAGGAGTACCTACGCCCATTTAATTTTGCACTAAGCAGCCTGAAATTTTGAGAGATATTTGATCACTTCTACTCAGTTCCTGAACAACATAACACTCATGTATGATTTTTTCACTATTCATCCCTTTGTACTACCCACATTAGTAAAATTTTTTTGACTGGGTAACCTATATTTAACCAGGTTTATACTTAAGTAAACTGGTCAGCCAACAGGCATTTATCGAAACTGCTGTTTTCCTTCCAAACTGTTTTTCATACTTAAGTAAACTGGTTAGTCAACAGGCATTTATTGGAAACTGCTGTTTTCCTTCCAAACTGTTTTTCAAACTGATGAGGTTAACTGAAATGCTTGTCACATAGATAGACCTTTGTGTTCCACGTATTTATATAGCATCACAAAAAGTGATTTTATCCCCAACACTTTATTGATCTTAGCTATAATTATTAATGATGCTTACCCTCACACTGCTACATAAGAACCCTCACAGAAAGTTTTCAGGAGGAAGTGACAGCTAGAAATGTTTTCTCAAAGGTGCAAAAGTAAGAAACTTCATCAAAAATCCTCCAACCTAGAGCCTAAATATAGTCAGGTGGTTTTTTTTCCCCTCTAATCCTTTCACTCCCGACTTTCAACAGCTGAATAGGGACAAAACAAAAAATATCCCCCCAAAATCCCATGTTGCTTAACGAAAACTCTTTTTCTTTAGTTTCCTTTAGAATACAAAAAGTGGTGCCTATGCCCACATAGCCTGATCAATCATCTGCATTTACTTATTTTTTTAGGCTAAGTTTCTCACTGGGAGTTCCCTACACTGATGAAATCAGAGGTCTGTTAAAAATTGTGTATTGTATGCTCTGAGATTCAGAAGTAGGTATTTCATTTTTGCAAAATTATGCAAGCTTTAATACTTTTGCTGTGTGCATAAAATATGTTGGGACTATTTCGCAAAGTCTTTCTAAACCACACATACACCTGGAACCTGAACCTTAACAACTAGCAGGTCACAAAGTTATGACATCTTTTATTATGGGATTGGCAGTTAGAGACAGTCTATTAAAGGTGAGGAAAGAAGTGATGGGATGTGGTTTTAGCACACATTCTGTACTTCCTCATTCAGCATAGCAGAAGAAAGAATGAAAGCAGTACTAAATGCTCTTGGTGCTTTCAAACACGATGCTAGTTATTTGGTCAACTAAGACTGAGTGGGTGGTGTCTTTCTTGGTCCCTGCCAAATATACCACTATTAAGCCAGGCTTGGGACTCCTCGGCCCAGGAAATGAATGTGGAGGAAGACCAGCTAGGCATTCCATTTAATAGGACTACCATTTCTTTTCCTTCCTTTCCTTCTCCATAGTAACAAAGATTTGTATAAAATTTGTAGGTGCTATGGGCATTATCAATCCCACTTTACAAATGGACTAACAGGTTCAGAAAAGTTATGTGATTTGCCAAAGGTCAGAAAGTGGAAGAGGCTGAATTTAAACCTAGGTCTCTTCTGCGTTAAAGTTCTGTTCTTATTTCATCTCACTGTACTGTCTCTGTAAAAGGAGGGTGTTGGCCTTGACGATTTCCCCTTCCACCTCTAAAATGTCTATGCTTTTCACTGGGGGAGAGGGGAGAGAAGAGGATGAGAATAAGCATTTATTAAGCACCTACTATGTGCCAGGCACTGTATCAAACGCTTTACAGAATCTCACTGGACACTGAGTTAAGCTCCACTTAAGTCCTACTCTGACTCCCTCATCTTGGGCATGAAGGGGACCCTGGGTTTCAGAAAGCCACGGAGCATGGCTGGAGACGGCCTGAAAGTACAGGTCCAAGGTCAGATCATGTGCGCCTCTGCCCTGCGGACCGGCCAGGACAAATTTCAACTTTCACCACCTCCAGGTGCCGGAGCTGACCGCTGCAAATCCCGAAACTTCTTTTCCCCTCATGGGAACCTGGGCTAGGGGTCACCGCGGGGGGAGCGCTGGCTAAGGCCGTGTGACCCTCCCTGGGCAGGCCCCTTCCAAGTCTGCCTCAGTGTCTGCCTCCGTATAATGGGGAAGAGAACGGCACCCGGCTTACTCCCAGGGTTCTGAGGAGGCTCGGACGAGCTGGAAAGCGCTTTGCCAGCTTCGAAGCGCTACCTAGGTGCTAGATCCCAAGCAAAGACACCCCGGGTGTTTCGAGCAGGATTAAAGGCCTCTGGTTTTAATGGACACGTTGGGGGCTGTCTCCAGTCGCCGAGGGCGCAGCGGGGCGGGCGCGGAGGATGCCCCTCTCCCGCGTCTCCCGAGAAGCGTCCACTTCCGGCCCCCCCTGCCCGGCAGGGAGCGCCGCGGGGGCGGGGCGCGCGAAGGCTCCGGCTCCATCCGGGTCTCTTCAACCCTCGGCGGCCCTTAACAGCAGGGGGCGCGCTCGTCACCCGGCCGCAGGGGCGGGACGGGGCGGTAGCAGCGGCGGCGGGAGCCGGAGTTCGGCCCCTTGACGACGGCGGCGACGATCGCGGCGGCGCCGCGTTCCCCCGGTCGCGTTGGGCCGAGGCCGCTGGGGAATCACGCCACACCGGGTGCGTGGTCGACGCCCGTACTTCCCCTTCAGTGTCTCGCGCGCTCCCCGAAGACGCAGTAGCGCAGACGACCCGCACACAGCGCGGAGCTGGCAGTGGGGGAGGAACCGAGCAGCGAAACAAGCGGCCGGGAGCGGAACGCCCCTCTCGGGGCCGGCGCGTCACAAAGGCGGGAGGTGGTGCGGCCCTGCTCGCCCATTGGTCTGTCTGACGGCTTTCAAAAGGGACTCCCCGGGGGCGGGTTCTGTGTTCCTAGCCGCTCGCCACGGGCTGGCTCTCCCTTAGGCCCCGCCTTCCGCCTCGGCCTCCGCCAACCCGAGGCGAAGACCGCGGCAGAGCCACCCGCTATAGCGGGGGCTCGCGCCGGAAGGAAGCGACGACGCGCGAGTCCTGGCGAGGTTATAAAAGGAGAGGGGGGTGCCTGGCGGCGGGCGGAAGTGGGCGTTTCGGCTCTGCGGCTCGCCTTACGTTGGTCGGCTGCCTCTGGGTTGCGGGAGCTACCCGAGTCCTCGGTGACAGGGCCTCCTCCGTTCTCTCCCTTGTCCCTCGCCGGCCCTAGCGACGGACGACACGAGCGGGTCGAGCATGGCGCGGGCGGCCATCTCCGAGGTGTCCGAGTACCTAAGCCAGAATCCACGGGTGGCCGCCTGGGTGGAGACGCTGCGCAGCGACGGCGAGACGGACAAGCATTGGCGCCACCGCCGCGAGTTTCTGCTTCGCAATGCCGGAGACCTGGCCCCGACCGCCACCACCGAGGCCGCCTCGGTGGAATGCGGGGACCGCCGTCGCCAACTGCAGCAGCTCGTCTCTTCCTCCATGGCCTGGGCCAACCATATTTTTTTGGGGTGCCGGTGAGTGATCCGGGCCTGGGCCTTGTTCGCCGTTACCGGGGCCCGAGGCCTGTGGGTGTAACGCGAGCGGGGAGGAGAGCATCTGGAGCCGGTCGGGCCGGGCAGGACGCGGTTGTGGGCCCTTGCCCTTCCTCGGCTCCACCCCCCCCACCCCCAACCCCCGTTTGTGGTGTGGACGTCAGCCGTGTTCTTTCTCGGTCAGCTGGTAGGAGTCGTTAGTCTGGATCAGATGAATGGCTTGTAGGCCCAGCTGGGGGGAGGAGAGAAGGCGGAATCCATCCCTCAGTGAGCACGTTTATTTACGGGTTATTTCGGAAGCAGAGAATCCCTGCTGTATCTCAGTGGCTAATCGGAAGCCTCTTTCCTGTGGTTTGTCTGTATGTCCTGTGAAAAAGACTTGCGGAGAACAGTCAACTTGTTTTTCTTTTTTTAGGTATCCACCAAAAGTTATGGATAAAATACTTAGTATGGCTGAAGGCATCAAAGTGACAGATGCTCCAATCCATACAACAAGAGATGAACTGGTTGCCAAGGTGAAGAAAAGAGGGATATCGAGTAGCAATGGTTAGCAGATCATAGATGTAAACATATATAGGAGCATAGAACATAAGTTTATTTTAGTGCTGTGACCTCATGCTTCATATTAACTTATATTTCTGACATAGCCAAACTATTTAATGTGGTTTTTTTTAAGCACAACTAGTCTCAAACTTTTTTCTATATATCTTTTGGTTCTTAATTTTAAATTTCTTTGACTGTTTTAAAACTGTCAGATATGTTTCATTTTAAGAAACTTGTGTCATGATTACATAGTAATTTTGTCCTTGGCATTATACATACCAAGTTTTTTGCTTTTGTTTTATTAAGCATCTTTCTTGCATCAAATGTCTAGCTTACTAGTAATCAAGTGGAAGTAGTCAAATACTTATTTTTGTTTTTTTTTTTAATTTTTAGATGGGGTAGAAGAGCCGTGCAAAAAGCGGGCAGTTGAAGGAAAGAGCAGTTCTGCTGGTGGTCAGGATGCTTCGAAGACTTCTGGCAAAACAGAGCAGGCAACACCAAAGCAGGAAGTCAAGGTGGGGCCAGTGTCATCCACTAGATGTGTGGGGAGTGGAGAGAACCTAAGTCGGAGCTCTAGCAGCACCTTGGAGAGGGGGAGTGTACTTTCCCAAGAGGTGGCAGGAGTAAAGTGTCAGAATAAATCCACCAGTGAGCTGACAGCTGAAAATCTTGGGTCAAAGCAAAGCATCAGCACTTCTCAGGTTGCAGCAGCAGGCCCTGAAAAGGTTTCAGAGGTAGAAACGTCAGACAAACATAGTACAACGTTAATTTCATCTGTGGCAAAATCCAATAGTCTTGGGACCCAGCTGACTGATTCCAAACAACAAAATGTATCACCTAAAAAGAGTGTTTTGGAGAGCACTTCATCTTTGGCTTCTCAGAGCAGTTCAGAGACAGAAGTGCCCCTGTTGACTTCTCAAAGCAGGTCAGAGACAAGTGTGCCATTGTTGGGTTCCCCAAGCAGCTCAGAAGTAGAGTTGCCACTGTTGTCCTCCAAACCTGGGTCAGAATTACTGCCCCTATTAGGTTCCAAAACCACTTCAGATGTAAGCACATCACAATCAACTTCCAAAACTAGCTTGGAGTCAAGCATTTCATCATCTGTTTCTAAGAACAGTTCCTCATCTAGTGTGCAAATGTTAACTCCCAAAAGCACCACCTCAGCAAGCACTTTACTGCTGACTTCTAAAAGCAGCTCCCAGGTAGCTGCTACACTGTTGGCTTCTAAAAGCAGTTCGCAGGCAGCTGCATCACTGTTGTCTTCCAAAAGCAGCTCCCAGCCAAGTGGATCAATGTTGGCTCCCAAAAGCAGTTCCTTGGCGAGTGTATCCCAGCTGGCTTCTAAGAGTAGCTCTCAGACTAGCACATCACAGTTACCTTCTAAAAGCACTTCACAGTCAAGTGAGAGTTCTGTTAGGTTTTCTTGCAAATTAACCACTGAAGATGTAAAACAGAAACAACCTTTTTTCAATAGGTTATATAAAACTGTTGCATGGAAGTTAGTGGCTGTTGGTGGCTTTAGTCCCAATGTGAATCATGGAGAACTTCTAAATGCATCTGTGGAGGCTCTAAAAGCAACATTGGATGTTTCTTTTGTTCCACTAAAAGAACTGGCAGATCTGCCTCAAAATAAGAGTTCTCAAGAAAGTATAGTTTGTGAATTGAGGTGCAAGTCTGTTTATTTGGGTACTGGCTGTGGAAAGAGTAAGGAGAATGCCAAGGCAGTAGCATCAAGAGAAGCTCTGAAGTTATTTCTCAAGAAAAAAGTGGTGGTTAAGATATGTAAAAGAAAATACAGAGGAACTGAAATTGAAGATTTGGTGCTTCTTGATGAAGAATCAAGACCTACAAACTTACCTCCAGCTTTAAAACATCCTCAGGAGCTACCATAGCATGTTTAAAAGGTCACTGCATAAAGCTTATATAGTGTTTTAACATGTGAACTGAAGTTTACTTTTGTACACTAAAATACTGGCTTTCAACATTTTGTATTGCTTTTCCCTCTAGTTTTGCGGAAAACTTATGTTCTAGTTGTCTTCACCTAGTAGCAGCAGTTGTAAGTAATTTATGAATGAATGACAGTGTGCATTTAAAGGTATGCCTTAACATCATAGCACACCAGAATGCTGTTTAATTTGCTAAAGAGTATACCCGTGTCTTCTCTTTTTAATGGTACAGTAGGTACGGTATGCAGTTCAGTATAGTCTTAATACTTTTTGTACTAAAAATTTGGTGAAAATGTATTATGAGTGTTACCTTTCGCTTTTTTTTTTTGGCAGAAAAAAAGACCCCTCCATGTGACAGTAATGGGGACCACAGTATTTAGATGGGTGTCTAAAAATCCAAGAAAACTGGAGATTTTTTAAAGTATAGAGAACTTATAATGTTAAATATGCCTGTTAAAGAGGAAAAAATAGTTGCTTCAGACTATTTTTCTTAAAAGTTGTAAACATTTTAAAATATGAAGCTGTGTGAAGTATTTAACATTATTTTACACTAAAATTGCTGCTTAATTCAGTAAGATAATATTCAACTACTTAAATTCACTAGATAAATTTATGTTCAAGGTAAAATACCATTTAACATCTTTTTTTCCAAATGAATGGATTTGTATATTAAGCACATTTGTGACTGCTACTATAAAAACACTTGATTTGTTTAGATATTAAATGCTCTAAGCTATTTTACCTTTTTAAAGAAGTTTTTGTGGTTTTTCCCAAGCTAAAATTAATTCCTTGGAATAGAAGTTGTTGTGTTTTTTGTTTGTTTGTTTTTAAGGATCAGTTACTGTATCCACCTGATAATTTTCCATAATTAACTTATTCCTCCGGATAGGCAAAGCATATTTTTCAAATCAAATACTAGATACTTTGATTTTTACTTGTAAATATGTTTTAGAAGAGGATGTTTGGGAGGAACTGAGTTAAATGATTTCACTAACAAGCATGTTAATTTCTTGTGATCTAAATTTTAATTGCATTTGATGGTAGTGACTAAATGGAATCTTGTCATGCCACAATATCAACTCACTTTATTGAGTTGGTAAATATTCTTTGGCTCTTGAAATAGCTATATTAACTAGACTAACTTCACTTTCTGCATCTGACATATTTACCCTAAGGCTTGGTTACCTTTCTTATCTTTTCCCTGGTTCTCTGAATCTTCCTTCTTTAGGTATAAGGCATATTACTCAGTAATTATAGGTCGGAAGAGAGAAGGGAGATCAACCACCTTGCAGATGCTTTTTACACTTCTAAAGGGAAACTACCTTAGATTGTAGAGAAACTAGAACTTATGTTTCTGGAAGCCCTTACTGCTTTCAAAAAATTTTTATGACAACATTTGTTTGAACTTTATGAAAATTCTGTGAAATAGGACTTTTTAGAAGACAAAACGTGAAACTCACAGGTTTTGTGACTTAATAAAGTCACACAGCAAATAATTGAGGAACAGACCACTGGGTCTCTTGGTTCTCAAATCAGTGGGCTTTCTGTCTGGCTGCCTTTTTTGGAGTATATGGAAATGTTTCTTTCTATTATACCTTAGAAATTAGTAGCCAAAGTTATTCTCTATGGATTTTAGCATTTAAAACCTAATTAGTAATGAGGTTCTACTTCACAAAGTGACTGTAAAAAGCCACATGTAGATTTTTTTCTGTACTTTAGATTTGTGATTACATTAGTGTGAATACACCCTCCATTGGTGCAGATTACCACATCTTTCTGCACCTCAGTATAGATGGTCTTTATGCTGTAGCTAGCCTGTTTATCCTCCCAGGAGAGATACCGTAGTCTCTTTGTAGACTCTTATCTCTTGAAAGTCTTTTCCCTCTTGAGAGAGAATCTGCAGCCTACAACAGTTATTAAAGAGTCCCAAGATTACTGCCATTCCACAGTGAGACAGAGATGAAATTCAGTGGAGGTTTTAACTAACTGCTAATTTTAATTTGTATCCTTAGAATGAGTTACTTGGACAACTTCCTTAAGTGTCAGTAATGTATACATAGTGTGGAAATAAGTTTCCATTGCTCTTTATCTCAGGTCTCCTGGGGAGGAGAAGAAAGGATGGGGTAGTGATTACTTAGAAGTATAGATAAGAGCAGAAAGAAGCAAATCTTGTAATTTACAGAATTAATTTCAAAACAGGCTGACTACAGATGTATGGAAGGACCCTATTCTGAGCTAGAATATCCAAATACTTTTACCTTGTCTTTTTGTGAGATGAAATAGATATTGAATATGCTAGCTACAGGAATTTCTTGGTATAAAAAAAATGCGATCTTTTAAAAAGTACCGTGTGAAAGGAAAGTTACAAATAGAATAAGGAAAATTATGTCATCATGAATGTTGGAAAAATACACAATAATTTAAATTTAGTTGATCAAATTAAAAAGACTTTAAAAATAACCTCTGAAAGTTATGTATGATAAGGCAAACGACTAATCTTTTTTAAAATCAACATCAGCCTTAGATTTATAGAGCACTTAACTCACTGCCTTGTGAGGTGATAGGCAGTACAAGTATTATCCCCATTTTATAGGTGAGGAATCTGTCTCAGGTATCCTCAAACCTCTAGGAATCCTGACTTCATGTCCAGTCCTCCATACATCCAAATGAGTTTTGTGTTCCTTCAGACTCATCTCCTTGGGATACTTTACAGCAGTAATGCTTGCACTATTAAGGACTTTTTTTGGAATTGTTTTCAGAGTTTATCTCATTCTCAGTGGTGACAAGTCTTCATCCTCAGAGTGGATTTGACTTTTGGAAATAGTCAAGTGTCACTGAGCCAGGCCTGGCAAATAAGGTGGGTAATCAAGCAAAGTATGAGACAAAATAGCAGAATACGTTCTTGTGTGGCTCATTTGTTTGCTCCAAAGGTGATTGCAGAATTTTCTGGTGGAACAGCATCACTTGGAATCAGATGAACGAATTCTTTGGGAGCAACAAATGCCCTTTCAGTAAGCCTGGCCTCAAGCACTAAAGATGGGATGGAATGAGTTATTTGTTGACTCAGCCTCCCAAGATAATTTCCCTTAAGGTACAGCTTTAATGGATGTGTTCTTAATTTTTAAAATTTCATTTCACGGTCACGTATTAGAAAGGTCCCACTTATATGTGCTTCCTTCCACCCCACCCCCCATGTTCCCTACATTGTAGTCCAGTTTAAATTCTAATGTTGGCATGTGAGTATCTTGTTGAAAGTAGGTCCTTAGTATCAACTTTGTATTGGCTCCAAATTCTCTGCTGCCTGAGATCATTGCTAAGACAGTGCTACACTTTGACTATACATTGTTGCTCAAAATACTGCCTTGGTTTAACAGTTTGAAAATTTTTTTATTATAAACTTAACTATCAACAACGAGGGGGAAAATCACACAAAACCATAAAAAAGCTTTAATGAAATAACATCTAATTTGCTGTCTTCTGATTTCTGTCTACTTATTAGATTATGTTATGTTAGTTTTTCATAATGATCAATGTCTGTGCATAGTGTTGCAATGTACATGCATAATGTTTCATAATAAAGCATTAATACGGTACATTCTTCATATTATTTTCTACTTCTTTAACAAAATAACATTTCACATAAGTTAGCCTTTGCATTATTTGAAAATATGTAATTATGGGGCAGCTAAGTGGCACAGTGGATAGAGCTCCAGCTTTGGAGTCAGGAGGACCTGAGTTCAAATGTGCCCTCAGAAACAACACCTACTAGCTGTGTGACCCTGGGCAAGTCACTTAACCCCATTGCCTAGCCAAAAACAAAAAACAATGTAATTAGACAAATTTAGCTTTTGTAACAAAGCAATCTCTTAGCTTCTTGGCCTGAGAAATACTCTTTTAGGGCTAAAGCCTTAAAAGAATTTTTAGGGTTTGATCTGTTAGCTTTTTTTGGAAGGTGGGAGGTAAAAAAAGGCATGTTAAATCGAGGAGGGGAAGGGCCAAGGTTTTGTTTGTCTTCAGATTATATGTCCCTATACAATTATTGAAAATTATTGAAACACTTCATACCTGTCCCATGTAGTCTCTTCTCCAGCTCTTCAGTGATTTAGTGCTGAAGGACAACAGGTAGCTGTAAGCATGTTAATGTGAAATTGTTGGAGGTTTGCCCCTGTGATTTCACTAATGTGGGAAATTCCTTGGTCAATGAAGATCTTAAAGTCTTAGTTATCTGTGTTCCTAAGAAGTCAGAGTGACTTGCCCAGGGTCACACAGTGTGAGGCAAGCAGAGACAGGACTTGAAACTGAGGTGGGTTCGCTATCCATTATGTAGCATCTTAGCTGGAAGGAGCTTTATGTATAGATCATCCAGTCCAGTACTCCATTTTACAAATAACAAAATGATCCAAGTTTGTAGTGTAGAAACCTGAGCCAGCTGGCGTCTGCCTTTATTGTGCCAGTCTGCATTTGAATCTGTATGTGTCAGTGCCTACTAAGGAGATGGAACTTGAATTGGACAAGGTGAATATATAACAGAAATGGAGTTTCGAAAAATCATGCTCAGTTTAAACGGAACAGAGGATAAATTTATCCAGAAAGACTGTTAGAAAATCTTTCAGAGCAAAACTAACGGACAGAAGTTAGAAAAGAAATAGGAAGAGTATAGGTGTGGAGTTATTAAAGTACAGTATGTGACTATAGAATCCCAGATGTGTATGATTGCGATGCTCAGCTAGCTATGAGTGGCTAAGTAAAAACTATTCAGAGTCAAGGGAGCAGTTTTGAACTTTAACAAAAAGGACCGAGCAGGAACAGACCAGACACCTTGAGGGAACTAGGAGCTAAAAGAGCCTAACCCTAAGAGTAAGTGTAGGGGGACCTACTGGAAAAGGGTGCCTGGAAGCGATTGCTTAATTATCACTTCCAGGATCTGGGATTCCATTAGTATGGGCATTAACTAAGACTTCCTTAACATGTAGTTGAATCCAACTTCCTCCTGAGTGCAGGACTCCCTTCTACTGTGTGTTTTGTAGATGAGATCCTCCCTGTTTTCTGAGGCAGTTGTTTCCATTATTGGATAACTGATTGTTGGAAATTCTTCCTTATATTGAATTGCCTCCCTGTAACTTGCACCCACTGATTTTAGTTCTGCCTTATGGAGCCACACAGAATAAGCTTAAATCTTCCCCATGACAATTATTGTTTCAATAAATTATGACTGCTGGGAGATCCAATGATGGAACTGAATGGAGTTGTGAAGGTTCAGGAGCTGAATCTACAGAATGTTGTCATTGTTCCAATTGTCTCCTGGATCTGCTCAGTATTGACACTAATCTTTTGCTGCAGCTAAGTAAGCCAACACTACAATTTCAATATACACTTTCTCAAAATACTGCCTTTGGTTATCTTGAAAATGTTTCATTATAAACATAATTTCAGCAACAAAAAGAAAATAGAGAAAATAAGCTTTAACAAAACATCTAATTTGTTCTGTTTCCTGATTTCTGCTTAATGATTTTGTTGCTTTTATTTTGATGCTTCCAAGTATGGGCAATATAGGACTTCAAGGGACAAAGACCTGTCACAGGCCACAGGCTCCTTCCTTCCCTTGAGGCACAAAAAACCCCAAACCCTCCAGGCTATCTCACAGTTGACTAGAGTCAGAGTGATAAAGTAGAAAGAATACTGGGTTTTCTTTCATTCAGAAGAACTGTGTTCAAATCCCAACTCTACCATTTATTTCCTGCATGACCTTAACCTCTCTGGGCCCATTTCCTCATCCATAAAATGAAGGAGTTGGATTAGGTGGTATGTAAAGTTTCTTCTAGCCTGTGAGCAGATGCATTGCTGAGGCCTTCTGGGATTCTGCTTGCTATCCACTTCCTCACTCTCCTATACCATATTATAACTCACTTGTATATCCAGTCTGGTCCAGTCAGGCCCAGGAGACATCAGCACTGAGGACTAAGCCAAGCCAACTTAAATACCTATTGGATTTGGGTGGAATTTGTGAACTTTCCATGCTTGAAACTTGTGCTAGATTAATCCAAGACTATCTGTAATTTCCTGAATTGTAGAGGTCACAGTAATAATAAGAAACATCTATGCTATAAGGTTTGCAAAGCACTTCACATATATTATTTTCAGTTGCTTCTCCCAACATCCTTGTGAAGTAGGTATGATTATTATTCCCATTTTATACAGGAGGAAATGGTGATTTGCCCAAAGTCACACTGCTAGTGAATATGCCAATATTCAGACTCATCTTTCTAATTCAAAGTCCAGCATTTACTATACCATGCACTACCAATCAGGTATCTTCTGCTCTGAAGTTTTCCTTACACTGTAGTGACAATCAGATGGTGCTTGACCACCAGGGAGAGACTGAAAAAGATCTAGTGGGGGTAAAAATGTGGGTGTGGAGCAGGGCATATATAAATGATGGGGAAATTTTCCTTTTTTTGATTCTTAGTTGATGGATTGGTTAACTCTCTGCTTCCAAGTGGTCACAGAGGAAAAGGCCAGGATCTGGGAGGTGGTTTTGGAGGTGCTCTCTTTCATCAACATATAATCTTGGACACTAAGAAGCAAATTTGATGTACTTTAGGAGTATACTGAAGTCTTATGTAAATTCATTTTAGGTTTTTTTCACAAAGATAATTTATTGTATTTAAATTGTTCCTGCTTCATGCTAGGGGTTGGCATAGTTACTGTCAAGCCATTTTCTAGATCTCCAATAGAGATATTTATGAGTTCTTATCTTTTTTTCTAGACTTCCCTGAATATGATTAAACCTCTATCCAGTCAGATTCCCCTTTGCATCTTTCCTTTCCTTTATGCTAGTTTCAGCCTGTACTAAAATAGCAGAACTGGCTTCTTTTAGCTTTTGATGCTTCCCCATGGGCATGGAGAGGAGCTTGGGTACTGGAAGGCTATGGCAACAGAATGTTCTACCAAGCTGAAGTTTCACCAAGGGGTCCAGCATCCATAAAGTATATGTGTATTCAACAAGAACTAACCTAGATGAATTTGGAGAATCTGTGGAGTGATGAACTTTTTTGTCCCCAGTAATTTTTAAAGATATCAAAGTGTGAAGGGTTGAAATCTCCAGTGGAAGAGGTACCCACTCCAACAAAATTACAGGTAACTTGAAATACTGAAGTATGATAAAATTAAAAAATACTTTCCCCCCCTATTTCCTACTCATTTTCCAGCTTCTCCCTGACAAGAAAAATAGTAAATATTTGTATTGGGTATGGGCCTCTTTTAAGACTCCTAAAGCTACCTTGCAACTTTGCTCTGGACATTGGTCATGCCCTTCCTTTCATGCCTAATCACCACCACACCTGGTCTTTTTTTTCCCCCTGGAAACCTTTACATCTGTTTGTATTCACTCTGATTGAGCTGACTGTCTTTCGAGAGACAAAACCAAAATGCACACTGGGAAATGAGACCTGACTCTTCCCTATAAAACTTAAGACCTTTCCTTGCTTCCATGGGCTGCTCAGGTATGAAAGTAATTGCAACCCAGGAGTTTTTTTGATACAAACTATTAGAAATGACAAAGGTTGATGAAACTCAGTGGATGTAGCAAAACCAGGGACTTGCTAATTCTTGATGACTCCAATGATGTGGATACCCCCAGCACTCGTAGGATCACAACTATCCATGCTTTCTCATCCTGTGTTACTTATGCCCTACCAAAAATTTTCCTAAAGAATCTACCCCAGCATCCTGAAGCCTTCCCAGATCTTTGACATTTTGCAGGTATTAGCACAGCACTTGGACTGTCCATGTCTTTCTTGCTCTCGCTCTAGTATAAGCCACCTTTTATGAAAGATTCACCTCTTTTTCCAATAATAAATTTCCATAAATTTTTTATGCCACCTTTTGTACACAAGTCATCACTGGTTATATACTACAACCTAGTTACACTCTCTGCTGCCCTTTAGGTCAGTTGTCATTTTTATTCTTTCATGAATCTTGGTGTTCCATGATTAATTTCATATATAGCATTGTGGAAGAACACTGATATTTAAAACACTGATTTTTTTTTGTCAGAGGGATCATTGAAATCATGCAATTTTACAAAAGCAATACAGGTCACTTTGCATAGAACATTATGCATGACTGCAGCAAATCACTTTAGCAATGTACTTCCATATCATGCTTCTAATCAATCAACAAATATTAAGCACTGAACTATATGCCAGGAATTCTACTAAGTAAGCACTGGGGGTACAAAAAAAAGCAAAAACATTCCCTGCTCCCAAGGTGCTCACAGAATGAAACTAAATGACTAGGCACACGTGCACACACACACACACACACATACATACACATACACACATGTATACAGGTATACATATACACAGAGTAGACAGAGCATCTCACAGGGGATTAACTACTCCCACCCTGCAAACTGGTAGGATTAGGAAAGCCCTCTTGCAGAAGGTAAAATTTGAGCTGTCTTGAAGGAAGCCAGGGAAATTATGAAGTAGAGGTGATGAGTAGCATTCTGGACATGGAGGGGCAGCTATTCCAAAGACTGGGAGATGGCTTGTCTGGTGAAAGGAACAAGTGGGCCAGTGTAACTGAAGAAGGGGAAAGTAATAAAAAGACGAGAAATATGGGAAGGGGCCGCTTGGTGGATAAGCACTTATTAATCACTATGTGCCAGGCACTTTGCTAAGTATTAGGGATTCAAAAAAAGGTAAAAATGTGGTTCCTCCCTTCAAGGAAATTGCATCCTAATGGAAGAATGGGAGAGGAGAGACAACTATGTATATATGAGATATATACAGTGCAAATGTGACAGTGGTGGTGATTAGGCATGAAAGAAGGGACATGACCAATATACAGGGCAAAAATGCAAGGTAACTTTAGGGGTCTTAAGAGAGATCCATACTGGGGCAGCTAGGTGGCGCAGTAGATGGAGCATCAGCCCTGGAGTCAGGAGGACCTGAGTTCAAATCCGGCCTCAGACACATAACACTTACTAGCTGTGTGACCCTGGGCAAGTCACTTAACCCCATTATCTAGCAAAAAAAAAAAAGGAGAGAGACCCATACCTAAAACAAGTGTAGTGAGGGGGCAGGAAGATGGAGAAAGACCAGCAGAAGATAGGATTTGAGCTGAGACTTGAACCTAGGAGGTAAAGGACAGGAGGATAAAAAGCATGGAATTGGGAAATACAGAATGATCTATTCAAAAAATAGCAAGAAGGCATCTGTACGTGGTTTTTTTTTTTTCTGGTGAGGCAATCAAGGTTAAGTGACTTGCCCAGGGTCACACAGCTAGTTAAGTGTCAAGTATCTGAGGCCGCATTTGAACTCAGGTTCTCCTGACTCCAAGGCTGGAGCTCTATTCACCGCACCACCTAGCTGTCCCTGTATGTGGTTTATAGAGTATGTGGAAAGGAGAAAAGTATACAAAGATTAGGAAGGTAAGAAGGGGCCTAGATCTTCTCCAAGTTATGAAGAATTTTAAGAGCCCAAAAGAGAAGTTTATAGTTGAGCCTACAAATCTTTTCCATTCTTTTCGAATCTTTCTCTTTGAGAACTCTTTGAAAAATCAATGCCTTTAGAACCAGTTTCCCTAGAAATATTAAATGTTTCCTCTTCCCTAAAACTCTCTCCAGACTTTTCCCAAGAACAAAGTCTAAACCTCTTATTTTGTTTAGATTCTTGCCTTTGCCATCCCCTGAAATGACTGCCCTCTTCTGTCACTCAGAAAAGATTTTGATTTTGATCACCATGAAAAGGCCCTTTTGTTCCTTGAGTGGGGTGGTCAAGGAAGAAATTGGAGCAGTGATTATTGCTCTAGAATGTTAGCCCCAAACTGGATTTTAACTCATGATTTTTTCCTAGCTCAAGATTTCTGTAAATGTTTTCTCAAACTGACTTAGAGTAATCCATGTCTAAAGAAAGGCTTTAGACAGCAAGGAGATCAAATCAGTCAATTCTTTAAGAAATTAACTCTGTTCATTGGAAAGACAAATACTGAAGCTGAAGCTTAAATATTCTGGCCACATAATGATAAGATAGGAGTCATTCAAAGAGACTGATGCTGGGAAAGACTGAAGACAAAAGGAAAAGGGGATAGCAGAGGATGAGATAGTGTCATGGCAGCAAATAACATGAGCTTGGACAGACTTCAGGAGACAGTGGAGGATAGCAGGTCCTGGTGTGCTGTGTTTCATGGGGTCATAATGGGTTGGACATGACTGAACTTTCTGTATGGTGAGCAAAGGGGTGTTTGTGTGTGTGTGTGTGTGTGTGTGTGTGTGTGTGTGTGTGTGTGTGTGAGTGAGTGTAGCATCGCCAATTTGGACTTCTCTCCATGCTGGAGATGGTTGGATATTAGGTTAATGCTAAATTGACAAAATTTATTCTGGCAAATTTGTGCCTAAAACACAGGGTACTGTATTATTAATGTTTTTTTGTGAGAGTCCAAATGGTGGTGGTTTCACTGTTGGTGATGAAAAGATTAGATAAGTGATGGCAAATCTATTCCACTTTGCATCTGTCATCTTCTTTGTTTCTTTTATATATGTTCTTGAGATGATCTAACTTAGTTGGATTTCACATCAAGCTTTCATCAAGTTCTTTTCCCCATGCCTGATTTTTATAAATTCTTTCTGAACTTCTTTCTGCATATTTTGAAATATGTGTCATGGATGTATGTGTCATGGATACTCTTAATAGTGGGGGACCTCAGTATACCCCTTTAAAGCCTAGACAAATTAAAAAAAAAAACCTAGACAAATCTAACCAAAAGATAAACAAGAAAGAAGTTTTAAAAAGTGAGATTTCCTGGATCTCTTGATTACTGAATGGGAACAGAAAGAAGCATATTATTTTCAAGGGTGCATGGCACCTTTACAAAAATTAAACATGTATTATTGAATAAAATATCATTAAATTTTATTTTCAAATGAAGATCTGCCTTCTCACCCCACCCCACCTCCCTTGAAAAAGCAAGAAAAACAAAACTTCTGTTACAAAGGTCAAGCAAAACCAACTCCCCAATTGCCCTACGCCCCCCAAAAAAGGCTCAGTCTGCACTAAGTCTATTATCCTCGTAGGTGGGGAGCAAGGTTCATCATGAGTACTCTGGAATTATGGTTGGTCACTGTGTTGATAAGAGTTCCTATGTCTTTAAAAATTATTGTTACAATAATTTTGTAATTGTTCAGAAATTGTTCTCCTGGTTCTGCTTACTTCAGTCTGCATCAGTTTATACAATTGTTTCCAAGTTTCTCTGAAACTGTACCCTTCATTATTTTTACAGCAGAATATTATCCCATTAATAACTTGTTCAGCCATTCTCCATGTGATGGGTACCTACTCAATTTCCATTTCTTTACCACAACAAAGAAAGCTGCTATAAATATTTTTATACACCTGGGTCCTTTTCCTCTTTCTTTGATCTCCCTGGGGCACAGACCTAGTAGTGGTATCACTGGGTCAAAGAGTACACACAGTTTAACAGTTTTAGGGGCATAATTCCAGATTGTTTTCCAGAATGACTAGACCAGTTCACAGCAACACCAACAGTGAAACAACACACCTGTTTTCCCATAGCCCCTCCAGCATTTGTTTAGGGTGGGGGTCAGTGAACTATGGCCAGTGGGCCAAATCCAGCTTACCATCTGTCTCTGTATGGTCCTGTGCACTAAAAACAATTTTTGCATTTAAAAAATTTTGCATTTTGTAAAGACAGTTCAACAACAACTAATGTTTGAATCACAAGTAATGTCTAGGGAGCTACTAGGTGGCAGAGTGGATAGAGCACTGGCCCTGGAGTCAGGAGGACCTGAGTTCAAATCCAGCATCAGATACTTGACACTCACTAACTGTGTGACCAACCCCGGACAAGTCACTTAAACCCCACTGCCTGGCAAAATACAAAAAAACAAACAAAATAATAACAAAAACAAGTAATGTCTATGCTTTATACACTTTTTGCGCTATCAAAAGTTAAAACAAGAAGTGACATGTCCATTCCCATACAAATTTGCAGCAGATATATTTTCTGATCTCAAACCACTCTTCCAGCAATAGTTTTCAGATCTTGATGCAAATATATCTCCATATTTCAAAATCCATTTAACTGCACAGTTCAGGAATTTCCACCTAACTTGCAACTGGAAGTGATTAATCTTGATGAAATAGAGGACTTTCAAGCATTTCTGATGAAAAGACCAGAGCTGAATAGAAAATCTGATTTCAAATACAAAAATCAAAATTTTCAAGAGAAGCAAAAAAAGGTAAACATAAAAGAGAAATCATGATAGAATCAATAAGGTTAAACTGTTTACATTCTTATATGGGAAGATCATAATTGTAACTCCTAAGAACCTTCTCATTATTAGAACAGTTATATGGAGTATACATAGACAGAGGGCACAGGTGTGAGTTGACTATGATGGGATCACTTCACAAAAAAAATTAAGGGATAAGAAAGAAGGTTGCACTGGGAGAACTAGGAAGGAAGGAAAATGGGGAAAATTATCTCACATAAAAGAGGTGTGAAAGGAAGAGCCTTTACAACAGAGGAAAAGATTGGGGGGTAGGGATGGCAGGCAATGCTTGAATCTTATTGTCATCAATAATTTCATGAAAGAGAATGACAACAATGAGATAGCATACCAAAATTTATGGGATGCAGCCAAAGCAGTACTTAGGGGAAAATTTATATTTCTAAATGCATAAACCAATAAAAAGAGAAAGAACACATCAATGAATTGGGCGTGGAACTAAAAAAAACTAAAAAAAGAACAAATTAAAAATCCCCAATTAAATACCAAAGTGGAAATCCTGAAAATCAAAGGAGAGATTAACAAAATTGAAAATATAAAACCTACTGCACTAATAAATAAAATGAACTGGTTTTAGAAAAAAACAATAAAATAGGTAAAATGGTCAATTTGATTTTTTAAAAAGAGGAAAACCAAATTACTAGTATTAAAAATGAAAAGGGTGAATTTACCATCAATGAAGAGGAAATGAAAGCAATTATTAGGAGATATTTTGCCAAAATATATGATGTTAATAAATCCAACAACCTAAGTAAAATGGATAATTACTCACAAATTATAAATTGCCCAGATTAACAGAAGAGAAAATAGAATACCTAATTAACCCTATCTTTGTGTGATTAAGGAAGAAAAATGTGGTTCGGATTCGCTCCTACAGTAAGACACACTACTAGAGAGAGAAGTGAAGGTAGTTTTAATTAAGATTATAATATAGGTATTGAAAAGGCGGATTTACAGCAACATACAATTAGCAATATGACTATAGTCAGGCTAAGAACACAAAGGATAGCAATAATATAAGAAAAAATCACCAATTCAGGGAAGTTCACCTGAAGTCCAAGCTGGGGATTCCCAGGGTACAGCTTTCAAGGGTCCTGACTGGGAAAGTCTCAGGCAGAGCATTCTCTCCATGGGTGAGAATCCAAAGATGGCTTTCCCAATTAGGATTTAAATAGTGCCTCTAACAAAGGCCCTGGGCCAGAGGTGTCCATGATTCTAGTAGATGTTTTTACTTGGTCCAGGGACTGGCCAAGTTCCTGGAGCAAGCAAAACATTTTAGAATATTAATTAGCTTGATATGTTCTGATGAACTGGCCAGGTCCCAGAGCACATCTCCTGAGAACTGGCTAAATTCTCAGGTCAACATAGATAACCACACTCTGGCTTATAGCCCAATGTTTAGCGTCATACAGGAGACATGGAAGATCTTTCCTTATAAGATTTATCAATCAATCTTAGAAAAAGAAATTGAATAAGCCATCAATGAGCTCCCTAAGAAAAAAAAATTTCCAGGACCAGATGGATTCATAAGTAAATTCTACCAGACATTTAAAGAAGAATTCATTCCAATACTATATCAACTATTTGGAAAAATAGGCAAAGAAGGAATCCTACCAAATTTATTTTACAACACAAATGTGTTGTAATAGTTATTCTTTTCTTAATTTTTAACTCCAAATTGTCTCCCTCCTTCTCTTCCTACCTCCCACTCATTGAGAAGGCAAGCAATTTGATATGGATTGTACATGTGCAGTCATGCAAAACATATTTCTATATGAGCCATGGAAACCTAAATCTAAAACTAAACCAGGAAGAGCAAAAACAGAAAGAAAATTACAGACCAATTTCCCTAGTGAATATTGATGCAAAAATTTTAAATAAAATACTAGCAAGGAAGTTATAGCAATATATCACAAAGATCATACACTATGACCAGGTGGGGTTTATACCAGGAATGCAGGACGGATTCAATATTAGGAAAACTATCAGCTTAATTTACCATATCAGTAACAAAACCAACAGAAATCATATGATTATCTCAGTAGATGTAGAAAAGACTTCTGACAAAATACAACACCCATTCCTATTAAAACACTGGAAAGCACAGGAATAAATGGAACTTTCCTTAAAATGATAAGTAGCATCTATCTAAAACCATCAGCAAGCATTATCTGTAGTGGGGATAAATGTGAAGCCTTCCCAGTAAGATTAGGGGTAAAGCAAGGATGTCCATTATCACCACTAGTATTCAATATTGTGTTAGAAATGCTAGCTATAGCAATAAGAGAAGAAAAAGAAAATGAAGGAATCAGAATAAGCAATAAGGGAACAAACTATCACAGTTTGCAAATAATATGATGGTATACTTGGAGACTCCTAGAGAATCAACTAAAAAACTAGTTGAAATAATTAACAACTTCAGCAAAGTTGCAGAATATAAAATAAACACATAAATAATTAGCATTTGTATATATTACCAACAAAATCCAGCAGCAAGAGATAGAGAAATTCCATTTTAAGTAACTATAGATAATATAAAATATTTAGAAGTCTACCTGCTAAGACAAACCCAGGAACTATATGAACACAATGACAAAAGACTTCACACAAATAAAGTCAGATCTAAACAACTGGAGAAATATTAATTGCTCATGAGTAGGCTGAGTCAATATAATAAAAATGACAATTCTACCTAAATTTACTTATTTAGTGCCATACCAATCAAGTTACCAAAAATTATTTTACAGAGCTAGAAAAAATAATAACAAAATTCATCTGGAAGAACAAAAGGTCAAGAATATCAAGGGAATCAAAAAAAAATGTGAAGGAAGGTGGCCTAGCAGAACTAGATCTCAAACTATATTACAAAGTGGTAAGCATAAAAATATTCTGGTACTAGCTAAGAAATAGAGTGGTGGATCAGTGGAACAGATTAGGTACACAATATATTGTAGTAAATGACCATAGTAATCTCGTGTTTGATAAACCCAAAGATCCAAGTTTTTGGGACAAGAACTCACTATTTGACAAACATTGCTGGGAAAATTGGAAAGCAGTTTGGCAGCAACTAAATATCTCATACCATATACCATATGGTTTAGACATCAGGGGTGATACTATAGGCGAATTAGGGGAGCATGAGGTTTTTCCTGTCAGATCTATGGAGAAGGGAAGAGTTTATGACCAAAGAAGAGATAGAAAACATTATAGGAAGTAAAATGGATAATTTTTATTATATTAAAAAGGGTTTCACAAACAAATCCAAATACAGCCAAGATTAGAAGGAAAGCAGAAAACTGGCAGAAATTTTTATAGCAAGTTTCTCTGATAAAGGCCTTATTTCTCAGCTATATAGAGAAATGAGTCAAGTTTATACAAATACAAGTCATTTCCCAATTGGTAAATGGTCAAAACATATGAACTGGCAGTTTTCAGATGAAGAAATCAAAGCTATCTATAATCATATGACAAACTGCTCTAAATCATTACTGACTAGAGAAATACAAATTAATACAACTCTAAGGTACCACCTCATACCTATCAGATTGGCTAATATCACAGAAAAGGAAAATAATAAATGTTGGAGGGGATGTGGGAGAATTGAGACACTCAACTCCATTGCTGATGGAGTTGTAAACTGATCCAACCATTCTGGAGAGCAATTTGGAACTATGTGCAAAGGGTAATCAAACTGTGCATACCCTTTGATCCAACAATACCACTACTAGGCCTGAATCCCAAAGAGATCATAAAAAAGGGAAAAAGACCTACATGTACAAAAGTATTTATAACAGCTTTTTGTGGAGGCAAAGAAATAGAAATTGAGTGAATGCCCATCAATTGGGCAATGGCTGAACAAGTTGTGGTATATGAATATAATGGAATAATATTGCTCCATAAGAAATGGTAAGCAGGCAGATTTCAGAAAAACCTGGAAAGACTTACATGAACTGATGCAAAGTGAAGTGAGAAGAACCAGGAGAATACTGTACACAGAAACAACAATATTATATTAAGATCAACTGTGAATGACTTGGCTATTCCCAGCAATACAAAAATCCAAGACAATTCTGATGAAAACTGCTATCTACCTCCAGAGAAAAAACTGATGGAATCTGAATACAGGTCAAAGCATGCTTTCTATTTTTTAAGTTTCTTTATTTTTTGGTCTGTGTTTTCTTTTACTACATTTACATAGAAATATGTTTTGCATGACTGCGCATTTACAATCTATATCAAATTGCTTGCCTTCTCAGTGGTGGGAGGATAGAAAGAAAAGGAGGGAGAGAATTTGGAATTCAAAATTTAAAAAAGAACAAATGTTAAAAATTGTTTTAGCATGTAATCGGAAAAAAATAAAATGCAAACATTTTCACGTAAAAATATGAGTCATGAGAGGAAAATTTATCTTTGAGTGCTTTCATCAACAAAAGAAAGAACAGAATAATGAATTGCATGTTAACTAAAAAAATCTAGAAAAGCAACACAATTTTGAAAACCATTAAACACCAAGTTAGAAATTTTGAAAATCAAAGAGATGAACAAAATTTAAGGCAAAAAATAACATTAAACTGATAAATAAAGTAAGGGCTTTTAAAAAATTACTAGAAGAGATAAGCTATTAGTTACTATAGTTTTTTAAAAAGAAAGCAAAACCAAGTGGAGGGCGGAGCCAAGATGGCAGAGTGAAAGCAGTGACTTTCTTGAGCTCTCCCCCAAACCACTCCAAATACTCATAAAAAATGGCTCTAAACAAATTCTGAAGCAGCAGAACCCACAAAAAGACAGAGTGAAACAAATTTCCAGCTCAAAACAACCTGGATGGTTAATGAGAAAGGCATACTGTGCTGGGCTGGGAACGCAGCGCAGAGTGGCGTGGGCGCACAGGCCGAGGCGAACCTGGAGCAGGCCTCAGAGGACTGAATCGTGAGCAGCTGTGGAGGTTTCCAGACTCCTCAATCCACAAATGTCAAAGACAATTTAGAAAGTCAGTGGGAAGAGTCTATTTCTGCTGTGCTGAGTGAGGAAGGTAGGGTCGCAGCTTCATTTCCCAAGAGCATGGGCGGGGGACGGGGTGGGGGGAGGGGCACGCACAGCTGCTTCCCGAGCTTCCGGCTCATAGACTGAGGGGGAATACAGTGGCTGATCAGAGAGGGAATGCAGGGATCTCTTTGCCAGTGCTGAGGCAGGAATATCTTGCTCTGCCCATGTTTGGATCTGGGTCACAGTTCTGGGCGGCCATCCTGGGGTGAGGAGGAGCGCTGGCGTGGTAGAGTTTGCAGTCGCTGTGGAGAGGAACCTCCTCACAGTTACGGGACAGAAAGGAATACTTGTGGTCACAGGCCAGGAAAGGGGTAAACACCTCACCCCTTATCATACCACCTTGTGAGAACTGAAAATTTACAGGTACCTACAAATATCTCTGGTACAAACCCCCGAAACTTGGGACAGTACATTCTCCACACTGGAAACAGATTCGTACCTTAACAAAGAGTTTAAAACTCAAGTAATTGGCTGGGATCATGAGCAAGCAGTGCAAAAAGAGTCAGACTATATTATCTTACTTTGGTGAAAAAGAAGATCAAAATATACAACCAGAAGAAAACAACAAAGTCAAAGCTCCTACATCCAAAGCCTCCAAGAAAAATATGAATCAGTCCCAGGCCTTGGAAGAGCTCAAAAGGGATTTTGAGAAGCAAGTAAGGGAAGTAGAGGAAAAACTGGGAAGAGAAATGAGAGTGATGCAAGAAAATCACGAAAAACAAGTCAACAGCTTGCTAAAGGAGACCCAAAAAAATACTGAAGAAAATAACACCTTAAAAAACAGCCTAACCCAAATGGCAAAAGAGGTCCAAAAAGCCAATGAGGAGAAGAATGCCCTAAAAAGCAAAATTGGCCAAATAGAAAAGGAAGTCCAAAAGATTACTGAAGAAAATACTTCCTTAAAAACTAGGATAGAAGGGGCAGGTAGGTGGCACAGTGGATAGAGCACTGGCCCTGGATTCAGGAGGACCTGAGTTCAAATCCAGCCTCAGACACATAACACTTACTAGCTGTGTGACCCTGGGCAAGTCACTTAACCCCGTTGCCTAGCCAAAAAAAAAATTTTTTTTTAAATTAAAAATTAGAATAGAGCAATTGGAAGGTAGTGACTTTATGAGAAATCAAGACACTGTAAAACAAATCCAAAAGAATGAAAAAATAGAAGATAATGTGAAATATCTCATTGGAAAAACAACTCACCTGGAAAATAGATCCAGGAGAGAGAATTTAAAAATTATTGGACTATCTGAAATCCATGATCAAAAAAAGAGTCTAGACATCATCTTTCAAGAAATTATCAAGGAAAACTGCCCTGATATACTAGAACCAGAGGGCAAATTTGAAATTGAAAGAATCCACCAATTTCCTCCTGAAAGAGATCCCCAAAGGAAAACTCCTAGGAATATAATAGCCAAATTCCAGAGTTCCCAGGTCAAGAAGAAAATATTACAAGCTGCCAGAAAAAAAACAATTCAAGTATTGTGGAAACACAATCAGAATAACACAAGATTTAGCAGCTTCTACATTAAAGGACCGCAGGGCATGGAATATAATATTCCGGAGGGCAAAGGAGATAGGATTACAACCAAGAATCACCTACCCAGCAAAACTGAGTATAATCCTTCAGGGGAAAAAATGGTCATTCAGTGAAATAGAGGACTTTCAAGCATTCCTGATGAAAAGACCAGAGCTGAATAGAAAATCTGACTTTCAAATACAGGCCTCAAGTGGAACATGAAGAGGTAAACAGGAAAGAGAAGTCATAAGAGACTTATTAAGATTGAACTGTTTACATTCCTGCATGGAAAGATGATATTTATAACTCATGAGACCTTTGTCAGTATTAGGGTAGTTGGAGGAAAAAAATTATATGTATGTATAGATAGATAGATAGAGGGCACAGGGTGAGTTGAAGATTAAGGGGTCATACCTGGAGAATAAAATTAAGGGATGAGAAAGGATTATACTTGAAGAAGAAGAAAGGGAGAGGTAGAATAGGGTAAATTATCTCACAAAAAAAAACAGAAAAAAAAGGCTCTTACAGTGGAGGGGAAGCAGGGGAAGATGAGAGGGAATGAGTGAATCTTATTCTCATAGGATTTGGCTTAAGGAGGGAATAACATACACATTGAATTGGGTATGGAAATCTGTCTTACCCTACAGGAAAATAGGGGGAGAACGGGACAAAGAGAGCAGGGGGATGATAGAGAGGATGGCAGATTGGGAAAGGGGGTAATCAGAAGTAAATACTTCTGAGGAGGGACAGGGTCAAAAGAAAGAATAGAATAAATGGGAGGGGCAGGACAGGATTAAGGGTAATAGAGTTAGTTTTCCACAACATGTCTACTATGGAAGTGTTTTGCATAACTGCACACGTACAACCTATATTGAGTTGCTTGCCTTTTCAATGAGGGTGGGTGGGGAGGGAGGAAGGGAGAAAATTTGAAACCCAAAGTTTTAAAAACATATGTTTAAAAAAAAAGTTTTCACATGCTACTGGGAAATAAGAAATACAGGAAATGGGGTACAGAAGTCTATCCTGCCATACAGGAAAATAGAAGGCGAAGGGGATAAGAGAAGGGGGAAGAGTTAGAAGAGAGGACAGACTAGGGGAAGGGATATTCACAATGCATGCCATCTTGGGGTGGGGGAGGGGTAAGATGGGGTGAAAATTTGGAACTCAAAAACTTGTAGAAGTGAATGCTGAAAACTAAAAATAAATACATTTATATTTTTAAAAAATTAAAAAATTAAAAATTAAAAAACAACAACAAAAAAAACCCCAAAAAGAAAGCAAAACCAAATTTCCAATAACAAAAATTTAAAAAGGAGAATTCATAGAATCACAGCATTTGAGAGTTAGAAGGGACCTTGGTGTCATTTATACTACCTCACATGAAAAAGAATCCCCATCATATAATGTACCCAAAGTCTCTGCTTGAAACCCTTCAAGGAGGAACCCATTGCTGATCAATGCAACACTTTTGGACAGCTTTAATTATTAGAAAATTTTTCCTGACATCAGGTTTAAATTTACCTCTTTGCAATTTCAATTCATACTCCTAGTTCTGCTCTCTGAGACCAAACAGAACAGAACAAGTCTCACATCTTCTATGTTTGAAAGCCCTTTAATAAGTGAAGGCAGCAGTGTGTTGGTAAATGTTTAACAACCAGCTCTCCAAAAAAAATGTACCAACATTAAGTTTTAATTAAAATTTTTAAAACCTAATTTACATTTACTAACATTTTATCCATTACTTTCTTAAGTCCAAACAATCAACAAAACAATAAATCAAATCCTGATTTGTAGTATTTGTCAATTTCTGAGGAATAAATGCTTACACTGAATATTTTAAATGAATTCTTGAGAGCCAGTTCAAGCTGATTCCAGCAGACCTCTAGGTTAAGGTTGTCCTCATTACTCCTGTCTCCACCTCCTCCACAAAGTCTTTTCTGATCTTGGCTAAACATGCCCGGTTCCTTCAATTAGTTCTAATAATATGGATATTGCAAGTTATCAGTCTTCTTCCTAAACCATGGTACCCTGCAGGTACTGAACACAACACTACAGAGGAGTCTGAGAAAGGCAAGAATACTATGGAACTCTCTTTCCTCTTCATGCAAACCATCACTCTCTTAATGAAATCCAAGATTACATTCAATTTTTTTGGTTGCCATATCACTTACACTGAGATTGTGCTTCAAGATATTGCTGGGGAACTTGATTAAATTTTAATTAAGTTTCTAAATACTAGTGGTTCTGAGAACTGTGGATCTCACTTAGGATGATTACATATATCTACAGCCTTTACCTATATTCCAATTTTTACTGGTCTTAATTTTTTTTTTAATTGTAACCCTTACCCCCTTATTCCCCCAACTCCAACTCTTACTATGTACCAAGTACTTTGCTAAGTAAGCACTGGGGATACAGATTTGAGCTAAAAAAAAGTCCCTGCTCATAAGGTAATTGCATTCAAATGGGGGAAGGCAATGCATAAAAGGGAGCTGAAAAGGTGTGGAGGGTAGAGATGGGGTGGAGAGAAGTTACCCTCAAAGGGGCATGGTGGCAAAATGCTGACAGTCAGGACCTAAACTGGGAAGAAAATGAAGCATGGTCAGTCAGGACCCATCTTTAAAACAGAGGTCCTGGAAGGAACTCACAAATGGGAAGAAAAGGTAGTAGGCATGGTGGAGTGATGTTTCAGGGTGAGATCTTAGGCCCAGAGGGAAGTTCCAGGGTGAGAAGGCAGTTGAGTCAAGGCGGTAAAGTCCAGAAAGTCAGAAGCATAGCCAGGAAGGGAGATTGAATTTGTTTTAAAAAATCTTAATCTTGGGGCAGCTAGGTGGCACAGTGGATAGAGCACCAGCCCCCGGAGTCAGGAGGACCTGAGTTCAACTCTGGACTCAGACTAGTACTGTGTGACCCTGGACAAGTCACTTAACCCTGATTGCCTCCTCCCCAAAAACAACAACAAAATAATGTGGAAATACATTTAATATGATTATACATGTATACCCTATATCAGATTTCATGTTGTCTTGGGGACAGGGGGAAATTTAGAACTCAAAAATCTTATAAAAGTGAATGCTGAAAACTAAAAATAAATAAATTTTTTTAAAAAAATCTTAGTCTTGAACTCAAAAGCTATGGCTCCAAACTGCTGCTCTGCCATTGGCTAGAAGTGGAATCTTGGACAAGTCTCAAGAGACTGTTTCCTGTTCTGTAAAATGAGGATGATGCTATTTGCCCTTTCTCTCTTACAGGGCTGTTGTAAACAATAAAGCACAATCTAAATGTGAGCCATGTTTCTCTTAAATTTGAATGAACAACTCATTCTAATTGCAGCACAGGCGAAAAGTCTTCTGTCAGTGTTTTAGGGGGCTTTCTAGAACATTTCTATCATGGAGAGGAATTCATGAAAAACTTTCACACTGGTGGTTGCTTGAGCTAATTCATGAAATCTCCCCCAACAGATCTCAAGAAAGAGACAGAACTGAAGAGTTCATTGCCTACTTGGAAATGTAGCTGCTGGAGAATTTTGCATAGGCAGAAAATTGTATTAGCCATTGGGCTTAGTTTCCTTTCTGTCCGACAGACATAAAGTTTAATTCATTTTCCCCAATCTACTCTATCAGATTTTGCTTCCTACCATCTCTAGGCCAACTCATTCTTGTGCTTTTGTTTCCTATTCATCTTTCTCCTTGGCTACTCCATTATTTTTCTTCCTTGTTTCCCTTCCTTCTATGTCACTACATGCATGAGCAGTCAAGAGAAGTTTATAGGATTTTCAGTCTCTAAAGCTCTACAGAATAACATTTCAGAGGTTAGAAGTCCTGTAAATTTCACTTTACTGTTGTTTCTGGGGGCAGAGCAACAAAGCATAGAAAATATGACTGGCCCTTCTTGATCTGTGTCAGTATAACATAACCAGGGAAAAACAGGAGTAGACGGTGATCAATGTAAGGTCAGCACAACTGTTACTGTAAAAAATAGCCATGAATTGAGTGTGTTTCTGCAGATGTATTTTCAATTTCAAAAATTCTAGCTCTTCTGGTTTTGAGGAGGGCTGGCCCAATATACATCACTCAAAGTTGTCTTACTGAGTCTTCATCCAGACAAGTGGAAATACCATCAACAAAGGTGTCCTTCCTCCATTTATCTTAATGGAGTGTTGGCTTCATAGTCTATTTTTGATCTCATAAATGACTGCAGGCTGGCCTCGCTGCTAGGCAATATACAGGATAAGGAACAGTGAATTTTAAAAATAAGAATTCTCCAGAAGCTGCTACACAAACTTCTACAGAATATATAATCATTTTCAGTGATGTTTGGTCACGGTTTCTTGCCTTTTCATCCTGTAGAATCAAATGAAGGAAGCTCATTCTGCTCTAGATATCTTTAAATATAAGGACCTTCTCTTGAGGGTCAGTGTTAGAAATAAAATTTCATCTATGTTTTTATGCATAAAGCAACACTCACTTTTTAAAAGGTCTCTGAATTTGCAGGAAAAGAGTGGGGAATTTTAACAAGACACACTGAGGCTGGGACGTGCTAAGGGTATCAAGAGTATGGCCACGAGATGAGATAAATGTACATTTGTTTGCAGCTGATGTCAGTCCTTCTAAGTTAGATGTAACTGACAGTCTTGCTGAATGAAATACATTACGAGGCAAAGTATATCCTACAAATAATATTTCAGAGTATTATTCATTGATCTAGAGCTAGAAGAAACTTGATAGATAATCTTGTCCACATACTCTCCCCCATCTTACAGATGAAGAAACTGAGGACCAGTAAAGTTTTTACCAAAAGTCATATAAGCACAGTCAAAAGTAGAAATCGAACTCAGGGCTTCTGACTCTATTTTTACTGCTATTGCTGTGTTGTCTTCAGTTCTTCAGATGTAGCTACACAAACTATTACAGGACACATAATTAAAGATATTTGGTATGCTTTTATAGTTAGCTTATCTTATTACACCAAAAGTTTACTTGGTGCGTATTTAGTATGCGCTTATTTTTGTGCATGTTGTCTCTCAATAGAATGTATGCTCTTTGGGCAAAAATGGATTCATTTTTGTCCTGCTCTCCCCAGTGTGCTAGCACAGTGGCTGACACATAACAGGAGCTTAATAAATGATTGTGGATTGAGCAGTTGCTATATAACCATGATTGTTCTTTAAAGCCTTGACATTTCTTTTCAAATAACCTAATCAGGCAGTAGTGGAAGATTAACGCAGAATAGTTCCCGTGCGTGCGTGTGTGTGTGTGTGTGTCTATCTGTCTGTCTCCAGGAATGAGGTTTAAATAAAAGGTAATGAAACTGATTTTTATAACTAGACAAACAAGAACTCATATAGCCACGTCCTTCAAAGTAGCCCCCTTGGGAGTCTAAATACTTCTTCCAAGAATGTCACTTTCACAGCCTGTGCCATATGTCTTTAGGAATATCCAGTGTTGGCAAATCGGGATTTGGGTTTTGTAAATGACCAAAAAAAAAAATTTACTTGGAGTCAGGCCTGCTCAAGATAGGGAGGCAAGTTGGCTAATACCGCTTTAGTTCAAAACCCTGAAGTATAATTATAAAGCAATGAGACTGATTCTCTTTTTCATGTGCATTTTATGCTGCCTTAGAAGGAGATTCCAAAGGGGTTAGTCCAAAACTGTTCTGAGCAGTAGTGCTGCTAGAATAGCATATTATCCCTCAAAATAACTTCTTAGGAGCTGAAAATACTCACTTAGAGGTACCAGGTTATTTATTTGTTTAAGAATGTTTGTTAACAATATTCAGTTGTCCTGAAGAGCTGTCCTTCACAGAATCATAGAATTTCTGAACTGTAAGGGACTTTGGAAGTTTCCTTGTGCAATCTTTATAGGAATCCTATTTTTCCCCCTTAAAAAAATTCAGAACATAACAAACACCAAATAAAATAGGAATTTCCATGGTATACCTAGCATAACAGAAGAGGACTGTACATGAAACTGCAGGTAATAATAACTAACATTGACATAGCCCCTACTGCATGCCAGGCCCTTAGCCAGTGCTAAGTGCTTTACAGTTATTATCTCATCTGATCCTCACAACCACCCTGGGAAACAGGTGGTGCTATTATTATCATCTCCATTTTATGGATGAGGAAACGGAGGCAAACAGAGGTTAAATGACTTGCCGAGAATCACACAGCTAGTCAGTGTTGGAGGCCACATTTGAACTCAGGTCTTCCTAACTGCAGGCCCAGGATGCACGGGTTGCTGCTTTTCTTTTAAATATATACATTTAACACATAACTTTCAAAGCTATCCTACTTGTCCGTGATTCTTTCTGACCTCAAGAACCACTTCACACATGAAAAACAATGAAAACTGATTCTCCCCCTTCCCCTCTTTACCTTTTAAAGTAGCATTTAATGTTTTTTGGGAAAAATTATTTCCCCTCCCCCCAAAGCCCTACTGCAGAAAGAAGAGTGTTTACTGCAGGAAAACAGCTTAGTTTGAAGAGACAGCCCAAAGAGTACTGGGTTTATTTAGAGTCAGAGGACCCAAATTCAAATCCCGACTTACATTTGCTACCTGTGAGATCTTGGGTAAATCTTCCCTCTTTGGGCCTCAGTTTCCTCATCTGTAAAATAGTTGAACTAGATGGATTTATAGTTGTACTTCATACAGGAGGGACTTCATACCTGAATATGTGATTCTGAGACATGAGAGAAAGAACAACATACAATGGATGTAGGTTCAAGTCCCAACCAATACATGGGGGACCTCCGACACATCCTCTTTCCCTTCTGGGCCTCCATTTTTTCATCTGCCAAATTAAAGGGTTAGCCCAGGGGTGGGGAACCTGAGGTTTTCTAGGTCCTTGAGTGTGGCCTTTTGACTGAATCCAAATCCTCTGTGCATACACAGATTCTTTCAGGAGCTGGAGCAAAGAACAAGTACAAGTGAAATGAGGGCGTTTATTCTTAGGGGTAGAACTGTCATTAGTCACTTTGATGAACGCCATGAGCATCCACAAAACACAAACCAACCTATAGAGTGCCTCCTTCTTCCTCAGGTCCTCTCATTACAACTTATATTTACCTGTGCATACTGACAAAATCTCTAGTTTCTAATGGTAATTCTACAGCACTCATGATCATCATATTGGATCCTTTCCCTACCTCTTCCTTCCTGGAACCCTGGCCGTTGTGGATTCATTCATTAAACCTTTATTTAGTACCCACTGTGTGCAATGCACTATACTAGGCACTGAGTAAACTATAAGGATGACTATAACATGCTCCCTTGTGTTTCTAAATGTCTTTCTCTAGATTATTATGGATTAGCTTGAGATCTTTCCTTACAGAAAGATAAAACCTTCCGGTTTTAGAAGTGAGCAAAGCCTTTGTTTCTCTTTGGATATCAGAGCCAAAGATCAACCCTTAACCTGTGATAAAGACCATCACATATTCAGAGTGATTTTGGACTTCATTACAACTCTATACTAAGACATCAAAGATTAAACCAAAATGATGGAAGAAACGAATAGATGTAAATTTTGGAACAGTCTGGAAAGTCTAACATGTTTCTCAGTGTTTTGATGGTAGGACCAGGCTACCTATTTAAGGAGCTATCATTTCCCATGTCTGAAGTCTATGAAGATAGAAAGGCTTTTAAAAGTTTTTGGCTGCCCAACTCTGGCAATGGCTGCTGGGTATTAATTGACAAATCATTGCAGAATGGGAGGGAGGGAAGGGGAGGATGAAGAACAAGTTGTCAGGCTGTTCTTGAGGTACCCGGGTCCCACTCTGTGTCTCAAACATTAGAATGAGAGCCTGAAATTGGATCTGGCAGTGAACTGGCAATCAGAATGAAAACTGGGCATGCAGGCATGGGGGGACTGTCAGAAACTCTATGTTCATTATGACTAACCTAGCCTAGCCAGCAAAAGGGCTCGTGTCCTCTAGGTCTGAACATCTCACTAACATTTTCAGATGTGACAAATGAAGAGAACAATACACTTCCCTTTCCAGAATGTGAAGGGCTCTCAATACCCACCACACCAGCTCCCACCAGCACCCTAGCCTCTCAGGTCCTTCACCCCACCTTTTAACCTACTGAATTTAAATGCCATTTTCTACATGAAGCTTTCCTCAGTTGTCACTCCCTCCCTTGTTAATGACAACCTTTCCTAAAACCCCTCAGAGGACTTGGTCTCTCACTTCTCTAATTCCTTTACTCACCATGCCTGAGCATTATCTGTGTGTTAATCTGTTCATACCCTAACATCTATGAACATAAACACCAAGGGCTCTGAAAACTACTGGCGCTTAACAGATGAATTTCATATTGAATTAATAAAATATAGTAGTGACACAGCTCATTAGGGCCAACCTTACATATATATCAGCCAAGTAGGCCATCACTATAGATGTGATTTGCAGGATAGAGTGTGATTATGATGGTAAAAACAGCAGAGTAAAAAGGTCTGAGTTCAAGTCCCAGTTCTTAATTACTAGCTGTGTGCCCTTGGGAAAGTCATGTAAAACCAATGGGTCTCAGTTTCCACATCAGTGAAATGGGAATGATAATATTTATATTGCCTACTTCATTGCTTCCATGTACTCTGCCATGTTCACTTTGTCTCCCAAGGAGGAGGGGTTAGCAGCAGTGGCTGACACTTGAATTTCAATCTCATCTAAATTAGCCAAAAGAAGGAAGAATATACTTACGCAAAATGGGGTATAGAAATGTATTTCATTCAGGAAAATAGTATGGGAAGGGAAAGGGAAGTGGGAAATTAAAGGGAGGACATTAAGGGAGGGATTAATCCTAAGAAAAACAAACTCTAAAGATGAACAAAAATATTTATAGCTCTTTTTAAGGTTGCAAAGAATGGGATTCTAAAGGGGGGGGTACCCATAAATTGTGGAATGGGTGAACAACTTTTGGTACATAAATAGGATGGAATATGGTAAATGTGATGGAATACTACTGTGCTGAACTCTTTTCAGTATAAAGACCAACCAGGATTTCAGGGAACTAGTGATAAAACATGCTACTCACCTCCTGATAGCAGGTAAAGGACTCAGAATGAGACAAATTTTTTTTGGATATAGCCAATGTGGACTTTGCTTTGACTCTATGTGTTTATAATGGTGAAAAAAAAAAGGCTTATTATGAATATCAAATGACATAATACATATGAAGGATATCAATGCAATCTAATGTTATTATTACCATCATTACCATTACCATAATAGCATTAAAGAGAGCCAGTGTGGCCAAATGAATAGAGAACTAGCTTCAGGGGCTAGCTCTCTCCCTTCAGAAGATATTTAGGGAAGAAACTGAGGCTGGGAAAAGTGAATTCATTATGTGACGAAGCTGAGTCAGTCTTGAAGTTCAGCTCTTAGGGATATTACCATCAAAGGGCAAGGAGTCAGAAAGTGAGTAACAGGAGAATATAAGGAGAAAAGTCAGAAATCACAAAAGAGTTCAGTTAAAAGAATTTGAGCCCAAGGATATAAACCAATCGGGAGGATGTTAATATCAAAAGGAAAGACAGCTTGCAGACCATCTACATATGTCTAAACATCTCTGAATAAATATGTAAAACAAAGGAAAATGAATCAATACTTGATGAGACAGAGGATCCCATGGATTCCCAAGTGAGAATGCAACCACAGTAGAGTGTTCTTGTTCTTAAATGGGTTGAGAGAAAAATAAGAATCATGAAAGTAGAATTTATGGTCTGCACAGTTTAAATAATTGAGAATCTATGGAAGCAAGTCTCTCCAAAAAACTGAGAGAATAATTGAAGGGGAATACAAATACACTGAAGTGAAGGGCAATTTGGAAGAAGAACACCAAAGAGAAATTCCATTAAAAGGAAACATGATCTCTACTCTATATAAGTTAAGACATATTGTTCTCTAACACATAAAAACAATTTAAGGATCACAGCATCCCAGAACAAGACAAGTGAAAAAATCTGAACATCATAATTCAGTGTTTTGTTGTTGTTATTTTGATGTGCTGCTTTTCTTTTCTTTTTTTCCAAGTTTCACATACAACCACCAGTTGATGTTTGTTCTCTCCTTTTGTTGATGAAGGGGTTTAGTGATAGAAATTTTCCTCCTAAGAGACAGCTGTGGGGCAGTGAATAGAGCTCTGGCCTTGGAGTCAGGAGGACCTGAGTTCAAATCTGGCTTCAGACGCTTGACACTTACTGTGTGACCCTGGGCAAGTCACTTAACCCTGACTGCCTCACCAAAAAAAGAAAAAAAAATTTCCTCTCAAGACTGCTTTGGTTAGATACCAAAAATACTGATGTCATCTCATTGCTGTAATTTTTTAAAATGAAATTCTCTATTGCTTTTGTTTCTTTACTTACCAGTTCTCTAGAATTAAACTACTCTAAGACTGATTTTAATCTTTTCCTCAAAGGCCCCCTCCCAATTTTTGTGTTCTAGTCAGTAAATAGTATTTAAAGTTTCTACTTTTCTGCAATTGTTTGTGAGGTTTTAAAAGATAGCATGAACAGCTCAGAAATATGTAAACTTCCTTCTGTTCCCTTTCAGTAATTCTTAGAGGTCCATCATATCTTAGCTTTCCAAAATTCTAATCAGATTCTTAACATCTTTCTTGCCTATTTGTAACATTTCTAATTTATAAGAGGTCCACAACTATTATAGCTTTATGATCTAGTTCTCACTTAAACAATTTAGATGCTGTATCACTTGGTACAGATATATTAAGCATTGACATTCTTTGTCTATGATGCCTTTAACCATAATGTTTCCACTTATCATATTTATCTTTTACTATTTCCTTGTCTGAGACAACATTTGCTCCCCTGGCTTTTCTGAGTTCACCTAAAGAATAAATTCTATTCTAGACTTTCATTTTAATTGTTTGAATCTTTATGTTCAAATATATTTCTTGCAACACATTATTGGATTCAGCTTTCCAATCCACTCTGATAGTCTCTTGTTTGATAGGTGAATTTATGTTGTTCTGATGTTGTATTTCCTTCCATCTTTTTCTTATGCTTTTTCCTCTCCTTACTACCTCTGACCAGTTTTTCACCACCCCGTTCTTCTTGTCCCTAGACCCTAATCAGATTTTTACTTTCTTTTGTTCTTCTAATCTGCTTCTTGATCAGCCCTCCAAAGTTTGTTTCGCCACTAATCTTTCCCTTATTCTCCCTTCAAACACTGCCTCCCCACCATCCTCACCTTTTTTCCCCCATTGAGTTTAATGTTACTACACCGTTATTTTTTGAGTGTATGTTCAACTCTCCTTTAAAAGTAAAGTGCATGTGATGCATGCTTCCCCCATCCCTTCCTCCATGTTTGTATATAAACTTTTTATCACACATCTATACTATACTACATGAAATAATAAATTATACTCTCCATGATCCTTGAAGACATAAGGATCCTAAAGGGATACTTGTTTCATCTATTTTGCCTAGTTGTTATTTTTGGTTGTAAGCCTTTATCTTTTTCCTTCTAGAACACTGTATTCCAAGCTAGCCTGTCTTTCACAACAGTAGCTGCCAAATATCATGTGATCTTTACCCTGGTTTCTTGGTACTTGAAATTTCTGTCAAAGTTGCAAATATTTTCAGATTCTTCTGTTATACTAATAAGGTTTGATTTTTTTCTTCCTTTTTATTTCTTTTTTTTTTAATTTTAAAATATTACTTGTTATATGAGATGGCTCTCTGGGACGGGAGGCATGGGAGGATACTGGGAGAAATTTTGGCAATCTTAAAACAAAAGATATCAATAAAAATTACTTTAAAAACAAACTCCTTAGACATGTTTTCTTTGCCTAATTCTAATGTGTGTTCATGTAAGCTAACATACTGCTTCTGAAGAATGAGGTATGTTTTAAATCTATTACAAAACAGATCCTAAGTTTGGGAAATGGAAAGCTAGCAATAAAAATGTATTTAAAAAAAACAAAAGTTGATGGTCTAAGTATATGACTCCCATTTTTATACCCATTTATTTCCCATCTGCTAAGACATGGTCTTTTGCCAGGGGTGAGGTTTTTCATGCTTGTCTGATACAGTGCCTTCCAACACTCTTAAAGAAAGTATGCATGATATTTAGGCATGAAGCTTTTGAGAAGGCTTTACGTCTTTAGCATCTTCTGTTTCTTAATCCTGAACTTCATTTTCAACATATTTTCCATCATTTTCCCTTATGTTCACCTTTACATTGATGTAACTAAGTATGAATTTGTTAGCAGCTGTCACCCTTCCACACATACATACTCACACATGTTCAGTCTCCAAAATAGCTATTCCTGGTATATGCCCCTTTGTGGAGAGACAGCCACTCAAAATGATTATTTCTGTTCAGTTGTGCATTTGTTCACTTGTGTCCGACTCTTTGTAATCCTACGACCATAGCATGCCAATACTATCCCGGGGGTTTTCTTAGTAAATGATACTAGAGTGATTTGCCATTTCTTTCTCCAGTGGATTAAAAGGTAAAGGTTTGACTTGCCCAGGGTCACACAACTAGTTAGTGTTTGAGACTGGATTTAGACTCAGGTCTTCTTGACTCTAGGCCCAGTGCTCCATCCACTGAATCATTTACTGGCCTTAAAATGATAGCCCAGCAAAGTGTTTAATCTTTCTATAGTCATCCATAGGACAAAATGAGTTAAAAGCAAAGGCATTTAATTAAATAGCACAGTAAAGAAGAATGGTCTACACCCATGGACCTTCCATCTCTGCAAAGGAGTGGGGTACCTGTGCCTTCTCATATCACATCACTGAAGTTGTGTTTGTTCTTGTAATTTTACAGCTTTGACTTTTGATTGTTCTTTGGTGGTTCATTACATTATCATTACTCCATTCTGCATATATTTTCTGTATTTCCTCCCATAAATATGGGTGTACTTTCCCACAACTTTACATGTTATCATTGGGGAAAGTGAGCTTGCATAGGAATCATGCATGTGGTGCTCACAAATAGGGATATGAAGTCTGAGGCACCTCATACCTCTCACGGTGTGTATGTACAATGGTATAGTATCTACAAACATGATGGGCTCTTCTACTCTTAGCAAAGTCTCCACTGACACGTTGCTTTACTGGTCTTGATATTAATACTCTGGATGTTGTTACTACTTTCTGGGCTCTTCTCTTCAGGGCTAGCCAAGCCATTTCACCTTTTGTCTGATAGGGTAGAATCAGAGTTCTTCACAGAAGATCCTTTCATGTCACCTAATTATGACTATGGAAAAAATAGGATGGGGAAAAAAAAAGAATGGCTTGATTTCAGTTACTCATATAACAGCTTATATGACCATAATAAAATATCTTGTGTATTTAATGAAGTATACCAAGTATCAGGGTCATGGAGTCTCCTTTATACCACTGAATGACCCAGTGATTAACACCCCAATATAATTTAATTAGTATTAACTTTTACAAAGAACATAGTAAGAACTAAAAGTTAAAAGAAATCTCCCCTGAACCAAGGGCACACTCTCTCCTATACTATATCTGTTTCTGGGGAGAGTAGATGCATTTGATCCACTACATTCCTTCCCAAATTTGGCACAGCCAGTGAACAAAATGGCGTCATTCCTTGAGCAAAAATAATATCTTGGCTGCTGGGCTAATTCACTTATGTTCTGGGTCAAGTAGGCAACTCCTTAGGGATGCACTGGTACACTGAGCTTCGTTGCCAGTAAACTTCAGTATGAACTCCAATCTCTGATGATTCCCTCCTTCCTACCTTTCAATGCATTGTACCAAAGGAAAGAAACAAACAATAGGTGGTCCCATCCTGGCATAAGTCATGTACTTTCCTAGCGCTCTGAGAGCCTGATGCCCCTCTGCCACGTGGAAGCCCACAGCAGTGTGTCCTCCTCAGTAAAAAAAAAGCCATGGAGAGTGCTTGATTTGGGCAGTCAATGCCTTTCATATACACTCCCAGTTCTGGCTCAATAGCCAATCAAAAAGCCCCTTTTACCACTCTGTTAGCAGACAGAAAATAGTTTGTCCTTAGTTCTCGACCAGGACCATGACATCAGGGAGGTGAAGACATGACATGCAAGTGAATTGGATTGAAGTGAGGAAGGGTCGTGCAAAGTCACCAGCCTCACTTTCTGCTCTGGAGCCATCTGGGTCCAGTGATGAGATATAGAGCAGGACAACTGGAGATGGCCCAACCACCTTTTATAGGGTGCTGAGAAAGTGGCATATTGCTTAGCGATAAGCAGTTCCCTTAATTGTCAAACTCCTAAAATCTGCTAAACTTGCATATGCTCTGAAATGGAAGGCTGGGCCTTCCATTACTCAAGCCCTGGAGCAGGTTTACTAAACATTCACATGGGAGATTTTTATCAGGCAGAACATGCTGTCCACGCCCCCAGGAATGGAGAGCCAAGAGAAGCCTAAAAATGCAAATTTACTTGAGCAATTAGACGATGCATGACAGTGTCTTTCTAACATTCTAAAAGAGAAGAAATAAATGTCCTTTCACAACCTTAGTGTTTTCCACGAGAGAATTAAATAAGGAAAATAGAACTGGGGGTGGATTAGTTTTGAAGAACATGCAAAAATGGAGGAAAGGAGTGACACCATGAGATGAATCAGGTGATAATACTTGGGAGAGAATAGTCACAAGTGAAACAAACTTCCTCATCTGGAAGGGCAGATCAAAAGGAGGGAAAGCTAGGAATTAAATGGGTGCCCATCAATTGAGGAACGGCTGAACTATGGTACATGAATGTAATGCAACATTATTGCACCATAAAAAACATTGGAAAAAGATATCAGAGAATCCTGAGTAGTGTGAACTGGCAGAGTGGAGTGAGTAGATCAAATATGTAAGAACATTGTAAAAAAAAACAAAACAGATTTTAACCTATTAATACAACGAGAAGTCATATCTCCAGAGGGCCTATGATAAAGCATAGTATAACTTCCTAATGGAGAGATGATGGAATTAAGAAATACATTTTTTATACATGACCACTGTATAGACTATTTTTATTTAAGTATTATTTATTATAAGTGGTTTTAACATTTTTTCTTATCTTGGTTTTTAATGGGTGGAAAGGGCTGGGGGGAGATGCGGGATTGGTTAGGCAATAGTACAGCCAAAAAAAGAGGGCCATTAAAACATGTTTTAAAATGCATGGAAGGGACCAGAATTGGGGTTTGCAAGACACGTAGAAATTATTGCACTGCTAATATACTTTTTTTTAAAGCAAGCAGTATAAAATGAGATTGTTTCATATGCAATCCCCTTTTTTTGTGTTCTGCTGTGCATATGGAAATGTTCTTTTCTGTGTGTGTGTGTGTGTGCGCGCACGCGCGCGTTTAAGTTCAAATTCAAAAGGATTTCTGTGAAGAACTGATTTCCTCTACCTACAAGTGAAAATTAACAGCACCAATTCTAAGCAAAACTAAAGTCAGTGAAGTTTTTCTTCCCTGTACTGGTTTTCTACATTTCTTATCCTACCCCCAAAGGAGAGAAAAGAGCCGAGTCATAAAATCATTAGAATGTTAAAGATAGAAGGGGACCTTATATATCAGTCCAATGCCTTTGTTTTATAAGGGAGGGCACTGAGGCCCAGAAGTGTTAAGTCATTTGTCCAAGTTAACTTCCCACCTGTTAGCAGTAGTAGCTGGGGCTAGAATGCAGAAATTGTGTCCCAATATGCTTTCCAGTACATCGTTATGTCCCCTACTACACCACAATAAGTTGTAGAATTGTGAGCAAAGTACTTTGTGAACCTTCCTTTTACAAATATGTGTGTAAAGATACCTCAGTAACACTTCAGCAAAAGGAGGAGTTTTAGAAAGGCTGAAAGACAGAAACATGGAAAATAAAGGGGAAAGGGTTCGAATGAAAACTAGGCATTCCTCATCTTAGAAAGGGTGGGAGGTGTGAATACTTTAATTACAAAGAAGAGGCCAGCAAGACAATGAAAGTGCCTCCAGGGTGAAGACGGCTTTCATTCCAGAGAGTCCCCAGTTCCTCATCTACATAAGAATTCCAAAGCAGTACAGCAGGTGAAAAAGTCTTAAATGAAATGAGTTACCCTAAGGCAACAAGGGGAGCTTCGGAAGAAAAGAGAAGCAAGCCTTCTCTCAAGTGCCTGGACTTCAAAACTTAGGCTGTGAGAGAGACAAAGGAAAGAAGCCTCTGCCCAAAAGAAGAGCTAAAATCAAGAGAGAGAGATGACTGGGCTGAATGGAGCCTTTTTGAATGTTGGCCAGGCTCAGCTCTACCACTGTAGCCAATCGGAGCGGTCCACCATATCGTTAATAGAAGAGAACCAGTTACAGAAGGTATAGGAAAGCTCCCAAATCTCCCTAAAGTACATCCATTACACCCAACTATCCAGGTGGGGTTTGCATGGCTAAGCATACTCTGCAAGAACGCTAGTCTTCCGTAACAATGGTGTCAAACTCACATAGAAACACATACCTGCAAAGCCACATACTGACCTAGAAAACCAGAATTAACATTGTCTATATTGTATTTCATGTTTATTTTTGTAAACATTTCCAAAGTTGCATTTTTAATCTGGGCTGCTCTATGCAGTTGCAGTGAGTTTGACATTTGTTTGAAGACATTTTTTCCATTTGAAAAATCTGCCATCCTTAGTTTGAGTGTATAGTGTGTTTTGCACACAAGGACACAGAACATGTCCCCAATTCGGAAAAGTCCTCTGGAATCCTGTGGAGGCAGCATTATCCTTTAACTTGCTTTCCCAGTGCTATACTGGGAAAAATCTTAAAATGGGCACTACAGAATGACCACATAAAATCCCACACGTACAGGCAAAAATCACAATTGTCCTCAAATAGAAGGTTTGCATATTCAGTGGAGTATATTTCATAGAGTTATATCTATTATTATATCTATTAGGGGTCCCCTTTTGCTCTGGACCCAAGCTAACAGATCAGGTCTAATCACTGCACAGATTAAAAGAAAAGTCAAGTCATACCTCCTGTCTCAGGAAAGCTTAGTCCCTACTCAGTCTTAAAGCTTTGGGAAAACCTGGAAGTCACCTCCTCATTCTCTGATAAGAAACCATCTGTCCCAAGTGAAAACACTAATGTGAGTCCCTAGTGCAAAAAAATCATTCAACTGGGGTCTTGACAACATTTTTAAAGCGTCCTTTTCTTACATAAGATTTGCCAAAAGTTTTCTAGGGGTCCGTATACTATTGGCGCATGGCAGATCAGGCAAATTTCCTTTGGATTTGTATTTCAAAAGGCACCCCAAATTCCCCTATTAGATCTCTGCTGCTTCAAAGACAGTTCTGTTGGAATTCCAAACTCAACTAATAATAGGACAAGGGGGCTCATTTAGATAAAATAGTCTAGGGAGCTAAGAAGGCCAAGGAAGAAAAATAGCTGAGCTCCTCCCAACAAACCTTTTCCATAAAGATCTATGAACCGGACTGGGTGGTGATTGGGAAATCCAACAAAAAAATCACAGTGAATCATATTTCCAGCTTAGGTTGGCACAGGGAGACCAAGGGGGTCTCTGGACACCAGGGATTAGGTTGGCCAGGGATGGGTAGCCCATAATTTACAAATAAAAGATAAAATATTCTTTGTTGTAAATTCTATGTAGTTACCACCTGTTTTTGTATGGCCCCTGAGCTAAGAATGTTCACATTTTTAAATGAAATTTTCTTGAAACACAGCCATGCTTATTTGTTTGTGTATTGTCTATGGCTGCTTGAGAGCAGCTGTGACAAGACACTGTGCATGGTGCTCTTATCACTTGACGTTCCTGCTCAAGCACACTACAAATAACAGTGATGTAGCTATAACTCCCGGGTTGTTTTTTTTTTTAATAAATGTCATGCATATCATGATACCACAACTTTTTTAAAAAATTAACATTGCATACCAATAATGTCAAAACAAGAAGAGGAAAAAAGTTTGATTACAATTTTTTGAGCTCAGGCCAGAGACCGAAATTTTTCTGACTGAGAACGACACCTAACAGCTATTAATGAACACTGAGCATCTTTGGAACTGAGCTTCTACTGTAGACTTGATAATATTTCTTAATTCAAGCTAAAATTGCAAAGGCAGAACAATGTTTATACGTGAAACTTATACTATAGAAAAGTCAATTTGGTGACAACTAATATTGTTTCAATCACAAGTAAGGTCAAGCTGCTTTATGTACCTCCCCTTCCTGTGCTATCAAAAGTTAAAACAAGAAGTGAGGTCTCCATTCCCACACAAATTTGCAGCAGATACAGTTTCCAGCAGAAGTGTTTCTCAGACTTCAATGCAAGTGCAAAGGAAATTTCCATATTTTAAAATCCATTTAATTGTGCAACTGAGGAGCTCCCACCTAATCTTCAATTGGAAGTGATTAAACTGTAATGTAATGACATGCTAAAGGACAAATACCAAGAAAAGGATCTAAAAGAATTTTATAAATGCCTTTTAAGCAATAAATATGACCAATTAAAATCATCTGCACATGGCAGTAGCTATCTCTGTGAAAAAAACTTTTTTTTTTTAGGCAATTGGGGTTAAGTGATTTGCCCAGGGTCACACAGCTAGTAAGTGTCAAGTGTTTGGTCTGAGGCTGGATTTGAGAAAAAAAATTTTCAAAGATGAAATAAATCAGCATCAACAGATGAACATTTGCAATCAATTTTGATGATAGAGAACTTCTGAACCCCAGTTAGGCAAAATGTTACACCCTCCCCCCAAAAAAGAATTCCATTCTTCTGATTAGTAGATCCTAAATTTTAAAAAAAATTTTGTATTAGATTATTATTACTATATTTTGAATTTCAACAATAAAAAATGAAATTTAATAACTGCATAATATCCTTAATTTTGCTTCTTGGCCAGCAAAACCTATTTGGCCCTTTACAGAAAATTATGCTGACCTCTGAGATATTCAATAACAAAAATACTGTAAAGACAATTAACTATGAAAGTCTTTGGAACTCTGAGAGAGGTGATGACTCAGTGCAGTGCACATGGAGACACATTTTGGGGAGACATGGCCAATGTGGGAATTTTGCTTGGCTATACAGGTTTATAACAGAGGATTTTGTTTTTCTTGCTTCTCAAAGGGAGTGTGGGGAGCTGGGTGTGAACTAAAACACCTTCATTTGAAAAAATTTTTAAATTTTATTTTAAAAAGAAAATTGTAGTCTAGGTCAAATAAGCCCTTAAAGGTGAGGGTTGAGGGTTCCAAGAATGGGAATTAAAGTACTAAAATTTGTTACTTGGGCTTTCCAAGGCACACTGGCAAACCTCAGCCTATGCATTTGTACTGCATGAGGAACTCACAATAAGGAAGAAGTCTATCTGTTCAAAAGCAACAAGAAAAATATAGCTAACCAACAAAGTGTACAGTCAGAAAAATAGACATTAGCAAAATTAAAAGCGCCGCTCCCTTTGGATTGATAAGAGTAGGATGTGGTGTTTTTGGAAAAACTAATAAAGTTATTAAAAGTAACAGCAGACAATTTGTGACAAATGGAGAAAAAAGGAAACTGTCAGAAAGTACTTTGCCAAATTCTATGTTAAAAAAAAGTTATCAACCTAAAGGAAATGGGTGAATATTTACAAAAATATTAAACACCTAGATTAACAAAATAAGAAATAGACTTTTTAAGCAACCCAGTATCAAGCAACCCATAAATGAACTCTAAAAAGGAAAAAAAAACACCCAGGACCAGATGGATTTAAAAGTGAAGTCTTCAAATATTCAAAGACAATTAATTTCAATATTACAAAAACTATGTGTAAAAATAGGAAAAGGCACTCTTCAAATCTTTTTCTATTATACAAACATGGTCTTGATATCTAAACAGGGAGACAAAGACAAGAAAGAAAACCATAGGCTAAAAAACGGTCCATTAATTCATTCATTTGTTTTTCAACTGAGGGTGGTGAGAGTAACAGTGGGAGGGAGGGATAACAAATGCTAATTGTTTAAAAAAGAAAAAAAAAGGACCGCTGAAGGAAAGAAGAAATATGAGAAGACACAGAGGTGGCAGAACATATAACATCAGACTTATTCGATGTGGGTGGTTAGTCTTGCTCAACGTTTTTCTCCTGTTTTTTCATTCTTTATCATTAGGGATGGCTCTTTAGCAAGGGCTGAGAGGAAAGATAGTAAGAAATACACATGATGTAAAAACAAAGGTGGCAATAAAAATTTGCTCTTTTAAAAAAAAATTGATAATTTCTTTTTCTCCAAAGAGAAGCACTTCCCAACTAGGCACTAATAACATTTTAGAGACACAAACTGAATGTTTCCTGTATTGGCCTCAGTATCAGGAATCGGTTACACAGTAAACATCAGTATTTATTCATTCAATGAATCAACAAATGTAAAAATCTGTGTAAAAGCATCTCAAAAGGAAGTTACTTCTAGGGGTAATACACATGGAAAAGGACTAGACAATTATAGCCTGAAACAAAGGAGGAGGAAGAATGGCCAATTTCCCCAGTCCCCAGGTAGAGAACGTCTCCAAGGTTCCTGGGAATTCTAAGGGCCCAGTTTTATCGGCTCCTTATTACATGTGAGAACCATGCTCTAGGATCACTGTAACAGGAGCCAGGTTGGCTGCATCTCACCCTCAGAGTTGCAAGGGGTAATTCTGGGAAGTTGGGCGTCTTTTTTTCTAACACAATCAGCTAAAGCCTCCATTCCAGCTGTGTTCCCCCACTGTAAACTGTCAATGACTAGCACTCCAGTTCCATTTAACCATTTATAAATAACACCTGTTGTCTTTTACAAGGGGGTATTTGCTTTCGATATAGCAAGAACCAAAGTACACATATTTCCTCCCAATACCTTGGATGCACACTCTACCCTCTAACACTTCAGTCTCTGGGAAAAGCAGCCTTGGATTTAATTTTTTTTTTAAGGCAATTGGGGTTAAGTGACTTGCCCAGGGTCACACAGCTAGTAAGTGTCAAGTGTTTGGTCTGAGGCTAGATTTGAACTCAGGTCCTCCTGACTTCAGGACCAGTGCTCTATCCACTGCGCCACCTAGCTGCCCCTGGATTTGTAACTTTTTACATAGCATCCATCCTACTAAGTTCAGGTCCAACATGGTTAATAAATGAGTCCTTTTCTTACATACTTTGGGGCTGGGTTCCAAAGGTCACTCCTCTTTTCCTAGGCCTTCAATGCTGGGATGGCTGTAAAACCTTCTGACTCTAGAGACAGTACACTTTCCAGGACAAAGGAAAAATCCAGATAAAGAGTTCTAGGAAAATTTGAAGAGGAAGAGATCTCCTTCAGCTAGGGGGAATCACAAAAGGTTTTTTGAAGGGCATGGCCACTCAGTTGGACCTTTAAGAAAAAAGAGCTCCATAGGAGAAGAGGAAGATAGTGCAGGAAGACACTGGGGTTCAGCTAGTGACTTGTTTGGATGACCTAGAAGAGATGGTGAAGTAGGCTGGAGATACATTGGTGGCCCCATTTTTAGAAGCTAATAAAAATATTAGCACTTACCAAGGACCCTTCGGTTTACTGCAGTGTTTCTTTAAATAGTTGCTTTTACTAGATTTGAAAAGTTATTTAATTCATAAAAAACTTAATGCACCTATGCCTTTAAAAAAATCATCCAGTATGTAAAGTCACATAAATAGTAAATTGATTCCCTTCCCTAGGGAAAAGATGGAACATTGGAACTCTAAGGTTCTGAAGGGTTCGAAGATAGTTAGGAATGACAGTTGGCTAATGACACAGCTTCTTTCACCTTCATGGTAACTCCATGGGATCTTTAGGTAATTCAGTGGTTTCAGCCTTCCTTTTATTAGGTTACATAGTTGGTCACGTTTGGAGATGAAAAACATTGACATAACTGTCTTTAATCAACCAAAGCATGGAACAGGAATCTGAGACAACTTCCATAAACTGGACTGCCTTCATGGCATCCACTAATGAGGGCATGTTCAATTACACTTAAAACTTCCAGGGTTCATCATTACTCACTGGAAAGGAAAGGCAGCTGGAGTAGACAATATCTGAGGAAATAATGAAACACAATATATTTCAGGAAGTGTGGGACTTGTTAGAAAGCTTTACATGAAGATACTATTAATGAGATCTCACAAAATGCCTGGGCACAAATTTTGAGCCCACAGAAATAATAACACATAAATTGACTTGTCCTCAGATCACATCAGGTGAAATCCATAACTATTTTTTCATTTTCATTTCTCTTAAACTGCATGTGACAAAAGGATGGAAAGTCTGGTCCTAAATTTTAACGGTGATTGGACATAAAAACATAGGAATATTAGTTGCATAAAGAGAGGCCTTCCTTATTTTCATACATAAAGGTATATAATCCATGTTAATTCAATTCATATTAGTTTAACAACATTCATGGAGTTCCTACTGTGTGCAAGTGCCAGGACAAGCACTGAGATACAAATTCAGTTTGGTATTAAGTGCTTTGTACAGAGAACTCTACATTCATCGAACTCTTTCGGCTTCACAAAGCACTTTCCACACAGGTGCAAGTAGTATTAGTTCTATTTTATAAATGAGAAAACTGAAGCTCAGAGATCTGAAACAACTTGTAGTAACACAGATGGTTAGGTGTTGGGCCTGGGACATGAACCCAAGTATCCCAACTCTAATTTCAGCCCTCTTTCCACTATCAATGTTGTTTCTAAATCACTCTTGCCCTCGTGGAACGTATAAATACAGATAAACATGGTAAACAAAGACATTACTGCATTAAAAAGAGGAAGACAAAGTGCTGGGGTAGTCCAAGGAAGGTCATTTTTCACTCATAGGGGAACCAAGGAAGGCTTCATTGGTCTTAAAAAGATGAAACATCAATAAATAAATGCCTACTACATTCCTGGAACCACTCAAGGCACTGGGTTAGACACAACATTTAGATGCCAGTCCTTATCTTCAACAAGATTAGTCTAATGGGAGGAGAGAGAGGAAGAGACAGATGAAATCAAAACAGCTATAATGAATGATGTCACATGATAAATACATTAGACAGTTCTGAAACAAGTTTCTATGTGAGGTCTGAGGGGAAAGACAAGTTATCTACTGGGGGAAGGAAAGGAGGCAATGCTTGAGTTGGGCTTTAAAGGATGGAGCTCAACAGTCAAAGAGGGGAGGGCATTGAGCAAGACTCAAGGAAGGCAGCATTCAAGTCGCCTGGCCCGACGGGGCAGTAAAAGAAGCTGTGTATCCTGAAATGCAGCTGATGAGCACAGCACAAGCACGAGAGCAAGGGGTGCCACAGAACTATTCCAATCCTCTTCTTAAGCCTCTCACCTTTCTCAGCTGAGAACCTTGTCTCTTACTTTATTAACCTGAACCATATTATCTTTAAGATCCTCATAGTTTCTAAATCTGATGACCATCCTCTGACCCCCTCAACCTCCCCCCACCTTAATGTGCAGAAGAAAAGACCTTAGGAAAGCACAATTTGTTTCATTTATTTGAAGGGTTTAGATGGAGGAAAGGGATGAGACCTACTCTACACACAGACTTCAGTGTACATAAAAAATTGCGGTAGGCAAATTTTGACTCAATATAAGGGGAAAAAATCCTAGTATTAAGTTACTTGTCAATGAGATGTTCCCATGAGAGTTGCCTATTTGTTCAGATGCTATCATGAAGAGGAAGGTGATGATTTATGATTCCAATACAGGTTGGACAAGATGTTTGTATATGTCTTGTCTGTTCAGAGATTATATAGTTCTTAGAACCCTAGAGTAGGAGGGAACCAACTTGTCCAGGTTTTCTTGGCTTCTAGGCCAGCTCTCCTAAAATACTGGTAATACGCACTTTGGTTGGTTTTTTTTTTTAAATGACCTACGGGGAGAAGACCAGATTTGTACTTTGATCAGGGTAGGAAAGTCCCTTTAAGAAATTTCCTTTTACCCCAGCAGATCAACAGCTCCTCTGCAACTTAAGGTCTTGGAAAGACTGTAATTACACATAGTCAGTTAGTACTAGAGCTGTACAACAGTACAGGTGAAAAGTAATTAGGGCTTGTTAAACTGGAGTAAAAACAGCGGGACAGACGTAAGATGATGCAGAACTAGAAATGATGAGAAAACTGTGGGAGGCAAATAACAGGGAGAAGAGGATGACACCAAGGTTTTTAACCTTATTGGGAGAATAGTAATGATTGCCACCAACAAATAGAAAATCAGAAGGGAGGAGCCTGAGGGAAGGTAATGAATTTGAGGCTCTGGGGTGGGGGGAAACCAGGGAGTGATGTCAAACAGGCCATAAGAAAGGTGGTTTTAGAGATGAAGAAAGGTCATGGCTGGAGAAAATTACCATAACATGATAAAGGGAGAATGTGGAGAGAAAAAGGAACTAATGCCACTGTTGGGAGGATGCCAGCATTTGGAAGGTAAATTGGAAGGGAAAAAATGGTAGGAATCGCAACTAGGGAAAGAGTATGCCACAGAAGCGAAGAGAAGAATGAATAACTAGGAGGTCTTGGTGTCACTGTCAACAATAGCCAACACCAAGAAGTCAAGGAGAATCATGATTAAGAAAAGGCCTAATTTCTTTCAAAATTCATCAACCTCTGGAAACTTTTCCTGATTAACCTATTCCAATTTTGGCCACCTTTTACATCACTTCTTTTGCTTATCTAGTCATTTAGATAAGCATGGGCTCTTGGAGCCAGAACGGTGGCCACAGTTTTAGCAGCAAGAATGAGGGGAGGACAGCAGGGGTAGTGGCCTGGGAGGGTATGACAGATTTGATGGGAACAGCTTCTTTCATTTGAATCAGGTTCCTCTACTCCTTTGATATGATATGTATCACTGAGTGAATAAAGGGATGTTCACTTGTTCAAAAAATTCAAAATCAATACAAACCACCTCTGTTTATTTTCTAGCAAATTATTCCAAGTGTTCCCCACCATATATAAGGTGTCAAAAGACCCTGGTACAAATCCTGGCTGACACTATGGGACTACAGTCATAACCTTTAAGACCCAGTTTCCTCATCTATAAAATGGGGAGGACAGGCCTTGCACTGCATGCCTCACAGAAATGTAAGAAAAGTGTTTTACAAACATATCAGCGTGACATAAATAGGAGATCATGAGCACTAATTCCAGGAGCTTCTCATTTCCTGTGCCAACTGTTTTTTTTATTAAATTTAAGAAGAGCAAGATAAAAGGGAAAGAGCAATGAACCTGGTGGTAAAACCTATTTCCCTCAAGCAGAAGGCTGAACCACAGGTACATATGGCCAATCTGTTGGTGTTTTGTTTATACTTTTTTTAAATTATAAGAGGGGGCTTTATTGTGTGGATGGGGGTTGGGAAGTAATTTTTTTTAAAGTATCAATGAAACATTTATTAAAAGGAAAGAGCTCTGCACTTGTCATCTGCCTGGGTTTGAATACTGCTTCTAATACTAGCCCTGCACCTATTAGGAAGTCACTTAAACAAGGACTGAGCTTCTTTATCTGAATAATGGGGCTAGAGAGGGGGCACGGCATAGTGGATACAAGACAGACCTTAAGGGTCAGAAGACATGGGTTTAAATGATGATGGGCTGGGCACAGAATCTTTCAAAGCCAAGATTGTTACACAGAAGTTGTAAGCACTAGTGGAAGGCCTCTCCATACTCAGGGTGAAAACACAGGTACACACCCATTCTCCCCAACTTACAATGGGAATAATAGTAACCCCCTCCCCCCAGGGCTGTTGAGAGCATCAAATGATATAATGTAAAGTACACCAAAAACTTTAAAGCATTAAATACCTGTTAGCTACTGTTATTTAGTAAACTTTAAAAAAATGAAATTGTGATCTATTTACATTTCCTCAGTATCAGTGGCATGTTTAAATAGACTGGATGGAGCTGTTACAACTGCACACCTTTCTTCTTTCTTCTCATCTGGTGTTGCTTTTTGCCTTTGCTCTAACCAGTGATCTGGGCGCACATGGTTGACAGGATTCTGAAATGCCTGCATGTTGGTAAACCAGTTGTTTTCCTATGCTAAGACAGGATCAATTTCTTTTTTTTTTTTTTAATACAATCAATTTCAATCATGTCTGGCACCACACTTTTTCTTTGACGAAATGATTCATTATATAGAGGAATAAGGTTTCTGAAAAACCTGCGAGATTTTAGCCTCTTTCATTTTTAAATCCTGAATTGTATTTTCCAACATCTTTTGCCATCTTCCCTTATGCAATGAGTGATCTTTTCACTGAAATTATTAAGTACTATATGCTGACATGGTTTGAAGAATGTTGCCACATTATTCATAGAACTTATTGCTTTCTTTATCCTCTGTAAAAGATGTTGCCATTTAAACTGTAATTATGATGATGGTGGTCTTTTTCGCTTATGCTGTCACTAGGAGCACTGCATGGCAGATAAACAGGAATGCAAAAGCCTGAAGAAGCATAAAGGTACCAAATAAGCTTTTGTTTATTAAAGCCCAAAAGAGCATTTTGTGGAGCTTATCCTCAGTTTAAATCCCTTTTACTTTTGAGGAAATACTGGGAGGAAAAAATAGTCTTGCAATCAAAACATAATAACACACATGCATCAATATACTACCTGCTTTCACGTTTTGCAGAGAACCCCAATGGCCTGGCCTCTGCCATATACTAGCCGGTGACCTGGGAGAGGTTAGGCAACCTTCTGGAGCAAAGGGGTTTCTCCTATATGTCAAGTGGGGTTACTTTCACTATGTGCCCATCACAAAGAGCTGTGCTGACAGCAGTCTGTAAACCCTATAGCACACTTTGATGGACTGGTGATCTCATTAGCGCAGAACGTGCAGATTACAACCCATTTGTGTCTTCTCCACAATTTTGTGGGCCTTACTCACCGACATCATTCAGTGCCTGTTCCAGGCACATCCATCAGGGCACTCACTCACTGCCCTGACCAATTACAGACTGGCTTCTGCATGGCAAGTACTCTACCCACTTAGTTTTCCAGTGTGGGTAATTAAACTGATCTTGGGAATGACTGGATCTTATACAGGAGGCTCTGAAATATTCCTCAACTTGATAAAATCAGCATCATGTCACCTGTAACCAGGAAGCAGGTTCACCTAGAGGACCCTTGTCATCCACAGAAATTTCTCTACCATTTGGACTTTGCCCAGGCTTCATGTGATATCCACAAAAAAAGAGGCAAAGCTGTCTTTGTGCAGTCAGATCATGGACTGATCAGAATAAAGGCAAAAATTAACATCAAACTAGAAGAGATGTGAAGTTGAAAAGACAAGAACAATTACATCAGCTTCAAACTGACTTTTTCAAAGGAAAATAAGAGGCAAAGATATTGGCCCCATTTATCACTGTTCCTGAAAAGGTTTAAAACTTATATGAATTCACCACAAAAATGAAGCCAAAAGAGCACTGCAATTACCTTAGCCAGAAATTCTTGATCTCTTTGTCAACTGGAGAAAAATAGTATCCAGGAGCAACACCGATTTAGGCTTACACTGTAAGATAGCAAAAATCAATGGAAGGAAAGAAAGTCTACAGAAAACAGTGTGAGGCCCAGCATCACTTCAAAAGCATTCTAACATGAAGCTGGCAGGACAACACATAGATGGGAAAAGGAACAAATGTGCAATGTTTCTATAACATTCAATTTTCTTAAATTTCATTTTATAGATATTTTTGTGTTTATATCACCTTCATTCATAAATATCATTCCCCCTTCCCCTTTTGTAAAATGAGCCATCTCTTGCAACAACTAATAAACAAAGAGAAAAAACGACCAAAACTGTGCATACCTTTGACCCAACAATAGCACTGCTAGGTTTGTATCCCAAAGAGATCATAAAACCGAGAAAAGGACCCACATGTACAAAAACATTTATAGCAGCTCTTTTTTGTGGTGGCCAAGAATTGGTAATTGAGGGGATGCCCATCAGCTGGGGAATGGCTGAACAAGTTGTGTTGTGTGAATGTGATGGAATACTACCGTGCTATAAAAATGATGAGCAGGCAGACTTCAGAAAAACCTGGAAAGACTTACATGAACTGATGCTGAGTGAAGTGAGAAGAACCAGAACACTGTACACAGTAGCAACAATATTGTGTGATAACCAACTTTGATACTTAGCTCTTCTCAGCAATCCAATGATCCAAGATAATTCCAAAAGATTCTTGATGGAAAATGCTATCTACATTTAGAGAAAGAACTATGGAGTCTGAATGCAGATTGAAGCATACTATTTTCTCTCTTTTTTTCCTTCTTGTGGTTTTCCCCTTTTGTTCTGATTCTTCTTTTACAACATGACTAATGTAGAAATATGTTTAATATGATTATACATGTATAGCCTATATCATATTGCTTGCTGTCTTGGGGGGGAGGGGACAGAGAAAAAAATTTGGAACTCAATCTTATAAAAATGAATGCTGAAAACTGTCTTTACACGTAATTGAAAAAAATAAAATACTATTAAGTGGGGGGGAAATAATGAACCCCCCCACAAAAAAAAACAAATGAAAGGTTTGTGGTAATCTTGCATCATGTAAGACTGTCAGTGCTATTTTTCTTTTTTTTTTTTTTTTTTGCTTTTTTGGCTCTTCCATGGCCTGAGACCAATTCATGTTTTTCTTGGAGGCTTTGGATGTAGGAGCTTTGACTGTTGTCTTCTGAGTGTGTGTTTTGATCTTCCTTGTCGTCATGGTAAGTTTCTACAGTCAGTTTTTTCCCATTGTTTGCTCATTTTCCCAGCCTATTACTTGACTTTTTAACTTTGTTAAGGTAGGGCTTTGTTTCCAGGGTGGAGGATGCACTGTCCCAAGCTTCAGGGGTTTTGTGCATCTGTTTTCACAGATACTTACAGGGACCTATAAGTTTTCAGTTCTTTCAAGGTGGTATGATCTAAGAAGAGGTGTTTACTATTCTCCTGGCCTGTGCTCTGGTCTGCGAGTGACCATAAGCACTCTTTTCTGCTCTGGAACTGTGAGGAGGAATCTCCCCCCCCACCCCAGGACAAGGAGGAGCACTAGCACAGGGACCCCCCCCCATGTAATCTCCTTTTGCCAGTTGTTGTGGACTTCCTTACTGTCTATGGGCTGAGAGCTCTGGCCACTGCTGATTCAGTCACTCTGAGGCCTGCTTCTGGTTTGCTGGGGTCAGGAGTATGCTGGCATGGCCTGTGCTGGACTCTGTACTCCTCTCTCACCGACAAACTTTTCCTGCTGACCTTCTAGTTGTCTTTGGCATCTGTGGGCTGAGAAGTCTGGAAACCTCCACTGCTGCTAGTAATTCAACCATATCGAGGCCTGCTTCAAGTCTGCAGGGGCCTGGTCTCTGCTCCTTTCTCACCCTGGTGCAAGAGACCTTTCCTGCCGATCTTCTAGGTTGTCCTGGGCTGGAAATTTGTTTCACTCTGTCTTTTTGTGGGTTCTGCTTCTCTAGAATTTGTTTCGAGTCATTTTTTAAAGGCAAGTCCCCTGCCTTTACTCTGCCATCTTGGCTCCACCTCTCAATAAAGTATTTTTTAATTAAAGCAGTACACTGTGTTTTTCTAGACATAATATTATTTCACACTTAATAGACTATAGAATTATGTAAACATAACTTTTATAAGCATGGGGAAACAAAAAATTTGTGCGACTTGCTTTATTGCTGTATATGCTTTATTGTGGTGGTCTGAAACTAAATCCAGAATATCTCCGAGGTATCCCTGTGTTATAATACTGGGGTGCTTGGGCAGAAAAATAAATGAATAAATGAATAAATAAATAAATGGCACAGTGAGGAAAGAAATGCTATGCCTTACAATTCCCAGGTTCTGCTTTCTCTTTATTTGCTAACTAACATTGGAACCTTCTTTTTCCCATACTCCTTCTGCAAAGGAAAATAATTCTTGAATGAGCTCTCTTTGTAAATGAATTATTTTGGTTCACTTTACTTTTCAATTCTTTTGGACTCACTGGCCAATAATTTCTATTTCATTAAAAAAAGAATCACCACTATTCTTGGATCAATTTCTTTGCATAAAGGATTCAATAATAGCTACACAGCTGGGCACCAGGTAGCTTTCAAAGCCTATGAAATCACAGATCTTCTGAAGAATTCAATTCAATTCAACAAACATTTATTAAGTATCTATCTACCACATGCAAGGCACTGTGCTAGAAGCTGCAAATACAAAGACAAAAATGACACTGTACCTTTCCTAAAGGAACCTCCATTCTACTCAGGTAAAAAGCACTATGTTAAACAACAAAAGTAATAAAAGCTGGTTTCCTACAGTGCATAATCACTACTGTAGTGAATACTTTGGCCCACTTTCCCAGAGCCAGACTGCTCCTGCCCCTCTTCAGGTTTTTAGAGGTACTTGAGGAGTCAGTGGGTATCTCTTTTTAACTGGGTTTGAGCCCACCAGCTGTATTCCCCCATTGTTAGATGCTAGTGACTAGTATTCCCATTCTATTTAACCACTTAACTTCAATTAACTTTTTATAAAGAGATACTTACTTCAAAGATGTAGCAATAACAGAAGTACAAATGCTTTGCCTCAACACCTGGGGATAAGGAGGGAGAACACTCATCCCCACCCCTCTGTGTCTCTGAGAAGAGCCAGCTCAAACTGAGCTTAGTCCCACATAACATCTGCCCCACCAAGTTCACATCCAGGTGCTGTATGACGACTGGATGAGTCCCAGTCTCGGCTACAATTGGGCTGACTCCTGAAGGTTACTCCTGTCTAGGCACCAATGCCGGCCTGACTTCTAGGCAAGATGCATGTTCACCTCACCTGAAACACACGAGATTGGACATTTCAGTCCCTTTGCCTAGAAAGGAAAATAACAAAGGCAAAGGCCACACAGCCCCGTCAGTGAAGAAGTCACACCACAGAACACAGCTAGCTCTAGGAGGAGATCACTTCGAGGCCAACTCAAGCCTTTGTGAAGGCATCCTCAGCTCTGATTACCCAGGCAATTGAAAAGGCAGACAGAACTTATTATAGACTACATGTCTCCAAGGCACTTCTTCCATTCCACACCATCAGGACTTCTCAAAAGCAGGGGCTCTGCCTCCAACTAGCCTCATGGGAAGAATGCATCAGTTAGCACCAAGATGAATCCCATGCTTTGAGGCAGGACCTCTTACACCTCCAGGGCTACAGCTCATACTCTCACGCTGCAGATAAACTTCTTTCTATTAAAGGCTAAATGCAAATTACCTTCTTTGAAATTCAGAATCCACACACACTTCAAGAAAAGCCTTCACTGAATAATTCTTCCATAAACACCAGACTTAGATATTTGAGTTCTTTATGATTCTCTAGGCAAAAATCTTTGGACTCACTGACTGGGACCTAGTGCTAAGCAGAATATAACTTAAATACACACACACACACACACACACCCCACAAGAAAAACTGGAAGCAACTATCAACTAACATTTATTAAGCACCTACCATGTGCCAGGAACTGTGCTAGGCAGTCTTCCACCTACAGGGCTTAGTGGTAGCAAATTGAGAGCTCATATCCAGGTCTCACTGACTCCTACGCTAGTGAACTTTTCACTACACCACAGCTGGTTGCTTTAGCCAGGTGTCAGAGGGAAACATCTGTACTCTCCCTGTCAACACTTCTTGCTAGATCCAAACCAAAATCCCCCATGGGCATGATACAGTAACAGAAATACAAATCAGGGGCATGAGTACAAATCATAAACTACCGTACATATACAAGTCAGATGTAAGAGATGATGTTATATAGTAAATCTACTAAGTCTACAGTAATCACTTGATGTATCAGAGCCAAAAAAGATGTTTAGTGATTTCGTGGGGAAAACGGCATAATTCTGTGTTCCCTCAGAACACCAACAGAGGGCAATATTAGAAAGTAGACAAACTAAATAAAATACAGCTGTACAGTTATTTTCTACTTTACCTAAAAAAACCATATGTAAAAATGTGAACATATAGACAGATAAATAAGTATAAGTATGAGTAGTATTATAAGAACATTCTTTGCTCCATAAGGTTTTGGGGACCTTTATTATGCAAAGGGGCTTACATCCCACAATACTAAAATTAGATTAGAACTTTTTAGGAATACACATTTCATTATCCACATCTATTGCCTATTTCAAAACAAGGTACATTAGTTTTCTTGCTCATGGGAGACTCACAATGCAGAACCTGTATTTACAGAAATAAATTTTTTTAAACCTAACACCTATGGAAGATATAGATCAAATCAACTGTGACATCACCTTTAAAGTACTAATAGGTCCACCTAGTCTATTACATTAAAAAAAAAACCCAAAAAACCCACCACAGTCTTTTTAGAGTAGGAATGAAAGGCTTGCCTATGCACCTCGTCTATAACTTTTACCTCATCAGCTAGGGCTTTAAAATAGGCCATGTACTTGAACTAAAGCTATTGCTGTAGCTACAGGGCACTTGCTCTCCAATAAGAACCTGGCCATAAAGCAGGGGCTCTTGACCTGGGATCCAGAGATCCACCAAGTGGTCTGTGGTTAGACAAGGGAGTCTGCAAACCTGGGTAAGAAAAAAAAATTACATCATTATTTTCATTAATAGCCAGATGAAATTTAGAATTTTCTTCAATTATTTAAAAACATTATTCTAAAGAAGAGTCTACAGGCTTCAAAAAAACTGCCAAAGGGGTACATGATATTAAAAAAAAATTAAGAACCTCTGCCCTAATGTCATAGTATGATTATTTTATGTCTAATTCTGGATATTAATGTATAATTAAAAGCATTTTAATGAATCAATCAACAAGCATTTATTAAACAAACTACACTATGCTCAGCACTATGGATACAAAAAAGTCCCTGCCCTCAAGGATCTTACATTCTAGCAGGAGAGGCAGCATGCACATATTTAGGGATATACAAATCAGACAGAAGATCATCTTTGGAGGGGAAGGCACTAGCAGCTTGGGAGACCAGGGAAGGCATGAGCAGGATTCTACGTAAGCTGCGTTTTAAAGGAAACCAGGTTTTCCAAAAGGCAGAGGCCAGGAAGGAGTGAATTTGCAGGTATGAAATGAAAAGGCAGAGATGGAAGATAGGGTGTTGTATATGAAGAACGACAAGAAGGCCAGTTTGGTTGGACCATAGAGTGAAAAATGGCAGCAAATAATTTTTAAGTAAATTAGAAAGGTAGGATGCAGTCAGGTTGTAAAGAACTTTAAATGCCAGAGGACTTTATATTTGATCCCATGGGTAACAGGGAGTCACTGGAGTTAATTGAGTAGGATGGTAACACATAGTAAGACCTTTTCTTTGTGGGTTTTTTTAAGGCAATTGGGGTTAAGTGACTTGTCCAGGGTCACACAGCTAGTAAGTGTTTGATCTGGGGCTGGATTTGAACTCAGGTCCTCCTGCCTTCAGGGCCAGTGCTCTACCCATTGCGCCACCTAGCTGCCCCAAGACCTTTTTCTTTGAAGAAATCAATTTGGTAGCTTCATGTAGAAGATAAATTGAAATGGTCAGATGCTTGAGATGGGAGACCAACTAGGCTCGTACAACAGTTCAGGGAACAGGTGATGAGGGCCTGTACTATGAAGGAGGCTATGTGGGTGGAGAGAAGGGGACTTGTGAGATGTTATGGAGGCAGAAATGGTAAGAAGTGGCAAGTGATTACACACATGGGGTGAGGCTTCCAAACCTGAATAGACTGGAAGGAGAGTGGAGTCTTCAACAGAAATATAAGAGTTCAGAAAGAGTGATGAGTTTGGGGATAAAGTTAATGAGTTTTGTTTTAGACATGTTGAGTCTGAGATGCCTATTAGATATCCAGTGGGCAATATAGGACTGGAGCTCAAGAGACACCAAAGTGTGTGTGTGTGTGTGTGTGTGTGTGTGTGTGTGTGTGTGTGTGTGAATGTATGAATGAAAGACTCCGTAGGAGCTGATATAGTGACCAAGTCAAAGAGTACAGAGAAAGAAAAGAAGTGAGTCTAGGACAGAACCCTTGAGTACTTTCACAGTTAGAAGTGTGATATAGATGTTAAGTCATCAAAAAAGACTGAGAAGGAACAGCCAGACAGTGAAGTGTCATGAAAATCCAGAGAGGAGCCACTATGCAGGGGAGAGTGGTCAACTGTAACAAATACTACAGAGAAGTCAAGACGCATGAAATTGGGGGGGAAGCACTGTCATTTTAATACTATTTCACCATTTCCCCCAAGGAACACCTTGCCACAGATGTCAATCAGAAAATGATTTACTTTATAATTTTCAGTTAAAAATTTCAGGAATGCATGTATTCCCTAAAAGGAGGTGACTGTGTTCACTAATATGCATGTGTACACACACACACACACACATACACATACACACAAAGGGGAGAAAAGAGGGAGGAGAATGACAGAGAGAGAGCACACTAGCTGGTGATTTTGCAGATGGTCACTTAACTTCTCCTGAGCCTCCATATGCTTATCTATAAAATGAGAGGTTAGTCTAGGTACCTTCCATCACCAGAAAATTCAGATCTGATGGTAGTCCCTATAGATGAATTCATAATGTCAACTCTGACAACCTTCAAAATCCATTTTCCTCCTAAAGCCAAACCTAAATTCATTTGCTATTTCTTCCTAAACCTTATATTTGGTCTACATATACTGCTGCTACTACAACTGTCAAATGCCACTACACAGGATAAAACCCTACTCCCCACCAAAAGAAGAGTCTGATGGAAGAAAGGTCAGAATTATATCTCACTGCTTTCTGAGAAAATGTCTTGGCCAAAGGGCCTGCCTACCCTTGACTCACCTGTGTGGCTAGAATTCATTTTATTTTCTTCTAAGAAAGGTTTAACAAGCCACAAGGATGGATGAAGTGTCAGGAAGAGAGATTTGTACAAAAGAAAACAAACAGGAATAAAATGTGCCCAAAGGGTTGAAATCTATTTGTTTTAATTTTAAAATTTACCCTACTGTGCAGAACACCATATTAGATGAGAGATACAATTATATTTTAAAGTTTCAAAAATCTTTGATTTCATCCATGTGGATACTTCAAGGAAATTCTCTTTATACTAAAAAATGAAACTCACCATAAAATTTCTACTCAGATGTCTCCTGATGGTATAATGATGGCACAGCGTACATTAAGACTATGTCAGCAAAGCACAGCCTCTAGAAACACCTAACAAGCTGAAAAGGATTTAAGCATGAGTCCGACAATAGTCTCTGTACTCTAATGATACGGACTCCAGAGAGGTTTATCACCACAATGTCATGATTTTGGGAAGTGGCCACAGAAACTCATCAAATCTTTGACTAAGGGTGGACAATTTACACTGAAAAATAGTAAAAAAAAAAAATTTAAATTTGGACTTATTTTAAAGTTTTACCTGTAAAGTCAAAAGTATGTTATGCCTATTTCTACAAAACGGATGAATAGCTAACTTAAACACATACATATTTTTATTTAGCGTGAAACCTTTCTCCTCTATAACCTAGTCTTCCCCCTGACCATTCCCTTAAACAAAATAATTGCAAAATTTAAACTCCTTCACTATTTTGACCCAGTTCCCCCCTTGATGTTATATGAACAGTTCATGTTACCATGGCAACCACTCAGGGAAAAAATTACTTTCTGGGCAGTGATATACAAAGTGTACCATTTAAAATGTGTTTATTTTTCCTCTCTGGAACTGGGACACAACATTTTATTTTATGGAATTTCCTCTTGCAGACAGTCCCTTGAGAAAAGGCCTAACTGGTTATTTTGTACTACATTCAACTGTTTTATGATCTACTTTTGGTTCAGTGCAGTGTCGGTCCTTCATATACAAAGTTAAAGTTTCTAGCAGACCATTTCTTCAAAGAGTAGAATCTTATAATTGTACCTAACACCACATAGACATTTTGTATGCTGATTTGGTCTTATAACCAAGTATGCTGCTTGGGAAATCTGATTTTTATCTCTACGAGCACTCACAGCAGGTGATTAATAATTTGCTGAACTAATTGTCCTTTGAAAACCTTAGCAATAATGTTTCATTAAAGTAAAAAGATTGACCCATACTGAAAAGGACACACTGGCAAAATCTTTAAATTGTATTTGTTTCCCTGTTATTTCTTCTGCAAAACTGTTATTAGGTTTGTTTGTTTGTTTGTTTTTGGGGGGAATATTTGTTCTACATTTTAAAGTATATTTTCAAGACACATAAGCGGACCAACCAGATTGTATATGCCACTAGTTTACGGGCTCATTCGTATCTCTTAGGGTCTATTTTTTTAGGGTACTCTAAAATATTGATTACCTTTTAATTTCAGAATTTCTTCAAACTCCTTTTATGATTTTTAACTTTTAAGGCAATGAGGCTAACCAATGATTCTCATCCTTTATTTGAATTCCTTCATATTAATCGCTCATTTAACATTTTCCTCATGAAAGGAATATTACCTAATGACAAGGAGTTGGATTCTGGCACCTCTAATTTAGCCTTTGATAAAAGATTTTAAATATTTCAGTTGGCATGAATCATTACCAAGTCAGCTTTCATTCTGACATCCTGTGACAAGATCCTGGGCAAAGTGGTTTGGAAAATCCTGCAGAGCTACTAATAATTTGCTTCTCCAAATAGAATTTAGAGCTTTTACTTCTACTGCTCATAGCAGAATCAATGGAAAGTTCTAGGTCACCCTACTACTTGTCATTACAGGTAAACTAGGAAGCATGGCTAAGGTTCAGTAGGTCATTTTTTTCAGTCACGTCAGACTCTTCGTGACCCCATTAGGGTTTTCTTGGCAAAGATACTAGAATGGTTCGCCATTTCCTTCTCCAGGTCATTTTACCGATGAGGAACTGAGGCAAAGCGAGTTGAGTGATTTACCTAGAGTCACACAGCTAGTCAGTGTCTGAGGCCAGATCTGAACTCAGGAAGATGAGTCTTCCTGATTCTAAGCCCAGCACTCTATCCACTGTACCACCTACCTAAGGAGTCACCCCTAAAAAACCTGGAAGTCAAGGCTGAAGAGATCCCTAAGAATTTGACTGAGAAGGTGCCAAGATTCACTACCTATTTCTGCTGTTTTTAACTAGTATTTGGTAGTGACTTATATGCTGTTACCATGATCTTACCTCTAAGGCTTACATGATACTTTCTTCAAATTTGCAAATGGTACCTCCTAGAGAAGATCAGCTTATTTAAGGGTTAGATAAGTCATATAGCTTTGATTTATAAGACAAAATTGGAAAAGGCAAAGGAGAACATCTTGTAGATATTTTCTACCAGAAACACAAAATTTTACCATAGAAAGGAGCTCAGCATCCATCTAGTTCAACCCATAACTGAATCACTACTATAACATACAAAACAAGTGGTCATCTAGCTAGTTGGCTCTACTTCCTTTTTCACTCTCTTCATAATCTTAAATGCATCTAACAAAGCAGGGATTTAGGGAACGTTGATAGTTAACAAAAGGGCATAGGAACTATTCTCAAAGGGCCGAGAATTTCTAGTTAAGCCACTATGTAGTGAAATAGGACAAAAGGATGGGCCTGTCAGACATTGTGAGGGGTCTCTTTGTTCTTTTCCCTACAAGCTGCTTTTTTTTGGGGGGGTGACACAAGACACTTTAACATATCTTTGCAAACTACTAAAGGCAAAAGGATTTATTACTGAAAGATCCATAGATATCAGAGAGTTTATTCCTTAATCAGGATGTTTAAAAGGTTATTTACAGTAAAAGGAACAAGAAACTATTTAAAACATTTATATTCTTTCACTTCCATTTTTTTATGTTTAGCCCAAAGCTGATTTCACTAAATTCACTGGGAATAGCAGGCTTCAAATAGAGGGAACCCCACAGAATCTGACTAGAGGTGCCCAAAAATGTCTCACTCCCAAATGGATGCTGGTCAGTAAATCAACAAAGCAGGTGGAGTCAATGATAGCATGGTGGATTCCTTAATAGTTATTTAAGAAGTCAGCATGCAATGGTAAACAGAACACTGAGATTTAGAGTCAAGTTTAGTCCCATCTCTACACCTCACTTCCTTTGTGACTTTCGGCAAGTTGCTTAACAATTTCCAACTTCCCACTTTTCAAACAATACCCCCTTGTTTCCACAAACTGGCACCCCCAAATTTAGGCCTGCATCACTTCTCGCCAAGACTACTGCAGTGCCCTTCTAACTGGTATCCTTGTCTCACATTTCTTCCCCACTCCAATCTATTCTCCCCTTGGCTGCCAAAATGAATTTAGTGTAAGTCAGACACTATGCCCAATAGCAGGCTGCCCATAGGTGTGGGTACTGCTAAGTCTTAGGAAACAGAAGGGGAAAAGTAAACAAAGAAGAAAAAGGAAATGGGCATATGTGTTCCTCCCGCACAGAATGCAGGCACCCTTACAGATGTTGGTAACAAGACTGGCTGACAGAAGGTTAAGTGGATATATGTTTTCAAGCACAGCCAACGTGAATTTGTTTTGCAGTACTATGCATGTTTGTGATGAGAGTTTAATTTTTGGTGTTTCAGTTTTTTTTGTGGGGGGAGGGGTGTAGTATAAATGCATGTAAAAAAATTTTTTTAAGCAAAAAAAAGGTTAAATGTTATGCCTAGTACTAAATCTTGCACACAATGGGTTTTCAACAAATATTTGTTTAATTTTAATGGGGTTAGGATAACATAGCTTTAGGGCCCTTCACAGTGTTTTCATTTTGTTTATTTATCCCTGAGAGGCAGTATGGGAAAAAGAAGGTTCCAATGTTAGCAAATAAAGAGAAAGTGGAACCTAGGAATTGTAAGGCACAGCATTTCTTTCCTCACCGTACCATTTATTTATTTATTTATTTAGCTCACCAACCACCCTAGTATTGTAACACAGGGATACCTCAGAGATATTTTGGGTTTGGTTTCAGACCACCAAAATAAAGCATGATGTTCTTTAAGGATGGATCTGACCACGGCATGTGCCCTTGCTCAGGCAGGCAACTCCACAGCTTCCTGATTACTGACTTTCAAATTTTAAGATCTTAGTCAGTCCTTTCATTTTGCTGAATAAATTGAGGGACAATAACAAGGTGATTTGTCTCGGGTCACAGAGCTAGTTAGTGGCAAAGACAAGACTAGAACCCTGGTGGCCTGACTCCCAGCACTAATCATTTCATCACACAACACTGTACTCATCTATCTTAGCAACCTGGGATGTTCTCCAAACTTGCCAAAATGATTCCTAAAACTCAGGTCTTATCACCTCATTCCCCTAACCAAAAAGCTCCAGTGGCTTTCTCTTGCCTCTAGAATAAAATTCAGGGTCACAGTTCTAGACATGGAAAGAACCTCAGAAACCATCCATTTAGGTCATACACTAGCACCTGTCAGAAGTGGGAAATGAAACCAGGTATTCTGACTCCAGTCAGTCCTCTTTCCATTGTACCATAATTCAAACAAGAGGAGTTTTCCATGAAAAGCCCCTTCTATTCTGGTTCCAGCCTGCCTTTCCAGACTTTTTACATAACACATTCGTCCTTTTGTGCTCTCCAGGAACTAGCCAAACTGCCTTACACATCTGCCATTCGGCTTGCTGCCCCCTCTCAGGGTCCTGGGACAGGCTATGCCTCATCCCCATAAGGCATTCCCTTCTCACCCTGCTTCAGACTTGTAGATTCCTTCAAAGCTCAGTTCAAGTGCCTTGTCCAACATGCAGCCAATCTCTTCCCATCCCCCATTACTTGGTATATATTTTGTATCTATTTGGACATGTATATGATATACTCCCTCCCAATCCAGAATGGCAGCTTCTTGAGGGCAGGGACTGTTTCTCTGTCTTTGAATTCACAATGCCTGGTGCACTGGTGATTTTAAAAAATTTGCTGATTGATTTGAAATATCTAACAGAAACTAAAGAAAAACTAATCTTGGAAATAGCACTATGTTAATACTAAAAATAAACGAAGATTTCAAAGTCCCAAAGAAAGAATATATCAGTGTTTATGTGGCACTTTCCAAGCCAAAAAGACACTATGGAAGTATCTGGTCACTAGAAAGTTATACTCTATAGAGAGTGAAGTCAGGATCAAAATATCACTGTAAACCAGCAGTTCTCAAAGTGTGGTCCAAGGACTCCTGGAGATACCTGAGACCTTTTCAGGGTATAAGTGAGGTCAAAACTATTTTCATAATAATACCAAGATGCTATTAGGCTGTTAAGCTACTTCTTCCTTTTCCAACGACATATCTGTGTGTGGCCAGATTTTCTTCATAGATTTAAACCGAAACAACATATCACAATAGATTGCATGCAGAAACAGATATGAGAACTTAACTATTTTCTATTATGCCAGACATTAAAGAGATTTGCAAAAATACTAAAAACAATCTCAATCTTCTCACTAAAATTTCTGTTTTGGAAAAGTTATGTTTCATAAAAATGTTACTTATGAGTTCACATTGTGAGTTTATTAACATGGTATGAGTTTAATATTGTTATTTTTAAATTAATAAATGTGTACTTTTTAACATTTATGAGTTTTACTTTCTATTATGGTAAATATCAATAGATATAACCCATATAAACTAAAGCCTCACAACCTAGAGTCCTCAATTTAGAGTGTAAAGAAGTCCAGAAACCAAAAAGTCTGAGCCTCAGGGTGCACTGACACAATCTAATTTCTGAGCCTGCAAACTTGAGGCACAAGACTTCCTGAAGACCATAAAATACAGATACCTTGTGAAGTACAAAGTGAACAGTTTCCTCAGCAGTAAGTGGAGACAGAAAACTTGCACTTACTTCCAAGGGTATTGTGAGGTCAGCACTTTGTTAAGCACCAAGCACCACAAAAGTGTGTGGTTGTTATTAACAATGGGCACGTCCAATGCCCAGCACACTGCTTCTCGGGTAACAGAATCAATACTGATTCATTAACTCCATAAGGAGATACACTTGAAGACAATGAGGCACAGAGGAGACAAGTCACAATGTACATATGGCAATACTCCATCAATCCCACTAGGGACTACAGCTTACACCACCACTGGCTGCTAAGACCTGGCTGGTTTCTTAAATCTAAAGACAATTCTTTCCATCTCAGGTTTTCTGATGTAACACTCAGAAATGCAAGTTTGTACTTAATCAATCATTTCACCTACTTAGGGTACCAAACTAAAATGTCTTTGCTGGAAGGGCCATTTATCTAGTTCACAACCATTAGATGGTGAGCTCCTTCCAGTCAGGGACTATCTTTTGCCTCCTCTGCTATCCCTCAAGTTTAGCACAGAGCCTAACAAGAAGCAGTCGATTTATAAATGTTGACTGACACCCTCATTTTACATATAACCTCAATTATTAAGTAACTAGCTCAATTCAATATTACGCACCTACCCTATACCTGTAAGGCACTGTGCCAAACTAAGAACAGAAAAAGATTTAAAATCTTAAAATTCCTTAGCTTGGCACTTAAAGACCTTCCCAATCTGGCTCCAGGTTGCCTTTTAGACTTGACTCTCTTCCATAGACTTTACATCTGGATCAAAGATCCTACTTTCTGGTCCCTGAACTCAACATTTCATCACCTGCTTCCCCACTTTGGAAAAGGGGGTCCCCAAAGCACCCTTCCCATTTCCAGGAATCCTTAGTTTCCTTCAAGGTTCAGTTTTCATGCTACCTTCTAAAATGAGTTCTTCACTTTTTTGTGTGTCACTGTCCTCTTGGGCAGTCTCATACTGCCCATGGCTCCTCCAAATAACGTTTTTAAACGCACAAAAGATGCAGGATTACAAAAAAAACCAATTGTATTGAAATGTAGTTATAAAATATTTTAAGAAGAACTCTGGTTTGTAAGGAAAACCATTTTGATTCCCTTTTTTCCTAACATTATATTGTATTGTATATAATATGCCTCTACATATTGTATCTTTCAGTAGAAATAGTTGACATTTTTGATAGCTTTAAAGTTTACAAAATGTTATACACATTATTTCATTTTGACCTTCACAACAACCCGGTAAGGTAGATGCTATTATTATTCCCATTTTACAGAAAAAGAAACAGGCTCTCACATAAGTGAATTTGCTGTGGGTCTGGCACTAAATATTTGAGGCAGGATTTAACCCTAGGTCTTCTAAAAAACCAAGTTAATGCTCAGTCTTGCAGGAACTGTTTTTTAGTCCCTTTATTCTGCCTAGCAAAGTGCCTTAGCAGTTCCTCAATAAATGGTTATTGAATTAGACACAGAGGCAGTGGATAGCAAAGGACTTGGAGTAGTGAAGACTTGAGTTCAAGTCCTTCCTCAGGCGCTTACGGCGGGATCCTGGACCAATTTCTCAATCCCACTCAGCTTCAATTTCCTCATTGGTTAAAAAAAAAGAAGTGGGGATAAAAATAGCACCTACCTTCCTAGGGTTGTTGTGAAGATCAATGGAATTAATACTTTACATGTGTTAAGGTATAAACCTTAAAAAACCTGCCAGCTATTATTACGATTATAAATACAATATAAAGCAAAGTGTGATAGATACAAAGTACAGATCCAGAGAAGACGTCGTCATGTAAAAAAAAATGCATTATTAGAACTTTTTTTTTAAGTGCTCCAATAAAATCTAAGGAAGAGAAAAACTTCCATGTTCCTCAGATGTCGAATTTTGGTCTCCAAGTAGATTTTTTTTTTTAACACTGTTGAGTTTGCATTTCAGTGACCGGAGTAGTAACTACAAGGGCAACTTTTACATTTGTGGAAGACCGAATACTGACTTGTAATTCCATTAGGCAAACCCCACCCACAGAAATCCAAAAGTCAGAATCTGGGGGAGTCACCTGGGGCATCACTCCCTCCTCCGGGGTTTTCTTCATCTATAAAAAAGCTAGAACAAAACAAAAACACCTGGGACGACGCTACCTGCCTCCGTGGGTGCTGTGCTTGGGGTCACCCTTTTAGCACCAAGCGCCCCCAACGCTCGGACGAGGGTTTTCTTCGCAGGCGGCTTCCCCGGGACACCTGCGGGCTCCTGACCCGGGCAGCGCGGGGAGGCGGAGGCACCACGCTGGGAACGTTGCCCGGAAGGGGGCACCGCCGGCACCGCCGGCCCGGCTCGGCCGCTCGCATCTCTGGGGGAGGGGCGAGAGGAGAGGGAGGGGCGCCGGGGCGGGCCTGGGAACAAGTTCAAAGTTATCATCCCAGTCCGGAGCCCGGAGCCCGGAGCCCGGAGGCGAGGCCAGCGAGCCGGGCGTGGAAGGGGCGGAGGGCCCGCGGGCCCAACCAGGCCACGCCACGCGAGGCCGCAAGAAGAACCCACAGAAGCCCACAGAGCCCGGGGGTTGGGGACCGGGCGCCTACCTCCCAAGCCGGCAGCGCCCACGTGCTCAAGGAACCCCAGAGCTGGGAGCCCAGGGGCGGGGCCTGAGGGGAGGGGCGGGGCGCGGGGCCGAGCCAAGCCTGGACGCGCGGCATGCCGGGAGCCCCGGGGCCTCGCTGCACTCTGGGAACTGCAGTCTCCTCCGGCCTCGCTCCATATTGAAGGGAAAAAGGGGCCGCCAACTGCTCCATTTTACTCCTGAGCAGCGCCGCTCTGGATCTGCTGGAGGGGAGGTCGTTCGTCAGCAGGGTGCAGCCGGAGTCGGGCCCGGCTCCGGACGGCTCGGGAGGGAGGGCAACGGGGAGCGAGGCGGGACGATACCACCTCCACAAGCTAACCGGCTCGCCACCCTAGACTGAGCAAAGGGGCGGGGTGACAGCGCTTCTCCTTTAAGGGGGGGCGGAGCAGAGCCTGCCGTTTGTCCTCACCTCCTCCTCTTCCTCCTTCCCTCCTACCCTAACCTCCCCCAGCCGCGAGATGACTGACCAATCACCGGGGCGGCCGGAGGAAGGCGGGAGAATGCGAACCCTTCTGTCCGGCGGGAGGGGCGGGCCTCGAGCCTTATAAGGGCTGAGCCCTGCGCAAGCGCAGAGGCATCTGCAGTCGGAGGGGAGGGGGGCCAAAGAGAGAGAGGGACTCACACACACATACACACACACACATACACATACACACACTCACATCCCGACACTCTCGCACTGTTACTTGGGAAAAGTGGGGGACGAAAGAGGGGACGGTCAGTGGAAGCCAAGTAGCGAAGGGAACCGAGAGCAGATTGTGGGCGCGAGGGGGACGCGGAGCCCCGGCGGCCGTCCAGGACGCCCGAGCGCCGCGTCCCCGGCGGCAGCGGCACGGCTGGGGATCTCCGCTGCCGGGGCGCTGAGGGGGGCAGCTGATCTCACTCCGCCCTACGACGTGTGCCCGCGGCGGGGTATGTGAGGGTCTCCCCAGAGGGCCGGGGGCGGAGGGAGCCAGGCAGCTGCGCCCCTGTGAGGGGCGGCGGGGTCTGCCTCCCTGGCGGCCCGGGCGGCCGCGGCGGTGCATGTGTAGCCGCTGGATGCGGAGGCGGCGGCGGCGGTGGCGGCGGCAGCAGCGGCAGGATGTTAGGGCAGCAGCAGCAGCAGCAGCTGTACCCGGCGGCCGGGCTTCTGGCCGGGGAGCGGGGCCGGCTGCTCTCCTGCTACGTGCAGGACTACCTCGAGTGTGTGGAGTCGCTGCCCCTGGACATGCAGCGGAACGTGTCCGTACTGCGAGAGATAGACACCAAGTACCAAGGTGAGTGGGGAAGCAGGCCGGGAGGGGCGCCCGGCTCGCTGGCCGCGCTGACAGCCCCGCGCGTCCGGGGTCGGGGCACTTTGGGGGAAGCCTGGGCGCTCGCTGCAGCCAGGGCTGCTGCTGGCAGGGAATCAGCCATTTTATTAGCTGGGGAATCATCGCTCCTCCGGCTCTGCCCCCTGAGAGGAGGAGGAGGAGCTGCGGGCGGGCCGGAGGTGTGCGGGCTTGGGGAGGACGGCTCGGCCCGGGTCCCCCCATCCCCTAAAGGCAGATACTTTGGAACGTGCTGGGGGTAGGGAAGTGGGCCGTGGGGGCGGACCCAGGAGAGGTCCCTCCCCTTCCCCCTGCCGAGGGGTCTCTTTTGCTCTCGCACCCCCGAGGGAGGTGGGCCGGTCCAGGGGCTGCTGCTCTGCCTGTGCTCGGCTCCTTCCGCTAAACAGTTAAAAGGAGGGAGGGGCTTGGCAGGGGAGGGGGCTGTGAAGGGGGGGTCGGGTCTCTGCCCTGGAGTGGGCGGTGCCTCCAAGCGTAACGCTCGGGACTCGAGGGGCGCGCGCGCTTAAGTCGGGGTGACTCGGGCGAGGGCAGCCCCGGGGCTTGGGGCGTAGATCTGCCCCGGCTCCTGCACCGCGGCTCCCCTGTGCGCCGAGCCAGCGGCGGGGACGCTTCCTGCAGCTGGCGCGTCTCCGGCGCGCGCCCCGCGAGTGTCCGGGGGCGTCTGCGTCACTTCCGGGGTGGGCCGGGCCGTCGCGCCACCGGGGGGGGGGGCGGGGTGTCTGTCTTCTTCAGTTCGGAAGCGGGGCCCGGGCCAGCCCGGGGATTTGGGCTGGAGGCTCCGAGCACGGCCCCGGCCCCTGAAGGCGCCCATTACTGCCCGCGGCCCTGCCTCGGGGGCCGGGGGCGGGGGCTCCTCCAGGGCTGGCCGGGCCGGGCGGGGGCGGCCTTGATCCCGGAGCAGAGACTGCTCGAGTCGCCCCGGGGAGCCTGAGACCCCCTGTCATCGGGGCCCCGCCCCCTCCTCGCCTTGTAGGGCTCTGCTGGGGCTGGGGTCTTAGTTTCAGGAAAGCGAGCGGCAAGAGTGGCCCGGGCCTGGGGGTGGGGGAGCATGTGGAGACTGGGGCCGAGCGTCGGTTGGGGCTGGAAAGCTAGGAAGGGTCGGCCAACTCTTCTCTGCCCCTTTGCAGATCTTGTGCTGCCCTTCTCACCTTCCCTTCCTTTTGCCCTCACCAAGAATATTGAAAGAACTCTAGTTCTTGTTTAAACATACTCCTCTCCCTGCGCCTTCATTTCCCTATCCTCTCCATTCTCTTTGAACCAGCAGCGATCCCTCCCTCTCTACCTGTAAAAGTGACCAGCTTCCCGAGATGAGAAAGAAACTTTTCCCTGATGCTTAAAGTCCATCAGATCCTACCCCGTCTCTCTTCCCCCTTCACTGCCAGACTTTTGCGGGGGGAATTTTGATCCATTGCTATCTGATTTGTGTCCTCGATGCTCTGCTGAAACCACACCCTTTCAAAGATCACCAGTGTCCCAGGCATTCTGGCCATTTTAAAGTCTTTATGCTCTTTGATCTTTTGTAAAGCATTTGACATAAACCATACCTTCTGCCATCTCTCCCACCTTGATTTCAAAAATGTCATAATCACCTGATTCTAACTCCTTTGCTGGCTCCTTGCTTCTTTCCAACCTCCTTCAATGGTGCTGTTGCCTGGGTTCCAGTCCTTGAGCTCATTGATTTAAGTGGCCCCTTTCACTTTTATATAGATGACTTCAAATCTGGGTTAGAGAATCTACTTCAGAAATTTACTAGCTGTGTGACGCTGGACAGATCACCTAACCTCTCTAAACTTCTGTTTCCTAACCTGTAAAATGGAAGTCCTAATTGTCCCCTCCACAGTGTTGTTATGAGGCTAACATCATTATATATCAACTACAATAATATTTCATGCTTTCTCCGTTCTCCAACTTCAATTTTTCTTCATTTCCAATAGCCCACAGAACATCTGAAACAGAATATTAGAGGTGGAAAGGGCCTTAAAGGTCTTAACTCCTTCATTTTGTAAATGAGTAAACTAAGGCTCACATCAGTGAAGTCTCTTGTCCTAGATTATACAGCTAATTAGTGGAAGAGTTAGGTCTAAAACAGGGGTGGGAAACCTGTGGCCTCTAGGTCCTCAAGTGTTGCCCTTTGACTGAATCTAAACTTCACAGAACAAATCCCCTTAATAAAAAGGATTTGGTCTGTAAAACTTGGACTCAGTCAAAAGACTGCACCTCAGGACTTAGAAGGCTTCAAGGTTGCAGGTTACCTACCCCTGGTTTGGAACTTAGGTCTCCTGATCTTCAGGGCATTCTTCTTTCTACCACAATTCAGTTTCTTCTCCAAGTGAATGTTCCACTGGCAACTCAGACTCAGCCTCCTACTAAAAAACCTAAAACAAACGACCCAAACCAAATAAGTCCTATTGATTTTCCCCTCCACCGTTTCTGTCAATTTTGCCCTTGGTCCCACTGCTGCCACCCTAGTGTGTGCATCCTGGGGTTATGTAGTTGCTGGAAGGCCACCTGCTGAGTCATCGGGTGGGTTGGAGGCTTCCCTCTGACACACACCTCTGACGTAGGCTGACTTTGTTTCCCTGGGCAAGTCTCTTAGCTACTCAGCATTCTGAGCTGTTTGCCACAGGGAGGGCTTCCATTTCCCCACAAATGAAGTTCTAGCTCCGGTACTCATCCTCCGACTTTTATGGCCTCCTGATACTCTGCACAGTATAAGGGGAAAAGTACTAAGTTTGATGTCAGGAGACACCTGGTTGAATTTGGCTCTGATACTTAGTCATATGACCCTGACCAAGTCAGTGTAACTGCCTCAGTTTTCACATATGTAAAATGGCAGTAATAACTTTATCATATGGATATGGAATAGAGAACTCAGAGGTAATCTAGTCTAACACCTTCATGTGACGCACGAGAAAACTTAGGCACAGAGAAGGTGATTTGTCCCAAGGCCACAGGTTGTAAATAGCAAAGCTGGGATCTCGGAATCCAAGTTCCACCTGACAGGGTTATTGTGAGAGGTAGCTGGCAGTGCTATGCATAGAGCCAGACCAGGAATCAGGAAGACCTAGCTGTGTGTGACTTCCCCACTTAACCTTTGCTTCAGTTTCCTTATCTATAAAATGGGAATGATAATGGCACATACTTGTCAGAATTGTTGTGAGGATCAAATGAGATGGTTGTAAACTGCTTAGCACAGTTCCTGGCACATAGTAGGTGCTATATAAATGTTAGCTGTTATTATCCTTTGTAAAGCCTAGAGGGTGGTAGAAATTGCTGCTGCTGCTCTCATTATCCCTGTGCCAATCAACTTAGACTGCTTGCCTTTCTCCACACAGTCTGTACTTGCCTATCTATTACTTTGTTCATGCTTTCCCTATGCCTAGAATTTCCCTATACCTGTTGAATTTTCCCTATGTTTTAAAGCCCTACCCCATAGGCCTCCTTCCAGGAAGCCTACTCTGATCCTTCTACTGGGTAATGACATCTTCCTCTAACAGCTATCACTTTGCTTATCTTTTGTAATTATTTTTGACTGTCATCTTCCATTAAACTATAAGCTCCAGATGGGTAGGGATATTGTCTTATCTAAACTTAGAATTTACGAGGCAATAAAGCATTCTACAGAAAGTAGTTTATTACATTTTAATTATTATATAATTTTTTGGGTGTTTGGGCTGAGCTATGATTTTAAATCTGGGAAGCTTTTTAAAAGAAAAAAATCATCCAAGTTAACTCTTGTGATCTTAATCTGTGTGATTGTCTTTTTGATATGTATATGGTAATTTAGAAATAAGAGGCTAGGGCTTTTAAGATTTTCCTATTGAGTGTTTTGTCTAGGACTAATATTAAGCATATTAAAATTACTTTTTAAGCTTGAAATTTTTTTAAAGGTATATTTAGTCATCATAAATTTAAAGCCCTTTTCAGAGGTTGGGTCAGGATATTTTGTAACTGATGTAAGGACAGGACTGTACTGAGTTTACAGTTGTCGTGTATCTCTAGACCCAAGAGGGGTAGTGCAGCTTTATAGACTGAACAATCAGGGTTCCATTATGGTAATAACGCTTGTTCAGACAAATAGTTGATTTCTAGATAAATTTAAGGTAACAATAATTTGTACCTTAAGTGCATGCTGTCCTGTCCAAATCTCCCAGTATGATATTTATTAACATCCTCTATTTTACCTATTAGATTCTCTCCTTAAGGGCAGGCTCTTACTGGGTTATCTCAGTGTACTACAATGCTTTGCACATGGTAAGCACTTAATAATAATGTTTGATTAAGCTTGTGATTGATTGGATTTCACACGTGCTGCACTGGTTGAAGTACACCTTGATAGAAGAATCCATATACACTGACTTAAGTACCTTCAGAGACAGACTGAATTATAATGATTCTGGTGTTATGAGTCTGGAACGAGGGAATATTTGAAAGATAAATGGGTTCTGTCTTATAGAATAGATTAAATATATGAAGAATCAATTGGGAAGAAAGTTTATTGTGTGTAACTTTGGGCAAATAATTTTATAAGTATTTCATTTGTTAAACTGAATTTTTTAATATAACTTTTTTCTACATTTCTTTTAAAAGTATCTATTTTCACAGGCATTTATTATGTCTCCTTCCCATTAAACAGTTTTTAAAAACTTCCAGACTTTACCACCCAACTTCATCTGCCTTCTCTCTCCACTCCTATGTCCCTCTTCTCCCATTATTGAGTTTCTCTAGGAACCTCTATTTTGAGAAAGGGCCCAGGGGTACCTTCCCCCTTCCCTCCTTTTTCTTTCCCTTTTATGTCTCTTTTTCCTGCTGTGGGACATATGTGGGCAGGGACTGTCTTTTCCTTTTTTGCTTCTATTGTACACATACACACACACCAGTTCTTGGCACAAGGTAAGCACTTAATAAATGCTTCTTGAGTTAATAACAAACACACATAGTATAGCAAAACAAATTCCTATATTGGCAGTGTCCAAAAAATGTAGGTTTTGTTCTGCATTTTCAGTCTTCTGGAATTGTGGTTTATCATTGATCAGGGTTCTCTTGTCCTTCAAAGTTGTTTGTTTCCCCATAATGTTGACATTGTTAAATGTATAAATCTGCTCATTTCACTGTGCGTCAATTCACAGAGGTCTTCCTAGTTTTTCTCTGAAACTTTTATCTTTATGTGTGTGGCACAATAACATTCCATTCATATACCATAATTTGTTCAGACATTCTCTAATAGGTAGGCACCCCCTTAATTTACAGTTATTTGCCACCACAAAGAGTCGCTATAGATATTTTTGTATGTGTACAGGTTCTTTTTCTCTTTCATAGAGCTTTGGGTTGGGAGTCAGAGGATATGCTTTTGAGTCATAACAGAAATTTTCCCTTTAAAGGTAGAGTTGCTTCTCCTGGTAAAATAAAAATGGATTTATAAGATGATATTTTAAGTTGGTCCTTTAAAGATGTTGCAGAAAGTGTGTTGACAGATAAAATGACCAAAATCCCATTGCTTAAGTATATAAAGCAACAGAATCACTGAAATGCTTTTTTTGTTGGTAATGGAATCATTGGTATAGAAGTTTCATTGTGGAAATCTCTTAGTTTGTAGAATTTGAAGTTTTCTAATATGAAACTAAAATGTGGGAGCTATTAAAAAAATTAGATGTTAAGCATTCTTTCTTATATTCTCAAACTAAATGTGAGTGAATTAGGGCTATGCATTTGTTTAAAACTTTGTCTTGGTCATACCAATCAAGAATTGATTGTGGTTTTCTTTTTTTTTTTTTAAAGCTTCCATTAGTTTTTTTGGGTGTTGTGTTTCTATGTTGGATGTGGTAAACAGTATAGTTGAGTTTATGGCATTATGTTTTGAGTTGCTTCTATTCAAAGTACACCAATGACTTAAAAAAAAAACCCAACAACAACTCCTTAAAAACAAACTATTCTCTAATGTAGGGCAATATTCTGAATTTTTTTTTTTACCTCTTACAGAAGCATTAAAGGAAATTGATGATGCGTGTGAAAAATATAAGAAAGAAAATGATCCACATCAGAAGAAACGCCTTCAGCAGAATCTTCAGAGAGCATTAATCAACAGCCAGGAACTGGGTGACGAGAAAATTCAGATTGTTACACAAATGCTTGAGCTGGTAGAGAACCGGGCAAGGCAAATGGAGTTGCATTCACAGTGTTTTCAAGATCCTTCAGAAAGCGAGAGGCCTTCAGATAAGACAAAGACGGATTCCAGCCAACCAGAAAGGTCTTCAAGAAGACCCCGCCGGCAGCGGACCAGTGAAAGCCGTGATCTCTGCCACATAGCAAATGGGATTGAAGACTGTGATGATCAGCCACCTAAAGAAAAGAAATCCAAATCTGCCAAGAAAAAGAAACGCTCAAAGGCCAAACAGGAAAGGGAAGCTTCACCTGTTGAGTTTGCAATAGATCCCAATGAACCTACATACTGCTTATGTAACCAAGTGTCTTACGGGGAAATGATAGGATGTGACAATGAACAGTGTCCAATTGAGTGGTTTCATTTTTCATGTGTTTCACTTACTTATAAACCAAAGGGAAAATGGTATTGCCCAAAGTGCAGAGGAGATAATGAGAAAACAATGGACAAAAGTACTGAAAAAACAAAAAAAGATAGAAGATCGAGGTAGTAAAGGCCATCCACATTTTAAGGGATTATTTGTCTTTTATATAATTCATTTACTTTACAGAAAATGTTTTAGGATAAATGCATAAGGCTATGCAATAATTTTTAATCATTAGTATTAATGGAGTATTAAAAGTTGTCGTACTTTGTCTGTGGTTTACTTTTCTGCACTGAATAACCAAATGTTTTAAAGCCAGGTGGTCTTAGAACAACACATGGAAAGAATTAGGAACAGTGGGAATATGGTGTGAACAAGTTGCTTTTATTTTTCTCCACAAACTATACATATCTCATTGTCACTTAAAATGGAAATGTTGTTAGTGGGTAAACACCAAAGGTTTACTAGCATTCAATTCTTCTCTACACTTTAAAAGTTTTTAGACTCTTCAGCTGATGTGAACTCTATTTTACCTCTGTGGTACATTGAACCTTATCTCTAGTCTCATGAAGACTCATTTAAGGAGCTAGAGAGGAAAGTTAATTTAGAATTCCATGTGGAATAATGTACTCTTATCAGAGTACCTTGCTGTTGTATTTTTCTTAGCAGCATTTTGATACACTATCACTATCCCATTTGTAAATGACTCCTTTTCACAAAAGCAGCTATTAACCCGCCTGTGTTTTAAAATTTAAAAAGTTCTCCTTAATAAACTTGGGCACTACAGAGTAGTTAGTATACCAAAAATACTACTGTTAGGTTCGAGTGGCAGAATTTAAGCTCGTGTAGCAGTATGGGTTCACGTTGTTTTTGGGCATTCTTAAAGGTGGATTGTATTTCCTGGTACTGAAAACAATAACAACAAAAAAAACTCCAACTCTGAATTTTTGTGTGATCTGCTGGGGTGCTTGGGCACAGTTCTAATCAATTGGAAAGCAATATAGTAGTCCTTAATATTTGTATATCAAACAGTTGTTTTAAATAGTTTCACTGTCATTTAAACAATTTGCTTTCATTTAAACAATTTCCATCAATGATGACACAACATTATTTTAACTTGTAGTTGTATTAATCCTCTGACTTTCTCATATTGGTGCTCCCTGATATATTTGCTTTGAATGAATATGATTTTAGGAAAATGCAGTTAATCACGTGTTTGTAAAATGGGTTTTCTAAGAGTCTTATCTGTTAAAGATAAGAATGTTGAAGGGTGTATGTTTGGGGATTTTTGTTTGTTGGGGGGGCCTATAGCTTTATCTATGTGTAACCTACCTTGTACTCTTCCTCTTTGTTTCTGAGCCTGACAATCTTGATTCTTATTAACCTGGTAAAAACCCTTTCTGGGTCTAAGAAATGTTTACTGTGTAAGCAACAGGGTGTTATGGAAAGAACATGGAACTCTTGAGAGTCAGCCTGTGGTTCTGATTCTGACCCTGACACTAAAGCTAGCTACTTCATATTAGGCAAGTTGCTCAGCTTTTCTGGCCCAAATTTCTTCCTCTGTAAGGTGGTAGACTTGAACTGAATGATCCATGAAGTCCCTTACAATTAAAATTCTCATTTTCTGTACTAATTTGAATTAGAGTGAAGATTTTAAAAGCTAGTAAAATGGACATTTATTTTTTCAAAACAAACATTTTCATTAATCTGAAATGTGAAGGCATATAAATATGTTGTAACAAATAGGAAGAGCTTCAATCCAATAGCTAGTTTTGACTGAGTACAGATGATCATATTAGTCCTAGGGGAAACATAAAAGAAAATGTGATTAAGAATTCATCCTTTTATATAGAAAATAAATTATCACATTAAGAAATTCCTTTCCCAGCCAATAGGATTAGAACATTTCTTACTCTGACAATTTTGTAATATAAGTTTCTTTGTTGCTAGACTGTCACGAGATTGTTTTTTGTATTTTTTGTGATATATATATATATATATATATGTATATATATATATATATATATTAATGCTTAATGGTTACAAAGTGCTTTCGCATATTTGATTGTCATACCAGCTGAGATCAAGTGGGGAAAAATATATATATATATATGTAGTGCTTTGCAAGCTTTCAGGTGCTATATCAATGTTAGCTAGAACAATAATAATAATACTAGTTAATGTAAGCATAAGCCTGGTTTAATTGTAATCTGCCAAATGAAAATCTATTAAAATAGACTTGTTTTGAGTACTAGGACAGTGATTAATAACTTATAACTAATTAGACTAGTTTAACAGGTAAGAAAGGAAAATAGTTGCCTGGAAATTTTACTTCCTAATGTGACATATATTGAGGCTCAGTACTCTTAAATACCCTTATTGAGTTTTTAGGATATATGTACTTTCACTATTAGCACCAATCTTTATTCTGGATTATGTGCAAAACTAAGAATGAAGCTGGCAACTCCTAACCTTGGATAACTAGGATGTGTCACCCCTGGGCAGGGTAAGAGTTTCTCTGCTTCATTCTTCTAGTAAGGTCCAGTCAAATGAGTGGGGGTGGTGGGTGGTGGAGGGAGGAGTGTCATGGAGTAATGGCATCAACAAAGGACTGGGAATGCATAAGGAAAGAGAAATACTTAGTTGCTGATACCAAATGAACAATTTTAACTAAATTTCCCCTTTAAAAATTTTGAAGTCTCACTGACCCTAAACAAGTTCTTATACAATACTACCACTTTTTATCTTCTTTCTTCATGGTCATATAAAAACAAACAAACAAACAAAACAACTCAACCCCACACTCCACTCTACCTAGAATCAAAGATTCTACAATGTCCGTGATACCATTAGAGATGAGAGACTTCCCCTTTAAAAAAAAAAAGTTGTTGCTGGCCCTTTAAACTTCCTGGTTACTTCTCTCTGAGGCACTCTTCCCCCATCCCTTTCAAGAGAATCCTCTGGATTCTTGGATTGTAACAAATAAGTATGGTTAGAGCAAATCAACACATTGGCCATGTCTGAGAACGTGTATCCCATTCTGTTTGGAGGTGGAAGGCATGCATCTCCCTCAGGCAGTCATGATGTCACTGCAGATTTGTAGGTCTCTTACTGTTTTCCTTTGCGTTTTTGTGGCCATTGTGTGCATTGATCTGGTTCTTTTTTATTTTGCTCTGCATCAGTTCACATAAGCCTTACCAAGCTTCTTCAAAATCTCCATATTCATCATTTCTTAGATTGCAGTAACATTCAATTATACTTAGATATTACAATTTGTTTAGATGGTCATCAACTTTCCTTCTAGTTCTTTGCTACTACAAAAGATGCTGCTATAAATATTTTTATGTACTGTATGTATAGAATCTTCCCCTCTACCTTTGACTTTGAACGTTTACCTAGAAGGAAGATCACAGGAAGAAGGAAGGTCAAAGGGTGTATACAGTTTAGTGACTTTTTAAAATAACATTTAAAAATGATTTTCCAGAGCCATTATACCATTCCCTAATTCTGCCAACAGTGCATTAGTGCTCACTGCTTTCCAAAGTAGCCCATTTTATTTTTGGACAGCTCCAAGCATTAGGAAGTTGGGAGTGGGGGTTTCCTTATTTTGAGCCAAAGTGTGCCTCAACAACTCTTACCCTGTTGGTCTTGTACATGCTTTATTTGATAGATTGTAAGTTTCTTGAGGGAAGGGATTGTTTCATTTTTGTCTTTGTATTTACAGTGCCTGGCCATAGGTGCTTAATAAATGCTTATTGATTGCTCCCAGTTGTTCCTTCTAGAACCAAGCAACATGTAAAGCTTCTATCATAAGATGGCCCTTTTGAATATTTGAGGACAGCTCTCCAGCCCCTCCCAAGTTGTCTCGTGTCTGGGCTAAATAGTCCTCTGGTTCTTTCAACTTGAGCCTCATATACATGGTTTTTAAATCTCCTTTAATTGTTACATCTTGACAATGTCTTATCCAAAATGTGACTGTAGTCCACATGTGATTTGACCAAAATGAAGTAGAGGCTGTAATCTTTGTCATTCTGTTCACTATAGCACAGCTAGTATACAGCCTAAGTAAGAGCTTTTTAATATTTAGGGCTGTCAGTTTGTATAACTTTATATGGAGCTTACAGTTCATTAGAACCTCTTAGTACTTTTCACATGAACATATGTATTTGAACCTAGATATTCCAAGTATTATAAGTATTTGTTAAATTTCATCATATTGGTGAGGCAGCCTCACATAGTAAAAACTACAGACTTAAAGTTAGGAGAGCTGGGTTTTAATTCAGACTGTGTCCCTAATAGGTAAAAACATTTTACCTCTCTACCCACAAAATGCCTGCCTTCCTTGGGGTGATCATAAGGAAAGCTTTTTGTAAACCTTAAAAGTTAGGAGTTCTTACTCAACCCATTGCTCTAACCTATTGGGATTTTTGGATCCTGATAATAGTTCATGTCACTTTTTTTTTATGATGAAGCTGTGGCCAAGACAGGTTAGTTAATTTGCATAGGGTCAGATAGCCAGTAAGTGAGAGGATTTGAACTGAAGTCTTTATGACTCTTGAATTCTTCATCTATCCACTACCCTACATTTCCTCTCAAATCATTGGTAAAGTGGTAAGTAGAACAGAACCCTCTGGTGTTGTGCTAGAAACCCATAGGTTACCACCAATCCATTTTTAGCAGGGATTCTTAAAAACTTTTGTGTCATGTGCCCTTTTGGCAATTTGGGTGAACCCTATGAACCCTTTTTCAGAATGCATGTTTTTAGATGCATAAAATACATAGGATAACAAAGGAAACCAAAGGTTAGCAAAAATAAAGTCCTTTTTTCCCATCCAAGTTCATGGATCCCCTGAAATCCATGGGCTCTCACATTAAGGACCCCAGATTCACCATTCTTGGTGTCCTGTTTAACCAGTGCCAAATCTGCTTTTATCCAGCCTCTATGTCCATGTCTTATTCAAAAGCAAATACCTTGATGAAATTTAGTTATCCTATCTATGCCTGTGACATTTTCTTGGTGAACCATGGATAATTTCATAGGTCATTTAATCCAATCCCTTTTACAGAAGAGTGAAGTGGAATCTGTGGTGGTTTTTCATAGCCACTTTTGGAGCTTGATTCTAAATTACAGTATCTTTTGTGCTATACTATTCTAGCTTGTATTGAGCTACTCTTCCCCTTCTCTTTAGTAGTATGTTGCAGGCGCAGTGGATAGAGTACCAGCTGTGGAGTCAGGAGGACCTGAGTTCAAAGCCAGCCTCAGACACATAATTCTCACTAGCTGTGTGACCCTGGCCAAGTCACTTAACCCCCTTGCCTAGCCGCCCCCCTCCCCCAAAAAAATAGTGGTGTAGAATTTTTCCAAAAATCAAGAGCATGTTCATCAGGCTTGTCTGCCTCGCCCACATTCTTTTTTTTTTTGAGGTTATCATTTGCCTTTTTTTGAGTTTTATGTCATGACCTATTTTTCACAGATCAACATAATTCTTTCAATACCCAGAGAAATAGTGTGGGCTTGGTGATTTGAAGTCATTGAGGACAGTTAGGTATCTTTTTACTATTCTAATTCCTTGTTAAATAGTAGCCCTCCTAACCTAAATATTATGCTCCTTAGTAAAGAAAAAGTTAAAAGTTGAGTACCTTTTTTTTTAATTATTATTTTGTCTGTTTAAGGCACAGTCCTATTCTCTTGCTACCAGCATAGCTTGCTAAGTACTTTTTGGTAACCTAGAGTCTCAAAGTTTTCTGGACTTGAGCTTTCCTCATTCTTAGTAGACTGTGCCACTGTTTCATATTTATCTTCTGCTTCCTATTTATGCATACAGGTCTCTTTAAACATGTCATTTAGTTGATGTGTCCCAAGTAGATAGCATCTCTCCTTCTTGGGAAAACAGACCACCAGCAACTAAACTCAAGTGTGGTTATCAAGTGTCCCTAGTGTAATATGAAGTAGAGAGGAGGGTGCAGCATGTGCTACAGGGAATTGGCTACAGAGGTAATTTGGAAAAGGTGAAAGAAAGAGGGGAGTGGAACCCAAGATGGAGCTTTGGTCACTGAGTGGTGTTCACCAGAGTCAAGCAGGAGCCTTTACCTTCAAACTAGGAAAGTTAACCATATACCAATGTATCTTAATAATGGATCCCAGGCAAATTTTCACTAGTCCACAAAATTTACTAGTAATAGCCGACAGTTTTAGTGGAGGGTTGCTATCCCCAACACAGATAATGAATATACAACATTTCAAGTTACATTCAAGGGTTGTAAAACAAGGTGTTAATTTGAGGTATTAGGAGGTATTAGAAACACAGAACAAGGAGGAGATGGTCTTTGAGTTAGGCTGTGAAGGATATAACAAACAAATGAGGGAGGGGGAGAACACTCCAGGCCCAAGGAACAGCTTAAATAAAGACTCTGTTTCCTCTTGTGGTCTTTGATCCCAGCAGGTCCTTGGTACCAGCCTGGGAAAAAAATGGAAACCTGAAAGAGGCTTGTCGTATCAGCCATATATTTTAGGGAAGCAGTTTAATGAACTTCCTTCTGACCTTGTTGGCCGGTGGAGGTATTAAGAAAATGAGAAGATTACATGATAATGGAGCTGGGTAGAAAAGCCTTTTGAATTAATTAGACACTAGACATATATTGTATCATGGATATTTCATAGCTACTCAGAAATCTGAACATATTAGAAATATATTTTGGATTTTCTTTGTTCCACTTCCGTTGAAAATTTGATCCAAAAGTGGTCATTCATGTGCATAAATTTTATACATCTTTTTCATAAAAGGACCTCTACTCTATTTCCCACTCAATTCTAAAAGTCTTGGTTATTTGGCCTTATAAGGAGGGAGGATTGCCAGGGGAAGGTTCATTGTCAGTGGCAACTAAGAGCAAAGGAAGAGGCAAAAAAAAAAATTAAGAAATGCCACCAATAGAAAAAAAAATGATAGCCATTTAGGAATAGGCAAACTGTCTTCTGCTATTTAGTAGATCCTGTTATGATGCACAATGTAATCACGACCCTCTAGTCAACAAAAACAGGCAGGTGAATTCTGGGGAGGCAGGGAAAGGTATAATTTTTTTTAGCAATTTTCCATCAAAAATGATTAAAATTGTTCTCACCTTAGGGGTAAGGTTCATCTAAAAATTTTACCTATATGAGATACATTGTTCCCTGAGGATGGCAGATTAGAGACATAACTATATGTTTCTAGAGAACAAAGAAAGATCTTTCCATGGAATAGCTGGGATCCTTTCAAGCATACTAGCATTGGTGGAGTAGACTACTGTTTAACCAAGCACAGACTGACCACCAAGGATTATCTAAGGATAGCTAGTTTTTAAATTGTGAAAAGTATAAGTAAGCTAAGGCTTCATTACCTTCCATTCTTTCAGGGAAAGTTTCAGTTCACAGCTTGCAAGGATGTGCTGTCCTCTCTTTAAACTTGCTATGGTTTTACCAAAATATTCCTCTGAAAAGGAAACTCCAGTGTTTACACAGATGCTGTTATCAGGGCATATTATATGCGGAATTTCAGCCTTAGCTGTTCCATGCATGACACAATAGAATGATTATTGGATTTCAAGTCAGAGAACCAGGGTACAAAAACCACCTCCATCGCTTTAGCAGAGTGATCCTGGGCAAGTTATTTGAATTCTTTGCGCCTCAGTTTCCTTCATCTGTACAGGGAAGAGGTTTGGCTGGATTAACTCCCCTTCCAGCTCTGCCTCTGTGTCTGCTCTTACATGGTAGCCAGGTATGATAACCACACAGTGATAGGTTGGCTGGGGCGGGGGTTGTCTTTTGAATATCAGCATGGTAAATGGACCCAAATGAACAGTAGCTTTCCTATCGCCTCTCCTCTATCTCCTTATCTCTGCATGGCTGAGTATGGTCTTTAAACAAACACATGAAACATTTTGAGTATGGAGGGTTGTGCTGGAGTGTTTTTGTAACGTTTTTCAGTCAAATTTTGGGTCTGACTAAAATGAATGCCTTGTGAGAGAAATGGTTGTTTCTCTCATATCACTAGCCAATTTTTAAAACTGGGGAGACTCCGGCTTTTTTGGCCTGTCCTATTTCCTTGTCCAATCTCTGAAGGACAGGGCTGATGGAAAATAGGATTAACATTCTGCTCATCCGGTGTGCTGCTACTCCCCAACTAACTCAGGCTTGGATAGGGGTTATAGATTCTTTGTCTAGATTGCCCAAGGCTGGGCGTAGCCTGGATATAGGGATAGCCTCTCTGGCTAAGAATGACATGATGTCACTCTCAGCCCCTCATTGGAGAGAGCCCACTTCTCTCTGTGAAGTCCACCTCTCATTAATTGTTAACCAGAGTTGAGTATCACCCTCAGGAACACCCCTTTTCCAAGGGCATGTAAGCCATGAAGCCTTTGCCATGAGGGTCTTTGGCATTCGAGAGTGTCACTGGCCTTTTATTAAAGATGTTGGCATTATTAATACAATGACTAATTGCCCATAAATCATGTCTCTCGAACTTTTTAAACGTCACACTTGAGCATCAGCTACTCCCATTTCCAAATGAAAATCAAGATACATTACAAAGTAATATATAATATAAATTATTGTTACACCCACCATCTGTACCACCAGTCCGCTATGAAACAATTGAGCTCTATACTCAATAGTAATATAACACTTTAAAGTTTATAGCTGCTTTACTTTTTTTTTATTATCTCATTCGATCCTTACTACAACCCCATGAAGTGGATTCTATTATCCTATTTTCCCCACTTTATTTATTTATTTTGGCTAGGAGTGGGGTTAAGTGACTTGCCCAGGGTCACACAGCTATTAAGTGTCAAGTGTCTGAGGCCAGATTTGAACTCAGGTCTTCATGAACTTGTCCAGCAGCACTCTACCCACTGTGCTACCTGGCTGCCTCAGGTAGTATATTATAACTTCCTTATAATTCGCTGAAAATCTCTTTGTAGAACAGAGAAAGGGATGTTTATGTAATACCATGGAACACATTTCATTATGGCATAATGGAAAGAATCGTGGAAGTGTCGGAAGAGTTGGGTTTTGACACATCTTAGGTGTGACTTTGGGTAAGTCCCTTATTTTTTCTGAGTTAGTTTCTTCAGTTGTAAAATGATTTCACTACTTACCACACAAAGCTGTTGTGAGACAGACCAACCTTTAAGCACTACAAAACTGAATCCTAGACTTAGCCGTGTGACAGTAATTTCATTGTAATATGTGGTAGATAGTATTCCTGCCCCCAGACATGAGCATTATGCCTGTATTTCATTAGTAGAAGTAGTTAGGAAGATGCCAACTTTAATTTTGTTTAGCTATTGGTAGGCATATGTGGTATTCTTTATAAATAAGTATGGAGACGGAACCTGTGATTTCACTTATATAGGCAACTCCCATGTAAGAGAACACCCTGTACCAATACTGATAGGCGCCTTTTTTGCAACGTCTTCTTAGAGAGGGCAGCTAGGTGGCACAGTGGACAGAGTGCTAGGCGTGAAGTCTGAAGACATCTTTATGAGTTCCAATCCGTCCTCAGACACTTACTGGCTGTGTGACGCTGGGCAAGTCACTTCCAGTAAAGAAAACTCCAAATGGGGTCATGAAGAGTAGGACACAACTAAAAAACAACCTTCTTGGAGATTTGCTCAGAGCAGCAGTGTCAAAAAAGTGTGGCCCATAAAACACCCAAGTGCTACCCAAACCAGATTAAAATGTAATTGGGAAATATTTAACAAAATAAATAAAAATACAGTAAAACATAGAAAATATTAATATGTGGTTTTCTAAGTGAATCTGCAGCGGCAGGGATCCTTATGTATGGCCGCTGCCTAGAGCAGTGAGAATGTGAGTGATCTGCCTGCTGTCACACTGTCAGGAGGTGTCAGAGGCAAGACTTAGACCCAACTCTTCCCGGCTTCAAACATGCTACCCTGCCTCTTCCATAAATTATAGTTAAAAAATCATCAGATCACAGAATTAAAGCAGAAAGGGGCCTTCGACTCCATTTGGTCAAACCCTTTCATTTTAGAGATGAGGAAAGTGAGGCTCAGAGGTTGAGCCAGTGGTCATACTTACAGCTAGAGACAGATGCAGTATCTGAACTCGGGCTTTCAGGACTCTGGGTACAACACTGGCTCCATTTATCCATTATGCCTCCTTTTGTTGCACTCTGGTGGGTGTTATCCCTTAAATATTTGAAAGAACTCCTTTCTATAACCTATGTATTATATGTAATTCTAGAAAGCACAGGTTAGAGCTAGATGGTTGGGGGTTGGCCTAGGGTGGGAAACTTTAATTCCAGTATCAAAATTTTATGTCAAGAGACATAATTTCTGGGTAATTAGTCATTTTATTAATAATGCCAGCATTTTTGATAAAAGGTCAGTAACACTCTCAAATGCCAAAGACCCTCATGGCAGAAGCGGAATAGCTTACATGCCCTTGGAAGAGGCGTGTTCCTGAGGGTGATACTCAACTCTGGTTGCTTAACAATTTATGAGAGGTGGACTTTACAAAGAGAAGTGAGCTTACTCCAATGAGGGGCTGAGACTGACATCACATCAGTCTTGGCCAGAGAGGCTATCCCTATACTCAGACCACCTCCAGCCTTGGGCAATCTAGACAAAGAATCTATAACCCCCATCCAAGCCTGAGTTAGTTGGGTGGAGTAGTAATACCCAGAATAAGGAGAATATTAATCCTATCTTCTATCAGCCCTGTCCTTGAGAGGCTGGACAAGGAAACAGGACAGGCAAAAAAAAAAAAAAGCTGGGGTCTCCTCAATTTCGACAATTTCTCTCAGTTTTATTCAATAGGCAATGAAGACCCAACAGTGATTTTTGAGCAAATGGGTGATCTGGTCAAAAAAATGTTTTTCTGAGTTCCCATTTTAATAAAGTAAAACCCTGGGGGCAGCTAGGTGGCACAGTGAATAGAACACTGGCCTTGGAGTCAGGGGGACCTGAGTCCAAATCCAGCCTCAGACACATAACACTCACTAGCTGTGTGACCCTGGGCAAGTCACTTAAACCCAGTTGCCCTCACCAAAATTAAAAAAAAAAAAGTAAAACCCCATCAGTCTCAAACTCTATAAGAGTAAGCCCTGGGGAACTGAAGATTTGGCTTCCGGGACCCAAACTTAACTGTTTAGGATGGAAATGTTTCTAAAACACTGTATACTTCCTACCTTTCTTAAGCTAAGGAGAGTGAACATGATTTAACTGTTTTCTTGGTAACTCAAAGTCATCAATATGAACATAAGTTATTTTGCTGTGCTCTCAGGCAGTGATGGCCCCAGATTGCTGACCTTTTTTGAATTTTTATATTTTCTGTTCCAGGAGTTGCTTTCACCACATTGTACAGCTCCTCTGTGGATAGGAGTACAAAATGAGGACCTCCGTTATAGGATCTGCAGTCTCCCAGAGTGGAAGGAATGGCCACACAGATTAAATCAAGGAACTTTCCAAGCATCAAATTAAAGTGTCTTAAAAAAAATTGCTCCTGTACCCTGCCACTTCGTGCTATTGTTACTATCCTGTCCTGCTTCTTCTAATTTGTGGTGTATAATCTTCTGTTGGCTATTGGAATATGTGTATAGTTAGAGTAAATAGGCATTGAGTGAGGACCCAAGGGACTCTCACAAAGTACATGAGCTTTCAAACGTAGACTTTGGCTGGATCCTTCCCACTTTTCTATCTTCTCACACCTTTCACCTCTTCACATCTTCTGTAATCCAGTGATACTGGCATGCTCGCTGTTCCTCACACATGACTCCATCTCCTGACTAAACATTTATACTGGCTCTCTCCCATACCTGCAGCTTTTTCCTTCTTCATCTCTGCCTCCTAGCTCCTCAGACTTCCTTCACGTCTCAGCTAAAATCCTACCTCCTTCAAGAAGCATTTTATAATCCTTCTCAATCTTAGTTCTTTCTTTCTGAGACCGTCTTCAATTTATCCCATCTTTATCCTGTTTGTACACAGCTGTTTGCAGGTTGTTGTCTGAATTACCCGTAAACTCCTTGAACAAGGACTGTTTTTGTTTGTTTTTTCTTTGCCTTTCCTTGTAACTTAGCACAGTGCCCGGCACATAGGAGGGACTTAATAAATGATATTTGACTGACTGTTAGGAGACCTTGGTGTGTGCAGGATAGCTGAGATAAATGAATAGCTACTCTACCACCTTTCGGACATGCAACGGTATCAAACATCACCGAATATCCAACTGTTTTGTTTTATGTGTCCTTGTCTTACACAACACACCCATGATCTCGTAGCATTTAATGTACAAAACCAAACAGACCCAACCAGACAAAAAAACTCCAACCACTCACTCCAGGACAAAAACTGACAAGAGAACCGTTCAGACTGAAATAAGAGTTTTATGTGAGTTAATTCTTTCAGCTATGTACCCAAGTTTGGGATTCCCAGTTAATGACATTTTTTTTTGATGGAAGGCATTTTTTTTTAATTGTGGTGGAAAAAACTATCTTCTTTTGTTCCACACTCTTTCATAGGTGGGATGTTACCATTTTAATATTTTAAGCTTTCAGGATCACAGAATCTTAAGTGGGAAGGAATCTTATAGGTCTAGTCCTCACTGTTGATCTTTTCTACAAGATCCCTAACAAGAAGAAACTAACCTTCCCTTAAAGTGTTTGGGTAGGCACTACTAGGTTTTTGGACAGCTTAGCTTGTTGGGAAATCTTTCCTTACGATAAGCCAGAAATCTGCTTCTCTGAAATTCCCGTTCGTTGGTCCTAATTCTGCCCTCCGAGGCCAAACAAAGCAAAACTAATCCCTCTTTCACACACCAACATCTTTGAAGACAGCTGTCCTGTCCTCCCTCAGACTTCTTTTCTGCAGGCTAAACCTTCTGTTTCTTCAATTGATCCTCATAAGACATGGTTCTAATCCTCTCATTAGCCTTCTCACTACTTTCTGGACATGTTCCAGTTTGTTTGGGTCCTTCCTAGAGTGTGGCATCTGTAACCCAACACGGTCCTCCAGGTGGGGTCTGACGAAGGCAGAGTATGGTGGGATTCAAACCTCCCTCCTACTGGATACCAGTCTCATTATTAATGCTGCCAAAGATTTGTTGTTCAGTTGTTTTTCAGTCATGTCCAGCTCTTCGTGATCTGGTTTTCTTGCCAGAGATACTGCATTCACATTTTGTGGCAGCTACATCATATCATTGATTTCTATGAAGGCTGGAGGTCCCTACAACACCCAGATTCCCCTCATTGGTTCTTACCTGTCTTTCTAAGACATTAGAGCATCTGTAGAAGATTGGGGAGGATTTCTGCTACCATTTCCCAGGCATAGTCCCCTTGTTCTTTTCCGATTTTTTTTTCTTTTGATATAGGAAAAGAGTAGGAGGCTATGTGAAAGCTGATTATAGTGCACGATGGCAAAACAATTAACAAGTATTCATTCCAGGTTTAGCTGCAAATAAACACTTGAACAGTTTTATCTTTGGACCTATTATGTTTTATACCATAATAATCCAGGAGCATTCATAGTTGACTGAATTTGTATGTAAATTAGGATGCTATAATTGGATCTCTAATTGCTATTTTTAAAAGCCCAAGTAATAATAATGAGGAGGAGGAAGCTAGGTGGCTCAGTGGATAGGACATCTTCCTGAGTTCAAATCTGGCCCCCTACACTTACTAGCTGTGTGACCCTGAGCAAGTCACTTCTCCCTGTTTGCCCTAAGTTTCCTCATCTGTAAAATGAGCTGGAGAAGGAAATGGCAAACTACTCCAGTATCTTTGCCAAGAAAACCCCAAAATGGGATCAGATGCAACTGAAAGGACTGAACTACCACAACAATAAGAAGACAGCTGACATCTATAACTCTTTAAGCTTTATAAAGTGCTTTATATCCATTAGCTTCTGATCCTCCACAACAGTCCTGTGAGAGGGTTGCTATTCTTTTCCCCATTTTACAGGTGCTTTCACTGAGGCTCAGTGACTTGTCTATGGTTGCACAGCTATTTTTTTTTTAGGCAATTGGGGTTAAGTGACTTGCCCAGGGTCACACAGCTAGTAAGTGTCAAGTGTTTGGTCTGAGGCTAGATTTGAACTCAGGTCCTCCTGACTTCAGGACCATTTCTCTATCTACTGCACCACCTAGCTGCCCCTTGCACAGCTATTCTTTTGAGAAAGAGTGATGAAGTATCATTAGAAGGAAGAGTAACACAGAGCAGGAGTCCTTAACTATTTTTGTGTGTCAAGGACCCCTTTTCGCTATCTGGTGAAACCTTTGGATCCTATCTCAGAATAATGTTCTAAAATACATAAAACAGATAGTATCCCAAAGGAAACAATACATTGAAAAACAGTTATCAATTTTTTTTAAAGTTTATAGATGCTGGGTTAAGAACCCCTGGAACAGAGGGACCCCAAAACATGTTTATTTCTATTAAAATACTGATTACTTCAAAACCTTATGGCTAAATTCATCAAATTTTTTATTTCTAGTAATTTATTAAAAACTTTATCGACTACCTCTTGGGAATTAAAGGATGATTGAATGGCATATTTGTGTTTGTAGCAGTTTCCTGTACTGTAGCACTAGCTTCTTTGCACACTCTGCCTCACTTAAATATAATTCATGAGCAGCTCAAGACATTGCCCCGTGATTGGTCCTTTCTGAGAACGATGAACAAACAACGATAGCACTTGATGAAAATGATAGTGGATAAGATTGGCAATTAGTCATGCTTTCCTAATTGTGTTAAGGTTGGTAGACTTGGTAGCGGATCACATAGAGGTGAAAGAAATGTGAACCCCTTCACATGTGTGTGCCTGTATGTGTGTGTGTGTGTGTGTGTGTGTGTGTGAGAGAGAGAGAGAGAGAGAGAGAGGGAGGGAGGAAGAGAAAGAAAGAGAGGAAGAGAGGGGGGGGAGGGAGGGAGATGAAGAGGGAGAAAGAGAGCCCATGTTCGCATCATTGGAATCATGGTGGATTTAAAAAGTGGATACTCCAATAAGAGGCAACTATTGAGGGAAGAGACTGATTTTGTGTCCACCCTCAAATGAAGCCAAGATTTTTTGAGACAGGGAGGATTTCGTATTTTTATGTGGAACTTGAAAATGTTATTTTCGCCATTTGGGATTTGCACACCAGGATCAGGGTTCAAAACTGGGAAGCCTGCTGTCTCTATATCGCTGTAGGGACTAAATCTACCTAATGAGAGGATGCCATGGGAAGGCGTAAAGCCTAAGGACTATTGTATTGTTAAATCTTTTCCAAATAGTTTTCATTCATTCAGCAAATAGTTACTGAACAGTCTAAGACACTGGCTAGATGGCCAGGGGAATAACACCCATAGAGAGTTTACAGTCTAATCTAGTAGATAAGAAATACACACAAATCACTATACTACTAGATAGGATGTATGAGCACATTAAGAGGTAGGAACAAAGTGCTTTGGGAATTCAGGGAGAGAGGAAGAAAAACAATTCTTAGGATCATAGATGAGAGCTGAAAATGATCTTAGCGGTCATTTAGTCCAATACCTTCACTTTACAGATCAGGAAATCACATATTAAGTAAGAGTAAGGCACTATGCTAGTTATTGAGAACATAAAGGAAGGAAATAAACATTTATTAAGCACTTACTATGTGCCATGTGCTGTGTTGAACACTTTAAAGATATTATAATTGATCCTAACAACAACCCTGGGAAGTATTATCTCCATTTTACAGATGAGAAAACAGAGGTTGTGACTTGCCCAGAGTCATACAACTAGGAAGTGTGTGGGGCCAGAACTGAGCTCAGGTCTTCCTGACTCTTGGGCCAGTGCTCCATCTAGTGATCAATGTCTTTGAGAAGTTAGAATCAGTAAAATCTGTATTTGAACCGCATCACCCCCAAACACACACGCGCGCACACACACACACACAACACACACCACACACCACACACACACACACACACACACGAGCTATGTGATAAATATCCTGGGCAAGTCACTTAGCCTCTATCTGCTTCAGTTTCCTCACCTGCAAAATGGGGATCATAATTGTACCTACCTCACAAGGTAGTTGTAAGGGTCAAATGAGATAATTACAAAGCACTTAGTATAGTGCCTGGCACTGTATATAGATTTATGTATTCTATTATAATATCATATTATATATAGTGTAGTATACTATACATTTATAATATATAATATTATATAATATATTATCTATAGTGTGGCATACTATATATTTACATAGTAAGCACTATATAAATATTAACAATTATTATTATGCATCTTTATATAGATATAAAAATATATCATCTATTTGAAGGGTTACCTTGTGGTAACCCTTAGCATCACGCTGGTCGGCCGCAGAGGACGTAACCAGAACCATTGGGAGGAAGCTACAGGAAGACTCAGGGTAGGGGGAGAACTCCCTACAAGGGGACAGGCTGGCTGCCTGGGGGAAGGAAAGAAGGAAGGGCTCTTCCCTAACCCCACTGTCGTTGCTGGAGGTGTTCAGTGTTGGGAATGCTTGTTTATTGGTATGTGTGTGGGTGTGAGCCTCTGAAATCCCTTCCAACTCAATTTTTCTGTGATTCTGTGACATATACGCAAATAACCATTATACTAAACAGAACACAAGGCTGTTGGCATTTAATATTTGCCAAAGCTGAGCAAATCAGTGTGGGATAGAAGTCAATTTTAAAGTTGGTGGTTTGCAGAACAAAGCAGCACATGGCCATTGAGGGACCTCCAGCACTCACTCAGCACCATCCCCTGCCTTTAAGTGGAATTAGAACACACAAGGCTTAGTCATGCTCTGGAAAGACATGAAGCCATTTTAGCTGACAGGTGGCTAAATAAGTGCCCTCTGCTCAAAGCAAGATAGGGAGATGTAGAAACCGTAACTAGGAGGGAGAGTAGCTGAGCACTGAAATATGGAATCAGTCATAACCACGCCTGAGACAGTAGCAGGTTATATACAAGACCTCTGAGAAGTTCCTTGTCCCCAAACCGAACTGTTCTTCAGTAGGCTCCAGCTGTGCCAGATGTTATGATGCTATAGGAAGGTTTGCTATCCAAGTACCAGTGGGTTGTGAAATCCTCCTGGTAGGTGATCAAGAGTCCATTTAGCATAGACAGAAGCTCTGATACAGATTAGTCCCCAGAGTACTTAACCAAGGGATATAATGCGTATTCTCCCACTCTATGGTCTTTCCAACGCCCTCACCTTACAGATCATTCTGATTCTCCCAGAAGCAGCCCCTCCAGCATTTTCCAGGGGAAGAGGCATCATCTGAGCAAGCTGATGTGGCAGACCTCCATTACAGAATGGAGGTGTCTCTGAGTTTCCCAAGGGGGACGACCTTGGAGTACAGACTCAATGATGAATTTCATGCCTATCGCTGAAGGGCCAGCCTAACAGTCTAGGGAGGCTCCTCCAGTGTCTCCATTTCCAACTTCTTAACCCAGAGTGAAGGATGTGGAGTCATTGCAATTCCCAAATACTGTCTGCTTTGAGTCGGGTGCCTACACACCAGCCTGATTGTGGAGAGAGCTCCCTTTCGCCCTCAAAATCATAGATCCCTAAGTGTTCTTCACTTGCCACTTATTCTCATCAAAATTTATTCCAGTGGCCATGAGTGGCCAAAGCAGGTGCTTTGGAGTGCTTAAAGTTTAGTCAGCCATCAAAGACACCAAGGTCATCCACTTGTCACTAGACTTTGATAACTCTAGAAGAGAGAGTGAGGCTGATGACTGTGCAACTCTGCATCACTTAAATTCACACAAGTCAAGACATTACCCCATGACGTCATTTGAAAATGAAGGAACGTCTAGTGGATAGAGCACCAGCCCTGGAGGCAGGAGGACCTGAGTTCATATCCAGCCTCAGACACATAACACTTATTAGCTGTGTGACTGGGCAAGTCACTTAACTCCATTGCCTAGCTAAAAGAAAGAAAAGAAAAGAAAAGAAAAGGAAGGACTACCACCACCAACAATAATAACAACGATCATTTGCCACTGGCTACTGTGTTTGGTTTCAACTCCACCATCATATTCCAGTGCTTACTAGCTAAATGACCCTGGGTAAGTCACTTAACTCTCAGGTTCAGTTTCTTCACCTGTAAAGTAGGGATCATCATAATAATTGCCTAACTCATTGGATTGTTATGAGGACCAAGTAAGATAACATGTCAAGTCTTTGAAAACCTTGAAGTGCTATATAAATCCTAAGAATGGTGACCCTCCCAGGATAAACTCATCACCAGGAAACTCATCATCATGCAGATTGCTTTACCTTTGCTACTCATACCTCATCAGTATCCTTATTAGCTTCTGCTTCCCTGATTGGTGGGATGAAGGGTGGAGCAAAAACCTCCTTCCATTAGCCTCCCTTCCTGTAGGACTCGGAATCCTAGCCATCTTTTAATTTGTCACCAGCTGCTCCGGTTGATTTATACGCCAGCCTCATCATTATAATGCTCTCATTCTGAACTCTCCCTTTTTCAGCTTCCTTTTGAGTTTTATCTTCCCCCATTAGATTGGAAGCTCCTTGAGGGCAGGTATTATCTTTTTTCTTATTTATATCCCTGGGGCTTAGCACTGTGCCTGGAGTATAGTAGGCCCTTAATAATGTTTATTGTATTATATCCCGTCCTATCCTATTATATCCAAGGAACTCTCTATCACATAGAATCCACAGAGCAATCTGGAACCTTGTACCTTAGATGACATTTATAATAAAACGAGGCCAAGCCAAAATCATACTATTCATTGCTAAATTGAGCCTTGGATTTTTTCCTCTGGTCCTATAAGCCGATCCATTTTGGATGTTCACAGATCCCTTCCAGAACTGAATGGATGACCTATACTACATAACAGGAAAACGGTGAGTCTTTTTCTTTTTAGGAACTGCCCAGAAGAGGCTAAAATGGAACTGGCAAGAGAATTCCTACAAGAGATCTTCTGGTTAAAACTTCTTTTTCTTTTTTTTTTCTTCTATAGTCTGGATCTTAAAACACAAAGGATTGAGCAATCAATTGCTACCAATGAGAGTTCTTATGCCAATAGCGTCTTGAGTTGCATCCCCTTTACATTTGTTAACTTTTTTTGTTTTTACATCACCTACATCTTTTTTTTTTTCAATTTACATGTATTTATTATCTCTCCCTCAGGCTCCGCCTGTCATTGGACAATTAAAAAAAATTAAAAACAAAACCCTCATAACAAATGTGCATGGTCTAGCAAAAGAAATTACCACATTGGCCATATCTAAAAGTGCATGTATTTTAAATCTGCCCTTTAAATCTGGTTAAAACTTGAAGTATTACAGGTTATTGGCAAAAAAGATGTAAAAGACTAAAACGATAATTCAGTAGTATGAAGGGGATAGAGATTTCCTTTGAGTATTAGAACTGGGCTCGAAATTTGTAGGAGGGAGCACTGAAGGTTACCCAGCTTGCCTTTCCTGGACAGCACGGTGCCCTCGGGTAATTAACAAATGTTGATAAGTTGAATTGCTGTGTAAGGCATCAAAGGGAGCTATCTATCTGCATTGGTGAGAAATGCTTAAATTTGGAATAGGACAGAAGGGCTATTATCAGAAAGCTCCCAACGTGATGGATTCAAACTTCAGCATGAGGGCTAGACTAAACATTAGAGAACCGTATTTGTCAGTTATACACAAGAATGATTTCAAAGGAGAAAACGTTTAAAGGGATTTAAAGCAGATTGATTAGCTGAAGGCCCTCATCACTCTTATTCACTGTAGACAGTTTGGATGAACTGAGATCTTCAATTCCACCTTTTACCAAAGTCTTATGCATCTTAATCATTCAATAACATATCCTTCAATGTAGTACTGTCGGACCTAGCAGCACCAGATCTCAAATGCTATTACAAAGCAGTAATCATGGGGGCAGCTAGGTGGCACAGTAGATAGAGCACTGGTCCTGGAGTCAGGAAGACCCAAGTTCAAATCTGGCCCTAGACACAACACTTACTAGGAGTGTGACCCTGGCCAAGTCACTTAACCCCAACTGCCTTACAAAAAGCAAACAAACAAAGGAAGCCAAAGCAGTAATCATTAAAACTATTTGGTATTGATTACAAAATAGAGACTTCGATTAATGGGAGAGATGAGGGATAGTACTTTATCTCTGTCAGATGTTATACTGATTTTCCACAGCCATGACTGAGGTGTTTATATAGTTGTTCAAAGAAAAAGGTGCCACAATCCTGAGAGTGAGAGAGTCTCCTAGCATAAATTCTTTGATGTTAACAGAGGTAAAGTGCTTCATAACCAAGATCATATCACTAGCAGAGGGAGAGAACATGCATTTTTTAAGCATCTAATTATGTGTGAGACACTATGATAAAAGTTTTACAAATATCTCATTTGATCCTCACAAGTACCCTGGGAGATAGCTGCTATTATGATCCGTATTTTACAGTTGAGGAAACTGAGGCAAACAGAAGTTAAGTAATTTGCCCAGCTAAGAATTGTCTGAGGTTGGATTTGAACTCAGGCTCTTCCCTAATCTAGGCCCAGCACTCTATCCACTGTACCACCTAGGTGCCTCTGATGATTTGAATCTTGCACTGTTCTAATACCCTAGCAATGAAAAAAGTCAGAACATTTTTTTTGTGTGTGTTTGACATTAAAAACTTTACAATTCTTCAGTCTATCTATTCCCCAATCCTTGACTCTTCTTGAATTGATGGGTGAGGGACATGTCCAATAAGCTATGAGGACCTATATTCTTTTTATGATGATTGAGCAATGACATTTTTAAGAAGATTGGGATATGGGGGCAACTAGGTGGTGCAGTGGATAGGGCACCAGCCCTGGAGTCAGGAGGACCTGAGTTCAAATCCAGCCTCAGACACATAACACTTACTAGCTAGCTGTGTGACCTAGGCAAGTCACTTAACCTCGATTGTCTTGCCAAAAAAAAAAAAGAAGAAGAAGAAGATTGGGAGAGGCAGGGGGAGAATGGGGAAATCCAGTAAAGTGGAGTTTATATGGTTTTTGTATACTGGTAGTGATCTTTCCTACTAAGAGGCAAATTATGTTATAATAAATACCAGCTAGGTAGCATTGTGGATAGAGTACTAGACTTGGAGTCAGGAACTCCTGAGTTCAGATCCAGATTCAGATGCTTACTAGCTGTTCCTGATCTATAAATGAAGATAATAATAGCATCTACCTCCCTGGGTTGTTTCGATGATAAAATGAAATAATATCTATTAAGCATCTTACAAAATTTAAAGCACTATGTAAATGCTAGTTATTATCATCCCATAAAAGTTTGTAGCCTCAAAAATCGTTTGGAATATGTTGACACTTAGCTGGGGTCTAAACCTTCTTATTCAAAATTTGAAGGCAAGTCACAAGTAACAATAGCAGCTGACATTTCTGTATCTCTTTGTAAAGAGTGCTTTCTTTACAACAGCCCAGTAAGATAGGCCTTATTATCCCCACTTTGCAGACGAATAAACTGATACTCAGAGATTCCGCAGCCTTGCCCACAGTCATACAACCAGGAGACTGGATGTGAAATTCAGTCTTTTTCCCATAGGACCATTCTGCCCTCTTGAAGTTTGGACAGTCCTTTGGAGCCCATGCAGAATTTGTCCTTTCTACCACTTATGTAGGTGCAGCCTTCATGTTACATTCAGAACAACAATAATTGAGATCACTACTCTAGCCTTTACTGCTGGTCCTAGAAGAGGCCTGGGATTTCAAAGTGTCATGACTGTGGTCTGTGTATTTGCAGTCACTGCTAGCCCTAAACAGGCTGTGTGTGAAGTGATGATGGACTATGACCCCCCACCTAAATCTTTGGGTTTCCTGTTTACCCTGAAGTTTATTAGGATTCAAAGCCACAGCAAGCCCTTGACTCTGACGCATGCCAAGTTCAACTGAGTTTTTCTCCTATTTCTCCAGCATCCTTTCTCATTTTTTCCAGGTAATTAAAATTACCGGTTAGTCTCCTGGAATTGCTTTTACTTAAGGCTACAGCAAAACAGACTCAAGTGCTTACGTATGTCACTACCAGAAATACTGTGTAGGTGAGAGGCATCATTGTATAAGGGAAAGAGTATTGGGTCTGGCACTGCAGAACCTGGGTTCAAATCCTGCCTGTGAAGCTTCCTGGCTGGGTAGGCAAACTTGGGCATGCTGCTTCATCAACCTGGGCTTCGGTCTCCTCTGTAAAATGAGAAGTGTGGACTAGATGACCTCTGAAAGGCTCTGAGATATAGATTTATAGATGCGGATGATAAATAGCACCTACTTCTCAGGGTTGTTATGAGGATGAAATGAATCGATATCTAGTATATCTATTAAATTATATTTTACATATAGAATATATCATATTATGCCTATATTTCTTAATATATTTATATTCTATATTTATCTTATATATTACACAGATATATATTAAATAATGTGATATAATAAAATAGATATACATTGGATATAATATAATTGACAGATACTATAGATAAAATATATTAGACTTATTAGAAATAGATATGTATTATATATTCTATGTGTGTATATATATATGTACACATGCGTATGTATATATATATGTATATATATATATATATTTTTACACTTTTTGTCAGTGGGAAAAAAACTCAAGTCTCACAGTATTTTGAAGGTGATCTGAGCTAGCAGCTGGACAGTATTAGAATGGAGAATTGGCCAAGCATTTCCTAGCATCACCCAAAGCAAATTGTGTGACCCATGAGTGTGGTCAAGGCTCTAAAACTACTGGGCCTAGTGTGGCAGAGCTAAACTGGCCACAGGCTAGAATTTGGGAAACTCATCTTCTAGTGTTGGCTGTCCTTATAATGAGTTTGTATGACTTGAGGCAAGGTGTCTTTCTACAGTCTTCCCTCCTGTAAAATTGGGATAATGAAGCCTGTCCCATTATACAAGCATTATTAAGTAAAAGGTGTATTTGATGTAGTACAAATAGGTTGGACTTTAGTAACCTACCCTAAAGGAGAAATCATCTCTTGGAAAGGGATATTTGTATTATTTCTTAGGAGGGCTCAAATTGATTGTAAGGAGAAGTTTTCAGACCAAGCAAGGTAACTAAGTTTCTCTTTCCCATATAAACATGATGATCACAGAAATGAAACTGTAGTATACCAGTAGTACAAGGCACCATTTATAATTAAAAGGACAGGGGTCTGAGGGATGTAGTGGAAAGAATCCTGGATTTATAGTCGGCAAAGACCTAGGTTCTAATTCTAATTTAGCTATGTATGGTTACTGAAAGAACTGTGACATACTAAAAGTCCAACACACCTAATTTCTGGGTAATTAACAATTATTTTTATTAATTATGGCTAGCAAATAATTAATAAAAGAGGTCAGTGGCACTCTTGGGGCCCAAAGACAAATCATGGAGGCTACTCAATGTTTATATACCCTTGGAAAAATGGGTATTCCTAATGGGGAAATCAACTCTGATTGATTAACAATGAAAGAATGAATATTATAATGAGAGGTGGGTCTATTCTAATGAGGTGCTATGAGGTGTGACTGTTCTTAACTCAGCTCTACCCAGACCATACCCAGCTCAGGCAATCTAGACAAAAGGAGCTACCTCCACCCAAGACTGTCTGAGTAGAACACAGTGGGCCAAAATTCACCTAGATTAGATTCTCTTTGTAAGGTTTTCTAGTTTTCAAGATGGAAAAGGATGTACCCAAGGATTTTGGGCAATTTCATCTATCATCAATGTTCTTCAGAGAGGGGTTTATTTCTGAACGAGGAAAGAGAAAGGGAAAAGCTTAATCTCAATTTGTAATTTGTTATTAACATAAGAGAGAAATAATCATTTCTCTCAGAACTGAGGTTAGTTGGCCTAGAGAAAAGGAGAATCAGGGATTGTTTTAACTTTTGATGCCAAGTACATACTAGGCCTTCAATAAGGGCATGTTGAATGGGATGCTTGTTGGCCCAATGACTGTTCCAAGTATTTGAAGGGCTGTTAAGTGAAAGAGGAATTAATCTTATCCAATTTGGTTCCAGAAGACAGCAGGAGTAATGGGTAGAAGGTGCACTGAGGTAAATTTAGGTGAGATCTGAGGAAATACTTCCTAACGAAATAGGCTATATATAAGTGGAATGCCCAGGCTGCCTACAGGAGGAGGTGGGTTCCCCTTCCTTGGAACTCTTCAAGCAGAGGTTGACTGAGCATTTATCTGGGATGTGATAGTGGGAATTCGTTTTCTTGAATGAGGTTTTTTTTGGGGGTTATTTTTTTTGGTGTGTGCGTATGACAGATTGTGTCTGAGTTCCCTTAGAATCCTTTAATTCCATGATTTATGAAGTCATTTAACCTCTTGATTTACTTACCTATAAAATGAAGGTAATAGGTATCACCCAAGGTACAGTTGTGAGGAAAGCACTTGGCCAACCCTAAAGGAATAGGTAAGCATGGGCTATTATTATGGTGATGATTTGGTTGACTGCCTAGGCAGAAAGATGCAAAACTTTTTAAGGTCTATCAAAACTGAGAGAAATGATTATTAAATAACAAATTATTGGGGAGATCTCTGACCTTTCCCAAAGATTTACCCCCACCTAGACTATCTTATCTAGGTGGAGTTGTTGCCCTATCTAACTATAAAAAACTTACAAAGAATTTAATCTAAGGTGAATTCTGGCCCATTGTGTTCCACTCAGGCAGGTTTGGGCACAGTGGCAAATCCTTTGTCTGGATTGCCCAAGGCTGGGGATGATTTGGAAGTAAATGACATAATCAAAGTTACATTCCCCCAGCCCTTCATTAGAATAGGTCCACCTCTCATTGTAATATTCATTCTTCTCATTAACTGTTAGCCAATCAGAGTCAATTGCCACCCTCAGGAACACCCACTCTTCCAAGAACATATAAGCATTGAGTGGGTTCCATGATTGGTCTTTGGCATTCTAGAGTGTCACTGACCCTTTTCATTAATTATATGCTAGCATGATAAATAAAATGATTAAATACCCAGAAACTATGCCTCTCAAACTTTTTATATGTCATGAAATATTCGCTGAACTCCTTTGTCCTTTGCTTGTCCCCCCACTGAGAGAGGTGCTAATGGGAAGCAAAATGGTCAGAAGACCAGAAGCGGGGAAGAAGATAATAGAAAATAAAAAGCAAAAAACAGTCATTTCTGAGAAATGGGATTGATATCCATTTCCCCCACAGATTAATTTCTCCTGAAAAATAATAATACCTTTGGTTGGTATTTTTAAGATTTACGAAGTAAGAATAAATGTTTCTTGACTAATTATGACCCTATGCAGTAGGTAATTTGAGTATTAGTATCTACATTTTATGGATGAAGAAACTGAAGCTTAGATAGTTTGAACTGACCTAAAGTCACCTGACCAGAAAGTGGCAGAGCTGAGACTTGAACCCAGATCTCCTGACTCCAAATGTTTCCGCCATAGTAGGCTTCTTCAAGGGAATGGCAATAAGCATTAAAGAATTTCAGAATCTCAGAACTAGAAAGAACTTCGAGTGATGTGTTTCTGATCTAACCTGAATCTGAAGGAGGAATCCTCTTAACCTTCCCAACACATTCTTCTCTAGTCTTAGGTGACAGGGAACTCACTACTTAACAAGGGAGAATAAGGGAACAAGCACTTTTGTGAGCCTGTACGAGGTGCCAGGCACTGTGCTAAGTGCCTTATGTATATTATCTCATTTGTTCCTCACAACAACCCTGGAAAGTGGGTGCTATTGTGATTCCCATTTTACAGGTGAGGAAACTGAGGCAGACAAGTCAAGTGACTTGCTCAGGGTCATAGAGTTGGTAAGTGTCTGAGGCTAGATTTGAATTCAGGTCCTCCTGATTCTTAGGCCCAGCATTCTATCCACTGTGCCACCAGCTGCCTCTTGGATTCATTGTTTATGTGCAGTCAGGGCCATCCTTCATCCTAACACCATATCAGCATCTTCCTAGTCACTCAGTATCCAGTTTGGAGATGCTCTTGATTCTTAGCCCTTCCAAGTCTACCTCTTAATGTTTCTCATCCCTCTAGATCATAATCATCATAATCACCATTATCATCATTATAGCTAGCATTTCTGTAGTGGCTATTCTGTGCCAGGAATTGTGGTAAGCACTTTACAAATATCTCATTTGTTCTTCACAAAAACTCTAGGAGCTAGGTGTTATTATTATCCACCTTTTTATAGTTGAGGAAACTGAGGCAAACAGAGGTTAAGTGACTTGCCCAAAGTCACGAAGCTAGCAAATGTCTGAGGCTAGATTTGAACTTCAGTCTTCCTGCTTCCAGGACCAGTGTATCTATTCACTGCATCCCCTAGATGTCACCTGTCTGTGTTTCTATTGTTCCCAAGCTAGTTCCTCTTCACCTAAAATGTCCTTTCCCAATACTCATCGGACCCTCAAGGGCCAAATGAGTGAAACTAACTTTCATCAGAATTGGCTTAAAGAGGGAATAACATACACACTCAATTGGATATAGAAATTTATCTTGCCCTGCAGGAAAGAAGGAGGGGAAGGGGATACAAGAAGGGGGGTGATAGAAGGGAGGAGAGATTGGGAGAGGGGGTAGTCAGAAGCAAAACACTTTTGGGGAGAGACAGGGTGAAAGGAGAGAGAATAGAATAAACGGGAAGGGGAAGAGGATGGAGGGAAATAACGGTTAGCAATAGTAATGGTGAAAAAAAAAATTTGGAGCAAGTTTCTCTGATAAAGGCCTTATTTCTCAAACATATAGAGAATTGAGTCAAATTTATAAAAATAAGAGTCATTCCCCAATTGATTAAATGATCAAAAAGAATGCTTAGTTTTCAGATGAAATAATCAAAGCTATCTATAGCCATATGAAAGGATACTCTAACTCACTATTGATTGGAGCTACGCTACTTAAAGCAATTCCAAAGTACTACTTCACACCTATTAGATTGTCTAATAGGACAGAAAAAGTAAATGACGAATGTTGGAGGGGATTTGGGAAAAGTGAGATTTTTTTTTTTTGGTGAGGCAATTGGGGTTAAGTGACTTGCCCAATGTCACACAGCTTATAAGTGTCATGTGTCTGTGGCCGGATTTGAACTCAGGTCCTCTTGACTCCAAGGCCAGAGCTCTATCCACTGTGCCACCTAGCTGCTCCTGAAAAATGAGATTTTAACTGTGTTATTGGTGGAGTTGTTAACTGATTCAACCATTCTGTAGAACAATTTGGAACTATGCCCTAAAGGCTATAAAACTGTGCATACCCTTTGACCTAGCAATACCACTACTAGGTCTGTATCCCAAAAGAGATTTAAAAAAAAAAAAAAGAAGGGCCTATATGTATAAAAATATTTACATCAGCTCTTTTCTCATGGCAAAGAATTGGAAATTTAGGGGATGCTCATTAATTGGGGAATGGATGAGCAAATTGTGGTATGTGATTATGATGGAATACTATCATACTATAAGAAATGATGAGCAGGATACTCTCAGAAAAACCTGGAAAGACTTGCATGGGCTGATGCAAAGTAAAATGTACTGTGTACAAAGTAACAGCAATATTGTAAGGTGATCAGCTGTGAATGACTTAATTATTCTCAGCAATACAATGATCCAAGGCAACTCTGAAGGAATTATGATGAAAGATGTTATCCATCCCCAGAGAAAGAACTGATGGTGTCTGAATACAGACTTGAAATGTACTTTTTTTAAACTTTATTTTTCTTGAGGTTTTTTTTGGTCTGTTTTCTTTCAGAACATGACTATTATGGATATGTTTTGCATGACTATACGTATATAACCTATATAGAATTGCTTGCCTTCTTAATGGGGGGGAGGGGAGGGAAGAAGGGAGAGAATTTAGAATTCAAAAAAGTTTTAAAAAGAATGTTAAAAATTGTTTTTACATGTAAGTGGGGAAAAATAAAATACTAAATAAAAGCTTAAAAACAAAAGATATATACTATCAGTGCTTCTGGCATTATGCAAAAGACATAGGCTTCATCATTTGGACTAAATTACCTTTCTAGACCTCATTTTACCAGAATCTGGACAATTATTTGAGCTATTCAACTAAAATTCTTATCGCTTACCTATACTAATTTGTATATAAAATTCAATAGGCCCACTTTCAGTTAAAATTAATAACAAAATAAAGGTGAGAATGGGGGGCAGTTGAATGAAGAACAATGACTATCTCCTTATCTTGTTTTTTTTTTTTCATGGCTCAAAAGAATTTGCATAATACACTAGAGAGCAATGTGGGAGTGTCTAAATCTAAATTATATCATGTTTTTGTAACAGAGGCCTTCAATTTCTTGAACAGCCTTGGGAATCAAAAAGAAAAGAATTAAATTTAGCCAGGAATCACACCATTTTGCTTTTATTATCTGGTTCTGGTTCTAGTAGTTATGATTAAAGAACTTGTCTCCATGCCCTTATCAGACAGAGGCTCTAACCACTATAACCTGGCTGATTAGAGCTGAGATGGTTAATGAATGACCCTGAAGTCTTGAGTCCAAGAGCTGGAAGCAGGCACCAGTTTACCCCATCCAATGGGGAACAGGCCCACTGAGAGCAGCAAGGCATCAATGGTCCTCCAGCATCAGAGGCATTCATTGTCCCTCCACCTATGGGCCAAGCTAAACTTATGCCCTTTGATGCCATATATGCCAACCCTCTCCACACATGTGTTTGTGTAGTTAAGAGAGAAGGTGCCCGAGTTTTAGAGAACGATAATTAATTCTGCCACAACTTTTCTCATTATGCTATTTCATTAAATGCCTTTATTTTCAACAAATTGTGTCCTCTGGCTGACTAAGGGTAAAAACAAAACAAAACAAAAACAAAAAACCCCAAAGTATTGGCAGAGGTGGTAAGCTATGATTTGGAGTGGATGTGGTTCCAACAGCGCATCTAAGGCTATTCTGGGACCCCTTTATCTGAGACAGAGTATCGCCAGCTGAAATACCCAGAATTTTCATTTGTGTTTTATAGTAACATCATATAGTTTTCAGAATTTGCCTCCAGGGGAAAGAGGCCCAAGCAAAGTCAGTAACTCAGGATGACTATGAGGTGGGAGGAGAGATTGGGTCACTAGGTGAGGATGAGGAAAAGGTGTCCAGGTTTAATTGATTCTCCAGTGTATTTTGCTATGGCTCAGACAACAGCAGAGAGCTAGGAGGGGCCCTATGTGAAGGCCCAGGTTCAGGATCAGAAAAGCAAGTTAAATCTGAAAGAAGCAGCCACAAAATAAAGGAAATAGTAGCTGGAAGCAGTGCCCAACATAGAGGAAGGGTATTCAGGCCTCCTTACCCAGTCAGGTAACTCGTCACAGAATCATAGATTTAGAGTTGTAAAGGATCTGAGAGATCATCTAATAAACAACTAACCTCTCTGAGCCTCAATTTCTTCATCTGTAAAATATGGGTATTCATATCAACAATATTTATCCCACAGGATTGTTGTGAGGCTCAAATGTGATCACCTATGTAAAGCATATTAGTGCCACGGGAAAATTCAGCTGTAATTGTTATTGTTATTTTAAATTAGACCTGGCTTGAAGAATCTGATTCAGTGGAGAGACAGGTGAGGTGAAAAGGCAACTGGTAGCCCTAGAGCACAGAAACCTGCAAGATAAGCTGAACAAGGCATAAAGGTCAGAAACCCTGGAACAGTCTGTTTTGTAGTTACCAAGGCAAGAAGAGTAATTTCTCACTCAGAGATTCTGTTTTGTTTGGTTGTTTGTTTTGGGGCAGAAGGGGGGAAGGAATGATAGGACAGGCTTTCCCAAGCTTTGGTCAGTGTGCTGAGAATGCACTGTCCCAAGATGACTGAGCAGAGAGACAAGGGAAGTTAAACAATTATCATAGGGTCCTCATAGGTCTCTCTGTTTCCCAGTCCTTCCCTCTCCTAGATATCATCTACCCAGGTGCTATCTTCCTAAAGCACAGCTGACTGTGTCACTCCCTCCTCAAGAATCCTCCTGACTCTCTACTGTGTCTGGGATAAATACAGATTCCTAAGCTCAGCATTTAAAGTTCTTCACACAGTGGTTGTAGCCTGCCTTTCCAAGTCAGCAAACATTTATTAAGGGCTTACTATGTGCTAGGCACTGTGCCCAGCAAGCACGAGGAATATAAATACAAGCAAAAAGAAAGACAGTTCCTGCCCTCAAGAGGCTTACCTTTTAACTGGATGATCATACCTAAAAGAGAGCTTTAAAGTGAGTATGGAGGGGGAAGGGGTAGTGAAATGGAATGGGGGAGGAGTAAGAGGGAGGGTGGTGGAGAGAAAGTACTTGGTTGGGGGAGGGAGGTGTTGGTGGAGAAGTCCAGAGGGTCAGGATTGGAGCCATGATCGGCCTGGGCACTTCCTCAAAATGGAGATTCTGGGAGGGTGGACAGTAGGACTTCTATTGTATTAGTCTTCATCCATTCCAAATTCTAATCAAATTGGCTGAGTGGCTGTTCCCTGGACTTGGCTTCCCATCTCTCACTTCTGGACCTTTGTAGATAAAGACTGTCTATCCCCCATTCCTGGAGGGCATTCTTCTGCCTCTCGGAATCCTTACCTTATTTCAGGGCTCAAGCTCAGTTACCAGCTGCTTCAGCAAGTATTTTGGAATCCCCCATGGTTAGCATGATCACCTTTCTCAAATTATCTTTTTACTTATTTATGTGAAGGGAGGCTGAAGTTTTTTCCCCAGCCAAAAGCGTTCAAGCAATCAAGCTTTACTGCTAACAGTTCTATATGACAAATACCCTAATGTGGGCTAGGAGGGAAGCTTAGACCAAGCCTCCTAAATTAACCATTAGGGTTGGCTCAAATGATTTGCAGGCTAATCTGGAGGATATTGGCTATATCTCAGATAGTTATCAGTCACTCGGACCTCTAATCAGACAAAAGGGTTTAAAAGAAAACACCTCATCTCAGCCTGGGGCACTCTGCCTGACTTTTGTAGCTGTGGTGGCTAATGAACTGTGAACCGGGGAGAGGTTCTAACCAGTGCTGAAGCAAGGATTGATTATTTGAGTGGTCTTGAAGAGGAGAGCCCCCCCTGGATAGAGACTATGTCCAGCAGCTACCAGAGCAACATTGAATTGAAGCCATCAGGGACCAGCAGAGAGATGTCATTCAAACACTAAACATCTATTATGCTCTTACTGTGTTCCAAGCACTGTACTAAGTGCTAGGGATACAAAGAAGGATAGTTCCTGCTCTCAAGGAGCTCACAGTTTAATGAGGGAGACAATATGCAAATAACTACGTACAGACAAATGAGCTGGCTAGATGACACTGGGGATAGATGGCCTGCCTGGAGTCAGGAAGACCTAAATTCAAATCTGGCCTCAGACACTTACCAGCTGTGTGATCTCAGGGAAGTCACCTAACCCTGTTTGCCTCAGTTTCCTCATCTGTAAAATGGGCTGGAGAGGGAAATGGCAAACCACTCCAGTATCTCTGCCAAGAAAACCCCCAAATGGCTCACACAACTGGAAAATAACAACAAATGTACCAACTACATGTAGGATAAATTGGAGGAGACCAATAGAAAGCAGTTGAATTAAGAGGGATCTGTGAAAGTTTTTTGCCAACGGTGATGATGGGGGGGGGTGGGATCCCTAAAAGGAAAAGACTATGTCTTTGAAAGCAACCCAGTACCTGAATTTTCCCATACATTTCAGTAGCCCAGATCACTGATGCCTCCACCCAAGGTATCAGGCCCACTCCAGCACTCCTAAATCCTATCTAGACCCTTTCTCAGTTGCCCCGGACCACCCCAGGCTATTTAGGACTCCTTAATCCCATCCAAATCTTCAGTTTTTTTCCTGTATAAAAGTACCAATCTTACCTCCATTAAATCCCACAGATTCTTAGAATCTGGCCCTTCTACTGGTGTCACAACATAGCAGATTTACTAGGAATCTTGCCCACCTAGCCCATGTTATAATCAAACCTCAATACTCTGGCTGAAAGAAGGCTTGAGTGGCCAAATTCTTTTTTTTTTTTTGTGGCCGAATTCTTTTTTTTTTTTTGTGGCCAAATTCTTTTGAGGCAGGCCCTCCCTATACCCTTGCATTTCTGGGTTCCCAGCATCCCAAAATGCAATAGTGGGACTGCCATTGGTAGGAAGGAAACAAGGCAGGCAGTGAAGGGGAAGGAAAGCGTGCCATGCATAGGAAGCAGAGCTGGGAGTTGGAGGTCTTGTTCAAGGAAGAGTAAGAAAGTCAGCGCCACTGGATCACTGATGTACCCAACAGGGATCAGATTAACATGCCATCCCAGGCTACAGGCATGACCACATCACAGGATTATTCCTAGGGAGAGAAAACATGCCCAACAACAAAAAGACCTAGTGAGAGCAACCTGACAACATCACCAGAAGACATCAGGAGGCCCCTCGTATTTCCCCACGTGGGAATGTTGAGGTTTAGGTATTTAGGGGTACCAGGACCCCAAAATCATAACACATGGGTCCTGTCCAAAAGAATTCAACCCAAGCCTTCTTTCAGCCAAAGACAAAGTTTATTAAAGATCCGACATATTAGCCACACTCTTAAGGTATGAGTCTGTGAGGTATTGGCCAGATTTTAAGAATCTGAGCAGTGGCTAGGTTATAAGAATCAGAGCATTTTAATGGAGACAAGGTGGACCTTATATACAGAAAGACCATGGCAGGGATCTAGGAGTGGCCAAGTAGTCTATGAGGTAATAGAACTCCAGGGGTGGCTAAAGGAGAATGGAGCCTAGATAGGATTATGGGTAGGAGGTGGCCAGGGGACTTAGGGAGGTAAAACAATGGAGGGCTAGGCTAGGTTAAGGAACAGAATTGGGAGATTGGGTGTAGCCACTAAGAAAGGCCAGTTGAGGGGATTATAGTCTCAGGTGAATGCCGGAGATTTGGCTATGTGGGAAAGTCCAGGGTTTTTCTTTTTTTGGAGTCTAGATCCCATCCTCATCATCCCCCCCTCAAACAAATGGGATCCAAATTCTTTTGGGGTAAGGGGCAAAGGTCTTGGCTTCTGAAACTGTTTCCTGCTGGCAAGAGTGTAGAGCTATCCTTGACTCGAGGGGGTCCCAAAGATGAGATTGACTGGAACCGAACACAGGCTGCATCCAGGGAACAATGGGGGTACATTGGCTGGTACCCACTGTTTGCTACCAACTGTAGGTGAATGTCCTATAGTCTGGAAGACTCAAATCTGACAGAAAAGACTACAGGGCCCAAATATGACAAGATAAAACATCCTTAGCTCTGTTTGGATTCAAACAATTCAGCTTTCCAACCATGCAGTATCATATCCATCTCATAGCCAGATTCAGAGTAGCCAGGTAGGTAACATTCCTTTTCAAAGGAACATAATGGGGAAACTGAGCCAGGAGAATCCCATCTTAGACTGAGGCCAAAATTGTCCTCTCAGCTTTTCCCAAAGCTGACTCCCCACCAGTATCACCTTCTCTGAGTAGCTTGTGGCATTTCTCTCAGATGGTGGATTATTGATTATTGATGGATTATGATCCACCAGACAGCTCAAAATAAAATACCATGAGCTTTTACCCCACACAACAAATTTCAGTAATCACAGTTTAGGAAAAAGTTTTTTCCAGAATTTACATCTCAAATTTAAATTTGTCCTAGTATAAAAAGCCACTTGTTAGAGATTATTCCTATATAATTGCAAATTTTTAGCAAGACAAAACCCAAACAAACTTTTTGGCTAGTTTACACATTAAAACGATAACCAACAATAGCCAAATTATTTTAGTGGTAACCAAATTATGAAAAGTTGCTTGACATAACTGATACAAAAAGTTCACCAATTTGAAACATGAAACAAACTCATTACCAATCAGGTGACTTCAATTTTGTTAAATGTTTTTCCAAATTACTTTACACAGAGAATCAACATCTCATCATTAACATTTAAAACCACAACTTTAAAAGAGAGCACTTGCCCAAGTTCAGAGGCCAGCTTCTTTACCTTGAGCAGGATGTGCTGAACCTGGGTGATGTTTCCAGGCAAAGGCTGCCCCAGGGGTCAAGGCCACTGCCAGTAGGACCCCACAGTGTAGCTGCTGCTCCTCCCCCCTTTCCTTTTCCAGGTGAGGAAGAAATCAAAGGTGAGGGGTAAAGGGTGAAACTTGACTCAAGGGAAGGGAGTGGGAGAAAGGAGTGACCAAGGTTGTAAGGAGGAGTTTCAAAACTCCTTAAGTATCAATCACAAAACCTCCAGAATCTGCCAAGATATTTTTTAGCTATTCTAACTTTTCCCTGTAACTTCCATGAAGGGGGATTCAGGGGTGTAGAGGGAAGGGGGTAAGTAAGCCTCAGGGAACCGAAAGGCAACTGCAGTTTTCTGCAATTCCCTAGCGTGGAGGGAATTGACAGAATTGGGCATACACTTCCGGATAGGGTATCTGTCCTTGTCCTCTATGCCGAGGAAGGTGTACTCAGGTCCACGTCCTTGAACCAACCTAGTGGACCGAGAGCCTGAGAGTGTCAGGCTGGTGCCTCATAACTGTCTGCTCAAAAAGCACCTCCAAGCCTTTGTGCTTGGAGAGAGACCCCAACTGCAGAGCAAGAAAGAACGGGAGGGAGGAGGCTTATATACCTTCCATTATTGGCTGGAGAAGAACTTGGGTTAGATAGTTTCCCACCAAAATGTTGAAGTCTAGGGGTTCCAGGACCCCAAAACCATAACATGCGAATCCTGCCTGAAAGAATTCAACCCATGCCTTCTTTCAGCCAAAGACAAGGTTTATTAAAGATCTGCCATATTAGCCAGACTCTTAAGGGATGAGTCTGTGAGGTATTGGCCAGATTTTAAAAATCTGAGCAGTGGCTAGATTATAAGAATCAGAGCATCTTAATGGAGACAAGATGGACCTTATATACAGAAAGACTATAGGAGGGATCTAGGAATGGCCAAGTAATCTATGAGGTAATAGAACTCCAGGGGTGGCCAAGGGAGAATGGAGCCTACCTAGGATTAAGGATGGGAAGTGGCCAGAGGACATAGGGAGGTAAAACAATGGAGGGCTAGGCTAGGTTAAGGGTAACAGAATTGGGAGATTGGGTGTAGACACTAAGAAAGGCCAGTTGAGGGGATTATAACCTCAGGTGAATGCCAGAGATTTGGCCATGTGGGAAAGTCCAGGGTTTTTCCTTTTTGGGGTCTAGATCCCATCCTCATCAGGAGTATCTCACTAGTAGTCCCTATGTATGCTCTTGGTCTCCACTGAAGGCACGTGTATTTGTGGGAAATATATATTGTGTGATATATATATATATATATATATATATATATATATGTACATATATATATGAGGAATATATATGGTATATATATACGAGGAATTTTGCTGTGAACTGTGTTTTTCTAAAACATTACCATGAGAACTGACTTGATAATATATAATCCTATTGAGTGAAAAGCTGGCTGGATTTCTCTGCATTACCCAGAGAACCTTTCCTGGCTTAAGGCAAATGCTTGTTACTATGCTAGCATCACGTTTTCTCAGCTCTCTTTGAAAGGTGATTGTGAGTTAAAAGAGCTTGTCACTGCTTCATCAGTTTGAGAGTACAAGTATAGAGAGGACCAGAAGGAGAGCAGCTAGCCTTGGAAGAGCTTGGTGTGTCCATGACGATTGTTCATGAAAGTACCAAGGACATCAGAGCCTGAAATCCAGAGTTGTGAATCACCCTGAGCACTAAGTCCTCCTCCCTCGTGTTTCTTCCTGCTAGGTTTCTGAAGAGATTAAGTATGACCCAAGTTTATTAAGTTTTTTATTGTTACTGTTTTTGTTTTATATTGAATAACTATGGTGTCATGGTTTTAACCTTATAATTAAGTGAACATTTTATATTTAAGAGGTAAAGGTGTCATGGTGACTGATCCTGTATAAATGGGGAAATATACCAGCAAGGGTTCAGGAGTTACAGTGGTGACTAATGGGAGTGTATCCCTCCCACAATAGTTACTGTATAAGAATCTGAGTCATCACTGCATGGTGGTAACCTATGTCTAGGAACTCCAGATCTTCCAGTAGGAAGAGCAGATTGAGGTGAGTGAGCCAGCTGAGAGAGAGAGGAGGGAGACAGAGAGACAGAGACAGAGAGAGAAACAGAGAGTCAGAGACAGAGACAGACAGACAGAGAGAGACAAAGACAGAGAGAGACAGAGAAGATGGAGGGAAGGAGGGGGAGAGAGGGGAGGAGAAAGAGGAGAGGAAGAAAGGAAGGGAGAGGAAAGGATAGAGAGAGAGAAAGGGAGGGAGAGAGGAGAGGATGTGAGAAAGAGAGAAAGAGGAGGGAAGGAAGGGGGGGGAGGAAGGAGGAGACAGACAGACAGAATAACAACCACTCTAAATGACTAGAGAAGAAAGTAAATACATTAGTGGGAGATTGTGAACTATTACTGGATTTGGATATGGACCCAAAATATACCTTGAGCCTGAGAAAAAAGGATGCTGAGGGTGCTACCCGTATACATCTCATGTCCTTCAGTATAATAAGCTTCTTGAGGACTATTTTTTTGTTTTTATTATTGTATCACACCTTCCCACCATGAGATGCACCTTTAGTCTAAGTTCACATCTTGCCTCTTACAGTGGCAGTGTGATGGTGAGCAAGTCTCAAACTTTTTGAGCTTCAGACAAACAGTTATTGTTTTGAAAACAATAACTGGGGTGGGGAGCATTTCCTCATGTCTAGAATTCAAAGAGTTTGAACATTACAACATCATATGTCCTTAAAGTATTGACCTGTTCCCAGTGCCTGGCATATTCTTAGTGATTTCCAGTCTCCTTCATGAAATGACTTCATACATATTCTGTATTTCTTTGCCCACATATATGTGTCCCCCCCAGTAGAATTTAAGCACCTTGAAAACAGGTGAGGAGCAAATACTTCCTAGTTGTGTGACTCTGGGCAAGTCACTTAGTCTTTTTTTTGCCTCAGTTTTCCCATCTGTAAAATGAGGATAATAATAGAATCTACCCCACTGGGTTGTTATGATGATCAAATCAGACAATGTAAAGTGTTTTGCAATTCTTCAAACCTATGTAAATACTAGTTATTATTGGTGGTGATGGTGTTATTAATATACTAGAATTAGCCTTTGCAGTCTTCTGGAATCAACTCCAATCCAATGAACATTTGTTTGCTGTCCTGTAAAAACATGCGATAAATAGATGTTTGTTGAATTGAAGCTAATTGCAGAAGGCTGTGAAAGCTACCTTAAGTAATATGATTCCCATGGCAATGACACTAGAGCTGAATTAAAGTCAAGGACCAGAGCAAGAAGAATTTGACAGAAAAAAGAGATAAGGAATGTGGGCAAAGTCCTTAGAACCTCAGTTAACTAAAATATTGACCTTTCCATCTATTGCTCTTTTCCCAGCTCATATTAGCCTTATTTACTCCATAGTAAATTTTCTTTAAATACCTAAGAGTTAGAAGAGACAGTAGAAAGGAAACCCTGGGGGCTTTTCTCTCTGGAGTTCTAGGGTGTCCATTTGCAGGTAAGTCAGAAGTGGTGGTAACTTAAAACCTGAAAGGGGGCAACAGTGACCGGCTTTTCTGGGAGGAGACAATCTTGGAGCTGCCAGGCTTCAGGCACATTGAAGTTGTGAGGTGCAGGGGAGAGAGAATCTCTAGATCTGGGGCTAAATGAACGGGGTTCAAATCCCTCTTACTACCAGTAGGACCTTGGACAAGCCTTTCCTCAAATTTCTCTGGGGAAAACAGTTTCCTCAGCTTGAAAATGGAGGAGTTGACCCAGATGGTTTCTAAGGTCCCTTCTTGCTCTAAATCTATGATCTTATTTCTCCATTTTCACCAGTAAGAGCCCCTAAGGATCTTCTACTCAATTAGCAAATTGCTTTCTTCTGTAAGTAAAATGGCCCAGGGTTTAAAATCTTCTGTGCAGAAGGAATGGAGGGGACTTAGCTCTGGCTGGCTGTTAAAAGTTTTCCATTTCCTGCATTAGCAAGTTTTCCAGTCTTCTGTTTCTCCTTGACTAGCTTTCAGTCCAGCTATCACCAGAAATCCCAAAAACTGAAATGCAGCAGAAAGGGAGGGAGGAAAGGGCTAAAGGTATTGTTAGGAGGGTTCTGCTCCCTCCCCAGCAGCCTGCTTGGAGCTCCCAGAGCCAAGGTGCACAGGGTTGGACTTTTCCATTCAAGGCTGGGAATGGATTGGCAGATTCTGTTGAACAGCTCAACCTAATACTCTGGCTCCATTAAATGTTGAATTCAACAGCCAGGAGCCCCAAGATGAATTGATGACCTAGTTAAAAGTGTGCTTTACAGATCACACAAAATTTGGAAGTGTCAGAGAATCCTCTACCTAGCTTCTGTGTCAAATGTTTGAGGAGTGCTATAAATTTGGCATTACTCCAAACCCTGTTCCATTCATTTTTATGGAATCCCAGCTCACATAAACTGTCATTCAACCAATGGAAAAACATAGGGAAAAATCTTAATTCTCCTTGTAAGCAACATTCTTGACAGGATATAAGAGCCTGAAATAAGATACTACTACTAGCTACATATGTGACATATGTTGTGATAATTATATTTCAATATAATTTATTTCCTTTGTAATCCTATGTACTTTATTTTATGTATTTAAAAATATTATTCTAAGAGGGAGTCTATGTATGACTCACAAGAAGGTTAAGAATCTGTAAGTCTCCCTATACCTAATTGACATAATGCGAATGAATTTTTTAAGGGCTTATTATATGCAAAGAAATATGCTAAGTCCACAGGCTACGGATACAAATGCAAAAATAGTTCCTCAGCTCAAGAAGCTTATATTTCAATAGAGGAGAAAATACACTTAGAGAAGTGGTGTCCAGGGAGGGGAATTTTAGACTGGAAAGTGAAAGTGAATGGGTATCAAATGGCATACTCCAGCCCAGAACAATGGCAGAGCTGGTTGGATCATTCTATCCCAGAACTAAAGGGAGTGGGGAGGAAGGAAAGGGTGAGCCAGTATGTTCATGAGAGTGTTGGCTCTTAGAGGTTGTGGAGGAGATGGCCAGAGAGGAGGGAATGAAGTGAAGCATGAATGGAGCTTCCCGAAATAATGTTACAGGAGAAGTAATATGTCTTGGGTGATTTGTCTACTGCCAGGTACATAAGGTGGGACCCTTTCCATTTAAATGAACCACATGTCAAAGAAGGGGTCTAGATTGTTAAGGTCTCTCCCAGCTTTACTGTTCTATGGTTCTATTCTACGATACTTCAATACCTAAAATTCAGAACTCATTAGACTACAAGTTCTGTGAGGGCAGGGACTGGTTTTGGGGGGTTTTTTTTGCCTTCTTTCGGCCCCTTTTTGGGTATCCCCAAAATTAGTACAGCAATTAGCACAGTGCTGACACATATTAATTATTTAATGCTTGTTGATGTCTGTGTGATTTCACTGGTGTTGGTATTCTCTCTAACATTTATTCTATGATCTTCATGGGTTGTTGTGGCTAAAATACATTATCACTCTGGTCAAACTTCTGGTGGTAAGCATCTTTGACCTTGCATCTATCCCCTTCTCTTCACTCACACTATCCTAGTTCAGACCTCTTCACTTTTTGCTTGGATTATTGTAATTTTTGTTGTTCAGTTGTTTTTCAGTTGTGTCTGACTCTTGGCGACCCCATTTGGGGTTTTCTTGGCCAACACACTGGAGCAGTTTGCCATGTCCTTCTCCATCTCATTTTACAGAAGAGAAAACTGAGGCAAATAGAATTAAATAAGTTGCCCAGGGTCATACAGATGAATCTTCCTGACTACAGGCTTGGAGTATTATCCACTGCACCACCTAGCTGCCCCTTTAACTATTGTAATTAGTATTGTAATAGCCTCCTAATTTGTCTCTGTGACTCCAGTCTCTTCCCTCTATCTACGCTCCACCTTCTTCATAGCTGCCAAATTGGTTATTCGTAAAAAAAGAATTAATCATAACAAGCTAATATTAAAAAAATTTGGTGGTTCCCTATTGCTTCTGATGTTAAATAAAAAACCCTCATCCTGGTAATTAAAGATTTGCAGAACCTTGCTTCCATCTGTCTTTCCAATCATATCTTATTTTATTCCCCTTTTTGCTTTCTTGTTCCAAGCAAACTGGCTCACCAGCTTTTCACATATATATAGTATTCCATTTCCCACCCTTGTGCTATGTTCCTTGTATGGAACACTCTTCCTCCTCACTTCAGACTCATAGAATCTTTAGCTTTTTTCAAAGTACAGCTCAGATACCACCTCCTACAGAAGTCAGCTCAAAGGAAGAAAAATGGCAAAGCTGCCATGTTGGCCTTATGTTAGTGGGTTGTACTGCTCTTGTGGGTAGATAAAAGGCCGCACCTGGACTATAACTCAACCTCTTTTCTAGGGTCTTAGGGGTAACCCTCTTGTTTGTGGGAGGGGATGGGAATACATTCTGCTATTCACCACTATCCTTTCCTGGATCATGGCCTTGCTGTGGCAGAGGGGCTTGAGCAGCTTAATGAAACTATGAGCTATGCCATTCAGGGTTACCCAAGATGGACAGGTAATAGTGGAGAGTTCAGACAAAAGGTGATCCATTGGAGAAGGAAATGGCAAACCACTCCATTATCTTTGCCAAGAAAACCCCATGAAGGGCATTAAAATGATAAAAAGATATGACACTGGAAGATGAGCCCCTCAGGTTAGATGGTGTCCAAAACATTACTGAGGAAGAGTGGAGAATAACTACAAGTAGCTCCAGAAAGAATGGAGCAGCTGGACCAAAGCTGAAAGGAAACTCAGCTACAGATGTTGTCTAGTGATGAAAGGAGTCTGATGCTGTACAGATCAATATTGCATAGGAATCTGGAATGCAAGATCTATGAGCCAAGGTAAGCTGGATGTGGACAAACAGGGGATGGAAGGGATTAAACACTGACTTCTTAGGTGTCAATAGACTTCAATGGATGAGAATGGGTGAACTTAATTTAGGTGATCATTACATATACTACTGTGGGCAAGAATCCCTTAGAAGAAATGAAATAGTCAACAAAAGGGTGAGAAAAGTAGTACTGGTTTATTATCTCAAAAACGACAATGATATCTGTTTGAAACCAAGGCAAACCATTCAACATCATAGTAGTACAAATCTATGCTCCAACCATTGATACTGAAGAGGCCAAAGTTACTTGGTTCTATGAAGACTTACAACATCTAGAAATACCACCAAAAAAAATGTCATATTCATCATAGAGGATTGAATGCTAAAATAGGAAATAAAAAGATAATTGGAATAACAGGAAGGCTTGGCCTTAGAGTACAAAGTGAAGCAGGGCAGAGACTAATAGAGGTTTGTCAAGATAAGTTACTGGTCATAACAAACTCTCTTTTCCAACAACTCAAAAGGAAGCTGTATATGTGGAAATCACCAGATGGTCAATATTGAAATCAAATTAATTATATATTTGCAAACAAAGCTCTTTAAAACAAGATCTGGATCTAATGGTGGTTCAGATCATGAGCTTCTTATTGTAAAATGTAGACTTAAATTGAAGAAAGAAGGGAAAACCATCAGACCATATAGGTGTGACCTAAATAACATCCCTTATGAATGTGAAGTGAAGATGATGACAAAAATTAAGAGATTAGATCTGGTAGATGGAGTACCTGGAAAAAGTATAGATGGAGGTTTGCAATAATATACAGGAGGTAGCACCAAAAAACATCCCAAAGAAAAAGAAGAGTAAAAAAGCAAACTGGCTGTCTGATAAGGCTATACAAATAGCTGAGGAAAGAAGGAAAGCAAAAAGTAAAGGAGAAGGGGAAAGATACTCTACTGAATACAGAATTCCAGAGAACAGCAAGGAGAGATAAGAAAGTTTGCCTAAATGAACAATGCAAAGAAATGGAAGAAAATGATAGAATGGGAGAAAATTAGAGATATCAAGGGAATGTTTTATGTACAATGGGCATGATAAAAGGCAAAAATGGTAAACGCTTAAAGAAGTAGAAGATATTAAGAACAGGTGGCAAGAATACACAAGAAAATTATACAAGAAAGATCTTAACATCACTGATAGATCCAGACATCCTAGAGAATGAAGTCAAGTGGGCCTTAGGAAGCATTACTAACAATAAGGTTAGTGGAGGTAATACAATTCCAGCTGAGCTGTTTAAAAGCCTAAAACATGATGCTGTTAAAGTGCTGCACTCTACATGCCAGCAAATTTGGAAAACTCAACAGTGGCAACTAGGTTGGACAAGATCAGTTTACAGCCCAATCCTAAAGAGAGGTAATGACAAAGGATGTTTCAATTACCGAACAATTGGGCTCATTTCACACACCAGTGAAGTTATGCTTAAAATTCTGCAAGCTAGGCTTCAGCAATATGTGAACTGAGAATTACCAGAAGTGCAAGCTGGTTTTCAAAGGGGCAAAAGAACTAGAGACACTTTTGAACTGTGCTGGAGAAGACTTTTGAGAGTCCCTTGAATAGCAAGGAGCTCAAATCATCAATTGTTAAATTAATTCAGACTCTTCACTGCAAGGTTAAATACTGAAGCTGAAGCTTAAATACTTTGGCTGCTTTACAAGAAAACAGGACTTACTGGCAAAGACATTGGCAAATGTTGGGAAAGATTGAAGGCAAAAGGAAAAGAGGATGGCTGAGGATGAGACGGATAGAAAGTGTCATGGAAGCAATGATCATGAGCTTGGACAAAATTCAGGAGACAGTGGAGGGTGGAAGAGCCTGCAGTGCTATGGTCAAAGAAGTCATGAAGAGTTGGACATGACCAAACAAATAACATTCACCACTATAGCTCATTAGGCTTTACCAGAGTACTTTTCATTTACACAGAATTAGTCACTCTGACACCATTGACTCAGACATAGAATATTTACTTAACAATAAGGCAAATATAGGTATAACCATAGCATTTACTCAATAGAAGACAAGAGAAGGAGCAATCAAAATACAATAGTTCACTCATAAAACTAGATTTACTCTGTCACAATTCACATCGTAGAGGGAGAATGGTGGCCATGCACTTGCAGGTATCGATTAGAGAGGTACATCAGTAGAGAAATCCTTGTGCCCAGGGCAACTCATTATTTGGGATGTTAGTCCTTAAAACCTGGGGTCTCAGCAAATAATCTGGACCATGCATCACCTGCTAGACGTAACTGCTTCCTTGCTATCTGCTCTGATCTGGTCCTCCCAGTCTTCCTTCTAGGCAAAGCCATTTTTTTGTTATTTGGGGGCTACTGGATCAGTGATATACTCTTTTAGCACACAGTCACTTTTGATAGGATGCTGAGAAAGTGGCCTATCGTTTAGTGACAGGCAGTTCCCTTAACTGTCAAACTCCTTAAATCTGCTCTGGAGCTTCATGGAATTTTTAACCGGAGAGGACAGCAGAGAGCCAACAACCGTTAGAGGTCTCCTCTCTCAAGCTGTAGATAGCACTGGAGAACAATAAGCCCAGATAGCTCTTAAAACGTTAGCAGGATTTAATGCTCTTCCAGTGAATTTCTAGCAGCTGCAGAACCCAACAGACTCTTGGCTGATTTAGTATATTACCCCCTGTGCCTTCTGTCCCCAACTCTACCTGTGCTCAATTTTGTCCTCTTGTTTTTACCTGCTTCCTCCTCTAGCATCAGATAGCTCAAGTAATGCCTCCTTGTAAGTGTTGATCTGTCTTTAACTTATGATGTAAATCTCAACAATTGCACCTTTATTTTCGGTGTGACCCCTCTTTCCCCCCAACAATCCCTGCAGTCTCCCAAAAGTTATTTGATATACTATTCCTCAGTTATAACCTTTAAAACTCTGGAAGCATTCACAGGCAAATGAGCTGCTGGACCACAATGCCCTGCAGCCATCATCATTTCTCTGCCTTCAGACAGGTCCTTTCAGAGGTTCACTCATTTAAGGGCAGAGTTTTAGCTGTTCTTGACTCATCAACCTTATCTACACACACAATGATTCTTAAACTGTGGGTCGAAGCCCCATGTGGCATCAGTAAAGGTTTCTGAACACCCAATGACCAAAAATTAATTCAAAATCTGATGCATAATGAATCTGATTTCTGGCAGAACGGGCAAGTTGCATTGTGCAACTTCACCGCAGCTTTGCACTGTGCATGCCCTCAGGCCGCACAATGCCAATTAATGTTGTTGACATGAAAAGGGGTCTGGAATGGAAAAAAGTTTAAGAAGCCCTAAATTCTACAGGACTGCATTTCTTCTCAAGTTGATTTTTATCAGCTTTTTTTTACACAAATGTTCTTTTTTTTTCTGTCCCTTTCAACATTCTCTCCCAAAATAATATAAGTCCCTTGATAGCCAGGATTATTCCATTTATGCCTTTTTATTTCAGAGCTTTGCTAGCTCCTTGCATAGAATGGTGCTTAATAAATATTTGCTCAACTGAATTGAATAGCAAAGGTTTGTAAAACCTTAAAGCATAGAGAAACAGAAGATATAGCCATGTAAGTCAGTTTAATCTCATTGGGCCATAGGTTGTCTTACTTGATTAGAATTTTGAAATGAAGGACAGATGCATGGTCATTGAGTATTTAAAATATGGATTTCGAAAATGGAACTATCTGGGTGTACTGATAGTCAAAAAGAATGTAGGAGTCAAGGCCACAGAAGGAATTCTAAACCCTGCCGCTCCCCCCAAGCGTTCCTTATGGGCCAGCCCAAGTGATGGTCCCAACACTCAGAAAGTGGGAGCCCTCTGTAGCTGTATTCAGGCTGCAAGCTAAGAAAGTCTCTATTTTAAGGACAACTCCAGCAACAAGGCAGCTGAATAAATTCACTGTGATTAATCCCAGGGAAATGCAAGACTAGCTTGAATAACTTTTTTCTGAGAAGTGCCTCTGCCCCCGCTGACATCCACAGGCATGCCTTCCCCCCAGTAAATGTGGAGCTAACAAGGAAGATCTCATAGAAAGTCCACGGTTTGTGCTTTCCTGCTTAGGCTCTGTTCCAAACAGCTGGAGCCACCTGGGATGGCCAACATTGCTCTGGGGAACCGAGATTAATGAGAGCAGTACAGGGCTGATTAGTCCGATGTGTTTCGCTTCTGTTAGCATCCTTTTCCCTCTTCTAGTGCTGTCTTCCTAAAAAAGGTTTGATTCACATTCAATTAACATACTGTTGCTAATAAGAACTAAGAGCAGATCGTAAAGATGTTTTCGCTGGGACCCTTGAGGGTGTCAGGGCGGGAGGACAAAGATGAGAGTGAGAGAGTCCAGCACCTGCCTCATGTGGGAGCACCTGGGGGTGAACCCCCCAAATCTATAAATCTATTGATTTGGTCTGGTCTTATCCTTTCTCTTCACCGTCCTGAATTCATTTAGTCCTGGGAGGGTAAACTCCAATGGTCCCTGTTACTTCTAGAACCAACTATAAACTCCTTTTTTCAACATTTAAAGCCTTTCACACCCTGACCTATAACTTCCTCCCTTTCCCTTTCCCTACAGGCCAGTCCGGCTGGCCTTCTCACTGTTCCTTGTATAAGACACTCCGTTTTCATCTTTGTGCGGTTACATTTCCATCCCTCATGCCTAAGAATGCACTTTCCCTTCATCCCCCCTTCTTAGACTCTTAAGTCTCCTTTAACACTCATCCCAAGCACTACCTTCTACCCAAGGTCTTTCCTCTTGCCCCCAAACACTAGTGCTCCCCACAAACTACCTTGTATCTATTTCATATATGCTTATATATGCACATGTGGTCTCTTCTTAATAGAATGTAAACTCCTCAAAGGCAGGCACTGTTACTCTTTTATCTTTGCATCTCCCGATGCTTAGCACAGTGCCTGATACAAACTAGTTGCTTAATAAGGACTTGTGGACTGACTGATCGATTGGTTTAGTCCAGAGGGTCTTGGAGGACCATGGATAGATTTCAGTGGGCAAGTCACTTAACCCCATCACCTCACACACACACACAAAATTAACTCCTTATAGCTTGGTGAACTTGGATGGGAAAAACAATTACATCTTTATTTTTAATATAATTTCTTTTCCTTGTAACTCTAAGTATTTTTCTTTTACACCTTAAACATTATTCTGAGACAAGATCCAAAGGCTTCACCAGATGGCCCAAAGGGTTCATCACACACACACACACACACACACACACACACACACATTAAGAATCCTTGATGTAGTCCAAGCTCTTCAATTTATAGATGCGGATAGGGCAGCTGGGTGGCAGAGTGGATACTATGTGAGGCCACATGTGGCCTTCTAGGTCCTTGAGTGTAGCCTTTTGACTGAGTCCAAGGTTTACAGAACAAATCCTTTTATTAAGGGAATTTGTTCTGTAAAGTTTGGATTCAGTCAAAGGGTTGCACTTGAGGACCTAGAGGGCCACATGTGGTCTTGAGGCTACAGTTTCCTCACTCCCGGGACACCATGGGTACTGGTGTCACAAGGACCTGGGTTCAAATCTGGCCTTAGACACTTATGAGCTAAATGACCTTGGGCCAGTCACTTAACCTGTTTGCCTTCAAACCCCTCTCCCCCAAAAAACTTGTAAATGAGGAAATTGATGTCCTGGCGGGGACAACAGTCACAAGGTAGATGGTGGAATAGCCAAGATTCTAACACAGATCCTCTGGCTTCAAATAAATTAATTGCTCTTTCTACTACACAAGTTAACCCCTGCGTTTGGGTTCTTGTTACCTCGTTCCAGTTAAAACTTTTGGACCACTACAAGGCCAGCTATCCTCTCCTAAAGCCGGCAGCACTCAAAGCCTGTGTTTTCCTGCTTCCTTTTTCTTTTCAAGGTTTTTCCTTGGCCAGACAGGAGCTGTCCTTTGTGGGGGAACTGACCCTGTAGAACATTCCTGGAGAAGAATTTGTCCTTGTGGCCTGGAGCCAGCTGATTTAAAAAAAAAAAAAAGGTCCCTGAAAAGACAAAGTTATGAATTCCTATTGGTGAAAAGCTCACTAGAAATGCAGAACTTTCTGGTGGTGATATTTGAAGAAGAAAAAAAAAGATCATCTCGGGCTGCAAGTCCTAGCAGCCTGCTCCCTACGGAATATGGGGCTTTTAAAGTATTTGCTAGGTCAGAAGTAGTACAATCAGCCCTCAAAGAATAAGAATACTGTAATTCTCACAAGTAGGAAAGGCTCATTTCTCCCTCCAGATGTGAAGGAGCCCTTTTAATTTAGGAGTCTAGTGAGAAAAACAATGAATAGTTAAAAAAAAAAGCATGGAGTTCTTACTATGAGACAGGCATTATGCTGGTCTCTAAAACATGAAATGCTGTTTAAAAATGAGAAGGTTCTTCTTCTGGAATCGGGAGACTTGGATTTTAATCCTGAATCTGGCACTTTTTAAAAAATTTACTTATTAGGCAATTGGGATTAAGTGACTTGCCCAGGGTCACACAGCTAGTAAGTGTCAAGTGTTTGGTATGGGGTCACATTTGAACTCAGGTCCTCCTGACTCCAGAGCCAGTGCTCTGTCTGCTGCACCACCTAGCTGCCCCCTGGATCTGGCACTTTTATTTCTCCAAACTGTGGTTGCCCTCACCTATAAAATGAGACTGTCTAATCAGATTAGCCCTTCTCTAAGTCTTCCTGTTCAACAATAGAATAGGGCCCACTTAGGGATCGCTGGCAACTGTTTAACAACCGGCTCTCTGAGAAAAATGTACATGAGGCACAGTTTTAAATTTAATCTGCATCATTAATGTTTTCTCCATCACTTTCTTAAGCCTACACAATCCGCAAAACAATAAATGAAGCCCTGATATATAGCCTTTGCTGATTTCTGAGGTGTAAATGCTCACATTGAAAATTTTATGATAGGCTCTTCTGAGCTGGTATGAGCTTGCTCCAGCACACCTCTATTACTTTTAGTCATGCGGTCAATTAACAAACATTTATTAAGTGCCTACTATGTGCTAGCTGCTGGGGATGCAAAGACAAGGATGGAAACTGCCTGCCTTCAAGGAGCTTACATTCTATTAAGAGAGGCAACATCTTAGTCAGCTAATATTTATTTAGTGTCTTTTCTGAGCAAAGTTCTTTATGGGACCTTTTGAAATTATACCTGGAAAATATATTGCATTGAGTTACTGATACAAAGAATAATTCATGCATAAATATGAATAACATAAATATTAGCTGTGATTATAGACAGTAGTAGTTATAGAGGTTACCTAGTGTATTGGAAAGAATACTCCCATGTCAGGAGAGCTCTGGGTTCAAATCTCACTTCTGATGCTGTGTGACCTTGGATAAGTCACTGCATATCTCTGTACCTCAGTTTCCTCAACCATAAAATAAGGATAATTGTGCCTTTCACACCTATATTGCAGGGCTGCTGTAAGCTTAATAAAATGAGCTAATATATGTAAAATGCTTCACACATCTTAAAACACTATATAAAGGTCAGGTATGATTATTATTTTACGTAGAGGGAAGCTGAGAAATAGAACAATGATGTGCCTTCCTGAACACCACAGAGCAGAGATGAACAGGACCCAGCCTCGGTCATCTCAGGGTTTAAGCAATTCTATCCCAGTGCCACCCAGGCTTCTGTGATATTTGGAGTCTGTTATTTTGCAGGTCACTTTTTTCCCTCCAGAAAGATTTTCTTAAGAAAAAAAAAACAATTAGTGGTTATGATACAGGTAGAGAGGCATGGAAAGACATAGAGCAGACTAATATACAAAATGACTTTGTCAATAGAAATAGTAAAAACAACTACCACAACACAATCCTAGATGAATGTTATAAATCTTCCCAAAGAAGAGACATCAGAAGACAGCCAAACCCAATCCTTTGCAGAAGTAGGGGGTCCATGGGTATGGGACATCAGATCACTTTTACAAATTTCTTTCTTTAATCCAAATATATACATATATTATATATATGTGTGTGTGTGTGTGTGTGTGTGTATTTGGCTAGGCAATGGGGTTAAGTGACTTGCCCAGGGTCACACAGCTAGTAAGTGTCAAGTGTTTGAGACCAAATTTGAACTCAGGTCCTCCTGACTCCAGGGCTGGTGCTCCATTCTTATATTTCTTTTAAACAATTATTGGTTTTAAGTAACATCTCTCTGGGAGGCAGGAGGGGAAGGAATCTAGGGAAAAGTCTAGGTGATATTGAAACAAAAGTTATCCACAAAAATCTACTTTAAAAGTCATACCTGGAATGACAAGAGGAGAACGACTTTTCCAAAGATTTGGGAAATGTCTCTCCAGCTGCCAGCCAACCAGAACCACAGCTGCCCTGTTCCCTTTGAGCATTCCAGTCAATAGCAATCCCCATAATCAGATTGATTAAGACATCAAATACAAGCTTCATCCATCATGACTGGAGCCTGCATGCTCTGAGTCATTTGTGGCCACAGGCTATGCCCCTGGGCAATTACAGAGGGAAGTACACATTTCAGTGGCAAAATGTTGAGGGAGTGAGCTTCCCTTCCCTCCCCCTCCCATCCATCAGTGACACTTCTTAAGAAAACTGCCACTCTTGTTGGGCTGTCTCTGTTTGGCTACCATAATAACTAAAGTTCCTCGTGGACTCTTATAGTAATAGATGATTATCAGATTATTATTATTATATATGATATGATATGATATGATATCATATTATATCATATTATATCATATTATATTATAATATATCATGCAATATATAATATATAATATAATATATTATATTATTATTATTATTACCAATTAATAGATAAGTATTCAAGTGCCAACTATGTGCCTGGCAGAGTGAGGAAGACCTGGGTTCGAGTCTAGCCTTCAACACACTGCCTGTGTGACCCAGACAAATTACTTAACCTCTCAGTGGCTCAGGCAACTCTCTAGAGCTATAACCTGAGGAAGAGGTCAAGATCTTCCTGGATGGAGGAAATTTTCCCACTGGGAGCTCCTGACACTGATGAAAGCCCACATCTGATCTTAAAACAAAAACAAGACCATGCCTGGCATCTTGCTTAGTGAGGAGAATACAAAGATAACACCAAAACATTTTGCTTTCTTTTTCTTTTTTTGCTGTTGGGCAATGGGGGTTAAATGACTTGCCCAGGGTCACACAGCCAGTAAATGTTATGTGTCTGAGGCCAGATTTGAATTCAGGATGATGAGTCTTCTTGTCTCCAGGCCTGGCACTCTATCCATTGCACTACCTAGGTACATATAAAGAGGCACACTTTTCTTCTGAGTAAGAAAGTTTTGGCTTTTTACTTAGCATTTTTTTTCTAGTTGTTGAATATGAACATATGCCTAGGCATTTAACATAATAAAAAGTATAGTTTAAGCATTTAGCATAAGGAGGGAAAAGACCAGAGGCCTTTTCAAATTTCTTCACTTCTGCTGTTCAGCATTAATGATATGGAATTTCAGTCCAATTTCCAATCCACAAGATTGGATTTTGCAAGTCTCAGGAGTAACGTACTTTTTTGTTTTCTCTGCAGTCCCACAGGTCGGCACAGGCCAATCCATATGGGTTGAATCCGAGTGTTAATTCCACTCTCAGTAGCCAGCACATGTGGAAAATGTTAGTGCCTTCCTCAAAAAGGAATTTTTGGGGACTTTTTTTAAAGTGGAAAAAAAAAACCCAACCACCCAGATTTTTAAAGAAAAAGATTTCAGGGCCAGTCCGACAATGATGACGACAACAATGTCCCAGAATAGCCCTTGAGCATCTTATTATCTGAGCCAAAGCCAGCAGTGATATTTATTTTAGGGAAGGAAGTTGACAGCTCAAAGTCATTAGTCCTAGCTAAAAGAGCATTCTACCTCATTTGGAGGAGAAAAATAAAACCTAACATGGGTAATCTCTGCTTCTTCCCTGCTTCTCGTCCTACAGAAACAGGAGAGTTGGAACTTTACCTCAGTGAGTCCATTTCCAAAGCTAGTTCCAGGTACCCAAACTCTGGGAAGGCAACCTTGGGGTTAAAAAATGTAAACACCAACTCTCTGAAAGTCAGACAGAAAGGTTCTCATGGTAACAGTTAACACACCTTTGTTTCCTACACTATGGATTTTCAATGACTGTTCGGTACAATCCCTCACAATTATGGTGTAGAAGTGGTCGAGTTCTAGAGCAGCTTCACTGAGACATTTTGGTGGGAAGCCCTAATACTGCCTCACAATTAGATTTCAACTTTTGTTTCCTCTGAGCAGGTCAGTGGGCAGTCTAATAATATGGTGGATCAAGCCAGGAAAATGGCCACCATCTTCCATACTACTTTCTGGGGTCTTTTTTCTTCTGAACCAGTCCTCAAAAGCTAGGCTGTGGCAGGCACCGTGGAAGTTGGTGAAGAAGAAGTTGGTAGCCAGGGCTGTTCAAGGGAATTTTTGTACCTGGGAAACAAACCACAAACTATTCTGTGGTGGAAAAAGCAGAAAACTTGAGTTTATAGTCACAAGAGCTCAATACTATCTCAGTTGTTTCTTAACTGTATGGCCTTGGGCAAATCACTTAACTCATCCGGGCCTCAGTTTCCTCAACTGTAAAAAAGGAAGGGGCTGAACTAGATGGTCTCTAAGGTTCTTTCTGGCTCTAGAACTGCAATCTGGTGGTCCCACATCCAGGACAAATGGCACAAAAGACACCTTCAGTTGGGGGTTGGGATGAGGAGAGAGAAGAAAGACACAGACCCTCAGGGGCAGCTAGGTGGCACAGTGGATAGAGCATCAGCCCTGAAGTCAGGAGGACCTGAGTTCAAATCTGGCCTCAGACACTTGACACTTACTAGCTGTGTGACCCTGGGCAAGTCACTTAACCCCAATTGCCTCACCAAAAAAAAGAAAAAAAATAGATATTCTAGGTAGGGACTGAAAAAGATTATGGGCTTTTTACAAGCAAGTGGTTCTTGGTCTGGAGACTCAAGACAAGCAGCTAAGCTGGCTTCTTTCCAGTCCTTCCTTCCAGGAGAACTCTGGGCCCAAGCTCAATCCCATCCTCCCAACCTACTACTCCAATCTTAGAGAAAGCTTAATGGGCAAAGCTTCCAGGTGATGAACTGGTTCATGGGGGTAGGAAACAGGAGCATCTCTAGGAAAGCATAGGCCTCCATTGAGTGTTGGGAGGCTGGCACCCTCCCCCTCCCAACACTGCCTAGGGTCTCCTCAGACCCCAGGACAAAGCATTCTGAGAAGCAGATCTGGTCAAGAATTCCTAGCCCTGGGAAAGCATTTCCCCCTCCGTGGGACAGTCTGGCCTCTCTGTTCTGTGGAACAGCAGGGGCTTGAAGTACCCCACCCCCTTCGTGTTAGTGGGTGGCCTGCCACACCTGCAAACCTGTGCTTCTACCCAACCTCAATGAGAAAGTTTGAGAAACTGAGCTCCCCTTGGCAAAGTCAGGACCTTCAGTAGAGGCTGAGGCCTTGTCCTCCTAGGGTTCCCTGGCTCTAAAGGACACTTTCCAATCTCCTCTAAAGACTTGCTGCTAAGTCAAAGTTGCTTCAGTGCCATAGTGAGGTAGGTATTTAGTATTTAGTAGCAGAGAGAATTGATCAATTAAAAAAAAAAGCTTTGTTGTTTAGTAGTGGCAGGGAGAAACGTATGTTTCCCTTTGAAAAAATTACAAAGCAAGAAGTAAATTTGATGATCACTTTCCATAGAAATGAACTTGGGGATTAGGGTGAGGAGAGAGAAGCCAAATCCCCAGAATCTATCCCTGATTGGTCCAGGTCTCTGTCCTGCCCATATACAGGTAGACTGAGCTAGGCCCAGAGTGAGTCCTTGATATAGCTAGCATACCTGTAACGCAATGGTACTTGGTCAATCAATCAACATTTATTTAACACCTACTGTTTGCCAGGCACTGTGCTAAGCCCTGGGGATACAAAGAGGCAAAAGACAATCTCTGCTTTCAAGGAACATACCAACTGATGGGCGAGACAACATGCAAACAAATATATGCAAAGTGAGATATATACAGGAAAAAATAATTAAAATAATTGAAATAATTAAAAGAGGGTCCAGGGAATGTTGGGGGCTTATCTAGGGCAGAATAATGGTCCTCATTGGACAGATCAGAAAAGACGGACTTAAAACCTCTGTGAAGACTGAGGCAGATGTGGAATAGAATTTAGGAACCTTATTTTTGAGGTTTTGATGTTATTGGTTAGTCACGTCCGACTCTTCGTGACCCCATTTGGGGTTTCTTGGCAAAGATACTGGAGTGGTTTGCCATTTCCTTCTCCAGCTCATTTTACAGATGAGAAAACTGAGGCAAACAGGGTTAAGTGACTTGCCCAGGGTCACACAGCCACTAAGTGTCTGAGGCCAGATTTGAACTCAGGAAGATAGTCTTGCTGACTCCAGGCCTGGCACTCTATCCGCACCACCGCCTGGTTACCCTAGCTGCCCCAATCTTTTAGAGTCCTGTTTTTCTGTTTCTTTTTTTGACTTTTGTCACCAAATGGCATATTTCTCTCAGGATGCATACTCTATATAGCACCACTCCTTTCTCCAAATGAGTAGAGACCCTATTATTACTTGAGTTTTTTTGATTATTAAGGCTCAATAAGGGTGTGAATATGAGAACCGAAAGAGAATTTCCCAAACACAATTTTTACTAATGCTTTTAGCTTTTCCCAACTTTTTGCAGAATAAGTAACAAGGAGATAAATTAACTGATACTATTCATTTCTTATCCTTTCTAGTGGCATTGCTAATTAATCAAAGAGGAAGGAAGGAAATGAGCATTTATTAAGTGCCTACCATAGTAGGCACCATGCTAAGTGCTTTGCAAATATTAGCTCATTTGATCCTTATAACAACTCTGGGAGGTGGGTGCTATAATTGTCCCCATTTTATAGCTGGGGAAACTGAGGCAGACAGAAAGTAAATGACTTGCCTAGGGTCACACAGCTAGTAAATGTCTGAGGTTGGATTTAAACTCAGGTCTTCCTGACTCCAGGTTCAGTCCTCCATCCACTGTATCACATAGCTGCCTCTAAGAGGTTGAAGGATAGTAGGGGGGTGTAGAGAGTAAGAAACCTGAATCTGATCACAAACATTTATAGAGCACCTAGTGTTTCCATTACACTCAATTCTGTGCGTATACAAAAAAGACAAGATTCTTGTCCTTGAGGAGCTTACAAGTAGTTGAGGAGACGAGACTGATATTGCATAATGCAAAACCACTAGAGAATAATCCAGGCAGCATGAAACTCAGTGTTAAATTATGTTACAGACTAGTTTTCCACTCTTTTTAAGTAGGGTTCAGTCCATATAAGGGGACTGTCTTTCAAGGCCCTAATTTGATAGTAGCTGTACTATTAATATCCGTTGAATAGAAAGAATACTTGAGGGGTGGGGTGAGGGAGGGAGGAAGCCAAGGAACTAGGGATAAGGTTTCAAAAAGTGAGAAAAACCCCAGAAAGAGGGCCAGAAAGGACAACAGGTAAGGAGAACAGCCTTGAAAGTTCCATGTTGCATTTATATACTTAAAAAAGAAAAACAAGCTGTACTTAATAGGATATCCTAGTTTCATGTATGACCCTCCCTCTTCTACAAAGCTTATTTTATTTAGTGTTTGTTAAGTTCGGAATTAAAAAAAATTTTTTTGTTTTAAAAAGAATAAATGGTGACAAAAAGCTATCTTGAATTGGGAAAGCTTTAAAATAAATTTTCATTTCATTAATCACAACAGCAGCTATACACATTTGAAAAATAGCAGTACATGTGTTAAATGAAATGAAACTGGCATTTATCAATACATCTATTATGTACCAGGCGAGTGGCTGAGAATACAAAGACAAAAACAAAATAGTCTCTGCCCTCAAGAAACTTACACTCTCCCGGGAACCACTTATGTGCAAGCCCTTTATACAAAAGACAAATTATTGATTCAGTTTCCAGGAGTTATATTTGCTATTTATTATATTGAATCATACTGCATATCTTATAGGCACTACAAAAAGATTATAATGACCAGGTTTGGTCTTCACAAGTGTCAGGGACGGTTTCCTTGCCTTCTAGGGGAAAACAAAAACAAAAACAAAAAAACTAGACTAGCCTACATGTTGAAGACCCTGATAGATGTTGTTCCTATCACAACCTGTCAGGTCTCTTCTAGCTCTAAATTTATTGTTATTGTTGATCCTTCATTCTCAGAGAGGACCAATGACATCTCAAGGATTTAAGTGAGGCAGAGCTGCACAAAGTCATCAGCCTCACTCTCTCCTCCAGAGTCATTGAAGTCCAGTGGCAAGACAGAAGTCAAAATGACTGGCAGTGGCCCAGGATGCAGTGGATGACCTTGGCCTTTCTTTCTTTTCTTTTTTTTTTTTTTAGGCAATTGGGGTTAAGGGACTTGCCCAGGGTCGTACAGCTAGTAAGTGTCAAGTGTTTGGTCTGAGGCTGATTTGAACTCAGGTCCTCCTGACTTCAGGGCCGGTGCTCTATCCACTGACCTCGGCCTTTCTAAATTAAGATCTTTTTCAGGTCTCAGTTTGTCTGTAATAAGAATTCAGAAAAGGTATCGTCCATCATTAGGTGATAATTTTTTTTTGGTTGTAACAACTCACAAAGACCATTTTTGAGGGGCCGCCATTTACTACTGTGCTAGGAGTAGCCCCATGGATGAAACTTTTGGATCCCTAAAGTACTGATGTATAAGTATTAGTGTTATTAGTATGAACTGTTGTGCAAAGACCACTGGATTTGAATTCAGAGGACCTGAATTTACTAATTACTAATCATATGACCTTGGGCAAATAATTTAATGTCCCTGGGCTTCTATTTCTTCCCTTTAGATTGTGAGCTCCTTGAGGGCAGGGATTGTCATTTACATCTTTTTGTATCTCTCATGCTTAGCACAATGTCTGGCATGTAGCAGTCATTTAATACATGTTTATAATGGGGCAGCTAGGTGGTGCTGGCCCTGGAGTCAGGAGGACCTGAGTTCGAATTCGGCCTTAGACATATAACACTCACTAGCTGTGTGACTCTAGGCAAGTCACTTAACCCCAATTGCCTTGCCAAAAAAAAAAAACAACCCACAAACAAAAACAAAAAACAAAAAAAATGTTTATTTATTGTAAAATGAAGAAGTTAGACTAGATGCCCTAGGACTCGGTTTGCTCATCTGTAAAATAAAGGGTTGGACATGATGGCCTCTGACATCCCTTGCACCTCTAAATCTATGATTCTATTATTTCTCAGTTGTAAATAAATATTATACAAATTACCAGTCACCACATTTAAGCAGAATTTTACACAAAAACTTTCCATCTGTCCCTCCAGTCATCCACCTGGGGCATCTTGCCATCTACTCTGCCAATATTCCACCCCTACTTTCTGTCTCTTGCTTTGAGAACAGTAACCATATCAACACTGCCGTTGCTTCTGAAAACTGTGATGATCTCCATTTTTGCCTTCACTCACTGTGACTCTTTAGACCAAAACTCTTATTCCTGGCCATCGCTCCCCAATATCAGTCACCTCTCCCTATTAGAATGTAACCTCCTGGAAGGCAGACACTGATTTTTGTATTTGTTTCCCAAGCATAGTGTCTGGGACATAGAAAGTGCTTAGTGAATTCTTTTTCTTTCAGTAATCCATTCCTTCAGCCAACAATTTGCAAATGAGGCTGATTAGTTTCGCTAATCATTGTTTTGCTTGACAAAATGCATTTTGCTTTCATATTATTTTATTAAATTAAATTTTATTAAATTAAATGTTACTTAATTTGATAATTCTGTTTGAGAAGCAACAGCAGGTGGATAGAAACCCACCTAGTCTAGGAGGACTAGGTCTAAGTCAAGTTTCTGACACATCCTAGCTAAGGGTCTCTGGGCAAATCATTTAATCTCTCAGTGCCCCAAGTAATTTTCTAAAATTATGGGTTTCAGAGGAATCACTTATCTGTATCCATGGAGGGATTTCTCTACATCATTGGTATCAAACTCAAATAAAAAGGGAGTCACTAATACATAAGGATCCCCGCTAGGCCACATATTGACTTAGTTTTAAAATGTTGTATTATTTATGTTTTATTGTATTTTAATTTATTTTGTTAACTATTTCCCAATTACATTTTAATCTGGTTCAGGCCGTACTTGGGAGTGTGGCTTCCCATAGGCTCACTCTGCTCTATAACAGTATAATCATAGAGCCCCTCGAAAAAAAAATAGAAAAATTAAGCTTATTACAAATGAAGTCAGAGTTGGATGGTTTCATCATGGACCCAGTGCAACCATAGCTATTTAATCTGTGCACAATTGGTACTTTTATTTGCTTCTCAAAAGCAGTTTATCTAAACCAGGGAAGACAATTTACTTCTTTGCCTACCATACCATGCTGTCTCTCCTAATTTCTCTTTCTTTTAAAAGAAATAAATATTTTATTGCTGCTCTTTTATGTGGATATGGCTTCCTAATGACAACCCCACACAGTAACAGACCTCTCCCTTGTGACAAAAAAAAAAGTACATTAAGAAAAAGAACTCAATATATTGACCATGGATGATAGAAACTATTTTCTAGGCTCCTACCCCACCCCACACAGACTAGGCTAATTATTTCTTTACAGGAATTGAAACTGTTCTAGACACTTAATTAGCCCAGAACAGTAAGACTCAGGCCAATACCAGGGTTTCCCCATCGCCTAAGGGTATAGAAGTCAGCTCATGAGAAGTCAGTACCCTTCAGACTTGGCTGGATGGCCCTCAGCCCAACAAGTCACCATACCCTGCTGACCACACCTTGAGCAGACAAGTTTCAGCATGGAAAGGAGGGGGACCAAATCTCCTTATGTAAATGCTGCATCCTTGTTGAGTATTGTAGCTAAATAAACTCATCAAATGTTAGATAGTGTCTGAGTATCTCATTTCATTCCTTTTTTTTTTAGAGGCAATTGGGATTAAGTGACTTGCCCAAGGTCACACAGCTAGTAAGTATCTGAGGTCACATTTAAACTCAGGTCCCCCGACTCCAGGGCCAGTACTCTATCCACTTTGTCTAGCTGACCCTTATCTTATTTCATTCTAATTTCAAACTTGAACCACTACAACCCTACGTCCGACCAATCTACTTATTTTCACCTGATGTCTACCACCTTTCTGCCAATAGGATGTTTCACTGTTCATCCTCACAAGTTAATGGGGATAATAACAGCACCCACCTCACAGGATTGTTCTAAGGCCAAATGAAATAAGCTATGCAAAAGTGTTTTGCAGAGTGTAAAGCACTATATAAAGTAGATTCTAATTATGGTCACATTAGTATAAGCCCAACTGTTGGGCATGTACTTCGTCTCCACTTCTTTGTCTTACCACCTTTCCTTGTCCGTTAAAACAGGAGCTGGCAGTTTCTTGCTGAGTCATAGAAACATTAAGTAATAGAACCTCAGACTTTTGAGATCTAACCCAAACTATTTATTTCATAATTGAGGAAGCTGAGGCTCAAAGAGCTTAAATTACAAAGCTCGCAAGGCTAGCAGTCATGACTTCAATTCAGGTGCCCTTTCTGGGACACCAACATTTTTGAGAGCCAAGGCTTTGGGAGATCCTTTATATAAATACAATGTGGTGCGTTGTAAAGAACATTGACTCTGGACCTAGAGGAGGTGGGTTCATATTCTATTTCTGATGCATAAGATCTGTGTGCCTTAATCTTCCCAAACCTCAGTTTTCTCTATATTTAAAAAAAAAAAAAGGGAGAGGGATTGTACTATATGACTTCAGAGGTTTCTTCTAGCTCTGTCTATGATCTATGACCTTCTTTTACGAAGGTTCAATGTAAAAGCCAGTCAGCTGTTTCTCAGAGGATTTGCTAAGTTGACAGGGTTTGGAAATTACCAAAGAAACCAGCCTCTTTTTTTGTTAATAAATACTATATACCTAAGGCACACCCATCAACCTGGGTGTGAGGCTTTTAAAAGTGACTCACAAGACGCCTTGCATTGTTTTTCTTTCCTGAAGACATTTTGCCTTAATTCCCAATTTTGCCCATGGACAAATGACTTTTTGCTTTCAGAAACTTTTAAGAGTCTTTTTGCCCAGGAGAGTAAAACAAACAACAAGTAGAAATGTAAGAGGGGGCAGCTAGGTGGTGAGGACCTGAGTTCAAATCCGACCTCAAACACACACATATAACACTCACTAGCTATGTGACCCTAGGCAAGTCACAATTGCCTCACAAAAAAACCCAAAAAACAAAAAACAAAAAAAGAAATGTGAGAGCTGAACTCTGAACCTCAGAGATATAAAGCAGTCCACAAGTCTTGCAGAGCTCTGTTGAGATAGGTAAAAATGTACTCCACCATTCCGTGTCTACAAGGGAGATTGCAATTTCCACCACTGTGGAGAATAGGAGGATAGATGTAACTGGGTGATTACTTCTTTGCTTTCTTATCTTCAAGAGTGTCGTTGGGCTAGAATTATATCTATTTACTTTTGTGGTCATTCAGTTGTTCCAGACATGTCTGATTCTCTGTGATCCCTTTTGGGGTTTTCTTGGCAAAGATACTGGTTTGCTGTTTCCTTCTCCAGCTCATTTTACAGATGAGGAAACTGAGGCCAACAGGGTTAAGTGATTTGCCCAGGGCACACAGCTAGTAAGTGTCTGAGGCCGCATTTGAAATCAATCATAAACTCAGCAAGATGAGTCTTCCTGCTTCAGGCCAGGCACTATATTGCTAGTCAGAAGTTTGCCAGCTCTTTTAAGGATTCAAGATAAAAGCCACTTTCCTTGCTCACTTGGGATAAGAAACAAACCCACCTCAGATGGGGAGGATAACAGCTAACTCTTGGACAGTTTAGCTTCTTCCCACCAAATACTGTTTATACAAAAGATAATCAAAAAATAAACAACATATTTACCAAAGCAAAGGACAGGTTTGGTTAGACAGCAGGATACTCCAGAGGAAATGAATTGTTTGACTCAGCAGTGATAAAACCTCAGCTCAGCCAAAAAAATGATCTCAACTAAGAAGTCTGCCCTTAGCAGTTGCTAGGGTTGTGGGCACTGAAACTCAAGAGGTGTTATGTATTATAACTTCTTGTATTGGTATCACACTTCTGTTAAATTGTAAGTTCCAGGAAGGCAGGAACCATGTCTTCTATTTTACCAATGTTCTGCACATAGCAGTTAATAAATTTCTGTCATAGTTTAGAACCAAACAAGCAACAAAGTGTGAAGTTTGACAGAGTTCTTGCAATTTTTTGTATCCTGTTTCTTCTGAATTTCCTACAGTCAAGAAAGTCCTGCCAGATTCTGCTGACCAATAGGGCTCTCATTGTTCTCCAAGGCGATGGCCAAGTCTAAGCACTGGTGATGCTTACTTAGGAAACTAGCTTAGAACGTTGTATACCTTTATGCCCACCCAGGGATCTTTCCATTATCCTAGATTTCTCTCTGGGAAAATCCTGAAAGAAGCAAGTAAAACTTCTTAGCTTCACTAATCTAGAGTTGGAAATAACACTAAAGGTTATCTACTCCACTCATTCATTTTTCAGATGATGCAGTGACTGTCCAGAGAGGCTTGCCCAAGGTGACACAGGTGGCCATAAAACACTGCTAATAATATCAATAGGGCAGCTGTTGGGGAAGAGAAAAAAACCATTAACTTGGAGTTCATGAACTCGTTTTTGTTTTTGTTTTTTAACTTTTGATAACTGCATTTCGATATAATTGTTTTCCTTTGTAATCCTCTATACTTTATGTTACACATTTAAAACTTTAGTCTGAGAAGGGATCCAGATTGTCAAAGGGGTCCATGACACAAAAATAGGTTAAGAACTCCTACTCTAAAGATTTAGTAGGACTAGAAACCTAGGTTTTCCTTATGTAATAGCCCTTTAGTATCTACCCCACTCCCCCTTAGGGTATGGTCAGAGAACATTTTGGGAAAAATCAGGGAAGCGTGGATTGGGCTTGTTTCTAACCATGCACGATGGAGAGGCTCTCCAACCCCCACTTCATAGCATATGCAGATATCCTGTTTCCCAGTGGCCATGCTGACTTATGGATTCATGCAGTAGAGAAATAAACAAAAAAAGTCTTTTAATTGTTTGCTGAGTTGGAACTCCATGAAGATATTAAAAGAGGAAGGAAGAAGAGGAGTAGAAGGAAGAGGAGGAGGAGGAGGAGAAGAAGAAAAAGAAAGAAGAGGAGGAGAAGAAGGAGGAGGAGAGTGAGGAAGAAAAGAAGGAAAAGGAGGAGAAAAAGAATGAGGAGGAGAAGAACCTTTTCTCTAGGATTGACTTTTTCTTTTTAAATACACCCTGAACACATGGTACAATAGGCTGCAATCATTTGTTAGTTAGTTTGGAATTTAGATGATAAAACAAATTGCTTTCACTCATCATTGCAAATAGATGTCTCATCATTGCAAATAGAAATGCAGAGATTTTTTTTAAAAAATGTGAACCAACAGTCAAAACTGGTAAGTGTGTGAGGGAGGAAAAGGAAAGAGAAACAGGAGGAGTTGTCACCTTTCTGGATTTTCCATCAGGCAACTCCACTCTGGAAAGAAAAGAGCTCTAACTTTCCTAAGCAACTTACACTTATAAATATTTCCTGTATGAATCATTCACATTTTAAGATGCCGTTTGCAAGCCTACTTCTTTCCTAAGATCTTCCTCATTAAAAAAAAAAAGATTTAGCAGCTGGTATCTTTAAAACATCCTAAAGTTTATTTTACTGTATTTTCCAAAGAGTAAATTACCAGTTGATTATCAGGAAGTATTCTTTAGAACCTGGAACATGGTACTGGCTCTTGGGTTTACCATCTGTCTTGCAGCTGTACCCTAAGGACCATGTGACTTTCCCACCAGATTTGCAGCTGGAACGTCCTATATGTGTTGCAAGTGAAACTGGGAAATTCTTAGTTTGGGAAATCTTTGAGGTTTAGGATCAGCCCAGGAAAGGGAAGAAACCTTTCACATGAACGGAGGTTGCTCCAGCTGTGGAATGAGGAAAGCGTAAGGCTTGCTCCCTGGATCCAAACAGAACAAGTCTATGGGACAGCCCTTCAAATGCTTGAAGACAGCTCTCAGAGCCCCTCTCCCTAGTCTTCTCCAGGTTAAGTATCCTGTTATCTACATATTTCAAGAAGTTATTCTGGTCACCCTACTCTGAATGTTCTCCAATTTGCCTGTTCTTTTTACTTAAATTTTCTTTTTTTCAATTAATGAGAATTCCTTTCCCCTTCCTCTCCCATTCCCCTACATACGATGAAAAAGAAAAAAGACCCTTGTAACAAATACCTAGAATTAAAAAAAAAAAAGCAAATCTTCACATGGGCCATGACCCCAAAATGTAAGATCCATTCTGCATTCAGCTTGGCTCTTCAGAAGCAAGAATATTGGGCTGAATTGAGACAACGTCTGGATTCGCTCTGGAAGTTTTCATCCTGGGATGGGATTTGAAGTTCTACTCAAGAGTTGGTCAAATTTCCCACCCTCAATTTCTTTGTATAGGGGCCCTCCCTCCAGGCTCCTTTTTAAGTAGTCCTTGGTTCACCTGTCTCAGGGCTCCCATTCTTTTTTTTTTTTGGCAAGGCAATGGAGTTAAGTGACTTGCCCAGGGTCGCACAGCTAGTAAGTGTCAAGTGTCTGAGGCCACATTTGAACTCAGGTCCTCCTGACTCCAGGGCCGGCACTCTATCTACAATGCCACCTAGCTGCCCCCTCCCATTCTTTTCTTAGAAAACACCCACCTCCAAGTAGGAATGAATCCTGAGCTACTCATTGAAGCTTTATGGTTAGTCTGGTTTCATTCTCTTTTAATAAGACCTTCCTCAGCTACACTGTGGTCAGTGTAAGTGGGGGCTGGTACCAGCCTTCAGTCTGGTAGAGAGACAGCTCCTAGGCTCCTAGACAGAACGTAGAGTGAGTCAAATGACCTCTTTCTCCTTTTCTTCCTCTTCTTTCTCTTCCTCCTTCTTTTCCTTCTTCTCCTTTTCCTCTTCTTCCTCCTTCTCTTCCTGCTCCTTTTTTTCTTCCTCCTCCTCTTTTTCTTCCTTCTCCTTCTCTTTCTCCTCCTTCTTTTCCTCCTTCTCCTTTTCCTCTTCTTCCTTCTTCTCTTCCTCCTTATTCCTCCTCCTCTTCCTTCTTTTCCTTCTCCTCTTCTTCCTCTTCCTTCCCTTCCTCCTCCTTCTCATCTTCCTTTTTCTCCTCCTCCTCTTTCTCTTCCTCCTCCTCCTTTTCTTCCTCCTCTTTGTCTTCCTTCTGTTTCTCTTTCTCCTCCTCCTTCTTTTCCTCCTTCTTTTCCTCCTCTTCCTTCTTCTCTTCCTCCTCCTTATTCCTCCTCTTCTTCCTTCTTTTCCTCCTGTTCTTCCTCCTCCTTCCCTTCCTCCTTCTTCTCCTCTTCCTTTTTCTCCTCCTTTCTCTTCTTCCTCCTATTCCTCCTCCTCCTCCTCATTCTCTTCCTCCCTCCCCTTCTCACCCTTTTCCTTCATGACCTGTGTCCATTGTGCGTCAGATGCTCCTAGCACAAAGGATACATTTTAGATCTGGGTGATATTTGGGAGTGGAGGAGAGCTCACATTTATCCATAATGACCTTCTGTTCTCTTTCTTTAATACCGAGTCTCCATTTGAGGAGCTATCATTCAGTGAGTCATGTTTGAGTAATACTATTGACTTCCTTAAAGTGGGGTCCTATGGGTAAATGCCTAAAAAGTATTCTGTGTTCAGCGCTCTCTCTGGCAGCCACACATCGCAAGGAGAGCCGTGGGCTTCAGCCACGGGAGCCTGCCTACCCAGCTTTCTTTGCCTTGGCCTAGATTGTCACCTTAATCTATACCCTAAGGACATTTTCTGTTTGCTTTTAAGTTCTTTCTTGAACTTTCTTTTTCCTGAGGAAGACTTGAATGAGGAAGATCTGAAGAGTGGGGAGAGGTACAAAAATAAACATTCTCATACATCTTTAACTGGAGGCAGGACAGTATGTTGAAAAGCGAGCTGGACTTGGAACGAAAAGGAAGGAAACAAGCATTTATTAAGCGCCTACTATGTGCTAGGCACCCGCACTAGACGCTTTATAAAGATCTCATTTGGTCTTCACAACAATTCTGTGAGGTAGGTAATAGTGATAACAATAATAACAATAACTAACATTTATAGAGTGCTTTCTATGTGCCAGGCATTGTACCAAGTTATTTACAATTATTTTCTCATTTGATCCTCACAAAAACTCTGAGGTAGATAATAATAATAACAATAGCAATTATGTAGTGCTTCCTATGTTATGTATCAGACACTGCGAAGTGCTTTACAATTATTATCTCATTTAATCCTCACAATAACCCTGGGAGATAGGAACTATTATTATCCTAATTTTACTGTTAAGGAAACTGAGGTATACAGAGGTTAAGTGACTTGCCCAGGATCACACAGCTAGTAAGTTTCCAAGGCCTGCTTGGCTGAGTTCTTTTCCCAGTTCTGATGCTTTCTAGCTATGTGACTGTAAATGTCACCTAACCCCTGCCAGCCTCAGTTTCCTCATCTGTAAACTAGAGATAATGATATTTGTAGAAACTTATTATGACATTCAAACAAAATAATCTATGAAAAGTATTTTGAAAACCTTCAAGTGCTATGTAAATGAATGTTGCTATTATTTATTATTACTGATTATTACTGTTGTTGTAATGTTCCAGAGAGGTTGCAATCTGAACCACTGGATTAAAGTATCATCATTAAAGTATATGAAGTACATCTATAGCTGCCCAGGTTTCATCGACACTCCCAAAGACAGACACAGCACCGGAGAATACAAACACAGCCACACAGAGAAGGTCCCTCAGGTAACCACCCTCGCTAGACCCCTGCTGGTCTGTCCCTGAAAGCTTTCATTTGCTCTCCCTCCTGAGAATACACTTAGCTCTCCAGTGGTACCATAAGGGTGAACTCAGGAACACCACCTTCTGCACCTTCTGTTTCTATATGGTGTCTGCAGGTAACCTTAGAGTGGGAGAGAGGCCCTTGTGAGCCCTTCTGAGGGCTACTGACACTGACTGTAGCCTTTGTCTCCCTAATTGTGCTAAAGGTGATCCCTAAGGGTTTGTGTTATGTAATCCCACCCAAGTCGTAATGAGGGATTCTTTTATTTAGGGCAAAAACAGTTGAGTAGGGGTGGGGATGGAGGATGGGTATAGAGGGACAGCTCCACTCAACTGTCTGGCGCAGAGAAGCATCTGGAAGGGATGGTAGTGACACAGAATATATTCCAATGGGGGAGTATGTCACTATTCTGTAGCCCATCACAACAAGGGCAGGAGTGACACAGAGAACCATCTAATCACAAAGGTAGCTGCAGGGGCTGGGAGGGAAGGGAGTCTCCAGGGCAGGAAAATCATGAGGCATGGTGAGGAAGCCATTTGGAAGGGTAGCAATATGTAATGTGTCTAGAAAGGCAGCCTAGGACCCGGATTGGGAAGGGTTTTAGACGTCAGACTGAGTAGTCCTTGAGATAAAAGGGTCAAGCAGGAAAGTGATATGGTCAGACCTGTGATTTCAGAATATTGACCTGGCAGCTATGTGGAGGGAAGAGACTGGGGGCGGGGGGACCAGTGAGGAGGCTATTGCAATGGTCTGGGGGAGAGGCGATGAGGGCCTGGATGAGGCTGGTGGCTGTGTGTGTGTGTGTGGGGGGGGTGAAAATCATGCCAGAGAGATCCTGGAAACAGAACAGACAAGAATTTGGAAACTGATTAGATAGGATGGATGAGGAAGAATGGAGAGTCAAGTAGAAGCTTATAATCTTATGTGCTTTGTCCTTTGTTCTCAAAGAGGACCATGACATCAGGAAGATGATGCCATGATTTGCAAGTCAATTGGATTGAAGCGAGAGAGGGCTGTGCAAAGTCACCAGCCTTACTTTCTCCTCCAGAGCCATCTGGGTTCATTGGCCAGATACAGATCAGGACAACTGGAGATCGCCCAGCAAGTATCTCAAGGGCTTGTATGTGGAGGAACTTTTTTTTTTTCTGGATGGCCCCAGAAAGAGCTAAGAACAGTGTGTACAAGATGCAAAGAAGCATATTTAGGCTCATAGAAAAATCTCCCAAAGAACTGTGCTGTTCAAAGTGGAAAGGGCTAGTGGATTCCCCTTCATCACAGATCTCCCTTCAAAAGCAGGATGTGGGAAACAGTATAGAGATGATTAGAATGTAAGCTCCTCAAAGACAGGGATCATGTGTGTGTGTGTGTGTGTGTGTGTGTGTGTGTGTGTGTGTGTGTGTGTGTGTTTCTGCTTTTCTTTGTGCTTAGCACAGTGCCTAGCACATAGTAGGTGCTTAGTAAATGTTTATTGATTGAATGGACTGTCCTTGACTGACTGACAGCAGGGAAGTTCAGAAGAGGGTTCGATTTGGGGGAAAGATTTGGACACATCAGGTTTTAAATGTCTATGGGACATCCAGATGGAAATGTCCAAAAAGCAGCTGGCGATGTGGAACTCTCTCTGAGGAGAGACTAGGGATGGAGATAGCACTGACTGAGAATCCTGAGTACAGAGATGATAAGTGAACCCAGTGGTGCTGATGAGATTAGAGAGATGGAGGGTACAGGTAGAGAAAAGAAGATGTCCCAGGGCAGAGCCTTTGTTTAAGAGTAGAGACTGATTATTCAGCAAAGAAAAGGGAAAAGGAGTGACCTATGTTACCAGTGACCGCCCTGCTCTACTCCTGGGCACTCTTCTTTCTTGGCTTCCAGAGCACTACTCTCTCCACATTTTCTCAGTCTCTGCTATCATTCTACTCCTCCTATGGACTATCTATTCTGACCCCCTTCCCCTCCTTTTCCCCACACTTTCCCTGTTCTCCTCTTCTCTCTCCTTCACTCCTCTCCTTTTGCCTTTCCTTCTCCCCTCTTCCCTCTCCTCCTCTCCTCCCTTTCCTTCTCTCTCCTCCCCTTCCCTCTCCTCCACCCCTCTCCTCTTCCCTTTCCTTCTCTTCCCTCCCTTTCCCTCTCATCTTTTCTTCTCCCCTCTCTTCTCCTTCCCTTCCTTATCCCCCACTCCTTTCATCTCCCCTCCTCTTCCCTTCTCTCCTCTCCCCTTCCCTCTCCTCCTCTGTCCCTCCTTCTTCTCCCTTTCCCTCTCCTCCTCTTCTCCCCTCCTCTCTCCTCTCCTCTCTTCTCTCCTTTCTCCTTCCCTCCCCTCTTCTTCCCTCCCCTCCTCCTCTTCTTCCTTCCTCTCTCCTCTCTCTTCTCCTTCCTACCCTCCTCTCCCCTTGATTCTCCCCTCCTCTTCTCTCCCTTCCCTTCTTTCCTCTCCACCACCTTAGTTTAGGTCCTCATCACGTGTTTCCTGGACTAGTATCATAGGCTTCTGATTAATCTCGCCTGCTTCCAGTTGCCTTCCTCTCCAGTCCATCTTCTGCACTTCTGCCCATCTTCCTCCACAGTCTGGCTCCCACCTACGTTGCAAGTCTGATTTTCTGTTCCTCACCTTTATGAATTCTGTGTTCCAGTGAAACTAGACAACCAACTACTTCGACCCTCCATTTCTCGTCTCTGTGCATTTGCTCAGGACTCCTTATCTCTGCCTTTTGGGTTCTTTGTCTTCCTTTGAGGTTCAGCTCAGATACCACCTCCTCCGTGAAGCCTGCCTTGATCTCCCAGGTGTTAATGCTCTCATTCCTCCTCATTTTTCTTTGTGTCCCAAAAGTCTTTGAGCAGTAACTTAAACCTGTATGAAGATTTTTGGGATACCCTGTATTTATCTGGGTGCATCTTGTATCCTTTAAGTAGAATGTAATTTTGAAATCAGGGAATATTTCATTTATGTCTTCATATCCCAGGCACCTAACAAGAGTCTTACAAAAAATTTTAGTGAAAGGTAGAGGGTGTAGTACAAACCTGTGATTTAATCAATGTAAGAATTTATACTAGAATTCCCTCTGCTGGTGCAGGATCAACAAAATGTCCCTAACTTATAGTAATAGTAATAATAGCTAACATTTATTAAGAACCTACTATGTGAGGGCAGCTAGGTGGCATAGTAGATAGAGCACTGGCTCTCAAGTCAGGAGGACCTGAGTTCAAATTTGGTCTCAGGCACTTGACATTTACTAGCTGTGTGACCCTAGGCAAGTCACTTAACCCAATTGCCTCCCCCCCTCCAAAAAAGAATCTGCTATTTGCCAGGCACTGTGCTAAGTGCTCTACGTATATTGTTTCATTCGATTCTTGCAACAACTCAAGGATATTGGTGTCATTATTATGCACATTTTACAGTTGAGGAAACTGAGGCAAACACAACTTAGGTGACTTGCTCAAGTTCACATAGCTACTAAGTATCTGAGGCCGGATTTGAACCCAGGTCTTTCTGACACCAGGTTCCACACTCTATCCACTGTGTCACCTGATTGTCTTAGGGGTACTAAGAGGTTGTTACTTATCCATAAATTATACAGCCAAAATACATTAGAGACAGAACTTGAACCCAGGTCTTCCAGAGTCTGAGGCCAGGCAACAGCCCACTACCCTTTTACAACTGTGTATCTTTAGTAAAGTCACTGGGTCTTCTCAGGGCTTTGCTATCTTTCTCTGAGAAGATTGAAGACTGGCTCTCTGTTTCTCTGAGTTCTAAATCTAATTATTGTCCTATAACCAGACGGTCTATAAATCACTTCTGGCTTCACATCCTATGATTTTACCCAAGGCCACACAGATAATAAGTGTCAGAGCCAAGGTGAAGCCCAAGTTTTCTTTCTCCAAGTTCAGTTCATTTTGCCATCATAAAGATTTGTTTGAATGAATGCCCAATGCTGAAGTTAGCTGGGATACTTTAAAAATGTCTTCTTTGGCTTTATTCCTGTTTGAATTAGTCTCCTTTTCCATTTGTTTTTAATATTTGCACTCTTCCACTGTTCTCATTGCCTTCCATTAATTCTCTTTAGTTAATTAACTTAATTATTTATATGCATTAATTAACTTCATTAATATGAATGGCCTTGGCTTGCCTCTTCCATTGACCTTTTTCTTCATGGATTAGTGAGTGTTGCTTTAGGACATCCAAGTTCTTCGCTTTATTTAATTTTACTTGGATGAGTTTTGGTTGCTGTTTCCCTGACTGCATCTTAATGACTTTCTCCTTCCTTCGCCTGAATTATAGCAGCCTCCACAAATTTTCCCTCTGAGTCAGCTTTGCAAAAGGTTGTTGTTGCCTTTTTCTGTGGCTCTCCCTTGCTGGTACCTTATCAGCATTCCTGATCTGAGATCAGTATTATCAGAGGAGTTGAAGGGTGGTTTTCACCCGCTTAAGCACATCTCTGAAGCATGGGATGGAAATAAAGAATGACTCTCAGTCCTGCTAACTCACAACTAGCTTGAATTCGACGTTCCAAACCAAAGGAGTGAGCAAATGGAAGCAAGAAGACATTTCAATGTGCAATAGAAGAAGAAAATTGTCTTATCATTTCTTTTTTTATTTTTAGTTTTCAGCATTCACTTTTATAAGATTTTGATTTCTACATTTTTGCCCCTCCCCAAGATGGCATGCAATCTGATACAGCCTATACATGTATGATCATATTAAACATATTTCTGCATTAGTCATGTTGCGAATGAAGAATCAGAACAAAAGGGAAAAATCATGAAAAAATTAAGAAAAACAACAAAAGAAAAAGTGAAAATAGTATGCTTCGATCTGCTTTCAGGTTCCATAGTGCTTTCTGTGGATGTGGATAGCATTTTCCATCATGAGTCTTTTGGAACTGTCTTAGATCATTGTATTTCTGAGAAGAGCTAAGTCTATCAAAGTTGATTGTAGCACAATGTGGCTGTTACTGTGTACAGTGTTCTCCTGGTTCTGCTCACTTCACTCAGCATCAGTTCATGTAAGTCTTTCCAGGTTTTTCTGAAGTCCACCTGCTTACCATTTCTTATGGAACAATAATAGTATTTCATTACATTCATATACCATGACTTGTCTGGCCATTCCCCAGTTGATGGGTATCCCTTCAATTTCCAATTCTTGGCCACCACAAAAAGAGTTGCTATATTTTTGTGCAGGTGGGTCCTTTTCTCTTTTTTTAATGATCTCTTTGGGATGCAGACCTAGTAGTGGTATTGCTGGATCAAAGGGTATGCATAGTTTTATAGCCCTTTGGGCACAGTTCAAAATTGTCCTCCAGATCAGCTCACAACTCCAGCAACAAGGCATTAGTGTTCCAATTTTCCCACATCTTCTCCAACATTTATCATTTCCCTGTTTTGTCATGTTGGCCAATCTGACAGGTGTGATGTGGTACCTAAGAGTTATTTTAATTTGCATTTCTCTAATCAATAGTGATTTAGAGCATTTTTTTTGTATGACTATAGCTAGCTTTAATTTCTTCATCTGAAAGCTACCTGTTCATATCATTTGGCCATTTACCAATTGGGGAATGACTTGTATTATATACTTGTGTTATAGATTTGGCTCAGTTCTCTCCATATGTTAGAAATGAGGCCCTTCTATAGTCATATGAAAAAATGCTCTAAATCATTATTGATTAGAGAAATGCAAATCAAAACAACTCTGAGGTACCACATCACACCTATCAGATTGGCTAACATGACAAAACAGGATAAATGTTGGAGAAGATGTGGGAAAAATTGGAACACTAATGCATTGTTGGTGGAGTTATGAAATGATTCAACCATTTTGGAGAACGATTTGGAACTATGCCCAAAGGGCTAGAAAAATGTGCATACCCTTTGATCCAGCAATAGCACCTCTAGGGCTATATCCCAAAGAGATCAAACAAATGGGAGAAGGACCCACATGTACAAAAATATTCATAGCAGCTCTTTTTGTGGTGGCAAAGAATTGGAAATTGAGAGGATGCCCATCAATTGGGGAATGGCTGAGTAAGTTGTGGTATACGAATGTGATGGAATACTATTGTGCTATAAGAAATGATGAACAGGCTGACTTAAGAAAAACCTGGAAAGATTTGTATGGTCTGATGGTGAGTGAAGTGAGCCAAACCAAGAGGACTTTGTACACAGTAACAGTCATGTTGTGGGATGACTAATATTGATAAACTTAACCCTTCCCAGCAGTAGAAGGATCTTAAACATCTCCAGAGGCCTTGTGATGGAAAATGCTATCCAAATCCAAAGAAAGAACTATGGGAGTTGAATTGTTATCTTTTTTTTCTCTTCTGTTGAGTTTTGTTTACTCTTTCTAATAGTTCCTCCTATTGGTTTTAATTTTTACTTGCAACATCACTAATGTGAAAATATGTTTAATAGGAATGTAAATGTATAGCCTATATCAGCGCTGTCTTGGGGAGGGTGGTGGGGAGGAAGGGGGAGAAAAATCTTAAACTCAAAAGCATATGGAAGTGATTATTGATAAATCAAAATAAATTAATAAAATTAAAAAAAAAAAAGAAATGAGGCCCTTAACAGAGACGCTGGCTGTAAAAATTGTTTCCCAGCTTTCTCCTTCCCTTCTAATCTTGTTTGCATTGGCTTTGTTTGTACAAAACCTTTTTAATTTAATGTAATCAAAATCATCCATTTTCCATTTCAAAATGTGCTCTCTTGTTTGGTCATAAATTCTTCCTTTCTTCATAGATCTGACAGTTAAACTATTCCTTGATCTCCTAATTTGCTTACAGTATCAGCCTTTATGTCTAACTCATCTACCCATTTTGACCTTATCGTGGTATATGGTGTAAGATGTTGGTGTATGCTTAGTTTCTGCCATACTGTTTTCCAGTTTTCCCAGCATTTTTCTCAAATAGTGAGTTCTTATCTCAGAAGCGGGAGTCTTTGGGTTTATCAAACAGTAGATTACTATAGTCATTTACTACTGTGTCTTGTGTACTTAACCTGTTCCACTGATCCACCACCCTATTTCTTAGTCAGTACCAAGTAGTTTTGATGATTGCTGCTTTATAATACAGTTTTAGATCTGGTACAGCTAGGCCACCTTCCCTTGCATTTCTTTTCATTAATTCCCTTGATATTTTGGACCTTTTGTTCTTCCAGATGAATTTTGTTATTATTTTTTTCTAGCTCTATAAAATATTTTTGGTAGTTTGATTGGTATGGCACTGAATAAGTAAATTAATTTAGGTAGAATTGTCATTTTTATTATATTAGCTCAACCTACTCATGAGCAACTGATATTTTTCCAATTATTTAGATCTGACTTTATTTGTGTGAAAAGTGTTTTGTAATTGTGTTCATATAGTTCCTGGGTTTGTCTTGGCAGGTAGGCTTCCAAATATTTTATATTGTCTACAGTTAATTTAAATGGAATTTCTCTTTCTATCTTTTGCTGCCGGGCTTTGTCAGTAACATATAGAAATACTGATGATTTATGTGGGTTTATTTTATATCCTGCAACTTTGCTAACATTGCTAATTATTTCAAGTAGTTTTTTAGTTGATTCTCTAGGATTCTCTAAGTATATCATCATATCATCTGCAAAGAGTGATAGTTTTATTTTGTCATTGCCTATTCTAATTCCTTCAATTTCTTTTTCTTCTCTTACAGCTAAAGCTAACATTTCTAGTAGAATATTGAATAATGGTGATAATAGACATCCTTGTTTCAATCCTGATCTTATTGGAAATGCTTCTAGCTTATCCCCATAACATATACTGTTTGCTGATGGTTTTAGATAGATGGTACTTATCATTTTAAGGAAAGCTCCATTGATTCTTATGTTCTCCAATGGTTTTTTTTAAAATTTTTTTTCTCCAGTGTTTTTAATAGGAACAGGTGTTGTATTTTGTCAAAAGCTTTTTCCGTATCTATTGAGATAATCATTTGATTTCTGTTAATTCTGTTATTGATATGGTCAGTTATGCTGATCATTTTCCTAATATTGAACCAGCCTGCATTTCTGGTATATATCCCATCTGGTCAGAGTGTATTATTCTCATGATAAGTTGTTGTAAACTCTTGTCTAATATTTTATTTAAAATTTTTGCATCTATATTCATTAGGAGTAGCTAGGTGGTGCAGTGGATAGAATGTTGGGCCTGAACTCAGGAAGATCTGAGTTGAAATCTGGCCTCAGATACTTAATTGCTGTGTGACCTTGGACAAGTCACTTAACTTTGCCTCAGTTTTCTTGTATGTCAAATGAGCTGGAGAAGGAAATGGCAAACCACTCTAGGATCTTTGCCAAGAAAACCCCAAATGGGGTCATGAAGAGTCTCCAACAGGACTGAAGATGACTGAACAACAAGAAACATGCCAGGCACTAAGCTAAGGGCTGGGACACAAATACAAATAACCAAGATAGTCCTTACCCTCAAGGAACTTACTTTTTAATCAAAGAAGACAACACATAAAAGAGACCTAGAAGAGTGTGGCAAAGGGTACCCAATGGAGGCAAGGAGGAGTTGACAAGAGGCAGAGGGCCATGGGGACCAGAGTGAAACAAAGCATGGCTGAGTCCCCTCCAGAAATAATAGTCTGGACAGGCAGTCACCAATCAGGAGAGCGGGGACTCGGGGTGGAGGGAGGTTTCTCCTGCCTGAGAAGGTGATTGACAAGGAAGAGAAGAAAGCTGGAGAGTTGAGCTTGAAGTGGAGTTCATTCAATTATCTGTTCAAGAAAAACTAGGTACGCAGTGGATAGAGCACTGGCCCTGAATTCAGGAGGACCTGAGTTCAAATCTGGCCTCAGACATATAACACTTACTAGCTGTGTGACCCTGGGCAAGTCACTTAACCCTATTGTGTAGCCAAAAAAGAAAGGAAGGAAGGAAGGAAAGAAGGAAGCAAGGAAGGAAGGAAGGAAGAAAGAAAGAAAGGAAGAAAGAAAGAAAGAAAGAAAGAAAGAAAGAAAGAAAGAAAGAAAGAAAGAAAGGAAGGAAGGAAGGAAGGAAAGGAAGGAAGGAAGGAAGGAAGGAAGGAAGGAAGAAAGAAAGAAAGAAGAAAGAAAGAAAGAAAGAAAGAAGAAGGAAGAAAGAAAGAAAAGAAGAAAGAAAGAAAGAAAGAAAGAAAGAAAGAAAGAAGAAAGAAAGAAGAAAGAAAGAAAGAAAGAAAGAAAGAAAGAAAGAAAGAAAGAAAGAAAGAAAGAAAGAAAGAAAGAAAGAAAGAAAGAAAGAAAAAGAAAAACTGATGGTGTTGGCCAAACTTCACTCACTGATGGGAGCCCTGACTTCATGAGTAGACAAGGAGGTTCCTATCTTCTGAGATTTGGTTCCATAGTATAAGCCAAGGCTAAGGTCCTATTAAAGTGGCACGGAAGGGAGAGAAGACGGGAAAGTGTGAGAAGTAAGAAACGGTTATATTTCCATATAAGGAAATTGAGAGGAAAGTAGCTCTGGGTGAGGAGCTTCAAGAAGCAGCTAAAATTGGGTGAAACTGGTTGTGTGGTTGGGGAGGCTGTAAGTAGGACAAAGATTAAGCTTTACTTAGAGTGTGCATGCTTAATAGGCTCATGAATACTAGCTCCTCTACCTCCTGGCGGGGTTAAGACCCCATTTTCTTTCTTTTTTTTTTTTTTGGCTAGGCAATGGGGTTAAGTGACGTGCCCAGGGTCACACAGCTAGTAAGTGTCAAGTGTTTGGTCTGAGGCCAGATTTGAACTCAGGTCCTCCTGAGTCCAGGGCCGGTGCTCTATCCACTGCACCACCTAGCTGCCCCTAAGATCCCATTTTCTGAATTTACAATGTATGAAGAAGGGAAGAGAACATACCAAGGGGAACATGTGGTGGGCGTTTGGGGAAGTCTGTGACCTATGCTGACTTCTACCAATGAAAGTCAGCTAGGAGGGACTTGTGGCTGAGAATAGGGATATAAGGTTTGCTCTCTCTTCTGTAGGGTGTGTGTGTGTGTGTGTGTGTGTGTGTGTGTGTGTGTGTGTGTGTGTATGTGTCTGTGTTCATCTTGAGTTCCACATCCACTTCCTGCAGGAAGTGCATTAAAGGTTTCAACTTTTTCACTCATCCTCAGTCTGTCTAACTTACTGTGTCTATTTGGGCACCAGAGGTTATTTCCAATAGAAAGGTTTGTATTATATTATAAATTATAGAATTTTGAACCTAGAAAGGACTTTAGGGACCTAGTCCAATTCCCTAATTTTACAAATGAGGAAACCAAGGCTCAAGAATTCTACTTCTTAGTTTTTAAAATTTTGCTTTTCTTAAATAAGATTGTCTTTAAATCTAAACTTTGTCCTTTTCCCAGCATTACTCACTGTGCTCAATCCACAGCAAATGCCTATCCAATGTTTGCTAAGTTGAATTGAAAATCTCAAAGGGTCTTAAGTCCATTATTATATTTTGCTTTATCATAAGGAAAAGGCATTCATAAATGCATCCTGCAGTATGTTTCTTTTAAGTATATTTTATCTGCCATTGCCATATGGGGAAAGAGAGAAATCTAAGGAAAAGAGCATTGGGCTAGAAATCCACAGATCTGAATTTTCCAATTATAGCTATATGACCACAGACAAGTCACTTAACTTCTTTGATAGCCATAGACTGAACTCCTATCCTCAGCTAGCTATCCTACAAATGTCTGATATTAGCTACTAGGGGAACTGAGTGAGATAGTAGAGATGCTTTAGCACAAACCCTTCAACATTACTCAACTCAAATTACATGCATTTGTCTTCAGTAACTCCTCAAAGTCCAAGACTTTTGTCCTCACTCTATTCTATGGACCCTCCCCTTCCTCTCCCCATCCCAAGTTTTCTGAGCATGTGTAAGGATCAGGGAAGATGTTTATTTGTTTTGGTTTTTTTTGTCACACAATGTGGCTGAGGAGGATTGTTGTCTTCTGGGTTGTTGACTTTATCAAGAAAAGCAAAGAGGCATCCTGGCTGTGGAAAATCTGATTACTGGACCATTCTGAGTTCTGTCTAAGGCATAGTGAGGTTCAAAAGCATTGGACTAACTTCATCCCATTCATTCGGATTGAACTTTATCATAGTGTCATGGAAAGAACACTAAATTTAGAAGAAATAATCCAGGAGCAGCTAGGTGACACAATGGATAGAGCACTGGTACTGAAGTCAGGAGGCCCTGAGTTCAAATCCAGCCTCAGATACTTACTAGCAGTGTGACCCTAGGCAAGTCACTTAACCCTGATTGCCCCCCCCAAAAGTGATTCTGGGCTTGAGTCCTAGGATCTCAGATCGAGAGTTGGAAGGAATCTTGGAGGCCATTAAATACAAACGCTTCATTTTACAGAGCTGAAAGAAATTAAATGAGTTGTTCAGGTCCCATAGCTGGCAAGTGTCTGGGATGGTATATAATTCAAGGTTTCTTGACTCCAAGCCTGGCATGCTGTCTTTTGTTTCTTGCTGCTGTTTGCCCTCCGTTCTTGAAGAGGACCATGACATCAGGGAGGTGATGCTGTGACTTGCAAGTGAATTGGATTACAATGAGGGAGGGCTGTGCAAAGTCACCAGCCTCACTTTCTCCTCTGCAGCCATCTGGGTCCGGTGGTCAGGTATGGATCGGAAAACTGGAGATGGCCCAGGATGCAGTGGGGGACCTTGGCCTTTTCAAACTAAGGTAGCCAGGCCTTAGACCCATTTTCTATGTTTGATGTCCTTCGAAGTGTTCAGCAGCAATCTGCATTACACAAATGTGCTGCTTTCCTTCTGGTCCTCACCGTTCTTTTTCTGGTAAACATTTTTACTCCATTAGATTGTGAGGTCCTTGAAGGCAGCGATTGTCTTTTGCCTCTTTTTGTATCCTCAGATCTTAGCATGGTGCCTGGCACATAGTAGGCACTTAATCATTTTTATCACTTGATTGATAAGCTATTTTAATTTACAATCTCCCTTAGAAAGGTGCTGAAATGTTGCACTCTTCTAGTGGCAAGTGGTTTCAAAACTCCTCAGGTTGTCTCCATTTGAGAGAGAACCTAGCCCAACCATACTCACTTTTCTCCCAGCTCTGCTCCACACTGGACATTCACACCTCTGCCTCAGCTACCTTCTCACTTTGGAGATGCCTCCACCTCTGTGACCCCCTCCTCCCATTAGTCAGTTCCTGCCTACCAACCACCATTTGAGGAAAAGCCTAAACTAATCCTACTTAATTCTTTAACAGTTCGGTTCCTGACTCTAGAATTTTACACCATGCCCCAGCGGATGGGTATCTTTTCCTTACCTCCTCCACCCCCTCCACATTTTGGCCCCCATTTTTTATTTATTTTTTATTTTTTAAAAAATTTATTAATTTATTTTGATTTATCAACAATCACTTCCACATTCTTTTGAGTTGAAAGTTTTTCTTCCCCTTCCTCCTCCCCAAGATGGCGCACAATCTGATGTAGACTTTACATTTACATTCCTATTAAACATATTTTCACATTAGTGAAGTTGTAAGTAAAAATTAAAACCAATAAGAGGAACCATCAAAAAGATGAAACAAAACTCAACAGAAGGTAAAAATAAGTGATAGCGATTTGACTTCCACAGTTCTTTCTTTAGATGTGGACAGCATTTTCCATCATGAGGCCTCTGGAGATGTCTTAGATCCTTATAATGCTGAGAAAAGTTCAGTTTAACAATATTAGTCATCACATAACGTGGCTGTTATTGTGTACAAAGTCCTCTTGGTTCTGCTCACTTCACTCAGCATCAGACCATATAAGTCTTTCCAGGGGTTTTCTGAAGTCAGCCTGTTCATCATTTCTTATAGCACAATAGTATTCCATTATATTCATATACCACAACTTACTCAGCCATTCCCCAATTGATGGGCATCCTCTCAATTTCCAATTCTTTGCCACCACAAAAAGAGCTGCTATGAATATTTTTGTACATGTGGGTCCTTCTCCCATTTGTTTGATCTCTTTGGGATATAGCCCTAGAGGTGCTATTGCTGGATCAAAGGGTATGCACATTTTTCTAGCCCTTTGGGCATAGTTCTGAATTGTTCTCCAAAATGGTTGGATCATTTCACAACTCCACCAACAATGCATTAGTGTTCCAATTTTCCCACATCTTCTCCAACATTTATCATTTTCCTGTTTTGTCATGTTAGCCAATCTGATAGGTGTGATTTGGTACCTCAGAGTTGTTTTGATTTGCATTTCTCTAATCAATAATGATTTAGAGCATTTTTTCATATGAATATAGATGGCTTTAATTTCTTCATCTGAGAACTGTCTGTTCATATCCTTTGACCATTTATCAATTGGGGAATGGCTTGTGTTCTTATAAATTTGTCTTAATTCTCTATATATTTTAGAAATGAGGCCTTTATCAGAGAGACTGGTTGTAAAAATTCTTTCCCAATTTTCTACCTTCCTTCTAATCTTAATTGCATTGGCTTTGTTTGTGTAAAAACTTTTAAATTTAATGTAATCAAAATTATCCATTTTGCTTTTCATAATGTTCTCTACCTCCTGTTTGGTCATGAATTCTTCTGTTCTCCATAGATCTGATAGGTAAACTATTCCTTGTTCTCCCAGTTTACTTATGGTATC